>NC_133515.1:90507500-91757500 GCF_049354715.1 Callithrix jacchus
AGGGGATTTTTAGGTATGATACTTATGTAGAATCCTGTGTTCTCCTTTTTGGCAAATCCTTGCCTTTGGCAACCACTGACAACAAACCCCTGGCAACTGCTGATCTTTTGACTATCTCCACAGTTTTGCCTTTTCCAGAATACAGTTGGAATTATACAGGATGTAGCCTTTTCAGATTGGCTTCTTCTCAGCAATGTCTTTTCATGGCTTGATAGCTTCCAAGTTTTGGCAATTATGGATAAAGCTGCCATAAACATTCATGTGCAGGTTTTTGTGTGAACATAAGTTTTCAATTCATTTGGGTAAATATCAAGGAGTGTGATTGCTGGATCATATGGTAAGAGTATGTTTAGTTTTGTAAGAAACTGCCAAAATGTCTTCCAAAGTGGCTGCACCATTTTGCATTCTTACCAGCAACGGAGTTCCTGTTGCTCTACATCCTCACCAGCATACTGTTGTTTTAATTTGCAATTTTCTAATGACAAATGAGTTGGGCATCTTTTCATATGCTTATTTACCATCTGTATATCTTCTTTGGTTAGGTGTCTGATCAGATCTTTTGCCCATTTTTAAATTGAGTTGCTTGTTTTTTTATTGTTTCATTTGAAGGGTTTTTTGTTTATTTCGGGTACCACTCCTTTATATCAGATATGTGTTTTACAATGTGAGTTAGGAAATACTTTCTTTGCTTCTATATTTTGGAGATTATAGAGAATATCATTTCTTCCTTAAATGTTTGGTAGAATTACCAGTGAACCCATCTAGGTTTAGTCTAGTGATTTGTTTTGAAAGGTTATTAATTATTGATTCATTTTCTTTCAAGAGGTGGTCTTTAAAGAGTGGAAGATTTAACATTTAATGAAGTGTAATGTAGCAATTTTCTCTTTCATAATTAGTACTTTTTGTGTCTTACCAAAAACATTTGTCTATGTCAATGACATATTTTTTTGTTGGAAAGCTTTATAGTTTTAACTTTTATATTTAGGCCTATGATCAACTCAAAATAAATTCACTTTTTTGTGTGTGTATGGCATGAGGAGAAGGGTTGAGGTTCATTTTTTTCTACATGGTTGTTCAGTTGTTCTATCACCATGTATTGAAATGACTATTCTTTGTTTAATTACTCTGGTGTCTTTGTTAAAAATCAATTTGCCATATAAATGTGGTTTTGTTTCTGGACTCTCCATTCTTTTGCATTGATCTATATGTCTGTTTTTATTACAAAACCACACCATCTTGATGACTGCTGCTTTATAGCAGTCTTAAAATCAAGTAATATAAATACTTACAAGTTTTCTTTCTTTTTTTTGAAGTGGTTTTGGTTATTCCTGGAACTTTGCATTCTCACATACATTTTAGAAAAAGCTTGTCAAGTTTTACTAAAAAATGCCTGCTGGGATTTTTATTGGGATTACATTAAATTTACATGGGTCGTTTTGGAATAATTGACATCTTGACAAAATTATGTTTTATAATCCATGAAAATGGTACATCTCTCCATTTATTTGGCCCCTCTAATTTCTCTCAGCAAAGTAGTTTTCAGTGTAGAGTGTTGTACATATTATTCCATCTAAAATTTATGTCTTAACATTTTATGTATTTTGCAAATTGCTTTTTCTATATCATTATCCAATTGTATGTGACTGTTATATAGAAATACAATTGATTTTTTAAAATACTGAGTACACATATTGTGACTTTGCTAAGTTCATTTACTTCATTAGAAAAGCAGCTTTTCCTCTCACTTCTTTAGAATTTTCTACATATAGGACATTTATAGAATTTTTTCTATTAACAAATACACTTTTAACTTTAGCCTCAAATAATATACTATTTAATATAAAACAGTATTGTTTCATTTATTCTACCCCACCTGTTGTACTATTACTGTCATACATTTTTCTTTTACATATTAAATATATAACTGTTATTCTTTTTGCTTTAAACAGTTATTTTTCATTTAAAGAAATTAAAAAACAAGAAAAAAGAATTTTCCATTTATTCACATCTTTACTTATCTGGCTCTCTTATTACTTTCTGTAGGGTAGAGCTTTCATCCGGATTCATTTTATTTTAGCTTGAACAATAATGTAATCTGCGGACAGATTTTCTCAGTGTGGTTTGTTTTCACCTGCATTTCTGAATGATACTGGATATAGAAAGTCAGTCGTTTTCTTATCTTTGTGTGTTTTATATCATTTTCTATCTTTTTTCATCTCTGAAATAATGTGTCATTTTTCTGATTGGCTTTACGATTTTTGTTTCAGCAATTTGATTATGATATGGCTTACAGTAGTTTTATTTGTGTTTATTTTGCTTGGGATTCATTAAACTCTTGGATTGTTAGGTTTATAAATTTCCACAAATTTGTAAATATTTTGGCCATTATTTTTTCAAAATTTTTATTTGCTCCCATTCTTCCATAATTATGTATTATTTGTATATTATGTGTATATTAGACTGCTTTGTATTATTTCACAGGTGACTGAGATCTTCCATACTTTTGTGATACTTTTTTCTCCTTTAATTTGAATAGTTTCTAATACTACCTCATATTTATTGCTTTTTTTTCCTGCAGTGTCTAATCTACTAGGAGGCCCTCCCACAAATTTTTCATTTTAAATGTTTTATTTTTCAGCTCTACCAGCTCCTTTTGGCTCTTTTGTTTGTAGTTTACATCTCTTCTCTCATTGTGTTCATGTTTTTATTTAAGTTCTTAAACATATTTAGAATAGCCATTTTCAAGTCCTTCCATTAATTCTAACATCTCTGTCATTTCTGGATCTGTTTCTATTAGCTGATTTTGTCTGGGTATGGGTCATGGTTTCTTGCTATATCATACGTCTATTAATTTTTTTATTATATGTTGGAGATTATGAATATAACATTGTTGAGTGTCTGAATTTTGGTGTCTTCTTTACAAACAACTGAATACTGTTATTTGAGACAGTTAAATTACCTGTACATCAGCTTGACCCTTTTGAGGTTTGTTTGTTTTTAAGATGTCAAAGCAAGTCTAGGGTAAATCCAATCTTAAAGTAAGGCCAATTTTCTATTAAATGTCCCAGATGTTCAAGATGGTCTACCGACTCTGATTGGTCAGGACTTGAATATCTTCCAATCTTGTGTGAGTTCTCATAGTCATTCAGCTCCCTACTTCCTGATAGTTTTTTTTCCTTGACAAACTGTTCTTTGCCTCACCTGATGAAATATTGTTGAACACATGCACAGTGTAGTATTCAGCCAAGGATTTAAAAGAACCCTGATTCAGACTTCTGCTGCTTTTTTTCTACATATCCTTCTCCTCTCGGGTACTTTGTTCAGCAAGTTCTAGCTGCCCTAGTCTCACTGAACTCCTATCACTATTTTCTGAGTTTAGTAAAATGTCCATGCTTATTTTGGGTTCCTCCTACCTGTACTTGGTTTGGTAAATGTCTCCAAGAAAAAAGCTGAGATGACTGTAGAGCTCACTTGGCTTGCTTCCCTTCTCAGAGATCACAGTCTCAGACTGCCTATTATCTATTGTTTTACAAGAATTGTTTAATGTATTTGCTCTTTTTCCTGTTATTTACAGTGGGAGGACTAGTCCAGTGCCAATTATTGTTGTCATAGTTGAAAGTAGAAGTCGTCTTTCTCAAATTATAAATGTCTTCAAGTTCCAGCATTACCTTTAAGAAATTCCTGATTCACTGAATGTAATTAACAACTTTTCTTCGAAAGGTTTTAGAATCTTTTCTTTATCCTCACGTTTCAGAATGATAAGATGACAAGCTTTGGTACATGTAATTCTTTTTTCCATTTGTGTTGGGTACTTGTTGAAACATTGTAATCTAGAGAATCAAGTCCTTTAGTTAGTTGCAAAAAATTCTCTTTTATTTTTTGATAAGTTTCCCCCCCTCATTGTTTGTTTGTGTATTTATTTCTTTATCTATTTATTTTTTGAGATGAAGTTTTGTTCTTGTCACCAAGGCTGGAGTGGTGCGATCTCAGTTCACTGCAACTTCTGCCTCGTGGATTCAAGCAATTCTCCTGCCTTAGCCTCCCAAGTAGCTGCTGAGATTATAGGCGCCTACCACCACGCCTGGCTAAATTTTTGTATTTTTAGTAGAGACGGGGTTTCACCACATTGGTGAGGCTGGTCTTGAACTCCTGACTTCAGGTGATCCACCTGCCTCAGCCTCCCAAGTGCTGGGATTACAGGTGTGAGCCACTGCTCCCCGCCTGTTTGTGTAATTCTTAATCATTATTGGCTTTCTGAGGTGGACCTGGTAATTTCCTTGACTTTTTCTTCCCAACTTCCCATTTGTCTTTCTGGGAGCATCTTTTTGTTCTTTCTGGGAGATTTTCTCAGCTGTATCATCTTACCTTTCTCTCATTTAAAAAAAAAAATGTTGGATACCTAACTTCCAAGAGTTTTTTCTGTTCTTTGCCCCTTTTTTTTCCTTTCCGTATTTTCAGGGGTAATATATTTTTATCTTTCTAAAATTTCTAGTCGTTTTTTTCTTTTTTGGTCTATGTATTCATTATGTATTTCCATTGCACACTTTTTCTGTTTCTTTCTTTTGCTGCCTTTCAAGTTTCAGAGTTTCCTCAAAGTACTGACGATTCTTGACTGTTCAGCCAAGTGTGTCTGTTCAGTGTTCTAAAATATGAACTGGGAGGGCTGAGTGCTAGGCTTGTCTCTTCTGGTAGCCTTCATTGATGGATGGAGATAGCAGAATGGCTTTTGTACTTACATACTCACATCCAGACATCTTTCTGCCCATTCAACGTCCCCTGAGAAAATTCTTCCAGTCTCCTATATTGGATGGGGAAGGAGATAAGGACCCCCAAACCAATCAATATGCAGACTTTCATTTTACCTCTTTTCAGCCCTGCATCTTACTGTTTCCTAACTGTGACTGATATTACAGTCAAGAGCCTCACTGCTTCAATTAGAATAAACTTTCAAAATCATTTTCTCTAATTCTCATATTGCAGATAAAGAGAATAAGGTTCAAAAAATGCCCTTCCTTGAGGTAAGACTGTTAATGACCAGAGAATGTGAGATTTGAATCTAGTCTTCTGACTCTTCCTCTAGTACTCTGGTCAGCTAAAATACTGCCTCCAAAAATGTCACAGATGATTCAAGATTACTCTTGACAGCTGTCTGAAATCTTGGTAAACCATCAGTAATTGGGTCATGACAGCTAAAAGTTCCAATAGGAGTGAAATAAATGAAACCCTACATCTGATATCATCAGAAGTGGGATAGGACTAAGGTCAGAAATCCAGACAAATTTGGAAAGCAAGCTGATTAGTTTCCTTTAGTTCCAAGGTCATACAATGGAATTGTTACTACTGTTTTTTTCAACATCAAAATGTGATGGCTAAAAAAATCTGACAGCCTTATCTTCATAAATTTAATGTATAATTCTATCAAAGTGTCTCTCAATTAGGAAAATGCTAACTTGGCTTAGATTGATAACATATTTTAACACAGCTGTCTCCTAAGCAACTTCATGGAAAACTCATTCTGTGGTATAACATACATTACTTAGGAAAAGAAATTCCCTTATCAGGAAAGTTTGAGAAATGTTGGGCGAAAGAAATCTAAACTACTTTCTTTAATACAGGACTTCTCAAAACTGCCAATAGGCATTGATACATCAATATGAAATGTATGGAACATGTAGCACTTGCACAGTGTATTTTAGTACAGAATCTTTTCTTTCTGCAACTCACAGGATTAGTTTTCAAGGAAGATATTTGGGATACAATCTGACCCAATATTGTATTTCTGAAAGTCCTGTTATGGGATGTTTTGGATAGGATGACAAAATTATTCTCCTTAACATCAACTGGTCACCTCAACATTAATTACAAAAGGGTAGAGGTTATAATTTAAAATACACATGATGAATGAAGTTCACATGTCTAAATATAACTGCTTTATTATTTATAGTGGCATTAATAAAAAGATATTTCACTCTTAAGGAAAGGATCTGTGTAATACTGGTGAGAGACAAAGTGTTAATCCACATGATCACTAAATGTTTAAAATGAGGTGTTGTCCTCAAAACATACTATTTAGCCTGGAAGTGGGTCTGGCAGTGGCGGACTGAAGTGAAGCTGGCAGGATCTCCGATTTGATGGTTACACTGGTGACTGCACCATCCATCCTGTCTGTCTCACATAGGCCTGGCAACTGTGCTGCCTTCTCCAGTGTCGGCAGTAACTGATCAAACTGGTCAAGGTCAGCTGTAAACTAAGAATGGAAACCAAAGTTAGAGGAAATATATTCTGCACTTTCACCTGAAACAATGTACAAAAAAAGGCTACTTCTTTAAACTCTATGAATTCAGTGTCTCTTTGAGAGAATAAAGAAAGAAGAAATAATTAGAATGATTGGGGCTACTTGGAAATTACACGAGCTAACTATTCCATGGGGGAAAATATCTGGATACTTCTGATGTTCATATACTGCAGGATATAAATAATATACATATAATAGTTTTCTACTGTATCTTGGTATAAAAATCTATGTATAAAAAAAGATTGGACTGGAAAAAAGTGTCAGTAGTAGTACTGTGTTATGATAATAGCATTATGGGTGATTTTTTTCCTGTCATATTTTTCAAAATTTCATAAAATGACTTACTTTAAACTTACACTGATACAACTTTTTTTATAATTTAAAAAAGTTTGGAAACCCTTCCATAAATTCAAAGATTTCAGAAAGGTTACTTCCCACTTAAGGACTTAATAGTATAAGAAACATATCTTTTAGAATAGACAGGGAGTTCCTACATCTGTCTTAGGTTATGTAGAGAAGAAAACTGGCCTTTATTTCACAATATTGCTATACTATGATTTCTTTTTGGGTTTCACTATCTAGTGCAACTAAAATTTTTGTTTCTCGAGTATATAAATAGAATTAAATGTGTGTACTTGTTAAATATGACTTTTTTCAAAGTTATATTTCTGAGGTTCAGACACTGCCACATTTAGCGGTAGTTCATTCATTTTTATTGCTGAACAGTGTCCCACTATATGAATATGTCACAACATAATTATCCATTCTATTGTGATGGATTTTTGAGTTGCTTCTAGTTTTTGGTTGATATGAATAAAGCTGTTATGAACATTTGTGAACACATCTTTTGTTACACATGTGCAAAAAGCATTAACCATAAAGGAAAAAACTGACAAATTGAACTAAAGTGAAGAACTTCATCAAAAAGTACCAGTAAGAGAAAGAAAAGGTAAGCCTTAGCATTGAAAAGATATCTGTAAATATATATCCAATAAAAGATTCCTACATAAAGAACTCTTACAAGTCAATAAGCAAAATAAAAACACACTAAAAAATGGTCAAGAGACTAGACTACACAATTTACAAAAGATATCCAAATGACCAAGGAATATTTATCAAGAAAATGCAAATTAAAATACCTGAAAATATCTAAAAATCTACAATATTGATAATATCATGTGTTAAGGACTTGCAGCAACTAGAAAAAATATTCATATACTAGGAAAACTGACATTATCTACTGAAAAAGAACATATGTATGTCTTATGATCCTGTAGTTCTACGGAATCAACTCAACAGAAATATATGCAAATGTGCATAAAACAGATGCATGAACTGTACACAATGGCATTATCTTATAAACCTTTTCCTTTTAAAGAGTGAGAGTTTTAATATTAAATAACTTATTATTTAATGCTGTTTTTGGCTTAAAAAAACATTAGTTTCACT
Organism: Callithrix jacchus; assembly: GCF_049354715.1. NCBI lineage: Eukaryota > Metazoa > Chordata > Mammalia > Primates > Cebidae > Callithrix > Callithrix jacchus. The sequence continues at coordinate 90,515,245 of NC_133515.1, forward strand.
CTACCAAGAAACATGAGATAGCCTTATCCTCAAAGAACACACATGTAAAAAACCAGTCAAAACAGTGTTGCTACAAATAGTAAATAGAGACCATATGAAGGAAGCACTACAAGAGGACAGAGGCATGAAATGTCTAATTAGGGATACTTGGGGAAGGCTTTATACAGATGTTATTTGAATTGGTTTGTGAAGGATAAGTAGAAGTTCAGTGGGAACAGAAAGAAGAACAAGTCAGAAGATGCTTACAAGAGACATGGCTTATTCTAGGAATGACAAGGACTTCCATCTGCCTAGAATGCAGTATGCCTGAGGGAAGAGAACAATTCTTGTGAGACAAGAGCAGAAAACTAAGCTGATTTGAGAAACCGAAGGACCTATGCATACTAAGTGTGATTTGTGCTTTAGAATGGAGTCTTATGGATAAACTGCTTTGTATATACATTGTTAGCTGATTAATAAATGTCTGTATTCTTTCTCTAAATAATGTGAAAGCTCCTAGGAAGGGATATATATATATATATATATATATACTTTTTTTCTATATTCCTTCAGAGTCCATAAGCAATTATACAATAAATGAAGGTACCTGTTTACTTTTACACCACTTTCATCCCATTCTAAACATAGACATTTCTAATCCATAACAACTTATGGAAAGGTTTGTCTTTATTTATTTCTGCTTCAGGGCATGTTATATAAGGGCAATATTCTATTACCCAGAATATTTGAGTCCCTATGCTCTGATGGCTGAGGGTGGTCAGAATCAGATGAAAAGGAAAACAGCCTTAGGAAATGCTTCAAAGGAAATAAAAACAAGCCAGACTAGGTAACCTTGTCCACCCCCTTACATTTCTCTCCCACTTCATTTACATAAGAGGTTCCCAAATTTAGGTTTGGTACCTACGTTTTATTCCTAGAGAGTTAGATTCAATAGGTAGGGCTGGGAGGAAGGGGTGGGGAAGGTATTTTTTTAAATGTCTAAAGATGTGAATTCTGATTTTATAGAGAAAGAATCTACGTTTTTAGAATTCTCAATTAAAACTGTAGCCTTCTGAAGTTCGAAAGAAAAATTTTGAGGGCATCCTGTGATCAATTATTCATACTAACTTCTTAATATAAGCCCAATGGATAGAACATAGCATGAATTTGTATCCGGTCTATAGATGGAACAGAATAAATAAAAATAATTACTAGGAATGACCATTCTATGAAATAAGCAGTTACCCACCTGGCTCTGGGCCTCCAGTTTTATTTCCTCAGGAGCAGGTTTGGTCATTGGGGTTGGGTTTGTATTACAAGGATCCATCTGTTCTTTCTTTTCCACTTTCACCTTTACATCATCCAGGCTCAGGTTTGGAGTTGATCTTAAATCTTTCTCATCTTTATCTAAAAGATAGCGTAGGAGCTGATGGTCTTTTGATTCTTTTTTCTTTGAAGCATCCAGTTCCAGTTTTATGCTGGAGTTCCCTTGTACCTGTCCAGTCACTGACACAGAAGTAGATGCACTGTCCTTTTTATCAGGCTCGACAGACAAAGTAGTGATATCTGAGGGGCTACCCTCCTGTAGGAGCCGGTGCAGAATTTTATGCCGCTCTGTCAATGAGCTATGAGAGGAGGGGCAAGAACCTCCTGAAGAGTTAGCAGAGGCAGAATTGGAAGTGCCTGTGCAAGACAGGACATCTTTGCAGCTTGTGTCTATATCAGCATGCCGTAACTGCTGTTCGGCAGTTGTTGTCAAAAGCTGCACTAGTTTGTGACTGGTTTGAGAGTACTTACTGTCTCCATCTGAGAGTCTGTCACTGTTATGCAGAAGCCCTGAATCCAGAGGTTTGCCATCACTAGAGCTGTTGTCAGATTGAATCATTTCATTTAAAATGGATGCAATCTCTTTGTTATCTTTGGACTCAGCTTTCGCTGGTTGTATATTTAATCTGTTAGGTGAATTCTGTGAGCTTATCTGCCTGAGGACTGGAGAACTGGCAGAGAAGCCAACGGAGTTATTGGGTCCTTCATTCATACCCTGTAAAGATGTTACTGGGATATTTGAATAAGATCGGTTATTATTATTACAGGCACTACTTGTCATGCCAACGGGAGAGCTTAATGTTGAAATATTAGGAGGAAAGGAATTGTTGGGCATCCTGGGCCTTGTTGCCAATCCAGAAGTAACCTGTCTTCTTGGAGACATGAACTGTGCTAGGGATATTCCTGTACCTTCCATAGGAGAATTATTGAGGTTTAAAGAGGGGTTACTGCTCTGTGAACTGGCCTGTCCTTGGTTTAAGGCAACAGTGGCTACAATCTGACTTCCAGGTGAGCATCCAAAACTTCCTTGGCTGTTGCTAGAATTACTGTGACTGCTGCTATGAAGGTCTGAACTCTGCTGACGGTTTATTCTGGTAGATACCATGTTGCTGCTGGATGGTGGCAATGTGGATGAACGAGCCACACCATGAGCTGGAGAGATATTAGGATTGACCGAGGGGTTTACTCGGGGAATTGACATTCCAGAATTAGTGTCATCTTGAGGAGAAAGCCCACTGTGTTCCCTGGGGGGAAAAAGAAATCATTATTCAAACATCTTCATTTGTTTCTATTAAAATATTTTTATGATGCATATTCTAAAACAAGACCATTGATTTCATACTATGCAAGCTATTAAGTAAAGAGCTTCTGCATCATCTTAAATCAAGAAAAAGACAGTTTCTTAAATTAAGAAAAACTACTGCAAAATATTAGCATCACTTAATAAGAAATAAGGCTTATCAACTCTTACACTTGATAATGGTCTGTTACATGTAAAAGAAATTTTTCTTGGTTTTTGGAAAAAATCCAATATATGTTATTTTAAACACTTCTAAACTTAATACACACAATTAACATTATAATAATATTTTTGGTTGAAAAAGAAATTTCCCACACCTCTGGTTATAAAATACTTATTTATGACTCCTGTTACAGCTTTTAAGTATTTCAACTCCAAAGAGGAAGACTGGGTAAGGAAAATACTGTGTCGCTGATGTAAAATTAAAAAGGGTGATATGCAGACATAGCAGATGTTTTGAAAGAGAAATCACAATATGGAAAAAAGAACTGTGCTAATTCCACTCACAAGCATAATTTAAACTAAAAGTAGAGAAAAACCAGAATACTGAATTCAGGTTTTCAGTGAGTTCTTTACTCAAATTCATAATTATGACAACAGATTTGTGACTGGCATTACCATGTTCTAATAAGCAAATACATTAGATGAGAAAAAGATGAAGTGAGGGGAAATGTCTTTGCTTTTAATGCTACATTTTAACCATTGTAAATGTAGGATTTTGAATAAATCACAGGATAAAAGAACAGTTTCATGAATTTACCATATATCAGTGTAAAACATACTTGGGGGGGAACAAATTAGAGGCAATGGCATTAAAAAAATCTCAAGTTGATGGTTTAATGATTTGTAATTTCTGTGAGAAATTGCCAGCTTGAACTCAGGAGCCACCAAGTATGCCCTAATGAAAATAAAATATTTTCAAAAATAAAAATAACAATAACAACGTTAACCAACTTTGAAATCTCTTATAAGATTCACATATGAAATGCTATAAATTTTTAGCCATCTTTTGGTTTTATCCTCTAAAAAGCATATTTTCAGATGCAGTTTTCCTATCTCCCTTTATGAACAACAAAGCTATTACATGATAAAACTATAAAACTCAATATGGATATATTAATTATATGTACTCATCATACTAGTTTTGTGCCTAATTTAGAATTTCTGCTTTCTAGCCATCAAGAATATAAAAAATTTCCCTGAGAAGAGATATGTGAACTGGCTTATTTCATATGAAGCTCTCCAAATAAGTAGTACCTGTCGATGATATGAATTCCCATGATGAAAGGTTGCATATCTGGACTTTGAGGGTAGCAAAGTTTACACTTGGTGTGGGCACTAAGCATTGTCCCATCATTCAATATGAATCTATAGGAGGGGCTGGAGGCAGTGCCACGGGTCATCACTGTTTCAAACAAAAGAGAAACCTAGTTAAAATTCTGATACTTATACACTAGCTTTAAAGTCACCAGGCTTTATTTATTTCTACTTAGAACCTCATTTTAAATGCCCTCCCAACTGCTGCCTGCTTAGACTCAGAATAAAAAGTAGTTCAGACAAAGCAGACATGAGGAGGAAAGATGATTCCAGTTGAAATATACCACTTGATGACAGGTTTTAATTTAGTCATACTTGAATGGGTATCTCCTCACAGAAGTTATGATTATGAGGAAATCCCAAATCTGGGAAATATCATCTTTTTTTTTTTTCCTTCTGACACAGAGTCTCGCTCTGTCGCACGCTGTAGTGCAATGGTGCAATCTCAGTTCACTGCAACCTCTGCCTCCCAGGTTCAAGCAATTCTCCTGCCTCTGTCTTCCAAGTAGCTGGGACTACAGGCGCCCACCACCATGGCTAATTTTTGTATTTTTAGTAGAGGCAGGGTTTCACTATGTTGGCCAGGCTGGTCTCAAACTCCTGACCTCAAACAATCGATCCACCTTGGCCTCCCAAAGTGCTGTGATTACAGGCATAAGCCACTGCGCCTGGCCCAACCTTAATCTTTCTCTATACTGGGGGCAGCTCATCAAATTTATGAAGTCTCCATTAAAATTCCAAAAAAATGTTTCTCCCCTCTTACTCTCATTATTATCTTTAACAAATTTTGTTTTCTCTTTTGCTGGATGATTTTTTAATAACAGCTCTACTAAGATGTAACTCATATACCATAAAATTTACTAAGTTTTGATCAGCTAACAGATTTCCTTAACTAATATTCAAATTTAATTTTTTCACTCAGGAATGTGAATCACTAAGGCCCCATTTGATAAATTATTAGATTTATAAATATGTGTAAAATGTGTGTACTATTTTTAATGTCTGAATTTTTAAAGTTTAGTAAGCAAATTAAGATAAAGCCAATGGTTATTAGTATAAGGAACAAAAACTAAGTTAAGGCATTCAAGTCACTTTATAAGCAGCATAATTTACTTCTGTCTTAAAGCTTTACTAACAGCAGAAAAAATTCTAACCACATAGGTATTTATTAAATATGTAAAGGCTATGCTAGACTATTATGTAATAAAACATCACTGCTATTTTAAATCATATAATTCTATTTTAAGAAAGAGTGAGTACTACCACAAACGAATGTTATAATTTAGCCTGTGAAAAAGGTTAGTCCAATTTTTAAAAACATTTCAGAAGGGGCTTTGATTACATTTTAAAGGACATGCGAAAGAAGCTTAAAATTACCAATTAATAAATAATTTTTGAAGTTACATGTTAGTTGAAGTAAACAAAACATGTTCTTATTGTCCTGTGTATACAGTACCAACTGAAAAAGGTATAGTTTGGTGTAAATCTATACCATAATATCTAAGTACCAAAACCAGAATATAAATTTAATTAAAAAGGATAAGAGTTACATCCGACAATCACATTCTTTACCCATCTGGCAATTTCAGTGAAATCACTGGCATAGTTACTAAATATAATGTATCTAAACTAGGAGAAGTTCCTGAATTTCGGGAATCCTATTAATTGAATACAAGAAAATTACCACACTTTATGTTTTGAAGTCAGATTATTTGTTTTGGATGAGAATGTGTGGACTAAGATTCAGCATTTTATAATTCATTCAGCCATTCTTAGAAATGAGAAAAAGGCAATATTTAATATGGTAAAATTTCAATTAATTAGAATTCAGCAAGACTCTCCAGTTAACTAAAATTCTGGTGCTTAATTGTTCAGATGAAGAGGTAAAAGGAAGGCAGCATACATCAACAAAAAGAGTAAGAGTGTAGGAGTCACATTCAGGCTTGACCTTTCACTGTCATTTACAAGTTTAAGCCTTAATGCAAATTAACCTTCACCCATCTCACTTTACTCATTACTGAAATTGAGCCAATAACAATGTAAGATAATATCTAGCATGAAGCCTAGCATGGAGTACATAGCAGGTATTATAATGAATATTTCCTCAATAAACATCAAAGGGAAAAAAAAAAAACAAGAAATATGCAGCTTCCAAAGTACTTATGTTCTGAGTCATACACACAGTTAATCCCTAGACACCATTTACGGCAACAGCTAACCCTGTATAACAATCACTAATACTTTGAATTAAGAGATGAGTAAGGTAGCCACAGCTCTTCACAGAGATGGTTCAATAAACATTTGCTCTACACAACAAATTTTCCTTTAAGTGGGTTTCAAGGTTTAGTTTTGGAATCTCATTTTGATTATAGGTCTTGGCCTGGTTTTCTGACCTAATTTTGTCATCTTTACAGCTAGTATTTTAATCTCTGATTCCTGTGTCCATTTCTAAACTTTTTGGAACACTTAGGGGGGACAGATATTATTGAAGGACTGTTATTGACACCTCAGAATCCTTCCAGAGAACCTTTAACGTGACAGCTGTTTTTGCTTTTTGTTTTTTTTTCCCCTAGAATAGGCCTCAACAGAGCTACAAAGCAAAGGAATCATTAAATTTTCCCTGGTTACAGCAGCTGTAGAAGCAAAGCTTTTTGGGTTTTTGATCCCTCCCAATTTGGTGCTGAGATAACCCCAAACAAGCACGCCTTACTGATATTAACAAAATAGGCAGGTATAAAATGTGTGGCAGGGTACTATGGGTCAATGCTGGTAGAAATTTATTTTTCTTTGTGGCAGTCACCTAAATATATGCAAAAAAAAAAGAATTAAAAAATTGTTAGGTACAGAAAAAATAATTACCCCTAGATATTTAAAAATTTTTAATCACCATTGAGTGAACTCTATTTATTATATCAAAATCACAAGAGGACAGTAAACTCATATTTTAAATATTTTTAACAAAGTTTGACATAAAAAGATTTTCAGTTAATTGTTACATGGACCGTGGACTTAACCACATTACACAAGTCTCAAAGAACATTCTAATTAATCATTAATATGGATACTTTATGTTTTATAGCAATGCGTCCAAACTTAATACCTAAACCCCTTCCAGTTTTTTTGAGACAGGGTCTCACTCTGTCACCCAGGTTAGAGTGTAGTGGCGCGATCTCAGCTAACTGCAACCTCCACCTCCCGGGTTCAAGTGATTCTCCTGCTTCAGACTCCTGAGTAGCTGGGATTATAGGCGTGTGCCACCGTGCTCGGCTAATTTTTGTATTTTTAGTAGAGACAGGGTTTTGCCATGTTGGCCAGGCTGGTCTTGAACTCCTGACTTCAGATGATCTGCCTGCCTCAAACTCCTGTGCTCCCACCTCAGCCTCTCAAAATGCTGGGATTACAGGCATGAGCCACCATGCCTGGCCTTAACTATATTTTTTAAAAGATGAAAACAGCTTTATTTTAATACGAAGTTAATAGACAGGTGAACAAAGAATAAGTAAAGTCATTTGTAATTCTACCATGCAGAGATAACTGTTAAAATTTTGTTAATTTTCTAGAATTGGATAAATAGATACCTAAATGATCATATTATATATGCTGTGCCCTCTTGGTCTACCTTTTTTTTGGGGGAGGGGGACAGTGTCTCACTGTGTCACCCAGCCTGGAGTGCAGTAGCACAATCAAGGCTAACTGAAGTCTTGAATTCCTGGGCTCAAGCAATGCTCCCACCTCAGCCTCCTGACTAGCTAGAACCATAGCTATATGCCACCAAGCCTGGCTAATTTTTGTATTTTTATTTTTTGTAGAGATGAGGTTTTGCCATGATGCCCAGACTGGTCTTGAACTTCTGGGCTCAAGCAATCTGCCTGTCTCGGCCTCCCATGGGCTGAGATTCCAGGCTACGGTGCCCAGCCACCTACTTTTTTAATATAACAATATGTCAGGGATATTTCAAAGATAAGAAAAGATTATCTATTATATCATTATATATATGTAAACAGAACTTTCATACAACTAGTTTCTAGGTTATATAACCTGACATTTCCCACTGTATGGCATTAACTGCTGATAGATGTGCTCCAGAAAAAAGTATTCTGTGGGAAAAAAAAGTCTCAGTAACAAAATGTTTTATTATGGAACTTCTCAGAAACTTAGATACCTCACATATATCTTATAAATCCCTTAAAGTGGGATTAAGCATAAAACATAATTTCCTAGTTATAGTTATTAATAGTTTGCAGAATCTAGGTTCATATTTTACAAATTTCTCTGTAAGTAAACATCTTAGACTATAGACTCTGATTCAGTAGTATGGGGTGGGGCCCAGAAATCTAGTTTAACAATTGCCCCAGATGAATCTATCTTATCAGGGACCTTGAGAAGCACTATAACCTAGATACTTCTTTGAAGTAATAGTTTTCAATTGAACAGAACCTGAGAACTTTTTCTAAACTATGCGCACTTGCATGGATCTTCTCCTAGTTTAAAAAGTTCCTCAAGTGATCCTGATACCCATATTTCTCCCCAATCTCAATATAAAACCATGGCTTTAATCTAATTCATGCTGGATAGTTCTCAAATATTCTTTGACCAAAATGTGTTTTCAAACTTGATTCTGGAAAACGGCAAACTCTCTTTGACAGCAGTTTATGAGTTGACTCTGTCAAAAGCAGCTAACAAACAAAACTGAAACTAGAAATTTTAATGCATATTAGGATTTTAGACTAGTTGCTGCCTTCAAAGAGTAAGTTAATGGGCAGGAAAAAAGATAACAGATGGAGGACAAACTTTTCCTGCCTAACTATCAATCACTGTAAAGTTCTACATAAAATCAAGAATATGGTGCATAATTTGTCTCACTCTTTTTATACTGTCCCTAAGTGAAAAGGCAGCAAGAAAACTGCAAATGCAAATTACACCCCTCTCCAATCTCGATGGACCAATGGTTGTCAAACTTAAGCATTATCTTTAAGGTTTGTTAAGATATCTGGGAGGGTGTTCATCTGATATTTTAATTCAGCAGGTGTTCATCTGATATTTTAATATTAATCACATATTTTAATTTAACATGTGATTCTCATGAAAGTGCTTCATTGACCACATTTCTCATATCTGGCTAGATACTGCAGAACAGAAAATATCGGAGAAAGCTGTGCTAAATCCATGAAACCTGTTTGTCAGGTTGTTTAGAATCTCCAAAACACTGGATTCAGTCATGAGAACTCTGGACAATACAAGAACAATACAAGTTATTTCTATTGAGAATCTTTTTTTCCCTAAAAAAAGCAGAATGAGGGGACATTAAAAAATTACTAATGGGGAAGAGGTATTGGATTATACTTATAATTCTTTAAATTTTACTCTAAATTATTTCAGTTTATATAATAATGACAAACTAATTACTTATACTTTAATCAATCTATTTTATGGGGAATACTGTTGAAGGTTTAGAAATCTTCAATTGTGGCCTAATCACATCTATGGGGAGCCTAGTCATTTGGATAATGAGACAGTAAGCTAGATCTGCTTTGCCTTGGTGAAAATATACATAAGTTACAGGCAAATAAATCTTTTAAGTGAAGACTTGGAAGGCCCAACTTAAACTTAAGGCAAAAATCAGAAGTACTACATATTTGAGAACTTTAGGCAATGAGTGGAGACAGTGCTCTGAGTCCCAAACCTATGCAAAAGAGAAGCGTCACTCTTGGTAGAGGAAGTCACAAAGTTCACATACAGTGGATGGCATTAGTAACTTATTGTAATGGTTTTCCAAACCTGGCTACCCTTTCAGAGTGCCTGGGAAACTTTTTAAAAAATTCTGGGCTCTACCCAGTGAGATATAATCTTAGGGGGTGGTATAGGTCTAGTAAAGAGGCCACTAGAGAAACACTAGTATGTATGAAGCTGTTCCAGCAATACCCAGATTGTGATATTTATATAGATGGCTTCCCGGAAAAAGAAAAAAATCAAACTACTTCCTCCACATATCACTAGGAAGCAGTTGATCTAAAATGTAACGAATGGAAAATCATCTGTAAACTTAGGAAATCTAACATTACCAGAAAAATGTTAAAAACCTGGGGAGAAATGCCAAATGTGGGTGAAGGGGAGAAGAAAAGCAAAGCACACTGCCATGTGTGTACCTACGCAACTGTCTTGCATGCTCTGCTCATGTACCCCAAAACCTATAATCCAATAAAAAATTAAAAAAAAAATTTAGAATGATGAAATAATGAAAAATATTTTTAAATTGTTTTTTAGGAATAGCCATACAAAGAGATTCTTACCAAAGAAACTATCTAGAGATTAGAGATTAAATTTCACTAGGAAGAGAATGTTAGGCTACCAGAATTAAATGACAATGTTTTTAATGTGCATCAAAACCCTTTAATTCTGAACTTCTGTAAACTTTCTGACCTTAATTCTCAAATAACCTTTCCTACCTTTCTTGTAGTACTGTTAAGTTTCTTGAGGGCAGGGAATATACATATCTTATACTCCCATGATGCTAAGACCCAGCAGCTATGCAGTAATTAATAATTTCATAGGATGTATTTTTTGACTTGAAATTTCAACCTGAGTCAGGAGATACAGGTGCTGCAAGGGTCATGAAGTAAACATGCATGATACTGATCTCTGTGTTATCCAGAAGACCTCTGACATTCCGGGAATGATCTTTAAGAGCCAAACAAAATATTACTTCTTCTCTGAATTCATCCTTAATTCTTCAAGTCAGAATTAATTTTTTTCTTCTTTGATTATGGTTCTATCATATCCCACATCACACTGATCTTTAGGGTTGTCATATATCTTCCTACTGTGTAATAAGCTCTTTAAGGGCAAAACCTTGTTTCTTAGTTATTGTATCCCTGGCACCTTATATAGTGTTCTGTGTATATTGGGAACTTGATATATGCCTGCTGAATGAATGAATGAATGAATGAGTGACCACCACACAACATCCTGTTCTTTAGAACGTGTATTCCAAATTTCAGGATCCACTCATGAATTACTTTGCTTACCCATTTCTTCCTTTCCTAAAACTGATTATTACAAAAACTATAATTTGGAGAAAATACTTATCAAGCCATAAGTTCTATATAAACTATTCAAATATCAGTAAAGATAAAGGTTAATGAAAATAATCGAGAGAGAGAACTATACCTTCTTGGAACAGTTGTCTGGCATAAGATGGCTCTCTGCCCTGAGGTTGGAAAAAAGCATAAATGCACTTCCTCACTAAATCTTCCCAGCCAGTTCTGCCAGCAGCTCTCAGGGAACTAGTGTCAATAGAGATGATTTTACCTGTACAAAAAATAAAAGTTTATATTTATAACACCCTCTTTATGTAAATCATCCATGTTTCAAAACGAACAACTGCGTCTGAGAAATATTCTTTCTTTCCAAATACTCAATAAACAAGTGTTAAAAGTATTAAAAAGCACCATTAATTTTTATTACATATAGTTATGAACTATGTTATTGACATAAAAATTGTTTTGGTCTTGGAATGTGTTACGTCCTAGTATATCATACTCTAAAATTCAATTATAGTCAAGGATTAAAGTCATATCATAATGACCTGACACTACTGAGACTAATCCAGTTCAAATTGCTCTGGCTTGGTCTCTGGATTCTGTTCTCTGTATACTGATGACTGACTGGAAAGAAGAGACAAAGATGAAGTATACTGTTTGGTTTAAATTAATTTCTAATTACTAAGTAAAGTATTTATGAGTAAAGAATATGAGAAAAGCAAGCCTTTTCCTTTCTACCCTTTGCTGGGCTGTGTTTAGTAGGCAATACTGTATTTAAGATTAACCAAAAGACTGAAGGCAAATAGCAAGTTAAATCAGAAAATGGTAAGTGAGAACATTAAGATTTGCTAGGCAGGTTGGATCCAAGATGGCCGATCAGGAGCAGCTCAGGATTGCAGCTCCCAGTGAAAGCACAGAGGGTGAGTGGATGCCGCATTTCCAAACAAATTTTTATTGCCAACAGACCAGGAGATTCCCAGGCAGAGGAGCCCCATGGGTCACCAGCACAGCTGGTTTGGCTGGCGCGGCTGCTTTGCCAGCGCCCCGGGGTGGCGGTTCTTCATACAAAATACACAAGTCCGGGCACTGTTTTAGCTGGTGATTGGAGCTCCGGGAAGGCAGAGTCACCCATTCATCTGATTAAAAAGGGGACTGAAACAGGGAGCCAGGCCAGGAGATTCCCAGGCAAAAAAACACAGTGAATCTCAGCACTGCTGTTTCAGCCAGCACAGCGGGTAGCCACACGGCAAATCACACAGATCCTGGCACCTTTTCAACAGGCAACTGAAACATCTGAGAGAGAGTCAAGCATTCAACTAAAAAAAAAGGCTCTGAGGCAGGGAGCTAGGTGATCAGGCTTGGCTTGTCCCAGCCCAACAAAAAAACAGCAATTGGAAATGCCCTGGGTTGAGAGTTTCACAGCAGCACAGCTGAACGTGGGAAGGTCCAGCTCTGTGAAGGAGGGGTGTCTGCCATTACCGAGGCACTCCACCACTATGGAGGTAGTCCGCCATTGCTGGGGCAACCTGCCATTACAGAGAGAGTCCGCCATTACAGAGGTGGGCTGGCTTTGCTGAGGCAGTTCTAACTACACCTGTATAAACAGGACTGCAGGGAAGTTCACATGGCAGCTGGGAGGAGCCCACAGCAGCTCAGCAAAGCCTCTGCAGGCAGACAGTGACTAGGCTGGCTCCTCGCTGGGCAGGGCCGCTCTGATAAAAAGGCAGCAGCACAACAGAAACTCATAAATAAAGCCCTAACTACCTGGGACAGAGCACCTGGGGGGGGAAAAAAGTGGGTTTATGAGTTCTGCTGCAGCAGACTTAAACGTACCTGCCAAGCAGCTCTAAATGAACAACAGAGATCACAGCTCAGCACTTGAGCTTCTATAAAGGATAGACTGTCTCCTCAAGCAGCTCCCTGACCCCAGTATATCCAAAGAGTCACCTCACAAAGGACTGATCAGACTGACATTTGGTGGGTATCCTACTGGGACAAAGATAGCAGAAAGAAGAAACTGGCAGTAACTGTTACTGTTCTGCAGCCGCTGCAGGTGATCCCAAGGCAAGCAGGGCCTGGACTGGACCTCAGCAGTCCTACTGCAAATGGACCAGACTGTTAGAAGGAAAACTAAGAAACAGAAGAAAATAACTTCATCATCAACAAACTGGATGTCCACTCAGAGACCCAATCTGAAAGTCAACAACTGCAAAGACGACAGGTGGATGAATCCACAAAGATGGGAAGAAACCAGTGCAAAAAGGATGAAAGCAGTCGAAACCAGAACACCTCTCCTCCTACAAGGGATCACAACTCCTCACCAGCAAGGGAACAAGGCTGGATGGAGAATGAGTGTGATGAATTGACAGAATCAGGCTTCAGAAGGTGGGTAATAATAAACTTCTGTGAGGTAAAAGAACATGTTCTAACCCAATGCAAAGAAACTAAGAAGCTTGAAAAAAATATTTGATGAAATGCTAACAAGAATAGACAACTTAGAGAGAAAGATAAGTGAACTGATGGAGCTCAAAAACACAACACGAGACCTTCACGAAGCATGCACAAGTTTCAACAGCTGAATTGACAAAGCAGAAGAAAGGATATCAGAGGTCGAAGATCAACTTAATGAAATAAAAGGAGAAGGCAAGATTAGAAAAAAAAGGGAAAAAGGAATGAACAAGTCTTCAAGAAATACGGGACTATGTGAAAAGACCTAATCTACGTTTGATAGGTGTACCTGAATGTGACGGAGACAATGAATTCAAGCTGGAAAATATTCTTCAGGATATCATCCAGGAAAACTTCCCCAACCTAGCAAGGCAGGCCAATATTCAAGTCCAGGAAATACAGAAAACACCACAAATATATTCCACAATAAGAGCAACCCCCAGGCACATAATTGTCAGATTCACCATGGTTGAAATGAAGAAGAAAATGCTAAGGACAGCCAGAGAGAAAGGCCGGGTCACCCACAAAGGGAAGCCCATCAGACTCACAGCAGATCTCTCAGTAGAAACCCCACAAGCCAGAAGAGAGTGGGGCCAATATTCAACATCCTTAAAGAAAATAACTTTCAACCCAGAATTTCATATCCAGCCAAACTCAGCTTCATAAGTGAAGGAAAACTAAAATCCTTTGTGAACAAGCAAGTACTCAGAGATTTCATCACCACCAGGCCTGCTTTATAAGAGCTCCTGAAAGAGGCACTACACATAGAAAAAAACAACCAGTACCAGCCACTCCAAAAACATACCAAATGCTAAAGAGCATCAACACAATGAAGAAACTGCATCAACTAATGGGCAAAACAGCCCGCTAGCATCAAAATGGCAGGATCAAATTTACACATAACAATATTAACCCTAAATGTAAATGGGCTAAATGCCCCAATCAAAAGACACAGACTGGCAAACTGGATAAAAAGCCAAAACCCATTGGTGTGCTGTATCCAGAAAACCCATCTCACATGCAAGGATACACAAAGGCTCAAAATAAAGGGATGGAGGAAGATTTACGAAGCAAATGGAGAACAAAAAAAAGCAGGAGTTGCAGTTCTCGTCTCTGATAAAATAGACTTTAAAGCAACAAAGATTAAAAGAGACAAAGAAGGACATTACATAATGGTAAAAGGATCAATACAACAAGAAGAGCTAATGATCCTAAATATATATGCACCCAATACAGGAGCACCCAGATACATAAGGCAAGTTCTTAATGACTTACAAAGAGACTCAGACTCCCACACAATAATACTGGAGACTTTAACACCCCATTGTCAATATTAGACAGATCAACCAGACAGAAAATTAACAAGGATATCCAGGACTTGAACTCAGACCTGGACCAAGCAAACTTAATAGACATTTACAGAACTCTACACCCCAAATCCACAGAATATACATTCTTCTCAGCACCACATCATACATACTCGAAAATTGACCATATAATTGGAAGTAAATCACTCCTCAGGAAATATAAAACAACTAAAATCATAACAAACAGTCTCTCAGACCACAGTGCAATCAAGTTAGGACTCAGAATTCAGAAACTAACTCAGAACCCCACAGCTTCATTGAAACTGAATAACTGGCTCTTGAATGTTGACTGGAAAAACAGTGAAATGAAGACAGAAATAAATATGTTCTTTGAAACCAATGAGAACGAAGACACAACATACCAGAATCTCTGGGACACATTTAAAGCAGTCTCTAGAGGAAACTATATAGCAATAAGTACCCACATGAGAAGAGTGGAGAGATCCAAAATTGACACCCTATCATCAAAATTGAAAGAGCTAGAGGAGCAAGATCAAAAAAACTCAAAACCTAGCAGAAGACAAGAAATAACTAAGATCAGAGCAGAACTAAAGGAGATAGAAACACAAAAAACCCTTCAAAAATCAATAAATCCAAGAGCTGGTTTTTTGAAAAGATCAAGAAAATAGACCACTAGCCAGATTAATAAAATAGAAAAGAGAGAATAATCAAATAGATGCAATAAAAAATGATAAAGGGGTATCACCACAGATTCCACAGAAATTCAAACCATCATTGGAGATTATTACAAACAACTCTATGCACATAAACTAGTAAACCTGGAAGAAATGGATAAATTCCTGGATACTTGCATCCTCCCAAGCCTAAACCAGGAAGAAGTTGAAACCCTGAATAGACCAATAACGAGGTCTGCAGTTGAGGCAGCAATTAAGAGCCTACCACCCAAAAAAAGCCCAGGTCCAGATGGGTTCACAGCCAAATTCTACCAAACACACAAAGAGGAGCTAGTACCATTCCTTCTGAAACTATTCCAAATAATCCAAAAAGAGGGAATCCTTCCCAAATCATTTTATGAGACCGATATCATCCTGATACCAAAACCCGGCAGAGACTCAGCAAGAAAAGAAAACTTCAGGCCAATATTCATGATGAACATAGATGCAAAAATCTTCAAGAAAATACTGGCAAGCTGAATGCAATAGCATATTAAAAAGCTTATCCATCATAATCAAGTAGGATTCATCCCGGGGATGCAAGGCTGGTTCAACATACGCAAGTCTATAAACGTAATTCACCACATAAACAGAACCAAAACCAAAAACCACATGATTATCTCAATTGATGGAGAGAAGGCCTTTGACAAAATTCAACAGCCCTTTATGCTAAAAACCCTTAATAAACTAGGTATTGATGGAATGTATCTCAAAATAATAAAAACTATTTATGACAAACCAACAGCCAATATCATACTGAATGGGCAAAAACTGGAAGCATTCCCTTTGAAATCTGGCACTAGACAAGGATGCCCTCTCTCACCACTCCTATTCAATATAGTACTGGCAGTTCTAGCCAGAGCAATCAGGCAAGAAAAAGAAATAAAGGGTATTCGAATAGCAAAGGAGGAAGTCAAATTGTCTCTATTTGCAGACAACATGACTGTATATCTAGAAGACCCCATTGTCTCAGCCCAAAATCTCCTGAAACTGATAAGCTCTTGGAGAGAGAGATCCAAGATGGCTGATCACTAGCAGCTTGTGATTGTAGCTCCCAGTGAAAGCACAGAGAATGAGAGGATGCCACACTTTCAGATAAATTTTTGTTGCTCACGGACCAGGAGATTCCCAGCAGAGGAGCCCCAGGGGTCACCAGCACAACTCTTGTGGCCAGCACGGTGGTTTTGCCGGCACCTCAGTGCGTCAGTTCTTGGTGCAGAGTAAACGGGACTGGGTCCCCTTTTGGCCGACATTTGGAGCTCCGGGAAGGCAGAGTCGCCTATTCAGCTGATTGAAGGACGAACTCAAGAAGGAAGCCAGACCAGAGATTCCCGGGCAGAAAAGCACCATCAATCTTAACACCGCTGTTTTAGCTGGCGCAGTGGGTTGCTCAGATTCCAGCACTGGGAATTAACAAGTTGGACATCCACTCAGAGACCTAATTAGAAAGTCAGTAATTACAAAGATGACAGATGGATAAATTTATAATGATGAGAAGAAACCAGCCTAAAAAGGTTGAGAATACCCAAAATCAGAATGCCTCTCCCTCTACAGGGGATCACAGTTCCTCATCAACAAGGGAACAAGGCCTGATGGAGAACGAGTGCCTTCCCTTAACAGAAGTAGGCTTCAGAAGGTGGATGATAAGAAACTTCTGTAAGTTAAAAGAACATATTCTAACCCAATGCAAAGAAACTAAGAACTTTGAAAAAATTTTGATGAAATTCAAATGAGAATAGACAATTTAGAGAGGAATATAAATGAATTAATGGAACTGAAGAATACAATGTGAGAACTGTGTGAAGTATGCATAGGTTTTAACAGTTGAATTGATCAAGCAGAAGAAAGGATATCAGAGGTTGAAGCCCAACTTAATGAAATGAAATGAGAAGACAAGATTAGAGAAGAAAGAGTAAAAAGGAATGAGCTAAGTCTCCAAGAAATATGGGATATGTGAAAAGACCTAATTTATGTTTGATAGGTGTATCTGAATGTTATGAAGAGAATAAATCCAAGCTGGAAAATATTCTTTAGGATATTATTCAGGAAAACTTTCCCAACCTAGGAAGGTAGAACAATATTCAACTCCAGGTAATACAGAGACCACCATAAAGATATTCCTCAAGTAGAGCAACCCCAAGACACATAATTGTTAGATTCACCAGGGTTGAAATAAAGGAGAAAATTCTAAGGGCAGCTAGAGAGAAGGGGCAGGTTACCCATAAAGGGAAGCCTATCAGACTCACAGCAGATCTCTCAGCAGAAACCTTACAAATTAGAAGAGTGAGGGTCAATACTCAACATCCTCAAAGAAAAGAATTTTCAACCCAGAATCTCATATCCAGCCAAACTGAGCTTTATAAATGAAGGAAAAATAAAATTTTTCACAAACAAGTAAGCACACAGATATTTCACCACCACCAGGCCTGCTTTACAAGAGCTTTTGAAAGAAGTGCTATACACAGAAAGGAACAACCAATATCAGTCATCCCCAAAACTTAACAAAAGATAAAGAGTATCTCCATAATGAAGAATCTATATCAACTAATGGGCAAAACAGCCAGCTAGCATTAAACAACAATATTAAACTCACAAATATCAATATTAATCCTGAATTTAAATGGATTAAATGCCCCAATCAAAGACACAGAAAGGAAAATTGAATAAAAAGTCAAAACCCATCTGTATGCTGTATCCAGAGCCATCTCATAAGCAAGGACACACAAAGACTCAAAACAAAGCTTTGGTGGAAGACTTACCAATCAAATGGAGAGCAAAATAAAAAAACAGCAGTTGTAACTTTCGTCTCTGACAAAATAGACTTTAATAGTAACAAAGACTAAAAGAAACAAAGAAGGACATTATATAATGGTAAAAGGATCAATACAACAATAGGAGTCAATGATCATAAATATAAATGCACCCAATATAGAAACACCCAGATACATAAGACAAGTTCTCAATGACTTACAAAGAGACTTGGACTCCCCCACAATAATAGTGGGAGACTTTGACACCACATTGTTAATATTCGATGGATCAATGAGATAGAAAATTAACAGGGACATTCATGATTTGATCTCAGACCTGCAACAAGTAAATTCAGTGAATATCTATAGAATTCTTCACCCCAGGTCCACAGAACATACATTTTTCTCAGTATCTTATTACACCTATTTTGAAAGTGACCACATAATTGGAAGTAAATCATTGTTCAGCATTTGCATAGCATTTCACAGACTTAAATGAAATATTGGTTGGCTGTTTGTTATTTTCTTCCCTTATTCCTTCCTGTCTCTGCTGATAAGTACAATTATCGGCATAAAAGAGGTTTTTAATACCTATTTTTAGATTCCATTCCAGCCTGGGAAATAGAGCAAGATTCCTGTTCTTTCTCCCCTTTCTCTTTCTGCTTTTTCTTAAGAAAAAAAAGAGCAGGTGGGTTGACAATAGAAATAGCAATAAGAGTTGCATATTGTGTAGCAATAAGAATAGCAATCAGAATCCAGAGAATAGTGGAATAATATCCTCAAAGTTCTGGGAGTAAATAGCTGCTCATTGAAACATAATGAGCTAAATCATCTTTTAAGAATGAAAATGAAACAAAGACATTTTTAGAAAAATGACAAAGAAAATTTTCAACTAAAAAAAAAAAGGAAAAGAAAATAAACCATCACATATACGTTATTTTCTACACGATTACATTTTTAGTTGGCATTCTTTTGTAAAAAGTAGCTTTCCATTTTCCCTGCATATCATTAAAAAATTTAATTCAGTTTGTGAGGCCAAGGCAGGTGGATCACTAGAGGTGAGGAGTTCAAAATCAGCCTGGCCTGATTTTGGTGAAGCCCTGTTTCTACTAAAAATATAAAGATCAGCCGGGCGTGATGGCACATGCTGGTAATCTCAGCTACTTGGGAGGATGAGGCAGGAGAATCGCTTGAACCAGACAGGTGGGGTTGTGGTGAGCCGAGATCATGTCCCTGCACTCCAGCATGGGTGACAGAATGAGACTCCATCTCAGAAAAAATAATAATTAAAAAAAAAAAGGAAACTGATAAGCAACTTCAGCAAAGTCTCAGGATACAAAATCAATGTGCAAAAATCACAAGCATTCCTATACACCGATAACAGACTTAAAGAGAGCCAAATCAAGAACAAACTGCCATCACAACTGCTACAAAGAGAATAAAATACCTAGGAATACAACTAACAAGGAAAGTAAACGATCTCTTCAAGGAGAACTACAAAGCCACTGCTCAATGAAATAAGAGAGGACACAAACAGATGGAGAAACATTCCACGTTCATGGTTAGGAAGAATCAATATCGTGAAAATGGCCACACTGCCCAAAGTAATTTACAGATTCAACGCTATCCCCATCAAGCTACCAATAACCTTCTTCACAGAACTGGAAAAAAACACCTTAAACTTCATATGGAACCAAAAGAAAGCCCGCATAGCCAAGTCAATTCTAAGCAAAAAGAACAATGCGGGAGACATCACACTACTGGACTTCAAACTATACTACAAGGCTACAGTAATGAAAACAGCATGGTACTGGTACCAAAACAGATATAGACCAATGGAACATAACAGAGGCCTTGGAGGCAACACAACATATCTACGACCATCCGATCTTTGACAAACCTCACAAAAACAAGCAACAGGGAAAGGATTCCCTGTTTAATAAATGCTGTTGGGAAAACTGGCTAGCTATGTGCAGAAAGCAGAAGCTGGACCCCTTCCTGACACCTTACACTAAAATTCACTCCAGGTGGATTAAAGACTTAAACATAAGACCTAACACCATAAAAACCCTAGAAGAAAATCTAGGCAAAACCATTCAGGACATAGGCATAGGCAAGGACTTCATGACCAAAACACCAAAAGCATTGGCAACAAAAGCCAAAACAGACAAATGGGACCTAATCAAACTCCACAGCTTCTGCATAGCAAAAGAAACAGTCATTAGAGTGAATCGGCAACCAACAGAATGGGAAAAAATTTTTGCAGTTTCCCCATCTGACAAAGGGCTGATATCCAGAATTTACAAAGAACTCAAACAGATTTATAAGAAAAAAACAAACAAGCCCATTCAAAAATGGGCAAAGGATATGAACAGACATTTTTCAAAAGAAGACATACATAAGGCCAACAAGCATATGAAAAAATGCTTATCATCACTGGTTATCAGAGAAATACAAATCAAAACTACATTGAGATAGCATCTCACGCCAGTTAGAATGGTGATCATTAAAAAATCTGGAGACAACAGATGCTGGAGAGGATGTGGAGAAATAGGAATACTTTTACACTGTTGGTGGGAGTGTAAATTAGTTCAACCATTGTGGAAGACAGTGTGGCGATTCCACAAGGACCTAGAAATAGAAATTCCATTTGACCCAGCAATCCCAGTACTGGGTATATATCCAAAGGATTATAAATCGTTCTACTATAAGGACACATGCACACAAATGTTCATTGCAGCACTGTTCACAATAGCAAAGACCTGGAACCAACCCAAATGCCCATCGATGATAGACTGGACAGGGAAATGTGAAAATTAGCCAGGCATGGTGGCAGGTGCCTGTAATCCCAGTTACTTGGGAGGCTGAAGCAGAGAATTGCTGGAACCCAGGAGGCAGAGGTTGCAGTAAGCTGGGATCACGCCACTGCATTCCTGCCTGGGTGACAGAATGAGACTCCATCTCAAAAAAAGAAAAAAGACTTTTTTTTTTTCTTAAGAGATATGGATCATCCCATGTAGAGTTAAAAAGTAATACAAAAATTTAAGAAATTAAATGTTTAACACTTACTATACCTATTCTTTTTAGCTAAGTCAATTCTATGATTGATAGAATAAACTGTTTTACATTTTAAGTATGTTTTCTATTTCCTTGGTATCTTCGTACAATAAATGTATACAGTATAGTGATATCCTTTTAGTAGTGCTTAGGTATAAAGTAATGTAATATCAAGAAGGAGCTCTACATTTAGGGCTTAAAGATGTCCATTCTCAGCAAAGGGCTATATGGTTTTACAAATCACCAGCCCCTCATTTGTAAAATCTAAGCCGAATTCTGGGATCTTTGAGGTTCTCTCTTTCTCTCTCTCTCTCTCTCTGTATGCGCGCGCGCGCACACACACACACACACACACACACACACACACACACGGTTATTTTATTGCCCAGAGGCTAATCTTTTATTTTACATGATTATGGTTATTTTTATATATTTATACATATTATCAGGAATATCTAAAATTTTAACATCTGGGTTCTTAGAAACAAAGCTACCAGGGATAATGTTGTTCCTATGGGGGAAATACAGTCCTTAAAACAATCCAATTTAGAATTCAATTTAGAGAAATGCAATATGAGGAAAAGCTGAAACATACTGTTCCTAAATTAGCCTTATAATTTTTAGGCCTCCCTCTGTTTTCTGTGACCTGACAATAACCCTTTTCAACAGGTTTTCATTCTGCTATCTCACAAAGCCCTTATTTGGTTTCTTTTCATGTTAACCAGTTACAGACAGAAAAGACCAATTTTCCTTTTCAATGGAATCTATTTTTCCTTCATGCAAAATACTTTCAATTTTCAATAATTTTTTTTAAAAATTAAAAAAATGCCCATTGATAATAGACTGGATTGGAAAAATGTGGCACATATACACCATGGAATATTATGCAGCAATCAGAAATGATGAGTTCATGTCATTTGTAGGGACATGGATGAATCTGGAAAACATCATCCTCAGCAAACTGACACAAGAACAGAAAATGAAACACCGCATATTCTCACTCATAGGTGGGTGATGAAAAATGAGAACACATGGACACAGAAAGGGGAGTACTAAACACTGGGGTCTATTGGAGGGAAAAGGGGAGGGCCAGTGGGAGGGGGAGGTGGGGAGGGATAGCCTGGGGAGAAATGCCAAATGTGGGTGAAGGGGAGAAGAAAAGCAAAGCACACTGCCATGTGTGTACCTACGCAACTGTCTTGCATGCTCTGCTCATGTACCCCAAAACCTATAATCCAATAAAAAATTAAAAAAAAAAAAAAAAAAAAAAAAAAAAAATTAAACTTTCACAAAGCATAAAATTCAGAAGAAATGATTATTAAAATCCTAGTCTGCTAGAAAATATACCTCTAATATTTATCTCTATTTTAAAATTAGAGAGGTGATATATATGTAGCTCTGGTTGTTGTAAAAGCATGAACACATGATGTGTTTGTGTAAAGATAAAATCAAATAATATAAGAAAAATACTTTATAAATTATAAAGAACAATAACAATTTGTTCTTGCTGAAAATCAAATCTGAAGTAGGCCTTTAAAAAGAAGGCCTTATTTTTAGGCAGTCTCACTGTTATTCATTTTGAGGCTCTCAGTACTTCTAACTTAACCTCTCAGTCTTACTTATCTTTAAGCGTCTGCAGCTCGGGTTCCTCAATTAGGTGTACTCATTCTGCATCAAGACCCTTCCTTGCTGCCCTCGCTTCCAAGACCCATACTTTAAATAGCGGGCACCACTTCATCCTTTGGGGCCAAGAACTCAGTATCAGCTCCTCAGACAGGCCTTTGCTGACCAGCTAATTTCATATATCCTCCCTTACGCCATCTCATAACTTTTCCGTAATAAAAAACAACACATTTGTCATTAAATCATTTTTGTTCAACCGTATACATCTTGAGAAATAACCCAGTGACAGGCACTTCTAGGGACTCAATCAGTATGTGCTAAATAAATTTAAAGAAAAAGAATTTTAAAAAAGAGAAATAGCCAGATATATTTAAGCATAATAGTAAAACCACCATATTCATATCTATTTTAAATAAATGTATGTATAGTTATATATTTACATATCTATATCTTCTAAATTTCTTTAAACATTTTATTCCATGATTATGAAAAATAATTTATAATGAAATGCAGATATAAAAATAGTTATCAAAAGTGTTCTCCCCAGCATGCTGATGATGATAATGATTATAGTATCTAAACTGTATAATCTCAAGAGCACCATTTAAAATGTTTTCTGTATAAGACTAGGGAGCAAAGCCTAAATGTCATAGAACAGAAAGACATTCTGGATATAATTAGTTTTAAGGGCACAGTCGCATTATTAATACCTATGGAACATTCTGAACTTTACAATTAGTACCTGTAGTATCTTGCTTGGTCATAAAAGATTCTACACCTGTAATAGCTGGAGGCCGAGGTAATCGTCGTGCAATACAAATCAGACACGACTGGAAATCTGCCCAAAACAAGAAGGGAAATTGAAGGAAAGAGTAGAAAGTAGTTTACATTTATCACTTGCCATTAATGATTTTCATAAAAATAATATGTTACAGGACCTGACATAATATTGAAATCATTCTTTTTCTTTTTTTTTTAATATCATCCAGCCTAAAATGTCAAGAATCATTCTTATCTAATAGTATATTAGAAATAAAATTGCTAACCAAAAACTGACAGCTCCAGGTAGAGAGTTAGTTGGCATAAACCATTCCTTCCTATTGAATGCTCTTAATATATACTAGAGGAGACTGATGCATCTCATGTACTTGGATGATAACAACTAGAAGTAGTAGTTTTGGTTAGATATAAGTGGCACAGTGTTTTTTAAAATACAGTTTTGTAGTCAATTTCCTACACTCATCAGTACTTAATGACTACAAAGATTATTCTTATAACCACAGTGCAGATAATTGTATGAGAAAAACAACCTTTAATTCTGAAGCACTATTTTGCTCTTAACAGATGACTTCATGTTTTTTAGAATATACAATTTTTTCAAAGTCCTATTCCCAAATTTTGTTTTGAGGATGTTATACACATTATCACCAGCTAAAAATGAACTTGAATCAAATAAGACTTGGCATCTGTATTTTGTAAAAAGTCTCCAGTAGATTGTTACCTGTTTCCTGGTGAGACCCGCAACGTACACAGCTTTTTTGTATCTGACTTCTTGTCTACTACCTTCCCTTGTTCTTACTCCAGCTCTCAATTTGTGATTTTCTAAACTTAGCTTAGTCTAAGTTTACATGGAAAACTCATCCACTGTCACATATTTAACTAATTCCATGTTGACACCATGTTCATATTAGAGCTTCAGTATGTTTCCATCTGTTCATAAGTTTTCTCCTTATAAATTACCTTGTATAGCCTGAAAAATGCCAACTCTATTCTCCAATGTTCCCTACACTCTAAACTAGAAACTTTCTAAAAATCAGAGCTGTTCAACAGTCTGCTGCATCTGGTACATTTCCAACTGGCAGCAGTTAGTTACATCACTTATTTCTAGACAGCAAGTTGGTTTGAATTATTTGACATTTTAGTGGGAATGCCAGCTTAAAACTCAGAATCTGGGGGGCATATTAAAGCAATGATTCTAGATGTTAGTAATTGTTGTTTTTTTAAGTATTAAGAATATACAGCAAATGGAATAGCTACTCTGATACATATTATACTAACCAAAAATATTATCTGAAAAAGGCAGTTTATAATTAATTTCCTCTCTTTTCCTTAAAGTCATAGAAGAAATAAACACTTTAAAAAGATGTTTGGCTTTACCTTCTCCATCCTCTTGAATTGATTTTGGCTGTGATACAGTGAAACACTGCATTACTTCGTAACGCTGGCAAGCTTCTTGGTTCTCGGTGCCTGGCTCATCTGGAGGGTGAATTAGCATCCTGCAGTTAAAGGTATGGCTATTTCGTCGTGTGGCCTCTTGAGGCCAAGGAACTCCATTTACTGAGGAAGAAAAATTGATTGTGTCTGTGAATAAGGTGATAAAGCACAAACTCTGAAGATACAAAAGATATACTTTAAGCCATCTGCTTAATTAGATCCTCAGATGAAAAAACAGACTGACCTCTTCAGATCTAACATTATCCTAAGGCATAGGATACTTATCTCCCTAGCCAATCTAAATGTTTAGCAATTAGAAAACTGTAACATTTCCAAGAAAATACATATGATCTTCCCCTCAAATACTATAATCAAAGAGAAAAATTAAAACTTATTAGCCATTTTGCTGAGAATTTTATAGCACTTAATTAATGAGTTTTTCAGTTGGTTTCCAGTTATACTTTGGCAATGAAAAAATGATTTAAAACTACAGGTGAATTGATAAGTGGGGGTTTTAACTTGGCAGTCATGGATTCTTAAGGTTGGCTTTTGTGTGGATGTGCGCCTTTTGGGGGGAGAAGATTTCAATTTTCTTAGAGTCTGTGACTCAAAAAAAATATTTAGAATAGGTCAGGCTCACGCCTGTAATCCCAGCACTTCGGGAGGCTGAGGTGGGTGGATCACAAGGTCAAGAGATCGAGACCATCCTGGCCAATATGGGGAAACCCATCCCTACTAAAAATACAAAAATTAGCTGAGTGTGGTAGTGTGCACCTGTAGTCCCAGCTACTTGAGAGGCTGAGTTAGGAGAATCACTGGAACCCTGGAGGCACAGGTTACAGATTGTGCCACTGCACTCCAGTATGGCAAAAGAGCAAGAATCTATCTCAAAAAGAAAAAAAGAAAAAGAAAAAGAAAAATATTTAGAATATGAAGTAATCTCAATTTTTCATAACCATTTTTTCCTTGTGCTTTAATTTATTTTACTTAACTAGCACAGTTCATATGCTACAATGCCTTGGATACAGTGGATAATCAATATTATTATATAAAAAAAACTGCTAAAAAAGAAATGGTACCTGATCCAGTATAGGAAAAATGAATCCAATTGTAGAACAGGTTTCTATTTCAAGGAAGAACCACTGTGTGGCGGGCCAAAATTTCCCAGTCGTAGTGTCATGTTTAAATCATGTGGTCATGAGATGATCAAAGCGTTTTTAAGGATGCTTTTTTAGTTCTTTTCAACATGGTGAAACCCTGTCTCTACTAAAAATACAAAAATTAGCTTTTTTTTTTGTATTTTTGAGACGGAGTCTAGCTCTGTCACCCAGGCTGGAGTGCAATGGCACAATCTTGGCTTAACGCAACCTCCACCTCCCAGGTTAAAGCGATTCCCCTACCTCAGTCTCCTGAGTAGCTGGAATTACAGACATGCTACCATGTCTGACTAATTTTTGTATTTTTTATAGAGATGGGGCTTCACCATGTTGGCCAGGCTGGTCTCAAACTCCTGACCTTATGATCCGCCCATCTCGGCCTCCCAAAGTGCTGGGATTACAGGCATGAGCCACTGTGCCTGGCCGAGGCTGTTTTTTTTTTTTTTTTTTTAACTGTTCCCAAACGTTTTCCTACCTTAAACTCTCCAATAACCCTCCTTCCTTTTTTCCATCTCATCCTTTATTAAGTGTTAGAAGAAATCATGGAAACAAACCTATACTGGAGAAAGGAGTCTTGGTGCTGCTATTAGCAAGTTCTAAGGTTTGGGTTAATTAATCTTTGATGCTCATTGTCTCATTTTTTAAAATAAAAGAATCCACTACATTATCTCTAAAGTTATTTATGCACTAAAATTTCATAATAAAATATATAAGATCCCTTGATACTATAATTCAAATATCAGTAGTGATTTTAATAGAAACAATCATTTCAGGTCACCAGTTACAACAAACATATAGTACTATTTTCAAAAGGAAACAAAGTTTCTATTCTGTTGGGGGAACAATGTGGAAAATAAAGAGCTATGAATAACATTTTTATATGCATGTCTGGTTTAGTGATATAGGATTTCTGTCTAAGGCCCTCAACTCCACTGGAGCATATATAGGCTAAAAAGTAGAAGGAAAGGGAGGAAAAAAAGAAAAATGAATATAAAAATTAGCATATATATATTCATTTTTTAGAGCTCTCTTCTGATGTACTGAATAAATGGATTAAATTGTCTAATTCTTAGGAAAACCCTCCAACTAAAGTAAATAAACCTTATAATAAAAAATGGATTTGTTATCTCAAATAAATACGCTACTCAAATAAATCAGAGATGGCACAAACACATGGAAAAATATCCCATGCTCATGAATAGTAAGAATCAATACCATTAAAATGGCCATACTGCCCAAAGCAATTTACAGATTCAATGCTGTCCCTATCAAACTACCAATAACATTCTTCACAGAACTAGAAAACACTATTTTAAAATTCATAGGGAACCAAAAAAAGAGCCCAAATAGCCAAGGCAATCCTAAGCAAAAAGAACAAAGCTGGAGGCATCATGTTATCTGACTTCAAACTATATTACAGGGATACAGCAACCAAAACAGCATGGTACTGGTACAAAAATAGATGCATAGACCAATGAAACAAAATAGAGAGCCTAGAAATAAGGCCACATCCTACAGCCATCTGATTTTTGACAAAGCTGACAAAAACAAGCAATGGGGAAAGGACTCCCTATTCAATAAATGGTGATGGGATAACTGGATAGCTATATGCAGAAAATTAAAACTGAATCTCTCCCTTATACCATATACAAAAAATCAACTCAAGATGGATTAAAGACTTAAATGTAAAATCCAAAACTACAAAAGACTTTAGAAGACAACTTAGGCAATACCATTCTGGACACAGGAACAGACAAAGATTCTATAATAAAGATGCCAAAAGCAATCAAAACAAAAGCAAAAATTGACAACTGGGACTTAATTAAATGTAAGAGCTTCTGCACAGCAAAGAAAACTGTCAAGAAAATAAACAGACAACCTAGAGAATGGGAGAAAATATTTGCAAACCATGCATCTGAAAAAGGTCTAATATCCAGTATTTATAAGGAGCTTAAACAAATTTATAAGGAAAAAACAAAGAACCCCATTAAAAAGTGGGCAAAGGACACCAACAGACACTTTACAAAAGACACCATATGGCCCACAAGCATGTGAAAAAAAGCTCAATTATCACTGATCATTAGAGAAATGCAAATCAAAACCACAATGAGATACCATCTCACACCATTCAGAATGGCTATCATTAAAACATCAAAAGATAACAGATGCTGGCAAAGTTTTGGAGAAAAGGGAATGCTTATACACTGTTGGTGGGAGTGTAAGTTAGTTCAACCATTATGGAAAGCAGTGTGGTGATTCCTCAAAGAGCTAAACAGAACTACCATTTAACCCAGCAATCTCATTACTGGGTTATATACCCAAAGGAATATAAATCATTCTACCATAAAGACACACACAAATGTATGTTCATTGCCATGATATTCACAATAGCAAAGACATGGAGTCAACCTAAATGACCATCGATGGCAGACTGGATAAAGAAAATGTGGTACATATACACCATGGAATACTATACAGCCATAAAAAGAACGAGACTATGTCATCTGCAGGAACGTGGATGGAACTGAAGGCCATTATCCTTAGCAAACTAACACAGGAACAGAAAACTAAATACTGCATGTTCTCACTTATAAGTGGGAGCTAAAGGACAGGAACTCATAGACACAAGAGGAAAACAACAGACACTGGAGCCTACCTGAGGATGGAGGGTAGAGGCTGGGAGGAGTAAAAGGATCAGTAAAAATAACTATTGGGTGCTAGGCTTAGTACCTTGGTTGATATGGTTTGGCCCAGTGTCGACACCCAAATCTCATCCCAAATTGTAATCCCTACGTGTTGAGGGAGAGACCTGTAATCCACATGTGTTGAGGGAGGGAGGTGACCAGATCATGGGGGTAGTTTCCCCCATGCTGTTCTCGTGATACTGAGTTCTCACAAGATCTGATGGTTTTATAAGCATCTGGAAGTTCTTCCTTTGCTCTTCTCTCTCTCCTGCCTCCTTGTGAAGAAGGTGCCTGTATCCCCTTCTGCCAGGATTGTAAGTTTTCTGAGGCCTCCCTGGCCATGTGGAACTATGAGTCAATTAAACCTCTCTCCTTTATAAATTACCCCGTCTCAGGGAAGTTCTTTATAGCAGTGTGAAAATGGACTAATACACTGGGTGACAAAATAATCTGTACAACAAAGCCCCATAACATGAGTTTACGTATATAACAAACCTTGCACATATACCACTGAATCTAAAATCAAAGTTAAAAAAAAAAAGGCTTTACTTTTTTTTATGGCTTGGCTTGGATAAGGTTTACCCTGATCTATTTGGTTATCAGGGACAGTTTCAACTTTCTGAAGATATCTACAAAGAAAGCTACTTGTGGAATGTTACTAGAAGAAGAGCTAATTATCTAATCACATTCAGTTCAGGTAAAAGGAAAGAAGGTAGAGAAAAGGAAAAGAGGTGAAGGAATGGTTAGGGATCAAGGTAGGCATGGTAGGCATAAGGAGCCAAGAGAAGAGCAGACAGTGATAAAAAGGAGAAAGGCACTTCCTTAAAGTTTAATTTCATGGACCATTATGGTGGTCATTATACCTATATTGTACAAAACACTTTTCGAGATGTTAAAAAAAGAAAGTTGAAAAATAATCACCACAACTAAAGAAACTAAAGTCATTTTGGTGATAATTTACATGTCAACTATCATATCTTTTTAAAACAACAATAATTAACAGTAAGATCAATTTGAAACTTATAGGCCCCTCAAATATAAGCTGCTAAATATTTTAGGTGATCTTTCTGGATACCCTGTATTTCACAAGATTAATTAGACTTTTTTAAGTTAACCAAACTATTAATAGTTTACCATGACAAAACTTTTTTGAACCTAAATCTTCTTTTAAACAGTAAGCAATGAACTACAATTTATGCAAAAACACAACAGCATCACACACATAACGTCCTGTATTCTCTGTGGAATGGAAACAAGAGGATAGATCTATACTAGAGGTACAAAGCTTCAGACAAAATTCAGTATTTTGTGTGTGGGAGGGAGCAGTGTAGACTAGACAGAAAGCAGCATGCCTAATCTTTACACAATTGCTTTCTTAACTCACCATATGATTCCTCTTTGAAAGGATACATGTCACTGATAATGTTTAAAATAACCTGGTAAAATAAATCCAAAGTATTAAAAAACAAATAACAAAAGCCCCCTTTTCAGATGAAAGTAGCAGTTTAGCTACAATTTAAAAAAGAATAAGGCCAGGAGTGTTGGCTTATGCCTGTAATCTCAGCACTTTGGGAGGCCAAGGCAGGCAGATCACCTAAGATCAGGAGTTCGAAATCAGCCTGGCCAACATAATGAAATCCTGTCTCTACTAAAAATACAAAAATTGGCTGGGTGTGGTGGTGGGTGCCTGTAAACCCAGCTACTCAAGAGGCTGAGGTAGGAGAACTGCTTGAACCCTGGAGGCAGAGGCTGCAGTGAGCTGAGATTGTGCCACTGCACTCCAGCCTGGATGAAAAGAACAAAACTCTGTCTCTAAATAAATAAATAAGAATGGAACTATCCTACTGAATGCAGACTATAAAAAAATTTGCCTCAATAATTTCTACAGAATAATTTCTATGTGGTTCTAAGGAGCATACTGTGAAAGGACAAGACTGTCCTTCCTTTACATCAATTTCTAAGCAAAAAGCATAATCAAAACCAGCTAGTAGTTATTAATAATAATTGTAGATCTATCATTCTGAAATTAAAAGCTCCAAAACATTTAGATAAAGCCAATAACAGGAATAATAATAACAGCTAAAACAGAAAGAATTTAATACCAGCCAGGAAATATGCTAAGCAACACTTACCCCTTAACCTGCCTATCAAGGATGAGGCTATAGGGGTCAAACCTTGTCTTGTCCAAGGTCACACTGCTAATTAAGTAGTAGAGCCAGAGTGCATTGCCCATTTCTGCTTTATACCAGAAAGGCTATGTTCTTAAGCACTATGGTGTCTCCATCATTTGAGATATAAATGGTATGAATTTATAAAAAGACCTGCTTTTAAAAATTTCTTTTTTCAAATTTTAAATTCCAATTTATTAGAATTTCACAAATAAGTCTATGTTCACTAACATCTCATTCTTTGTAATGTTAGCCTTTCACAATATAATCTTTTTATAACCATCTGTGCAAGTATAAGTATATCCATGTATACTTGTTCTTTTGGACAAAATTTCTCACCATACCAGCTTCCCAGCATTCAGATTTTGTTTCTTATAAATAAAATGTTATGCTTAAAAAGTACAGATTTTAGACACTGAAATCTTCTAAATCTGTAAATTCAAAAGCAATTTTAAAAGTTTGACTTTTAACTTTTTTCTTCAAAATTTCTCCTTGAAAATAACAAATCAAAAATAAGAAGTGTTTTGAATCATATATGTGTGATATATGTATATGAAGTGAGTGCATATATAAATAATGATCCTAAATTTTTCTTCAAATTTCTTCCTTGATAGGTTCTGAATCTTGATTTTTTTTTTCCCAGTGTTTGAAAACGGAACACATATGAAATGATTCTACTTGATCTAATTGCTTAATTTTCTAAAAATTTGATTATTCTAATAATAAAGGTTTAAATAGGTACTATAATTTATTTTCTCCTAAATGCTTCTTGGAAATACCTTGAAAGAAGCTACTGGCTTTTCTAAGTTAGTGTAGTTGGGCTTTACTCTTTTGGTGGGACCATCTTATTGGTTTCTAATGGATGATCAACTAACGCTGTAAGATTAGGTGATCTATTCTATTATTACTAGACCTTGCCCTAGCTTTGCTTGTCTACACTACTGTATAAGAAAGTAGTATTTTTTTTTCTGGCTAGGCATGGTGGCTCACGCCTGTAATCCCAGCACTTTGGGAGGTCAAGGCGGGCAGATCACGTTTCAGGAGTTTGAGACCAGCCTGATAAACATGGTGAAACCCCATCTCTACAAAATAAATAAATAAATAAATTAGCCAGGCGTGGTGGCACGCACCTGAATCCCAGCACTTTGGGAGGCTGAGGAGAGAGGATCATGAGGTCAGGCATTTGAGACCAGCCTGACCAACATGGTGAAACCCCATCTCTACTAAAAAAATACAAAAATTAGCCAGGTGTGGTGGTGTGTGCCTGTAATCCCAGCTACTCAAGAGGCTGAGGCAGGAGAATAGCTTGACCCCGGGAGGCAGAGGTTGCAGTGAGCTGAGATGGCACCATTGCCCTCCAGTCTAGGCGACAGAGCGAGACTCCGTCTCAAAAAAAAAAAAGTAGTGGTATTTTTTCAATGTTCTTCCATTATGGGGGACTGAGAGAAAAATATCTCTACAGCAAAAACTTCATATTCCTTCGTATTGTGAAAGGTTGCTCAGAGGGGCAACAATGAATTGTCAGGCCAGCTGAGGACTGCTGTCTTGTAAGTAGCTGGGAGCAGCACCACCAGCGCATCAGCTAGTAGATGACACTTGCAGCAAATTTACCTACTGGCAGTGATTTGAGGGAACCTGAATAGTCATAGATCTACAGCATCCCAAGAACCAGGCAGAACAGGTAATGTGGCCCTTCCATGAACAATAAGTCCCTTCTCTTCAGGAGTCAAAAAACAGCTCATTCTTGTTTTCTGTGACTCTAGGCCTCTTTCCAATCAGGAAGGCTGCTAAACCCAACATGAGACTAAAATTAAATTAGTTTTTTTTGATACAAAAATAAAATGCAATAGCTCAGCTAAATCCATACACCAGTAGTCCTTGTTAAATCCATACACTAGTAGTCCTTGTGGAACGGGCCGGGCGTGGTGGCTCATGCCTATAATCCCAGCGCTTTGGGAGGCTGAGGTGGGCAGATCACAAGTTCAGGAGTTCGAGACCAGCCTGGCCAACATGGTGAAACCTTGTCTCTACTAAAAATACAAAAATTAGCTGGGCATGGTGGCGGGTGCCTTTAATCCCGGCTACTTGGGATGCTGAGGCAGAAGAATCATTTGAACTCAGAAGGCAGGGGTTGCAGTAAGCTGAGATCTCACCATTGCACTCCAACCTGAGTGACAGGGCAAGCCTCCGTCTCAAAAAACAAAAAAAAAAATTGTGGAACAGTAGAACAAAAGAATCTAGAATCCACGACCAGGGAAAGAAATCTTAAGTATTACCTATAGTGACATCAGGGGAATCTTATATTGTTTGACTTCCCTGACCACATGTCTCAGTTCCCATACTAAATGGTACGGTAGAATTTTAACTCTGCAACTAAGATACTTTATCACACGGTATCTGTCTGAAAAGCTGATGTGTGGTAAATTTATCTCTGTGATAAATTGCTTTTATTTCAGAGCTCACTGAACAAATAAACTATAGGAAAAAAACTCTGAAACAGAATGGAATATGAAATCTAATATGAAAAATTTCCTATTTATTTATAAAACGTACACTGACTATTGAAAAACACGCCCACTCAGAAGTAAACGTAGCAATGCAATCACTAGGAGTAATTGGAACTTAAGCACTTAAAAACTTTAGAGGAGCCTGAAAATTTAAGAAGTTAACAAAGGGTTGCTGTTAGTGCATCCATGCCTTTACAAGAATTAGTAAAAAGTCCCCTAACTCCTAAGGTCCCAGCCTTGCCCCAGGCACAGGGTTCAGTGAATAGAGCACAGACTGGAAATCAGACTCCATCCATCCTCTCAGCTAGGCTCCTCAGCAGTGAATAGCCCATCCAACCATACACGGAACTCCTCAGTTAAAGCACTTAAGTCTAAAAACATTAATTTTAGTAGGTATATGACATATATTCTATCCTTCTTCCCTCCCTCTCACTCCCTCCCTTTCTCCTTTCTATCCTTTCTCTGTGAGCAGGGTAATGGAAAGGATACACATTTGTCTCTTTCTGGAACTTAATCAAAATTGAAAACAATTCTCTCCAACTACTGTGGCATGACTGTGGCACAACACAGTATAAGGTAAGAAGCTGAAAGGAATGCTCTTCATCAGATATTTGATGAGACTCCCCTTCATATTTATATTTGAGACTGAAACTACATTCAAAAAATATTTAAAATACATATTATAACATATAATACTATCTATTATAAATAATCACAAATTATTATAGATTATACATATCATAGAAGGAGAAGCTACAGAGAACTAGTATTCTTTTTAAAAACACATTTCTCTTTACCTAGTGATTTTGGTAGCAGATTCTTCACAAATTCTGCATGATCCCCCACGTGCAGTATGCTGTAGACGCTGGTATTCATTAATTCCTCCTGATTGTAACCTAAATAGCTGGTTACATTCTCTGACACAAATACAATTCTCCCTTCACAGTTCACAACAAAGAAAAATCCATCTAAAGCCTGCAAAAGCAAAAGAAAAAAATGGTTTGGAGATTGAAAGATAAAAGAAAAATAAAACCATACTTTTTTTTATTAAAAAGGAGATCAGAAATATATGTCAAGACCTGCTCTCTGTCCTCAAGGAAACTGTGATACTGTAGGAGAGAGAGACATAAACATAATAAAATATCAGTGATAAAATGCAGATCAGAGACATACATAAAATAGTCTATAAACACATAAAAGGATGCCTAATTTGGGATCAGGGTGGGGGTCAAAGAAAGGTACAGACCCCTATCTAACATATAAAAGACATAGTGGAGGAGGAAGAGGATTGAGGGAAGAACATTCTAGAAGTAAAGAGAGCATAGCACAAAAAGAAAACAAATCGGCAGTTTGGAGTTGCTGGACTATATGGTATAAGGTGAGTCAGCAGAGGTGGACAGGAGTCAAATCACAGGGGCTTCCTATGCATTGAGATGGAGCCAGGGGTCTCCAAAAGGAGACACATGAATCCTAAGGGGCATATAGTATCCACAAGGGTGCAGGGGAAAAGTTAGAGCCTCTATTTATATTATAATCTAAAACATAATAAAGAAATTAAGCTTAAGCATAGTAACACTCTGGTGCTTGACTCAGTCCAGACAGTCACGTATCACACAAACCCTGGAATCCTGAGGAAGGGCCAGAATGCAGAGGTTGACTGTGGCACCTTACTTATTTGTAATCTTTCCACTTATTGCAACATGTTGCAGCTTACTTGCTGCAGAATGTATATAAGCAATAAAATTAAGACCCTGAAAAAATAGAACATTTACAGAATTTTGCAACAAAATGTAAAATGACCATAAAAATCCTTTGGATCATACAGGGGTCTGCTGGTTATCTATGGCAAATTGCTTAAAAGACCTGTCTGACAATGTTGACAGGCTACACATTTTTCTTTTAAAATAAAGGCCAGGGCCGGGGCTCAAGCCTGTAATCCCAGCACTTTGGGAGGCCGAGGCGGGTGGATCACGAGGTCAAGCGATTGAGACCATCCTGGTCAACATGGTGAAACCCCGTCTCTACTAAAAAATACAAAAAATTAGCTGGGCGTTGTGGCGCACGCCTGTAATCCCAGCTATTCGGGAGGCTGAGGCAGGTGAAACCCCGTCTCTACTAAAAAATACAAAAAATTAGCTGGGCGTTGTGGCGCACGCCTGTAATCCCAGCTACTCGGGAGGCTGAGGCAGGAGAATTGCCTGAACCCAGGAGGCGGAGGTTGCGGTGAGCCGAGATTGCGCCATTGCACTCCAGCCTGGGTAACGAGAGCGAAACTCCGTCTCAAAAATAAATAAATAAATAAATAAAGGCCAGGGTACCAAATTTGCTGTCTAGTAGATATTCTCTAAAAAACAAACACAATTTTTTCCTTCGGGATTAAGATGAAATTTTAAGAATGAATAACAAGTAAACTGCTTTTTAAAAAGACACTAATGCTATAGAGACAGCATGTGAAAATGGATGTTTGGAAATGTTACCACTGTTAAAATTTTTTTCCTGAAAATGACATGATTACAATTTTTTTCCTGAAAATGATGTGAATAGCTTGGATAATTTATCTTATCTCATCAGTTTAAAAACTTAGAGCATTTTATCTGTTGAAAAATCTTGCAATTAGAGTCTCAGTGGGCTTTGGCCCTACTTTTTTTTTTTTTTTTTCTTTTATTTGAGATAGCGCAGTGGCGCCATCTTGGCTCACTGCAACCTCTGCCTCCTGGATTCAAGCATTTCTCCTGCCTCAGCCTCCCAAGCAGCTGGGATTACAGGCATGTGCTGCCATGCCCAGCTGATCTTTGTATTTTTAGTAGAGATGGGGTTTTGTCATGTAGGCCAGGTTGGTTTTGAACTCCTGACCTCAGGTTATCCACCCACCTCAGCCTCCCAAAGTGCTGGGATTACAGGCATAAGCCATTGCACTCGGCCCTATTTTTTTTTTTTTTAATGTGAAAATGCAATGATGTTTGAAAAAATCTTTTTTTCCCCCCTAAGATCAAGGAAAATGGAATGTCAATAAAAACCTTTGCACAGTTGGTGGGTAGGATTTAAAGATGACTATCATAATTTAGCAAACATATCCAATGACATACTCTTCCATTTGCTTCTACCCTATTTTTATGAGGTGCCTTTTTCAGCTAAGATAATTATTTTTTAACTGAGAAAAATTAATATATATTTATGATGTACATGTTTTGAAATATGTATACATTGTAGAATGGCCAAATCAAGCTAATGAACATAAGCATTACCTCATGCACTTATCATTTTTTGTGGTGAAAACACTTAAAAGGTACCCTCTTTGCAACTTCAAGTATAAAATAATTGTTATTAACTATAGTCATTATACTGTATAATAGAGCTCTTGAACTTATTCTTCCTGCCTAATTGAAAGGTTTTTATATTTTGACCAACATCCCTCCAATCCCCCCACCCTTCATGAAGGCCCTGGTAATCACCATTCTACTCTCTCCTTCTATGAGTTTGACTGTTTTAGATCCCACATATAAGTGAGATCATGTGGTATATGTCTTTCTGAGTCTGGCTTTTAATTAGCATAACGTCTTCTAGGTTCATACATGTTGTTGCAGATGACAGGATTTCCTTTCTTTTTAAAGTCTGAATAGTAGTATCCTGCAAGTATCCTTGCATTTTTTTAATCCATTCATCCATTTTTGGACACTTAGGTTGATGCAAATTAAAACTGTGATGAGATATCACTTCAATCTATTAAGTGTAGATGAGGATGTGAAGAAAAGAGAACATCTAGTATGGAAAACAGTAGGGAGGTTCCTCAAAAAATTAAAAAGAGAACTATCATGTGATCCAGTAATCCCAGTAGTGGGTATATACAAAGCAAATGAAATCAGTATGTCAAAGAGATGTCTGCACTCCCATGTTCACTGCAGCATTATTCACAATATCCAAGACATGAGAATTGAGCTAAGTGTCTACCAACAGATTAATGGATAATTAAAACCAAATATTAAAATAAATTAAATTTAGAAATACATCTCCATTATCACTCCATCACAAAGCATATAACCAAGATTTAAAACAAGAGTGAAGCACAATCCATTGTTCTCATTTAAAATACTGCTAATATTTTCTGTAGCAAGAACAAAAAGGAAAGAAGCTATTTTTGTTCTACTTCATTGCTGTGACTTACTTAGTCCATAATGCAAAGGAGACAGAGATGTAATAATCTTTAAAATCTCAACACTAGATAAACTCTTTGTTAAAATATTTTGGGTTTAGATGAGCATGGGAAAGTACCCTCATATCTAAATTGGGTTTATAAAACCCCTCAGAATAGCTATAAGTCTGATAGTAGGTGATCGATGTATATTTACTTGCCTTGAATTTTATATACCAATAGAAATAATTTAAAAACAGATTTACTTTTCAAAAATAGACCTGAAACGTCTTTAAAAATGTTCTTTGCATCAGTGTAAATACAATTAAACTTGCTTATTTTTATTATAAAGATATAGCTATAAAATATTAAAATATAAAAATGAGGTCGATAGCAGAAGATCTGCCAGAATTCCACCCTCAAGAGACTGGTAACGTTTCAGGGAATAATTTTTGAGACTATTCCTACAAATATTAGAAGCATCTCTATTTTCTAAAAGTGTATCTGGTTAATATAATCTGTTATTACTTGTTCTTGTTCTACAAGTTTCCCTCATATGTTATTTATCTAATTAACTTCAAAGTGTGCTCCTGGGAAGGAATCTTCCTATTCCTCCAAGTCCCGACAGCTGGTTTTATGTTGTACTGCATACAGAGAAGACAACAAATGCCTATGCATTCAGTAATCAATCTGAGAGCTTTTCCAAACACTGCCCCGGATGTCATCCTTTGAGGAAGACCACCTTATGTCTTATGGAAGCATTCATATTAGCCAATGCTTCTCACCAGGGCCTTGGCTTTAAATGAAACTATCCAAGTGACTGTGACTGGACAAAGTTCTGGTAATAAAAGACATAACCCAAAACTATATAAACCCTAGAAGAATATCTAGGCAATACCATTTAGTACATAGGCACAAGCGAAGACTTCATGATGAAAACACCATAAGCAACTGCAACAAAAGCAAAAATTAACAAATGGGATCTAATTAAGTTAAAGAGCTTCTGCACAGCAAAAGAAACTCTCATCAGAGTGAACAACCTACAGAATGGGAGAAAATTTCTGCAATCTATCTATCTGACAAAGGTCTAATATCCAGCATCTACAAGGAACTTAAACAAATTACAAGACAAAAAACAACCACATTAAAAAGGGGGCAAAGAACATAAACAGACACTTCTCAAAAGAAGACATTAATGCGGCCAACAAACATGAAAAGAAGGTCAACATCACTGATGATTAGAGAGATGACAATGAAAACCACAATGAGATACCATTTCACAACAGTCAGAATGGTGATTATTAAAAAATCAAAAAGCAATAGATGCTGGTAAGGCTGTGGAGAAATAGGAATGCCTTTACACTGTTGGTGGGAGTGTAAATTAGTTCAACCATCATGGTAGGCAGTGTAGCGATTACTCAAAGATCTGGAGGCAGAAATACCATTTGACCTAGCAATCTCATTACTGAGTACATATCCAAAGGCATATAAATCATTTATTATGAAGATATATGCACGTGTACGTTCATCACAGCACTATTCACAATAGCAAAGACCTGGAATCAACCTAAATGCCCATCAATGATAGACTGGATAAACAAAATGTGGTACATAGACACCATGGAATACTATGTAGTCATAAAAAGAAATAAAATCACCGTCCTTTGCAGGGACCTGGATGGAGTTGAAAGCTGTTATCCACAGCAAATTAATGCAGGAACATCAAACCAAATGCTGCATGTTCTCACTTACAAGTGGGAGCTGAACAATGAGAACCTATGGATATATGTGGGGACAACAACACACATTGAGGCTTGTCGGGGGCAAGGGTGGCAGGAGGGAGAGTATGAGGAAGAATAGCTAATGGATGCTGGGCTTAACACCGAGGTGATGGTATGATCTGTGCAGCTATGTAACAAACCTGCATATCCTGCACACATACCCTGGAATTTAAAAGTTGAAGGGAAAAAAAGTGTGGCACATCCTCGCTCTCTCATTCTTTCTCTCTCCTGCTGCTTGGTGAAAAAAGTACTTGCTTCTCCTTTGCCTTCTGCTGTAATGTAAATTTCCCAAGGCCTCCATAGTCATGTGGAACTATAAGTCAATTAAACCTCTTTCTAGCCAGGTACGGTAGCTCATGCCTGCAAACCCAGCACTTTGGGAAGCCGACGCGGGTGGATCACGTGAGGCCAGCAGTTTGAGACCAGACTGGCCAACATGGTGAAACACTGTTTCTGGTAAAAATACAAAAATTAGCCGGGCATGGTGGTACATGCCTGTAGTTCCAGATACTCAGGAGGGTGAGGCATGAGAA
Source organism: Callithrix jacchus (assembly GCF_049354715.1). NCBI lineage: Eukaryota > Metazoa > Chordata > Mammalia > Primates > Cebidae > Callithrix > Callithrix jacchus. The sequence goes on from NC_133515.1 coordinate 90,555,299, forward strand.
TTGCTTAAACCCAGGAGGGGGAGGTTGCAGTAAACCAAGATTGTATCACTGCATTCCAGCCTGGGTGACAGAACAAACAAGACTCTGTCTCAAAAAACAAAACCAAACAAACAAAAACACCCCTCTTTCCTTTATAAATTACCCATTCTCAGGTTTTTTTTTTTTTTTTTTTTGAGACAGGGTCTTGCTCTGTCACCCAGGCTGGAGTGCAGTGGTGCGATCTTGGCTCACTGCAACCTCCGTCTCCCAGGTTCAAGTGATTCTCCTGCCTCAGTCTCCCGAGTAGCTGGGATTACAGTCATGTGCTACCATGCCAGGTTAATTTTTTTATTTTTAGCAGAGAAAGGGTTTCACCATGTTGGCCAGGTTGGTCTCGAACTCCTGACTTCAAGTGATCCACCCGCTGTGGCTTGCCAAAGTGCTGGGATTACAGGGGTGAGCCACCATGCCCGCCCGGCCCAGTATCAGGTATTCTTTATAGCAGTGTGAAAACTGACTGTTGGCTGCCCACCTCACCCTGCTCCTGTTGTTTGCTCTCTGTAGGTGGCACAGGACAGGGGAAAGTAACTTGTCACTGCTGAGGGATCCTTCCAAAAGGAAGGTTCCACCCCAGCCCCTTACACCCAACCAAATTGTTTCTACCCTCTTTACCTCCAACTTCATTGGCATTTGCTTCAGCTGCTTCCTCCACTATCAGTTCTACATCTGGTATTTCCACACACTGCCCTGCCTCCTGTGAGCCATGCCTGCATGTTGGCTCACACACCTGCTCAGGTTGTTGGTGCTAGGGCTCACTGAGCTCTCCTGGAACACATACCCCTCCACATCCTGCAGCTCTGTGGCCCTGCATGTGTGCCATGCTGTCATCCTGCTGCAGCTCTGGCTGGGCCCGCAGCCTTTCTCCAAGAGCACCCAACACAGTAAGAAAGCCCACTGAAATCCACCCCTTTCCCTCAGTCACTCTCAGGACCTGGCGGGGGATGGACTCTGTGCCCATCCACATAAACCTTGCCAAGTCCACCTCTATGCAGCCTACATGGAGGTAAGGGCAGCTGCTGTCTGGACCAGGCTGTGAGGGGCATGTATCGGGCACATAAAGAATTCTCTCAAGCAAATTAAAAAACAAAAAACAAAAACTCTCCCTCTTTGTCAGGGATACCAATCAGCTGTAGGTTGAGTCTCTTTACATAATCCCATATTTCTCGGAGGTTTTATTCATTCTTTTTTATTCTTTTTTCTTTATTTCTGTCTAAGTTGACTGAAGAACTGGTCTTTGAGCTCTGAGATTCTTTCCTCAGCTTGGTTGATACTGCCATTAATATTAACAATTATATTATGAAATTTTTCTTGTAGTGAGTTTTTCAGCTCTATCAGATCAGTTTGGTTCTTTCTTAAAATGGGTATTTTATCTTTAATCTCTTCTATCATTTTATGGGATTCCTTAGATTCCTTAGATTGGGTTTCATCACTCTGAATTTCAGTGATCTTTGTTGCCATCCAGATTCTGAATTGCCATTCAGATTCTGGGATTACAGGTGCTCACCACCACACACAGCTAATTTTTGTATTTTTAGTAGAGATGGGGTTTCGTCATGTTGGCCAGGCTGATCTTGAACTCTTGACCTCAAGTGATCCACCTGTCTCAGCCTCCCAAAGTGCTGGGATTACAGGCATAAGCCACCTCGCCCAGCCTGTTTATTTAACGACAATCATCTTTTCCCCTAGTAGAGAATATTCTGATTTCCTCTGGGAAACTTTCATCTCCACTACATAAAATCTTATGGGATTCTTAATCAGGCCATTGGGAGAATTCCTCCTTAAATGTGAATCTTGAGAAGAATTACAAAAAGCTAAACATAGCAAAAGTATATTCATTCTAGCAGCAGGGCACTGCCCGGATGGTTCTTTCTAAGAGACCATTAACAAAGCTTTTGCTTTCTAGCCTCCTTAAGATACCTTGATTTCTTTCTGTTTCCAAGCATCGTTCTGCGATATCCAAATAGCATTCCAATAAATTCATATTTGCTGTTGGATTCAGTTTGCCAGTATTTTATTGAGCATTTTCACATCAATGTTCACATAGCCAAACATATCACCAAGTAATACGATGGTGGCAGTTGGTAAGCAGGGGCAGAGGTAAAGATGGAAATGGGAAATGAGCATAAGATACCTATTTATTTTCCTCCAGCAATTTATATTAAAAATTTTCAAAATACAGCAAAGTTTAAAGAATTTCTTAGTGAACACCTGTATGTCCACCGCCTAGATTCTACAATTAATATTTTTACTATACTTGTTACAACACTGTTTTCCACCATGCAGTCATATGTCGTATAATCAACTTGATAGGTTGTGAAAAGAATGCAATGGCAAAAAGAAATCCACATCCCTCACCAGTTATATGTGCATGTACTTGCTCAGAGAGTAGTTTCCATCCTAGTTTCAATGGCCAATGTCTTTTATGTTATAATTCTACAAAATTATGTGCTTGTTCCCCTAATAAGTCATTAAAACCAAGAGTCTGAAGCAATAAAGCGGCTGCATAATGTGGTAGGGAAATAAAAAATATAGATTCAGAGAGAGAATTCGCTAATAAGAAGCTTGAAAATATTTAGCATTTATTAATTATTAGTAGTATTTATTACAGGAATGAAGTATGAGAAGAGGTAAAAGCAAAAAATCATATTTGGGTATCATCTCTATAGAGGTAAAAAGTGAAGCAATGAGAATACATTATATTTCTGGGTGTGTAAAAGCAAAATTGAATTTTGAGACTATTCTTACATTAGCAGTAGGTAGAGGGAATTATGGTTAATATAAAGACAGGACAAGGTAGGGTAATACCACAAAACATATAAAGGAGTTAGAAAATAAAGAGACCTATGCAAGTCTGAGTAAATAATATTTCACCAGAGAGGAGAGCCTTGAGGAAAGATAAGGAAAGGATAATTTTTGTTTTATATATACTTACATAAATAAATATATATAATTAAACCTAGAGATAGAAATTATACACTGTGAGGGGTGAGTGTATATATATATATGTCTTTAAACATTCACATAGGAGAGAAAGCACTTAAAGTAATGAGGATGCTTGAAAATAAGACATCTGTATTGAGAATGCAAGGAGTAAAGATTAAATAGAAAATGGAGAGGTGAAAATTACACAGTAATTACAAAGCCATTCAAATTTAAAAATTCCTCACATTAAAAAGTTTGACAGTTAAAATTGTAATTCTCTTAGAATATTTATACAAACAATTTAAACATTTTTACTCAGTAAATGTTGCAGAAAATCATGTACTGCAATAAAATGAGGGAGCCTTCACTCAAAAGTAAAATTCTATGATATACATATAGATAACACTAGTTAGCTAAGTAATTCTAGTATTTTATTTTCCCAACTAGGCCTAACCACTGCGGAAATAAAAGGCAAAGCCATACAATAAGCTTCAGTTTTCCATCTCACTGCTTAGAATGCCTTCATGAAAATTTCTTATGTTCATTATTCACTTCTGATTCTGAAACAGTAACAACTGTCAAATAGTTTTCATGATAAAATAATTATAAAAAGTTCTTTACTTTGTTTTACAATTAACTGGATATAAAGCATTTAAAAAAATTAAAATGCCTTATATCCAAGGCATCCTGGGAGGCAGAGGTTGCAGTGAGCCGAGATAACACCACTGCACTCCAGCCTAGGCGACAGAGTGAGATCCTGCCTCAAAACAAAACAAAACAAAAGAAAAAACCGAATTGGCTACAACAACGATTTTAATCACTTTTTGAGTCAATGAAGGCACCTACTTCCAAAAGAAGAGGTCCCAAGGATTCCTTTTCTATCACTCCTTGACTACTTGATGAGATGTCTGATTTCTGTACGTCGTCATCAGTTGTTGATTTCTCTGTAATAAAGAAACTTAAAAAAATCACATATCTGAAAAGGGCTCATTTCCATAAAGGTAAGTTTACGAAGACATAGATTCACCAAATTTCAAATTCAAATGACATTTAGTCAGTATCTAAGCACTTTCCCACCAACCTTAATTATACTCATGTTATGGATTATAAAATGGAACATCACAAAGGTTAAGTAATATATCTGAAAATTATATAACTAATACATAGTAGCATGAAGATTTGAATACTACATCCAGTGTTTCAACAATGAGAAAAATGCTATAAATATGCAGCCTGTTTAAAAAGTCCATGACAAAAGTTTTAAGAAATGGGCAAGCTGTAAAAGAATAATTATTTCCTCAATTTTTCTATTTCTTTTTCTGATTTGATCAAGTACCATTGAAGAGAGAATGAAAATATAATTTTTCTTTTGAGAACCTGCATGAACTCACTAACATTTCACATTCATATTATGATGCTCTGATTGATAGAACTGCAACTGCTAAGTAATTTAGAGTTCTTTTGTGAGGTGATGTTGCATATCCCATCAACTTAAAGCAGTATTAGACTTAAATAATAAAAGTTTCTGTCAGACTAGTTAACCAAAATCCAAATATGATATTATTGAGCATAGAAATTCACATTTTCACTTTAAAACAGGAAGTATTTCATCAGGGTTGGGTGCAGTGGCCCAAGCCTATAATCTCAGCACTCTGGGAGGCAAAGGTGGGAGCACTGCTTGAGGCCAGGAGTTTGAGAACAGCCTGGGCAGCACAGCAAGACCCTTATCTCTACAAAAAATTTTAAAAATTAGCTAAGCATGGTGGTACATGCCTGTAATACTAGCTACTCGGGAGGCTGAGGTTGGAGGACTGCTTGAATCCAAGAGTTTGAGGCAGCAGTGGGCTATAATTGTGCCACTGCACTCTAGACTGGGTGTCAGAACAAGACCATGTCTCAAAAAAAGAAGGATTTCAAGTATTCCAAAACATTGAGAAAATAACAGCACATATTAATAGTCACCATTCGGTTTTCAAAGATGTTAACGTCATTTGCTTCAGATCCTTTCTTTTTAAATAAATACATGTTGCAAATACAGTGAAAGCCCTGTCCTCCTTCTTCTCTTTTTTCAGAGAACCATTATTCTGAGGTTGTCATAATCATTCTAAGCATGTTTTTATACTTTTACTACATATGTATGATTTCATAAACAATATATGATTGTTTCATGTTTTAAAGTTTATATAAATGTATAGTTATGCATACCATTAGCCCTCCAAATTAATGGGCTTCACATCCATGGATTCTACTCAACACAGATCAAAAATATTTGAAAAAAAATTGGGTCTGTACTGAACACATATATTTATTATTATTCCCTAAACAATGCAGTACAACAACCCTTTACATTGTAGGAGGTATTATAATAGATAATCTAGAGATTATTTAAAGTACATGGGCCGGGTGAGATGGCTCATGTCTGTGATCCCACCACTTTGGGAGGCCAAGAAGGGCAGATCATTTGAGGTCAGGAGTTCAAGACCAGCCTGGCCAACATGGTGAAATCCTGTCTCTACTAAAAATACAAAAATGAGTCGGGCATGGTGGCACATGTCTGTAATCTCAGCTACTCAGGAGGCTGAGGCATGATAATCGCTTGGACCTGGGAGGCGGAGGTTGCAGTTAGCCAAGAACACACCGCCATACTCCAGCCTGGGTGACAGAGTGAGATCCTGTCTCAAAAAAAAAAAAAAAAGTACATGGGAAGATGTGTGTCAATTATATGCAAATATGATACCATTTTATTTTATTTTTTATTTTGTTTTCTTTTAAGAGAGAGGGATCTTGCTGTGTTGCCCAGGTTAGCCCCAAACTCCTAAACTCAAGCAGTCCTCCAGCCTCAGCCTTCCAAGTAGCTGAGATTATAGGCATGCACCACTGCCCCTGGCTGCTACACCATTTTGTATCAGAGATTTGACCATACTCAGATTTTAGATCAGTGGGAGGTCATGGAACCAACCCCCCACAGATACCAAGGGACAACTGTACAGACATTTTCAGCTTTTTTCACTTAATATCATGTTTGAGATTTAATCACATTGATACATGTACATTTGATTCATTCATTTTAACTGCTGTTAGAGTATTACGTAAGTAATCCACAGTTGATTTCTACTCCCCTACTGGTAGGTCTTTTGATAATACAGTGCTATAATAAACTATTTTCGGTATTTCCTCTTTTGTAGATGTGTCACAGTTTCTTCAGGATAAATACTAGAAGTAAAATTGTAAGATCGTTATGTCTGTATAATTTATATTACTAGGTATTAATATAAAACAAACTGTTCTCCAAAGAGGTTGTAACATTGGTTTTGCTTTTCTGCATCCTCGCTGAAAAACAATATCATAGTTTTTAAGTTTTGCAGATCTATGGTATAAAGTATCATCTAAATATTTATAATAATGGCTTTCGTGTGCTATAATTTATATGATATACAATTAACTTATTTAAAGCACACAATTCAATGATTTTTAGTATATTCACAGTTGTGCAACTACTGTCAGAATCAATTTTAGAATATTTTCATCACCCACCAAAAAACTCCATACTCATTACCAGTTACTCCCCATTTTTCCAATACCCCTAGCCTTAGGCAATGACCAACTTATTTTTTATCTCAATGAATTTGCCTTTTTTGGACATTTCCTAGTAATGGAATCATACAATATGTGGTCACATGTGATTGGGCTTCTTCTTTGGCTTAGCATAATGTTCTCAGGGTTCATTATGTTGAAATACTGATCAGTACTTTATTCCTTTTTATTGCCCAATAATAGTCCATTATAGGAGATATATGACCTTTTATATATCTGTTCATCAGCTGATGGACATATGGGTAGTTTCCACTTTTTAGCCATTTGTGATAATGTTGTGAACATTCATGCACAAACTGTTGTACGGACATGTTTTCATTTCTCTTGGGGATATACCTAGAAGTGGAATTATTGGATATGATAGCTAGCTCTATGTTCAACCCTAAACTCTCCTCTAATTGAGAAACTGTTGGACTGTTTTCCAACGTGGCTCCTTCATTTTCCATTCCCATCAGAAGTATGCGAGGCTTTCAATTTCTCACCCACACTTGTTATTACCTTTCTTTTTTCCCCTAAGACACTCCTTGCTTTGTTGCCCCGGATGGAGTACAGTGACACAATCATAGTTCACTGCAACCTCAGACTCCTGGGCTGAAGCAATCCTTCCACCTCAGCCTCCTGAACAGTTGGAACTATAGGCATGCACCACTGTGCCTGACTAACTTTTTATTTTTTTGTAGAGACAAGGTCCTCGCTATGTTGCCTAGGCTGGTCTCAAACTCCTGGGCTCAAGCAATCTTCTCACCCTGGCCTCCCAAAATGCTGAGATTACAGGCATGAGCCACAGCACCCAGCCTTATCTGTCTTTTTGATTATAGCCATCTTAGTGAGTGTGAAATGGTATCTCTATTGATTTTAGTTTGCATTTCCCTAATGGCTAATGATATAGGGCATCTTTTTGACGTGCTTGTTGGCCATTTGGAGAAATGTCTATTCAGGGTCTTTGCTTATTATTATTATTATTATTTTGAAAGAAAGAGAAAGAAAAAGGGGAAGAGAGAACAGGAGTCTTGCTCTATTGCCCAGGCTGAAATGCAATCTAAAAATAGGGATTAAAAACCTCTTTTATGCCGATAGTTGTGCTTAACAGTGGAGACAGGAAGGAAAAAGGGAAGAAAATAACAAACAAACAAACTAACAATATTTCATTTAAGTCTGTAAAATGCTATGCAAATGCTGAAGAGTGATTTACTTCCAATTATGTGGTCACTTTCAGAGTAGGTAAAATATGATACTGAGAAAAATGTATGTTCTGTGGACCTGGGGTGAAGAATTCTATAAATATTCACTGAGTTTACTTGTTTTAGGTCTGAGTTCAAATCATAGATGTCCCTGTTAATTTTCTATCTTGTTATTAACAATGAGGTGTCAAAGTCTCCCGCTATTATTGTGCGGGAGTCCAAGTCTCTTTATAAGTCAATAAGAACTTGTCTTATGTATCTGCGTGTTCCTATATTGGGTGCATATATATTTATGATCATTGACTCCTGTTGTTGCATTGATCCTTTTACCATTATGTAATGTCTGTCTTTGTTTCTTTTAGTCTTTGTTACTATTAAAGTCTATTTTGTCAGAGAGGAAAGTTACAACTGCTGTTTTTTATTTTGCTCTCCATTTGATTGGTAAGTCTTCCACCAAAGCTTTGTTTTGCGTCTTTGTGTGTCCTTGCTTATGAGATGGATCTGGATACAGCATACAGATGGGTTTTGACTTTTTATTCAATTTTCCTTTCTGTGTCTTTGATTGGGGCATTTAATCCATGTAAATTTAGGATTAATATTGATATGTGTGAGTTTAATATTGTCATTTAATGCTAGCTGGCTATTTTGCCCATTAATTGATGTAGATTCTTCATTATGGAGATCCTCTTTACCTTTGGGTGAGTTTTTGGGATGACTGATACTGGTTGTTCCTTTCTGTGTATAGTGCTTCTTTCAGAAGCTCTTGTAAAGCAGGCCTGGTGGTGATGAAATCTGAGTGCCTGCTTCTTCGTGAATAATTTTATTTTTCCTTCATTTATGAAGCTGAATTTGGCTGGATATGAGATTCTGGGTTGAAAATTCTTTTCTTTGAGGATATTGAATGTTGACCCCTACTCTCTTCTAGTTTGCAGGGTTTCAGCTGAGAGATCTGCTGTGAGTCTGATAGGCTTCCCTTTATGGGTAACCCGACCTTTCTCTCTAGCTGCCCTTAGAATTTTTTCCTTTATTTCAACCCTGGTGAATCTAGCGATTATGTGTCTTGGGGTTGCTCTACTTGAGGAATATCTGTGTGGTGTTCTCTTTATTACCTGGAGTTGAGCATTGTCCTGCCTTACTAGGTTAGGAAAGTTTTCCTGAATAATATCCTGAAGAATATTTTCCAGCTTGGATTCATTCTCTTCATGACATTCAGGTACACCTATCAAAGGTAAATTAGGTCTTTTCACATAGTCCCATATTTCTTGGAGACTTAGCTCATTCCTTTTTACTCTTTCTTCTCTGATCTTGTCTTCTCATTTCATTTCATTAAGTTGGTCTTCAACCTCTGATATCCTTTCTTCTGCTTGATCAATTCAACTGTTAAAACCTGTGCATACTATCAGTGGAGTTCTTGTATTGTATTCTTCAGTTCCATTAATCACTTATATTCCTCTCTAAATTGTCTATTCTCATTAGGATTTGGTCAAACCTTTTTTCAAGATTCTTAGTTTCTTTACATTGGGCTAGAACATGTTCTTTTAACTCACAGAAGTTTCTTATCCACTTTCTGAAGCCTAATTCTGTTACTGGAACGCACTTGTTCTCCATCAGGCCTTGTTCCCTTGTTGATGAGGAACTGTGATCCCCTGTAGAGGGAGAGGCATTCTGATTTTGGGTATTCTCAGCCTTTTTAGGCTGGTTTCTTCCCATCATTGTAAATTTATCCACCTGTTGTCTTTGTAATTACCAGCTTTCTAATTAGGTCTGAGTGGACGTCCAACTTGTTGATTCCCAGCCAGAATCTGAGCAACCCACTGTGCCGGCTAAAACAACGACGTTAAGATTCATGGTGCTTTTCTTCCTGGGAATCTCTGGTCTGGCTTCCTTCTTGAGTTTGTCCTTCAATCAGCTGAATAGGTGACTCTGCCTTCCCAGAGCTCCAAACGTCGACCAAAAGGGCAGCCAGTCCCGTTTACTCTGCACCAAGAACCGTTGTGCCAGGGCACTGGCAAAACCACCACGCTGGCCACAAGAGTGGCACTGGCGACTCGTGGGGCTCCTCTGCTGGGAATCTCCTGGTCCGTGAGCAACAAAAATTTGTCTGAAAATGTGGCATCCTCTCATTCTCTGCACTTTCACTGGGAGCTACAATCCCAAGCTGCTAGTAATCAGCCATCTTGGATCTCTCTCCTGCTTATTTTTAAATTAGATTATCTTATTATTATTATTATGGTGCAGGAGTTTCTCATTTTAAGATATATTTCCTTCATCATTTCATGTGTTTTATTATATGAAGGTAAAGAAGGCTTTTGTTTTTAAGCAAGTTCTAACAAACATAAACTATCAAGTTCAAGTAGATTAAATAATTTTTGTATGAAGTGCAAAACATTTAACATTTTAGGGAAAACCTAAGGTAGGAATGGCTATGTGACTAGTTTCTGGCCTAAGGGAATGTGAATGGGAGTGACATGCAATTTCTGGGTCTTATCCATAAAGGGAAAGAACCACGCCTTCTTGTTTGTTTCTTTCTTCTTCTTGTCAGCTGGGACATGGACAAGGGAGCCATGTCTAACCACATGGATAATGGCAATACCCTAGGAATGGCAGAGCAAAAAGGATGGAAGGAGTCAATCTCTGACAATTTTCTAGACTATGTGTTTAAAACCACTGTACTTTGGGTGTCTTGTTCTACTTGCCTAGCCTATATTCTAATTAGTATGTTCCATACTTCTCAGTAACACCTGATTTTGTCCATGTTAGGCATAATCTATCATGCTATCATGAAAGGTAAGAATTTAACATACTTACACCCTCCTCTCATACTTTTAGTATAGTCTTAACAATTTTTTTGAGTAACCAATATTTAATATCTATGTTACTATGACCACATACTTTATAAGGAAGCCAAGGTGTGTGTGTTATAATTTACATTTCTTATATTGTTTCGGATTTTGTGTAGTTTAATTCAACCCTAAGCTCCCCTCCAGAGCTGAAAAATTCATCTCGATTCAGTCAGCTGGCAGATACTCTTATGTGTTCCTTTTCCCCACCCACCCCCCGCCCCATGGAAATATTCCCTAGAGTCCTCTATCCACCTGCTCCAACTGTGACCGGCTATTTTCTAGGCTGCCGCACAACTTAATTCTGGGGCTCCTTTTACCTTTCCTAAGATTAAGAAAGATTCCATAGTTTCCCTGAGTTAAGATCCTGTGCTTTTTTCTAGCTTTACTATCTTCGATAAGACAGAGATTTCTGAAACAGGTATAATAGGAGGTAATAACTTTGAGACTTTGAATGTCTAAACATGCCTATCTGGCACTCATAACTTCAACTGGATGAACATAGAATTCTGGGCCTAGAATCCTAGTTTTCAATGTTGTTATTGAGAAATGTGAACCTATTCTGAAAGCAATCTAGTATGTGTGAGACCTGCTTTTTCTTCTCTCCTGTTTTTCTGCCTGGTGTTCTGAAATGTCACTAAATTGTGCATTAGTATGAGTTTCTTTATCTTTCTTTTTCAACAACTGCACTGGGCACTACATGAGGGCTTTTAATCTGGAAACCAATATTCTTCTAGTTCTGAGAACATTATTTTGGCATTATTTCTCTTATCATTTCTTCCCTTCTATTTGTTTTATTCTCTTTTTCTGGGATTAATCATATGTTAGACTTCCTGAACTAATCCTATAAGTGTCTTATTTTTTCTCTCATTTTCCATTGCTTATTTTCTAAGATATTTCTTCAAATCTCATCCCTTCATTCAACAAGTATGCATTGAAAGCCTACTATGTAGCCAAGTGCTATTTTAGGTACTGAGGATATAGTCATGAACAAACAAAAATCCTTGCCATCGTGGAACTCTAGTGTGGGCAGGCAAATAATATATAAAATATGTAGTATGTCAGATGTAAAAAGTACTACAGGGAAAATAAGGAAGGTGTAAAAAGATGTACAGATTTTCTTTCCTGGTTTTAAAAATATTTCAAATAGGCTGGTTAGGAACAACTTCACTCAAAAGACATTATTTGAGCAAGGACATGAAAGGGGTGAATAAAGCATGTGTATACCTAGAGAGAGAGTATTCCAGACAAAGGGAACAGCAGAGTGTGCCTGCAACTGGTGTGTGCAGAGAGTGTGAGGAGGCAGAGTAGAAACAAGGTAAAGAGGTAATTTTTTTTCCAACTATCCTGTTTTTAAGTTCCAAAAGCTATTTCTGGTTTTGAATGTTTCGTTTTGTAGCAATTATTCTCATTTTATAATGAAATACCATCCTTTATGTCTCTGAAGGACTGGTATCTTTTTAAGTTTTCTTCAGCTCCCTGCCTGTCTCTGCTTACTGAGTTCCCTTTTTTCTTTTTGTTTGATTGGTTTGCTCTCTTTTATATTACAGTCTTTCCTCCAATACCTGGCTTTTTAATCACATTAAATAGTTGGCTGGAAGTTATGTGAGGAGTGGAGGTAAGATAAGGAGCTAATTTTTTCATTTGAGGATCATCCCCACATGACTTCGCCCTCCAACTGCTCAGTATACCCAGAGGAATCCTGCCACCCTCAATTTAGGGAGTATGAGCTAGGCTGTTAGTGTTTTGAGACCAAGCAAGGAAGGGTGGCATAGAGCCTCTTGCTGATGCTCCCCTCTGCAGTTTTACAATACAGTTTCTCCTGCTGGTGAAATCAGTTGTCACTACACTGTTTTCCAGCTTCTAAGATCTTAAAATTATAAAACTTTAATGCTTATATAATCTGAAGTTCTGTGGGGTCAGTCATTCTGTTATTTGCGCTGTTACTCTAGATTATTTCTTCATATGTTAAGTAACTTTGCAGTGTAAAATCACCCTCAGAAGTACTTTTTCTGTGGCACTTCCATGGGACCAGCTTGTGGGATTGTTTCTTCAAAGTGCTTTGCCTTTGTTTATGGTAGGCAACCAAAAAGTTTGATGGTATGGGGTTCCCAGTGAATGTAGGTAGTATAAATATGAACCTTAAAAATACACCAGCCTGGCCAACATGGTGAAACCCCGTCTCTACTAAAAACACAAAAATTAGCTGGGCATGATGGTGCACACCTGTAACCCCAGCTACTCGGGAGGCTGAGACAGGAGAATCGCTTGAACCCAGGAGGCAGAGGTTGCAGTGAGCTGAGATTGCACACCACTGCACTCTAGCCTGGGTGACAGAGTGAAACTCTGTCTCAAAAAAAAAAAAAAAAAATCATTTTTTTTTTTTTCAGAGGGGAGCCCAAGTAGAGATAAACTTCCTCAAAGAAGTGGAGAGATTTTTCCCCTCATAGAGTTACTATCCTAAAAAACTCCTATTGGCCAGGCCTGGTGGCTCACGTCTGTAATCCCAGTGCTTTGGGAAGCCACGGTAGGTGGATCACAAGGTCAAGAGTTCAAGACCAGCCTTGCCAAGATGGTGAAACCCCGACTCTACTAAAAATACAAAAATTAGCCGGCCATGGTGGTGGATGCCTCTAATCCCAGCTACTAGGGAGGCTAAGGCAGGAGACTCACTTAACCTGGAAGGTGGAGGTTGCAGTGAGCCGAGATGGTGCCACTGGACTCCAACCTGGGTGACAGAGTGAGATTCTGTCTCAAAAAAAAAAAAAAAGAACTCTTACTGTCCTAAAGAACTCTATGCCAGGGCCTCAGGCCAAACTCCACAACTTGTGTCTTCTAACTCAATCCCCTATGATATTGAGTCCCATAATCTCCTTAAACAACCAGGTTTTGAGTTAACTTATTAAGATATTTTAACAAGAAGATTCTCAGGTTCACTGTCTAAAATAAACAGGATCTTAAAGACACTTCTATATAAAATTATAATGTTCAATGTAATTTCTTAATAATAAAAAAGTAAAGTCATGTATTATAAATGTCTTAATAACAGAGCACACAGCCATGGTTCTTTTTTTTTTTTTTACCTTGTTCCATTCTCTTCATTAGCTGTATCTGATCTACTGTTTTCTTCAAAATCTTGCATTTGTCTGGTTTTACACTCAAGCTGTCAATGTCACTAATGTTGGCAGACAGTAACTCAGCTAGTTCTTCTAAATATTTATTTTCTTGCTCCCTGCGCCTCTTTTCAGTGCTGTTACACAAAGAAAATCCAGTTAGTGTACATTTGTATCACCATATTTCCTTCTCTGATCAAGTATCTAATGCTTACACATTTAGTAAGATCATTATTTTTATTGAAAATATAAAACCAGATTTAGAAAGTGACATAAATTCACATCTAAAAAGCAGATACTACAAAATACCAAAGTTTAGAAAACAATTCTGGCTAAAATATATAAAGTAAATTGACTGCTATAACAGATGTATTTCTCCAATCATATATATACCTTGAATATTTTCAAATAACAATCACTAGATATTAAAAGTAAACCTAATAAATACACTAGTTGGATTTGGATCTACTTTATATTATAAATAACTTCTTGAAATAGAAAAATATAAATTTAAAATAACAGTTATAAATTAAGCAGGGAAGACAATACTAGAATTCAAATAAGTTATAATCAGAAATCTGATAAACTCTTATTTCTTATGATTAAACCATTGGTTGATCCTCATCAAAAAAGTATCCATTCAAAAGCAAAATAAGAAGGCTAATAATAATCAGAAATGAAGGTACAGTGAACAATGTATTCTGTGTATAGCTGTGTCCTAAAAGAAATATTTAAAAAATCTATTTATAAGTTCCCATAAACACAATAAACAAAATCAAACAATTTATTTTAAAGAAAAATAATGAGAACAAGGAATAACAGTGCATACAGTACAGGTAGCACTTTTTTAAAAAAAGTGTACCAAATGTATTGAATGACTACGATTCATTTTTGCTTTCCAGTCATTAGCCCTGGTTTATTTAGCCAAGAAATCAGGCAATTTGTTTTGTGACACATATAAAGACAGTGAAGCATGACTTTGAAACTTTGTTATTATCAAACTAATATAATAGGAAAAATTGGTCACAAGTATCTCTTTGTTTTATAAGCAGCAATAAAAATCATTATAAATAAATAAATACGATGTAGCTCCCAATTATTTGGAAAACAAAACAGAACATTATAATACTATGCAACAAGACTAGAACACTACAAAAGTATACATCTAGATCTAGAAAACGAGATGCATGAACTTAGTGGTAGGGAGAGGCTGGTTTTCTGAAAGAAAAAAAACCAATTTTTTCAAAGGTATAAAATAAGAGTGAAAATACTAAGATAAAGAATCTACAAGTGGTTCAGTATAGCTAAACTACATATGATAAGAGACAAAAGGGCAAGTGATGTGGGATCTTGCATGCCATGATAAAAAGCATGGTATACTGCTTAAAAGCACAGGTTCAGCTGGGTACAGCAGCTCACAACTGTAATCCCAGAACTTTGGGAGACAGAGGCAGGAGGATAGCTTGAGGCTAGGAGTTCAAGACCAGCCTGGGTAACACAATAAAACCCGGTCTCTTAAAAAAAAAAAAAAAAATTAGCCAGGAGTGATGGGTTGAGTCTGTAGTTCCAGCTACTCCAGAGGCTGAGGTGGGATGATTGCTTGATCCCAGGAGTTGGAAGTTGTAGTGAGCTATGATTGTGCTACTCTACTCTAGCCTGGGCAATAGAATGAGATCCTGTTTCTTAATAACAACAACAAAAAGGCACAGGCCCAAGCTTCCTGTCATTTACTAGCCATACAACCCTGGACAAGTCACTTAGTGGCAAGTTAACTTTTCTAAGCTTCAATTTCCTTATCTGTAAAACTGGGATAATGACATTACTTCCCAGGGTTTTGTATTAAAAAAGAGGATACATGTAAAATGCTTGGCAGAGTTCCTGGCATATACTTTTAGCTCAGTAAATGTTATCTATTATCATCATTTTTATTATGATTATTTATTTTCAGGGAAATGAGGAGCCCAGAAGGGCTTAAGAAGAATGAGTGGCATGACCAGATTTGTAAGCTCCCTAAAGACAGAAATGGAGTCTCACTCTGTCGCCCAGGCTGGAGTGCAGTGGTGCGATCTTGGCTCACTGCAACCTTCACCTCCCGGTTCAAGCAATTTTCCTGCCTCAGCCTCCCATATAGCCATGATTATAGATGCATGCCACCATGCTCGGCTAATTTTTGTAATTTTTTAATAGAGATGGGGTTTTACCATGTTGGCCAGGCTGGTCTCAACTCCTGACCCCGTGATCCACCTGCCTCAGCCTCCCAAAGTGCTGGGATTACAGGCATGAGCCACCGCGCCCACCCTCTCTTGTATATTAAAACATCAAGCAAATGGTGCTGGCTGAAGAGTAGGCACTTAATATGTACTTGAGTTGAACTGAAAATGTTAAACAAGTATAAACACAGCTACCTATAATTTTGAGATTAACATTTTAATCCTCTTTTTCCTAGAAAAATGAATGAATGGAGAAGAGGTAGCAGGAGGGAGATATGAGGTATCTCACCCCACCAAACAGTTGCTGAGAAACTCTCCTATCCAAGGATCTATGTACAATACTGGCAATACCCTGATGTCTAACAGATGCTCTTTATGATCATTCACATATGTTTGTGGGGACAGAAACATTACAAGATGGTATCGTACATAAACTCAGTTTCAAAATTATAAATGTTCCGTTTACCATATCGAATACATCATTTTGTTAAAGCTGAAGCCCATATTTCAGTTATAAACCTCAAGGAGATGGTACTTTCAAATATTTTTAAAGCAAATATGAAGATTATTATCTTTAAGATATCTAACGAAGAGAAAAAGTTGTGAAACTTTTATATTTGTAATGATGTTATGTACACAAAAACATCAAAGAGCATCTACAGATAAACCAATAAAACACATAAGAAGATTCAGCACAATGGATGAATTTGAAGAATAACAAAGAAGAATGACTTGTTCCATCACATATCAAGGCAAGTATCATAAGAAAGCTCAGAACCAGATCTCTATATATATAGGAACTTGATTTATAATAAAGATAACAGCAAAACCAGTCAAGGGTAATGTTATTACTGATAACTGGAAACACAATAAATAAATTAAGTCCCTACATTACACCATGCACAAAATAAATTACAGATTAATCAAAACCATAAATGTGTACTAGAAGAAAACATACAAAAATGTATTTAAAGCCTTAGAGTAGAAGAAAAATTATTAAAGAAGACCCTAAAAAGCTCGACACATGAAAACCTAAGGCTTTCTTTGTATGTCAAGAGACATCACAAATAACGTTAACCAACAGGTTGGAAGAAGACACTTGTATCAATTATAAGCAAGAAAAGGTTAGTAAGTAGAAAATTTTAAATAAGTCTTAGAAATTAAAAAGAAAAAAACACACAATCCAGCAGGAACATAGGCAAAAGATACAACCAGAAATTCACAAAGGAGAAAAATATAAATGAGTAAAAGACCAAAAAAAGATGATCAATTTATCTAATTATCATGGAAATGCCCTTAAAACTATAACCCCACACCCATTAGATTGGTACAGTGTTAAAATGAGAAGAGAACAGTATTAGTAAGAATGTGGGAAAAGAGGAATTCTCAGTGCCTGTTATTTGGAAAACAATATGGTACTTACCTAGTAAACATAAAGATTTACATAGATATTAAAGAAACTTTGTGTTTTTTTGAGACGGAGTTTTGCTCTTGTTGGCCAAGCCAGAGTGCAGTGGTGCAATCTTGGCTCATTGCAATCTCTACCTCCAGGGATCAAGTAATTCTCCTGCCTCAGCATCCTGAATAGCTGGGATTATAGGTGCCTACCATGACATCTGGCTTTTTTTTTTTTTTTAATAGAGATGGGTTTTTACCATGTTGGCCAGGCTGGTCTCAAACTCCTGACCTAAGGTGATCCACCTGCCTCAGCCTCCCAAAGTGCTGGGATTACAGGAATGAACCACTGTGCCTAGCCAAAGAAACTGTTATGTATAAAAATAGGAGATACATGTGAGGATGTTTGCTGCAGGGCTGGCTGTGACACTGAAAATTTATAACAGGCTGTTTATCTCATGGGAATGTATTTGTATAAAAATATATTTTTCAAATGTGATATATTCATGTAATGCAATACTAATCAAAAGTTAATAGTAGGACTGAATACATCTATGCATATTTAAATCTCAAAATCCATGTTGAAAAAAGTATAGTATAGAAAGTATATACTATTATATGAATTATGTAAATTTAATAAATATTCTATATGGCTCAAAGATATCTGTATATGTATATATAATTATTAAAAATAGATTGGAGAAATTTACTACAAACAAATCAATTCAATTGTTAAGTAATATATTACTTTTATTTAAATAGGATTATGCAAATATGATAAAGTATTAACAAAATACAGTGATATGATGAAACAGTATCAATTAAATTGTGTTGGATATATATAGTTTCTCAGTCTATATTCTTTTATATGTTTAAAAAATTTCCCCAAACAAAAAATTAAATGTGGCCAGGTGCAGTGGCTCAAACCTGTAATCCCAGTACTTTAAGAGGCAGAGGCAGGCAGATCACGAGGTCAGGAGATCAAGACCATCCTGCCTAACATGATGAAACCCCGTCTCTACTAAAAATACAAAAAATTAGCTGGGTGTGGTGGCACATGCCTATATCCCAGCTACTTGGGAGGCTGAGATGGGAAAATTGCTTGAACCCGGAAGGCAGAGGTTGCAGTAAGCAGAGATCGATCACGTCACTGCACTCCAGCCTGGAGATGGAGCGAGACTCTCAAAAAAAAAAAAAAAAAGTAAAAGATAGTTTGATTTATTTATTCTTAACTTTTCCTTTAAGGAGTGACTTTATATACAGATATGAACAAGAGCATTAATTTTTGACAGCACACTTCTAGATTGTATCTTGATCTCAACGTTCCTCCCTGCATCTGGACACTTATTTGTGATTATGAGTACTCAGATTATTGTCTCTCTATAACAGTTCTCCGAACTGAGTCAGAGAAATGGTCACTTTACTTTCTCAAGCCTGGAGCCCTGGCATTCTCCTGTTAAAATCCTCCCTTCTTCCCTCCCATAAGAAAGAAGCATGTAATCCAAGGATAGACGAGTCTTTTGTAGCTTTACTCTCTAGATGAGTGATTATCAACTAGAGGTGATTTTGTTTTCCCTGGCCCAGGGGACATTTGGCAATGTCTGGAGACATTTTTGGTTGTTACAATTAAGATGCTACTGACATGTGGTGTGTAGAAGCAGGGCTACTGCTAAACATCCTACAAAATACACGACAGCTCCCCTATAACAAAAAATTATCTGACTCAAAATGTCAATAGTGTGGAGTCTGAAACACTTTCCTCTAAATTCTGAAAGATGAATGGAGTAAAATTTCCACTCATTGTAGGAAGTTGCTCTCGGGTAGGAAGCTAGCTGCTCTTTTTTAATCGAATGTTAAATGAGCAGCTAGGGAATATATTTGTAGAAAAACATGTTTTTCAAATGTGGTATATTCATGTTAATGCAATACTAATCCAAAGTTAATAGGACTGACTATAACTATGCATATTTAAATCTATATGGCATTTGAGGTTTCTTCTCTATCTGGCCTTTGTGAGGGTCTCCTTAGCATTATGTCTCTTTTAGCCTGTTTAAGGTGGTTATATTCCTTATAATAAACCAAATATTTAACTACACAATAATTATTTTTTAAAATCCCGGTATTTCTTAGTTCCACTAATGTCATAATGTTCTATGATAGCAACGAAAGATGTGTAATAGATTTATGTATTCATTTGACAAATCTTTACTGTGTCCTTACTACATATAAGCTACACACTGTGCTAGGAACTAAGGATACAATGATGAGCAAGAATGGACAAGGTCCCTTACCAAATGGCAGCTCAGAGTCTAGCGGAGAAGCCTGGAGGAATTCATGAAATAATCACACAAACTACTAAAAATCTGCAATTATGGATCATGGCTATGAAAACATCTGAGACAGATATACGAATGAAGGAAGTTGATATAACAGTTATAGAAGGAAGAAAAGGCTCCCTTTAAGGATGTAATGACTAAGCTGGCATCTGAAGGATGAGTAGGTGTTAACAAAAGGAAATCAAGAGGAAGTGGGCTGGATACTGGATAGAGGAAGAAGCATGTGCAAAGACCCTGGGGGAAGGAAGAGAACATGGTGAGTATGAAGTACTCAAAGAAAGACACTAAACTTAGGATAGATTAAACAAAAGCTGTGAAGTGGCAGTGAAAGTAATAAAGCAGCTCTGCCGAAAATAGACTAAGAGGAGTGTTCCTACCTTGATGCCAGTGTGTCACATGGCGATCCTTTCCTCTTATGTGAGTCTGGGTTAGCAGGGTCGGATGAACTGTCCCCGAGGCCACTCATGTTGAAAAACTTCACACCTAAACAGGAAGAACAACAGTAAGAAATCTACCCTTATGACCTCTCCAACTAAATAAAGGTAGGGAAGCTCCCCTATGTTAGAAAATTTCTAAAAATTGTCCTATTTTAATGAATAGATAATTATAGCTATTATAAAAACATTAGTATCTATATAAAAGTACAGAAGTCATCAGATAGTGTTTCTGTATTTCCTTTTCTATATCTGTAAAATAAAATTAATAATCCTTTGTGAAATTGTTACAACCAATTAAGATGAAAACATGGTTAGAATAATAAAACAGATACTGAAATTTTTTTCCAAAGAGAAAAAAATCATTTTCATGTGTAAATGTAAAAGTTGAATGTTGAACTAGAGTCAGATAAATTATTCTTTGCATTTATTATTTAGAACCTGCTTTTCAAAAGGATTTAAAATCACTTTCACTCATAAGGTTCGGGATTTTATATTGGTAGATAAATAATACATATAGAATTAAGTTAAAGTGATAAACTAGATTTAGATTTTGAATTGTATTTTACGCTTTGAGTTCTATACTCCTAACCTTTTGTTTACGTAGTCAGGCAACAAAGATCAAATGTTTAGTCTATGTTAGGATCTTGGTATAGATGCCAGAGAACACAAAGTCATTCCCCCTAGCATGCCAGCCAGGTTTCTCACATGTTGCACCAGTTAGCGACTGCACTTAAAGATCCCTGCTGATCTGTCCCTCATCAACCATTATTCTCCATATAATCCCTAACGAAACTCATAACCCTATCCTTGGTCTTACGATCATTACTACCTTTTGGATTTTATTAGTGCCAAACAACATACTTCACCCTTCTCTTTTACTCCATCTATCCTCATAAAAGGAAAGACAATTCTTGTTAAATGGGCGAAACTTTAGCTTTTCCTAACATTCTAAATCATTAAACTACAGCACTGTATGTTAGCAGCCATATTGAGAAACTTTATTATAAAGAATGTTGAGAATCTCTCACATGGCTTTAATAGGTATGTCTAAGTAAACCCTTTTCCCTAAAACTGACTCTGCTTCTAGCCCTTTTCTGTAGACCAAGGACTGTCACATCTTTTGGTGCACAAATAATCCCTAAAATTTTAATCAAAAACTTAACTATTTCGTGCAACCAAAAATGGCACATTTTCAATTTCTCCATATTAGAAGTGCTATTTATGAAAAATTCCAGCTTCTATGATTACAATCTTACCATTTTTATTCTTCTTTTTTACTCATTTCTAACTGGAATCCAAATCCTGCTGATTTTTCGTGACAAGATTGTCTCCTCCTTCTTCATTCCCAGATACAGTTATAATCCTTGTTTGGAACCAAATACCTAATTCTAGATTAATGCAAGATCCTTTAATCTTGCTTCTCAATTCCTGTCATTCTCACTTCTAATCTGTCCTATAAACAGCAGCAAAAGCATCCCTGCTTAAATGTCATTTTCAAGGTCTCATTTCCCTGATAAGGAATCAACTAGATTTGCCTACTGCAACATGGTAGTTAAAAGGATGGGCTGCCATGCTGGGAGGAAATGAGGAGAAAAGGGAAATGTTACGCATTTTTAGTAGGAATGTAAATTAGTGTAGTCATTTGGAAAACAGCATGGAGGTTCTTAAAAAAACTAAAAATAGAACTACTATATATCTGATACAGCAATCCTAAAAATATGTACATATCCAAAGGAAATGATATCAGCATGTTGGAGAGATACGTGCACTCCAATATTTACATGGCAGTATTCACAATAAGCCAAGATATGAAATAACCTAAGTGTCCATCAACGAATATATGGATAAAGAAAATGTGGTATTATATATACACAATGGAATACCATATAGCCACAAAAAAGAATGAAATCTTGTCATTCATGGAAACATGGACAACTTGGAGGGCATTATGCTAAGTGAAATAAGCCACGCATAGAGGAACAAATTTACTGCATACTCTCACTCACATGTAAACTCAAGAAGTTAACAGTGGTTACTACAGGCTGGGAAGGATGCAGGGAGGAGAAGATAGCCAGAGGTTGTTTAACAGATCCAAAAGTACAGCTAAATATGAGGAATCAGTTCTGGTGTTCTATAGCACTGTAGGTAAATATAATTAACAACAATTTATTTAAAAATAGCTAAAACAGTATATTTTGAATGTTCCCAACATGAAGAAATGAAAAATGATTGAGGTGATGGACATGCTAATTACTCTGATACGATCATTACATATTATACACATGTATCAAAATATCACACTGTACCCCATAAATGTGTTCAATTATTATGCATCAATTAAAAATAGTAATACAAGTAAAAACAAACAACCAAAAAAAAACCCCAGGGCTTTGGGGCCAGAAAAACCTTGTACAAGTCCTGGATTAAACACTACCTGTCTGACCTTGGGCAAAGTCTCTCTCTAAACCTATTTCTACTCATGTATTTCTTGTCTCAGTTGGTATACTGCAGTCATTCTAGCCTCTTCTCTCATGTCTTGCACGCAAGCAAACACCAAGGTTTGCAGTTTTTACTTCTCAAGTATTTCCAAAATCCATCCCTTTTTCATATTCTCCTTTACCAATATTTCAATTCAGGTTTTCATTTAACTCTTACTGGACTACTAAAATAGCTTCCCAAATAGCTTCTCCCTGTTTCCAGTCCTGTCCTCCTTAAGTTTATCCTCTGTAGACCCAAAAGAGTAGGCTACCAAGTGTATGTCTATTAAATCCTCATTACCCATAGGACAATATCCAACCTCCTAAACATAATCTATAAAGTTTGCATCAGCTCTCACTGATTGTGTGAGTCTATTACAGAATCTGGTGAATGAGTTACTAAATGACTGTCCAATTAAGTGTTCATAGATTATATATGCCATGTATTATGTATTACAATGTAATCTACATATAATGTTATATATATCATTTGTGTATATATATAAGCATATAGATTATATATGTTAACTTTAGCTTCAACCTCAAGAAAAGACTTTAAAAACCTTGGTAATATCTCATGGTCTCAGCAAAGGTAAATATTAGACAAGAAGGTAAATATTAGCCAAAAAACTTTACATTGATCTCAGTGTGGAAGCAGACCAATTTAAATTAGCCACAAATGTTTACTGAGCTCTTACCATAGGCCAACCTCTGTTCTAGGCACTAGGGATACAGCCATGAGTAAAATTTACAAAATCACTGTCCTAATAAAGTTGCATTCTATTGTGAGGGAGATGACAATACATAAAATGAAAAAGGAAATTTTATAGTATATTAGAAGGTGATAAGAGCTATGGAGAAAAATAAGGCAAAAATAGAGGCTTAATTATGTGGAAGTGGAGGGGAAGCAAGTAAGTTAGGAAAGGACCCACTGAAAAAGTGAGAGATATGAGCAAAGGTAAGAAGGAGGTAAGGGAGACAGCCAAGAGAATGATATATGGAGGAAGTGTGCTTCTGGCAGGGGGAGGTAGAAGGGCCTTTAGGCAGGAGCATAACTGCTTTTTGAGAAACATGGAAGAGGTGAACATGGCTAGAACTGGGGAATGGGGGAGTAGGCAATGAGGTCAGAGAGATAATGGGAGGCTATACCATGTAAGGCCTTAAAAGTCATTGTTAAGGACTTTAAGTCCCAGTGACTGAGGTAGTCACTGGAAGATTAACAACAGAAGGATGACAGGGTTTGACTTTTATTCTAAGACTTCCTCTGAAGGATAAATACAACCTTTCTCATCTCAGTAATTTGGTATCCGAATGTCCACTTGTTAATTGGACATTTCCATTTGGATATCCCACTGTCACCTCAAATTAAACATGTATAATATATGACACACTTATAAATTTCAGATTTCTATTAATAATAAATGAGATGAACTACATTACACATTAATGTCTTTAAAAACAATTGATTAAACCTTCTATGGGGGTGACTGGAGAGGAAGGAACACACAATAAGGAAAATATAGAAACCTAGTTAGCCTTTGCAAAATTTACAATTTAAGGTGAATAACCCGAATGCAAGGCAAATACACCAGACTTGCAACAAGAAAGTCAAGAGACCAACAATGGTTTTGTTACCATCCACTCTAAAACTCAAACACAAAATAAAAACAATTGGTTCACTGTATTACTGGAACAAAATATATACCTTCTTTTCCTGTGGAGATTCACAGAGCATAAATAAGATTAACCAAATATCATAGAAGTCAAGATGTCATTTAATTTCAGTAATAAAAATGAAATAATGCAATAAATTTATAATAATGAAGCATCAATTCTAAAGTCTTCTACAAAAGTAGAAACGAAAGAGAGAAGAAAATGCTGAACAAGGAAGTTGAAAGATAAGACTTTAGGATTTGCCCAAATTCAAAAGAAAAGAATTAGCTAACATTTACTCATGTGCAGGTGCCACTTTTTTGTTTCCTTAGCTGGCCATCTTTTCTGCCTCTGATGAAATTAGGTTACATCCATCTAAAAATTTATCCATCTGAAATTCTAATTATTCTCAAAATAATCCTGGGCATCTGTTTTTTTTATTATAATGGGCTATAAGATATAATTCTTTTGTCTCCCTTTTAGGATTGTGAACTCAAAGCCAGTTATAGATATTTTTATTATATATTTAATATTTAACAAAATACCTAAAGGATAGAGAAGCTAAATAAATAGGTGATGAATTAAAAAAAAATAACCTATCTTACTAATATGACAGTTAAGATTTCTCAAACAAAGATATTTAAGTTTTTATGGTTAAATATTTCCCAAAATATTTTTTAAATCTTTGAAATTATTTCTTATAATTAAGAACCATGAACTTTCTTGATATCCTTATTGTCTTACTTTCAATGGGACAAAAACAGCAAACTGCCTTCTTGGCCTAGAAATTAGGAAATGTTTCTTCTAATTTTAAAAAAGTAAAGATCTATTAGTTTGTAAAAACAACAAAATCTGTGATATTTCACAGTACTGCAGACCCAAGCCATGCTGCAGTCATATTATCTGAATAATATAATCTCATAGATTGAATAATTTTCAGTAATAAATAAATCTGGATCTAAAGTAATATTCCCATACTGTGCTACCATTGGACTATTGGCTGGAGATTTATAACTGCTACATCTGAGATTCTGGGGCTGGAGAGAGAAAACAACAAACAACTAACTCAACAGCAGCCAGACAGGCTGGCCTACTGAAATAACAGCCAAGAGCTGAAGAGCTATGAGACAGTCACCCACAATTTGCTGATAGTATGATTCTGGAATTAACTGCTTTCTGTTTACAAAACATAATACGCAGAGCAATGTAAAACTTCTAATGAGGAAAAACTATTACAGTTGTCTTTATGTGGAATGGCTCTATATTTGGCAGTTAGGATACTTAAATAAAGACCATTAAGAAAAGAAAAGTTGGTTTCAGGAAACCAATTTGCATATTACCCTTTAAAAAGAGGTAAAGTTTCTAAGTAAAAGTACCCTGTTGATTTTAAAAGAGTTGCTAAATTATACCCAATCTTATGCAATCTCTAGAGAGTAGTTTTAGGAACTAGAAACTCTATCTATCTCTGCTCCAATGTACCAGACTAAACGAAATAGGTGAAGGCTAAAGAAATAGAACAGTGCCTTATAATTCAGCTGATTTTAAAATTTCTACATAAGAAATCTGTCATACATTTCTTGGATTTAGCTGAGAACTGTGTAATTTAAAAAAAACCCCACCAATTAGTTAATAAACATTTCTAATATACTTTAAAATGCTTAGCAGTCAATGAGCACAAAGCAGTGTGTGTGTGTGTGTGTGTGTGTGTGTGTGTGTGTGTGTGTGTGTGTACATGAGAAGGACACTCTAAGAGCTAAACCTCCCCAAGTTAGTAGTTGTATAAAGGGCATCACACAGGAAAAACATGATAAATAAAGATCTGAACTAGCTAATTTCCATAAAAAATGTTCCTTAAACTGGAGTCCTCAGACACATAAAGGTCTTTGAAACAAGTTTTCATTTTAGTTTTTCATTTCAATGACAACCAAAATCTTTCTCATGTGTTAAGGAAGGATAGAGACTTTAGGATTTTCACTGTCTTTTTAATAATTGAGTAATATTCCATTGTTTGGAGAGGCCATATTTTGTTTATCCATTCACCAGTTGATAGATATTTAGGTTGTTTTCATTTTTCGAATATTATCAATAATGTTCCTCTGAACATTTATGTACAAACTGTTATGTGGTCATGTTTTTAATTCTCTTGAGCATTTAACTAGGAGTGAAACTGTTGGCCCATACAGTAACTCTTAACTTTCTGAGGAACTGTCAAAACCAGTTTTCCACAGTAACTACATCATCTAAAATTCCCACTAGTAATATACAAAGGTTCCAGTTTTCCACAACCTTGCCAAACAATTTCCTGCCTTTAAAAAAATTATAGCCATCCTAGACGGTGTGAAATGGTATCTCAACATGGTTTTGATTTATATTTCCCTAATCGCTAATGACACCAAGAATCTTTTCTTGCACCACTGGCCATTTGTATATCTTATTTGGAGACCTGTCTATTCAGGTCCTTTGCCTGTTTTTTAAAAACTAAATTTTACTGTGTATATTTAAGATATAGAACATGATGTCATGAGATACAGATATGTAGTAAAATGGTTATTATTATGAAACAAATGAACATATCTATTGTCTCCCATAGCTACCCATTTTTTCCCACTATGGCAATGTTTTATTCTCTATCTCTGTATATTTCACTTTGTTTTTAAAGATGCCTCATGTAAATGAGATTATGTAATATTCTTTCTGTGTCTGACTTATTTGGCAAATGGCAGGATCTCCTCCCTTTTAATGGCTGAGTAATATTTCACCGTATATATACGCTACAGCTTCTTTACCTATTTGTCCACTGACAAACCCCTAGGTTGTTTCCACATCTCAGCTACTGTGAATAATGCTGCAAACAACATGGGAGTGCAGATAGTTTTATGAGCTGATGTCATCTCCTTTGAGTATATACCCAGAAAAGGGACTGCTGGGTCATATGGTAATTCTATTTTTAATTTCCTTAGGAGTATCTACACTGTTTTTCATAATGGCTGCTCCATTCGAAGTTCCCACCAAAAGTGTACATGTGTTTCCTTTTCTTAACACTCTTGCCAACACTTGTTATCTTTTGTCTTTTTGATATAGGTTGAGCATCCCAAATCTAAAAATCCCAAACCCAAAATGCTCCAAAATCCAAAACTTTTTGAATGCCAACATAACACTAAAAGGAAATGCTAATTGGAGCATTTTGCACTTCAGATTTTGAATGCTCAACTGAAAAGTATAATGCAAATATTCCATAATCCACAAAAATCCAAAATATGAAACAATCGTGGTCCCGCAAGCATGTTGGATAAGTGATATCAACTTGTAACATCTATCCTAATAGCTGATAGATGTGAGGTGATATAGCAGCTTTTACTTGAATTTCCCTGATTATTTTATGATGCTGAGAACCTTTCATATACCTGTTGGCTATTTTTAAGTTGTCCTTGAAGAAAAGTCTTTTCAGGTCCTTTGATATCTGGTTTATATGTTTTCTTGCTATTGAGTTGTAGGATTTGGGGTTGGGTTAACTTGTCTTTTTATTAAGTTATAAGAGTGCTTTACATTCGGGATACTAGACCCCTATCAGATATATGACTTGCAGATGATTTTCTCCAATCCTGTGGTTTATCTTTTCATTTTCTTTATAGTATTCTTTGATGAACAAGTTTTTAATTCTAGTGAAGTTTGACTTATCTACATTTTCTTCTTTGCTTAATAGGTCCAATGTCTGGCCCCCTAAGAACAGATACTACTAATTGTTATTTTTCCTGTATATGGGCCATATTTTTTTGTTTCCTTGCATGCCTCCTAATTTTTGTTGAATACTAGATATTCTGAAGCTAATGAATGGGCAGGGATTTTCTGAAATGTCTGGAAACAAAAATTCTCTAAAAATCCACAAAGCAGGGGCCCGAATTCAGATGGTAGTCATCCTTGGCCCAGAGAAGAGACCCTACTCTGATAAGCTTCTACCATAAGTGACTTGTCAGTGTCTTAACCATTATGGCCAAGAATAAAAAGCAAAAGCAAATAAATGGATTCAAAGCAATCAATGAATTTTTAAAAATCAAAACACCATTTAATCTCATTTCACTGATTCTATAAAATGCTAGATTTTTCTTAAAGTGCTTTTGGTAAAAGAGGATTCTGTGTAGTCTTTTAAATTTATTATGCTAATAATAAGGATATTATCGAGAATTTGGTAACTTAACCTCTAAATGTATCTATGTTTGAAACATGTTTAATACATTTGTGTTTACCACTAAAAGCTTATTCCACAGATTGAGATAATGCTTTTTTTATTTGCATTAATATTTTTCTAAATACAAATAAGTTTGAAAAAAGAATAAAAGTTCATTTTTGCTTTCTATTAACAAATACATAGAAAAAGGAAAACAAAATTCGTTTTAAAACTCAGTATTTTCCTCATATTGGCTTCACTTAAAATTTAATTTTAAGATAAAGAACAAACATGCATTTGCCTTATTAAAATATTCCTAGTATATTAGTTCATGACTTAGGAAAAATAGCATTGCAACACATTTGTGGCAGCTATCTTATTAGAACAAATTAGCAAAAATAACTCAACACTTCCTTATGAAACTATGAGTCCAGGTATCTTAGAGTGACATAGAATTACTGCAGGTATGATGCAAATGACTTCCAAAATCCACTCTAATTTGTGTTGGTATTTCTCGAGGAAAAATTAGTCTTTCCAACTATAGCAATGTTTGGCTGGTATAAACAAGAATGTAAGTATTTGGTATTTACTTGAAGGTGTACAGGAGAAAAGTTTTATAAGAGTTTAGCAGAAGCAGCCTTAAAACAAAAAATGATAATCACTTTGCTTTGTCATTTGCACAGACAAATCTGAGTGATAAAAATTTCAGTGTTGCTGGGTGTAAGAGTATGTGTCTATAATCCTAACTACTCAGAAGGCTGAGGTGGGAGAATCGTTTAAGCCAGGAATTGAAGTCTGATCTGGACTAATAGACTCTGTCTCTTTAAACAAAAATTTAAATAAAAAAAAGTGAATAAATAATCACACTAAATAATCACATTTATCACAAAAAATTACTCCAATATCTAAAATAAAGAATTCAGCCCCAGATCAGAAGCTGTTCAATTTTCATCAACTATTTTAGAAACCCACTTCAGAATACAGTATAGTTAAATATACATATCTACAGCAATAAAAGAAAAATAAATACACTAAAATCTGTTCTTTAATGGTACATGGTAGAAGTACCAAAGTCATAGAGTCAAATGGGTCAAAATAATTTACCAAAACAATGGGCTTGTATTTTGAGGGTATTAGAAAATGATCAAGTCGGGAAAATCTCCAGTTAATTTCAGGGTCACCCTCCCAACCTGAAAGGGAAAGGGCACAGATAAAATCACAATATGAGCCAATTTTCGTTGACCACATTTATAGAAAAGGTAAGCATTTTTTAACGTCCAGCTTAAAACCTAAGTCATCTTACTTGATTCATTTACATTCTGTGTTATTGATATCCATTGAAAAATGAAATAAAAATTCCCAAGCATTTCATGTAAACAGTTGGTTAAATAGCATCAATATCCTCTTAATGCTCATACTAAATATAGCTAGCTATATTCCTTCCACTGCAATGACCAGCTAAAGACTAACTTGGTACAAGTGAAACTCAAATTCCATTTTCCAGTGTTCTCAACAGGATAATTATGAAAACAGAATAATAACAATAAAAGGAATGATCATACATTTTAAACTGGAGATGCAGACTTTTACATTTTTAGAATAAGAACCCCTGCAATTGTCACCCAGTACAGAACTTCTCAAATATTCTGACTATAGGCCACTTCAGAGGTATAAGCATGCTTACCCTTCCAGTTGCCACTTTCACATAAGAAAGTCTATAGCAACAAAGAATTTGAGAGAAACAAAATAATAAAAACTTAGAAGTTAAAATGTAAGCCCATTAATATGCATTTAACTAAAGGATGTGACAATATTATATATATTAAACATGTACTATGTTTTATATGCATTAATTCACTTATTCCTTACAATTACCCTATGAAGTATATTATTATCTCCATTTTGACAGTTTTATCATACTAATAAACTATGCTCGATGATGATGATGATGATAATGAATACTAACACTTATTTAAGATTTACTATGTGCAAATCACTCTTCTATGTTAATTAATTCCTAACCTATGTTAATTCATTCCCTCATAAACCTTACTAACTCATTCACTCATAAAACATCAGGTAGGTAATATTATAATCCATCTCAGTGATAAGAAAACCAAGGCATGGACAAGTTACTTAATCTGCCCAACAACTTAAGTGGCAAAGGAAGAAACTGGTCTTAGGTAGTCTGATTCCAGAATTTGCATATGCCTTAAGTTATATAACTTAATCAATAGAAAAGCCACATAACTAATCAATAGAAAAGCCATCAATATAGTCCCAATCTTTTGCTTTGGTCTCCATATCAAAACATTTCCCTAATATATCCAGTAAGAAACTTACAGAAAAGGTCACATTAAAATATACCACATCTAAAAACTAGGTAGTATACAAGGTACTCAAACATACAGACAAAAAATCTTTTCTATTCTTAGTCAAAACATCACATGAAAATAAAGTTATTCATATAGCTAATCATGACTTACCTTCTATGGTACATTATAATATAAAACAAATTATTTCCTATAAGATGTCAAGCACTTTAAAATCTAAATGCACTGTTCCATCAAAATCAAAAGTTCTGCTTTTACAAACCCTAATTTTTGTTCAAAGTTTATAAATCTTGGATTCTAAAATTTTATACACACACACACACATTTGTGTGTGTGAGAGAGAGAGAGTGTGTGTGTGTGTGTGTGTGTGTGTGTGTATGTATGTATCTAATTTCTTTCAATAACACCTAAATTATCTTAGTGATTCTACTTTGTAGGATTTTGGGCTCTTCCTTTGTTCTAACAGACTTTATCCTGAAAACTCTTTGTAGGCTTTGTTATTTAAGATAATGTTCTCAGAAAAAAAAAGTCCCATATCACAGTCTTTTTAGGAAGGAGACAGGTGGAAACCGACAATCCTGAAATGCGGACCACTGTACAAAATAGCTGGCCTATATTCTTCCCCAATGTCCTTATCATGGAAGGCCCTATTATGAAAACAAAGAAAAGCTGATAAACTATTCCAGGTTAAAGGAAACCAAACAAAAGTGATAACTATGCAACCTATGATTGTGAATCAGACAAATGGCAAAATTTTAATGTGGACTATATATTAGATAACAGCAATAAAAAATGTTAAGTTTCCTGAGTTGATTATTATATTGTGGTTAAGTAGGAAATATTTTAGAGTGAAGGATCATGATTGTCTATAACTTTTTCTCAAATGGTTCATCATCATCGTCTAAATGGTTCATCATCATCGTCATAATGGCAGAGGGGGAAGGGTAAAAGTAAATATAGAGAAAGATAAAGCAAAAGTCACAAAATGTTTATAATTGGTGAAACTGGGCAATGGGCACGCAGGTGTTCACTCCAGCAGTTTTGTAACTATTCGGTACACTTGAAATTGTTTTTAGAGTTAAGAAGAAATAAAAAAGATGAAAAGATATCATAATGAGGAAAATATGATTTTCTTACACTCAATGAACAATGAGGAAAGACAGACACCAAGCTAATGTCCAATCACTACATCATTCTATTTTCTCCCCCTTTCTCTTTCATAAAGTCAAGGTACTAACATTCCTTTCCTGAAAACTCTTAAAGAGGTGGTTCTCTCACTTATTTAAAATTTCTCTTTATTATAATACATCCTGCTCTGCAAAACTTTCTTTTTTAATCAGAAAGGTTAATTCATTTATCTCTCCTGTGGAGAACCAACAGTCTGATTAGAAACAACAGAAAACATAAATTAATACAGGCTGAGCATCCCAAATCCAAATTCTGATATGCTCCACAATCTGAAGCTTTTTGAACAGCAATATGATATTCAAAGGAAATGCTCACGGGAACATGTTGGATTTTGGATGCTTGGCTGATAAGTATAGTGCAAATGTTTTAAAATCCAAAATATGGAACATTTCTAGTCCCAAGCATTTCAGGTAAGGGGCACTTAACCTGTAAATACAAATGTATCATCAGTTAATAAAAGCCAGAAACCGAGAGTTGTGTTTGTTCTAGAAACTCATGAAATTTTAAAAGGCAGAGATAGTAAGATTAGATGAATACCTTCTTACATAATTTTGTATCTCCAGTCCCTGCAATAAATGTCTCTGCCAACTGAGAGTCTTGACTCAAATTTCCAAACTTACTGTTTTTTCTAAATACAGGTATTGTCGGCCAACTAAATTTTATTGCCTTTTATTTCTAAGATCTACAAAACCTCATACTCTAGGTTGACAGCTATCACTCTCCATGGTGACAAGTGTCTCCACTTTGAAAAGTGAATGGGCACGCAGTTGGGGCACAAGGATGAAGAGGATTTCTGGGTTGATGGTATTGTTCTACTTCTTAACCCAGGCAATGTTTACACAAATATGTTCAGTACATAAAAAATAAAAAGTTATATGTTTGTTTATATTTATTTATTTTATTGTACTTTAGGTTGTGGGGTACATGTGCAGAACACACAGGATTATTGCATAGGTACATACATGACAATGTGGTTTGCTGCCTCCATCCCCCCATCACCTATATCTGGCATTTCTCCCCATGTTATCCCTCCCCAACCTCCCTACCTGCTGCTGTCCCTCCCCTATTCTACCCCAACAGACCCCAGTGTGTGATGCTTGCCTCCCTGTGTCCATGTGTTCTCATTGTTCAACACTTGCCTATGAGTGAGAACATGTAGTGTTTGATTTTCTGTTCTTGTGTCAGTTTGCTGAGAATGATGGTTTCCAGGTTCATCCATGTCCCTACAAAGGACATAAACTCATCATTTTTTATGGCTGCATAGTATTCCATGGTTTATATGTGCCACATTTTCCTTGTCCAGTCTATCATCAATGGGCATTTGGGTTGGTTCCAGTCTTCGCTATTGTAAACATTGCTGCAATGAACATATGTATACATGTATCTTTATAATAGAATGATTTATAATCCTTTGGATATATACCCAGTAATGGGATTGCTGAGTCAAATGGAATTTCTATTTCTAAGTCCTTGAGGAATTGCCACACTGTCTTCCACAGTGGTTGAACTAATCTACACTCCCACCAACAGTGTAAAAGTGCTCCTGTTTCTCCACATCCTCTCCAGTATCTGTTGTCTCCAGATTTTTTAATGATCACCATTTTAACTGGCATGAGATGGTATCTCAATGTGGTTTTGATTTTCATTTCTCTAATGACCAGTGATGATGAGCATTTTTCCATATATTTGTTGGCCTCATAAATGTATTCTTTCAAAAAGCGTCTGTTCATATCCTTTGCCCACTTTTGAATGGGTTTGTTTTTTTCTTGTAAATCTGTTTTAGTTCTTTGTAGATTCTGGATATCAGCCCTTTGTCTGATGGGTGAACTGCAAAAATTTTTTCCCATTCTGTTGGTTGCCAGTTTGCTCTAATGATTGGTTCTTTTGCTATACAAAAGCTCTGGAGTTTAATTAGATCCCATTTGTCTATTTTGGCTTTGTTGCCCATGCTTTTGGTGCTTTAGTCATGAAGTCCTTGCCTATGCCTATGTCCTGAATGGTTTTGCCTAGGTTTTCTTCTAGGGTTTTTATGGTGTTAGGTCTTATGTTTAAGTCTTAATCCATGGGGAGTTAATCTTAGTGTAAGGGGTCAGGAACGGGTCCAGTTTCTGCTTTCTGCACATGGCTAGCCAGTTTTCCCAACACCATTTATTAAACAGGGAATCCTTTCTCCATTGCTTATTTTTATCAGGTCTGCCAAAGATCGATTGTTGTAGATGTGTGGCATTGCCTCTGAGGCCTCTGTTCTGTTCCATTGGTCTATATCTCTGTTTTGGTACCAGTACCATGCAGTTTGATCACCGTAACCTTGTAGTATAGTTTGAAGTCAGGTAGCATGATGCCTCCAGCTTTGTTCTTTTTGCTTAAAATTGTCTTGGCTATGCGGGCTCTCTTTTGGTTCCAAATGAAGTTTAAGGTGTTTTTTTCCAGTTCTGTGAAGAAGGTCATAGGTAGCTTGATGGGGATAGCATTGAATCTATAAATTACTTTGGGTAGTATTGTCATTTTCACAATATTGATTCTTCCTACTCATGAGCATGAAATGTTTCTCCACTTGTTTGTGTCCTCTCTTATTTCATTGAGCAGTGGTTTGTAGTTCTCCTTGAAGAGGTTCTTTATGTTAGTTGTATTCCTAGGTATTTTATTCTCTTTGTAGCAATTGTGAATGGCAGTTCGTTCTTGATTTGGCTCTCTGTATGTCTGTTATTGGTGTACAGGAATGCATGTGACTTTTGCACATTGATTTTGTATCCTGAGACTTTGCTCAAGTTGCTTATCAGTTTCAGGAGATTTTGGGCTGAGACAATGGGGTCTCATAAATATACAATCATGTCATCTGCGAATAGAGACAATTTGACTTCCTCCTTTCCTAAATGAATACTTTATTCCTTTTTGTTGCCTGACTGCTCTGGCTAGAACTTCCAATACTATATTGAATAGGAGTGGTGAGAGAGGGCATCCTTGGCTAGTGCCAGATTTCAAAGGGAATGCTTCCAGTTTTTGCCCATTCAGTATGATACTGACTGTGGGTTTGTCTTAAATAGCTTTTATTATTTTGAGATACGTTCCGTCAATACCTAGTTTATTGAGAGTTTTTAGCATAAAGGGCTGTTGAATTTTGTCGAAGGCCTTCTCTGCATCAATTGAGATAATCATGTGGTTTTTGTCTTTGGTTCTGTTTATGTGGTGGATTATGTTTATAGACTTGCGTATGTTGAACCAGCCTTGCATCACTGGGATGAAGCCTACTTGATCATGATGGAAAAGTTTTTTGATGTGCTGTTGCAATCGGTTTGCCAGTATTTTCTTGAAGATTTTTACATCTATGTTTATCATGGACACTGGCCTGAAGTTTTCTTTTTTTTGTTGAATCTCTGCCAGGATTTGGTATCAGGATTATGTTGGTCTCATAAAATGATTTGGGAAGGATTCCCTCTTTTTGTATTGTTTGGAATAGTTTTAGAAGGAGTGGTACCAGCTCCTCTTTGTACATCTGGTAGAATTTGGCTGTGAACCCATCTGGACCTGGGCTGTTTTTGGTTGGTAGACTATTAATTGCTGCCTCAACTTCAGCCCTTTATATTGGTCTATTCAGGGTTTCAACTTCTTCCTGGTTTAGGCTTGGGAGGAAGGAAGTGTCCAGGAATTTATGCGTTTTTTTCCAGGTTTACTGGTTTATGTGCATAGAGTTGTTTGTAGTAATCTCTGATGGTAGTTTGTATTTCTGTGGAATTGGTGGTGATATTCCCTTTATCATTTTTTTATTGCATCTATTTGATTCTTCTCTCTTTTCTTTTTTATTAACCTGGCTAGTTGTCTGTCTATATTGTTGATCTTTTTGAAAAACCAGCTCCTGGATTTATTGATATTTTGAAGGGGCTTTTGTCTCTGTCTCCTTCAGTTCTCCTCCGATCTTAGTTATTTCTTGTCTTCTGCTAGCTTTTGAGTTTTTTTGATCTTGCTCCTCTAGCTCTTTCAATTTTGAGGATAGGGTGTCAATTTTAGATCTTTCCTTGCTTCTCATGTAGGCATTTATTGCTATAAATTTTCCCCTAGACACTGTTTTAAATGTGTCCCAGAGATTCTAGTATATTGTGTCTTCGTTCTCGTTGGTTTTGAAGAACATCTTTATTTCTGCCTTCATTTCATTGTTTATCCAGTCAGCATTCAAGAGCCAGTTGTTCAGTTTCCATGAAGTTTTGTGATTCTGAGTGAGTTTCTTAATCCTGAGTTCTAATTTGATTGCACTGTGGTCTGAGAGACTGTTTGTTATGATTTCCATTCTTTTGCATTTGCTGAGGAGTAATTTACTTCCAATTACGTGGTCAATTTTAGAGTAGGTGTGATGTGGTGCTGAGAAGAATGCATATTCTGTGGATTTAGGGTAGAGAGTTTTGTAGATGTCTATTAGGTTTGCTTGGTCCAGATCTGAGTTCAAGTCCTGGATATCCTTGTTAATTTTCGGTCTCATTGATTTAATATTGACAGTGGAGTGTTAAAGTCTTCCACTATTATTGTGTGGGAGTCTAAGTCTCTTTGTAGATCATTAAGAACTTGCTTTATGTATCTAGATGCTCCTGTATTGGGTGTATATATATTTAGGATGATTAGCTCTTGTTGCATTAATCCTTTTACCATTATGTAATGCCCTTCTACTAGGATTGAAACTCTTCCCTTTTTTTGCTCTCCATTTGCTTGGTAAATCTTCCTCCATCCCTTTATTTTGAGCCTATGTGTATCCTTGCATGTGAGATGGGTTTCCTGGATACAGTACACCAATGAATTTTGACTTTTTATTCCATTTGTCAGTCTGTGTCTTTTGATTGGGCCATTTAGCCCATTTACATCTAAGGTTAATATTGTTATGTGTGAATTTGGTCCGGCCATTTTGATGCTAGCTGGTTGTTTTGCCCATTAGTTGGCGCAGTTTCTTCATTGTGTCAATGGTCTTTACCATTTGGTAGGTTTTTGGAGTGGCTGGTACTGGTTGTTCCTTTCTATGTTGTTACCATTTGGTACATTTTTGTAGTGGCTGGTACTGGTTGTGCCTGTCCATGTTTAGTACTTCCTTCAGGAGTTCTTGTAAGGCAGGTCTTGTAGTGATGAAATCTCTCAGCAATTGCTTGTCCGTAAAGGATTTTATTTCTCCTTCACTTACAAAGCTTAATTTGGAGAAATATGAAATTCTGGGTTGAAAGTTCTTTTCTTTAAGGATGTTGAATACTGGCCCCCATTCCCTTCTAGGTTGTAGAGGTTCTGCCAAGAGACCTGCTGTGAGTCTGATGGTCTTTCCTTTGTGGGTGACTCGACCTTTCTCTCTGGCTGCCCTTATGATTTTTTCCTTCATTTCAACCCTGGTGAATATGATTATTATGTGCCTTGGGGTTGCTCTTCTTGAGGAATATCTTTGTGGTGTTCTTTGTATTTCCTGGATTTGAACATTGGCCTGCCTTGGTAGGTTGGGAAGTTTTCTTGGATAATGTCCTGAAGAGTGTTTTCCAACTTGGATTCATTCTCCCCATCACATTCAGGTATGCCGGTGAAGTGCAGATTAGGTCTTTTCACATAATCCCATAGTTCTTGGCAGTTTTGCTCATTTATTTTCACTCTTTTTTCTCTAATCTTGCCTTCTCGTTTTATTTCATTGATGTGCTCATCTATCTCTGATATCCTTTCTTCTCTGCTTGATTGATTGGGCTGGTGAAACTTGTGTATGCCTCATGAAGTTCTTGTGCTGTGTTTTTCAGCTTCATCAAGTCATTTATGTTCTTCTCTAAGCTGGTTATTCTAGTTAGCATTTCGTCTAACCTTTTTTCAAGGTTCTTAGTTTCTTTGCATTGGATTAGAACATGGTCTTTTAACTCAGAGAAGTTTGTCATTATCCATCTTCTGAAGCCTGCTTCTGTCAATTCATCATACTCATTTTCTGTCTTGTTTTGTTCCCTTGATGGTGACGAGTTGTGATCCCTGGGAGGGGAGAAGGTGTTCTGATCTTTGAAGGTTTCATCCTTTTTGCGCTGGCTTTTTCCCATTTTCATGGATTAATCTCCCTTTAATTTTTGAAGTTAGTGATTTCGGGAGATATCTCTGGGTGGATGTCTTTTCTGTTGCGGTTGGAGCTATATCTTTTTTGGTCTGTAGAGGCACTGCTAGGCTGCCTCGGATTCAGTCAGGGTTGACTGGGTGGGTGGTCTTTCCCTGGGGTTTATTTGCAGATGAAATTAACCCCACCTTCCCAATGGCGTCTCTCCTTCCCTGAGCACGATCTTTCTGGTTGGAGTCAAACGGCTGTATACGTTGCCAAGCTCTCTGGCACTTGGGCTTCAGTTTGAGTTTTGTTGGGGGTAGGGCTTGCCAGGCCTTATGACCTGTTTCCCGGCTTTCAACTCTGCCTCTTTCTGTGGGATATGTTGTTCTGTCCTGCTGGTGCTAGTCCAAACTTCCTGCCTGGTCTGGGTGACAACTTATGGCACCAGGTGGGAGTGGTGGCTCAAATTTGCATCAACAACCCACAGCACCCCTCAGTCTGGCAGGGCTCTTGTGGGCCGTGGGTTGCAGGAGGGATGACATAAGCACACGATCTGAATCAGAGCACAGAAGGGGTGAAGTCCCCTAACCTTCCCAGCTGGCTGCACGTTCCAGGTGGGGACTCGCCCCACCCTATCTTGGTTCGTTCTGCCTGGGTGGCTCTCACCCTGCTTTGGCTCCCTCCCTGGGCTACTTTCAGAGTCCTTCCAGTCCCCGCAAAATGAACCCAGAACCTTCCAGTCCCCGCAAAATGAATTTCCTTCACTTGGAATTGTGAAGTCTTCAAGCCCCCTGCATCTCATTTGCTGTGAGCTGCATTCCAGTGTTGTCTCCTCTCGGCCATCTTGGCGCCCCACCTAATTTTTAATTTTTATCTATGTATAATTCAATTAAAAGTCTATTAATTAACAAATTTTCTCCTGGAAGTTCTCCCTTACTGATTTATCAGTTTCTGATTACTTTTCATCTCTTTATCTACTGTCCTGGCTTGGTGCATCTTTATTTTTCTACTGCTCCTATTAGTGTGTTCATGGATACACCAGTTTTATTCCCAGCTAGTTCACAAACTTTAAAACAGCAACAATGTAAAAATGCCCATATGGATACTATATATACATAAATTACACAGGTTATAATTACCTATATATTATACAGGTATATCTATAATTATATAGGTATGTATTATATAATTTTATGCATATATGTATAAAATTAAAGACTGGATATATGTTAAAAATATATGAAGCAAATTTGGGGATGATTTGCTACAGTTTTTCTGCTGCCATTTTCAATTCAGCAAGGACTTTGAGGGTCTCATCATAAGATATAAGATCTGAAGCCTATAGTGATTTCAACATACACTAAAATGGCTCATAAAGTGTATACTAGAACTTTTCTATCACTTTCACTTAGGAATGTCAGGACGTTTTACACTAACCTTGATGCATCCCAGATCAAACACATATTTCCATAAAAGACAATAGTCAACAGGTAATCATTTTCCCTCCATATTTTTACAGAGACAAAGCTCTTTAAAAATAGAACTACAATTCCTACCTGGGAGACTTCTTTGTTCATAATGAATCCTCAAAACAGATATGGTCAAATTTTGTGTTCCAGAGCGTAGCTTCCTGGGGAATGGGATAATGACGTTTTCCAGAGGTGGCTCTAGTCTCTTCACTCTCACCTCATTTAAGGCCAATTATACAGACTAGAATAAAAAGACAAAAATAAAAGCAGAAGAAAAGTTAGACTGCCATTTTATTCTCCGAGAAATAATAAAGGTCAGATATGCTAGAAAAAGAAAAGAAATGCAACTTTTAGAGTTAAATGAAAAAATATTTTCAAAAAACAATGGATAAAGATCTGATTTTACAGTGTAAGTCCTTTCTGGTGATTAAGTATATATTCCTATTTATGAATGTTGCTCAATTGTATTCTATCCTCAAACTTCTGAAAGATCCATTTATATGTCTTTTAAAAGTTGTTTCTGGCTGCATTTGTGCATATATCCTTCTTCCTACTTATAAATTCAGATTTTTTTCATATTTTCAATTATCACATAATTCTTTACTTATGTAACACTCCTATCATATTTTACCTTCAAATTTTTAATTGAAAAAGTTTACAAACATTTCATATTTGTAATACTTCAAAATGATGGTAGTTAAGCTCTGGTTCTAGTAATGATGAATTATCTTATATTAAACAAACTTGCCCACAGATAACAGTTATACACTCTGGACAAAATATAAAAAACAACTGTTTGAAGAAATTGCAAAGTGACCAAAGCAGATAGAAATTGCAGAGGTTCTGATCAATGAAAGAAAGGAACTATACTGGGTGAGATACACACTTATAAGACTCCCCAGTAAAGGAACTCTTCCCAGTATTCCCACTAAAGTGCAGAGAGGCTAGCCTTAAAGGAGAAAACCACAGTCTTATTGGCTTGAGGCATTAGAGAATGTAGATCAGAGCTAAATGAAAGCTGAAAATTGACTACACTAGATTACAGACCTCACTTGAATTCTGCCAGTTTTGCACACTCATTTTTTATATGTCTTCATTTACAATTCCATAACCTTTTAGCACTCATATAACTATACCACAATCGAGATTCACTGCTCCATCACCACAGGTAAATGAATTCTCTCTTGCTGTTTATAATCATATCCACCTTCCCCTTTCCTTAACTCTTGACAACTGCAATCTGTTCCCTATTTCTATAATTTGTCACTTTAAGAATACTACATAAATTGAATCATACATCATAAGATCTTTTCAAGTTGACTTTTTTTCACTCGGCACAATGCCCTTGAGATCCATCCAGTTTGGTGCATGTATCAACAGTTCATTCCTTTTTATTGCTCCATGGTACAGTGGTACCACAGTTTTTTTCACCATTTGTCCTTTAAAGTGCATTTGGGTTATTTGGTTTTTGGCTATTACAAATAGAGCTGCTATGAATATTTGTGTACAGGCTTTTGTAAAAATGTTTGTTTTCATTTCAATGCCTAGGACTGTACTTGCTGATTGTACAGTTAAGTGTATTTTTGCCAGCCAATAATTTAGCTGTCTGCTAGAAGATAAATCAACACTCTTCAAAAAGAGATAACAATCCACAATATCATCCACAACATCCAGTACACAACAAAAAATTACTAAACATGCAAACAAGGTAGAAAATGTAACTCCAGATCAGGAGAAAAGATGGTCAATAGAAGCACAACAGAAGGTGATTTAGGCACTGGAATTACCTAACAAAGATGTGAAAGTAGTTATTATAAACATGTTTAAAGATTAAATATATATATATATATGATTATGGGTAAACACATGAGAAATGCTTACAGCAAATAGAAACTGATAAATAAATGGAAATTCAAGAGCTAGATAGTTCAATACAAATTTTAAGATTCACTGGCCAGACTTAACAGTAGATTTGTGAC
The DNA here is from genome assembly GCF_049354715.1 of Callithrix jacchus. Classification (NCBI taxonomy): domain Eukaryota; kingdom Metazoa; phylum Chordata; class Mammalia; order Primates; family Cebidae; genus Callithrix; species Callithrix jacchus. The sequence continues at coordinate 90,596,658 of NC_133515.1, forward strand.
AGCAGAAAAACAAGTCAGTGAACTTGAAATGAAAATAGTACCCAGTCTGAAGAACAGAGAGAAAAGAAACCATACAACCACACACACATATCCCTTCTGTAATCTGGGGAAACCACACACACACACACACACACACCCCTTCTGTAATCTGTTGGCAATACCAAGCATGTAATACGCACACAGGCACACACACCCCTTCTGTAATCTGTCGGCAATACCAAGCATGTAATATACACACACACAGAGACATACACACAGACACACACACCCCTCTTCTGTAATCTGTTGGCAATACCAAGCATGTAACTGGATTCCCAGAATGACAAGAGAAAGACACTGGGGAAGAAATAGTATTATGGAAAAATAATGATTGAAAATTTCCAAAATCTGGTGGGAAAAAAAGCCTGTCAGATCCAGTGTCTCAATAAATCCCACTCAGAATAAATTCAGAGAAACTAACTCTGGCAAAGTAGAGTCAAACTGGTTAAAAAAAAGAATTAAGAGAAAATTTTGAAACTAGCCTAGGCAAGGTAGCACATCACATACAGGAAAACAAAGATATAAATGGTAACCGATTTCTCATTGGTAACAACAGAGGCAAGAAGATAATGAAATACTCCCTAACACTCTCATGGAAGCTGCTTTCCTCTCTTGGATTCCATCTTTCTGGATTATCTCACTCAGTGTGAGAGTTAGCTGTTTCTTTCTCTCTCCTACTCTTGTTTCTCGCTCTCTTTAAATAAATCACTTTCTACAAACAAACAAACAAAAAAGATAATGAAATAATTTCTTCCACTAAAATGCTGCAAGGGGGAAAAAACCTATCAACCACCAATTCTACATCCAGCAAAAATATTCTTCAAAAAGCTGAAAGCAAAATTAAAAACACTTTAACATCACCAAACCATAATCTGTTGTAAGATTAATATATAAGAAATGCTAAAGAAAATTTTTCAGGCTAAAGGGAAATGATGCTAGATAAATTCAGATCTACAAAACAGAAGCAAAAGTCTCAGAAATCATAAATATGAGGGTAAATAAAAAGGACTATGTATTTTTTATTCTCTTAAGACATAACTGACTATATAAAATATATTAAAACATATAAAATACTATAGCATTTGCAACACATTAAATGTTAATTATATTACAACAACAGCACAAAGGATGGGAAGGTATAAATGGAATTATCCTGTTACAAGGCTCTTAAATTTTACATAAAGTATTATAATGTTAACCATAAATACATTTATAAATTAAGGATACATATTTTAATTTTTAGAGCAGCCACTTAAAAATTATAAAAGGGTAGTGTTCAAAAGGTCATAAAGGTATTTGAAAATATAAAAAAGTATAGCTAAAAAGTGAACAGGAATTGTCAGCACCCTACTAAAAAATATTTGGTTAACCCAAAAGAAGGCAAGAAAGTAGGAAAAGAAGAACACATAACAAATGGGATCTTAAACCCAACCATATTAATTACATTAAACATAAAATAACTAAACATTACAATTAAAAGATGGAAACTAGGTAAAAAGCAAACCCAAACTATATGCTGTCAATAAGAGATAAAGTTTATGTAAGAAAGCAATATAAATATTAGCAATAGTAGAATTCAGGACTAGGAATGTAACTAAAGATAAAAAGGGAAGTTTCATAAAAGAGCCAATGCATCAGGAAGACAGAATCATAATTTAAAAAAAAATTTTAATTGTTTTAGAGATGGGGTCTTGCTCGCTTGCCCAGGCTGGTCTTGTGTTCCCAGGCTTAAGTGATCCTCCTTCTGTGGTCTCTCAAAGTGCTAGGACTATAGGTGTGAGCCACCATGCCTAGCCAGAATCATAAATGTTATGCAAATAATAACAGAGCTTCAAAATAAATAAAGCAAAACCTAACATAACTTAAAAAGAGAAAAAGAAAAATATGTACATATCATTGAAGATTTTAACATTCCTCTCTCAATAACAGATGGAACAACTAGATTTTTAAAAATCAGTAAGGAAATAGATTTGAAAAACAGTGATATGCTTCTGGATTTCCTAGCAAAAAGAAGAAAAAAGAAAGAACAACAGTGATAACCAGTTTGTCCTAAATGGACATTCATAGAACAGTACAACCAACAACTGGCAAATGTACATTTATTTTCAAATATACATGAAATATTATTCAAGATGAAACAAATGGTGAACCAGTTTTTACATAACACATTTGTAAAGACTGAAATCTTAAAGGGTATGTTCTTTCACTACTATGGAATTAAATTAGAAAACATCAATTTATCCAGAATTTGACAGCATGCCTATTAATGACTTACAGTGAAAGAAGAAAATGCAATGGAAATTAGAAAATAAGTGAAACTGTAATAAAGTAAACATATGACATCAAAATCTGTTGAATGACTCTAAAGCTGCATTTATACACTGCTTATATTTTAAAACAAAAGTTTAAAATCATAGATACAAACTAAAAATAATACATTTAATATTATAATCAATGGAATAAATATGGATAGCTGAAAAAAATAAAACTAAAAGTTGGTTTTTTGAAAAGGTAAAAAAAATTGATAAAACTGTAGCAAGACTGATCAAGAAAAACTTAAAAACACAAATTACTAATATTAGAAATGTAAGGGATAGGTTGTGAGTGGTGGCTCACACCTGTAATCCAAGCATTTTGGAGGCCAAGGCGGGTGGATCACCTGAGGTCGGGAGTTCAAGACCAGCCTGACCAACATGGTAAAACCTGTCTTTAAAAAAAAAAAAAAAAAAGAAATATCAGGGATGTCACCACAGATCCTACAAATAGAGTGTTCTGAACATTAAACAAATCAATTCAGTAACTGAGATAAAATTTAAAAATCTGAAATTTAAAATTTAAAATTTTTATTTTTATTAAAATCACCAAAGAAAGTAACAGACTGTATATATTACATAAATTTGTAATTAAAAAAAAAAAAAAACTCCAGGTCCAAATGGCATCACAGGTAACTTCTATCAAACATTTAGGGAAGTAATAACGGCAATCTTTCACACTTTCAGGAAAACAGAAGAGGAAAATTTTCCAATATGTTTTATTAGGCAAGCAGAATCCTAATACTAAAACCTGGTAAAGATATTAACAGAAAAGAAAATCAGCCTCATGAGTACAGATTTATAAAAAATCAAATTGAATCCAGACATAAATAACAACAGACTACTATCAAGTGGTATATCCAAAGAATGTAAGGCTGATTTAAAATTCAAAAACCAATCTTCTGACAGGAAATTAATATCCAGAATATACAAGGAACTCAAACATCTTAACAGCAAAACAAAACAAAACAAAAACTGATTTAAAAATGGGCAAATAATCTGTACAGGCATTTTTCAAAAGAAGACATATAAGTGGCTAAAAGAAGTCATATAAAAACATGAAGTCACGTAAAAACATGCTCAACATCATTAATCATCAGGAAGATACAAATCAAAACCACAATGAAGTAATCATCTCACCCCAGTTAGGATGATAGCTTATTATCAAAAAGACAAAGAATAACAAATGCTAGTGAGGATGTGGAGAAAAGAGAACTTTTAAACACTATTGGTGGGAATGTAAATCAGTACACCCACTATGGAGAACAGTATGGCGGTTTCTCAAAAGAAAAAAAACTACAAATAGAACTACCATATAATCCAGCAATCCCAGTACTTGGCATTTAGCCAAAAGAAAAGAACTCAGTATATCCAAGAGATATCTGCAGTACCATGTTGATTGCAACACTATTTGCAATAGCTAAGATATGGAATCAACCTGGGTGTCCAACAACAGATAAATGGAGAAGAAAATATGGCATAGATACACAACAGAATATTATTCAGACATTAAAAAAAAGAATAAAATCCTACTGTTCATGGCAATGTGACTGAAACTGGAAGATATAATGTTAGGTGAAATAGGTCAGGAACAGAAAATTAAACATCACATGTTCTCACTCCTATGTGGAAGCTAAAAAAAAGTTGACCTCATAGAAATAAAAATAGAACATAAGATACTAGAGGCTGGGAAGAGTAGGGGGAAGAGAGATAGGGATAAGAGAGAAATTTGTTGAAGGATACAAAATTATAGTTAGATAGGAGGAATAAGTTCTTGTGTTCTATATCACTGTTGGATAACTACAGTAAACAATATATTGTGTAGTTTTAAACATCTAGAAGAAAGGTAATGAATGTTGCCAACACAAAGAAATGATAAATGTGTGAGATGATGGCTATGCTATTAATAATGACCCTGAGCTGATCACCATACATTAGATGTATCAGACATCGCTATGTATTCCACAAATATGTACAATTATTATTTGTCAATTTCATAATTAACATAAAAATTTTAATCTATGTAGTTTACCATATTAACAGAATCTTTAAAAAAATCCCAATGGATACAGAAAAAGCATCTGAGAAAAATGAGCACCCATTCACGATAAAACTCTAAGTTACTCCTTCAATCTGATAAGGGGCATAAATGAAAAACCTACAGCTAGTATTTTATATAATGGTAAAATATTGCAAGTTCTCATAATATTGTATTCAAGTCAAGAATGTTCATTCTCACCACTTCTATTTATCATTGAATATAGTGAAGTTCCTACTCAGGGCAAAAAGGCCAGAAAAAAAAATTAGGAAAGAAAGAACTACAATTGTCTTTATTTAAAAATGAATTTTTTGTCAATAATTTTAAGGAATATGAAAACCAATTCTTAGAATTAAGTGAATGTGGCAAGGTGAATATATGAAACAAAGGTGAGGTGAATAAGTGAATTTAGTAAGGTGAATTCACAAGGTGAATATACAAAAGTTATTTCTATACAAACGTAGCAAACAATTGAAAAATAACATTAAAAAATTTTATTTAAAATAGCATCAAAAAATACTTAGGAATTAATTTAATAAACCCCATGGCAAGACTTAAAACTTTGCTGAAAGACACAAAGATATCTGAAAAGCAGTGATTTCACATGTTTACAGGTTTAAAGACTGAATAGTATTAAGATGTCAGTCCACTCCCAGATTAATTCATATATTCGAAAAGAAAATGACTGACTTCCTTTATGCATATCTAACGTATTTTATTGTCAATAAATACAAACCTATTTTAAACAATATATTTGTAAAGTTTTTTAATGTTTGTTTGAGGTTTTTGCTTTTTATATAAAAACTATATTTTCTCTAAATCATGATGATTTCCCCAATGGTGAATTTCATTTTAAGGTAGAATGTTTAATGTCAGCAAATTGAATTGTCCCTATCAACTGGATCCTGACCTCTTACTGCCCTTCCAAATTAAGTGCTTTTTATATTTTCAATTTCTTTTCTTTCCCTGACTTAAACTCATACTTCAAAAACTCAAACTTAAACTTCCAGCTTTTCATGTTGGCTTATAGTTAAACTATTAAAGAAAGGGATTTGTAGTCAGATTAGCCCATAGTTCCCATTGTATGTGTCTAGTTTACCTGCATTTGTAACAAACTTAGTGCCCTAAAACATTTCGTAGGGAATGAGGTTCCTTTTGATTACTACTTTGTAAATGGTAATTAGTCATTACTATTTGACTGTCTTACTATTTGACTTCCAAGAAAAGGCACTCCCAAAAATCATTTGTGTACTTTACCCTGTATGTACAATGTTTGCCAAATAATGCCACTGTCTTTTATAAAACCTGAGAGTTTTCATGGGTACTTTTTCAAAACCAAGCAGTAACTAAAGCCAGATGGAAACCTACAAATGAGTCAGGGTCCCCAGAATGGCTTGCTCATGCTGATGAACTCATGGCCAGTCATGCAAGGAAACAGGAAAACCATGCTGACGGGGAGGCTGAGCATAGTCACTTAGGGACTGCACAAAGGCAAAAAGCATATGATGAATCCATATTCAGATGGTGAGAAGTGAAAAATATGAAAAGCAAGAAATAGGTGACACACAAAGACCAAAAGAGACAGGGAAATATGAAGGAATAGGGGAGAAAGAATGACACAGATCATATGATGTTTGTTATTGTGGAATCAGTAAGTTTATTCTTCTAAATATTAATTATTTAGTAATTATTACATGATTATTACATGATCACCTGTGTTATCCAGAGTTCAATATTTTAAAAGTGTTTTCTAGGGCAGGTATAGGGTGGCTCACACCTGTAATCTTAACACTTTGGGAGGTCCAGGCAGGTAGATCACTTACTTGAGGCCAGGAGTTTGAGAATAGCCTGGGCAACAAAAAAAAGTGAGGCCAGGTTGCTAAAAAAAATTTAAAAATAAGCCAAGCAAGGTAGTGTGTGCCTGTAGTCCCAGCTACTCAGTTAGGGGGCTAAAATGGGAGGATCGCTTGTGCCCAGGAGTTGAAGGCTGCTGTGAGCTATGATCAAGCCACTACACTCCAGCCTGGGTCAAAGAGTGTGATGTTGTCCCTAGGTTAAAAAAACAAAAAATAAAAACGTTTTCCTCCCCTAGAAATCCAGGGTAGGACACCTGATATGGATGGAGCAAACCCCTAATAAACCCCCACAGAGATTGGACATGCCTAGAAGCTTCCAATTCCTAGTTTTAATTTGTCCCTCGTGGGTAAAGATCCTTCTATCTTCATTATTTGCTTCTGATGCTGGATTCTGGCATATGTACTGGCTAATGCATTACCTCAACCCCCATTTAAGAATCAGGTAAGAAAGCAAGGTGATAAAAGACTACCTACAATGCACCTAACACACAGAAGGAGTAAAAAGGCTATCTAGAAAACACTCTTGCTTTGCTATTTTGGAGTTAGGCAAAAGGCCAGAATTTAAAGATAAGAAGAAAAACACAATGACTAAATAGCTACACATCTATCACTCAGAATTAACAATAGTAGACATTGTGATATATTTATTTTCTTTTTAAAGAAATGAAGCATTGCCAACAAAGCTAAAGTCTCCATACTCACAGCCCACCCTGTTTCTTCCCCCTGCCCTTGATCGAGGTAACCATTATCATGAATTTGGTACATATCCTCCTGGTCAATTTTTTATATCCTTTTTAGACATACATATATCCATAAACAATATGTTTTACATTTTGAAATATACACTTAAAATTTATATATACCATACATATTCTGCATTTTGCTGACTTCATACATTACATGTTTTGGAGTTCTATCCATGTTGAAGTGTGCGTGTGTTCTTTCATATGTGTATGTAAATATACCACCACATCTTAGCCTTTTTTCGTATTTAGGCTGTCTATACATTTTCATTATTACAAATAATGGCTAAATGAATGTTCTTTTACACAGCAGCTTGTCCAGATCTTCATATGCACAACAAGTACAAGAACTTCTAATGGCAATATCCAGAAGTAGAATTTCTAGATTGTAATACATGCATATGTCTAACTCCACTTGCCATCGAGCAAACTGCTTACCAAAATAATTGTTTTACACTTCCACCAATGTGTAATTTGACAGAACCTTTTTCCCCATATCCTTTCCAATACTTGATATCATTAGACTTTATTTTTTTATTCTTTCAAATGGATGAAAAATTGTATCTCATTTCAATTTGCATTTCCCTGAATATTATGGAGCCTAGACATTTAAGTTTGCTTTTTAGATTTCTTATTCTTTAAATGAGTATTGGTCTCTTTTCCTCTATTACTCTAGGCACTCAATAAGCACTTTGTCTTCAATTGTGAGAAATTTTCTTTAATTATATTATTATTTCTTTATTTTTATTTATTCTGTTTTCCCTTTTTTGGAGTGTTTCATAACACAACGTTGGCCCTCTGGGACTAGACTCTTTATCTTCTGCTTATTATTTCTTTGCCGTTTTGCTCTACTTTCTAGAAAATTTTCCTCAACTTACTGTCCAATATTTCTTTGAGTTTTTCTTTTCTACTGTACATTCTTAATTGGTAAAAATTCTCAATGTTCTTTTTAAAATATCCCACTCTTGCTTTATGGATGCATATCCAGTCTTTCTGCAGGTATTCTGAAAATGCACATACATGGGTATTTGTATATATATATATATATATGTGTGTGTGTGTGTGTGTGTGTATGCATATAAATCTATATATGGCTATATGTGTACGTGTGTGTGTGTGTGTATATATATGTATGTATGTATATCCATACATATACATAAAGTTTTCTGGGCTGCATGGTCTATTTTCTCCAGTTATTTTTTTCCTATTTGCTTATTTTGGCTTCTGTTATTCATATTAGAAGCTTTCCTCAGATGCCCAATGGTATTTAGTTGTTTGGGTACACAAAGTTTATTGAAAGGTCTAGTTATATACATGGGGTTTACTGACTATGACCTTCCCTACAGCAGGGCAATATGTCTAGGCTCTTTGTGAGGGCAAACTATTTATGTGAGAAACCTGGCTCCCATTTTCTAATGCTTAGCTTATTTTTCAAACACCTGTATATATGTAAAGTAGTTTCACATTGTTAACCTATAACCCTATAAGAAACCTTACCAAGTAGAGTACAGTATTTATATATAGTTATATTTGTCTTTAGGTTTTTCTCCTTGAGTTGTTGAGATTCCCAAAAAGATTCCTCCTATTTCCTCCCTGGACGCTAAAGGCCTAGTTTTCCATTTGGGAGCCAATAATGGAGAAGGGGGCCAGGGGTTCTCAGCATTTGAAATGCCAGTACTCATTTAATTCCTCTCCACCTTCAATGTGACTGGTGTCCACTAGCCAAGAGCCTCTCTGTTTTAACCTAGAAGATGGACCTCAAGTCTTCCACCTGTCAGGATGAGAGAAGTAAATAAACACAGTAAAAAAGAGTGAAGAAGGAGACCAGGGCATCGAATGGCTTTTTAAATAGCTTTTAAACCATCTTTCTTATTTTAGTCTGCTTCCCTTCTTAACTTCCAGAGTTACATAATACTACTATCAAGCCTTTTGAAGATTCACCAGTATCAGTTCAATTGGTCATTAGCTTTCTTCCCTTAAAACTGGGCTTTCTCAAGTTTAGTGAGATTGCTACTATTATTGTAGCTGTTTTACCTCTTCAAAAATTTTGTCATATTCCCTCCCATTCTCCTAGTCGCCCTGGATTTATGACTTTTAAAAACCCTTCTTTCTTTTTTTTTTTTGGTTGTTTAACTAACTGGTTTTGAGAGGGAACAATACTTAGTATGTGCTCAATCTACCACTTCTACCTGGAATCAAAGATGATATACTATTATTTCTAACATTTTATTTATTCTAATCTTTCTGTGATTTTATAATTATTCAAAATTTTTAGTTCATGTATGTATTATCATCTTAATCTTTTTGAGAATTTAAAAATCCACTATGCTGACATTCTTTTTTTTTTTTTTCTTTCTGAGATGAAGTCTTGCTCTGTCACCAGGCTGGACATTCTTGAGAACAGTAAACAACTGAAATTACTCAATAACATAAAGAATTATATGACAGAAATAGAATTAACAATAGGCAGCAAGGCCTATGCAACAGTTCATTGGAAAGGTTTGGGAAAAGAACCAGCTTTCGACCAAGAGAATGCCCCTCTGTACACATAAGCTGACACCTTGGATTGTGACTTCTATAAGGCAGAAAAAAAAAATTCATCTTTCATTACCAAATATTGCCTATGACATGCCTGTCAAAAGAAATTGTGGTTTAATGTTCCCTCTCTTTTAAAATCACTGTTCTTAAGTCTATTTTATCTAAGTATCGCTTAATGTTCTCTCTTGTAAAGAAGTAAAGAAAACAAACTTACCAACTAGAGTACAGTATTTATATCTCAAAGGACAGTAAATTCTCTCACCTTGGTATACTAACTGAGGTGTGATGAATGTTTGTTAACTACAACGAAAATTGAAATACCAATGATCTATACTCTATTTACTAAAATTAGAGGAGATTCAAGATTATTATAATATGACTTTAACTTATCTTCTTTAGGCTATACCTTTTGATGGGGAGGGAAATGAATAAAGTTAGTCCAAATTCCCAGTGTTCTGGGACTCATAGTTTATGTTACCTATACTGCCATCCAGTATTGCGTCATTATAAATAAACCATTAACACTAATGGCAATTATAAATTATTTTTGTAGCATGAAGTTATGATTCCATAGTAACTTATATATACTTGTAATTATACCTCAAATAAATTTAAAAAGAAGGTGCCTGAAAAAGGTTTGAAGAGATCAGTTTTTTGGTTGAAAGAATGCAAGATTAATAAAAGAATGAAGAAAGAATATTACCAACTTTCCTATTAATGACACAAGTCATGTTCTCTAAATTGCAAATGAAAAAGATTTAAATAAAATTTGAAATCAAACCATCCATAATGTTGAAAACATTGTAAACATTTAAAACATTATAAAATATTCAATACATGTGTAAAGTCTGACTTTAAAATAAAGTTGTTTGCTTTTTGTAATAGAATAGCAATATTTACTTACTTTTCTTTGGTAATCTTTCACTTCAAAAAAGCGATTTCATTGTTTTTACAATTACAAAATGCTTTTATGAAAAATTTGCAGTCTCTCTCCAGAAAAGAACTTATTTCTTCACATAATTTTTTAGGTGACTAAATATCTAGGAATTCATGAGTGCTGTTAGAAGACATAATTGCATTATGTTGGAAAGCTATGAAAACTGTTGCTCTGTGGCCAGAGCAAGATTCCAAGGGAAATCTCACTGGGTAATCTATATGAGCACCATTAGTAAGTGGCAAGAATTCCACCAGTGGACCAGTAATAAAGAGAACCATGACCTCAGAGAAAGTCTCTTGGATATGTGCAACAAGACATATGAAGAAGAATGTTTATGCTAGCAGTGTTTATAAGAGCAAAAAACAGGAACAACTCAAATGTCCATCAATAATAGAATCCGGTATGTTGATACAATAAAACTTCACACCAGTGAAATAAATTAACAGCTTCGGTTATCCACATCTGCCTACAGGTAACCACATTCTCTTCTTACAACTGAGACAGTATAGCATTGAGATCAAAAGTAAAGATTCTGGAGTCCAACTCCATTAGTAGCTTTTTGATCTTAATCTTTCCATGCCTCCATTTCCTCATTTATAAAAAGTGGGATAAGACTTGCCCCTAGTCAAGAATTGTTCAGAGAGTAAACATTTAATATTTTTAAGTTACTTAAAACAGTGTTTGGCACATGATAAACACTGTGGAAGTGTTTGATTAATAATCAGACTACAGCCAGCTAAATTTAATTTGTCTTCTACTTGGCCCCCACCTTTCTGATAAATGATGGCGGCACTGTTTTCCCCTTAGTTTCTGCCTGACTTGGGTGTCACACATTCCTTTAATTATTCATTATATCCTCCTATTTCAGTAACACATATTTACGAGATTTTATGTACCTTTTTCCTTTGTTTTCTTTTTAAATTTCATTGTTCCTAGGAAGATATTAATGTTTACATTCTAAGTTTAAAGATAAAGTTTTTTAAAAAGTACAGTATGAAGTCAACACAGAGTATTTTGTTATATCTTAATTTCTACTTCTTGCCTTTGAAAAAAGGCAGATTATAAACATTTATAAAACATGTTTGACAGTCTGTATATTAACTACTAAATCTAAAATATTCATGACTCTTACATACACCATTGTATTTACGTTAAAGAGATAAGCACTGAAGAGCCTAAACTAGTAGATTTCAATATTACTAATTCTGGAAATCTGTTTTGAAGACAAATTATTTTCAACAGAGTGTTGCTACTTTTTTTTTAAATGCTCTAAGTGTCTGCATGCATTTGCCTATTTATTAAGTTCCAAACTAAATTCCTCCATTCTCCTTTACTTTACTTTTTCCCATCCACAAAAAGGTACCTTCTTACTCATTCAATTACTGCTATCCAAATTTTTATGGTATCACATATCCAATCAAGCTTATTCACCTTATACAATCCAAACCAAGCACCACCTAATCTATTTCCCTGAACACACACAAATCCAGTATCCTATTCCCGCTCAAATACCCCTTCCACAGGGTTGTATCTCACTTATGATAAAATCCAAAACTCACAGCATAGCCATTCTTCCCAAAGCATACTATACGTTAGCTACACTGGCCTTTCTTAAGTTTCTCCTATTCCCCAATCTTTCTTCCCCACTCTAAGGCCTTCCCTGCAATATATTAACTGCTATGAATAATCCCTCATACCTTCTTCATCTAATCCAATTCCTATTCATTGTTCAAACTTCAGTTAGAATTTGATTTCTCTTAATGCAATAATCAAAATCAGCCTTCCACTACACTTTCATGTCATTTTCTAACTTTTTCTTCACAGCATTTTTTCCACTATTTTGATTTACATATTAGTTGTGCGATTATATGTTTAGCGCAAATCTCTCACTAAACTGTAAGCTCCATGTAGGTATTTTTAATCTGGAGCAGAGTAGATACACAACATTAAAAAAATTAATGTATGGAATTAATGAACCTGGTCTAATTCAACAATCCTAATATAGTTAAAAGCTCAAAGAAAATGAGCTCTAATCATTAAACTGATCAAAGAACATTACAAATTTTTCTATACAAACCCATGAGCAGAATAATGGCATGGGGTGGGGTACGTATCAGATTATTAATATAAGGAATTAGGCACAGATTTGAAGAACAGAGGGAGGAAGGAAAACTAAAACATAATTAGTAAAACTGCTAGATTAGCCTCTACTACTTGGAGGAAGAGGTTTTTTTAATCATTATTCTGCAATACAGTTTCTCTCTGTATTTGCCACAAGAAGAGAGAAACAACGAGGTGTTAGAGAAAATCCACATTCAAAAAGCTAAAAATTAAACCTAACACCTAAACTGTAGGTGTTTAGTTCTTTCCTAAAGAAAAACTCTACTTAATCAAAAAGCTTCTATCTATGGAGGACCATCAAAACCAAGTTGTTCTAAATCTCCAAAACATTAAGGCCGGATACTCAGATAGGATTTTAATTTCCAATATAGGTTTTATATGTTTTAGAAAATGGCATTCTACTAAGGCCCAAGACAAAGTAAATATTAAATCTCTTTAGATAATAGTTAAAACTGGCATTATTTTATCTGATAACTGTTTGCATTACTAATTTTTTCTATGTGCAGGTTCTATCTACACCACCACACTATTAACTGACAAAGACAGTCTTACCAGTTCTTTGTACCCCTCAAGGATAGCAAAGAACAGCTACTAAAGCTAACATTTGTTTCTAAATATTGAGATTTATTTTTATCATATAGCTAAATGACATATTACCTTTTAAAACAGTGACCAGCATATGTGCTTAGGGATTTTAATAAGTAATTCCATTTTGGGGGGATGCAAAGTTTAATTATATAACTAAGTGTGATAATTTATATCACACTTAACCATTACTTTCCATATGGTGACATGCACAGTGGTGAGGTAGGAGGTGAGAAATGATAAACAGAAACCTAGCCTTAGCTTAAAAAAAAAAAAACAGGTATGAAACATTAGTAAGGCATTTTAAAATCAAATTATAAAACATTTGTTTTTTATTTCTTTCACTCACTATACATCTTTTTTCTAATAGGCAGTCATTTAATCCTCAAATGCTTAAAAGCCTAATATGTGATAGGCAATGTACCAAGTGCTGGGGATAGAGCAGTGAACAAGAGAGATGAAGGCCCTACTCTCCTTTAGCTAACATTCTAGCAGGAAGAAAAGGAAACAGAATAATGTGGTAGAGAGTGACTAGCAGAGGTATTTTAGAAGAGTGATTAAGGAGAGTTTATACATAAGGGGAATATCTGAGCTGAGACCACATGTAAAATCTTAATCCCATAATTATTCAGAAATCAATAATTTCATAGTATGCATGCAATAAAAACCCAGTAGAAACTCTTATCCTCTTTTACTAATCTTGAACTCCTCACTGTTAACAAAATGATGCCGATATTTAGATATCTAGGTAACACCCAAAATTTAATAGGTCAAAAAGAAAATCCTCATCTCTACCACTTAAAGTCACTACTAAACACATTGCTATCCCCAGCAACCATACTACCACTTCCCCAGCTCTCTTGGTTCTTAGAACTGCTTCAGTCAGCTCTCCTTGCTTTTCCTTTATTGAATCCATTGAAATCTCCTGCTAATTCTTCCCCTCTAGTGTTCAAGGTCTCCCATTATCACAGCTGGCAATGACAGAGCTTAAATATACATGAAGAAAAAGGGACTAAATTAAATAGAGAAAAACATACTCTCTGCTATAAAGATTTTAATGCCCCTCTCTCAGCATTTGACAGAAGAACCAGACCCCTCTAAAACAAAAATCAATAAAGACTTGGTAGAACTGATCAGCCACCTTGACCTAAGTGACATTTTTAGAGCACTATACCCAACAACTATAGAATACATTCTTTTTGAGTACATGTAATTTCACCAAGATTGATATGACTTATGTTGATAAGTCAAAATAAATTTAAGAGGATTAAATTTTTCAGAGTTTAATTTTTACAAATTAAAAACCAGTAACAGTAAGACACTTAGAAAAACTCCAAAACTTCAAATGTTTAAAACGAACACACTTTTAAATAATCCATGGAGAAAAAAAAAATTGAATTATTTCAAATGGTATGTAATGAAAAGCGCAAATAAAAATATATATAGGCTGGGCCCAGTGGCTCATGCCTGTAATCCCAGCACTTTGGGAGGCCCAGGCAGGTAGATCACGAGGTCTGCAGTTTGAGACCATCCTGGCCAACATGGTAAAACCTCGTCTCTACTAAAAATACAAAAATTAGCTGGGCGTGGTGGTGCACAACTGTAGTCCCAGCTACTCGGGAGGCTGAGGCAAGAGAATTACTTGAACTCAGGAGGCAGAGGTTGCAGTGAGCCAAGATCATGCCATTGCACTCCAGCCTGGTGGTAGAGCAAGATTCCATCTCAAAAAAAAAAACCACACATATAAACATCTGGATAACAGCAAAAGCAGTGTTTAGAGGGGAGAGGATTTTTTAGCTTCAAATGTTTCCTTTGGGGGAAGTAGATTTCCTAGATTCTATTTAAGAAGCTAGAAAGAAAAGAGCAAAGTAAACCCAAAGGAAGTAAAAGAAAGAAAACAATGCAGAAATCAATGAAAGAAATAAAACAGTAGAAAAAATTAACAATGCAAAAGTTAGTTCCTTGAAAAGATCAACGAAAGTTTTAAATCCCAGTTCAGGTGGCCATGAACACATTCTCACCTTTCCTTCAGCCTTGCCTGAAATCAATATGGAGGCATCTTCTAGCCTTCAGCCACAAATGGCACTCATCTCTCATTTAGTTCTTGGTTCTTAGAATTGCTAATCTTCCCAATCTTCTACATCAGGGGTCAGCAAACTATGGTTCCCAGGCTAAATCCGGTCCACCACCTGTTTTTGCATAGCCTGTGAGGTAAGAACGGTTTTTGCTTTCTTTTTTAGATGAAGTCTTGCTCTGTCACCCAGACTGGAGTGCAGTGGTGCGATCTCAGCTCACTGCAACTCCCACCTCCTGGGTTCAAGCGATTCTTGTGCCTCAGCCTCCCAAGTAGCTGGGATTACAGGTGTGTACCACAACTGGCCAGTTTTTACACTTTTAAATGGTTGAAAAAAGTCAAAAGAAGAATAACATTTTATGACACAACAAAATTATATGAAATTCAATTTCAATGTCCATAAAAAAAGTTTGTTGGAATATAGACTCATTTGAAAAGTATATGAAACTCAATTTTACTGTCCATAAACAAAGTTCTGCTGGAATACACTCACACTCATTTGTTTATGACTTACTGTCTATGGTTGCTTTCACACTATACCAGCTGAGTCCAGTAGCTCTTGTATTGTTGGTAATGCCTACAGTATTTACTATCTGCTCCTTTACAGTATTTACTACCTGGTCCTTTCTCCTCCTCTCCATTCTCTGTCAATTCATGCATCCATCCCAAGAGTCAGCTCAAAATCTATTTATAAAAAATGTCATTTTTACTTCCTGGAAAATATTCTATATTGATATATAGAGTAGTATCTTCTATATGTATATGTTGTTTCATCATTTAGCAGCAACTTCCCTAAGAAAGGATTTGTATCTGCCATTCAGCAATAAAACACTCAGTAGCATTTGAACATCTGGTCCACTAAATGGACCAGAGTTATGAAAATTACCCTTGCTTCTTCTCACCTGAAGCAAAGACCAAAGCCAGTGAGAAAAGTGGGGTTGGTAGGCAGGGAGAACAAGGGCAGAGAATCTATTGAAAGATGAATATGGATACATTGAAAACTTTTTGTTTTTATTAAAGATAAATACAGAAATGTAACCTGTCTGCTTTCTGAAAATAAAGCCTTATTTTCTCTGCTTATGACAGAACTATTTACCAATTGAATCAAGAATAGAAAATAGAAAAATTAGTTGTTTAATAGCCCCTTCTTTCCCATAGATCATCAGTTCTTAAATTTTTTTGGTTTAAGGATCCCTTTATACTTTAAAAAATTATCAGCTAGGAGTGGTGGCTCACACCTGTAATCCCAGCACTTTGGGACGCTGAGGCGGGTGGATCACAAGGTTAGGAGATTGAGATCATCCTAGCTAACATGGTGAAACCCCGTCTCTACTAAAAATACAAAAAATTGGCTGAGTGTGGTGGCACGCAACTGTAGTCCCAGCTAATCAGGAGGCTGAGGCAGAAGAATCACTTCAACACAGGAGGCGGATGTTGCAGTGAGCCGAGATCACGCCATTGCACTCCAACCTGGGTGACAGAGTGAGACTCCATCTCAAAAAAAAAAAAAAAACTTATCAAGGACCCAAAGAAGTTTAATATGGGTTACCAACATCAAATGTACTTAAATTAAAACTGAGAACAGCCCTTTAATAATCCATTTTTTTCCTTTACTGCAACTATGCAGTAACAAAGAAGATAACCAAGAATGCAACTGGGTACTAAAACCTCAGTTTATGAGAAGGCACCAATTTTATCCTCCATTATTTTTGTACTATCAATGAAAATGTTTACACAATAGAAAAGGAACATCTTAATATTATTAATAAAACAATTTTGATGTTGTGGACTCCATGAAAAGGTCTTAAGGGCTCTGCTATAGACTGAATTGTGTCCCCCTCTAAAGTTTATATGTTGAAGTCCTAACTCCCAATGTGACTCTATTTGGAGACAGGGCCAATAGGAGGTAATTACACCCAGTCCAATAAGTCTGGTGTCCTTATAAGAAAAGGAGGAGCGCACAGGCAAAAAGGTCATGTGAGGACACAGGAAGATGGTAGCCAAATACAGAGAAGCCTTACCAGAAATCAACTCTGATGGTATCTTGATCTTGGTCTTTCAGTTTCCAGAACTGTGAGAAAATTAATTTCTGTTATTTAAGCCACCCAGTCTGTGGTATTCTACTATGGCAGCCCAAGGAGACTAATACAGACCCTCTGAGGGGTGTGCAGATCACATGATGAGAACTTTCGCCCTAGATACATGTTACACTTGATCTTAGCCAAAAGGTTGAGAAGCGATGCCCTAGATATATATTTCTTATTAAATTTTTATATGCTCTAAAGGAAAAGGGCAAAGACCCTTTCAAAGACAAAGACAGGGATCTGGAGCCCAGAAAAAGAAAATTAGATGATATCCAAGAACAGTGAAGAGATAAATCTCCTGATAAAAATGAGAAAGTAAAAAACTTCCATAGGTAATCCATATAAGCTGGGCTCTCTCACCTTTCTATACTTAGATCTCCCAAATACCACATTACTTAGACAATGCTATGAAATTTAAGCCTCCCATTCTCATACCCTCACTATATCACTTTTCTAAGTTTTCTACCTCTAACTTCTTTTAGTCCTTTGAATATTCATTGTTTGACCTTAAGGAATTTGGCTAGGGAGATTTGAGGTGAATTTCCTATCAAAATAAAGTCACTTTTCTCTTTAACCTTTAAGTTATATTCAAGAAAGTATACTGCTTGTCCTTAGCTTCTTCTCAGTATCCTTGGTAAATGAGGACATACAGCTCAGTCTTTGGCCCTCTGCTCTTCTGTGCTCATGAATATAAATACACATGAACCTATGTGTATACAAGTGCACATGACACATATGCACACAAAAACTCATGCAACACATACATACTCTCTTTCCTTACAGAAGTACCATGTTCTTCTACATTCAACTTTAAAATCTATTGAGTATCTTATTGTGACATCTCAATAAATTCAGCCTACTAGGAGAAACCACAAATGACCAAATTAAAATCCCCAGAAAAATTAGTAAACAACAAAAGGAAGCAATGCACAAAAGATGACCTGCAAATGAACAAAAAAATTCAAATATATCCAACCTTATTAATAAGTGTTTGAATTAAAATTATGGAAATGTAATTACCCATCCATCAAAATGGCTAAAGACTAAAAAAATGACAAAATCCAGCATTGATAAGGGTCTAGGGAAATATTGTTGTTAGGAATAGAAATTGGTATATCCTTCTGGAGTTAACAAAATAATTACAGTGCACAATCTATCTTCTAAGAATTTGTCTTCAGCATATATTCAAAAGTACAAAGATATAATCATAAATATAGGGCAGTAGTTATTAACTGGGACTATATTACCCCCCAGGAAACATTGGTAATGTTTGGAGGCATTTTTGGTTATCACAACTCAGGGTGGAGAGTGTTACAGATGTCTACTAGGTAGCTATTAGATTCTGCTGAACATCTTAGAATGCATAGTATGGTCCCCAGAACAAAGAACTGTCTGACCCAAAAGTCAACAGTGCTGTGGTTAAGAAACAGTGGTATAGGAGGATAAATTGTTTTTACCATTGTGGCTACAATTGTGGCTTCTCCTCAGAAAGGGGGAAAAATCAGTTCTTATTTAAGTCAAATTCCTCTGTACTAATTGGCTATGTTGGGGATCAGTGTCCATTAAAAGGTCAGACTGCTGCATGGTTCGCCTTCTCCTATGCTCATCAACTATTTTGCTGGAAATGTAAGCGGATGTAGCCTGATGATTTCCCAGGAGTGGCTTAGCATTTTCCTCTCACACAGTTAACATGCCAAAACACACGGGGATTAGAGGTGTCACTCTGTGAACAGAACCTGACAGTCAGCTAACAGTGTAAGGTCAAACATTAGGTTTGGGGAAATGGGACAAAAACATATACCAATTCCTATCATAGCCTCCTAGGATACAGAAAGATAGAGATTAGTAACAAATTAGACCTACAGTGGAATCAAATTCATGAGTTCTTCTTAGAAAGCTGCCTGAGTGGCAGGGCGTGGAGGATCACACTTGTAATCCCAGTACCTTGGGAAGCTGAGGTGGGTGGATCACCTGAGGTCTAGAGTTTGAGACCAGCCTGGTCAACATGGTGAACCCATCTCTACTAAAAATACAAAAAATTAGCCGGGCATGGTGGTGGGCAACTGTAATCCCAGCTACTTGGGAAGCTGAGGCAGAAGAATCTCTTGAATCTGGGAGGCGGAGGTTGCAGTGAGCCGAGATCATGCCATTGCACTCCAGCCTGGGCAACAAGAGCAAAACTCCATCTCAAAAAAAAAAAAAAGGAAAGGAAAAAGAAAAAAGAAAGCTGCCTGAACACACACATACACAAAAAATGAAATCTGAATTTCTAGACAATATCAATGTTCAATTATAAGTCCTATGGTTCAAGTGTTCGAAGAGAAAAAAAAATCAAGAGATTTTAAATATACCAGATACATATTAAGGAGAGGAAGGAAACCTCAGGAAAGATGAGGACTGAAGTGCCATTACTGCAATTTTCTAAATGTTTAGACAAGACAAGACATTTCTCATGCCATATTCCAGGAAAGGGGCCGGGTGAATAAAGGAACTCCTCCCCACCCCCACATTCCACACAAGATTATGAGAATCATAGTAAAAACTCTTCCCATGATGAAAGTAGGACAGATAAAAGGGCTGGGATACTCCAAAAAAGGATTAAGGAAAAATTTCTAGCTTAGTTAACAAGAAGTAACATGGTATCATGAATTCAAAGCAGTATTTATTTTCAAATATCCTGTTATTATTTCTTACCACTAACCCTGAAAGATATTTTCCCTAATTAGCCTACATTTCATCACATACATACAATTCTTACATAAATAGTGTAGAAAGGTTATGCATATTCTAAATTTTTATAAATCAAATCCCATTCTTTATATATAAAACTACAATATTCCATTCAATGAAATCCTACTGTGAATCATTCTTTAAAACATTAATCCCATCTTAACACATTTGTAAAAAATCAAATTTGTATACATGTGAAGCAAGTGAACATACAAAACACTTTAAAAACACATAATAAAAATAAGAATTAAATTTGCCTATATTGTTTTCCATATTCCCAGAAAGATTCATAATATTGAATAGTTAATAACAACCTGAACATGACATTTGCTGTCAGGAGATCAAGACTATTCTGGCCAACATAATGAAACCCGTCTCTACTAAAATACAAAAAGCCCAGCGTGGTGGCATGCGCCTGTAGTACCAGCTACTTGGGAAGTTGAGGCAGGGGAACTGCTTGAACCTGGGAGGTGGATGTTGCAGTGAGCCGAGATCACACCACTGCACCCCAGCCAGGAGACAGGGCAAGACTCCATCTCAAAAAAAAAAAAAAAAAAAAAAAAAAGGCTACACAAACCAAATTATATAAAATTTGCAATAATCATGAAAATAGAAATCTCAAATTATTGCCAGTTTATTATTACAAGATGAACTGAATCTCCCCAAGGGCATGCCTTTCTTAGTCTTAGTTTGGGCTTTGATCTTGCTGAGAAGGAATTTAAATTTTGTAAAATGGATAAGAATTTTACCTGGAAATAATTCTGTACAGCAGGTATTAGGAAGGACTGATTAGTCTGAAAAGGCTGAGAGGATGGGCTATTTTGGGGGGAGAAGGTCAGGAAGAGGTAGGATGTGTCAGGTTAAAGAGGAACAGGAAAATCTGAGAAAGAACAAAGATACTTAAAGGCAGTTTACAGGAAGTAACTCTTGCTGGATCAAACTACTCCCTTTTTACCTCCAAAAAACCCTTTAAGAATAGTCTCTATTATTTATCACCAAAAATATAATTTTATAATTATATTTGTAATTATATAACCATAATTATTTTTTAAATGTTTTGCTTGTTTCCTTGTCTGTAAAGAGGTCTGGGAGAAAACTTCAAGGACAGAGAATGGTAGTCTAAGGATCAGAACCAATCTGTCCCTCTACCCCTACCAAAAATTACACCATGAGTATTATATCTTACTGAAAAACAACATATTTCTCCAAGTTAACTAATCAGTCCCTTTATTGGTTAATTCAAGGTCATAATGAAGCCAAGGGCTCTGGATCTGGACCCCTTTGATCCATTAATTGTTCTAAACTGAGTTCACAGGCTATATTCCCAATGTTGGTAAGCTGCCTTTCAAATGAAGTAGTTGATTAGTCAGATAAGGGTAGTCAAGAGAGTATGCATGAATCAATGAGAAGTCATCACTCCTACTATAGGTAGTAGATTCACTAATTTTGAATCTAAGGCCATATTATTAATAGTTTGTAGGAAAAGGTCAAAGAATCTTCAACAGTTTAGAAAATTCTTCAGTTTCATGTAAGATTTCACAAGAAGGTTCGCTATTAAAAGTCTAAAACAAACCCAAGTGAATACTTTTCAAGAATAAAAGCTACATTCATAAAAGAATTACTACTTAAGACACAATTATATCATTTTAATGATGCCTAAATAGAAGCAATTAAACAAGTAACAGAGTGAAAGAATCTATGAAAGGATTGTTGACTATAACAGAAGAGTTTTTAAAATCACACATTTTGTTTAAATTCCTCTCATATAAAAACCAACAAAGCAATAATGGTAATATAAGTAGTAAGTAACATCAAATTTTTAATCATAACTGAAAAGACAGCATAAATTGTCTACTGTTTCCTATTTAACCATCTGGAACATATTACAAACTCCCT
The DNA here is from genome assembly GCF_049354715.1 of Callithrix jacchus. Classification (NCBI taxonomy): domain Eukaryota; kingdom Metazoa; phylum Chordata; class Mammalia; order Primates; family Cebidae; genus Callithrix; species Callithrix jacchus. Next base: position 90,618,611 of record NC_133515.1, read on the forward strand.
GAAAGCAAGAAAAATCTGCAAGTATAATTACACTCTGGGACTATTAGCATGACATGCTTCAATAAATACTCCTAATAGGATCTGCTGATAAAATAACTGGCACTAAAATGGATGGATTTTCATTATTTGCCTATTTGTTCTTACTGACTAAATGCTCAAAAACACCAGTGAACTGTTTATTGAATAGAGGAGGGAGGAAATACACCCAGCAAGGGCAAAGTACGGCAGTTTAGAGGTAGAATAGATAGAATGGGCATAGATTTGTTAAGGCCTGAGTTCAAATCACATTTTCTCTCCCTCCCTTCCTTCCTTCACCCCTCCTCACCCCAAATCTGCATAACTATCCATGCTCTGGTTAAAAATGGCTTGGTTAAGGTTAGGCAAATAAATTAAATCTTGAATTGGCTGAATTCCGGCAGGCTAAAGGTCTTCAGACCAGATGATAAACTAGTTATAAGGAATCACATTCACAATTTACTCTGCTCTTGATGGTTTTTGAGATTTAATATACAGCCACTTAATTGGAACAATTACGCAAGTGAAGAACTGCATCTGCTAGGATTTTTAGAAAGGTACCTTGGCAGCTGAGCAGCAAAGTCAAGAGGGCTGCTGTGAGAGTCTCATCCAAATATAATATGCAATAATTAAGCCATAGTTGGAATGAAGAAGACATTAAACTAATTCAACAAGTGTTGTGAGTGAAAAAGCGAAATCAAATTGTCTGCATGTGTAAATTACAAAAGTAATTCATTTTTACTATACAACTTTGGAAAATGCAGGTAAATAAAATTAAAATCACCCATAGCTGTACTATCTAAAATTAAAGTGAATATCTGCAGATGCATTCTTGTATAAATATCTATATATACATATAGTTTTATTTTAGTAATTATGGAATCAAAGTGCATATATTGCTTAAGAGCATCTTTTTTCACTAAGTTTACGTGTGTCCCTTCTCGTGTCATTATTCTACAGTTTTTATTGTCTGTAAAATATTTCTCTCTCTCTCTCTCTCTCTCTCTCTCTCTGTGTGTATGTGTGTGTGTGTGTGTGTGTATGTGTGTGTATCACAGTTTTTAAGAAATGCAGTGGTTAGGACTTCAGATTGGCTCCATTTTTTGTGTGTGTTAAATACAATACAGGTACTGTGACGAGACATCTTCTGGTTAAAACTTTTTAAATATTTTCTGAATAAGCTCCTATGAACACCAAGGTTCCTGGCATGAGGGACTCATTAATGCCATTTAGCCAGGTCTGAGTTTATGGAAGATAACAGATGTCTGAGGGAAAGGCGGATGAACTCAGTTATGTACACATTAATCATGAGATAGCAACAGGACATCCAAGAAGACATGTTCAGATGACTTTCAAAGAAGTGGAATATAAAGGTTTCTGGAATCACTAACACATTGATAGTGGAGTGTATGAGATGACCAACAGAATGTGTGCCGAAAGAGAGAGAATAGATTACTATGGAGGCACTGCAATACTTAAAAAGATAGACTGTTACAGCTGGAAGAACAAATAAAAAAAAGAAAATGCTAAAAGAGATAAAGCTAAACGGAAAACCAGCAGAAGTTGAGGTGGAGAGATCATAACATCCAGCTTCAAAAAGTATTTTTTTACCTTCCAAAATAATCGCAACAAACTCTTAGAAAAGCGCCCAAAGGTAGTCAAGAGTATGCTAAAATTTAAAGAATTTTAAATGAATGAAGCATGAATACTCTTCCCCAAAAGAGCCCTGAAATTTAACATACCCCAACAACACCACAGTCATTGGGGCAACATGCTTTTATGATCAATGTTTCTACCATCCTCCCCAACTTCATATCATAAAGATGCAAACAAGTATTTGATAGTATGTTTGTAAGGCAGCATTACAAAGCTTCTTTTTGAGGAGGTGGTGTCTAAAACTCTCTCTCTCCTTCCAAGATTTTGGCTACTCCTAGTATATTAAGATTTGTCATCATAGTAAACATGTCCATATTCACAATTTCAACTTTATTTTGTAGACTTTCCAAAGTATCTTTTTCAGAATCAATTTTTTATGAACTTGATTTCATTTTTTCCTTCCTTTTTCTATCCTCTGCTAAGTCTTCAGGGATTAAGAGCTTAAGTCCCCTAACAACTTAAGGGGTTTTCCAATGTTTCCAAATACCCACGCCAACTACTCCACTTTCCCCAGTTCTAGTCAGGGACTGCTCATGCAAAAAACTACAGTACTCATAGGTAGGTGTCATATAGATATACAAGTAGGAGATCAAAAGTGTACTCTCATATCAGGTCACATTCATCAGGCTGCCAAAACATGCAGCACTACTGCCTCTGCTTTGGGGATATTTTTAAAGACCAACTTCATTAATTTTCCTATAATCCCCATATCATTTTATCCATTACAACATCATCTTCCTTCCCCTAGACTCACATTCCCCTCTTTTCAAGAGATTCTTTACTCATTCTCTTTTACTTTTCCCAGTTTCGCCAAAACAAATAGTCTTTCTCTTGCATTTTTAATATGTGATTTTATTGGGAGCATTAGAGAAAGATGGAAAGAAATCTCAACTCCTATACATACAATCTTATATCAACTATCAAATCTATACAAAAGCAACAAATGGTATTAAATTAAAACTATGTACTATGGATGAGCCACTCAACAAGTTATTTTTCAATAGATGTGAAAAAGGATGATAGGAAAAGGGAAATGTGCAAACAGCAGACATAGCTCATGATGAAATTCACCTCATGTACAAATCATCATTTCCATCTTCTGAAGGTTACTGTTTCTTTGTTTCTCTTCTCTCTTCCTCTGATGTATAACCTAATGTGACAATACTACCAAATAACAAGCATGTAGACTCCAAAAGTGTTATTTGATAGAAAATTCAGTATTACATATAAATAGTGCCATTTTTACTTTGAAAAAATTGTCTGCTTTAGTAAAGACTAAACCTAAAAGTAGGCTCTTAATATTCTAACACTGACCTGATAAAAGTTTCCTAAGATCCCTGATATTTTCATAACTGTTGGATGAATGGAACACCATTGTAGTAATGACAAATTTCTATCAGCCTTCACTTTTCCTCCTATCTGGACTTACTAGTCTAATCCCTCACTTTCTCATCCTCTTCCCTCTAGAAAGCCATCCCTCATCTGCAATGGTTTGGTTCAGTAACCCTCCTATGCACCCTAGCACCTAGCAAAAAAAGTAATTGTGTATGTTTCTGACTGATTATATAGGTAAGTGAACAGCAAGCTTCTTGAAAGCTGTAAGACTATGTCTTACTCACTGTTTTATCTCCGGAGCCTAGGACAGTGCTTGGCACTTGGTAGATTCTTATCACTGACAGTCAGATTGGCCCCCACCAGCACCATCAACCAGTACCCATCAACTGCTCCATCAACAACGTCCTAGACTAAGGCTTACAACAATCTCCTGTATAGAAACCAACGTAACTTTCTTAGAGAATTCCTTAAGTCCAGACGCTAACCATTTACTGTGTGCCAAGCAGTATATTACAGGTTCTATTTTATGTTATTTCCTCAAAAACCCCAGGTAGTAAAAATAATTATCCTCCTTTACCAATAAAAGAATATGAGCTCTGTGATCATTTACTTTCTCACAGCTACATAGTAACAAGCAGTTGAAGAGAGATTCATGCCTAAGTCTATCTGACTGTAAACTGAGGCCATTTCTACTTTGTTATTGTTTCCTTAATATCCACATGAAGTCAACATAAATACATAATTTATCCAAATATATTTTTCTTGCTACATTCTGCAATGTTACATCCCCTTTGGGAATCAATAAAATTAACTCCGTGAATTACCTGGAAGACTGTAAAGATGGTGGGTTAAGATTACATGTTCTGGAATCAGAATGACTACTTGGATTCAAGTAACTCTGCTACTCACTAGCTATGTAAACTTAAATAGTTTAATTTCTCTGTGCTTTGATTTGCTAATCTCTAAAATGGGAATACTAATGGTAGCTACAGGATTCTTGTAAATAATGACAAGGTATGAAGGACTTAGAATGGAGCTTAGCACATAATAATATTAATAATAACAGCTAGAATTAGTGCATGCTTACAATATATGATACCTTATCTTCAATAAGCATTAGGTATTATTATTTAAGTTTACATGAAGAAATAATTAACTTTTTCTATGTCAGTGGTTCTCAAACCTTGTAGTGCATCAGAATTATCTAAGAGGCTTTTAAAAATACCCACAGGTCCTGCACCCTAGAAATTCTGACCTGCGGGTGTGGGTTGGGCTTTAGAAATGCTTCTTTTGAAAAATTTCCAAGAGGATTCCCACTCCCTGGGATATGAGAATATGCTGGGCTAGAGATCTTAAAACATTTGTTTTAAACATCTGATGTGAAGAATGAAAATGGACTAAGTGCAATGGCTCATACCTGTCATTCCAGCACTTTGGGAGGCCAAGGCAGGTGGATCACTTGAGACCAAGAATTCAAGAGTATTCTGAACAACATGACAAACCCTGTCTCTCCAAACAAAACAAAACAAAACAAAAACAAAAAAGTAGCCAGTGGTAGTGCATACTATAGTCCCAGCTACACAAGAGGTTGAGGTGAGAGGATCCCCTGACTACAGGTGGTTGAGGCTGCATGCAGTGTGTTGTGATCACAGCACTGCACTCCAGCCTGGCCAACAGTATGAGACCCCATTAAAAAAATAAGAATGAAAATGAATTGAGATAATAGGCAGAAAAGCAAGTCATGAAGCTTCTAGATACTCCTGGGGCATATATAAATCCCAGTAACTTAGCGTCGGAAAGGATTGAGAAAAAAGTTTAGGCCTCTGAAAGTCAGTAAGAGATCATCAGACAAAGACAGGGCCCAAGAAGGGCAATAACACCAGGAAAAGGGTGAATCCAAACATTAAAAACACCTTCAATGTTTTTAATCAAGGAAAATTAACCTCTTGGCCTTAGTAAAGACATATGAGGATTTGGTGCCTGAATAGTCTATACTATGTGGATATTCCTAAAAATCAAAAGTTGGGGTATGGCAGGGCCTTCTCTGCTTAATGCCCAGGCAGATCTCCAGGCAACTGGAGCACCCATTTACCTGGATCAGCAAGTTGAGCCAGCCCATTCTCCCCAAGCCAACATCATGGTAAAAAAGGGCACTCTCTGCCCCATTTCCAGGCATAGCTTCAGGCAGTCAGGGCACCTGTTCATCTGGATTACCAGCCTGAGCCCCCTCATCTTTCCTGTGTGGAGATTGTGGTACAGCAGGGCGCTCTGCATTCAGCCCAGGCAGATTTCCAGGTACCTGGAGCACCCATTCTCCTGGATTAAAAGTTCAGGCCTCCACCCCTGCCTGTGCAGCGAACTTGGGTCTAAAGAGGTTTCCCAGCTCTATGCCTAGGACCACCTCTGGGTGCTTGGTGGCTGCCCATTGGACTCTCGCTCAGTGTTAGTGATTGTGCCTGCCATCAGGGGACCTGCGGGTGGGCCTGCCTGGTGTGGCCCCACCCATCTTGCTTCCCACTCCCCTGGGGCTAAGCAGGGAGCTCAGACAACTGTGCATTCCACACATGAACCCATTGCCTGATGCAACAGAGAACTTCTTCCTGTGAACAAGGATGAAGTGTATACCTAGCCACGTTGGCTACAGCTGGCTCTTATCAGTAAGCGCCATCTACTGGATGGTAGGTCGAACCCTATAGCCCAGTAAAAAATCTGCCCAAAGAAGTAAAAAAGGCTATAGACGCAAACCAAAAGATCCTACCCAGCATTCCCTATAATCATATCCCCTAGCTAGTTGGGGAAAGAAAAGAGAAAGAAAAAAAATATTACAAAGACAGGAAAAAAAAAAAAAAGAAAAAACTCCTACCTGCATGAAAATAGTTACAAAAATCAAGAGTGCCAGGGTCTCCAGATGAGAAGGAACCAGTATAAGAATTTCAACCAAACAAAAAATCTGAATGTAGTGACACCACCCAATAATCACACTAGCTCTCCAGCAATGATCCCTAACCAAAATGGAAACCCAGAAATGACAGATAAAAAATTCAAAGCATGAATTACAAGGAAATTCATTGGGATCCAAAAAGAGGTTGAAAATCAACACAAATAAACTTCTAAATCAATCTAAGAAATGAAGGAAGCAATAAACCACTTAAAAAGAAGTCAATCAGCACTTTCGGAATTGAAAAGAAGTCAATCAGAACTTGTAGAATAGAAAACTCACTTAAGGTATTTCAAAATACAAGTGAAAACTTTATCAATAGACTGGACAAAACAGAAGAAAGAATTTCAGAGCTTGAAGACTACTCTTTTGAACTAATCTAGCCAGACAAAAATAAAGTAAAAAGAATTAAAAAAAAAAAATAAACAAAGTCTTTAAGAAATACAGGGTTATGTAAAACAACCAAACCTACTAATTGCTGGCATTCCTGAGAAGGAGAAAAAGCAAACAACCTGGAAAACATATTTGAGAGAATAATTCAAGAAACTTTCCCTAATCTTGCAAGAGAGGTAGACATTCAGATGCAAGAAATTCAGAGAACACCTGTAAGATACTACACACAAAAAGGAAACATCACCAAGGCATATAATCACAAAACAATTCAAAGTCACTGCTAATGAAAAAATCATAAAGGCAGCCAGAGAAAAAGGTCAGAGGAAACCCTATCAGGCTAGCAGTGGACTTCTCAGTAGAAACTGTGTAAGACTGTGGGCCTATTTTCAGCATTCTTAAAATAATTCCAACCAAGAATTTAATATTCTGACAAACTAAGCTTCATAAGCAAGGAAGAAATAAAATATTTTCCAGATAAGCAAGCACTAAAATTATTCGTTACCACTAGACTATCTTTACAAGAGATCCTTAAGGGAATTCTAAACATGGAAATGAAAGAACAATAACCTCCTACCACAAAAACACACTTAATTAAGCACACAGCCCACAGACCCTATAAAGCAACCACACAATAGAAACTACAAAGTGATTAGCTAACAATGTCACAATCCAATCAAAACCTCATATATCAATATTAACCCTGAATGTAAATGGTCTAAATGCCCCACTTAAAAGGCACAGAGCTGAACTGGATAAAAAAAATAAGACCCATCTATCTGTTGCCTTCAAGAGACCCATCTTGCATATAACAATACGCACAGGCTCAAAGTAAAGGGTTGGAAAAAGATCTGTCACACAAATGAAAAACAAAAAGGAACATGGTGGCAATTCTTATATAATACAAAAGAGACTTTAAAACAACAGCAAAAAAAAGAAGAAAGAAGGACATTACATTACAATAAAGGGTTCAATTCAACAAGACTTAAGTATCCTAAATATAAACCCACCCAACACTGGAGCATCACTTCACAAAACAAAAAGGAAAGGCTTACACACTGTTAGTGGGAATGTAAATTACTTCACCCACTGTGGAAAGCAGTATGGAGGTTTCTCAAAGAACTTACAACAGAACTACCATTTGGCCCAGCAAACCCAATACTAGGTACATAACCAAAAGAATATAAATTGTTATGCCAAAAAGACACACACACTCTTATGCTCACTACAGCACTATTTACAACAGCAAAAATATAGAGTCAACCTAGATAGATGCCCATCAATAGTACATAGATTAAATGTGGTACACATACACCATGAAATATTATGCAGCCATAAAAGAGAATAAAATCATGTCATTTGTGACAACATGGATGCCACTGGAGGCCACTATTCTAAGCAAATTAACACAGGAACAGAAAACCAAATACAGTAAGCTCTCATTTGTAAGTGGGAACTAAACACCGGGCACTTATAAACATAAAGACGGCAATGATAGACACTGGGACTAACAGAGTAGGGAGGGAGGGATGGGAGCAAGAGTTAAAAAACTAACTGTTGGGTACTATGCTCACTACCTGGGTGACAGGGTCATTAATATACCAAACCTTAGCATCATACAATATACCCATCTAACAAACCTGCACGTATACCCCCTGAATCTAAAATAAAAGTTAAAAAAATTTTTAAGAAGTGAGAATTCCAAGTTAAAACCTATGTTCTAGACCCCTAACTCCAAGCACATAGAAGGTAATAAAAAATCCTCCCTGGAGGAATGTACTATGAACCCAAGTCTAAAGAGTTATCATAGTTACACAGGTTTCCAATCTAAAAAAAAAAGAAATTTGTGATTTAAAAAAATCACAATAAACACAAATAAGGCACCATTAGAAAGAGCCAGAGAAAACAACAAAATTTGTTGTAAAATTTCAGATATTAGATATAGAATATTAGACATGTTTAATATATTAAGAGAAAAAGATGAACAAATCAAAAATACCAGTAAAGCTTGAGAGAATATAAAAAATGAACAAAAACATCTGAAAAATCACCAAATAGAACTACTAGAATTGAAAAACATCACAAGTGAAATAATAATGGAATAAGTAAATAAAGTCAGTGAATTGTTACACAGAAATGGCAAAACTATTCAGAATGCAGCCTACAATCACAAAGAAATGAAAAATATGAAAGAGAGGTTAAGAGACATGGTAGAGAAAATGGAACATTTGCTATCAGAAAGACTACATTCCCTGATCACAATGCAATGAAATCGAAGTCAAAAAGAAAAACATAAAATTGTCATACATTTCAAACTTAAAACCATACCACTAAATAATACCTGACTCAAGGAAAAAATTATAAATATTTTTAAAACTAAGAATGAAAAAATAATGAAAACACTACATTTCAAAATCATAAACTGTAGTAAAAGCAATACTCAGAGGAGAATGTATTCCCATCAATACTTTCATTAGGAAAGAAGTATGACTGAAAATAGAGCTAAATGTCTAAGAAGTTACAAGAACTTCCTCACCAAAAAAAAAAAAAAAAAGCACACATAAAAAAGCACAAATTGATGAAACAGAAATCAAACACATAATAAAGAGAATAATTAAACCAAGAGTTGGCCCTTTTTTATTTTTTAAGAGATGACATCTTGCTATGTTACCCAGGCTGGAGGTGCGGTGGCTATTTACAGGCATGATCATAGCACACTGTAGCCTTTAACTCCTGGGCTCCAGCAATCCTCCCATCTCAGCCTCCAGAGTTGCTGGGATGGGCACCCCTTGAGGGTGATTTAGTAACTTGCTTTTAAACAATTAAGTAGGGAAAGAAAAAATAATGACTTTACACTGAATAACATGACAATCGGTACTTTACCAAGTGATGAAGGTTAATTTAACACCATCAGTGATGTCATGGACATATGTGCCCCCCAAAATGATGTGACGAGAAGGGCCTTTCCTCTCTATGACAGTCTTCCCACAACCCCACAAGAAAAACATCAAACTCCCTGATAGAGAGGATATCTGGCCAGTACTCCTCAAGACTGTAAAGGTCACAAAAATAAGGAAAAACAGAAAATGTCATAGACCAGAGGAGACTGGGAAGACATGACAATTAAATAAAATACGATACTCTGGAAACCCTGGACAGTAAGAGGATATAAATAAATGAAAAAAAAAACAAAAAAACTGTTGAAATCTAAATAAGGTCTAAAGTTCAGTGAGCCAGTGTCAGTTTCTTAGTTTTGACAAATGTACCATGGTAATGTAAAATGTTAATAATGGGGGAACTGGCCAGGCATGGTGGCTCACCCCTGTAACCTCAGCACTTTGGGAGGCCAAGGCAGGCGAATCACTAGGTCAGGAGATCAAGGCCATCCTAGGTAACATGGTAAAACCCTGTCTCTACTAAAAACACAAAAAATTAGCTGGGCATGGTGGCATGCGCCTGTAGTCCCAGCTACTCAGGAGGCTGATACTCAGGAGGCTGAAGCAGGAGAAATCGCTTGAACCCAGGAGGCAGAGGTTGCAGCAAGCCACTGCACTCCAGCCTGGGTGACACAGCAGACTTTGACTCAAAATAGTAAAAACAACAACAATAATAACAAGGGTCCTGGGTGAGGAATATATGGGAGTTTGATGTACCATTCTTGTAACTCTTCTGTAAATCTAAACTTACTGCTAAAAAAGTTAATTTTTGAAAGATGATTGACACAGAAAGAAATGAAAAGACTAAATAATCCTACAGTCATGAAGGAAACTAAATCAATAGTTTAAAGTCTTATTTTAAAACTATGAGTCAGTTTTGCTTAAAAGTATAAGAATTGGTGACAAAGAGATAAACCTACTTAGAATCAACTCCAAACAGGCTTTGTTTTGCATTCTTGGTATAACATTGTCCAGTCTTAAAGGTATATTGTATGGCATTACAGTAAATAAGAAATATAGGTATGCAAAAAGAAAAACAAATTCAATCATAATAATTTTTTTTAATTTCACAAAGGAAACTGAGTTTTATCAAACTCAAAGAACAATTTCAGTCTTATGTAAACTCAAGAAAGAGAAACTGTTCATTCCCCAACTCATGAGACCAGTATAACCTTAAAACAAAATCAAATAGTGTAAGAAAGGAAAATAAGTAAGTAAATCTCACTATTGATCATAGATGCAAAACCATACATAAAACACAAGTATCCCTTATAATTCAAAACTCAACATAGAAAATGACTATAGCAAATTTTATTAAAGATATAGCTGATATCCTGTTATTCCAACTTATTTAATAAAATACAAATATCAAATAGACTTAAAAAAACATAGTATCCCTCACTGTTCACATTCTACTATTCACGCTCCAAAATTCAGGGTTTCCCAAATTATGTTACACAGCATCTGTCTGACACCAAATAATTTCAAAATTAAATAGTACCACATTCCTTTCAATGATGTCTTATCCTTATGAATCTAAGTTCATGGTAGTTGCTGGGAAAAAGAGCATCCCCAAGTGAAAATCAACATGGAACAAGAGGTAAGGGTGGCAATGGCAATGCCTTATCTGATTCCAAGGTTTGAGAAGTTATGCACTGCTCTGAGGTGCATACACATGCCATCAGCAAGGGATATGTATGACTGTGGTCATTTACAGTTAAAATAAAAATATATTGAATTTATGTGTATGATTTTTTTTTCAAATAGCTAATAAGTTATAAGGATATAGATACTTATTAACTTGTTTGAAGCTAAATAAATGAATGTGGCTATTAGGTATTTCTTTGACTTGAGGGCACCAAGAACTGGAAAGTTTGGAAATATCTGAAATACTCATATAACATGTTATTTCTCACTATCAAAACTAAGACTGAAAAAAATGTAGATAGCAAAAAACACTTCAAATTGAATAAAGTGGTGAACAAAACATTAATATATCCCATGACCAAGATGAGTTTATGCTAGAATTACAAGTGCAATTTAACATTATGTAGGTATAAGGCCAGGTGCGGTGGCTCATGCCTGTAATCCCAGCATTTTGGGAGGCTGAAGCGGATGGATCACCTGAGGTCAGAAATTCAAGACCAGCCTGGCCAACATGGCGAAATCCCATCTCCACTAAAAACACAAAAATTAGCGAGGCATGGTAACAGGTGCCTGTAATCCCAGCTACTTGCGAAGTTGAAGCAGGAGAATCTCTCAAACCCAGGAGGCAGAGGTTGCAGTGAGCCAAGATCGTGCCACTGCACTCCAGCCTTGGCTCCTTGGGGGAGCAAAACTGTCTCCCTCCAACCAAAAAAATTATGAAGGTATAAATATCATTCACGAAATTAAGAGAACAAAAGAGAAACTCCAAATGTTCCCCTCAATCGTTACTGGTAAAACATTAGATTAAATTCGGCATTCCTGATAAAATTTTGTTTAAAAATCTTAAAGAGCCAGGCGCGGTGGCTCACACCTGTAATCCCAGCACTTTGGGAGGCCGAGGCGGGTGGATCACAAGGTCAAGAGATCGAGACCATCCTGGTCAACATGGTGAAACCCAGTATCTACTACAAATACAAAAAATTAGCTGGGCATGGTGGCACGTGCCTGTAATCCCAGCTACTCGGGAGGCTGAGGCAGGAGAATTGCCTGAACCCAGGAGGCGGAGGTTGCATTGAGCCGAGATCACGCCATTGCACTCCAGCCTGGGCAACAAGAGCGAAACTCCGTCTCAAAAAAAAAAAAAAAAAAAATCTTAAAGAGAACCTTCTTGCTTCATAAAGGTTATCTGGAGAACACAGACTTTATTATAGATAACTGTGAAATATATGAAAAATGTTCTTTAAAATTAGAAATAACACAAGGACATTCATTAATCCCCACTTCCATTCAACACTGTATAAGTCTAGCCAGCACAGTAGTAGATAGAAAAAGGTAAACGAATTCGTATGAAAGAAACAAAACTTGACCAAAAGATGGGAGAAGAGAAACTGAATGATGATGCATGGCAGATTTTTGTGGGCCAAGCCTGAAAGTGACACAGACTACTTCTACTCATATTCTACTGGCTAGAATTCATTTACATGGCCATTTCTGAAACGAGAGGTGGAAAATACAACCTAATTCTGTGCCCAGGAAGAAGAGGAAACTTTCAGTGTATATCTAGCCACCCTCTGCCACAAACCAAAATAGAAAATAATTTGGCATTATCTGAAATTGAATATGCACATACCCCATAACTTACCAATTTTACTTCTAGGAAGAGATACTTTTGTACATGCACACCACAAGTATAATAATACTCATACTCATCGTACAATTATTCATAGTAGAAAAAACAGAAGTGTGACTCCAATTTTGAAAGAAGATACACTGTGGGTAAAAATGCTATCAAATAGCATCACATGTTACAGAGAAATCTTTTGTGAAAGGAAGAGTGAATCCATGCGGCAAGCTTCATTGTCTTATTTTAAGAAATTGCCACAGGGATTCCAATCTTCAAACATTAACACTGAGGTAGGATCCTCTACAAGCAAAAATATTATGATTCACTGAAGGCTCACATAATTGTTAGTAATTTTCAGCAATGAATTATGTTTTAATTAAGGTATGTACATTTTTTTAGACATAATGCAATTACACACTTAGTAGACGATGGTATAGCATAAATGTAACTTTTATAAGCACTGGGAAAGCAAAAAATTTGTGGGATTCACTTAATTGCAATATTTGCTTTATTGTGGTGGTCTGAAACTGAACCCACAATATCTTGTAGGTACATCTTATCATTTTTATAAAGTTCGATAAAATAAGTGGATGAATAGATAAATTCGGCACAGATACATATGCAGTAAAATCTTTTTTAAAACCAAGAGCATAATAGTCAAAATTCAGCACAGTGTTCACATGCTGGGGAGCAGTCCAGGAAGAGGAATAAGTTGAGAAAGGCTTACACAGGGAGTTTCCATAGTATTGGTAAAATTCCATTTCTGAGGCTGGTGTACACGACACTCCTTAGTTCACATTAATATACTAAACAATGTTTTTATAACTACTTGTATATAGAGGATAACAAATTTTTATAAAATGATTAAAGATATTAGAGAATGTATTATTTAAAATGTTTTATTTAAATAGTATTTAAATATTTTATTTGAAAATAACTTAAAATTATGATTTAACCCTACTTATTTAGTAACCAAAATATATTTATTGTCTTGCCCAAAATAACTATTCAAGAAAGTGCTAGTTACTACATAATTTAGAAAAGAATTTAGAGTTGATTTTTTTAAACTTTACTGTTGCCAGGCACAGTGGCACAGGCCTGTAATCCCAGCACTTAGACAGGCCAAGGCAGGCAGACGGCTTGAATTTAGGAGTTTGAGACCAGCCTGGGCTACATTGTGAGACCGTATCTCTACAAAAAATACAAAAGTTAGCCAGGTATGGTAGCGCACCCTGGCAGTCCTAGCTACTGGGGAGGCTGAGGTGGGAGAACTGCTTGGGCCTGGGAAGTTGAGGCTGTAGTGACCTGAGATTGCGTCACTGCGCTCCAACCTGGGCATCAGAGTGAGACCCTGCCTTTAAACTTGTTATACTTTACTACTTAACAATCCAATTACTTGTTGCTATTCTTCCCCAATCACATGACTGTCTGCAAATTGTAGTTAATATCTGACAGCTACATTAAGTTCCAGTGTTCTTCCTAAATTTTAATTATAATGAGTATTTTTTAAGAAGTAACAAAAAATTAAATGGTGAAGGCATACTAATTCTAAGCAAGATTAATCTACCTGATAAGGAAGGAATTGTTGTATTCTGACTTCGGGTAAAGAAAGATGGGAGGAAAAGCTGTTTTCCAAAGAAAACAGCTTTTTTTTTAATTGATTGGGATTCCTCTGGAGATCTCTAGAGGAATCCATCTCTAGAGGAATCCCAATCAATAAAACTATCAGAAAAAGATGTGACATTAAGATGTTATGGATCTGACCAGATGCAGTGGCTCATGGCTACAATCCCAGCACTTTGGGGAGGCTGAGGTAGGAGGACAGCTTGCAGCCAGGAGTTCAAGACCAGCCTGGTCCACATAGTGAGAATCCATCTCTAAAAAGTTTTTTAAAAATTAGCTGGGCATGGTGGTAGACATTTGTAGTGCCAGCTATTTGGAAGGCTGAGGTGGGAGGATTGTTTGAGTCTAGGAACTGGAGGCTCCAGTGGGCTTTGACTGCACCATTGTACTCAGCCTGGGTAACAGAGTGATGCTCTATCTCAAAATAAAAACAAAAACAAAACAAAACAAAAGAGAAGATGTTAAAGATCTATCAAATCCTTTTCTCCTGGTATCATTAAAAATGTAGTTTCACTGACTCATTAACTCTTATAAGTGAACAGCATTAAAAAAAAAGAACTAAAACTATAGAATTGTGTAAAGCTTCCTATGTCAACTGCATGCATATTTTAAACATTCTATTTTTCTAGTAATTTTGTGACAAATCTTTATACTACTAGATAATATTTCTATACTGTAAGATAATAATGTACTGAAACCTTGAAAACACAAACTACTTGCAGAGAAAATCAGTTTGATTTGATAAAAACTGGGGCACAGAATATTGTGAGGTAAACAGAATTGTTTTATTTGAGTAATTCACATTCTATACCTATCATATAAGTTGCTATGAATGCAATCCAAAGAAAATATTACTATGAGAGTAATAACAGTAAGAGGCAATAAGGTTTGGAAGATGAAAATTAGAATTGGGCTTAAGAAACAAGCACAGGAATAAATACTATCACTGACACTCCTAACTGGAAAGAAAGCAAGAGGATGTGGGCTCAAGCACAGTGACAACAGTAAGAATGTATGTCTCTGGCCCAAGGAATATCCCAACTAATGCCACTGTTAGGACTAAGGGATAATAAAGTAAGGAAAACAAAGGCATACAAAGTATAAATAACAATAAAATAAAGAACAATGAATGAGAAATAAAAACATATAATCATTTCAATGTAGACAGGTGGGGTGGCTGATAAAGCCTGTAATCCCAGCACTTTGGAAGGCCAAGGTGTGCAGATCACTTGAGCTCAGGAGTTTGAGATCAGTCTGGACAACATAACAAGACCCCATCTGTATTTTTAAAAATGCAAAAAATTAGCAGGGCATTGTGGCACATGCCTGTAGTAGCCGCTACTCAGGAGACTGAGGCAGTAGGATGGCTTGAGCCAAGGAGGCAGAGGCTGCAGTGAGCCAAGATCGCACCATCACTGAGCTCCAGCCTGGGCGACAGAGCCAGACTCTGCCTTAAAAACAACAACAAAAAAAGCATAATCTCAATGCTGCATCCAAGAAGTGCCCAATAGTTTGATGAACTTTTGAGACTGATAGACTAAATAAGGGAATGGGGAATAAGTGATAAAAGGAAATTATAAAACTAATGCTACAGGGCTCTGATTTATATAATAGGACTATTATATAAATCACTGGGGCTCTGATTCATATAATAGGACTAAGGCCGAGACACATAAAAATGATTAATCAGCTGGGCTCACACCTGTAATCCCAGCATTTTGGGAGGCCGAGGTGGGTGGATTACCTGAGGTCAGGAGTTTGAGACCAGCCTGGCCAACATGGTAAAACCCCGTCTCTACAAAAATACAAAAAAATCAGCCAGGCATGATGGCTCATGCCTGTAATCCCAGTTACTCGGGAGGCTGAGGCATGAGAATTGCTTGAACCAGGAGGTGGAAGTTTCAGTGAGCCAAGATCATGCCACTGCACTCCAGCCTGGGCAACTGAGTGAGACTTGATCTCAAAAAAATAAAAAAGATTAATCATACATAATAAAAAGGTAAAAGGGTTGTATAAAGTTATAAGATGCTCCAAATTAATAGTTTAGGGGAAAAAAACATGTAGTATATTTAAGCCATAGCTAAGTTTACAACTTGTGGGACTTTCTGCTTCCCTATTTGCCCCACTGTGTAAACAAAGCTTTTAAAAATCCTATCCATAAGGGTCTAACTCTGATACCCTCATAAATCCCTATGACTGTCAGAATTAACAACATCATGCTTACAATACTAGACTGACAACTTAGGCAAAATTAATATATCTTCTCTCGTGTTTGTCGCCAACATTAAATCACAAAGTTCTGTCAATTATCTCAGCAATCTCTGAGAATCTGAATTCTCTATTTGAATTTTGTTTCTATTATAATCTTTGTCCAGGTCCTCGTCTCCTGTGCTTGCACTTAGCAACCACTCCAGTCCATCACACATGCAAAACTATTATCTTTAAGAAATGTTTTTTATTTTTTAACTACCAATTGGGTACTATCTTGACTATCTAGGTGATGAGTTCAATAGAAGCCCAATCCCAGAGTTATGCAACACATGTAACAAAACTGCACGTGTGCCCGTTGAAGCTAAAAGAATTTTTTTAACTAAAAAATAAAATTTTAATGTTTTCACTTAATCTCTTACCTCCTGATTAACTTCTGGAAGTTTTTTTAATTCTCTAGCTAAACAAATGTAAAATGTATATGCAATGCTCTCTATCAATTTCTCCCTGTCCTTCCTTCCCCAAGCCTCTCATAAGGTCTGTGGTACTCCACTTATGAGGCTTCTCTTCCAGCTCCATATATATGCATAGTCTGTACACTTTCTTCAAATTTTTATCAAAATTCATATCCTTTAAGAATACTCTCATAAGTTCACCCCATTCTGATAATTTCTCCTTTACAATTTCCTGATTCATACGATATATATTAATAATTCATATGCTTTCATTTTTTTCCATTCTGCCCTTAAAGATTCCAATATAGTAATATATTCCTGGCCATAGCCATGAATGTTTCTTTTATAACTTGTTACTATTCTTTATATTAATTTCAAATTTTTATAGCTAATTTCATTTATGAGAATGCTGAATTTTCTCACTGAAATTAATCTCTTACTTGGTTAATTTTATGTGTCAACTTAACTAAGCCACTGTACCCAGGCATCGGGTCAAACACCAGCTTAGAAGTCTGGAAGAAGGTATTCTTTAGATGAGAATCACATTTAAATCAGCGAACTGTGAGTAAAGCAGATTATCTCTCATAATATGAGTGGACCTTATCTAATCAGTTGAAGGCTTTCAAGAGAAAAAGACTGAGGTGGTCCAAGGAAAAAGGAATTCCGCCTCAAGACTGCCTTCAGAATCAAACTGTAACATCAACTCTTCCCTGGGTCTCCAGCCTGCTAGCCTCCTACAGATAGACTCTCCAGCACCTACGATCACTGAGCCATTTCCTGAAAAATATTCTCCATCCCCAGCCCCAGCCCTTGCCACAAACATGAACATACTCTTGTTGATTGTGGTTTTCTAGACAACCATTGCCCAATACAGTATTCCCCCAGTTTAAAATCTTGTTTAGTGACTATAGAGGATCAAAGATAAGCCCTAGTATCTCACAACTGATTCATTCATTTAAAAAATATTTGCATGTCTGCTGTGTGCTATATTCTGAGAATTCAAAGTTGATTTAGCCGATGTCTCTGTTCTCAAGGATTTGAGGGTGCTTTAGATGAGAAAAGAGAAAACTGAAGTAACATGGAAACATTGTAAGGTTATGAGTTCAGGATACTATTCATGGGAACAAAGAGGAAGGACGTATAATTGAGGTTTCTTTACCAACTGAATCCTACTTCCCATAGGTAAAACACTGTTCATCACATACTGACCCTTGGAAATCAATTATATACCCTAAGTATATAAAGTAAAAACACAAAAGCACAGTGTGTAAAAACAAACACAATATAACTATTACAGTGTTAACGTTCCTTTTGGATAATTTCTTTACAAGAGCTGAACTGGCTAAGGAATCTTAAAACAGGACTTAGAATACTGAAGAATCTTGTTCCAGTTTGAAAAGACAAACGGATTAACGGGGATTGGAAAGACACACATAAAACCTCACAGTTCATGAACCTCAAGTATATCAGTTAAAATGAATATTGTAGAATGGCATAAATCTCTAATTATTTGAAATGTAATAGCACATTGAATCATAAAATTCTTATTTTGAAATCATCTTAAGCATACACAAAAATGACTAAATTTTAAATTTAAGAATACTCTCAATTAATTTGCTGTAGCCTTTGCACTTGTAAGTATGCCATCTTATATTACTAAATATAAAAATTCAGGATCTAGGTTTACAATGTGAAACATAACCTCTAAATCAAAACATTTTAAAAATCACTAACTTAAGCCAGATAGTTAAATCTCATCAAATAGTACAAAATGGTAAATAAAACAAAGGAGTTTTTTGGGGGGCTTTGGCCCTATATTTAAATTAGGAGATTTCTTTAATTCCTAGTAGTCTGAGAATTTCATAACTCTGTGAGACTATTATGCTAAGGACTATTTTATAAGAATGACTGTCAGTATTACTGTATGTCATTGTATTCCTTAGGTTAAGTAATAAGAAAGAAAAACATTTCCCAATATTAACTAAACCAATATTATTAAATAAACACAGTATTTTCTACAAGTATTCTATAACATAAATTTGCTTTGCTTTCTAGAATCACTTAATCATAGAATCTTGTGGAGCCAGCCTCAATTTTTACAGATGGCACAAGTTGTGATTTACTCAAAGATACTGTAGTTTAATCCTTGTCAAATTAGCAAGGGACACAATGGGGCTCTTTAGGTATCCCCAAACCAGTAAAACCCACATCTCCATAAGCAGGCACATAATAAATCTTTGTTAAATGAATAAATGAAATGCTCACAGGTCTGAGATTCCTATAGTCTGAAATTTCATTTACTCACTCCTAAAAGTCTACCTCAACATAGATGCTCCCAAAGATAGATTTTCCTCTGTACAGGGGCTTCCATATACAGTGTAAGAACATACATCATATACAGCAAAGAGATGACACAGTATCACATTAACACTTCATGAAATAATTGAGGCAAATTATCAGAGATTTCTATTGTGCCCATAAAAGCTTTGTATTCAAATACTAATATCTGCTTGACAAGTTGAAAGCTCAATAACCTCTGTATAAAGGGTGAAAGGCTAAAAAGGCCCTAAGAAATCAATTGGGACACCAAAAGAGCCTCGTTGGGTTCCCTGCTAATTTGACAGGGGTTAAACTACAATATCACTGGGTAAATCATGACTTACGTCATCTGTAAAAATGGAGGCTGGCTACACCAAGATTCTATGATTAGGTGATTCTAGAAAGCAAAGCAAATTTATCTTAAATATTCTTTTGGAAAGTATGATACTTTAGAGATCCTATAAAAATAGTTTTTAACCTTGTTTAGGTGATGGAAAGCCTCAAGACTCCAATAAAGCTACAGATAATTCATCTCAAAAGAATTCCCACATGGACAAAATTTTATATATAGCTTCAGGAGAATTTAATGAGCCTCTGAAGTGGTCCATGAAACTCATGTAAGAAACTTCTGTTTTGTAAATTTAAATAGAATTCAAACACTGGAAGTATGGTAAGTTTGAAAACAAAGCAGTACTTTGTACCTAACTCTTGATTTTTTAAAAACAAGTTATGTTGGCCGGGTGCGGTGGCTCAGCCTATAATCCCAGCAATTTGGGAGGCGAGGTGGACAGATCACAAGGTCAGGAGTTAGACACCAGTGTGGCCAATATGGTGAAACCCCATCTCTACTAAAAATCCAAAAATTAGCCGAGCATGGTGGCACGCACAGTAGTCCCAGCTACTCAGGAGGCTGAGGCAGAAGAATCGCTTGAACACAGGAGACAGAGGCTGCAGTGAGCCGAGATCACTCCACTGCACTCCAGTCTGGGCAGAAGAGTGAGACTCCATCTCAAAGAAGAAAAAAAAAAGTTATGGCATATTTATTTTAAATTTCAAACAATAGAAAAGAGGAAGAGGTGATTTTACAACTCTCAAATAGAAACATGGTTTTGATGAACTGAAAAATAGTGGCTTAGATAATTAAACTGTTCTGGTAAATCAGAGCTCCAGATAAGTGACAACCAAACCATTATTATTATATAAATGTCAATCCCAATTCTAATAAAACAACTATAAGGAAAACATTTATTTAGAATTCCGAAGTTAAACAAACATTTGGCCCATTTAATTTTCTTCAATGAGACAATCCATTTAAAGGTAAGACTTTAATAAAAACACAAAACTAAGTATAAGCAATTGCATTACTATAATGGCTTAAATTTCTGAAAGATTAAACACCAATCATGTATTTTAAAAAGGAAGGAGTCTCATCACATCCTAATTTGTAATTAATATTGGTTAAGTATGTTGAATTACAACACTAATTTCTTCATTATTTGTATTTCTAAGGATAAAATTTTAAATGCTTTTCAAATGCAAGAGGAAAGAAAGCTGAAAGGCCTGACTTATCACAGAGAAGGAAAGAAGTAACAATTACACAATTCTTTAGAGGTTAATTAAAAACAGGCAAGTAATACTGATGTTAAGGTTTTTATAAACCATCTGCACAACAAACCAAAAGGATACTAATATCTGCTCTTGCAGTTTAGTTTCCAATGTACCTCTTTTGTGCAAATATCTCCTAGGATTTCTCTCGTCTAAAGGGGGTCCCCAGGGAACCAGCAAGAAGAAATTCTGTGATTATGTTCCGATGCAATAAAGGCAAAGACCTTTCAAATCCTAATTTGAGAAAAATAATGACTCTACCCCAATTGTGATAGCAATACCCCAATCAGGAACATGAAAACAAAATGGCTATGATTTCTGGTATATTCCTCTTGCCTTTTCAGTTGAACAATATCTAATTTTCTTAAAGTTATTTTCATTAAGTTATGAAATAATAAATTAAGCATGTGTTATTATAAATTACAAATTATAATTTATTGAATTCACAAAAGAAAAACATTTAAACAAGCTTATGTAACATATTTACAACAACATGAATTCTTCATGTTGGATTCTTCAATGTTTCACTTAAAAATTATTGTACTTAGGAATTGTGAATCTAGCACTGTGGTTACTTAAATAACTGTACATTTCCTTCATATAAATTACACTGTGGAAAAGGATCAGGAAATGAGGCAAATATCGGGATCTCAGTCCACAGTAGTCTTTACAATCCTAATTTATCTTCTAGATTTTTATTTGTTTATCAAAGAAGGGTGCATGCCATTCCTAAAAATTGCTAAGATAATCAGTAGTAAAGTTAGAAGAATCTAGATTTAATGCTTCTCTCCTCTTCAGCTGTTTTAGTTTTCTAAGAAAGGCTAAAGGTAAAGATATATATTGGGTGAGGCCATATAGGGCCGACTTCATATGTGAATACCTGCATGCATGACAACAGGAATTCAAAGAACCAAGGTTTTACTCCCAAGACTTGCTACAAACCTGCTTTTGTGATACTGGGCATAAAACTTGTAAGGTACTTAGTTTTTGCCACCTGTAAAATAAGGATGTTGAAACACGTGATCTTCAAGGTCATTTCCAATTAAGATACTTGTGTAAGTTCATATTTATGTAAGTATATGAATAAGCAACAGAATTACAGTAAATCCATGTGAGAGTATGGACATAGGTATACATGTAGGAATAGAAAATGGCAAAGAAATAAGTAAAAAAAAATATTCAATCCAAAGCTACCTTTGGAGCTACCTTTCACAGGTAGAGTTTAGACTTTCGATATAGAAAGGCCGAGAAGACCCACTACTGTCATCCAAATCCCCAGCACCCTCCTTTTATGCCACTGCTATACTAATATCCACAAGCAGTATAACCTAAGAGTATACTTTCTCCACAATATAACCATTCTTATATCTGGTCCAAGGTAGACTGATCCAGTCTATCTCGATGAGGGTTGGCAAGCTTTTCTGTAAAGAGTTTAATAGATATAGGTTTCCTTTCCCCTCTCAATAGTGCCATCCGTCAAGACAGTGCTTGCTGCCAAGCTTGACTTCTAACAAATCACTTACTGTGGCCCTCTGACAAGAGCCAGTCCTTGACTCTTCTTGATCCTGGCAAATAAACTCCTGGTACCACAGTATCAAGTTTTTATTGCTACTTAACTCCTTTTTCCCTCATTAATTCAAAGCTAC
The DNA here is from genome assembly GCF_049354715.1 of Callithrix jacchus. NCBI lineage: Eukaryota > Metazoa > Chordata > Mammalia > Primates > Cebidae > Callithrix > Callithrix jacchus. The sequence goes on from NC_133515.1 coordinate 90,641,008, forward strand.
AACTTCACGACTTCATCCATCTTGAATCCCAAATGTTAGTATCTTCTATCATCTATCACTCACCATTGGCCCAGAAAGATGGTAAGAAAATGGAAACAAAAAAGACGGGGACAGAGACAGAGTAGATTCAGGTGAAGGACAGATGAGTGTTAGTATTAGCTCCATTTTCTAGACTTTAAAAAGGAACCAGGTGCTACCTTACTGTTAATTTAAATTAAAATGTCTACTTCAGTGGAACAGAGAACATTTCACTTTATGCAAAGTGCTCCTTAATGAAAGAACTGTTATAACAGGGTGGAAAGAAAAACCTCAATAAGCTTTTTTCTTATGCTTTTATCTAGATCACTCTGCTTCCAGCTGTGAAACTGACTGATGTTTTTAAAGCTCCCAAGGAGCCTCTAAAAGTAACCATGGTTACTGGTTCAAAACAGTATTAAAAAAATTAGGAGGAGATAGCAATTTGAAGAGAAAAACAGTTTTCTTAAATTTCATCAAATGAAGCTATAGCAACAAGGAGTAGGCTGATGGCTGGGCAAAGGCTTCAAGATGCTAAGTTTTCTACAGAGTCATCAGGGTGCTTGATCTCTCAGCCCAGAAGACCCAGCACTTCAAGGAATCACTTTACCTTATGCAAGAGTGATTCCCCCAAACGTAATTTAGTTATTTACTATGGACAGTATTTTATAAACTCAAACAATATTCTCGTCAGGAGGTCACTGAATTTGCTTTACACAGAAACTTAGCTGGAAAAAACAAATTAAGAGCACAAAGTTGCTTAATAAACATATGAATCTGAGCCTAAAACGGTACTTACCCTTTTAATAGAAAGCTGCCTAAGTCATTCTTAACAATCTTTCTCAAAAAGTTTTCATCAAATACTCATCTTTTCAAACCCCTTAGCAACCTTTTTAGTTATTAAAAAATTCATTCCTTTCATATTTGAGTCTATTATGTTTCAGGCACTGTATGAGACATTGGATATATCACAATAAAGAAAACAGACAAAACTCAAACTTTTATGAAACTTATAAACTAATGGAGAAGAGAGACATTAAATACCCAATTGCAAATTGTGTTAATGTGCTATGAAGAAAAACAATAAAAGGAATTTACTGGGATTTCAAGAAATCAAATCCTTACAGCTATTAATGGTGGATAATGGATACATAGAAATAATGATGGATTCACCATACTCTCTACTTTTGTGTATATATTTAGAAATTCTTAAAATAAAAATTTAAAAATGAAAAAAATAGGTAGAGACCTGAAAGGTAAGTAGGTGTTAAAGAAGCAAAGCATGGTAGAGAAGAGTGTTCTCTGGGCCAAGAGAAGAGTAGATGCATCAATTCAGAGAACTGGAGAGCCTGGCATACTAGAGGGATTGAAGGAAAGAGAAAAAGACAGCCTAGCCTCTATAATATTTTCATTTTTGAGATGAAGTCTTGCTCTGTCGCCCGGCTGGAGTGCAGCGGCATGATCTCAGCTCACTGCAACCTTCACCACCCAGGTTCAAGCGATTCTCCTGCCTCAGCCCCCCAGTAGCTGAGACTACAGGCATGTATCACCATGCCCAGCTAATTTTTGTATTTTTAGTAGAGACGGGGTTTCACCATGTTGGCCACGATGGTCTTGATCTCTTGACCTTGTGATCCACCTGCCTCGGGCTCCCAAAGTGCTGGGATTACAGGCATGAGCCACTGCGCACAGCCTATAAACTATTTTTTTAAAGCCCCACCAAAAACTAAAAACCTCTCAACTCTCACAAGGTACAGATGACAGATATTCCAAGTAGTAATAAGGGAAACTAACTTTTTGAGCCTTCAATAAATGTCAGGCAGTGTGCTAAGAGTTACTACACTTTATTTCACAGATGTCTTAGAACAATCTATAAAAAAAGATAGAATTTTTCCTAGTTTGCAGGGGAGGAAACTAAGGCACAGAGAGATCAAGGAACATGCCTAGAAATGTCTGATTGAAGAACCTGTACTTTTTCTTAACTACAATCATGTTCCTTGGACTGCTTACCACATGTCCAGATGACACTATTATGTTTTATTTAAGAGTTCTAAATTCTTGGTCCATTTCCACAATTATTTTGGACTTTGTGCTTAAATTATTTCATCTCTTGCTAATTTCACAAAATCGGAGAGTTGCAGATTATATTAAGGTCTTCCTAGCTTTTATGTACCTTACCAATTACATTACTATTTTTTTCACACCAGAAGTTTATACTTACAGTATTTTATAGATCATATGGTATAATTTATGCAATTATCTAAATTTTGATAATTTTTAAATAATTCAACGAATACTCACTGGTCACCTTCGTGACAGCTGCTCTACTACTAGGTGTTAGGAATACAGTAGTAAGCAAAACCATTCAAATTCTCTGCCTTCATGGCATTTATAATTCAGCAGGAAGAGACAGACAATAAATAAAACAAACAAATAAACAATATAGTATGTTAGAACATGGTAAGTCCTATGGAGAAAAACAATCAGGAAAGGAGCACAGGAATTGCTGGTTTCTCCATGCCTATCATGAGCAAGAATTTGTTAGGCATGAAGGCAAATAAGGACAAACAATGTCTGATTCCCTGCACTGAGCTGACTGTAATTTGGTAAACACCAATATGAAGAATTCTATAAAAGACAAATAAACCAAATGCCATGGGTCTACATAGGGAAGAGCCACAAGACAGAAGAAATCGAGCTGCAACCTGGATTTTACTCTCTTAAAAACAAACAAAAAAAAACTAAAAAGAAAAAAAATTCCTAAAAAGAATGTGAGACCTATATATTAAACTCACATTTCAACATTTTTAAAACCTTATTGATATTTTAAGAAGATTTGAAAAAATATAGACACATACTATTTTCTTGAGAAAACGATAATTAAAAATATCAAAGTTATAAGTTTAATACAAATAAAATTTAAAACTATGTTTTAGAAAAGTAATTGTATAAGAATCTCTACTACAATTAAAAGGGTAAATGTAAGAAAACCCAAGGAAATCTTGAGATTAGATATACTCTCATGATTATGAAAAGATACTAGCCGGGCGTGGTGGCTCAAGCCTGTAATCCCAGCACTTTGGGAGGCTGAGACGGGTGGATTGCGAGGTTGAGAGATCAAGACCATCCTGGTCAACATGGTGAAACCCCGTCTCTACTAAAAATACAAAAAATTAGCTGGGCATGGTGGCGCAGGCCTGTAATCCCAGCTACTCGGGAGGCTGAGGCAGGAGAATTGCCTGAACCCAGGAGGCGGAGGTTGCGGTGAGCCAAGATCGCGCCATTGCACTCCAGCCTGGGTAACAAACAAGAGTGAAACTCCGTCTCAAAAAAAAAAGAAAAGAAAATATACTAATAGGCTTTTCTCATTTGCTTTTCCTTCCATTGACTTCCCTCCTATTCTCTAAGTAGCATCCATAACTTTGGTGAAGTTTAAAAATGAAAAGAGAAAGAAATAGTTAATATTTACCTTATGAATTAAAGAAAGAATTTTGCAGTAAGATAAAATTTTCCAAGTCTGGTTTTCCCAAAGAAGGACTTTGTTAGACACTAATATTTTCTGGCCAAGATTGAAAGAGTAGGATTATAGTTTCTTCCACAGTACAGAGCAGATATCCCTTCTGCTCATGACAGTTAGAACATGAGGCCTGCTACTTAGGGGAGAAGGATGATATAAATTGGAAAAAGTATAAATTATAGCCCCAAACTCCTGATTCTGGACAAAGGATTATGGGATTAAGACGTGAGACAGAGACAGGAGATGCAAGTGACCAATACTCCCATCATCTTTCAGGCAGAGGCTGCAGAAGAAAAGAATGCCTGACCGAGTAAGGAAATTTGGGAGCTGGAACAGTCAGCTCCACTTCCCACGAAGACTGCACAAAATGACTGCCTTCCAGGAACATCCCTGCCATGCGCGTGCATGTACACACACACACACACTCTTTCTCTCTCTCTCTCTCTCTCTCTCTCTCTCTCTCTCTCTCTCACCACCAACTTCTTTCCTTTCCCTATGCCTACTCAACAGAAGCTGGAGATAGCCATACCAAAATATATGCACAGAAACACAGTAAGATTGAGGGGGAATGTGAGATCAGCTCTGGCATCTTCTTTATTTCTCATGTGCCATGGAAGGTACTAGGAAATTTCTGTGTGCTCTAAAGTAGTATGGAAAAGGTAACTTAAGATACAGATTGACAAGTTTGCCAGAGGGGCAAAGTAATTCCATAGGCCTGGAAGAGAGAATACATGGCTCAGGGGGCCAAGCCAGACCTCAGGCTATCTGTAACACCAGGGAAGATGGCAGTGCATCTCAGGAGCCAAAAGAACAGGTCTCAAGTAATATCGTTTGTTAGCTTACTAGTTTGTTAGTTTACAAACTAACAAACAACAGTTCTGGGAGTACCTCAGTGGCCACAATTCCAGGGAGAGATCAGCGAGAAACCAGAGAAGACAGTACATAGACCGAGGGTCTTGGTGAGCTTCCACCACTACGAAGTCACACAAGCCAACCCATAAGTCTAGTTCTGTTGTGGGCAGTTCTGAGGAGAGAGACAATATTTGAATGAACAGTATCCGGAAGCTAAAATATCCAAACAGAACAATTTAAATTATTGGATAAGACCTAGTTTACCAGATGGGAGTAAGTCTGATACTCTTTTTCCAGCCATCCAGTGACCAGCGTTCATCAAAAGGAAGAGGTAAGTTACAGAAAAATAAAGAAGTGATATTTTCTTTGCACACCTGAGTATGAATAAGCTGTGATCCTGCTACAAATTTCATGATGATTATTTTATCTGAGAATTCAACAGAAATACTTTGCACATTAGAAACCAATATCACCTTAAGATTAACAGTGGACATTCAGTTCAAGATGGCATACTGAGCCCATTCATCTACCTCTTCTCTTACTAAAGATCTCAGGTCAGAAGGGTCTGGGGGTGTGGGCAGGTTACAAAACAACGGAGTGAAAAACCACCAATGACGGTCAGTACAACTCTAATGACAACTAAGTGCCAGCCACTACATTTATCATGAGTCTAAAGTCTTTGAGGGCTTATAGTGTGAACTTTGAAATGGAGATAATAACAGGCTATAGACAATCTCAATGGAGGGGGCGGGGCAAAGGAAGGCAACTCAGACCTAAGCAGAACTCTCCCTGCAGAAAAATTCCTTTCCTATAGCAGAAACTGAGGGACAGGACCCTGCTATCAGCCTTGTCTCTGCAAGTGCACAAGAAAAATGACAACTACTCAGGAGGCTGAGGCAGGAGAATTGCCTGAACCCAGGAGGCGGAGGTTGCGGTGAGCCAAGATTGCCTGGGTAGTAAGAGCGAAACTCCGTCTCAAAAAAAAAAAAAGAAAGAAAAATGAGTCCAGGAACCTGTAATCCCAATGAGACCAACGTGGGAGGATAGCTTGAGGCTGGGAGTTCCACACCAGCCTAGGCAACATACAGAGACTCCACCTCGACAAAAAAAAAATAGAAAATTAGCTGGTATAGTGGCGAGCGCTACCCAAGTAGTCCCACCCACTTGGGAGGCTAAGCTGGAAAGATTTTTATGTTTTGGGAGGTCAAGGATGCAGTGAGCCGTGATAACACCACTGCCGCTCCAGCCTGGGTGACAGAATGAGATCCTATCTCCAGAAAAAAAAAAGAAGGAAAGCCCACCTCTCACTCACCACAGCAACTGGGAAACCAACTGCAAAGTCCTTTGGTTGGCCATGATACTCAGTAGATACAACAGTATTTTGTAAAGAGGAATAAAGATTTATACAGAATTACACCAGTTTCCAAGATTTCAAAAGTTATCATTAAGCTATCAGCATCAAAATAATTTAAGGTATTTATGTGCCCTACTCTAGACTTCTGAATCAGATTTTTGTGCATAGGGCCAGGAATCTACATTTTAACTGGGCCGCCAAGCTATAGTTTTATAATTCAAGTTGGACAACCACTGTGACCTTTACTTGAAAATACTGGAAAGAAGAAAGCTAACAATCACTGGCCACTTAAAAAAAACAAGAGAGGCACTAACATGAAGAAGTAGAGACACAATGACCCAAAGAAAATACAGTAAGGCAACAAAAATAAATAAAATGTCCCTAACTTTGTTGGTATCCATTCTTTTTTTTTTTTTTTTGAGACGGAGTCTTGCTCTGTTGCCACTGGTATACGGTGGAACAATCTTGGCTCACTGCAAGCTCCCTCTCCCAGGTTCAAGCGAATCTTCTGCCTCAGCCTCCCGGGTAACTGCGATTACAGGCTTGTACCACCATGCCTAGCTAATTTTTGTATTTTTAGTAGGGACTGGGTTTCACCACGTTGGCCAGGATAGTCTCGATCTCTAGACCTCGCCCACCTCAGCCTCCCAAACCCTGGGATCACAGGCGTGAGCCACTCTGCCCGGCCCCTTTATTGGTATCTTGAGAGAGCTTCAGGAGGCCAGTAAATCCACAGAACAAACAAACAAAAAAATATGTTCTTAAAATAATCAAGAAACAAGAATTATTTTTAGAAAATAAAAACAAAAATTATTTTCAAAATGAAATAATATGACTTTCAGTGAATGCCAAGATGTAATAAGCCCTTTACAGCCCATCTCCCTTACTGATTACAACTAAAAACACTGTACAGAATACTAAAAGTAATTTCCTGAAAACTGGAAAGTAACAATGTCAGGTACATTGGAGGAGAAAGTCAAAACGTGAAGAATAACCAATATGATGGTGAGTTTACTATTTTTTTAAAATCCTTCCTTTATCTACCACTTTGACCTGAGGGTGGGCAGAGTCCCAGAATTAGGCAGCCAACTCACACAGCAAAACTCCAGGAGAAACCCTCTCTTTCTAGTGGGTGTAAAACAACCATCTGTGGGCTACAAAGTGTGTGATTTGGAGCAGTAAGAGGGGAGTTCCCAGTTCTTTACTTTTCTTTCTTTTTTCTTCTCTGCTGACTCTGCTTCAAAGCTGGTCTAAGTCATGAAGCAGCACTATGGAGGCAGCACATCTGAAAGCCTAAGAGAAACGTGTCCTTCTGTCCTGAGAAATGGGAAGGGGGCCAGGGGACTAGGCAGAATATGGGAAGAATCTTCACTGTGTATTTCTCTGGGGCGTAACAGTGAAGGAGGGGGACACTAAGACTCTAAGAGAAAGAAACCCCTGGTATAGTGAAAGGACCAGGAAAAGAGGCTCCTGGGAGCTAGACAGCATAAGGAAAGTCTCTAAGAGAACAGAGATCTAATTCCAAGTTGTGTATGTGTAGAAAAAGCATAAAGAAGTATATCACGCTGCCCACGCATGGTGGCTCACACCTGTAATCCCAATACTTTGGGAGGCCAAGGCAGGCAGACTGCTTGAGCCTGGAGTTTGAACACAGCCTTGGCAACATAGTGAAACCTCGTCTCCACAAAAACAAAAACAAAAATTAGCTGGGCATGAGTCCCAGCTCCAGAAGGATCATCACTTGAGCTCTGGAGGCAGAAGTTGCAGTGAGCTGAGACTGTGCCACTGAGCATCTGTGGTCCCAGCTGCTAGGAAGGCTGAGCTAGGAGAATCCCTTGAGCCCAATGGGTCAATGCTGCAGTGAGTCCAGATCATGCCACTGTATACCAGCCTGGGCTAGAGAGGAAGATTTTGTCTTAAAAAAAAAAAAAAAAAAAAAAGTATAGCAAAGGCTGGAGGAGATGAACAGCAATTAAAAACACCCAGATTGGGAGGCTGAGGCAGGAGGATCACCTGAGGTCAGGAGTTGGAGACCAGCCTGGTCAATATGGCAAAACCCCATCTCTACTAAAAGTACAAAAATTAGCCGAGCTTGGTGGCGGGTGCCTGTAATCCCAGTTACTCAGGAGGGTGAGGCAGGAGAATCGCTTGAACCTGGGTGGCAGAGATTGCAGTGAGCTGAGAACGCACCACTGCACTCCAGCCTGGGCAACAAGAGCAAGACTCCATCTCAAAAAAACAGACAAAAAACACCCAGAAAGATGCAATAATTCAGAGATATCAATTCTCCCCCAATAATGCTTTTTGTTTGTCTGAGACAAGGTCTGGCTCTGTTGCCCAGGCAGCATGATCTCCGCTCACTGCAACCTCCGCCTCCCAGGCTTAAGCAACACTCACACCTCAGCCACCTGAGTAGCTGGGACCACAGGCAGACACCACTGGACTGGCTAATTTTTGTATTTTTATAGAGACAGGGTTTTTCCATGTTGTCCAGACTGGTCTCAAACTCCTGAGCTCAGGTAATACACCTGTCTCAGCCTCCCAAAGTGATGGGATTACAGTGAGAGCTACCACACCCAACCCCAAATAAATCTTTAACTCAATGCAATCGTAATTAAAATCCTTCATAAGTTTACTTTTTAATTTGATGAATATATTCTCAAATTAATTTGGAAAAATACCAAAGAATAAAACATTTTTGGAAGACTAAGAAGACTTTAAAGCTACAATAACATTAAAAATACATCATAATTATGCTGTGACAGAGAATTAAATCAAAGAAACATTAATAGAGACAAAGAAATCTATGTGTATATGAAAATCTTACTTTAGATAAAGTATACTTTGAAGTCTGTGGGTAAAAATGAAACATTTACTAAATGCTATCAGAACTAATAATCTATTTTAGGATAAAAAAGTTAGATTTCTACATATCATTTATAACAATTATGAAAGATCAAATACTTAAAAATATTCAAAGAAGATGAAAGACCAATAGCCAATAAACATATGACAAAAAAAGTAAAAAAAAACTATAACTGAACTGACATTGCTTTTTTAATCTTTTAGATTCCCATTATGTTAAAAAAAAATTCTGTGAATGTGTCTGTCTGCATTCACTGAATTTGTCAAATGTTTGGAAATTCCTACACTAAAAAAAGAGAAAAAAGTAGATCTGAAGACTTAAACATTTTCAAAACTTCTATACATAAAAAAATCACAAAGTAAAAAGGCAAATAGAAAGGGTAAATGTATTTGAACAAAACATGACAAAGTTAATATTCTTAATATATTCAAAATTCATATATCATGCTATAAAAATTTGTAAAACTCCAATGGATAAGTAGATAGAGAACTCTAAATACAAAGAAACAAATTAAAATGAAATGCAATAATCTACATGCCAATTTAGCAAACACTGGGGTGGGGGAACACCCAATGGGATAATGTGGTGAAGCAGGCATGCTCACTTGCTGACAATGAGGAAAAGTTAACACAATCTTACTAAGGAGCAATCTGACACATTAAGAAGAAAGAACCTTAAAAAAAAAGCAGATGCCCTCTGACAGAATTATTAAAATTTGGGAAAGTCTTCAATTCCAGCCTCACATTTGACAGCTGCATCACAAAAAAAGTCACATACCATTTTGAGCACCAGTTTCTTCAATGTAAAATATCAATACCGGCCACTAATTTACAGAGTTGTAATATTTAAAAGAGAAAAACATGTAAAAATGTCTGAAAAACTGCAAAGCACAGGATTGCCCAAGGGTCTGTGAACGTTAGGAAATTTTCGAAGATCTTCAAACTCTGACTGAACATGTGTGAATGTTTGTGAAAGATCTACACAGCTCTATGCAGACTCTCAAAAGGGCCCTGATCCAAAAGAAAACTGAAACCACTAAGGCATGGAAAATAAAAGTAAGAATCTTCTTCCCAGTGTCCAATAACTGTGTTGTTGCCTGACACACTATAGGCCCAAATTAGGAATTCATTGTGAAAATCCAGGTAGTATTTAAGATGATATTCAACTTACCCTGTTAATTTCTAAGCCCCTCAGAGTAGGATTTAGTGATTTCTGAGGATGTTAATTCATTCTCTGATGTAGCTGTAAATGGAATCTGAAATTAGGGAAACAGTAAGTCAATCAATTGGATCTAATTGGATCAATCACATGAAATTAATGCAGTCTACTTTGGAAAATGGGTGGGGGGAGCAGTAAATAAATTTAATATATTTAAAGTACTATTCTGAATTCATCAAGATACACATAATTAATATATAAACTACACTGGGACATTTCTCCTGAAGCAAACAAAAATAAAATTGTATATATTTTAATAAAATGGAATATAGAAAATTAACATTCTATAAAATAATATTTATCATTTGAAAAATAATAGCTTTTTAAAAAACTGACATTTAATAACTATATATGGGGTACAGTGATATTTCAATACATATATACAATGTATAATGTGTAATAATCAAATCAGGGTAATTAGCATATCAATCACCTTAAACATTTATCATTTCTTTGTGTTAGGAGCATTCAAAAGCCTCTCTTCTAGCTATTTAAAAATATACACGAAATTATGTTAATGATAGTCACTCTACATTGCTACAGAAGACCAGAATTTATTCCTCCCATCTAACCTATAATTTTGTATCTGTTATCCAACCTCTCCCAATACCCATCTCCCAATTACTCTTTCTGCCTTCAGTAACCACAATTATATTCTCTCCTTTTACATGCTCAACTTTATCTCCCACAATATGAGGGAGAATACTGTCCTTCTGTGTCTGACTTACTTAACTTTTTTTTTTGAGACGGAGTCTCACTTTGTTGCCAGGCCAGAGTGCAGTGGGGAGACCTCAGCTCACTGCAACCTCCACCTCCCAAGTTCAAGCGATTCTCCTGCCTCAGCCTCCAGAGCAGCTGGGGCTACAGGTGCATGCCACCACATCCAGCTAATTTTTATATATTTAGTAGAGATGGAGTTTCACCATGTTGGCCAAGATGGTCTTGATCTTTAAACCTGGTTATCCACCCACCCTGGCCTCCCAAAGCACAGGGATTACAGACATGAGCCACCGCGCCCAGGCTGACTTATTTAACTTAATATGCTGTCCTCCAGGCTCATTCATGTTGCTGCAAATGACAGGATTTCATTCTTTTAATGGCTAAATAGTATTCCATTCTGTATATATACCATATCTTCTTTATCCATTCATCTGTTGATGCACATTTAGGTTGATTCCCTATCTTGGTTACTGTGATATGCCACAATAAACATGGGAGTATAGCTATCTCTTTGACATACTGTTATCCTTTACTTTTGATAAATACCTAGACGTGGGATTGCTGAAACTCATGGCAGTTCTATTTCTAGTTTAGAGGAGTATCCACACTGTTTTCCATAATGGTGGTCCTAATTTACATTCCCATCAATAGTGTATCAGTGCCCTTTTCTCCAAATCCTTGCCAGCATTTATTTTTTTGTCTTTTTGATAATAGCCATTCTGAGGTGAAATAATTTTGGTTTTGATCTGCATTTCCCTGATGATTACTAAAGTGTAACATTTTTTCATATGTTTGTTGGCTTTTTGCATGTTCCTTTTGAGAAATGTCTAGTCAGATCATTAGCCTATTTCTTAACTGAATTATTGGCTTTTTGCTGTTGGAGCTTTTTACTTATTTTAGATATTAATCTCTTATCAGAAGAATAGTTTGCAAATATTTTCTCCCATTCTTCAGGTTGTCTCATTACTCTGTTGATTGTTTTCTCTGCTGTGAAGGTTTTTAGCTTGATATAATACCATTTGTCTATTGTTGCTTTTGTTGGACCTGTGCTTTTGAAGTTTCAGCCATGAAATCTTTGCACAGATCAATGTCCTGAAGCACTCTGGGTTTTCTTTTAGTAGCTCTACAGTTTCAGATCTTACATTTAAGTCTTAAAACATGTGGAGCTGATTTTTGTATATGATGAGAGATGAGGGTCTAGTTTCATTCTTCTGCATATGGATAGCCAGTTTTCCCAGCACTATTTATTGAAAAGGCTTGTCTTTTCCCCAATGTATGTTCTTGGTGCCTTTGTTAAAAATCAGTTGGCTATAAATATACAGATTTATTTCTGGGTTCTTGCTCCATTGGCCTATATGTCTGTTTTTATACCAGTGCATGCTGTTTGGGTTGCTACTGCTTTGCAGTATATTTTGAAGTCAGATAATGTGATGCCTCCAAGGTCCTCTCCCACCTCCCAGGAATTCTTTGCCTATTTGGGGTCTTCTGTGGTTTCATACACATTTTAGGATCATTTTTTTCTATTTCTGTGAAGAATGTCATTGGTATTTTGATAGGGCTTGTGTTGAATTTGTACATTGCTTTGGGTAGTATGGTCATTTTGACAATATTAACTCTTTGTTAATCCGTGATATGTTTCCCTTTTTTGTATGTTCTCTTCAATTTACTTCATCAGTGTTTTGTAGTTCTTATTGAAGAGATCTTTCACCTCCTTAAATTTATTCCTAGGTAGGGTTTTTTTTTAGTTATTGTAAATAGAATTGCTTTCTTTTCCTGCTAATTGATTATTAATGTATAGAAATGCTACTAATTTTTATATCTTGATTTTGTACCCTACAGCTTTACTGAATTCGTTTATCAATTTTAAAACTGATAAGTGGAGTTCCTACGTTTTCCTATATATAAAATCATGTCATCTGCAAACAGAGACAATTTGACTTCCTCTTTTCCAATTTAGATGCCCTCATTTCTTTCTATTGCCTATTTGCTCTGGCTAAGACTTCCAGTACTATGTTGAATAAGAGTGATGAAAGTGGGCATCCTTGTCTTATTTCTTTTCTTAAAGGAAAAGCTTTCAACTTTTCCCCATTCAGTATAATGTTAGCCGTGGGTCTATCATATATGACCTTTAACTGTACTGAGATATATTCCTTCTATGTTTAACTTGTTGAGAGATTTAGCATGAAGGGTTGCTAAATTTTATCAAATGATTTTTTCTGCACCTATTGGGATGATTATATGGTTTTTGTACTTCATTCTGTTGATGTGATGAATCACTTTTATTGATTTGCATATGTTGAACCATCCCTAGGATAAATCCCACATAATCATGGTGTATAATCTTTTTGATGGGCTGTTGGATTCAGTTTGCTCGTATTTCATTGAAGATTTCTGCACCTGTGTTCATCAGGAATATTGGCCTGTAGTTTTCTGTTTTTGTTATATATCCTGACCTTGGAGGTGAAGAAGCTGGCAGCCCAAAAAACCCCATAGGCCCAGTTTGCCCCTAAAACCAACCAGTCAAACAAATTAAAATTCTGTTATCTCTAGGCAAAGAATAAGGAAAGACACAATCCACACAAAGGCCATTATACCTAGCCAAACATCATCAAAAACAAAAGAAAAAAAACAACTCTGCGCCTATAGGTCCCACCCCAACCAGCAAAGGTGAAGTAGGGAGCCTAGAAGTCTGCTATCCTCTGGCTGTAATAGGGCACTCAAATCTCCCTGCACCGGTGATGTCAGAGAAGGCCAGTCCCTGCCATGTGATAATGAGACCTCCTTTTCCACAGTGTCTGTGAAGACCACATGGAGAGCTTGGACCTTCCCCTGGTAGTAACAAGGTACCCTTCTCCCTGTCTACCACAGGCTATTTTTAGAGAAGCCTAGTAGTAAGTCAGGCCTTTCACCATCACACAGTAAAGAGGCTATCCCCCTGTGGTGGATATGTGGGGAATAATGACTTATTCCTGCCCCTTCCGGTCAGGGAGAAATCAATGGGGGCCGGAGCTCCCATCCATGACCAGCAATAACAAAGAATCTCCCCAATAACAAAGAATCTCCCCCTAAACTGAGTGTCAAGGGAGGCAAAGTAGAGAACCTAGACTTGTATCCCCACAGGAAAGTAATGAGGCACAGCAGTCCCTCCTTCTCATGCTGGGGTAGGGCCAGAGGAAGCCAACTAAATCAGAACATTTAAATAATTCCCAGAGTGTTAGCCCTTAACACCAAAAATGTCCAGGTATCAAATAAAAATCACTCATCATACCAAGATCCAGGAATATCTCAAACAGAATGAAAAAAGACAATCCACAGATGCCAATACTAAGATGACGGAGGCGTTAAAATTATCTGAAAAGCATTTTTAAGCAGCCATCATAAAAATGACTCAAGGAGCCACTACAGATATACTTGAAACAACAAAATAATTGAGAGTCTCAAAAACAAAGAAAGATACAAAGCACATACTGCAAAGAAAGAAAAGATACAAAGAAAAACCAAATGGAAATTTCAGAACTGAAAAATATAATAGCTGAAACAAAAGATGTAATGGATGGATGTAATAGTAGAATGGAAGAGACAGAGAAAATAGTCACTGAACTAGAAGAAAGAACAATAGATACTGTCCAGTCTATTTTTTTTTTTGAGACGAATTTTCACTCTTGTTACCCAGGCTGGAGTGCAATGGTGCAATCTCGGCTCACCGCAACCTCCGCCTCCTGGGTTCAGGCAATTCTCCTGCCTCAGCCTCCTGAGTAGCTGGGATTACAGGCATGCACCACCATGCCCAGCTAATTTTTTGCATTTTTAGTAGAGATGGGGTTTCACCATGTTGACCAGCATGGTCTCGATCTCTTGACCTCGTAATTCACCCGCCTCGGCCTCCCAAAGTGCTGGGATTACAGGCGTGAGCCACCACGCCCAGCACTATCCAGTCTAAACAACAGAGAGAAAATAGCCTGAAAACAAATAATTAGAGCCTCAAGACCTGTGTGACTGTAACAAAAGATCTATCTTCTGCCACGGAGTCCAACAAGGAGAGAAGAAAGTGGGCAGGGCTAAAAAAGTGCTCTAAGAAATAAAACCAAGTAACTTTCCATGTTTGGCAAAACACATAAATTTATAGATTCAAGAAGATAAGTAAACCATAAACAGGATAAACCCAAAGCAATCCACATTAAGGCATATCATAGTTAAACTTCTGAAAGCTAAAGACACAGAAAATGTAATAAAAACAGTAAGAGAGAAAATGATAATTTATTTATCTATCAGGGAAGATAATTCAAATGACAGCAGACATCTCATCAGAAACAAAGGAGCAATGAAAGAAGAGGCACGACATTTTGTACTGAAGTCCACACCTGATCATCTGTATCTATTTTTGCATCTGTTTTTTCTCTTGTTCCTAACTCTTGGCATGCCTGGAATCTGGGGACTCAATGTCAAACACTGTATCATTAAAAATTATAAAGGATGTGAATGTTATCTTCAATTCAAGAGTTTTTTTTACTTTCTGGTTGGCAGTGGGAGCTAATCCAATCAGAGATCAAGCTAACTTGAAGCTTGTTTTCAATCTTATTAAGACCTAGTCTACTTCTGTTTCACTCTTACTGCTAGGATGCAGTTGTTCAACCTAGGGTGCTTACTAGGATGCCTCTATCCCTAGCACCATGAAACTGCTGAAAACTTTGCTGAGCTTCTCAGTTTGTCAGCAGTCACTTTCTGCTTAACTTTACTGACTATTGGTTTGTGTTGCTTACTAAGCTGTGACAATTCTGAAGGAAAACATGGCTCAGACTTCTAGGCTCACTTCTCTGTGACTGTCTTAGCCACTCAAGCTCTAGCTACCTCAGTAACCATGAACTAACTCCAACAGTCTCTCACCGAGATTTGGGGACTCCTGGTTTAACTAAACTCCCTGAGAAAACCTGTCTTACATGGCAAAGGTGGATTAATTCCTTGAATTATATAGCTCTTCCTACGTCAAACTCTGTTGAAAAAGCATCAGTGACTTCTCATATAGAACAATAAAGTCCCACCTCGTTAGCTAATTCTGCAAGTCCACTCAGAATTCTGTCCTTATCTATGCCTAATCTCCTGCCTTATTCTCCAGTCAATCCCTACTGTCAGGTCTTTCCTCAGGCAAATCTCTCTTCCTGGAGTAGGACTCCCAACTTCTGGCTCCCAGGAGAATCCATATCCTACTAAACTTGCAAACCCCAGTTCAAATTCCTCTAAAAACTCATCAACCAACTTGTTCCCCATCTCCCTTACTCATTAAGGTATTTGAGAACAGGTTCTATATATGCATGTTTTAAATTCTTTTTTAACTCAACATTATTCTATTGTTCATTTTAAAAAGTACCACTAATAATTTGTCAGTACCCACCATATGCCAAGTTTTTCTAAACCCTGGTTTTACAGCAGAGAACAAAAAGGATACAGTCCCTGTTGTCACAGTGCTTACACTTATATGTAATGGATATGAACTATTCAGGTATTAATTTAGCATAATGCATCAAAAATTTCCCTGTAGACCAATTAGGTTGTCTTCAGTTTTTAACTATGATGAGTAATAGCACTGTAAATGCAGCTCTAATATAGCTTTTGAAATTCATTTTATTTACTTAGGGTCAATTCCCAAGAGTAAGATCATTAATCCATGGCCTTAGATATGTTTATGGCTTTAAGATATATACTACTGGCTGGGCATGGTGGCTCACGCCTGTAATCCCAGCACTTTGGGAAGCCAAAGCTGGTGGATCACGAGATTAGAAGATAGAGACCATCCTGGCTAACACAGTGAAACCCCATCTCTACTAAAAATACAAAAAACTTAGCCAGGTATGGTGGCACACACCTGTAGTCCCAGCTACTTGGGAAGCAGAGGCAGGAGGATCACTTGAACCAGGGAGGCAATGGTGCAGTGAGCTGAGATCAAGCCACTGCACTCCAGCCTGAATGACAGAGCAAGACTCTGTCTCAAAAAAAAAAAAGATATATACTACCATACTACCTTTCAAATGAGCTGTTCCAATTCCAAAAGCAATGAACACTTGATTCCCTATGGAATTCCTTAGTATGGTTACTCAATAAGTATAAAAAAAAGTTATTCACTATTGTTTCTAATTACTAATGAGGTAATAACTCTAACTTATGAGCTAATGGGCATGTCTGCCCTTTATTAATGTAGTTATTGAAATCTTAGTGTTATAAATATTTTCATAATACAGTAATCATGTAAGGTCATATTTGTGTTTCCACTTTGTTATTTTTCTTTTTAGTTTTAATTGTAGTGGGTTTGTTCAAACAGATGTGCTTAATTTTTACAATCACTTCTTCACAGTTTTCTTACATTAGAAGATTACTATTCTTTTTACGGTTTCACTAGTTTTTCCATTTTAAAAAGGTCAACCATAACATTTGCATATGAAAAGGCTCTACAGGAACTTTCCTAACTGCTATCTGATCATCGCAAAACTTATTAAACAATTCTACCACTGACAGATTTTATGCTTGTTCATTGTATTCTAAATTACTAAACTAGATTTTCTCAATACTAAAGATATTTGTTTTTCTTAAAATAATATTTTCAGGTTTCTGAAACTAGAAGTACCGGAATTAAAATTTTAAAAAATTTGCCAGTAGCCAGGCAAAAGAATAAGTTGTGAGTTATGTCACTGCCTACCCACGTGTAAACCTATGGAAAATACATTCCCAAAGAAGGTATCTGTCTCTGCAACTATGACCACAGCTGAGTTAACTTCAAAGCTAAACTCAGATGCAGTTGAATTTTAACTTAAATTTGAAGGGATAACTTGCTTAAAAATGTTTTCAGAAAGACTGAACCATGACAAAGCACAGAAATAAAAAGCTATTGTGATATAAAAGTTGTCTACTGCAAGTCAAGTAAGGGCAATTAAAGGCAGTAAAAGTTGCACAATCTCTCAAAACAGATCATTGAATTATCAGAGCTGCAAGACACTGGTGTGACCAATTTACATATTACAAAGTACTATCACCTAAGTGCTGGAGATCAATCTGTCAAAAGTTTCCAGCTGACTCAAAAAGGAAGCTATTTAATTCACAGCTTATCTATAGAAAAACTGAAACCATGAGTTTAGCCAAAAAGAAAATCAGTTAAATTCTACACATTTCCCATATGACTCAAAATTATACTGTCAATCATAATGTGTAAAGAGACCAAGAAAGCAAGCACAGGTAAGGAAAAGCGGCATGTCCGAATTTGTAAGACAATCAGACTCAATCTTATTTTTCCCAAAAAGGTGAGGTAGAAGTTATATGGATAAATGTATATTTCTGTCAGTAAACCTTTAAGGATTTAAAAAATAAACTTAATGTTTCTTTTTTCATGAAATTATATAAAATCTGTGGTATATGTCACAATTAATAGTGTTCGAATTGAGAAAATGCACTTTATGTATATGTGTCTACATTTATTTGGTTACTAATTTATTCACTCATTAATTTGAGTAAAGCAATTAGAAAAACAGATAACAAAACTAAAGATATAATGCATGCAGATCAAACACTTCCAAGAGCCTAAACATTACTATGATGCAGAAAAATAGATAAGGAAAATATAATCCGGCTGAAAAATGACAACCAGTTAGACAAACTAGCAACTAACAGAGACAAACAAACAAAAAACAGGTAAAATTAAAAGTAAATACCAGCAAACAGAAAGAGCTGAGAAAAAGCAAATAAGTATGGGTCTTACTTTAGTTAAAAATACTAAGAACTTATTTAAACTATGTGGTAGTTGACCAAGACTCCGAATACCATAATTCTTGATCAGCCACCCTACTACTGCAGTAGGTTCCAGACAGTGAAAGTGAGAGGGGAATGCATGAGATGAAATCATCTGTTTATCATCATCAAACAGTTTGGACCATAGTTACTGGTAAGTCAAACACCTGAAACACTGAGATCAAGCAAACTTCATATGCAGTCTATACAGAATGTGAGATGAACTTAGGCCCACATCTTAATCCACAGAAAAAGGAGGAGGACAAGTTAATCAAGAATTTCTACAAATAGCCATGATGGAGTAACAGATATTAGATTTGTTCTCCCAGCTTATACTACCAGAAAACTGGATAAAACAGATGAAACAATGGTTTTTAGATATTGGACAACAGTCAGAGCAGAGTGGGGTCCCTGAGAAAGGGTGAAAAAATGATGTCAGTCCTATATTTGCCTGACCTCACACCCTTGAAGCAGTTTACAAGATGCAGTGCACAGAAGGGAGATGGGGCTTAAACAGAGCCTCACAGTCTCAAAGAGTTGAGGTCACAAAGATTGACACCAAGTGGGGCCAAGAAAGCCAGAATTTGTGGACTAGCCTAACAGAGACAAAGAAACTACATACAGAGACAGTGCCTTCGAGACATGCAAAAGGGTTCCTGCAAGCTGCTGGTAGAGTGCTGATATGTCCTTTGTGGAAGGAAAACACCTGAGGTTGGAGAAAGGACTACCAAACAAAAAAAAATCCACACAAAAGGCCAAAGAATTTCTGAAACTCATACAAGGCTATGAATACTCTGTATTCCAACAGAGTAGCATGAAAAGACCTCCTAATACATGAAACATCATGTAAAATCCTCAGAAGGGAATCAGCTTCTAAATTAGCTCTAGGAGAAAAGTCTACTCACTGCTCCAGACTTACCCTATGAAAGCTTCCTTAAAACAAAGCAAAACTCAAAGGGCGTCAAAAAAACTTAGCTGCATGCCAAAATCAGTCCAACATTACTTAAAGGAATGGCTTCTTTATACAAAATCAAGCATCTAATAACAGAAAATTCACAATGTTTGACAATCAAAATTTACCAGATATGTAAATATTTACCAGAATAACAAATCAATAAAAACAGACACAGAGCTGACAGAGACAGAGAGCTTGGCAAACAGAGAGGCTAAAAGAGCTATTATCCATAATCTCAATACACTCAAGAAAGCAGAGAAAGCCATGGTAGTACTGAGCACAGAAGTGCAAGATTTTTTTGGCACAATTGGAGCTTCTAGAAATTAAAAATACAGTATCTGTCCAGGCCCAGCTCTTGGCCTCAGCATGGCCTCCTCTTAGGCCCAGATCCTAAAAAAAAAAAAAAAAAAATACAATATCTGAAATGAAAAATACACTGCCTAGAACTGACAGCAGATTTAACAGTTAACTTGAAGATACAGCAATAGAAAATGTCCATAATGAAGCACAAAGGAAAAAAATACAAAAATAATGGAAGTGAGTATCACTGATTTGTAGCAACATACAAACAAGCTAAGATAAATGTAACTGAGGTCCAAAAAAGAGGAAAAAAATGATAAAAAAACATATTTGAAGAAATAATAAGAATATTTTTTTCGATGCTGTCAAAACCAGAAATCTACAGATCCATAGAGGCTCAATAAAATCCAAGCAGGATAAACAAAGAAAACCACACCAACAATTATCATAATCAAGTTGTTGAAAACCAGTGATTAGGGGTGAAAAATGTTAAAGACTTCTAGAGGAGGAAAAAGATTATGTACAGAAAAACAAAGGTATGCATGACAGCAAGCTTCTCATCAGAAATCATACAAATAAGAAAACAATGGAGCAAGATTGGAAAGGGTGAAAAGCCTGTCAACGGCAAATTCTGTACCCTGTTAAAATATATTTCAAAATTAAGGTGGAAATGTTTTTAGACAAAAGTTGAGAAAAATCCATTACCAGCAGATTATGCACTTAAATGATTTTTAGGCAGAAGAAAAAGAATATCAGATCAAAATTCTGATTTACACAAAGGAGAGTGCCAGCAATGGTTAATATGTTAATAGATATAAAAGATAGCTTTACGTTTTAACTTTCTGGGTTTATTTCCTTTCTCAATTGTTTTAATTTTAAGAAAAACCTGTGCTTAAAATAGAAACTAAAAAAAAGCAGTAACCCCCGTCCCCACGAAGAATTTTACTCTGCTGAACCATTAAGAGAGTCATACTGATTTTATAACATTAATTGGGCATATTTCCACCTTTTTTATAATCTCTAAAATAGTTCTTACCATAGGAATCATATGTTCTTTGAAAACTAAAAAGAATTAACTGGAAAAAGTTGGTTCTGGAACTAGTTGGATGTAGCCCCAGACCAACTGTTCTTAAATCAGTTTGGGTG
This sequence comes from Callithrix jacchus, assembly GCF_049354715.1. Taxonomy (NCBI): domain Eukaryota; kingdom Metazoa; phylum Chordata; class Mammalia; order Primates; family Cebidae; genus Callithrix; species Callithrix jacchus. The sequence continues at coordinate 90,661,721 of NC_133515.1, forward strand.
TCTCATAATTCATTTTAAATAAATCAGCTTAGAGTTAATAAATAGTATTTGCTTATAACTTTTAAAATATCTTTTCTATTCTTATATCCCCTTTATAAACTTAATTTTGGTTTTCTATCTTTTCCTTGGTAAGATTTACCAGATATTTTTCTGTTTTGTCTTTCAACCCTAAGAAATAGCTTTGAGATTTTTCATTTCTGTGGTTTCTGTTTTTAATTCACCAATTTCTGCTTTCATCTTATTAATATCTTCCCTTTCTCCTAGGCATTTATCTTGTTGAGTCTGTTTTACTAAATTCTAAAGTTTAGTGCTTAGTACATTTATTTTACTCATCAACAGTGAATTTAATGAAGACTACTAATCTACTTCTAAGCACAGTATGAGTCTTGGCCTGAATCTCATTTCAGGTGCTAAATGACCAGTTATTGTATATTTGATCTCCTGTTTAACCCTGTATTTATTTAAGCAAATTTTCTGTTTGATTTTTCCAAGTGGTTAAAGTGGTACATTTTAAACTTCTGTTGTAATCAGAGAATGGACATACGTAGTTTCAGCTTTTCTGGAACTTACTGAGGTTTACCTTTGTAGTTTAATCTAAAATTGATTTTTTAAAATGTTGCATTAATTGGAAAACTGGAAAAATCGACTTAATCCCAAATTTCAATAAAAGCTTCATAAGTAACTTAATAAACCCCAGATCATTAATGCAGGTTTTACACTACATTTATTCAGGCTTACAATTTTTACTAGCATTAAATGCATCCATATGCTATGAAGATTAAGGACAGAGAGTCTCAATTTTGCACCTAATCTAATTCTGTGTTTACTAGGCTTGTAAAGGTCAAGCAAAGAGTGTTTCTTAATAATGTGAGAAATTTCTAATTTCAAGAAATGTCAAAAATTCTCAAAAACATTAATAGCTATTCAGTAACTTATTCAATAACCACCTAAATGGTTATTGGGACAGTATCTGAAAATATATATAAAATACCTAACACAGCGCTTGATATACAATGATCATTAAATACTAGCTATTTTCTTATTATATTTTCGTTTTTCTCATATCACCTTTCTTTCTCTTAAATTCACTTTATCTCACATTCTGTATAGACCACATTAACTATGCCTCCTCATTTAAGATCATCTTTAGAGCAATAAACATTTCAATGTCTTCACCAAATAACTGATAACAACAGTTAAACTGAGCACTTTTCAACTATTCTTCCTCTTGCAGATCCACCTTTTGGCTTCCAGAGCATCCAGATTTCGTTGAGGAACATTTCATTTCTCAAAGTTTTCATGATGAGATAGGAGAGTGGGTTGCTGTCATACACACTGATTCTTCAAAATATATGTTTTATCTCTTATGGGCCCCCAAAAGCAAATCCTCTTCTTTAACACAGTCAAGTAATTGGTGATGCAATTTCAATAGCTATGCCACTGAATAATTACAACTGGTCTTTGGAAAATGAAAGGTCTTCAGTTTCCAAATATTTTAACATCATTTTCAAAAATATAATTGGTATGTTAAAAGGTTGCTTCAGTATACTGCTATATAAAAGAATAGGTGCATCTGGGTGGAGTGAGGGTGCTGATGGAACACAGAAAAATACCACGACTTTTAACTAGCTATCCCAGGACTTCAGAGAGTCACTTTCCATAACCTTCATGAAAAAGTTATCTGTAATTGTGACCCTTCTCTCATACGAATGAAACCAAAAGTTTTCTTTCTTACTAGAGCTTATGTGCCTCCTTTAATGAAATATAGTATTTTACTATGCCATAATGTCCTTTGCAGTTGGCTAAAGAGGAACCAAAAAACTCAAGAAGTTGGAACAAGTCACATTTTCCCTAAATCAATCCCACTTAACCCTCTAATAAACAAATATTCTTTTGGAAACCAACTCAGTCAGCAATCTTTCTCAAACCTAGAGCCTATTATTAAAACGTTCCTTGCAGAGAACACAGAGATTACTCATTAAACCACCCTAACACATTATCAAGTTTTACCCACCTGTCCCAGGCCTAGGACTTCTTAAAGTGACTAAGCTATATTCTGCCCTCCCCATTTCAAAAGTAACCTAAAGAATAAAGAACCATTTTTGAACAAAAGTGTGAAGTACTTGTCTCTTAAGCCAAAAAGCACATTTACTAGATACATATTATGTGCTAAACTGTGTACTAAGTGCTTTGCCTAATGTTATCTCATGTAATCTATGTAAAATCAAGCAGGAGGTTATTACATAACAGGTGTAGGAGTTAAGGGGAGGAAGGAGTAATTTTATCTAAGTATCAAAAAGAAATTCAGCATGTAATACCAATAAAATCAAGCAATTGAAAGTAAAATGAGCCATGAATGGGCTGCTTACAGATCAGGAGAGAAATAAAACAGAAAAACATTAAACACTGTTATAATACACTTGATCCTTTGGTTTCTGGATACACACGAAGCTAATTCTTAGTCTCTTAGTAAGTACCTTGTATTTGTAAAGGAGCAAAGTCAGCTGGACTCTGGATTCCCTAAGTATTAAGAAAACTTCCGAAATCAAAATTATAATCTGGTCTTTAAAAGCTGAACTCTCCCAGCACACTAAGACAAACAAAAGAAATAAAAGGTTTAAGGACTGGAGTAGAGGAATTAAAAATAAAAAGTTATAAAGAGAAACAGAAAAACTAGAGAAGCACAGACTCTAGGGCTAGAATGTCTGAATACAAATCCCAGCTCTAAAACATACCACCTGGGTAACCTTTGTAAGTTAATGTCTACTTCATTGATGTTCTTGTGAGGATCTAATACATTAATATGTATAAAGTGCTGAGAATAGAGCCTGGTACATAGTAAGCACTATACAGTAAAACTGTCCCTTGCAGGCAATAGGATTTTCTATATAGTACACTCAACAGACTCAAGAAATTATTAGAAATAAGAATCAGCAGGTTGATAAATATACATAATTCAACTCTATTTTTTGACCTCTTTCCTATGGAATTTTTCAAAAAAGTTTAGCAAATATTATCATGAATTACTCCCACCCCCTCACTCATGTACTGTCCCCCAAATCACAAGTGTCTAGCTGCATGATCAATTAATGGCCAATCTTACTTAATCCTCACCCACAACCACCCTGTACTCCAGATAGTAATGAATGGGGAACCCAGGCATATCTTTCATTACATCAATATTTCATTATGTATCGCTAAAAGATAAGGGCTTTTAAAAAATATATAACTATATTATCTCACCTAAAAATTAACAATAATTCTTTAATATCAAATACCTTGTCAGTATTAAAATCTCCCTCTTTCATAAATGTTTATTAAAATCTGGACTCAAGTCCAGTCATTCCTGTTAATCTACAGTTTCCTCCTCCATTTCTCTTTTTTGTCTCTACAATTTGTTTGTTGAAAAAAAACAAGTCATATGTCTCTAGGAGTTCTCTATAACCTATATTTGGCTAACTGCATTCTCATGGTATCATTTAATGTGTTTCTATGTCTTCTATGTTTCCTGTAAACTGGTAGTTAGAGCTAGAGACTTGATCAAATTGGGGTTCAACTTTTTTGGCAAGAATACTTCAAGGGTAGCACTGCAAACTTTCATTAAGAGAAAGTTAATGTCTGTTTCTTCCTGTGTTGTTAGCAGCCACTCATGATCTTTGCTTAGGTCCAGGAATTCATTACAAAATGGTGATGTTTTATTCTATCTGACAAAAGAAACTTCCTCTCAGCAACTATTTGGTTGCTCAAGTATAGTTGGCTCCTTAGCATACTCTGAAGAAAACTAATGAGTTTTTAAAGTATCACTAAAAACTCATGGATTTAAACATATTTGATGTGATTAGACTGCGGTTAATGCTTACTGATGCTCAAATGGTCTCATTTTCTTTGGCCAACCAAAGCCCATTCAATTATGCACCTCAGTTGACTGTCACAACCCTGCTAGTGTTTGATAACTTCACTGTAAGATGTTCAAACCCCCACATCTGGAATCAGATTGAACCATAAACCAGTTTTCATATTCAGCTGGTTTCTTTCTTGTTCTTTATTTTTATTTATTTTTTTTGAAAAGTCAAAAAATATAATATACTGAATCCTTCATTACACTTGAGAAAACATTTTTGTGTTGATTAAATTTTTTAAAATATTTGTATTTTTATTTTTTAATTATTTTATATATATTTTATTGCATTTTAGGTTCTGGGGTACATGTGCAGAATATGCAGGATTGTTGCACAGGTACATACATGGCAATGTAGTTTTCTGCCTCCATCCCCATCAACTATATCTGGCATTTCTCCCCATATCATCCCTCCTCAGCTCCCTACCCCCACACTGTCCCTCCGCTAGGCACCCCCAACAGACCCCAGTGTGTGATGCTCCCCTTCCTGTGTCCATGTGTTCTCATTATTCAACACCCGCCTATGAGTGAGAACATGTGGTGTTTGATTTTCTGTTCTTGTGTCAGTTTGCTGAGAATGATGGTTTCAAGATTCATCCACATCCCTACAAAGGACACAAACTCATCATTTTTTATGGCTGCATAGTATTCCATGGTGTATATGTGTCATATTTTCCTTGTCCAGTCTATCATCAATGGGCATTTGGGTTGGCTCCAGGTCTTTGTTATTGTAAACAGTGCTGCAATGAATATACGTGTGCCTGTGTCTTTATAAAAGAACGATTATAATCCTTTGGATGTACACCCAGTAATGGGATTGCTGGGTCAAATGGAATTTGTATTTCTAGGTCCTTGAGTAATCGCCACACTGTCTTCCACAATGGTTGAACTAATTTACACTCCCACCAACTGTGTAAGAGTGTTCCTATTTCTCCACATCCTCTCCAGCATCTGTTGTCTCCAGATTTTTTAATGTATGCCATTCTAACTGGCATGAGATGGTATCTCAATGTGGTTTTGATTTTCATTTCTCTAATGACCAGTGATGAAGAATGTTTTTTCATATGTTTGTTGGCTTCATAAATGTCTTCTTTTGAAAAGTGTCTGTTCATATCCTTTGTCCACTTTTGAATGGGTTTATTTTTGTCTTGTAAATCAGTTTTAGTTCTTTGTAGATTCTGGATATTAGCCCTTTGTCATATGGGTAGATTGCAAAAATTTTTGCCCATTCTGTTGGTTGCCAGTTCACTCTAACTCTTGTTCTTTATTTTTACTAAATTAAAAATCTCTAATAATAAATAATAAATCAGTGGCATTATATAGACTGGATATAATTGAACATGAACCCAGAAATCATATAGCAAGATTTCTCACTGATTTCTAATATGAGCATTCCTTTGAATGCAAAAAAAAAAAATTTTTTTTAAGTATATATCACTTAAAGCTGGAAATTAAGTGCTTCAACCTGAGAAATTGAAAAAAAGATTCCTAATCTACTTTCTGCTTGCATTTCGACTCTGGAAAGTATTTCTTCATGTTCTATTTCAAAATTTGGATGTATTTTTTAGACATGTATAATACAAATTCTTTTTTAAAAAAATTAATAAAACCATCAAGTTTGGCGATGTGGTCAAACTCTCAGAAATTAAATTATTTTGCACCATAATTCAGACTTTTGCAAAATCCTCATATTTCATCCTTAACATTGAAACTCATGGTATCATGAATACAAAGTTGTAAGTTCAGACTATTTGAAATACCACAGGTATTAGCAAGTTATGTCCCTTGAAATCACAGAAATGATAACAGCAGCAAGTATTTATCTCATTCTACTAAAAAACTAATTAACAAACATGTAAGCCCTTTCCTGCTATAGCTAGCATATCACTATGAAAAAGCAAAATACTATTGCTGCTATTTTGTCATAAAACTCTGAAAATAGATGACTTAAGTGGCCAAAACTGCTCACATTCACAAGTTTTACTATTCAACACTAAATCATGATAAAAAGTCACATTACTAAATGCCATTCTTCTCTCTGAAGAAAGTGGTATATGAATTGATACCCTGCTGCAACTTCTTTTACTTAAAAAGCAAGTAGACCATTTCCTGCAGCTATAGTTGTTGATGCTTTGATCAGAAGGAAACAATGCAACTTTTCTAGGCTGTAATGGCTTAAAAACACAACCAACCAACAACAAAACATAAAACTCTTCTGCTATAGTGGTTTTTCAGTGACAAACAACAACACACCTGTATCAGGCATGTCCTCTGTACATCAGTGCTTTCATCTAGCTGAAAAACAAAATATTCACTGGCATGTGCACATGACAGTAATTGCTTTTCCAGATGGTATGTCTTTGATAAGGGATTTGTGCCAAAAGCTCATTTTACTTTCTCTCCAAGCATAATATTTGCTATTAACTTTCAAACTGGTTTTACAAGCTTCTCAATAGTAGTGAGTAGACCTGTTTTTTGCTATGAAAAGGATACCTCTGAATGATAGAGTAATGTGGTCCTCTCTGTCTTAGCAACAACATTCATTAATTTCACACTAAAAAGCAGAATGTTTCATTATTTTACACACATTTCATTCTTCATCACCTCTAAAACTTAATTATTACAGAAAAGGAAACTAAGAAATATTAATTCTCCCAAGGTAGCATGAAAGTAAAGCTTCTGCTCTTTCCATCATAGCATGGAAAAAACTGTAGCAGAGAATATCCATTCCCTTTATATAATTTGCCAAAATTTGTTTTCAAATGTTTTTCTGAATCCAGACAAAACATTTTTAAAAGGTATCATTTTAACTTAATGTAAACTGTAATCCAGGATATATAACCTTGCAAATATTCCAGGGCCTTACCTTGCCGTCTCAAGTGCTGACTGTTTTGCTCTTATCCCCCAGAACAACAAAATCCCATACTCTTTAAGTTTGAAGTTCAAAAGTATTATATAACTCTTCCAAGCACAAATTTGTGAGATTTTCACTTTTCCTCATTTTCAAAATAGAAAATGACAACTATGAATAGGGGCTATCATACTGTGAACATTTGAAAAACAATGGGGAGATATGAGAAATTGATAAATGGCCAGGTGCAGTGGCTCATGCCTATAATCCCAGCACTTTGGGAGGCCATGGCAGGTAGATCACCTAAGGTCAGGAGTTCAAGAACAGCCTGGCCAATATGGTGAAACCCCATCTTTACTAAAAATATAAAAATTAGCCAGGTATGGTCATGCACACCTGTAATCCCAGCTACTGAGGAGGCTGAGGCAAGAGAATCGCTTGAACCCAGAAGGCAGAGGTTGTAGTAAGTCAAGATCATGCCACTGTACACTCGAGTCTGGGCAACAGAGTAAGACTCTGTCTTAAAAAAAGAAACTGATAAGTAATAAATTCCTAATTTAAAAATGTAAGCAACCTAATTTAGGCTATGTGGCACTTTTATACAACCAAATAGCAAATTCAATTGATGAGAACTTCCTGTTCCCTAATCTTTACTTTTGTTAAGGTCTGAATTATTCTGAAGTTACAGAATAATTTATATTCTTCCCCATATCTAGAATCATTCTTTGCAAAGCTTGTAACATTATTAGGAACATTTAATTAGGAACATTAAAGTCCATTAATGTTCCTAAGTGAAAGTAAGAAGAAAAGATATACCTTAGAAAAACAAGTAAAATGACTCTGGTACTAAGACAAATTATATATTTAGTCATCATTACTATTTGAGTTCAAATGACATCAAGAAAACAAAGAAAAGTACAAAACATCTACAAGTTGCCAGAGAAGTGTTAAAACTTATCATCAAAGTAACCTCTTTTTCATCTGCTACTTGAACTGAGATAATTTTTCTTTAGCAAAAATTGCTCAATTACACTAACCCCTTCCAGGAAGTAATCCATTTATTGTAGTTGAGCAGTCTTAGTGATGGCAGCAGTGGCCCATCTAGAGCAGCTGCAGTGGGGTAAGTGGGGGCAGGGCTGTGTGCTCCACCGAGCTGGCAGGGGTTAGGAGCAGGCAGAAGCTCCATGCTCCTGGGTGTGGCTGCAGCCACCTAGCCACCACTGTGGACCCAGGCTTCTCTGCACCGAGGAAGGCCCCCCATTCCCCTGTAGGCTCAGAAGTGCCTACTCCCACTGCCTAGCCTCTTCCTGCTCCCAGCTCCTGCTCCAATCTTGGCTTTCTGCTCCCAGCACCTGCTCCAATCTTGGAACAAAGTTGAGGCCAAGCCCAGGCACTGTTGCAAGCCAGCTGAGTGGGTGCAGACGAGCACAAGAGGGAAGCCAAGGAGGGGCTCAATGTTGGCCTGCAGGTGCCCCTCAGCAGGAACAACCTAGGCACTGGGAACAGTTGTAGGAGGCAGAGAGGCTCCTGGGCAGAAAGGTGCAGATCCCTGGTGAAGCCTCACCTTCAAACCGGGGAAGGCCTCAAGCCTGGGGGCCAGGCTGCCAGTCCTGTGGACCGGAATGGAAACTTATGGTGCTTTCTCTGGGCCTGCCCATAGCTGCCCATGAACTAAGCAGCATGTACCTCAACCACTCGGAAGCCCATAAAAATCCCAGACTCTGCCAACTTTGAGGAGAGGATAGGATGACCAGCTACAGAGAGGAGCTACCCACTTCAACTCCAGGGTCTCTTGTCTGCCAAAAGCTAAGCACTCATCAGGACATCCTGGCTGCAGAAAGGAGCTACCCACTGCAAGTCTCCTCTGAGCTATTCTATCACTCAATAAAACTCCTGTTTATGTTGCTCACCCTCCACTTATCCATGTTACCTTATTCTTCTTGGGGGTGGGACAATAACTAGGGACCTGTCAAATGGTGGGGTTGAAAGAGCTGTAACACAAACAGGACTGAAACACACTCCTTGCTCACCACATTGCGGGGGATAAGAAGGAGAGAAGAGCTGCAGCCCTTCAGGGAGCCCAGACCTAGGAGTTCCCCAAGCCAGGGCTGTGACACCCTCTTTGGGGCTCTGAGATTCCTGGCATCTCCAAGCTTCCAGGCGCCACTGTGTTTCCTGGTGCCAGCCAGGGAAGCTGCCTGTGGTAAACATGGTCCAAACACGGCATGCAGGGAGCCAACACCCATGCTGGTGCCTGGAGTTGCCTGCCCCACCACAGCCAGAGTGCCTGGCTGTGCACAGTGGCCGGACCCCATGCTCACTCACTCACACACCCCTCACCACTCTGCTTGCCCTTGGCAGGCATGGGATCCAGGCCAGTAGTATGAGCTGCACACAGCCTGCCAGGCTGATTGTGCCTAGTGGACCCAAGCAAAACTCAGGCAAAGGCACCACCAGCCACAGAGGTTTCTGGCTGGTGATATAACACCCCAAGGATCCTGTGACATTAGGATTTCTAATATCATGAATTCTTATTTTGGAATTTATGCTTCACATAGTCTTCTTCTAAAACAGAAGTTAAGAATCCTAGTAATAAGTGATACATTTTTACATTTTTTCAGGTTTTTACCTTCTCTATATTCTAGCAAAATATTAATTTATAAAACTCTGTAATATTTTCAGAGAAATCAGTAAACTTTGACCTGTCCCCTAAAATACTTTCCATACTTTCTGCCTATTTGGAAAAATACAGTTAAAATAAAAAAATATTGTTTTTGTTTTTCTTTTGAGACTGAGTTTTGCTCTTGTTGCCCAGGCTGGAGTGCAATGACACAATCTCAGCTCACCACAACCTCTACCTTCTGGGTTCAGGCAATTCTTCTGCCTCAGCCTACCAAGTAGCTGGGATTACAGGCATGTGCCACCATGCCCATCTAACCTTTTAGTAGAGATGGGGTTTTACTATGTTCGTCAGGCTGGTCTTGAACTCCCCACCTTAGGTGATCCTCCCACCTCGGCCTCCCAAAGTCCTGGGATTACAGGTGTGAACCACCATGCCCGGCCAAAAATATTTTGTTTTTAAAATAAAAACCTAACTCACTCTCCCTGTTCGGAATTTACGTGTAAAAACATTAAACTATTTTTGCCTTCTGTTGACGTTATATTTCCTTTTTGCTTTATTTGTCTTATGTAGTCTTTCAAGTGAGGGTCTACCCCATGTTTTTGAAGTATCACCTGACTCTTTAATTAGATATCTTGCTTTTCTGGTCCAAGTAATTCATTAGCTCCCAAAGGTCCTACAGGGACAGCCTACGAGGAGTCACAGTGACACATATTGGTGAATAGAAAATCCTTAACAATAAGTTTAGGAGGAAAGGCAAGCAAGGTTTCAAACCATCTAAAGGACAATGAATAAGGTCTCTGATATCATGCAGGTGGACTCAGAGTGCTACATTCAGTTGCTTATCTCAGGGGTCATAATGTAAATAAAATAATTATTAAACTGACATTTATTCCAGTTCTTCTAATATAGTTACTGGGACTTAATCTACACTTAATGTATTTACTATAATTGACATGCTTTCCTAATTTTAATGAATATATCCCTTTAAAATCTGGATCTTGTCTACAGCTATACCACCTTGAACATGCCTGGTCTCAAAAGCTAAGAACAGTTGTGCCTGGATAGTACTGGTTGTGAGACCACATGAGAATACCGAGTACTATATAGGCTTTTGAAAAAAAAAATCTGGATCTTTTCTCAGTTGGTTTCTTCGGGAGTATAGTGGGAAAGGAGGGAAGTGAAATTTTCTCTAAGAGCTAAGCATTCTAACATAAGTACTTTTAAGCTTACCAAACCTATGTATAGAAATCAACACTACAAAATGACTACTAAGGAGTAAAAACTAAAGTAAAATTGTGCCTCAAATACCTTAGAATAAGTAGAAATTTTAAATGCTGGTAACTTCATTTGGAAGCAAAGTTGCCTACTGCATGATCTTGCTTGATGTCCTTGATTTTATCATCGGAGTCAGTTCCAGTTACATTTCTATTAGTATGGATAGATCTAAAGCAGGAGAGAGAAGACACATTTAGGCCATAGAAAACATTACAGATTCTAGGTACTGTGACACACCACTGTTACCCTGTAAGCACAGAGATGTTCTGGTTATTCAAGAAATGTCAATTATCATTCTTGTCACTAGTAACAAGTTTTAAAAAATTAAATATTAAAGGTATAATAGATAAATATATCAACTTGACAAAAGGTAGTTGCTGGCTTTTTTAAAAGCTCAGATCCCCAAAGAAGGTATGCAATCAATTGGGGCTTGCCTTGGTATCCCAGGGGAGCTGCTGAAGTCACCCCAGCAGCAGCAGCCTGAGTATCCAGTTTTAGGTAAAGTGGAATAGTAACAGGAAACAGGGTTCCCAGCAGCACTCTGTAATAAAGAAGCACCTGATATCATGGCTATTATTCTGTCCTAGGCCACTGGAAGTAAGATATTGCAGACTAGATTTTACTAAATTAATGGCACAGTAGATCATGCATATAATCCCAGCACTTTGCTTGGCCAAGGTGGGCAGATTGCCTGAGCTCAGGAGTTCAAGACTGGCATGGGCAACATGGCAAAACTCTGTTTCTAAACAAAAAAAATACAAAAATTAGCTGGGCATTGTGGCACGCACCTGTGGTCCCAGCCACTCAGGAGGCTAAGGAAGGAGGATGGCTTGCGCCCAAGAGGTCAAGGCTACAGTGAGCCAAGATCATGCCACTGCACTCCAACCTGGGCAAAAGAGTGAGATCCTGTCTAAAAAAAGAGAGAGAGAGAAAGATTTACTGGCTTTTGCTATTAAGGCCAAATTAATCTAGGCTTTACCACCCAGGGTTAAGCTTTTTACTAACATTCTCTTTAGAATCACAAAGACAGCCAGCTCCAAAGACGGTCATTATACTGCAGGCCAGAAATGTGAGGCTAGTTAATTCTATCTGTGACTCCTACCCCTATAACTCTTGGGCTTTATTCAAAACACAAACCATTCTGGCCAACTACCCTCTGACCTATTCGCATGCAGTTATGCTTTCTCATCTACTCCATTTGGTCTCCCACTGCTGCCCTTTCTTCCAATCTTTTCCACAAGAACCTCTGGAAATCCCTCTTAGGTAAGTAAAAAAAATCATCTCTACATTCTCAATTTCATCACTGCCCAACTCTTCAACCACTGGGCTAAATCTGGCTCTTGAAAATAATGCTCTATCTAGAGTGTACGGTAAGGCAGTAGAGACAAAATTTTCCAGAGTGACACTTCGAGATCCTCACAAGCAATCCCCTTTCTTCCCTGTGATGTCACATCTGGCTGTATGACCCTCCTCTTCAATTTGTCACTCAATATCTCACTCTATTTTTTCTAACCTGGGTCCAGACTCATTACCTTGGATGCATGCTACCTGTTCTTTCTCCATTCTAGTCTCTCCTTATCTCCGGTTTCAAAATCTTGGTTATCTCCTAAACTATAAATCCACCTAGTATGCTATTTCTTCCTTCAGCTTCATCACCTTCAAAGTCCTTAATCCAGTTGCTTGCTAGAGAAAATCACACAACCATGTGAATTGATCCTGCTGGCTTCTGCTATTTAAGGCTAGAGGCTGAATGCTGTGCAGCAACCCTTTATGCACCATTCGTTAATCAGATCCTTCTCCCATAATTCACACTGCCTTTTTCTCAAACTTCTGCCACTCTACCTCCCCTGCTAAGGGTGGAATGGAATAGCGATTTCTTCATGTTTTCCTTACCCATTTGTGTAAATTTTTTATATTGTGAAAGTACAGGTTGAGTATCCCTTATCCAAATGGCTGGATGTTTCAGATTGTGGAATTTTTTGGATTTGAGGGTATTTGCATGGCACTTACTAGTTGAGAATCTGAAATCTGAAAATCTGAAATTCAAACTGCTCCAATGAGTACTTCCTTTGAGCTCATGTCAGCATTCAAAAAGTTTTGTAATGTGGAGAATTTCAGATTTTCAAATATGGGTTGTTCAACCTGTACTATTTCTCTTGCTTACTTTTAACATGTTCTCAGTCTTAACATTGGCCCTTAATACAGAAGTTTTTTTTTTCAGGTGGATGGATTTGTTCATCATTCCCTTTTTCATATCTTTTAGTATTTCTCTGTTTTGAAATTTCTGTCCCTTTAGTGATAGTAGATAATGCTCTGATTTTCATTTTTCTATGGACCAACCTTCACAATACTTCATTTCCTATAATGTATAGAAAGATTTGGCTCTAAACTGATCTGCATTTCAAATTACCAACCAGTTTTTCCTAGCAACATTAAGAAATTCTCATTATTCCTTGGTTTACAAAGTTTCTTCTTTTATATCTCATTTGTTTGCCTATAAGGTGGGTGTCTGAATTATAATCTACTTAAATAATTATTGTTTATTTGTAGGTTTTAATTTGTGATAAGAATATTCTTGGTATTTTTATCTTTTTTTTTTCTGACAATAAATACATCTTATCATATTCCATGGGTATTCCTGGTGATTTTATGAGTAAGAAATGGCTGCCTTGCTCACTCCAAGTACTGTCTATTTCTGCCATAGTTTTTACCTATTCAAAGTGCTCCTTTCTGCTTTGAGTGATTATCCAAACTATTACTGCATCTAAAACCAAAACCTTCCTAACTGTGCTAGAAAGCTACCTTTCTACATATTTTTTTGTCTGGAGCCAGATTCATAAAAACTTGTCCTTCACAGTTCTCCACACTTTGTATTCACTCTCTCTTTGTATTCACTTTGTATTCATTGGTGAAGGCTGGCTTACGTAAAATAAAAGCATCTCACATCCAAGTTTTGTTTCATAGACTAACATTTTTTATTGGCTCTGAAGAACTTTTCAGATCTTCTTATCTTTCAATGTCTACATAGTTATTTCTATTGGTTTTCATTTTTTGAATACATGCTATATTCATGATTTAAAAATCAAAATGATATAAAATGAAAGCTATATCTAAAAAGTCTCATTCCCACATCATCCACACGCAGCTCACTTTGCCCTGGCTTACTGTAGGTTACCACTTTTATTAGTTTCTTGTATATTCTTCCAGCAATTCTTTACGCAAAGACATTTACCTATAAATACAATCTTATTCGTCTTGCCTTCTGACACAAAATATTCAGTTTTGCATCATACTTTTTATTCACCAGTATGTCCTGGATATTTTTCCAAGTTAGGAAATGTTTCTTCACAGCTTTTACAGCTCTACGATATTCCATTGTGTAAATATACACTAGTTTGTGTAACTAATCCCTTATTTTTCAAATATTAGATTTTTATAAATTTAAGTCTTGTTTCTGACAATAATTTAGTTAAAAAGCAACAACTACATGAACCAAACAGCACAGAAACCTGTGTGGTATGATTTCACAAATTGTATTCCATTAATAAACATGAGCTTCCTTGTATATCATTTTATCTTTTATCTCAAGTTTACTCTATGATCCTATCTAAAAATCCAACAACCATTATGCTCATAAACTTGCAAAATCTTAAAGATTCCCAATCTCACTGAGGGTTTCAATGGGCCTGCAAAAAGATGAAACACATTCTACAAGAGAAACAGTCAAGAATGTTCCATTCTACTTATTGGAATCAGGAAAAGTTTCATGGAGGAAATAGCTTGGGTTCAATCCTAAAAGATAAAGTGATTGAGAGGCAGATGAGGGAAAAGGGAAAACATTAAAGGAGGATCAGTATAAACATAATTTTTAAGTAACATACCTGTCAAGAACTCTAACTAGTCCCATTTCTGCTTAAATGCAGAAAGCCACAAAACAATGTCGCTCCCACTCTAATGAGAAAAAAAAATCCTACCTATAAAATCAAAACTTCTCTTGGTCTAACAAAGAGTGGAGGTCACAAGGCAACCAGTAAATTTAATAAAACTCCAAGTAAATTTTATTCCTCTCCTTGGAGGGATAAACTCCTCCAAGGAAAGACTATACACAAACTGTCTGACCTTTGTCAGGTCACAGAAAAAGAAGTGACCACTATACAACAGTATAAGAAGAAAACTAAAATTTTAACAAATTCTTTTTTTTTTTTTGAGACGGAGTTTCGCTCTTGTTTACCCAGGCTGGAGTGCAATGGCGCAATCTCGGCTCACCGCAACCTCTGCCTCCTGGGTTCAGGCAATTCTCCTGCCTCAGCCTCCTGAGTAGCTGGGATTACAGGCACGCGCCACCATGCCCAGCTAATTTTTTGTATTTTTAGTACAGACGGGGTTTCACCATGTTGACCAAGATGGTCTTGATCTGTTAACCTTGTGATCCACCCGCCTCGGCCTCCCAAAGTGCTGGGATTACAGGCTTGAGCCACCGCACCCGGCCCAATTTTAACAAATTCTTAAAGACCAAGTGTAACCTACTATGTCAGTTTAGAATAGCTGGAGACCTCAGACATAATAAAAGTTTTCACTTGATTGCAAGATTTTCCTCATGCCTTGACCAGGTGGTCACATGAGAGATTAGTATAGTACTACAACGGGAAACCCGAGACGGCCCTCATCATTAGGGGAAGTGTGCAGGAGGTGTCTAGGACAAGGCAGAAGCCTGATTCCCCAACTGTTCTCTAACAGAGGAAAAAAAAGCCTCAAACCACTAGAAGAAGAACAGAAAATCCTCTAACCAAAGGTCCTGGCAGAAATCCATTGCTTCAGGGCAGAATAGAAGCAAAATGCCTCTGCTTCTGGTGAAGAGGTAGACAACACTCTCCCTTACGGGACAGGGAAAGATATAATGTTGTTAGGAGAGGGGTAGAAGCAAAAGAACCTCTGCCACGGCGGTAGAATACAGAGCAGGAAAAAGTGTTAGGCAAAGAATCCTGTACCAATACCAAAGAGACTTCTACTACTACCAGGGGAAAGAAGGATATTCCTGTCTGTGACCTACCACAAATACATAGAACAAAGGGCAGGCCACAAGGAAGAGAGGGAAGTAATGCTGAGGCTGAGAGAGCCCAACTGATGCCCAGGACAAATGGCCTGAATATAAGTGAGTCTGAACCAGAACAAAAGAAAAGCCTGCTCTGCACCACAAGCATGGCACTAAATAACCAACAATAGGCAATTACTGGGATAGGGTCAATAACATATGGAGAAATACTGATACTTGTATTGCACAGATGTGCAAAGACTGTTGGAAGATGAGGATGGTACAGGAACACAGAGAGAAATCTTGCAGAGTGACATGCCATTCTCTAAATACAAGGGACCAGCAGCCAATTGCGGGAGAAATACGAAGCCTATGGTGCACTGAGAGGGTAATGATGGTAACAAAACCCAAAATCAGCTCAACTCTTGAGTATACTGATTCAACCTCCAGCACAAACAACCTGACAGAGGCAGCAGCAAAAGAGGATCACCTCTCTTGTCCTTTGAGCAGAGAGATGGAAAGTTTAAAAAGTAAAATATGAAAGCTAAAAACAGGCACCAGGATCTCCACATTTTCATCGTAATTTCTTCTCTCACTGGAGAGAGAGCGGTTTTCCTTTTTCTTTCTCTTTCTCTTGCCTATTAAACCGCCACTCCTAAACTTCTTCTGTGTGTCTATGTCCTAAATTTTCTTGGTGTGAGATGACCCCAAGTACTTACCCTAGACAACGTAGCTGCTTCATATTGGGAACCTTGACTGGGATACCAAGGTACAACGTTCATCAAAACATAAGCAGAGAAATGGACTCCAACTCTATCCTTTCATTTTGGTGCTCTCAGCCTCCATATTAAAACCAAATCAAATCAATAACAGGCATCCATCAGTCAGTTAAAAATACTGTTAGAGTGGCTGCCATTCTTAAAGACTAGGATATGTGGCTTACCAGGGAGAACACAGAGAATCCCCCAGCACCCACAGGTTACTGGGCATGTTGGCCACATTTGAACCAGCTTCCTTTCAAGGAGGACTCAGCTGTGGTATGGCGCTGGAAGAGGTTCTGGAGTAACTGAGGATTTCTGGCTGTTATCCAAAGGCTTCCAGACTGACTCCAGCCTTCAACCTCCCAATGGGGTGTCAGTAACAGGATCTCCACATTTTTCATCATAATTTCCTCTTTTCCTGTCCAGGATCACCATTATCTCCTATCCTCTCTCCCTCCCCAAAGTCCCCTCTCTCTCACTAGAGAGACGACTGTTTTCCTTTCTCTCTTTCTCTTTGTCTCGCCTATTACACCTCCACTCCTAAAAAAACAGGGATACCACTAAAGTAGTTTTTAGAAACTTATAGCATGAAATGCTTACATTAGAAAACAAGTAAGCTCAAGCTTGAATCAATTTAACCCTCTACCTTAAGGACGTAGAAAAAGAGGAGTAAATTTAACACAAAGCAATTTGAAAGAAAAAATTTGAAAACAAAAAATAGAGAATATGTATGAAACAAAAATCTAATTCTTTGAAAAGTTCACTGAAACTAAATTTCTGACCAGAGTAATCAAAAAAAAGAGAAAGAGAAGCCACAAATTACCTACATTGGTAATGAAAAGAAGACATCACTAGAGACTTTATGTAACAGAGTAATTAGGGAATATTCTGAACAATTTTATGGCAATAAATTCTACAACTTAGATAAAACATACCAATTCCTTAGCTCATAATTTAAAATCTTCCCATGAAAACAGTTCCATGACAAATGGCTTCGTTGGTGAATTCTACTTAACATTTAATGAGAAATCATACCAATATTACAAAACTCTTCCGGAAACAAGAAGAAAACATTTCCCAATGCATTTTTTGAAAAGAGCATTGACCCTGATACAAAAATCAGACAAACTACAGACCATCATCCTTTCATGAACATAGATGGAAAATATCTTAACCAAATGAATCTAGCCAATATATAAAAAGAAATATATATCATAGCCAAATACTATTTATCCCAGAAATGCAGTGCTGGTTCAACATGAAAAAAAAAATTCATCAATGTAATCCACCATATCAACACACTGAAAAATCATCTTAATTAATACAAAAAAAAGGGGGTACATTTGGGCCAGGCACAGTGACTCACGCCTGTAATCCCAGCACTTTGGGAGGCCAAGGTGGGCAGATCATTTGAGGTCAGGAGTTTGGGACCAGACCGGCCAACATGGTGAAACCCCGTCTCTACTAAAAATACAAAAATTAGCTGGGCATGGTGACGTACACCTATAATCCCAGCTACTGGGGAGGATGATGCAGGAGAATCACTTGGACCTGGAAGGTGGAGGCTGCAGTAAGCCGAGATGATCGCCCCCCACTGCACTCCAGCCTGTGTGACAGAGTGAGATTCTGTCTCAAAAAAAAAAAAAATGGCATTTGAAAAACTTCCATAATCATTCATGATTCAAAACTCTCAGAAACAGAAGAGAACATCCTCAGCCTACAAATCTATAGCTAATATTATACGGATAATCACAAAAGACTAAATGTTGTCTATTAAGACGATGAACAAGGCAAGAACATCTGCTCTCACCACTCCTATTCAACAGTGTACTGTATTGTACTATACTGTCAATACAGTGATGCAAGAAGAAGGAATAAAAGCCAGAAGAAGGATTTTAAAAGTAGAAACAATGCTGATTTTTTCCACAAATAACAAGATTATCTATATAGAAAATCCCAAAGGATTTATCTACTAAATTTATCTAATAAATTTCTACTACTAAAACTGGTAAATGAATTGAGCAAAATTTCAGAAGACAAGGTCAACACACAAAATTAAATTGTACGTCTAGCGGTAGTAATGAATAATTAGAAATGAATTAAAATAGTAGCAATTATATAAGCATTAAAAAGAAACAGAATATAACAAAATAAATGAAAGATTTGTGTGCTCAAAAATATAAACCACACAGGCTAGGTGTGGTGGCTCATGCCTGTAATCCCAGCACTTTGGGAGGCCGACGCAAGCAGATCACGAGGTCAGGAGATTGAGATCATCCTGGCTAACACGGTCAAACCCCATCTCTACTAAAAATCCAGAAACTTAGCCAGGCGTGGTGGCATGCACCTGTAGTCCCAGCTACTCAGGAGGCTGAGGCAGGAGAATCCCTAGAACCTGGAAGGCGGAGTTTGCAGTGAGCTGAGATCGCGCCACTGCACTCCAGCCTGGGCAACAGAATAAAGACTACATATCAAAAAATATACACGCACACACACACACACATAAAGCACAGTGAGAAAAATCAAAAACCTCAATAATTGGAGACACACTATTTTCAAAGATGAGATCAATCAATATTAAGATGTCAATTCTCCCCAAATTAATGTAAATCCAATTAAAATCCCAGCAGGCTTTTTCTAAAAACTGACGTGCTGATTCTAAAATTTTATGAAAATCCAAAGAAACTAGAATAGTCAAAACACTTTTGGAAAAGAAGAACAAAGTTGGAAGTCTTAGACTCACTGATTTCAAGACTTTCTATAAAGCTACAGCAATTAAGACATTGTGATTCTGCCATAACGACAAACACAAAGATCAATGGAACAGAAGGGATAGTCCAGAAATAAATCTACATATTTATGGTCAATTGATTTCAAACAAAAGTACCAGGGTAATTCAATGGAAAGAGAATTGTCTTGCAACAAATGTTGCTGGAACAATTGGCAATCCATATGCTAAAACAAAACAAAACTAAATCCTCAACCCACACCTCATGTCTTACACTAAGATTAATAGACCTACATATAAAAAATTCAAAACTATACAACTTAGGAGAATATAGAAGAAAATCTTAGCCCAGAGGTTGGTAAACTCATCCTGCAGAGGGCCAAACAGTCTCTGCTGAAACTATCTGCCATTGTAGCAAGAAAGCAGCCATAGACAATACATAAACAAATGTTCATGACTGCATTCAAATAACATTTTATTTACAAAAACAAGTAGCGAGCTGAAAATCAGGTCATTAGTTTGCCAACCTCTCACTAAAGCAGAGTTTTTTGTTTCTTTATGGCCTGCTGAATAATGAGCATTCACATCATGCCTGGCATATAGATGACACAGAGTAAACATTTGTTAAACAAAAGAATGAACAAATGCATGGCATATATTTTATTTCCTTTAATCGTCAATATTCTTCTAAGGAAGGTATTATTAGTGTCACTGCAGATGAGAAAACTTACATTTGCCCAATATTACATAGCTGGTAAGCCAGGATTCATATGCAGGTTGGTCTTATTCCAGTGTGAAGCAGAGTTTTTATATATAATGCTAAAAGCACAAACAATAAAAAAGTTAATAAATAACACTTTATTACAATTTTAAACTTTTACTCTTCAAAAGATAGTGTTATATAAATATAAGGATGAGCCACAAATCTGGAGAAAATATTTGCAAAACAAGTATCTGACGAAAAACTTTTCAGAATATAAAGACCCTTCAACACAATAAAAAAAATAAACAATAAATAAAAATAATGGACAGAATATTTGGACGATGCAAAAATGACAACTCTTAACAAGCAAACAAGCAGTCTAGAGACATGGTACATATGTTTAATCTTTCCTACTGGTCTTTCTGCTATCTGAAACAGGACCAGTGCTGCCTGGATAGAGCATACAGTGTTCTGCCTTATACAAAAAGACACCCACAAATGATAATTCTCAGAGCTTTTTTTTTTTTTTTTTTTGAGACAAAGTCTTCCTCTGTCACCCAGGCTGGAGTGCAGTGGCACAATCTTGGCTCACTGCAACCTTCACCTCCCAGGTTCAAGCAATTCTCCTGTCTCAGCCTCCTGAGTAGCTGAGATTACACGCCCAGCTAATTTTTGTATTTAGTAGAGATAGGGTTTCACCATGTTGGCCAGGCTGGTCTCGAACTCCTGACCTCAAGAGATCCACCTTCCTCAGCCTCCCAAAGATGTGGGATTTCAGGCAAGAACCACTGCACTTGGCCTATCAGAACATTTTTTTTTTCTTTGAGACAGAGTTTTGCTCTTGTTACCCAGGCTGGAGTGCAATGGTGCAATCTCGGCTCACCACAACCTCCGCCTCCTGGGTTCAGGCAATTCTCCTGCCTCAGCCTCCTGAGTAGCTGGGATTACAGGCACGTGCCACCACGCCCAGCTAATTTTTTTGTATTTTTAGTAGAGACAGGGTTTCACCATGTTGACCAGGATGGTCAACATGGGTGGATCTTGACCTCGTGATCCACCCGCCTTGGCCTCCCAAAGTGCTGGGATTACAGGCTTGAGCCACCGCGCCCGGCCTATCAGAGCATTTTTAAAGTTGGGTAACACAGTACTTGGTACAAAAAGAAAACTGTACAAAACAAGTGATGGTGAACAGAAATTTCCCTCCAATCATCCGGCTCCCTTCCCTTGTTTACTTAATGTATTCATAGATATTCTATCCATATAAAAGTGTACATTTTTTTTTAAGACTGAGTCTTGCTCTGTTGCCCAGGCTGGAGTGCATTGGCGCAATCTCAGCTCACTGCAATCTCCATCCCCCAGCCCCGGGTTCAAGAGATTCTCTCACCTCAGCCTCCCAAGTAGCTGGGACTACAGGTGCCTGCCACCACACCTCACTAGTTTTTGTATTTTTAGTAGAGATGGGGTTTCACCATGTTAGCCAGGCTGGTCTCAAATTCCTGACCTTGTTTTCCACCCACCTTGGACTCCCAAAGTGCTAGGATTACAGGCATGAGCGACCATGTCCAGCCCAAAGCATATACTTTTTTAAACAAAAGTGGTGGCATATTTTTTATGATTTGGCTATGTCCCCACCCAAATCTCATCTTGAATTCCCATGTGTTGTGGGAAGGACCCAGTGGGAGGTAACTGAATCATTGGGGCAGGCCTTTACCCATGCTGTTCTCATGGTAGTGAATAAATCTCATGAGATCTGATGGTTTCATATGGAAGAGTTTCCCTGCACAAGCTCTCTCTCTTGGCCTGTTGCTACCCATGTAAGATGTGACTTGCTCCCACTCCCCTTCTGCCATGATTGTGAGGCCTCCCCAGCCACATGGAAATATAAGTCCATTAAACCTCTTTCTTTTATAAATTGCCCTGTTTTGGGTATGTCTTTATCAGCATCATGAAAATAGACTAATACAGCAAGTTGGTACTGGGAGTGGGGCACTGCTGAAAAGATATACGAAAATGTGGAGGCTACTTTGGAAATGGGTAACAGGAAGAGGTTAGATGAAAAGATACCCAAAAATGTGGAAGCTACTTTGGAAATGTGTAACAGTCAGAGGTTGGAACAGTCTGGAGTGCTCAGAAGAAGACAAGAAAATGTGGGAAAGTTTCAAACTCCGTAAGACTTGTTGTATGGCTTTGACCAAAATGCTGATAATGATATGGACAATGAAATCCAAGCTGAAGTGGTCTCAAATGGAGATGAGGAAGTTGTTGGGAACCAGAGCAAAGGTGACTCTTGTTATGTTTTAGCAAAGAGACTGCTGGCATTTTGCCCCTGCCCTAGAGATTTATAGAAATTTGAACTTCAGAGAGATGAATGAGGGTATCTGGTGGAAGGTATTTCCAAGCAGCAAAGCATTCAAGAGGTGACTTAGGTGCTGTTAAAGGCATTCGGTTTTGTAAGGGAAAATAGAGCATTAAAATATGTGGAAAATGTGCAGCCTGACAATGTGATATAAAAGAAAATCCTATTTTCTGAGGAGAATTCAAGCCAGTTGCAGAAATTTGCATAAGTAATGAGGAGCCGAATGTTAATCACCAAGACATGGGAAAAACATCTCCAGGGCATGTCAGAGACCTTGGTGGCAGCCCCTCCCATCATAGGCCCAGAGGTTTAGGAGGAAAAAATGATTTTGTGGACTGGGCCCAGGGTCCCTCTGCTGTATGCAGTCTAGGGACTTAGTGCCCTGTGTACCAGCCACTCCAGCTGTGACTAAAAGGGGCCAAGGTACAGCTCAGGCTATTATTTCAGAAGATGCAAGCCCCAAGTCCTGGCAGTTTCCACATCATGTTGAGCCTGTGAGTGCACAGAAGTCAAGAACTGGGGTTTGGGAACCTCCAACTAGATTTCAGAAGATGTATGGAAACACCTGGACCTGGATGCCCGAGCAAAAGTTTGTTGAAGGGCTGGGGCCCTCATGGAGAACCTCTGCTAGGGCAGTGCAGAAGGGAAATGTGGAGTCAGAGACCCCACACAGAGTTCCTACTGGGGCACCACCTAGTGATACTGTGAGAAGAGGGCCACCATCCTCCATACCCCAGAATGGTAGATCCACCAACAGCTTACACTGTGCACCTGGAAAACTCACAGACACTCAACGACAGCCCATGAAAGCAGCCAGGAGGGAGGCTGTACCCTGCAAAGCCACAGGGGCAGAGCTGCCTGAGACCACAGGAACCCACCCCTTGCATTAGCATATCTGGATGTAAGACATGGAGTCAAAGGAGATCACTTTGGAGCTTTAAGATTTGACTACCCTGCTGGATTTTGGTCTTGCTTGGGACCTGTAGCCCCTCTCTTTTGGCCAATTTCTCTCATTTGGAATGGCTGTATTTACCCAATGCCTATATCCTCATTGTATCTAGGAAGTATCTAACTCACTTTTGATTTTACAGACTCACAGGTGGAAGGAGTTTGCCTTGTCTTGGATGAAACTTTGGACTGTGGACTTCTGAGTTGATGCTGAAATGAGCTAAGAGTCGGGGGACTGTTGGGAAGGCAGAATTGGTTTCGAACTGTGAGGACATGAGATTAGGGAGGAGCCAAGGGTGAAATGATATGGTTTGGCTGTGTCTCCGCCCAAATCTCATCCTGAATTCCCACATGTTCTGGGAAGGACCTGGTGAAAGGTAACTGAATCATGGGGCAGGTCTTTTCCCATGCTGTTCTTGTGGTAGTGAATACCTCTCATAAGATCTGATGGTTTCATAAGGGGAGTTTCCCTGAACAAGCCCTCTTTCTTTGCCTGCTGCCATTCATTTAGGATGTGACTTTCTCCTCCTCCCCTTCCACCATGATTGTGAAGCCTCCCCAGCCATGTGGAACTGTAAGTCCATTAAACTTCTCTCTTTTGTAAATTGTCCCGTTTCAGGTATGTCTTTATCAGCAGCATGAAAACAGATTAATACAATTCTATAGAGTTCTGTATCTTTTTA
This sequence comes from Callithrix jacchus, assembly GCF_049354715.1. Classification (NCBI taxonomy): domain Eukaryota; kingdom Metazoa; phylum Chordata; class Mammalia; order Primates; family Cebidae; genus Callithrix; species Callithrix jacchus. The sequence continues at coordinate 90,685,579 of NC_133515.1, forward strand.
ACATCGTGTACCTTACCACTCATTTCATGCCATTCCTTATAGAATTCCCTCATCCTTTTTTTAACAATCTCATGATACATGAATATATCACAATTTAATCAGTTTCTCACTGATGATGTCATTTCCAATATTTTGCGATACAGACAATGCTATATCTCTGTACTCTTGAAGCAGAATTACTGAGTGAAAGAGTATCTGCATCTTAAATTATGATAGTCTGTGCTAAACTGTGCTCTACATAATTTATCAGGGCTTAAAAAAATATGGACACATGTCAGTAAGCTTTCCAGTTCATGGAAAACTAAAATGAAAGAACAAATTCTCCTAATATAGCTGCATTTACTAAACAAAGATGTTTTGAAGATTTTCAACTAAATAATCCAAGATACTTATTAAATTTATAGTCAGTGACAAGACAAATGTATAGTGAATAACAACAAAAAAGAGGTTTATCCAGGCCTCCCATTATCTCAAAATCTTTTCTATTAAATTAAGGTAATATTTTAATTTGAAATTTTTAATGTAATTTCCAAAGGAACTTAAATTGTTATAAGTTAAAATAGAAGATAAATAGGATTAATCATAATAAAATCATGTATATAAAATTAAAAGATTAGACACTATAATAGATGGTATGGTCACACACTATCTTCCAAACATGGCTGGCATTGATTATTTCCTTCTTAATGTGCACATGTCATTCCACCTATGAAGAGATGAGGCTTTATTTCCTAGTCCCTTGAATCCTGGTTGGCCTTGTGACTTGCTTTGACCAGCAGGAAGAATGTGGTCAAAGTGACGTTCTGCAACTGCAGTAACCCGGAGGACTGGTAGCTTCCCCTTCTTCTCTATTCTTGGAAGCCAGAGGCCATGTAAGAAATCCAACTACCCTGACACCACAATGCTGTGGAGACGCCATGTGGAGGCATACAAAAGTGTCAGACATGTGAAGAAAGCCTGAGACTATCCAACCCATAGCAGCTACCAACTAAGTAATCCCAGCTGATGCCACATAGAGCAGAAGAATCCCCTATCCGAGCCCTGATGAAACTCCTGATCCACAGAATTGTAAAAATTATAAATCACTGCTGTAGTCACAAGGTTTTGGGGTGATTTGTTACATGGCAATAGACAATTCAAATAGATACTACTAACAAGCTCATGATATCAGCAAATTAAAAACACCAAGTGTCAAATCTGGGTCTATGTTTTCCAGGTTATAAGTTTTCATTTTGCAATAAGAGAAAAATAAAACATGTAACTTTTGTATCTAAACGAGATGCACTTGTACAAAGAACAATGAACCTAGGACTGTAGTTTCAAATATAATTTTAGAAAATGCAAATCATTCAAATGATGTGTCTTACAGATTGACTCTATTTAGACAGATAACATATCATTAAATCAGAACTCAGCACAGGCATTTTCATGTCACAGGAGACTAAGATGATGTGGTCTTGATACTTTTGTTCTCTGAAGACATAATACAAGAAATTACATGAATGCATAATTAAGATATTCATTAGACTGTCTGTCTCATATTAGATGTAGATTTTTTGCTATTAAGTAAAGTTTTTAAGAGATGAGATCTTGCTCTGTTGCCCAGGCCAGAGTACAGTGGCACAATCACAGCTTCTGTGAAGTTTTGATAGACATTAAATAGCTGTCAGTTTGTGATTAAATATAATAAAAACAGGCTGGGTGTGGTGGCTCACACCTGTAATCCCAGCACTTTGGGATCACTTGAGGTCAGGAGTTCAAGAACAGCCTGGCCACACAGTGAAACCCCATCTCTACAAAAATACAAAGATTAGCTGAGTGTGGTGGCGGGCACCTGGAATCCCACCTACTTGGGAGGTTGAGGCAGGAGGACTGCTTGAACCTGGGAGGCAGAGGATGCAGTGAGCTGAGATCACACCACCGCACTCCAGCCCAGGCAAGAGAGTGAATCTCCATTTCAAAAAAAAATCTAATAAAAGCACAGAATATTCTACAAGGTTGGTTAAATTTAGAGCTATATACATTAAGAGCACAAGTATCTATCTCTCCCCACAAACTGTTCCCTCTGAGATCACCAGCATTTTCTTATATACTTTACGTTCTGGGGTACATGTGCAGATCATGCAGGATTGTTGCACAGGTACATACATAGCAATGTGGTTTGCTGCTTCCATCCCCCATCACCTATATCTGGCACTTCTCCCCATGTTATCCCTCCCCAACCTCCCCAACAGACCCCAGTGTGTGATGCTCCCCTCCCTGTGTCCACGTGTGCTCATTGTTCAACACCCGCCTATGAGAACATCCGGTGTTTGATTTTCTGTTCCTGTGTCAGTTTGCTGAGAATGATGGTTTCCAGATTCATCCATGTCCCTATAAAGGACATGAACTCATCATTTTTTATGGTTGCATAATATTCCATGGTGTATATGTGCCACATTTTCCCTGTCCATTCTATCATCGATGGGCATTTGGGTTGGTTCCAGGTCTTTGCTATTGTAAACAGTGCCTCAACAAACATATGTGTGCATTATAATCCTTTGGATATATACCCAGTAATGGGATTGACCAGCATTCTTTAATGCTATATCCTATGTAAATACCTTGGTTCTTGACTTACCTGATCTCAAACCATAGAATCCATATAATTAACCATTCCCTCTCAGTCATCAAGTGTAGCCCATACTCAAGGGGGTGGTGGGAGGGTAGGGGATTAAGTTCCACTTCCTTGAGAAGTGTCTGCAAAAATTATTTGGAATTCTTCTGTACAAGATAAATAAATAAGTGGGGACAATTATTTATTTAACTGTTTATTTTAATCAGTGTGGACTTAGAGATACTTATTTTATGCTTTGGGTCATTATCCAGTAATATGATACTATTTATTTTATTGTGCAAATTGTTCCAGCTTCGGTCATTGGGTGCTCTTTTAGTTAGCTCCTGTATGCCTTTGCCAAGCCCCTGTCCTTTTGCATTTTGCATATTTTCTTATTTTCTGGCACTCTACAATGTTCCAGGCTCAACTTGCAAATTCCCTGCCCCAGCCCGAGAGTCAGCCATTTTCCAAGGAGCCTTAGTTCTTTCTACCTGAGAATGGTATTAGAAACCAAGATCTGATGCTGGGTGTGCTCGTGCTACTGGGTTATCATTTCTCCTAGGCCCTCTCAGCAAACAGAGCTAGGAAATAAATGTATGTATACTAGGCTATGTATACATACACATCTATACTTATTCCTGAATCTGTATCATTATTAAGGTAAACATGAGTTCAATGCTTATGTTTCAAACTCTAATTCAGTACCATATGATTCATTCTAGCCTTCTCCGTGCCTGTGGTTCCCTCACTCCCTAAATATGAGAAAACTAGCTCCCATCATTCACCATTCATTTACTTATTTTTTTAATCCCAACATACATTTACAATGTTTTTTGAACTGTCAGCTCACACTCTACTGAATTTCTGTCCTACCTTTTTTCTTCTCAAATCCTTTTTTTTTTTTTTTTTGAGACGGTCTCATTCTGTTACCCAGGCAGGAGTACAGCAGCACAATCATGATGACTCACTGTGGCCTCAACTTCTGGGCTCAGGTGCTCCTCCCACCTCAGCTCCCAAGTAGCTGGAACTACAGGTGCATACCGCCATGCCCAGCTACTTTTTTGTATTTTTTGTAGAGATGGGGTTTTGCTATGTTGCCCAGGCTGGTCTCAAACTCCTGAACTCAAGCAGTCCACCACCTTGGCCTTTCAAAGTGCTGGGGTTACAGACTTGAGCCATCACACCCAGTCAGAATCCTCATTTTAGAAGCACATGTTCCTAAGATCCTTGACCTGGATCACCTCTTCTATCTCTGCACATTTTATCTGGGTGATCTTTCATATTCACAACTTTATTTCCCAAATGCTGATACTCTTCTAATCAGAATCTCTAACCCACATCTCTCTTCTAAAATTCAGACCAACTTATCCAAATACCAACTGGATCTCAAGTTAGATGTCCCATAGGCACTTCAAACTCAATTCAACCATCCTTCCCTAACCTTCTGCTCCAAGGTTTATCTACTAAATGACACCATCATCTACCTATCTGCATAAGCCAGAAATTTAAGACTAGATTGGTCCTCTTCTTTCTACTCTTCCTAATATCCAACCACCAAACCCTAAATCTTTCTCAAATCCATCTCCATCCTTATGATCCTACTGTAGCCAATCTAACATTACCTCCAATCTAGAAAAATTATTGTTAGAACAAATGACTACCCAAGACAACTTCCTAACTGATCTCCCTAACTTTAATTTTACCTGGCTCTAATGCATTCACACTACAGCCTGAGTAATCTTCCTAAAAAAACAAACCAGATCATATAACTCTTCATTATTAAAATATTTCAATAGATTCCCATTCCTCTCAGGATAAGGTCCAACTGCCCTAACATTGCTTTCAAGGTTTTGTGTGATACTGTACCTCGTGACCTCTCTCCTGACATCTTTCTCTCACTTTATACCCTCCGCAATCAACTAATCTGAAATCTTCTCAATTTCTCTGTCCCCTTTACTTATCTCAATTCAGATGTTCCTTCTTTAGAAAGCCATCTCTGCCTCCCCTGTTCATCCGGGTTAAGTGCTCCTGTTCTATGCTCACATTCAATTATGTGGTCCATCCATTGTAGCATCCACCAACCTACATTGTAATATCTGGTTATTTTGTATCCCTTGCTAGACTATACACTCAATCTGGACCAAAAAAAAAAATCACATTATCTCTGCTACAATTTGATTTGTCCCCCTCAAAACTCATGATGAAATTTGATCCCCTCTATAGCAGTGTTGGGAGGCAGGGCCTGGTGGAAGGTGTTTGGGTCATGGGGGCAGATCCCTCAAATAGGTTTAATTCTCTCCTATGGGAGTGAGTTCTCACTTTCTCAGGACTGGACTAGTTACTGCAAGAGTGGATTGTTATAAAAAGAAGTTTGGCTTCCTAGAATTCTCTTGCTTCCACTCTTACAATGTCATCTCTTTGTACATGCTCACTCCCTTTTCTGTTTCTCCACCATGTTTTGACCCAGCACCTAGTCCTCACCATAAGCCCCTAGATGGAGCACTAAGCTCTTGAACTTCCCAGTCTGCAGTATCAGGATAAGACAACTGTTTGTCACTGTATCCTCAGAGACTAGCACAAAGAATACAACAAATGCTTAAAATAAATACTTTTGAGATTCTATTTTTGTTATTTCTGTGGCTTAGGTTTCATGACTATTTTATAGGTAATCAAAATAAAATCCCCTTGTAAGGTACAAAGTTTAATATTAATCTGTTAAATCAAGTTTACTAATTATATTATTCTAAAGAGTATCCTCCTGGATATATTCTATAGAAAAAGTACAAAGTTAATATAATTTCCAAAACCTTGTCTGTCTGGAAATCTCTTTTTAGCCTCTGTACATCAATGACAATGTAGCAAGGTATAAAACTGAGGTCAGGCCGGGCACAGTGGCTCATGCCTATAATCCTAGCACTTTGGGAGCCAGAGGCGGGCAGATCACCTGAGGTCAAGAGTTCAAGATCAGCCTGACCAACATGGAGAAACCCTGTCCCTACTATACATACAAAATTAGCCGGGCATGGTGGCACATGCCTATAATCCCAGCTGCCTGGGATAAGGTAGGAGAATCACTGGAACCCAGGAGGTAGAGGTTGCAGTGAGCCAAGATCACACCATTGCACTACAGCCTGGGGAATAAGAGTGAAACTCTGTCTAAAAAAAAACCTGAGGTCATATCTTCTTCTCTTACAAACTTATATAAAGACCGATATCACCTACCACAGTAGTTCCCAAACTCTAAGGCCAGAACCAATGCTATTTGGTGATGAACTTCTCATTAGTTCTCAGTAAAATCAAAAACAATAACAGTATTATTTAAGCTAAAGCAAAAATTATTGAATTGTTTTATATTTTATATCTTTGTTTAGCCAAAAAAATTTTATAATTTATGCTAGTCATCCAAATTTTCTACTAGAATTTACTAGTCTATTAAACCAAGGATCTTAAATTCTTTATCTAACATTTTTTATTAGAAGACTGGATTCCAACCTGATTGTCTTCCCTTTGAAAATCATTTGGTTCCCCACTTTGAATATTTGTAGAATTTTCCCTCTTATCCTTAAATATCAGAAATGTGACTACTACATCCGCTAATCTTATTTGCTGAGTTCTTTTAAAAGTTAAAGTCTTCAATTTAGCAACATTTTCAACATTTTCTGTAAGTAGTTCTTGACTACTTATGCATCATCTCTGTTCTTTTAAAACACCTAATTTATATACACCAAATTTCTTGCATCTATCTACTCTATCTGTGTTACCTTTTTGGTCATGATCTCCATGTCTACCTTCCCATAACTCTGGAGCATTAAATAAACTAGTCTTTTAACTCACCAGTATTGTTTACTGGAGTATCCAATCTACTTTTCATTATTATTAATTTTAATTCAATATTAATGATTTTGTTTTCTAAAAGTTTTTTTCCTGTTCTCAGAATGCTTTCTTGTTTATAATAATCCCCTCTTAAATCTCACTGCACTGAGTCTATGAATTTAAATTTTTAATGTCTGATGCAGTGTTATAACTATTTCACAGGCAGCCATCTGCTATGAAAACTCAAATTACATCTTCTTTAGAACTGCTGAGTCTTCTTATCTCCTATGAATTTTCAGTTGGCTCACACTACAAGAGGGATGGCCATGTTCTTCCAGAATCTGAAGCTGAGAAAGGCTCTCTCAGGGATTATTTAGATCAGTGTCAAAATCTTTTTCAGATAATCTCCCTTTTATATCAGCCTTGTAAATCAAAAACCAACTGGGGCCATAACCTCTTCACCTGCAAACAACAGACTGCTAAGGCCAGCCTCCATGTTAGCCTTAATCCAGCCAATGGACTGGCTCTCTGTGTCAGTTAGGATTAGGTTCTGTTGCACATGACAAATACCTGTAATGTGTAGAAATGAGAGGTTTATTTTTCTCTCACGTAAGTGATCTGGAGGAAGATAGTTCAGCTGTTCCTGTTTTGGTATGTCTTAGTTATCAAATCACTACTCAGTCCTTACTTATCCTTCGATAATCTGGCATTGCTGATGACTCCCTCACTTCTGGTTCCCATGACATGACTCTTGGTTCACCTCTCACTCTTTCAATCATTCTTTTCTCCCTTGCCTGCAGGCTCCCCTTCTTCAACATAGTCTCAAACAGTAGTGGTCATTTGGTCTCACAGTTTATTCACTCTTCCTGAGAAACTTCACCCATCAACTACAATTATCACTTACGTATGACTTCCAAATTTTGCTCAACCCCAAACATTTGAGTTCCAAATCCATATATCCACTAGTCTAACAGACTATAACACTTTTTCCGTGTGGTTGTCTCGCAGACATCTCAATCTCAGCATGCTCAAGTGAGATAGAAGTATCTTTTATTCTCATTCCCAAAATGCTTTTACTATTGCATTTGCTACCATGGTTTCTGGCAATATCATCTCTCCATTCAACCAATCAAGAAACCTAAGAATAGTCTAGAATCCAGGCTGCACATGGTCCCAGCACTTTGGGAGGCAGATTACAAATTCAAGAGATCAAGATCAGCCTGGCCAACATGGAGAAACCCCGTCTCTACTAAAAATACAAAAATTAGCTGGGCATGGTGGTGGGCGCCTGTAAACCCAACTACTCAGGAGGTTGAGGCAGGAGAATAGTTTGAACCTAGGAGGCAGAGGTTGCAGTAGACCAAGATTGAGCCATTGCACTCCAGGCCTGGGCGACAGGGCGAGACTCCATTTTAAAAAAAAAAAGAAGAATAGTCTAGAATCCCTTTTCTGTCTCATTCCCACACAGGTATGTTTTCTTAATTCTACATACTTAACAACTCTTGTATTTGTCTCCTTATGCTGCTAAGTTTAGGATCTCATTATGTCACTGGAGCATCAAAAAGATCCCGTCCTGGCTGGGTGCGGTGGCTCACAGCACTTTGGGAGGCTGAAGCAGGAAGATCACTTGAGGTTAAGAGTTCAAGACCAGCCTGCCCAACATGGTGAACCCTTGTCTCTACTGAATATTGGCCAGGCACAGTGGCTCATGCCTATAATCCCAGCACTTTGGGAGGCCAAGGCGGGCAGACCATGAGGTCAAGAGATTGAGACCATCCTGGCCAACATGGTGAAACCCTGTTTCTACTAAAAATACAAAAAATATAGCTGGGCATGGTGGCAAACACCTGTAGTTCCAGCTACTCGGGAGGCTGAGGCAGGAGAATCGCTTAAACCTGGGAGGCGGAGGTTGCAGTGAGCCAAGATTATGCCACCGCATTCCAGCCTGGCAACAGAACAAGACTCTGTCATAAAAAAAACAAAAAAAAACAAAAAAACAAAGATTAGCCGAGCATCGTGGCAGGCACCTGTAATCCCAGCTACTGGGGAGACTGAGGCAGGAGAGTCACCTGAATCCGGGAGGCAGAGGTTGCAGTGAACCAAGATCATGCCACTGCACTCCAGCCTGGGTGATAAGAGCAAAACTTCATCTTTTTTTTTTTTTTAAAAAAGAGCAAGTTCTCCCAGCTACCAATCATGTACAGTTCTAATCCATCCACCTTGGCACCAAAAGATTGTTGCATCTCAACAACCATATTTTTCATTCCCCAGATCTCTAATTGACTCTTTTTAATAAATGCCTACTCTTGTTTTATAGCCACTTGTTTTTGTTAAGGTTATAATAAATTCCCTATCTGTCTAAAAGTATCAGGTATACTTATTTTAGAACTCTGTTCTAGTAAATTTTTATTTGATCCTAAGTTCTTTTTTGTTGATTCTTTTTTATAGTGTTGGCTTTCTTGAAACATTTAGAGATTCTTATCTTTGTACTTGGGATTCTGTTACACCCTGCAGGCTTTGGTAAAGCTCACTCAGGAGCAGTACTCATACTGCTTTCAGTGGGAGTGGAGGAGAAGCAGAACATGTCACAGACAGGGTTCTCAGTCCTTGGTTTTCTAGGCATGAATATAGCCAGTTACCCACAAGTACTTCCTACTTTCATAGACCGGGCTCCTACATGCAGTTCTCACATGGCAACAGAGCCTTTACTTGGCCCAAGTTGGTGTTAGAATGTATACAAGTCGAAGCTGCTTGGCTGCTCACATTGCAATAATGCTAATGAATCACCCTACTAATTATTCTAGGACCCTTCCTAGCCTCTTACCTCTGGGTATAAGTTGTTACCCTACAGGACCTACTATTTGTTTTCAGAAATTCTTCACAGTTTTTGGATTTATGGAGAGTTCCCCTTCTTTTGTCTATACATAGCTACATTCAAATTGTTCTATTACTTCTACAGGTTTGGTGAAGGAATGCAAAAAGGTAGTGAATGTTCAGTCTGCCTTTGTGAAACTGGCCAGAATAAGTATTCTGAAATGCAAATCACATCATGAATCTGTCCCTTGCCTATCTTAAAACCCTTTAAGCCTTCTGATTTCCTATAGACAGACTCTAAATGCCTTAGTATATCATATGCAAAGCCCTCTATGATCTAATTGAAAACTTCCCACACCTGCTCATTCCCCATGCAATATCTTTCATGAACCAGGCACACCTAAGTATTCAGTAATTATGGGAGGCCATATACAACATGCTTTTTCAGGCCTCCATATCTTTGCATTCATCATTCCTTTTGTCTCTAAAGCTTCCTTCTCCAATCCTGACTCTTTTTATTACAGTATTCTAGGCAACCTATAAAACCCACTTTCATGGTGGCTCATGCCTGTAATCCCAGCACTTTGGGAGGCCAAGATGGGAGGATCATTTGAGGCCAAGGGTTCAAGACCAGCCTGGTCAATTTAGCGAGACCTTATTTCTTAAATGAGAAAAAAGAAAAAAAAAAACAACTCGCCTTCAAATGGGTGAGAAGGAATGCAAATCAAGGTACTAACATTGGTTGTTTTCTTGATTTTTGCTTATCTGTACTGCCTAATTTTTATACATTAAGAATATATAATATTTTACTGAAGCGGGGGCAGGTCTTTGAATTTTAACACTCTGCTTAGAGGTCACATCCCCTGTAAACTCTTACTTGACTAGTTAAAAGAATATTCACTTCCTCTTTGTGCCACCATGCTGTCATGTCACATCCCTTTTTAATTACACTATAATTTTTTTCTTCCCCTAACATACTGTAATCTCCTTGAGGACAGAGTCTGTTTTCTTCATCTTTCTCTCCCCGGAACCTAAAAGAATCTGAAATCTCGTACACGACAAATAAATGTTTGCTGGATAAATGAATGAACATCAACAAAATCAGAGCAACTGGAAAGGTACAGTTTTAGGCTCATGTGAACTGGTCTTGGAAAGTCACTTTTCTTTCAAGAAAAAAACAGAATAAAAGTATATACAGATATTTAGAGGCGGTGAGGAACGTGTAACAATTATGCAATCATAGACTTTTTAAGCTGGAAAAGATTTTAAGAGAGTATCACATCCAAGCTCTCAAGTTATAGATTAAAGAATTATATCCCAAACAAGTAATTCACCTGCTCAAACTCAGAACTTCTGGCAGAATAAGGATTTGAACCCAAATCTTTTGATTCCCATTACAAAGTTCATTGAATTTCACTGACTTTATTGCTTTTCATGGCTTTTGAGGCTTTGACAAGGATAATACCATCTTAATAGATAAAACTGCTTGAAAATAAAAGTTCTCCTAACGTGCACTATCACCTAAATTTTAGTCTATGAGCATGCCAAGACCTGCTTTTGAATATGACTGTTCTTTTAGCCAGCTACTAGTGCTCAAACCAGGGAAGGAAAAGTAAAAAGCATTCATTTCAGGCCATAAATTTGCTTTTTTACCAAGTGGTCAAATAACATACACACATATAAGACTTAATATTTTAATGGATGTAGTCTGTAATTTCATCAGATACCCTAAAAACAAACAAACATTTAAAAAGTTATCTCTTAAAAAAATAAAATAATTGGCCAGGCACGGTGGCTCACACCTGTAGTCCCAGCACTTTGGGAGGCTGAGGCAGGTGGATCATCATGAGGTCAGGAGTTCAAGACCAGCCTGGCTAATATGGTGAAACCCTGTCTCTCCTAAAAATACAAAAATTAGCTGGACGTGGTGGTACACACCTGTAACGGGAGACTGAGGCAGAAGAATCGCTTGAACCTGGGAGGTGGAGGTTGCAGTGAGCCAACATCATGCCACTGCACTCCAGCCTGGGTGACAGAGCAAGAATCTGTCTCAAAGAATAAATTAATTAAAAGTCATCTCTTAACATTGAAGTAAGGTAAATTTCCTAACTTGCATATGTGTGGGTTTACCCAGAAGGAAAAGTATTTGTCAGTTTGTTTTTTCTATGGATTGTCCCCTTAGCTTAGACACAAAAAGTTAGCAAAGATACAGAATTGCAATCAAAACAGAATTTTCACTGTGTTAGTTTTCTTTTTTTAACAAGTTTTATTGTATATATTTGAGATTTACAACATAACATTATGAGATATATACAGATAGATGATAACATGATTGCTACACTGAATGAAACAGATAACTTACTATCTCATACACTTTTTGTGACAAAAGCATCTAAAATCTACTTATTTTACAAAAACCCCTAATATAACTTTATTAACTTTGGTCTTTGTGTTATACATCAGATATCTAAACTTGTTCATCCTATACCTCAGCTATTTTGTATCCTTTGACCTACATATCCCCATTTCCTCACCTTTCCCCCCAACATCCCTACATGTGGTAATCAGTTTCATTCTCTATCTCTGTGTATTTTATATATATACATACACATACACACACACACACATATATATGTATATATAAAATCTCCCACATATAAGTGAGATCATACAATGTTTTTCTATGTCTGACTTATTTCACTTAGCATAATGTCTTCCAGGTCCATCCATTGTGGTAAATGGCAAGACCGTCTTCTTTTTTAAGCCTTATATAATAATGTGTGCATGTGTGCATGCGTGCATGTGTGTGTGTGAGAGAGAGAGAGAGAGAGTTTCCTTATTCATTTGTTCATAAGTAGACACCTAGATTGTTTCTGTATCTTGAGTATTGTCACTAATGCTGCAATGAAGATGGGAGTGCAGATATCTTTTTTTCCAATAGCTTTGGGGGTACAGGTGGTTTGGGGTTACATGGACAAACTGCACAGTAGTGAAGTCTGAGATTTCAGTGCACCCATCACCAGAGTAGCATACTTTATTCCCAATATGTAGTTTTTTTACCCTTTGCCCCCTCTCCCACGCTCCCCTCTCTGACTCTCCACAGTCCATTATATATATCACTCTGTATGCTTCTGCATACCCATAGCTTAGCTCTTATTTATAAGTGAGAACATGTGGTATTTGGTTTTCCATTCCTGAGTTATTTCACTTAGAAAATGGTCTCCAGCTCCATCTAAGTTGTTGCAAAACACATTATTTCTTTTTCTTTTTATGACTGAGTAGTACTCCATGGTATATATATGCCACATTTTCTTTATCCACTCACTGGCTGATGGGTATTTTGGTTGGTTTCTTATCTTTCCAACTGTGAGTTGTGTGGGAGTGCAGATATCTTTACAAGGTGGTGATTTCATCTCCTTTGAGTATATAACCAGAAGAGGAATTGCTGAGTCATGTGGTAACTTTATTTTTAATTTCTATAGGAACCTCCATACTGTTTTCTATAATGGCTGCACTAATCTACATTCCTACCGACAGTGTACAAAGGTTCCCTTTTCTCCACACCCTTGCCAACACTTGTTATCTCTTGCCTTTTTAATAATAGCTATCCTAATGGGTGGTACATCATTCACTATGGTTTCCAACTAAGCAGTCCATCACAGCCACTCTAGGTAGTCTTGCACTTTAACACTCAGAATGCTATGAGGGCATTTTTTATTGTGAGGCTATAATACTGCTGATATGAGGCTATAACAAATTCTGATTATAAGAAATCCCTACAAGACTTTGGCCACATAGTAATCAACCCCCTTTAAAAGGTATCTTCTATTTTAAATATTCATAAATACATTTTCCTCTCCTCACTCTTCCCCTTTAAGCCATTTCTCAGTCTTTCTCTTCTCTACCAGCACTGAAGAGATTTGCAAAGGTCTTATACACCAACTCTAAATGTAGGTGGACTCTGGACTTTTTAAAGTACTGAACAAAATAAAAGAAAAATGCAAATGAAGTGGGCATGAGGCAGACTAGCTAGAATGCCACTGCATGTTGTTCATCATGTTTGTTTGTTTGTTTGTTTTATTTTACTTTAGGTTCTGGGGTACATGTGCATGTCATGCAGGGTTGTTGCATAGGTACATACATAACCAGGTGGTTTGCTGCCTCTATTCCCCCTTTGACTATATCTGGCATTTCTCCCATTTTATCCCTCCCCACCCTCTCCACCCCCTTCTGTCCCTCCCCTAGCCCCCCCAACTGCCCCCAGTGTGTGATGCTCCTCTCCGAGTCCATGTGTTCTTATTGTTCAACACCTACCTATGAGTAAGAACATGTAGTGTTTGGTTTTCTGTTCTTGTGTCAGTTTGCTGAGAATGGTGGTTTCCAGATTCATCCAAGTCCCTACAAAGGACATCAACTCATCATTTTTTATGGCTGCATAGTATTCCATCGTGTACAGGTGCCACATTTCTTTTTGTCCAATCTATCACTGATGGGCATTTGGGTTAGTTCCAGGTCTTTGCTATTGTACACAGGGCTGCAATGAACATACGTGTGCATCTGTCTTTATAGCAGAATGATTTATAGTTCTTTGGGTGTATATACCCAGTAATGGGATTGCTGGGTCAAATGGAATTTCTATTTCTAGATCCTTGAGAAACTGTCACACTGTCTTCCACAATGGTTGAACTAATTTACACTCCCACCAACTGTGTAAGAGTGTTCCTATTTCTCCACATCCTCTCCAGCATCTGCTGTCTCCAGATGTTTTAATGATAGCCATTCTAACTGGTGTGAGATGGTATCTCAACGTGGTTTTGGTTTGCTTTCTCTAATGACCAGTGATGATGAGCATTTTTTCATATGTTTGTTGGCCTGATATATATCTTCTTTTGAAAAGTGTCTGTTCATATCCTTTGCCCACTTTTGAATAGGTTTGTTTGTTTTTTTCTTGTATATCTGTTTTAGTTCTTTGTAGATTCTGGATGCTGGCCCTTTGTCAGACGGGTAGACTGCAAAAATTTTTTCCCATTCTGTTGGTTGCCGGTTCACTCTAATGATAGTTTCTTTTGCTGTGCAGAAGCTGTGGAGTTTAATTAGATCCCATTTGTCTATCTTTGCTTTTGTTTCCTTGCTTTTGGTGTTTTAGTCATGAAGTCCTTGCCTGTGCCTATGTCTTGGATAGTTTTGCCTACATTTTCTTCTAGTGTTTTTGTGGTGTTACGTTTTATGTTTAAATCTTTAATGTTTACCATGTTTAATCTGCATACAGATAGTGAACTAGTGGGAAGTAGCTATGTGGAAACAACAGGTAGATTAATAACTGTCCTCAGCAGAAAAAAGGATGCAAAAGTTACCTGAAAGACAAGATGATCAAAAGCCAAAAATCTGAAACACACACCCAGGACCATATTGCAAAAGTATACAAGAAACAGCTTTTTCCACTCATCAAATTTGCCTTATTTCTCAAAATAAAAACCCATGATTAGCTGAAAGTTCCATAGCATTATTCACAATAAAGACTCTTACTAAAACATTCCAATATAAATAAATGGGAAGGCAAATGTAATTATTAAACCAGTGATCCTTCTGTAGCTCTTAACAGTAAACAAATTGATCATTTTTTGCTTCAATCAAAACTGCACTGAATATATTGCCCAACACTCTTTCAGATATTCTGCTCACCAACAGCTAAAAGACTTGCAAATGTGATGACAGAAAATAAGCTACTGTCAACTCTAAACCTGGAAATCTCTGGTTGCAACTCTTTGGATGCACTTTGCAATCTTTAATCTGAATCTATTTAATAAAATGCTATTTCTGAGAAGTAGTAGAGAATTTAGTAGTTCATGGTATGTTGCACTGAAAACATCTGCAATATGCTAAAAGTAAAAAATGTGCATATGTCATTACTAGCGAAAATATCTAAGAGTTAAGGTTATATCATTATGCTAAATATTGCTGCTTTTTCATAAAATTAGCAACCATGAGTTTTTATACTAT
Source organism: Callithrix jacchus (assembly GCF_049354715.1). Taxonomy (NCBI): domain Eukaryota; kingdom Metazoa; phylum Chordata; class Mammalia; order Primates; family Cebidae; genus Callithrix; species Callithrix jacchus. The sequence goes on from NC_133515.1 coordinate 90,700,802, forward strand.
AACCATCAAGAAAAAGATTAGGTAGATAAATTAGGTCTGTACTAAAGAGAAGATATATCTGATTTCTCTCTCTCAAATATTCTTACGGAGGAAAGTGTTAAAAAGTTAAGCGGTTAAAGGTACTTTCAGGAAAAGGTCAAACTCACTCTAAATACTCTGCCCTAGGTCCAGGAGCTATGGCTTACACCTGTAACCCAGCCCTTTGGGAGGGCACTTTGGGAGGCTCAGATGGGAGAGATGCTTGAGGTCAGCAGTTCAAGACCAGCCTGGGCAATACAGCAAGACCTTATATGAACAAAATCAACTGATCAATAAGTAATTAACCAAGTATGGTGGCACACACCTGTAGTCCCAGCTACTCAGGAGGCCAGGATGGGAGGATCACTTATGCCTAACAATTCAAGGCCGGAGTGAGCTAGGACTGTGCCATTACACTCCAGTCTGGGCAACAGTGAGAGGTCCTATCTCTAAAGAAATAAATAACTCTGCCCTAGAAAATGCTGACTAATGACTCAGTATCAACCAATGAACAGAAATGTGATCTGCCTTAGGGCTCTCTCCCAGGTTACCCTGTTAAATATTGTTTTCAATGACTTTTTCTAGCAGTTCAAAAACTATTCATCATATCTGTTTTTTGTTTGTCTGTGTGTTTCAGACACAGTTTTGCTCTTGTTGCCCAAGTTGGAGTGCAGCGGCACAATCTCAGCTCACTACAACTTCTGCCTTCTGGGTTCAAGCAATTCTCCTGCCTCAGCCTCCTAAGAAGGTGGGATTACAGGTGCCCACCACTACGCCCAACTAATTTTTTGTATTTTTAGTAAAGACAGGGTTTCACCATGTTGGCCAGGCTGGTCTTGAATTCCTGACCTCGTGATTTGCCCACGAGCTGAGATTACAGGTGTGAGCCTCCGCACCCGCCACGTCATATCTGTTGATAACACAAAGCTGAGTACACCAGACAATACAATAATTGAAAATTTTAAATATTAAGTGAGCCAAAGGATCTAATACTGGGTTAAAAATAAACTAAACAGCCAGGCGCAGTGGCTCACGCCTGTAATCACAGCACTTTGGGAGGCCGAGGCGGGTGCATCACGAGGTCAAGAGATCGAGACCATCCTGGTCAACATGGTGAAACCCAGTCTCTACTAAAAATACAAAAAATTAGCTGGGCATGGTGGCACGTGCCTGTAATCCCAGCTACTCAGGAGGCTGAGGCAGGAGAATTGCCTGAACCCAGGAGGCAGAGGTTGCGGTCAGCCGAGATCGTGCCATTGCACTCCAGCCTGGGTAACAAGAGCGAAACTCCGTCTCAAAAAAAAAACACTAAACATAAATTAAGGTGATAAATACATGAGTGCTTACTGTATTCTTTACATGTTAATAGTTTTATACATTCTTTTGCATCTGTTAAATATTTTTAAACTTTTTTTATTATTTTCACACTCAAAAGAATGAAATTAGCCAGGTGTGGTGGCTCATGCCTGTAATCCCAGCACTTCAGGAGACCAAAGTGGGTGGATCAGTTGGGCTCAGGAGTTGAGACCAGCCTGGGCAACATGGCAAAACCCCACCTCTACAAAAAAAAAAAAAATACAAAAATTCACTAGGTGTGGTGATGTGCACCTGTGGTCCCAGCTACTAGGGAGGCTAAGGTGGGAGGATCACCTGAGCCCAGGAGATCATGGCTGCAGTAAGCCAATATCACGCCACTGCACTCCAGCCTAGGCAACAGAGTGAGACCTTGTCACAAAAAAAAGAAAAAAAAGGAATGAAATTGGACCCTTATTTGACACCATACACAGAAATTAATTCAAATGTAATACCTGAAACAATAAAGCTCCTAGAAGAAAACATGGGAAAGTTTCTTTACATTGGCCTTTGTAATGATTTCTTAAGACATCACACCAACAGCTCAGGCTATAAAAGCAAAAATAAATATATGAAACTAAAATCTCCTGCATAGCAAAGAAAACAGCCAACACAACGAAAAGGCAACTTATGGACTGGGAAGAAATATCTACAAACCATGCTATCTGATAAGGTGTTAATATGCAAAATTTATAAAGAACTCATACAACACAACAGCAAGAAAACATACAGCTCAATTTAAAAATGGGCAAAGAACTTCAATAGACATTTCTCCAAAGACGACATAAAAATGGGCAACAGGTTTATAATAAAAGATGTTGTATATCACTAATCAGAAGGGAACTGCAAATCAAAACCACTATCCCCTTAAACCCATTAGGATAGCTGCTATTAAAAGAATAAGAGATAACAAGTATTGGCAAGGGTATAGAGAAAAGGGCACCTTTGTACACTGTTGGTAGGAAATGTAGATTAGTGTAGCCATTACAAAAAAATGTTATGGAGGTTCCTAAAGAAATTAAAAATGGAATTACCATATCACTGAAGAAATCCTGCTTCTAGGGCCGGGTGCAGTGGCTCACACCTGTAATCTCAGCACTTTGGGAGGCCGAGGTGGGTGGATCACCTGGGGTCAGGAGTTCAAGAAATCCTGCTTCTGGTTATATATCCAAAGGAGATGAAATCATCACCTTGTAAAGATATCTGAACTCTCATATTCATTGCAGCATTATTCACAATAGTTAAGATATAGAAACAACTTAGGTGTCCATTAATCATAAACAATTGAATAAAAAACTGTGGTGTACATATATATACGAAATGGAATATTACATAAGCCTTAAAAAAGAAGGAGATCCTGCCATTTGCCATAACATGGATGAACCAGGAAAACCGGGAAGCATTGCAGCATTATTCACAATAGTTAAGATATAGAAACAACTTAGGTGTCCATGAATCATGAACAAATGAATAAAAAACTGTGGTGTACACATATATACATAATGGAATATTACATAAGCCTTAAAAAGAAGGAGATCCTGCCATTTGCCATAACATGGATGAACCAGGAAGACATTACGCTAAGTGAAATAACCCAGACACCAAAAAGATGATTGTATGACCTCGCATATGGAATATTTTAAAGGTCAAATGTACAGAGATAGAGAATAAAACAGTAGTCATCAGAGGCAGGGGTTAGGGTAGGAAATTGGATGATGTTGGTCAAAAGATACAAAGTAGCTGATATTAGGATAGACAAATCTAATGTACAACATCAGAACTCTAATAACAGTATATTTCACTCAGGATTTTAGCTCAAAGAATAGATAGATGATAGCTGCTCTTGCCATGGGGAAAAAGTGGTTAACAGTGAGATCATGGATATGCTGATTTGTTTTATTATAGTAACTATATCTTACTATACAGTCGTTCCTCGTATCTGCGGGGCATTAGTTCCATGACTCCACCCCCAGGATACCAAATTATGTGAATGCTCAACTTCCTTATGTAAAATGGTTTGCACATAACCTATGCATACTGTCCTAAACACTTCAAATAATCTCTGGGCTGCTTATACCTAATAAATGTAAATGCTATGTAAATATTTAACTGTATTTTTCTAATTTGTATATTTTGTTATATTGTTATTTTAAATTTATTTCTGAATATTTTTGATTTGTGGTTGGTTGAATCCATGGATGAAAAAAACCACAGATATGCAAGGCCAACTTTACATGTATCTCATAACACTATGTTGTATGCCTTAAATATATACAACAGAATTTTTGTTTTGTTTTGTTTTGTTTTGTTTTGTTTGTGTGTGTGTGTGTGTGTGTGTGTGTGTGGTTTTTTTTGAGCGAGAGTCTCGCTCTTGTCACCAAGTCTGCAGTGCAGTAAGCCACTGTACCCAGACAATACAATTTATTTTTAAAATATTTTTCAAAATTGAGGACAAGTAAAGCACAAGAATGAAGAACAGTATGAAGTCTTTCTCCTAGATTATTTCATGGAAATCTTACAACAATCCTAGTAAAAATGAATTAATAGCCTATTGTTTAAAAAAAGGTCAAGTCAATAATAAATGGAGGAACCCAAATCTTTCTGCCCCTAAAATCGATGGCTCCTGTTACTACCATTCTCTTTTCTATTCTAGAATGAAAGCCAACTATGAAAAAAGAGGTAGAGGGGAAAGGGGGACAAGTGAGGAGGAGAAATTTATCAACCTATAGGTTTACATGACCAAAGTAGTTAATGAAAACAAAATGTGAACTACAGCCATTGAAAAATACTAATAATAAAATTAAAAAAAAACTAACTGCAAACTTGGACTACTGTAATCACACTGATTAAAAAGACCCATTCTAATCTGAACTACTAGAATCCCATCTTAACTATTACGTGAGGTTTTGAAATCATAATTTAAAAGAGTTACAAATTAGAGAATAACCATAAGGATTTCCAAAAGAGTCTGAAAACAATTATATACAAGAAACAGTTAGGGCAGGAAAATTTAGCCTGGAAAAGAGAAGCATATAGAAGATATAATAGTTATATTCAAAAACAGACATCAAAGCAGTCATCAAGTATCTTAAGCTTGGTATACCAAAATGGACACAGACTTGTCCTATGCAACTTCAGAGAGTAGAATTAGGAGCAATAAAAAGAGAACGTAAGGAAGCAGACCTAAGGATGATTATTAGAACTTTCTAACATAAGGGTGGGCTCAGGGGCTCAAGCCTGTAATCCCATCACTTTGGGAGGCTGAGATGGGGAATCACTTGAGGCTAGAAGTTTGAGACTAGCCTGGCCAACATGACAAAACCCCATCTCTACCAAAAATACAAAAAAATTAGCCAGGTGAGGGAGCGCATGACTGTAATCCCAGCTACTCAGGAGGCTAAGGCAGGAGAATCACTTGAACCTGGAAGGCTGAGGTTGCAGTGAGCCAAGATTGTACCACTGTACTCCAGCCTGGGTGACAGAGTGAGACTCGGTCTCAAAAAAAAAAAAAAACTTTCTAACATAATAGAGACTATAACCCGAAGTAGCTATTTCCACATTACTAAAGATAATCAAGTAGAAGTGAGATCGACTAAATAACCAAAGGTTCCTTACAAATCTCCAATTTGCTTTCCTAATCCTTATCCTTAATATGTGGCCCTTGTTCTCTGGAACGAATTGTATCCCTGATTTTATCTGTACGCTAGTCATTTATTATCATTTTATATGCATCTTCCCATAAAACAAATGTCACAAATAATCGCCCACTGGCAGGCTAGTCCACAAAAGCTTATTTTACATAGCTTTACTACAACATTAATTATAGTGGAATCACATTTGATTTGCTTTTATCTTTTCCAAATTCAACCTACTCTTTCCCTCCACCACTAAGTCTCCCAAATTTGGAAAATGAAACTCCAGTGAAGAATGAATGAGTTCTGGGCAAGTGGGTGAGAGGTCATTAGAAGACAGACTTGAAGAAAAAATGCCTTTACTTCCCCTAAAATTGCCACTCCCTAAAGTACCATCCCTTATAATTTTTTTAATGAAACAACTTGTGTTGTGTAATATTCCACTTTTGTGCACAAGTCCCTTTCCCTTAATTTCACTACCCTCAGATTCTCTAAGGCTCCCCACACCACAGTACCCTGCACTAGCCCTACTCTGGCTACCCAATTTACCATAGTACACAGATCTCCAAAATTATATTTCTCCCTTCTCATTACAGTTTGCACTCCTTAAATTCAAAAAATATGAAGTAGGCTGGGCGTGGTGGTTCACGCTTGTAATCCCAGCACTTTGGGAGGCCAAGGCAAGTGGATCACCTGAGGTTAGGGGTTCAAGACCAGCCTGGCCAACCTGGTGAAACCCTGTCTTTATTAAAAATACAAAAATATTAGCTGGTTGTTGTGGTGGGCACCTGTAATCCCAGCTACTTGGGAAACTGAGACAGAAGAATCACTTGAACACCCGGGAGGCAGAGGCTGCAGTGAGCCGAGATCACACTATTGCACTCCAGCCTGGGCAACAATAGTGAAACTGTCTCAAAAGAGAAAAGAAAAATGAAGTAGGGGAGGCCAGGCACAGTGGCTCACACAAGCTTAGCATTTTGGGAGGCCAGGGCGGGAGGATAGCTTGAGCCCAAGAGTTCAAGACCCGTATGGGCAACAGAGTGGGACCCCACCTCTACAAAATAATTTAAAAATCAGTCAGGCATGGTGGCATACATCTGTAGTCCCAGCTACTCAGGAGGCTGAGGAGGGAGAGTCATTTGAGCCCAGGAGGTTGAGGCTTCAGTGAGTCATGACTGTGCCACTGCATTCCAGCCTGGACAACAAAGTGAGATCCTATCTGAAAAATAAAATAAAAAATAGAGGTTAAAAGGCAATCTGATTTGAAGAATTTATAAAAATGATTATAACCTCTTAGCTTAACCAGAAGTATCTGAAAAATAGGTATTTGCCTACTCAAATTAATGCCTAATAAATAGAATTTCAGGCAACATAAAGTAAAATTTAAAAATCATTGGACAATGGGGATGAAGATATTTTTGTGTAAAGTCCATGATTTTTCATAAGGTCCAAGCTCTGTCTGAAATTGGCTCCCATAAGTGGATTGCTTAATAACTTTTCTCCTTCCTCTAATTTTGGGTCTTCCAAATCCTTTAAAAAGCCCAGTTTCTAACAATCGTACCCATGATGTACAGGGAGAAGGGATACTCTAATAATAACAATCTATTTATCAGCTTTTAAAAATTGGTATAATTATTTGTTTTAAAAAGCTGATCAGGGCAGTAAAAACAACTGAGAGAAAGACATTAAGGGAGGACAGAAGAACACAGTCCACGAAGATATCTTCTGAAATGAATGGATAACCTCAAATGCAAATAGTCTATCTATAGATAATTATGATTGGACTAGACATATAAATGAGGACAAAATTATATCATATTATTTTCACTTAACACATATAAAATATTTAAAATAATGCCTGATATAAGATAAACACTCAAAAAGTGCTCACTTCTACAACTGTTAATTTCCACTGATTGTAGGTTAAGACAATTTTTTTTTTTTTTTTTTTTTTTTTGAGATAGAGTTTCGCTCTTGTTACCCAGGCTGGAGTGCAATGGCGCAATCTCAGCTCACCGCAACCTCCGCCTCCTGGGTTCAGGCAATTCTCCTGCCTCAGCCTCCTGAGTAGCTGGGCTTACAGGCATGCACCACCGTGCCCAGCTAATTTATTGTATTTTTAGTAGAGACGGGGTTTCACTATGTTGACCAGGATGGTATCGATCTCTTGACCTCGTGATCCACCCGCCTCGGCCTCCCAAAGTGCTGGGATTGGTTAAGATAATTCTGAATACTCAATCCTCTGTTCTCCTAAGAGTTTGAGTACTACAAACTTTAGACAAATGCAATCTAAGTGTATTACTTCTTCCAGATCCTTAAAAGTAAGAATCCTCCTCTAATTATAATGTTGTATTAGATTACAAATTACTAGAAAACATTAATATATAGCTAATAAATTTTTACTTCATCTTTTCCATCCTTGACAATCTTTATCCCCCTTCCAATCTATTTATATCTGGCCCAAATCATCCTTGACGTACATTTTGATTACTGCATTCTCTTATTTAGTTGTTCCTCCTCCTCCCATTTCCATACCATTGCCAAATCAGGACCTAACCTCCAGCTCTCACAGTTGGGCACTCCATCTGGCATACACTCTGGTATATGCTCTTTGTACCTTAAAATGCCTTCTAATATGTGCCCTTATCAGATACCATTATAATAACTGTTGATATATCTACTTCCACTATAGTTGGAGAGTTCCTTGAGGGCAAGGTCCATATTTTCTTCATCTTTATGAGGCTGGCATACTAAGCTTGAACACTGTAGATTTCTAAATGTTTGCTGAATGAATGACTCTATTCTTCAGGAATAAACTAAATGATAAGAAATTATTTAATAAATTAGAGCACAACTAGATGAAGTGATGTAGTATTACTGGATCATCACTATAAAAACTAAGTCGTTATGAAAACTCAATAATGAATGTTAGAGAAGGTACATATTATGGTGAGCGATTAAGAGAAAATGAGTCAGTCCGTGCTGCGAAAGCTGGGAGTTTATCCATTCAACAAATCTGTAATAAAGGCTACTATAAGCCAGTTACTATTCTATTCTGCCCTCACAGGAATTACATTCCATTGGGGAGAGGGAAACAATAAAATATATTATTACATGTTATGTTAGAAGGTAGTATTATTGATGGGGCGATGCAGGGAGAGTAGGAAAGGAAGGGGATTAGGAGTGGAGGGGATGAGGATACTAGATAGGATGGCCCACAGCTGATAGAATGGCAATTACTAAAAAGAAAAAAGATAAGTCTCGGCAAGGATGTGGAGCAAAGAGAAACCTTATACATTGCTGGTGAGAATATAAATCGGTACACCCATTATGAAAAACAATAGAGAGTTTCCGGGAAAAATTAAAAATAGAGTTATCACATGATCCAGCAATCCTACTTCTGGGTATATAACCAAAGGAAATGAAGTCAGTATGTCAAGGAGATATCTGAACTCCCATGTTGACTACAGCATTATTCATAATAGCCAAAATATAAAAACAACCTAAATATCCGAAGATGGACTAATAGATAAAGAAACTGTGATATGTATTTAACATGAAATAGTATTTGGCCCTAAAAAAGAAGAAAATCCTGTAAACTATGACAACATGGATGAACTTGGAGGACGTTATCCTAAGTAAAATAAACCAGACACAGAAGGACAAATATTGCATGATCTCACTAAATACTTAGAATCTTAAAAAGCTGAACTCATAGAAGCAGAGACTAGAATGATGGTTACCAGAGGCTGAAGACAGGAAGGGGTGGGAATGGGGAGATGTTAGTCAAAGATAATATAAAGTTTCACTCTGACAGCATGAATAAATTCTGGAGATCTACTGTACACCATGGTAACTATAGCTAATAATAATGCACTATAAAATTGCTAAGGGAGATCTTAAATGTTCTCACCACAAAAACATATGTGAGGTGATCAATATGCTGATCAGCTTAATCATTTCATAACATATGTATATCAAAATATCATGTTATATACCTTAAGTATATAACATTTTTATTCATCAATTATACTCTAACAAAGCTGGAGAGAGGAAAAAAATAAACAGGTAGATTTCCTTTACTCAAAGTAAGATTTAAGCAAATACTTGAAGGAGCTGAGAGGGTTGTGAAGCAAATATCTGGGGAAAACAACATCAAAAACAGGAAAAAAAAGAAAAAGCTAAAGCATACGCTCCTAAGGCAGGAAGAGGCCTGGAACAGTCAAGGAACAGCAAAGTTGCCAGTTTGGCTAAAGAATGAGTGAGGATAAAGAACAATAGGAGAGAAGGCAGAAAGACAACATAATAGAGCTTCATAGAACACTACACAGACTTTGACGTTTTTCCCATTCACAAGACTTTTTCATTTTATTTTAGTTTTACTTACAACAGTTTTGAGGCATAATGAACACACAATCAGCTGCATGTGTTTAAATGCATTGTATTTAAACATGTAAACACCAATAAAACCATCACCACAATCCTGATAATGCAATATCCATCACTCTCAAAAGTTTCCTTGTGTATCTTCTAATCCCTCATTCCCACGCTTCCCTGTGTCAGCACAATTTGCAAACAAGCACTGAACTGCACTCTCTCACTACTGATTAAGATGCATGTTCCAGGATTTTAACAAATGTAATCATATAGAATGTACTCTTTTTTGGTTGGCAGCTTTAACTCAGCATAATTATTTCTGGAGATCTATTGTCATCCAAGTTGTTGTGCATATGGTTATTTCATTCATTTTTATCGCTGAGCAGTATTACATTTAATGGATATACCACATCTATTCATTTACCAATTAAGGACAACTGAATTGTTTCTAATTTGGGAGTATTAAAAAGAACACTGCTATAAAAAAAACTCATGTTCAAATTTTATGTGGATATATGCTTTCATTTATCTTGAGTAAATTGCCTAAGACTAGAATAGCTGGGTCACATGTTAAGCGTATGTTTAACTTTTAAAAAAAATTGTCAAACTATTTTCCAAAGTAGTTGCATGGTTTTACATTCCCACCAGCAATGTGTGAGCGTTCCAGTTTCCAACACTTAATACAGTCAGTCCTTTTAATGTCAGCCATTTTAAAAGGTGTTAGTCATCTCTGATTATGAATTTTATCTGTACTTCTGTAATGATTAATGATGTTTATTATCTTTTGATGTGTTCAACCATCATCTGTGTATCTCTATCGGTAAACTCTGTGCAGGTACTTTATTCATTTTTTGAATTTGTTTTTATGTTTCCTTAATATTGAGTTTTGATAACTATATATATTCTGGAATTAAATCATTTATAAATGAATAACAAATATTTTTTTCTCAACACAGGGCTTGTTCTTTCATACTTTTCAAAAAATACTGCTACTAAATTTTCTGTTTTGGGGGCATCTTAGCTCACTGCAGTCTCCAACTGCTGGACTCAAACCCTCCCATCTCAGCCTCCCAAACAGCTGAGACTATGCCTAGTGCTATTAGGCATGCACCACCTCACCCAACTAATTTTTTTTTTTATTTTTTTGTAGAGACAGGGCCTTTGTTGCCCATGCTGTTCTCAAACTCCTAGCCTCAAGTGATCCTCCTGCCTCAGCATCCCGAAGTGCTGGGATTACAGATGTGAGCTACCATGCCCGACCATGCTTTCTTTTTAACAGTTCTAGTGAGATAGGTCACATATCATACAATTCACCTGTTTAAATTGTACAATTCAGTGATTTTTGATTCAAAGATAGGAGTAGCCATCACCATAACCAATTTTAGAACATATTCATAATCTCAAAAAGAAACCCTGTCCATTAGCCCTTCCAACCTAGCCCTAAGCAACCACTAATCTACTTTGTTTCTATAGAGATCACTCTCTACAGTGGGCTTTTGTGACTGGCTTCTTTCAATTAGCCTAACGTTTTAAAGGTTCATCCATGTTGTAGCATCTATCAGTACTTCATTCCTTTTATGACTGAATTATATTTCATTGTATACATATACATTTTGTTTATCACATATGTGAATGAATCTATTCCAGACTTTCCATTCTGTTCCATCAATCTACTTGTCTGTCTTGAGACCCATACCATCCTATTGTGATCACTATAATTTTATAATAAGACTTGAAGATAAGTAGTGTAGTCTTACAACTTTGTTTTTGGCTACTCTAGGTCCTCTGTATTTCTATATAAATTTTAGAATCAGCTTGTCAATTAGTACCAAAAAACTCCTGTTAGGATTTTGACTGGGATTGCACAGTACACACAGAACAGTTTGGGGGAAGGTGACACATTAGTATTCAGTCTTCTGATGCATAAACACAGTATCTCTCTCCATTTGCTTAGGTCACATTAATTTCTATCAGGAACACTTTATATTTTCAGCGTACAAGTCTTAAACAACTTTTTTCAAATTTATCTCTAGGTATTTCATCACGGCATTAATTTTTATTTCAAATTCCAAATGTTCATTACCAATATACAAAAATATAATTCATGTTTACATATTGATCTCCTAGTCTACAATGCTCTTCAACTCACGTATTACTTCTAGTAGCTTTTTCTTAGAATCTATTTGTAGATAATCATGTCATCTGCAAATAAAAAGTTACTTCTTCCTTGCCAATCTGGATGCCTTTTATTTCTTTTTTTTTTTTTAACTTTATCTTACAGATTAGAACCTCCAGTATAATGTGGAAGAGAAGTGGTAAAAAGAGATATACTTCCCTCATCCCTGATTATGGAGGGAAACCATTTAATCTTTCACCGTTAAGTATAATGTTAAACTGGAGGTTTTTCATGAATATGCTCCATTTATCAGGTTAAGGAAGCCCTCTTTTTTTAATTTGCTGAGAATTTTTATCTCTATTTCTAATTTGCTGAATTTCTATCAAATGCTTTTTCTGCATTTATTGAGATGTTCATTTTTTTCCTTTTTAGTCTGTAAACATGGTAAAATACATTTATTAATTTTTTAATGTTAAACCAATCTTGCACTCCCCAGGTAACCCCAACCATAATGTATTATATTTTTTATGTATTACTGGATTTGATTTGCTAAAATTTTGTTAGGACTTTTAAAATACATGTTCACTCAATAAATGGTTGTTATTTGTAGTTATTTTAAATGGGAAACAGAAAACAGGAATAAAAACACATGGTAAGAATACGCAAAATACATACACTTGTAGACAACTACCAGAAGGAATTATGTAAAAATTAAAAGAGCATAGTGGAATCATGAGGCACATTCCAAAATTCTGATGCTATTACTATATTACCATTTCACTAACTAAAATTCTAAATAATTCCCTTCCTAGTTATAAATCCTAGCAAATTATCATAATTATCACTAGAAACACCCAGCCATACTGTCTGTCTCTACCATCCTGTGCCCTAATACAAAGATAAAACTATCTTAAAATGAAAAAGTTAGGAACAACTAAGCTTAATGATAACCACTTCAAATGTGTGCTCTGATGGCTTTGAGTTAAATCTTCCTAAGAATAACCTTGTTTCCAATATTCTAACTCTAATTGTTTGAGCCAGATAAATAAATACCTGTATGTCAAAGGCATGTGTGCTAGGTAAATGAGCCTTCTAGTTTCCATGAAAGGAAATCTCACAGTGGCAACAACACCTTGTCGGTGTGAGAAACCTCAGCTCCAGATAAGGGAAATCCAAGAAGGACCTGGCTGTGAGAAAATCCAATGTGTAGCTCCAGGTACAAATGAAATGCACTTGCTCAGAAGGAGAAAGCAGGTACACATTGGCTCTTGGAAAGGGGTGGGTAGTGTGCAAACAAAAGAGATTCCACACAGAATGGAGGAAGAGAGAAACTGAAGGAAAAAAAGGAAGACTCTCATGGCAGAAAATACAATATAAAAAGTACAAATTCAATTCTCTACCAGAGCCAAAGTTTAAAAAAAAAAGTGTATACATGAGGCAAGTTTACACCAATAGGAAAACATGCCTGTATCTAACTGAAGAGAGTATACGCTTGCCTTAAAACATTCAAATTCAACATGTATTAAAATACTGAGTAGTCTAAAGAAAATGCGGGGTGTGTGTGTGTGTGTGTGTGTGTGTGTGTGTGTGTATACATACATATATACATGGTTGAAGAGGAAGCACAGGACAAAACACAAAATATATTTATTAAAAATATATAAAGATATATTTTTAAAAAGAAAAAAAAGCTGGATAGAAATAGGAAAGTACATTGGTATGAAGGCCAAAAAGGCAATTTCACAGAAATGGGTATAACAGAGGTATAAGAGAGAAAGTGAGAAAGAGCCTTTATAACATGCAGAGCAAGGCTCAGCCTATGCAGCCTACCAAGCACCCAGCATAGAGGAGTCAAGCCGCTAGAGAGAGTGACTGCCGGCTGAGCTACAGCTCTTCCTTACTAAGAGCTTCTGTGGAGCTGACAAAGAGCAGAAGTAGAACTAAAAGAGTAACATCTTTCTTGAAGAAGCTTCACTGAGGGCTTCTGTTTTTTGTTTTGTTTTTAACTCCTGGTTCTATAAATTATAGACTAGCATTAGGAGAAAGAACTGAATAAAGTTATAAATCTAGACTAACTTTAAGAAGATCACCAGATTAATAGCTTTTGTTTAGGGACACTACTATGTATGGGTAGTTATTACTTACTTTACTTGCTCTAGGAGTTTTTCCTCTTGCCTCTTTCCCTAGTTTCCATAATGTTCCAATATTCCTTTCACAACTTTAGGCCAAAACAACCAATCAAGAAAAGAAGACAACCTTCCTCCAAGCAATACAACATGAATTACTTTTCATCACTCGAAATACCAAAAGAAGAGATAAATTATTAAAAGGTTGCCAAAGGCTGGGCACAGTGCCTCACATCTGTAATACCCAGAAATTCGGGAGGCCGAGGCAGGAGGATTGCTTGAGCTCAGGATTTTGAGACCAGCCTGGGCAACACAGTGAGAACTCATCTCTTAAAAAAAAGTTTTAAAAAATTAGCCAGACATGGTAGTGTGGGTCTGTAATCCCAACTACTCGAGAGGCTGAGATGGGAGGATTGCTTGAGCCTGGTAGGTGGAGGTTGCAGTGAGCCATGAATGCGCCACTGCACTCCAACCTGGGTAACAGTGCCAGACTTTGTCTCGAAAAAATAATAAAAATGAAAATAAATAAAAGGTTGCCAAAATAAACGTCCCCAAAATAGGCTGTTCTTAAAATTTAGGAATGTCATATGAAACATATTTTTAATACAAAATTTTTGAAAATAAAAATAATCTCTTTCAGATAAGTTCTTTCTCAATGCTTAATTAGATTAAATAACTTTAATAACTTATTCTGATGCCTGGAGTCCAAGCAAAGGTCATGATTTAATAAGCACTCTTCTGGCTCACACCCTTGCTTCTTAATCCAATGAATCTGTACCATCTCTGTCTTTAAGCTATTGATAATTAATGTAATTTTATTAATTCTGCAAATTCACCTGACATTCATTATACTACACTAAACAATATTTACTTCGAATTAAATTATCCTAGTTTTTTGTTTTTTGTTTTTAATTGGAATCTCGCTCTGTCACCCAGGCTGGAGTGCAATGGCGTGATCTTGGCTCACTGCAACCTCAGCCTTTCAGGTTCAAGTGATTCTCTTGCAGTCTCCCGAGTAGCTGGGATTATAGGTGCCCGCCACCATGCCCAGTTAATTTTTGTATTTTTAGTAGAGATGGGGTTTCACCATGTTGGCCAGGATGGTCTTGTGCTCTCCTGACCTTGTGATCTGCCTGCCTTGGCCTCCCAAAGTGCTGGGATTACAGGCATGAGCCACAACACCCAGCCTCCTAGATGTCTTTAATTTCAAAATCTTAAGCCATATAAATGTATCTATTTTTATGTTTACTTTTTTCTTTTTCTTCTTTTTTTTTTTTTTGAGACACTCCACTCTATCACCTAGGCTGGAGTGCAGCAGCACAATCCCCACTGACAGCAGTCTTGACCTCCCAGGCTTAAGGGATCCTCCTACCTCAGAGGCACACCACCAACATAACCAACTAATTTTTGTATTTTTTGAGAGACGGAGTTTCCCCATGTTGCCCAGGCTGGTCTCAAACTCCTGGGCTCAAGTGGTCCGCCAGCCTCAGTCTTCCAAAGTGCTAAGATTACAGTTGTGAGCTGCCACACCTGGCCCTATATTTACATTTAATTACAGATTATCCTATGCTTATTTTATCTCTTAATAATATTTATTTTAGGCCACAATTGCCAGAGACTCACTTTACTTGCTTACATAGAGCTTAATCAAGTAATATATAAGTAATGAAGACTATTACCAATACTTGTGACTCAGAGATGAAAATTTGCTATTTTTCAACTAAACTGGTCAAATGAATTCTGGTGGCCTTATACCAGAATAAGTTAGTCATAGATCCTGAGCCACACAGTACCAGAAGCCTGTTCATTTGATAGAATAAATGTTTTCTACACATAGCAAGTGCTTCTAGAGTTGGCTGGATAAGTTGCTGAACCTAATAGCTGCTAACCATGTAGAACCTTATGAATCCATTTTAGATAATGCTAAGAAATGGAAATGTGAGGAATGTAAAACTCTCACACTCTAAAAGTAATGTCAAATTGGTAGACTTTATTAAATAATGTCAAATTTTTCTCCAAAGTTGAATACGCATATACTTTTCAATCAGTGATTCCAATCCTATATGCAAGCACATACACTCTCTCTCTCCTTACAAACTATCTATAGAAACACACATATGTTCACAAGCAGTATGTTCAGGAATGTTGACTACAGCATTGTCTAATAATAAAACATGGAAATTACCTAATAACCACCCAAAGGAGCATGAGTAAGTAAATTGTGATGTAGCCATGAAATGGAAATTGCAGGGAAAAAAAATGAGGAAAGAAAAAAGGGTACTGCAAGAGCATATTGCTGTATAGTATGTATTTGAGGTTTAAAACATGCAAAACAATTACATTATATATACAAATATATTCAGAACAATGTTTCCTCTGGGGAATGGGGAAGGGGTAAAACAGGGTACACAGAAGTTTCAACTCTACAATGAAACTTTAACATACATGAAACTCATCTCGCTTTTTTTACTTATTTTTTTAAAAATCTGAAATAAGACAAAATGTTAAGATCTAAGTTGGGCAGAAGGTACACAGAATGTTTTTTCCACTAGTTATTCTTTTCTGCATCTTTGAAATATTTCCTACCAATTCAGGATATAAAGACATCTGAACTGGGCGCATGCTAACAAATAGCTAATAGCTGACTAAGTAAGTCCAGCAAAGAAGTACCTGTGACAGAAGGCTGTTTTCACAAGCCTTACTTTCATCTGTGTGTGCCAGAGCCATATGTACCCATATGCACAAATCATTTAATCACCCAACACTGCCAAAATGAAGGAATTAACCCTAGTCAACAGAAAGGCAAATTGAGATCAAAGAAACTGGGTGTTTTAGCTAAGGTCATGTAGCCAAAAAGTCACAGAGATTAGTCCAGATCTGTAGGTGCAAAGCATATTTCACAACTCCAGGGTTTCAAAGAAAGATGTACTTAGAGGTTCTTGTTAGAGAGGGGTTTCACTGATAACAAACTCAAGATGAGCCCCAAAGATAGTATGGCTTCCAATAATAGCTTAATTTAGGGTTATATGAAAAGGAAAAACAAAAAAAAAACTATCGGCCAATTACACTCTGTACCACTCTGAACATAGGTGAAGTATTAAGTTTAATTTTAGACTCTGAGTTTTAAGAGGACCTTGATAAAATGGGTAGTCATTACCCAGGGCAACATTCCAGCTGAACAAAAGAATAAACTTTCTAACCATTAGTGCTTTTAAAAACTGAACTGAATTGCTTTAGGAATACAAGCATTTCTCCTAATACACTGGTGGATATAATGTTCTCATTTAATCATAAAACACTGTGGGTTTTGATGCAATCACCAACTCTCTTTAATTTAAACTGCTATAGACTAAATAACTTATTAAAACTACTGAGTTCCTAAACCCACTATAAAGTTATTTATAAATAACTTTTTTTATTTATAAAATGATGTTTGAATAGGTAAGATTTCTAAATGTAACTACTGTATTATAGTACAACACACTCAGTGAACTAAACACCTCTAAAACTGTTCAAGAAGTTGAAAGCTCTTCTGCCACAAATGTGGAGGGGGCTCTACTCCAATAAAGAGATTCAACTGCATGATTAATAAACTTCCTCCTAACTCTCACATTCTACGATAAATGCAAAAGTTAGTATAGTTTGGGTAGAGCAAATACGCATTAGCAGGGAGTCAAAGGTGAAACAAGAGAAGTAGCAGAATCATATAGTGATTAAAATATTATCAAGTGAGGTGGAAACTGAAAGTGCTACTGATGTATATGTTTGGCAGATAATGAGCTTTTGTCCCTACTGCAAAAAGAACTAGGACCTAACTCATACCACACAGAAAAATTAACTAAAAATAGATCAAAGACCTAAATGTAAGCACCAAAACTACAAAACTCTTAGAAGAAAAAGACATAATTTTTTGTGGCCTTGGATTAGACAACTGTTTCTTAGATATGGCACCAAAAGCATAAGAAGGAACGAAAACAATAAATTGGACTTCAGCAAAATTAGAAACTTTTGTCCCTCAAAGAATAACCACCAAGAAATTAAAAAGACAAACTATATGATGGGAGAATGTATTTGCAAACCACATATCCGATAAGCAACTTGCATGTAGAATATATAAAGAATTCTTACAATTCAATAACAAAAAGACAACCCAATTTTAAAATAAGCAAAAGATCTGAAGAGACATTTCTTTAAGGAAAATGTACAAATCGCCAAAAAGCATATGCAAAGCTGTTCAATATAGTCCTTTGGGAAATGCAAATCAAAATTATAGTGAGATGCCACTTCACCAGAGGACGTGGAGAAATCAGAACTCTCATACACTGCTCGTGGGAATGTAAAATGGTGCAGCCACTTTGGAAAACAGTTTTGCAGTTCTCACAATGTTAAAAACAATTATCATATGACCCAGCAATTCATACACTCAAGACAAATGAAAACATACGGCCACGCAAAAACTTGCACATGAAAAATCAGAGAAGCATCATTCTTAATAGTCAAAATGGATTACAATGGGACATTATTTGGCCATAAAAAGGAATCAAGTACTGATACATGCTACGACATGGATGAACCTCAAAAACATTATACGAAGTGAAAGAAGTCAGACAAAAGCTGAAATATTGTGATTTCATTTATATGAAATACACAAAACAGGCAAGACAGTAAGTAGATTAGTTGTTACCTGTGGCTGAGGAAGGGAGGACTAGAGGGAGAGACTGCTAACTGGCATAAAATTTCTTTTTGAGGAAACAAAACAGTCTGACACTACATAATGGTGATGGGTTGTACAACTTTGTGAATATACTAAAAGCTGCCAAATTGTACACTTTAACAGGGTGACTTATGGAATATGATTTATATCTCAATAAAATGGGAAAACTTTCTTGGGAATATCAGAATGAAATACTAGATATTTCACCATAGTAAAGAGAATATGGCAATAAAGTCCCCAGAGTAAGAAAAGAACTGCAAGAAGCAAAGTACCAAGAAAATGTGTCCAGGTTAAGCCCTAGGGCTTTCTGATAAACACATTACCAAAGTTTAGCAAAAAAAAGAGCACAGCCAGACACAGTGGCTCACGACTGTTATCCCAGCACTCTGGGATTACAAAGAGGCTGAGGCACTGGGATCACCTGAAGCCAGGAGTTCAAGACCAGCCTGGGCAACACAGGGAGAACTCATCTTAACAAAATATTTAAAAATTAGCCAGGCCAGGTGGTACATGCTTGTAGTCCCAGTTACTTGGGAGGCCAAGGTGGAAGGGTCACTTGAGCCCAGGAGTTTAAGGCTGCAGTAAGCTAGGATTATGTCACTGCACTCCCATTTGGGGAAAAGAGACTCTGTCTATTTAAAAAAAAAAGTGCAGCCAGGTGTGGGGGCTGACCCCTGTAATCACAGCACTTTGAGAGACTGAGGTGGGTGGATTACTTAAGGTCAGGAGTTTGAGACTAGCCTGGCCAAAATGTTGAAACTCCATCTCTACTAAAAAAAAAACCCATCTGTACTAAGCCTACATATATGGCAAGTGGAGCAAAACCAAGACATCATTGTTCACCCAGGGACTCTTAAACAACCTCTGACATGCAACATTTACCACCTATAAAATCTCTATCACTCTCAATTTTAACAAGAGAAGAAAGCACTCCTACATTTCAACAGCAATGGTAATAGAAATGAAAGTTAGAAAATGACCACAGTGTTCTTTCAATTCAAACTTTTCACTGTCACTTAGCCATAAGCCTCCATCATTCACCTTTCCTCATGGTCATCCCAGCACACTTCTTACTTTAGTATCTATCCTATTTGTCAAAGCATTTTCGCAAACAACATCTAATTAACCCTGCAAGGTAAATAAGGCAGCTATTTGTAAACACATTTTTACAGATATAGAAGAACAAAGTGATCATGAGCACAAGATCAGAGTAAAGCATGGCTTGAGTTCCCTGTTTCACTATTTCTTAGCAACGTGGTCTTGGACACTTTAATCTTTCCGAACTGCAAAAATAAAGATGATAATGGCTGGCTTACAGGGATTGTTATAAAGATTAGATTACCAATGTATATAAAGCACTTAGCACATAATCTGGTACAAAGCAAGCACTAGGTGAATGGTAGCTGCTGTTGTCATTGTTGCTGATTTTGTTGATTACGTAAGATCAAACAGCTCCTACACAGAGGTGCCAAGACTGAAACCTAGATCTTCTTGATTCCACACAATATTGCTTCATTCTCAAATAGTCACACCAGGAGTCTTATTTTTACAAAGCAGACTCTATCATTTCCAGACAATGCCTCCCTGTTTTCTTCTAGACAACATGGTGATCACTTTGGGATTTTAAGAAGTAAAAGCCAATAGTGATACCAATAACCACTAACATCACAAAAGATAACCAGAGATTTTGTGTGTCTCACAATAGCATCTGTAAAGTTGTCTTGCCCTCCCGCCCCCAAAAAATTAAACATTAATCAAGCTTCTACGTCAAACTATCAATTTACAGAATATATAGAGGGCAAATCAACATGTTTAGCTAAACTGCAATCCAGACTGCAGGAAATTCTATAAGACAACCACCCAGGTTCTTCAAAACATAAATTACAAAGGAAAAAAAGGTGAGGGAAGAGGCAATCTACAAATTTTTTAAAAGACTTGAGATATTTCACTCATTAAATTTTTTTTAATTCTCCCCCCAAAAAGGCAATATCAGTCCCATGTACACCTGCTTGGGGTCGTGAATATGCTAATGACATTACCAGAATATTCAAGAATATTTTAGACTTTGGGACATTCCTTTTTTTTTTTTCTTGACCATTGCAAATAAATTAATTAATGTTCTGGCTTGTAAAAGAAAGGCAATAACAACACATACAGGTTTTACTCTGCCTATGCTGTAACCTAATATAAAAGTCTTATTCTGAAGAATATTCTTAAGACTATAGGTTCACAAGTTTTTAAAATAAGCCCCCCTTTTTCTCCCCAAATCTACAAGAGATGGCTGGAGCAAAAGTCAAATGAAAAAATGAGAATAAAAGTCATAATTATGAAATGAAAATTTCACAATTTTCTTTGTAATTAAAGCTTAAAAGAAAGTTCACACCATCAATAGGACTAGCTGTCAAAGGGAACCTTCCCAGAAGTAACCTATCTATGATATGATTTGAGATATCTTAATAAAAATTATAGCTCCTCCTTGTCATGAGGATGTAGCTAGCTTGAGGTAAATTAAATGAAAATTAATCTGAAATTTCAATATGAGCATATGCTGTAATAAAATTACTTGTTTCCATAGTATACCAGAAGGGATATGAGACTGCTCACAGGGTGAATTAGAATTAAAAAGAAAGAAGAAATTGGGCACAGAGAAAATGAGGGAAGAAAATAAGATAAAGTCAGAGGTAAGTTTACCACACAAACCATATGCCACAAGGCCCTATTCAGTTATAAGAGAAGGAACACACATTTGACTCTGAGTTCCCTTCCAAAGAGAGAAATAACTATCAGTTACAAAAGTCATGATGACTATGTAATACAAGCAAGCCAGCTGGTCAAAGGAAACACAGTGTTTCCTGGTACCAAGACCTGGGAAAAAAATTACTACATAGATTCTAATGACAATGATGATGATTATAAAAAAATAGCTCTGAAATATTTATAGCACAAAGAAATGATACATGCTTGAGGTGATAGATATCGTAAATATCCTGATTTGATCATTATACACTGTATGCATGTATCAAAATATCACATGTACCCCACTAGTAGGTACTATTTATTTTAAACATTAAAAAAAAAAAAAAACCAGCAGCTCACCTTCACTGTATATGTTCTGGACCAGGCATGCCCTACGCATTTTATATGTGTAAACTCACAAAATTCTCACAACCACCTTGTGGAGATAGGTACTATCATCCCTAACTCCCATAGATGAAAAGGCTGAGGCACCAAGAGGTTAAGTAACACGCAATTAGTAGCAGAGAGAGCCAGAATTCAAGCTTGGGAAATCTGGCTCCAGAGCCCCTACTCTTAACACAGCTCCCCATCTAGAAAGCTGTCTCCCTTTGGATATAAGTATTTGCTTCTAACTAAAGACAGTATTTGTCCATCATACATTAGCTCATTTTATGTCCAGTCTGAGTCCTCCAGATCACCCGCTAACAGTAACAGTAGTACTGTAATAGTAGCAACAACAACAACAAGGACATTGAGATAAAGGAGATAATATCCTCACCAGAATTCTACAAGAGGAGTACTAAATTTCATAAAGCTGTTTCTTTTAATAGCTCCCAATAAATGTTTATTGCATTACACCAAAGAACAATTCTGTAAAAGCAATTCTATCCCAGTCTAAAACAATGCAATCGACATGCACTCTGGTATTCTGGCCTGATTCACGTAAAAACTGATTATTTCTAAAGCAACGGATTGAATGTGTTGTAAGCAATTCTCAAAATATGCTGTTTCTGATGAGCAGATTTTTTATAAAAATCAGGCAGCAGAGTATGTGGATACATACTTGCTAGAGTGAAGCTATTCCATACTGCCAATTAGAGGTACTATATATATTTCATAGTCAATCAAATGCAGTCAGGTGAATATTCTCTTATGAAAATTAAGGAACCTAACCACTAAAGATGTCTAAGTAGGCTGCCAACCCACCTCTCCATGGAGGTGAGCCAAGAAAGTAGCATGCCAAAATTTTCCTCTGAAAATGATTCTGAATCTGCATCAATGGACAATCAATTGAGTCCCAAAATTCTATAGCCTTCAAATGTTGTCACAATGATTTTGATCCCAAAAGTTCTCAAAGCAAGAGTTCCCCAGCATTAGCTCAGCCATAAAATTACCTGAATAAAGCAGACATAGAGCATCCAACTGAGAAACATGTACCCTCAGCTAACTAAATGAATTGGGCAGCATACAGGGTTATTAGATATAAGCCAATTAAACACCCAGGGATATCTGTAAAAAAAAAAAAAATATATATATATATAAAATGTAAGTTTCAGAGTAGCACATCTCATATTTTTCTGAAATAACTAAGTAGCAAGGTCAGCTATCTATCAAGTCCATTCCTAGTTAGTATAAATATAACTACACCATAGGCATATTACAGCTAGGAAGCAATTTATTTAAAAAAGACAAGTACCTCAATGTGAAAGTGAACAAATATGAATAGGACAAACTTAGAGGAAAAAATCTAATATACAGTAAATATTTAATTTAATAAGATTATCAACATTATCAATAGTAAGGGAACTGCAAATTATGTTACACCATTTTCACCCATCACATAAGCGCAAATAAAAATGACTGATAACATACAGACTTGATAAAGATGGGGGAAAGCAGCAACTATTACATGCTCTCAGCAAAAATTTAAACTGATAAAGCCTTTGTGGTGATAATTTGAAAAGACATCAATGTTTTAAATGTACCCAATAATTCCATGATTGTTATCATACATGTGTGAAAACAAACTAGGATGTTTACTGAAACACAGTTTGCAACAGCAAAAAACTGGACATCTAAATGTCCATAAAAAGAGAGATAGTTTAAAAAATTACAGAATATACATCCAATGTAACGCTATGCAACCATTAAAAAGATAAAATGGCACCTTCATATTCTGACATAGAAAGATTCTCATGACAGGCCAGACATAGTGACTTCCCAGCACTTTGGGAAGCCCAGGCAGACAGATCACAAGGTCAGGAGTTCAAAACCAGCCAAGCCAACATGGTGAAACCCCATTTAAAAATTAGCTGGGCATGGTGGCAGGCACCTGCAATCCTAGCTACTCAGGAGGCTGAGGCAGGAGAATCGCTTGAACCCGGGAGGCAGAGGTTGCAGTGAGCTAAGACCACACCATCGAGCTCCAGCCTGGGTGACAGAGCTAGACACTGTCTCCAAAAAAAAAAAAAAAAAAAGGATTCCCATGATATTAGGTTTTTAAAGTCATAACAACTCATAAAGTATGATCCCATTTGTGTGTGTGAAAGAAAAAGAGCACAAGGGAGATGTGCCAACGGGGTAAGGATTAGGGAGGACTCTTTCAGTTACAAAAGACAGAAACACAATGCAAACCAGCACAAGCAAACTGGGCAACTGATTAGTTCATTTAACTGGGTGGATCTAATATAAAATGAAACTAGATCCTGAGGCTCCAATGGCTCCCAATCAATGCTCATGCATTCAAGCACGTGAGAGTGAGTGTGGTGTGTGAGTGAGTCTGTCTATGAGAGAGTCTGTCTGTCTCAGTCAGCTCTGCTTTACTCTGTATGTTGGCCTCATTCTTTCCTATGGCAGATGGGCTTCCTTCATGGCACTCTCTTTGTTAGCTTAGCAACTCCAATAGGATGAACCTGTCCTTCATCCACTATGTTTTTCAATCTCAAGGAAGGACTCAACCTGCTTAGGTCATCACATGGCCATCACTGTGTCCAAGAGAATGGAGTATTATGACAGACCAAACCTAAATTACATGCCCACTCCTTGGGCCAAAGAGAAGGATGCTGTGACCTAAAAAAATTAAAAAGAATGGGGGGAGGGGTGTTTACTAGATAACCTAAATTAAGAGCTGCCATTAACAAAAGTCTTCAAGACAGAGTCTTTCACTTTTTAACTCTATATACTTCCATTTCTTTGAATTTGTTATTAAAATGTCATCATGTATTTTATATGGTTCATTATTCAATTTTAAAAAGAAAAAAACATTGGAATATAGTCAGAAAGAAAGTCCAAGGTTTAAAAAGTTCAGGATTGATGACTGACTTTAGGAATAAGACAGCAAAAAAAACATGTCTCATGGACAAATAAGGATCTAAGCTTTCTAGTTGTTCCTAATGTTGGCACATTAGGCCAACATCAATAGCTGGCCAACTATTTTAACCACCACCTAGTAGTTTTTAGCAAACCAAGCAATAGAAAGGCAAACAGAGAAACAGGTTTTAATTAATTAGCAGTATGTTGATAACAAGGGGAAAATAACCTCCAAGGATACTAGAGAAATTTTGTGAACTCCTCAGACAGCAAAAGTCTCCAAAAGTATCTAAAAGCCCTTTATTCCCTCTCTTACTTTTCTTATCCTGTAATCTTACCAGTTAAACAATATAGGTAGGAAAGTCTGAACCAGGCACACTGAAGCCAAATATTCATTTTCCGTTTCAAATATCCACTCTAAGGATGGTAGCAAACTAAAACAATTTATAATACTTAACCCCTAAAATAGACACATTAGTAAAATTTCTCCTTTAATTGTCCCAAAGGCTACATTCAAGTCCTCTAAGTTCCTCCCACAAATAAATTTAATAATAAAAATTCCATTTAGATTGACACATAAAAGCAATTCCTCTTTTCTTCAATAACTCCAAGTAGGG
This sequence comes from Callithrix jacchus, assembly GCF_049354715.1. Classification (NCBI taxonomy): domain Eukaryota; kingdom Metazoa; phylum Chordata; class Mammalia; order Primates; family Cebidae; genus Callithrix; species Callithrix jacchus. The sequence continues at coordinate 90,725,800 of NC_133515.1, forward strand.
ACTACCAATTTTGGTATAGTAAGGCAAAACCATTTACTGCTCACCAAATATTCATGTTCCTACCCACACTTCCTAGCCCCTTAAGTAGTGCCCTATGACTACTTTTAGCCAACAGTCTGTAAGAAGAATTGATGTGGGTCACCGTAGGGCCAAAGCCAGAGTAACCAAGGAGGCTTCATGTTCTAGATGGTACACCAAACCTACTTTATTAACTACAAAACTCATTTTTGATGTTCCATGGGAGTATGCCATAAGCAACATTCCAAAGCCCACAAATCAAATTCAAATCCATTTCCTCTGAAACGCCTACCCAGATCATATTAGGCTCCTAGTATCACCAGTAACAAACTTACAAATATATACTATGGGTAGGGCATTATAAAAGCACTGTGATATAAACAAACTAGTACAATAAATAGTCTCTATCCACTATAATTTACAATCCGGAAGGAAAGGATACACATAAAAACAGAGACAGATAGCTGGGTCCAGTGGCTCACGCCTGTAATCCCAGAACTTTGTGAGGCCGAAGAGGGTGGATCACCTGAGACCAGGTAGTTCAAGACCAGCTTGGTCAACATGGTGAAACTCCGTATCTACTAAAAAACACAAAAATTAGCTGGGTGTGGTCATGCATATCTGTTATCCCGGCTACTCGGGAGGCAGAGAAAGGAGAATCTCTTGAACCCAGGAGGTGGAGGTTGTAGTGAGCCAAGATCATGCCACAGACTACACTCCAGCCTGGGCAACAAAGCAAGACTTCATCCAAAAAAAAAAAAAAAACAGAGACAAGCATACATGATAATAAATTTCAAGTGAGTGCAAGAAACAGTAAGTGCTAGATGAATTTCCATGTATCTCAGTTAAAAACTAAGTCATATACTCTCATGTGACATATTTCGTATTGTTGTAATTATTTTTAAATTCATGTATGTATGATTTATAGCAAATGAGACTCCCTTATAGGTGTTATAATCTCCTTAAAGAGCAAGAATCCTAAATATAACTACTTTATGGTGCCTCATATTATCAAACAACAGGTATTCAATTAAAATGTGTATGTTATTGTGAAGAATGTGTTGAAAAATTCAAACAGAAATGTAGTAATCCTCAATACATGAGGAATTTGTATTTCTATCACTGTTAAGACAGAGGAGGCCTCCCACCCATAATCCCAGCACTTTGGGAGGCCGAGGCGGGTGGATCACGAGGTCAGAAGATCAAGACCATCCTGGCTAACACAGTGAAACCCTGTCTCTACTAAAAATACAAAAATTAACCGGGCATGGTGGCAGCCACCTATAGTTCCAGCTACTTGGGAGGCTGAGGCAGGAGAATCGCTTGAACCCGGGTAGTGGGTAGGAGGCAGGGAGGTTGCAGTGAGCCGAGATCATGCCACTGCACTCCAGCCTGGGCAATAAAGCAAGACTCCATCTCAAAACAAAAAAAGAATACAGAGGAAAGAACACAAGTTTTTCTCTCACCCATGACAGGGGTAGAGCTCTACACTGGTGAACAATGACTCACCAAGCTACTCCAGATTTTTGAACATATCCCTTTAGAGCCAACTTATGTTGTAGAACAACACATTCTCCAAGCAATATCAGATTTCCAATTCAATTCCCAAAAATACCCTGAAACTAGAAAAGAAAATCCCTAGTTTATCTGCGAGTATTCCAGGAACACACACATACATGCACATACATGCACACATATATATATTCACACCTATAAAAGGTCTATTTCTCTAAGTACATTCATTTAAGTAGCATTATGATTTAATCAATATGACTTGGCAATATTATAATATCTATGTGTTTAAGGCACTGCAGAGAATGAAACATAAAACATAATCCCCTTTTGCCAATCTCATACCTTAATATAGGAGACAGCACACATGAAAACAAAAAATGTCATAAGGTACAAGGTCATATATATAATGTATCAAACAAATAACAAGGAAAATAAATACTGAGCATTTAGAGAAGGAATTCATTACTTTTAAAGTGCACGGTCTGAACACTTAATAAGCAAGGTGAAATCTAAGTTGAGCTGTAAAGAATAGATAAGATTTCAAGAGGCACAGACTAGATTAAGGGAGAACATTCCTTGGAAAACAGCATATAAAGAGGTAGAAAAGAAAAGTCCAAGAGATGTTTAGAGGACCAAAAAACCGACAATTTTATTTCAAAACACAATTATTAGGGGCAGACTAGTGGGAAACCAGAAAAGAAGGTTGGTGACAGACACTGGAAAGCTTTAAATGCCAGGCTAAGGAACAACTTTACCTTGACAGTAATGAGGAACCACTGAAGGTTTCTGAGTAAAAAAACACATAAAAGTAAAACTTAGAATAATCATTCCAAATCAAAATATAGGACATATGAAGAAGGAACTCACTGGGGAGTGGGACCACTTTGGATACTACCTCAATAATTAAGCCTCAAAAGAAAAAAAAAGAATAATAATTAAGCCTGAATTAGAATGATGTCAGTGAGGAGAAAAGAGTCAACAGAACTTGCAAAGTGTTTTTATTATATGTCAAATCAGACCTAAGGATTCCAGAAAGCTGAAATTCAGATGCTAAAGATAGGTCAAAAGCACAACTATGAATCCCAACCTACCCAGCAGGGATACTTAAAGTGAAGTGAATTGAAGCTGGGCTCTTTATATACCTTCCTGTCTCTACACCGATAAAATTAAGTCCATTCTTTTTAATTGGGGGTTAGGGAGACATAGGTGGGAAATAATATATATAAAGGAAGCCAAGTGATGGAGGGCCAGGTAGTTGTGCAATAAACAGACAGAACTCAAACACGTGTAAAAGCCAGAGGCACTGCAATCAGATCTATTGCAAAGTGGAAAAACAAACTGCTCATTCAGTCATATGGTGGGCTTGGGTAATGACATCAGATGTGTCCATCAAACTTGGCAAGAGGGTACAATTGGATGAATGGAGTTATCGAGGTCCCAGTCCTCAAAAACAGAGATCCTAAACCTTTGGGGGAGGTCATGGACCCTTTCAGAAATTTGGTGAAAGCTCTAGACCCTCTGCCCAGATAAATGTATAGATTCACAAAATTTTACACACAATTTCAAAGTGCTTAAGCCTGTCTAGGGACTCTTATTCTATGAACCCGAGGTTAAGAACTTTTGGTATAGAATCATGATAACCATTTTTATCAGGTATCTCACCGTTTAAGAGTTTTTGAATATGAATCCATTATAAGTATACTTATTTATAATTTTATATATTATATACCAAATCAACAAATTATGTACATTTAGCACACACAAAAATTGAAATTAAAAAGAATATTGCAGCAACTAAATTTAAACATTTATTTTTCTTATTGATGACATAAAAACTTTCTGTTCTTCCTAACATTGTGATTATATTAACACCACTCACTACTTTTGGTGACAACAATGTACCTGAACATGGTTTTTTTCTTTTCTTTTTTTTTTTTTTCTTTTGAGATAGAGTCTCACTCTGTCACCCAGGCTGGAGTGCAGTAGCATGATCTCAGCTCACTGCAACCTCCACCTCCCAGGTTCAAGCAATTCTCCTGTCTCAGCCTCCCGAGTGGCTGGGCCACCATGCCCAGCTAATTTTTGTATTTTTCAGTAGAGATGGCATTTCACCATATTGGACAGGCTGGTCTCAAACTCCTGACCCAGTGATCCGCCCTCCTCGGCCTCCCAAAGTGCTGGGATTACAGGTGTGAGCCACCACACTCAGCCCAGTTTGTTATTTTTATATCTTGCTTTCATACTTTGTAATATAGCAACTTGAAGGTCTAGTTCTTAATTAGGTTCATTTTTATAATATATAACTATTTTATTTGGTTTTAATGGTTATCATAGCTGAAAAATATTACCTCACAAAGATGAAAGAAACCAAAAGAACTCCATTGCTGGCTGCACTGAATAAAACATGATATTCAATACCAATCCCATTCACCATTTATGCAAAGGTTTTTGCTAAAATTCAGCTAGTGCATTTCCATATTTCCTGATGGCAATCAGTTGTTCTTATAAACTAATCAGATGGCATTGCCTTTTTGTGTTTTCAGCAAATGGGCTCAAAACCACTAACACCTCTTTTACAAGATTTTTATACAGGTTAGAAAATTCTGTTTCCAAGTTCAAGTGTACATATAAAAAAAAAGCTCTTAAAGTTAACACACAGCAATTAAATCCTTAATAGAAATAATTTTATCCATTTTCAATATCCTTTCCCTACAGCATTAAATTTTTTGTTGTTGGTCTGAAAAGGCAGTTACTTTTTGAGTCACTGTTAAGAACTTACCCTATTATCTCAAAGGGGCAGATCAAGTAAGTGTGTTCATTTGCTAGGTAACATACCACTTATAACCACATGTCACAGAAAGTGCTAACAAACTTGGGACATTTGTCTTTTTGTGAAAGAAAATTGAGTAAGTCATCTTTAAGTTAGATCATTCTTAATTCCTCTGCCTCAAGGTGAACAGTTAATCTCTATGAAGTAGTATAAAAAAGATCTGCGTAAGTGATCTCTACTGCAAAATAAAATAGTGTTAAGACTCTACTATTTAAAATAATAAATCTAAAAATCCAGTCACCCAAACCCCTGTAAACTACAAATCACCACAACAGTCTGAAAGTGAAGAAATATCCTCACAGAACTCTAGTATTCCTTCCATTTCCCAGATAATTTAATGTTAAGAAATGCTGTGCTATAAGTACCTGGGCTCCCAAGAGTTAAGGCTCTTCATCAGTGCCTTCCAACTGATTTCCTTTGTTTGCTCTCAAAAGTTTAAGGAACTTATCTTTAAAGGTACCCAATTACATTGTATCGTCTTGGAATTACTACCAATTTGGCAAAGGACATACCACAGCACATTCAGGGACACATAAGTTATCTTCAACACTGTTTCCTTCGTATAAGGTTGGCTAAGGGTATCAGTCAAATAAAAGACAGGGCTGGAACAAGGTCCAAGACTTTTCATGAAACATCCTGCCTTAAATCCATTTTGGAACATGGCAAGGCATAAATAAATCAGTAAAATAAATCATGAACTATAAATGAGAGCCAGGGGCTTCCAACTTGGATGACCAATCTCATTCATACAATCAGATACACTTATATTTATACAAAGAGACAACATTTTTACACTGAACAAACAAGTCCACTGCATCATCTTAAAGAATGCCAAATGATAATACACTGCTTTTAAAAAAAAAAGTCAACGGTATGAAATATAAGATAAAATGGGTAAGAAGTACACTAAGAACAATATAAAGCACATTTAGAGGGCATGAAATTAGACCTGATAAACAAAGGGTCACAGAACGATGCTGGAAGAATGTCAGAATATTGCAATCCTGGTTGGTCCAAAATTGATCTATATATTTAATAAATTCAATTCAGCATCTAAGAATCACTGGGAGGTTAAAATATTTTTTTAAAGTTGATGGCAGATTTGCCTTACCAGTAACAAATTATAAAACAGTAAGGAACTACCACATATTAAATAGATAAATCTATTTTTGTAATAAAAAGTGTGGAATCAGAAAAAAAGGAGTATAGAAATTTAGCACATCAAAATGTAGACTTCAAAACAGTGGGAATTATTAAAATGAATGCGTTAGCCGGGCGCGGTAGCTCACACCTGTAATCCCAGCACTTTGGGAGGCTGAGGTGGGTGGATCACAAGGTCAAGAGATCGAGACCATCCTGGTCAACATGGTGAAATCCCGTCTCTACTAAAAATACAAAAAATTAGCTGGGCACGGTGGCGTGTGCCTATAATCCCAGCTACTCAGGAGACTGAGGCAGAATTGCCTGAACCCAGGAGGCGGAGGTTGCGGTGAGCCGAGATCGCGACATTGCACTCCAGCCTGAGTAACAAGAGCGAAACTCCATCTCAAAAAAAAAATAAAATAAAATGAATGCGTTAATAAATCATGTTGGATCAACTGGCTAACTTTTGGGCAAGTATCATGCAATATGCGTATCTCGCATCACATGTAGGTTAAAACATAATTCATAATAAAAAGGAAAAAATAAAAAAATTGGAAAAACTATAAGGCAGTGAAAAAAATTTATACTAACTTCTATTCAAAAAATATATATAATCTGGATTTAAATATACATAAAAATGAGTGAATAAGTTCCCAGTGTGGGTAAGCCTTACATATGGAATCATTTCAAAAACCTCAAATATAAAATTTGGGGTATAAAACCTGCCAAGAAAAGATCCACGTAAATTTGGAACACTGACGTTTCTCATTTTCATCCAGATAGACATACTTACTACATGCTGCTCTCTACCACCTCTCTCCATTAAAATCCACCAATGTCTTGCTACTACACCTAGATGATCTGCTTCCCTCTCCCACTTCAGCTGATGCCACACTCCTTACACTTTCCCCTGCATTACTCCCTGAATAGCCTCAAGCTTTTCTGTCTTTTCATCTTTGCTATTTAATCTTCCTGAATATATTGGTCTCCTTGCCCCTATTCTTAAAGAAATCATCCCCTGCCTTCAACGCTTTTGTCTACCACCAAGCCCTCCCTAAAACTTGGCCTGATCTTTCTCAAATGAAAACACAATAATTATTCCCTCTCCCTGAATTCTCAAAGTACTGTTTCAGGACCTGTCTCATAGCACTCATTACATTCAATTAGTATTATAATATTTGTATGTCTGTCTTATCACCTCTCTCAGGTCAAAATCTCCTTAAGAACAGGATCTATATATTATCAGTTAATTTCTCAATAACCACTATCTTTTTACAGCACAGCACCTTGAACAAAGTATGTACTCACATAACTATGTCTTGAACGGATGAGTAGCTACTTAGAAATTCAATTACAGACTACCTGTACCATTTAGAATGGAGAGGAAGATATCAAACATTGCAGAACAAATAACTTTTTGTTTCCTCCAAACAAATTCACCAAAGTAAAGCCAGTATTACACATACAGATACTTTCAAAACTCAAGGACATTTCATCCTTCAACTATCTGGTCAAACATGATGTGATCTCCTTATATATATACATATATTCACAATAGAATATCTTCTGTTAAATAATCAAATCTATGCTTGATAATAAAACTATGTAAATATTTTAGCCATACAGGCAAACTGAAATTTTAAGATAAAATCAGCCATTCAAATTACAAGTGGAAACACAGAGAATGACCAAGCAATTTTTCCAAAAAACAAAAACAGAGCGTACTAAGCTTTAGCTATCTAAATACTAATAAAATTTCAGGGGCAAGATTTTATGCTAAAAATCCAAAACCAACTAAAGATACGCTTACCTGGATAGAAGCACCAAAGAATCAACATTACTAGAACAAAGGGGAGACCAGAAACAGCACAAGAATCTTAAAGTGACATTTTCATTAACTGGTATATATGGCTCATGGGTCAACAGAAAGGAACAAGACTGCAGGAGTCTCCATAATACATGTACTCAAGAGAAAGAAAGTCCAGAAGAAAAAAAAAGTATAATGTGGAAGAGTGATGAACATTCCTGAAGAAAAGTCAATTTAAAGGTATGAATAGGATTTCCACTCAGTAGGCTTGAACTCAAATGTCATCCCTAACAAGCTGTGCAATCTTACACTAGCCACTTAATTTCCCTGATCCTTGTTTCCTCACTTATAAAATGTAATATGTATAGCTAGTACAGTATCTGGCTTAGAGACAACATTCAATAAATATTTGCTAACTATGAATGAGGGCCTTACAAGAAAAGCAGACATTTTTCTAGAGGTACTTTTGTAGTTTTTGAGAGAATTATCTTAATTAATTCCTGATTATTACCTTTTTACAATATTTGAGAGTCAAATTTTGGTCAAAAAATAAAAATGTTCCTTTCCTACTAGTTTACACATTACTCAAAAGCTTACCAAAATTCTTGTAATTTAAAATCTCTTTGTAATATTGTAACTTTCAATACAAAAAGTAACTCTCATAAAGAAACCCCATTCCCAAATACATCTGCCTGGACTCAGGTCTTCTCAGCTATAATATTGTTGTAAATATTAACATTTAGGAAACTGTCCTAAATGATCATTTAAGTTTCTTTTACTCTAAATGTTGTGGTTCATGGCATATCAAGCATCCACTCTGTTTAGGAAAACCGATCAGCATACACTAAAAAGATAATCTCTCTCAAAAGAAGGAGAAAGAGAAAGAGAAAGAGAAGTTTATTATAGAGAACAGAGTAACTAATGCTAAGAGAGTGATTAAAAATCAAGCTTTCTTGAAAAAATAGCAGCTTTGATGCTGTTTTTGAAGGTCACGAGAAGATAAAGGAAATCCAATTTAAATAAAGAAAATAGAACACATAAAAGCCAAGATGCAAGATATCTATGGTCATCATAATATTTTCTTCATTTGTATCATACTTTACAGTCTGTAAAGCATTTCTGCATATGCCATCTACAGCAAATTTTCTGGAATGGGAAATGAAAGAGCCAGTTTAAATGATTTATATTTGATAAATTTGTCCAAAGAAAGTCTCCTCTGAAAACAATAACATAAAATTTTAGAAGGGCATTTCTTCAGCATTTATGTGTATGATAAATTAGAGAGGCAAATTAATGCAAGCAAACAGCCATAAACCTACAAATAATAGAATTTTAAAACAAGAAGAAATGTGAAATTAGACCAATATGCTCATTTAATGATAAAGAAACTTAGGCCTGCAAAGTCAATGTGACTCCCATTACTCCCTGTGCAAATCACAGGAGGACCAGATTGTAGAACCAGAAATAAAGGAAAAACTTTGAGAAATTACAAAGAAATGAAAGAGAATTTTGTAATGAATTCACTAATGAAACACCCATTGTTACCTAGCATTAATGTCTACGTGCCAATCATATGCTAAACATATTTAATAATTTAACAATTACAATATGAGGACACGCATGTTACTTCAATTTTAAATATAAAAACTGAAGTTTAGTGTGGTTAAATAGTTCAAGACTACATCAACTAAGTATCTGGAAGAGTCGGGACACCTCTGTCCAACTGAAGTCAGAGCTCCATTTCTAAAAGAAGCTTTAAAATTGCCTCACAATTATAAGCTGAAAGGGCAAAAATGAAGCATCACTCTGGAAAAACTGGATAACCCAGTGCAATTAGAAGTCTGGTCCTGATAATGGGTGCATTTGGCTTCTGTGCTTGCACCTATTTTTATGAGTCTGGCCTGTCTGTGCCTAATGGTCAGGTCAGTGCTATTCAGTAAAACCAAACATCCCTGCCCTCCACACACGAAAACATACTCCCAGGAAGCAGTAAGAACAAACTATATCTAAGATGAGGGTAATGACTGAACTCCTTGAGTGACTAGAGCTTCTATTTTGGCATAAGCTACTTATCTTTTAAATGTGATAACCATATTAAGCTTTTCTAAAAGCCTATCACTCCAAGGAGCCTCAAAAATTCTGTGTTGCAGATGAGGTTACCAGAAGTGTGGATACAACTCACTTCACTTGAACTTACGGAATTGGACTTATATGTTGATATCAGTGTTTTATAATAATTTCCCTTATTCAGCCATGTATCCTGCAGATATATGTAATAATCATTTCTATACTCTACATTAATCCAAATACTATGTCCACAAACCATTTTCCAGAACTAAGCTACAAAACAAAATCCACATCTCCTTATGAAATTAAGCATGGTATCTAGTTGCCACTAGGCCATTTTATGACCTCTGACACCAGATGTTGAAAGGCACAATGTCTAACTAAAATAGAAAGAAAAGGGAAGTTTTTAAATGAGTAGACCTCACCTTCAATGTTTAGAACAGAGGCCTGTCCTTAGCTGCCAATCACCAACAGCTAAACTACTGGTTAATCTCGGAAAGAAGCAATTTTAAAAAGCCCTTTCTTACAGTCTCATCTTCCCAAATGAATAGGAAAGTTATATAAGATAGGGAGAAATGTATTTGGTTCTGCAGCCCAGATCAAATACAGTGTTCTGACATCCAACTCCTGAAACACATGGATTTCACCTGATCCCACACCCACCACAGCATCCAGCATGTGCAAGTAATGCAAAATGGAACCCTCCAAAACATTTTTGGACCTCTGCCAGGACAGCAGCTGATGGTCCTCGGAGAATCTGTTATAATCATATTTAGAAGGCAAAAACCACTGCCAAAACAATCATGAGAATCCCGGGGCTCTCCTATGCTCCATGACTTAGATTCTACTCTGTATTATGAGCTTGTATTGACCTCCCACACATGTCCTAAAATGAAAACTATGTTAAGCCACATGGCTTAAGGCCACCCAACTCCATAATATATGCAACATAACATTCAAACAATGTGGGGTTCTTGGGAGATGCAGCAAAAGAGACAAACTAAAGTATGAAACAGGTAGTAACTAAGAGAATGTCTATGAAATTGATGACAACCACGCAGGGAGAACTAAAACGTCCTTGAAAAACAATTATAAATCAGTCTAGTATACAGTCCAATAGGGAAAAGAATTTCAAGAAATGCTCAATACCCTCTCTCTGCCACTCCACCTTTCAGCACCTCTATACCACCCTCATCACTTACTCAACATTTAGTCCTAGTGAAGACTGCTCACTGGATTAGCAGGATCAAGAGGACATGCAGAGAACATTCCATTCTGAGAACATCTTTAAATTATTTAGGCTTGTTTACCACCCTTCTCTATAGAGTAAAAGCATGAAATGTCGCCAGCACTTTCACAATATACACCAGTTAGCACCATAGCAACCCAATCTGCCCACCAAAAGATTAACACATACACAGAAAACAGGAAATTCAACAAAAATTAAAGTTTGACCTTAGACTCCCTCAACAGTTAAATGTCTGAAGTAGTAGCAGTGTCTTTACATCACACCCACTTCATGTTACCCTTACAGCTTCCTGGCATAAGCAAGATCTTGGGATTATACAAACTGCTGCTTCTGTTTCCAGCCCAGATTTCTAGAAATGAAACCCTGGAATTGAGGGAGAAACAAAAACAAATGTTGGCAGAAAGAGGGAGGAAAAAGCATTGTCTATATAATCCCAGTTTAAGTGAAACAATCACCATTAGTTCCATGAAGCACTTTTTTCCCCCAATAAAACCGCTTACCCAAAAACGTAGATCTAAAATACTCCCTTGGTTTAAACCACACAAAAAAGGCGATTTAATACGCACAATCCTAAAGATTTTCTAAGAGAAATAAGGAAGAGATCAACTATAAGCTATATAAAATCACATTTAGCACCTTATAAAGCAAACTTCAATGTTGTTAAATAAATAACCAGTGGAAAATAGCTACAAAAATCAAACTAAACACCTGTTCTTCTAATCAGCAGTCCTCTATTTTCTCTCTAACCCATATATTCCCAACTCAGACCCTCTCTGTGACCCACTGTTCCCAAAGCATTGAGTCTGAAGAAACAGAAAACATTTCAGACATTCGTTCACAAAACCAAATTAGACCTTCCCACAAAGTACAGGAGATAAAACAGAAACACTTCCATTTTATCTAATTTATGGCAAATAGTTCAAGGAATGCCTATTTGTTAAGCTGAATCAAACCCCACTGCTACCTTTAACCCAAAACTATTTCTAGTTCAAGAGCCAAGAGACCCAAGCAAATACTTTCTTTTCACATTATTCTCAACATGAAGAAATCTGGCCCCTTCCTACTACATCATAGCTTCTGTGGAACAAGCTGAGGCCCCTCTGGTCAACTTTTGTTGTTATTGTTGTTGTCGTTTTGTTTGCTTTTTTTTTTTTTTTTTTTTTTTTTTGAGACTAACCTCCAACCAATTCCAGAAGAGGAGACAAACCTCAAACAAATTTAACCCTGAGATCCATCCCTCAACTGTACCATATAATCCACGCTTCACAGCAGTAATGTTTTAAACAGACACTTGATTTCTTAATCACTGAAATGTAAGCACCAGCCCTCACAAATCATCGCCGCAGAGATTTCTCTTGGCATCCACAGAGGGTGCTGGGACTGCAATTCACTCAAGAACCCTGCACTCACCAACATCACACACGACATTAAAAATTCACCATCTCCGAAGAAAAAATGTCACCTTCTTCACAAGGACACCTGCCTGTTCAACACCTCTATAAGAAACGAGGAGGGCCAAGCGTGAGAGGCTAACAGATCCTCCAGCTTAAAGTTTTCCTTCCTACGAAACTCTCCGGCCACAACACCGTGGCCTGTCCTTGTCACACACACAGGCTGTATTGTCAACCCCTCCGTCTCCCTCTAACGTCGTCAGACTGGGCAGTGTCTACTCATGGGGGTGATTCCTTTTAAATAAAATAAATAAGCAGCCACCACAGCTGGGTAGTAAGGAATGGAGACCCTGGTGTCCGATCCTCCAGGTCTTTTCCTACAGACAAGAGAGTGGCCCGAATTCTGTCACTGCCCACTAACCAACCCCACCTCCCAATCGCCTCGTCAACATGTTTGCTTCCTTTTCTCGGCGCTTTCGACTGAATCCCGGGAAGGGGACCAAACCCCGGCCGCGACAGGAACATGTCCAGTATCCATCCCCTGTCTACCTCCGAAACCCCTTCCCGGGAGTAGGGGCGAGCAAGCGCGCCGGGGTCAAACACCAGCGCCGTCGAGGGCTGCGCCGACCGAAACGGACGCCGCGGTCGCCCCCATTTCGCGGTCCGGGCCGGCGAGACTCCGAGAGGTGAGCAAGCTGGCCAAGGTCACGGCGTCGCCGGGGCCGAGGGGCGCCGGCGCCGACTTCCGGCTCCCCCTTTCCCCGGCGGCCCCGGGCGCCCGCTCCCCACGCCGGGCGGGCGACCGCGCAGCTTGCGCCCCCTCCGCGGATGCTCGCCCTCTCCGCGCTAACTAGGGCAACTGGAAAAGAGGCGGAGAGAAGTCGCTGCTGCAGCGATTTCCCTCGGCGGGGAGCAGCCCCCAGCTGGTGCCCGTGACAGCTGAGACCTCCGCCCCCTCCAGCCGCGCCGGGCCGCGAGGGGAACTCGGAGAAGTGGGAGGTGGATGGAGCTGGAGAAAGGAGAGCAGGGGGCGGAGGGGTGCCAGCTGCTCCCCGCCCCCTAGGGCCTCGGCGGCCGCGCGGCTCGTGACAGCTGCACCCACCGGGAGGCTCCGCGCCCGCTGCCCGCCACTCACCTGCCGCCGCCGCCTGTGGGCCGCGCTCACCCGCGCCTCGCTCGTCCGCGACCGTGACGCCGCCGCCGCGGCCTCCGCCGGTCCTCGGGCCCGGCGCCCGGCCCCCGGGGCCCAGGCGGCCGCCGCCGCCGCCGCCGCCGCCGCGGCTCTCCGGCCCCCTCCTCCGGAGCAGGGGTCCCCCAGCAGGGGGGATGCAAAAGGAACCTGGCGCAGGCTCCTCTCGAGGGAGCAGCAGCGAACAGGCGGCCGAGGCGCTCAAGGTCGGAGTGCAGCCGTCGGAGGACAGGGCTCAGCAAATCGCGTCAGACTCTCTCTCGCCCGGCCTGAAGAACAGGCATTTCAGCCGCTCACCGCGGCCGCCATGTTCTCCTCCTCGGCTGCCACCGCCGCCACCGCCCCCCACTCGCGGCCCCGCCCCCCTCGCGCCCCGCCCCGCCCTGCCCCGCCCGCTCCCAGCCGCCCGCCGCGCTTCCCCAGCGGGTCGGGCTGCGGCGACCAGTTGCCCGCGAGCTCCGACGGCGCGCCCGGGGCAGCGCGCCCCCAGCCCGCCGGGCCCGCAGAGCTAGGAGCTGTCCCGCGCCCTCTGCCGGCCGCAGACCCGCCCCAGCCCGCGTCCTAACGAAGTGTGGGAAACGAGGCCCGAACTCTTCCCCGCCCCTCTCAACTCCTCCCCACCCCTGCCCTCCCCTCGGGGCGTTCCTCCCACTGCTGCCGGGAAGCGGCCTCGAACCCCAGGGCACTCGCTGCTAGGCCGCCCGGCTTGACGCCTCCCGCTGTTCTTTATCTTCTGCGAAGGTGGCGGAGTGGCGAGACGCCCCGAGGACCGGGCGGAGTCGGCTCCGGGCCTGTCCCTCCACTCGGGTGTTCTGTTACTTTGAGCGAGACACATCCCGCGGGCCTCGTTTTTTATTCTATAAAATTGGGAGGTGGTTACCTAGACGATTTTGCAGGCTGTTAGACAAGAGAAAAGAAAGATCGTCTGCCCCCTTCGTTTTACAGATGAAAAGATCTGCCTGACACGTTCTGGCTCTGCAATTCCATGAATTATCTAAAACGTCTGTCATTCACAGATCTTTCCCCCTCAAGAGGCCCACACCTTTCTTCTTGTCTCCCTCTTTTTTTTTTTTTTTTTTTTAACTTCTCTAATAGAAGTGCTACTTCCAAAAGTGGAGTGTTCCTTGTCGCCAGAGGAATCGAACAGCGGCTGAACAACCTCTCTGAGCCGGGATAGCCTTATCTGGACCTCATCGGGCATTCCAAAGGCTGGCAATGCAGTATATAATACCTATCTCTCTCCCTGGCTTGTCCTAAGGATGAATGAGTGACTCGCCATGGAATTGCCTCGTGAAGCATACATCTGTCCATGCCTTTCTTGCATTCTTAGCTCATTTAGCGCTGTTACCCTTCCTCAATCCTGTCCTGCTGTTGCTCTCTCCCGGCATTTCCAACTGTTTCTCTTCCTGTGTATTCTTCCCTAAATCAATCTCTGTAAATCCTTAAGCCCTTCCTACCCTTCTCCCAACTGGGGAATCTGACAGCCTTGAAAACACCAACCTCTCTGGCACCTATCTTAGTCAACGGGCAGCTTCTTCCACAGGCAGGTACTACGCTGTATGCTCTCACCATCTTCTTCCTGTCTTGGTCACGCTCACAAAGCAATCGCTAGACCACACCCCCACATGCATTCATATATTCATTCATTTATGTATTAATTCCCCTGATTCTTGTCAAAGACCTACTACTGGGGCCCTAGGTGCATTTCCTGAGCTCTGGCTTAGCAGTACCTCTAGCCACCGGCAGAGTCCCCATCCCCAGTAATAGCGGGAAATACCCAGGCACTCATCAGTTTCGTCCCCTTCTGTAGGGCCTACGTACTTTCCAATATAGTCCAATGCAGACTATGTGAAAGTGCTTTGTTCTGGCCTCTGGTGCCAACAAATGAGCCACTTGTACAAGGTACTCCTGTCTCCACTGGACTCTAGTAACTGCTGAAGGCCAAATCTAGTGGCCACTTCAGTCCTCCTCGTGTGGCCTTTCTACAGCACGTGATGCTGCTAACTCCTGCTTTGTAAAACTCCTCTCCTCCCCTGTCTTCAACGTAAGTCTCTACCTGATTTCTGAACTTCCCTTCGTTTGCACTTTTCTTGGGCTGCTCCTTTTTTACAGGGCCATAAAAAATGTTGGTAAAAACCTCAAGGTTTTCTTTTTTTCCTTCCTCTCCTCTGGCTTCGGTTGACTGTTTATTTCCACGGCTTCAACTGTTAACAACGCCTGCATGTCCTTCTTCCAGTCTCCCCTCTGCAGCCTGGGGTCTTCATTAACTTTAAAACATCCTCAAGACACACAGATTTTGTTGAATGACAAATTATTTAGGCATTATTTACATTGCCATAATCATCCATGTAAGCTAAAGAGAAAGTTCCTTTTCTAGAGTGGTACTGTTTCTTTTTTTTTCGAGACAGAGTTTCACTCTTATTTATATTGCCATAACCATCCATGCATGCTAAAGAGAGAGTTCTTTTCTAGAGTGGTACTGTTTCTTTTCTTTTTTTTTTCCCAAGATGGAGTTTTGCTCTTGTCGCTACAGTGGCGTGATCTTGGCTCACTGCAGCCTCTGCCTGCAGGGTTCAAGCGATTCTCCTGCCTCAGCCTCCTGAGTAGCTGGGATTACAGGCACCTGCCACCATGCCCGCTAATTTTTTGTATTTTTAGTAGAGATGAGGTTTCACTATGTTGGGCAGGCTGGTCTCAAACTCTTGACCTCAGGTAATCAGCCCGCCTCAGCCTCCTAAAGTGCTAGGATTACAGGCATGAGCCACTGCGCCCAGCCGAGTGGTACTGTTTCTCAGGTAATAACCCTTTGACTTTTTTCTCCCTCCTCTACAAGTCATAATCACTTGTCAAAGCAGTTATAACACCCTTTTATGTCTCCAATTAGTAATTTTTTTCTCTGGTCATATTCAGCTTCTCTCAGACTCTATCTGCTTTTACTAAACCGGCCCATTGCCTTAACTCCACCCCAGCAACCCTAAATACAGGGCCAAAACGTTCATTAGATTTACTTTCCGGCCCTACAGGTAGCCTCTCTCAAATCCATTTACTTTAGCTGTTTAAAATTTCTTTACTCCCAAAATACAATGCCAATCAACGAGGAGAACTAACTCCAATTAAATGAAAAAGCTTGGAAGATATTTATAAATGAAAATGTAAGACAACATTTAACTTTTATAGCCCAGATAGAACTGGTTTTAGTCCAAATCCTATTGTCTCCATACATTAATAATAATCCTTTGGTAGACTAGAAACACCCTAGTTCTGTGGCCAAGATCTAGAACACACCTGTTGGATTTTCTCCAAAGCGTGATAGACTTCCAGTTCTATAAAATACATGGCTAGTGTGCATGAAATTGCTCCAGTTACTGAGGCAAGAACTGATTGAACTGACATTCTTTTTTTTTTAAATAGTTTTTGTTTTATAATAGTGATACAGACTCACAAAATATTCCAACAATAAAGAACAATACAAAAAGTTTAAAAATAAACTTTTTCAAGTCAGAGAAAAACAGTAAACATGTTTCCACACATTTCTCTCTATATATTTGCACATATAAATACACTGTCAATTTTACATAAAAATAAAATCACCCCTGTAATCCCAGCACTTTGAGAGGCCGAGGCAGACGGATCACCTGAGGTCAGGAGTTCAAGACCAGCCTGGCCAACATGGTGAGACCCCATCTCTACTAAAAATATAAAAATTAGCCGGGCGTGGTGGTGTGTGTCTGTATTCCCAGCTACTTGGGAGGCTGAGGCAGAAGAATCACTGGAACCCGGGAGGCAGAAGCTGCAGTGAGCCGAGATCGGGCCACTGTACTCCAGCGTGGGCAAGAGTGAGACTCCATCTCAAAAATTAATAAATAAAAATAGGCCAGGCACGATGGCTCACGCCTCTAATCCCATCACTTTGGGAGGCCAATGAGGGCAGTTCACGGGAGGTCGGGAGTTCGAGACCAGCCTGACCAACATGGAGAAACCCTGTATCTACTGCAGCGCATGCCTGTAATCCCAGCTACTCAGAAGGCTGAGTCAGGAGAATTGCTTGAACCTGGGAAGCGGAAATTGCGGTGAGCCGAGAGCGCGCCATTGCACTCCAGCCTGGGCAACAAGAGCGAAACTCCATTTCAAAAAAAACTAAAAATAAAAATAAAACGATAAATGCTCTTCAGTAATCTGGTGCCTTTTACTGTAAAATATATTTTCATCACTAACAGTTGAATACTCTTGCATTGTATATCTCTTTAGCCATTTAACTAATTCCTTACTAAAAATGTTTACATTGTTTCTATTTTTGTGTGTTTATTTTTGTAAATCATGCTGTAATTTTAATGCATGCCTCTGTGCAGTTTATAAATTATTTTCTTAAATTTCTAGAAGATTAGTTGTTGGCTCAAGGGTACATGTTAATTTTTTTACTACATTATTTGCCAAACTGGCCTCCAGAAAAATTGTTTAAATCTGTGGTCCTAGCTATACTGCATGAGCCTGCCACTTGCTCATGCCAGCTCTGGATTTTACCCATTTAACTTTGAATAGTCTTTAATTTCTACATCTGCTTGAAGGATAGATGTTAAGAAGACTAGATTTAGAGTTAGGGAGACCCAGGTTTGAAATGGGTCTGCCACTTACTAGCTATGTGTAAACCTGGCCAAACCACTTCTACATCTCCAAGACTCAGTGTCCCCATCTGTAAAATAGGATGCTAGCACTTGCCTCAAAGAATTGTTGGTAAGATTAAATAAAATAATGTATGTAAAGCACTTGATACAGTGTTTGATTTAGGATTGCCCATAAAAATAAAAATTGGCTCACACAGAGAAGGTAAAAAATCTGCCCAACTGTTCATCAGGCTAGAAAAATAGGCACAGATAAAGCCAGCTGCAAAGTTAACAGGATGCAGTGTCTCCTAAGGACGTGCTGCAGCTGTAAAGTATCATAATAACCCTCTTCTTCAAGTGACTACAGCTTTCCTACTCACTCAGAAACATTGTTCTCTAAAATCGCAGACGTCACAAACTTTGGGGTTTGCAATTACATCTGTATAAATGAAGCAGCCCCAGTTGACGACCCAGGTGCAGTGCTTTGGGTGGGGGTTTCTGGACGTAGATTGTATACCTGCCTTAACTTTATTGTTTCCGAACCAAACGATTCCGAGTCTACTTTGCAGTCCAGGCTGGACATTGACTCCCTGACACATAGCTAAGCTTTACTTTGAGTCTACCAAATTCTGCTTTATTTAAACTGCATCTTGGCTCTACTAAAGGTTTACAATCTTCTAGTATGTGTTATTAAGTAGACGTACATATTACATATTCATAGAGTTCCATTTGGAGCATCTTATAAATTTCTTTTTAACGATTAAAAAATGGTATTTGTGAAGTTAGCGACAGTTAAGCATATTGAATGGGGTTTTTTTTCCCCCCCATCTGTAGAGGCCTTTGGAGAGGGCAGTTATTGAGGTAGGAGAAAAAAAGGGGATGTGATGCCCTGGAAGTCAAGTCAGGACAGTGTTTCAAGGCGCAGTGACGGGGCAGGGGTGGTTACAAAGGCATACTCCAAAAAGAAAAAGAAGGGGGCTGGGGTGGATGATGCCATCTACTACTGAGAGGCTGAAAAAGATGAGGACTAGAATGGGCCATGAGATTTTTTTTTTTATTGCATTTTAGGTTTTGGGGTACATGTGAAGAACATGCAAGATTGTTGCATAGGTACACACGTGGCAATGTGATTTGCTGCCTTCCTCTCCACCTGTATCTGGCATTTCTCCCCATGCTATCTCTCCCCAACTCCCCACCCCCCACTGTCCCTCCCCTTTTTCCCCTGAATTATTTTTGTCTCTATGTGAAACTGGTCTGGGATTAAGTTCCTTAGAGTTTTTTTCAGTTCTAGTAGCCCCCAAACAGTTATTTGGGTGGTAAAACTTATTGCCCAAAAAGCAATTTTTCTTTTTTTTTTTTGAGACTGAGTCTCACTCTGTCACCCAGGCTGGAGTGCAGTGGTGCAATCTTGGATCACTGCAAGCTCTGCCTCCCAGATTCAAGTGATTCTGCTGCCTCAGCCTCCCCAGTAGCTGGGAGTACAGGTGCCTGTCACCATGCCCAGCTAATTTTTGTATTTTTAGAAGACATGGGGTTACACCATGTTGGCCAGGCTGGTCTCGAACTCCTGACCTCAAGTGATCCACCGGCCTCAGCCTCCCAAAGTGCTGGAATTACAGGCATGAAGCACTGCACTCAGTCTGATTCTTAAAAGTTAAATAAAAACATTATGTCAATGTTCCATTATCAAAAAATAGGATCTTTGATCTCTTCAGTAGATCTTGTTGATTAGTTACTATAACTTTATTTCCATACATTATACAGCAGTTATTTTTTAGAATATTCTTAGGATCTATGAGTTAATTCACTTTTCAGAACTAACTACTTAGCAATATTATCCTGCTTCATGCTTGGTGGCGAATTCTCCAGTGTTATATTCAGCTCCAAGAATGATATTTGAACATGTTCACACCTATCGGGTCTCGGACCCAATAGCAAGGTAGGTGTGAATGGCGTTCAAGTATCAGCCTCCCTTTCCTGAATGACCACTTCACATCTTTGAGTTTCAATGGCTGTCTTGTTTCTCCTAAGGTATACACTATTCATGCACATTAATCTTAACTAAGAAGATGAAGGTACCATAAAATTCCTTTTTTTTTAGATCTAAATTTTGGAGATTATATTCTCTATGATGGACACTTTGGTTATTTTAAATCTCTCGCTATTGAAAGCACGCTGCAATGAACGCTTTCCTTGCACCCTCCTGAGATTAAAAGATCATCTATTCACTGAGTATTAATGGGGTAAAACACAGGCATGCCTCCCTAACATATGTAGCCTTAAGTCACACTTGCTGTAGTGGCTGCATCTCAGTTTTGAAGTCTGGATGCCAAAGCCAGTTGTACACGTAGGAGGACTGGACTGGCAGTGGCCTGTGTTGTGTGCTTTGAGAGATGCCAGGCATATCCCCGCCCCCAAGCTTACCATAGTGCCTACAATTTCAACAAAGATTCATTCCTTTGGGTTTGTACTTTGCTATCTCAGGGAAATCCTTTAAACAAATCACTCCTCCCTAATTATGGTTACTGTAGAAAATTGAGAACGTACAGAGAAGTTAATAAACGAAAATAGAAATTACCTGTAGCTCACAACTCAAAAACCACTACTGTTAACATTTTGGTATTTTGTTTTCCTTTCCCATACATGAAATTGAAAAGTTGTATTAGTTCATTTTCACACTGCTGACAAAGGCATACCCAAGACTGGGTAATATACAAAAGAAAGAGGTTTAATTGTACTTAGAGTTCCATATTGCTGGGGAAGGTCCAACAATCATGGCAGAAGATGACAGGCTTTTCTTACATAGCAGCATCAAGAAAGAATGAGGAGGAGGCAGAAGCGGAAACTCCTGATAAAGCCATCAGATCTCGTGAGACTTATTAGCTATCACGAGAATAGCACAGGAAAGACTGGCCCCCATGATTCAATTACCTCCCCCTGAGTCCCTCCCCCAACACATAGCAATTCTGTGAGATACAATTCAAGTTGAAATTTGGGTGGGGACATAGTCAGACCACATCATTCTGCCCTAAATCTCATGTCCTTACATTTCAAAACCAATCACACCTTCCCAACAGTTTCCCAGAGTCTTAACTCATTTTAGCATTAATCCAAAAGTCCATGGTCTAAGTCTTATCTGAGACAAGACAAGTCCATTTTCCCTATGCCTGTAAAATCAAAAGCAAGCTAGTTACTTCCTAGATACAATGGGGGTACAGGTATTGGGTAAATACACCTGTTCCAAATGGGAGAAATTGGCCAAAACAAAGGGGTTACAGGGCACATGGAAGTCCAAAATCCAGCAGGGTAGTCAAATTTTAAATAATCTCCTTTGACTCCAGGTCTCATATACAGGTCACACTAATGCAAGAGGTGGGTTCCAACATCTTGGGCAGCTTTGCAGGGTACAGCCTCCCTCCTGGCTGCTTTCATGGGCTGGCATTGAGTGTCTGCAGCTTTTCCAGGGACACGGAGCAAGCTGTCAGTGGATCTACCATTCTGGGGTCCGGAGGATTGTGGCCCTCTTCTCACGGCTCCACTAGGCAGTGTCCCAGTAGGGACTCTGTTTGGTGGCTCCCCCCTCCACATTTCCCTTCTGCACTGCCCTAGCAAAGCTTCTCCATGAGGGCCCTGCCCTTACAGCAAACTTTTGCCCGGGCATCCAGGTGTTTCCGTACATCTTCTGAAATCTAGGCGGAGGTTCCCAAACCTCAATTCTTGACTTCTGTGCACCGACAGGCTCAACACCACGTAAAAGCTGCCAAGTCTTGGGGCTTTCACCTTCTGAAGCCACAGCCGAAACTGTACATTGGCCCCTTTCAGCCACTCTGGAGCAGCTGGGACACAGAGAATCAAGTCACTAGGCTACTCACAGTATGGAGACCCTGGGCCCAGCCCACAAAACCACTTTTTCCTTCTGGGCCTCTGGACCTGTGATGGAAAGGGCTGCCATGAAGGTCTCTGACATGTTCTGGAGACATTTTCCCCATGGTCTTTGGGGTTAACATTAGGCTCCTTGTTACCTATGCAAGTTTCTGCAGCCAGCTTGAATTTCTCCCTAGAAAATGGGTTTATCTTTTCTATCACATAGTCAGGCTGCAAATGTTCTGAACTTTTATGTTCTGTTTCCCTTTTAAAACAGAATGCCTTCGACAGCACCCAAATCACCTCTTGAATGCTTTGCTGCTCAGAAATTTCTTCCACCAGGTACCCCAAATCATCTCTCTCAAGTCAAAGTTTCATAAATCTCTAGGGCAGAGGCAAAATGCTGCCAGTCTCTACTAAAACGTAACAGGAGTCACCTTTGCTCCAGTTTCCAACAAGTTCCTCATCTCCATCTAAGACCACCTCAGCCTGGACCTTGCTGTTCATACCACTTAAAAGTGATTTTGGGCAAAGTCATTCAACAACTCTCTAGGGAGTCCAAACTTTCCCCCATTTTCCTGTCTTCTGAGCCCTTCAAACTGTTTCAACCTCTGCCTGTTACCCAGTTCCAAAGTTGCTTCCACATTTTGGGGTATCTTTTCAGCAACACCGCACTCTACTGGTACCAATTTACTGTATTAGTTCATTTTCACACTGTTAATAAAGGCATATCTGAGACTAGGCAATTTACAAAAGAAAGAGGTTTAACTGGACTTATAGTTCCATGTGGCTGGGGAAGGTCCAACAATCATGGCACAAGGAGAAAGGCACTTCTTACTTGGCGGCAGCAAGAGAGAATGAGGAGGAAGCAAAAGCATAAACCCCTGATAAATCCATCAGATCTCATGAGATGTATTCACTAAGAATGCTAAGAATAGCATGGCAAAGACGGCCCCCATGATTCAATTACCTCCCCCTGGGTTGCTCCCACAACAAGTGAGAATTCTGGGAGACACAATTCAAGTGGAGATTTGCATGGTGCTGGAAACATGTTTAGTGCCACAAAGAAAAAATCAGCACTGAGACAAAGGATCTCTCAGCAAGGCGATTTTACTTTCTGCAGAAAAGGTGCTCCTGGCTCCTGTTAGCCATCTTGCCATGAGAGTACAAAGAACAAAGGAAAAGCAAACATGTTTATCCTTTACACATTTGGGGTCATCATTACTGCTGTGTCTGATCTCTGTTGGTTGGAGCCAGACCTCACAATCTAAAACTGAACCTGAATGGCTAATAACTTAAAGCTTTCTTCAATAGGTAAAGGCAATGGAGAACAAAAGGAAAAGAGGAAGTCCAAATAAGGAAGGAACAGGAAGTTGCTTGCGAAAGGACTTAGACAAGTAATAACATAAATATCTTGGTTAAAGTACAAGAACATGGAATGTACTATGGTCCTGTGAGCATGTCTAGCACAAATATCTTGGTTAAAGCACAAGGACATAGAATATACGTATTCCCTTATATCTATCAGCTACATAGGATAGGGCTTAAAAGAGTTACTAGCAAAACACAAAACGGCTTTGAAGAAAGTCTTTAAAACAAACTATTATTTCTAACACTTACGATTTATTCTTTAACAAGGAAGGAAACTTTGAAGAGGAACTTTTCTACTTCCTACAGGTGGGGACACAGCCAAATTGATCTTCTTTATAAAAACTCTTTTTGTTGTGCATTTAAGCAGCTTGACAGTAAAAGAAATCTGATAACTATACATTTCAAGCATTTCTCCAAATTTACTTCTGATTCCTTTACTCATTCAGTAAACATTACTTAAGTCCTACTATATATGTATTCAATGCATTGAACTAGACACAGATTAGTGATAGAACAGTTTATCAGTATACACATGTGCATACATTTGCAAATAAGTAATCAGACATGTAACTTGTGCATACATGATTTTATGTTCTAGTTTCCTTTTTCGACATTATTTCTTTTCTCTTCTTTTCTTTTTAGAGATGGGGTCTGTCTGTGTGGCCCAGGCTGAAGTGGCTATTCATAGGCACTATTATGGTGCACTATAGCCTCAAGTTCCTGGCCTCCAGTGATCCTCCTGGCTCAGCATTCTGAGTAGCTGGGACTGCAGGCACATGCCACCACACCCAGCTCAACATTATTTCTGATGGATTTATATTTTAATATATATGCCTCAAACTTCTTGGTTTTTAAGGATTGTATAGTATTCAATTGTAATGTATAGTATTCAATTGTATTGATTTCACCATTTCCCTATTATTGAAAATGTGGGATGTTCCCCAGTACTCCCTCACCACTATCCTCGAACTTTATTTCCCAAAGGAGTTATCAAATCAAAGGGCCTAACAGTTGCTTATTTGATCAATCTTCTTTTCGTATTCAAATACTTGTAAGCCAGGTGCAGTGGCTCATGCCTAAAATCCCAACACTCTGGGACACTAGGTGGGAGGATTGCTTGAGTCCAGGAGTCTGAGACCAGCCTGGGTGATACAGTGAGACCCCTTGCTACAAAAAGAAAAAAAAAGAATTCAAATGTTTGTAAAAGGGGGAGCAAATTACTTGTGGCCTTCTGCCTCTCATGGATTCAATCAAGCTGATGGTTTTCTTCCCATTCAGGGAAGGTAGGGACACTGAAAGAAGTAAGTATCACAGAAAGGAAAGGAGAGGCCACTGAAAGAAACATTACCCTCTTCTTAGCTCAGCCAGCCTGTCTGAGAACAATGGGAATAGTTGCTAGGATGATGTTCTTTCCACTTTCATTAGGTAGTGGATTCCACCAGCCTGTGAACTGTCCGAGGGCAGGGCCTCTCATCCAGCATGAAGCCAACAGCCTTATTTTTTTTAAATTAGATTTGGCTTTCAAAAGAACCCACACTTGTGCACTTCGTGTGCTGCTATAACTAAATAGCTTTTGACACACCAATTCATTCCTTCATCTCTGCAGACCAATGATGACTATGAATTTCTCATGAAGATGGCCCCTCCCTGCTGCTGGAGGATCTAGCAAGGCAGCTGATATATGGGTGCAAGCTCATGGGGGTGCCCACTAGTGCCCTCTGAAGAGTCCCCAGGCAGGCCTTTCTGAAGGGATCCTTTCTGGGGAGCCCTTGGACAGCTCCTGGAGGGCTGGCCATCACCTGGCCAAACCTCTGCACTCCCATAACACCACCGAGCTGCAGACAGCACCAGTTTCAAGCCGGTGGTGGTGGAACCTCCTGAGTGGCTATGTGGTTGAAAAAGCCTCACTCTCTCGGCTTGGTAGATGAGGGGACACACTCCTCTTTCCCTCTCACCTTCCAGGGGCTATCCAAATTCTGCCACTTAGGAGAGGGCTTCCAGGGGCTATCCAAATTCTGCCACTTAGGCAGAGGGAAGACGTGAGAAACCAGAAAGGGGAAATTCCTAGCTACACTTCCTCAATCCCAAAGGCAAGCTGGCAAGCCTCAAGCTTTCAAATATAGGAATCAGAGATTCACTCAGGCAATCATTCAATAAACATTTATTAAAAGCCCACGATGGGCCAAGCATTATTCTAAGCGTTGGGGGTGCAGAGGAAAATTTCTGTCCTCAAAAGTTTACGTTGCAGAAGAAAAAGATACGTAACTAAAAGTAAATAAATGAGGACAGTTTTTATGTAAGTAGAACATATAAAGTACAAACATTAATGCCAAAATAATTCAATGTATTAATCACTCTGATTCATGCCCAGAATTTCTCTTCAGTACCAAGCTGAATAAAATCTAAGAATATTCTTCAGTTCAATTTAACAAACTGATGGCTACTTCCTACAGTGGGCTCGAAAACTCTAACGACAGAAAAGAGGCTCCTTGCTTTCCAGACACTCATCTTCTAATATGGAAGTTGAATGTATTCCACTAATCAACATAGTCAGTGGTTGTACTACATATCTTCATTCAGGGAGGGGAGATGTATATACTTCCATTCAGGGAGCTAGCATGAGCCAAGGATAAGCTCAGCACATCCTGGATCCACAGGCTCAGACCCCACACCTAGCTTCTCATTCAATGCACATGTGTAGCTATGATTCTAAGAAAGAGTTCATTTCACCCCTCATCTCTTCCACACTGCCTAACCTCTCCTTGCCTCCCTCTTCCCTAACTACTCTTCCTCCTGGAGCTGTAAGAGACTTTGCCGTCTCCTTTTGTTCCTATTGTTCCTAGGGTCAGGAGACAGTAGTGACATTCTCTTGGTGCTTTCCTCATCTAATTGGACTGAGTTTCCCACATCTACAAACTCCTAAGGCTGGAAAGAATTCTTAGTACAACATACTCATGTTACAGATCAAACAGTTGAGGCCCAGAGAAATTAAATGACTTACCCAAGGTCAAATGATTAGTTAGTTGCTTCCTGCAGGAGGCATTTTTGCTGGAGTGAGCCTAGGGAAAAGTTTCACAGATTTAAAGAGTTTTGCTTGCCTGCTGCTCCCTGTTAGCATAGAAATGAAGAGGAACCCTCAGTTAACCAAACACAGGTAATGCACAGAGCACTAAGATCACCTGGCCACCTGGAGACGTAGGGGTAGGAGCAGGATTACTAGTGGTCAGGAAGTAAGTGGGCAGTGAGGGGTCAAGGATGACTCCCTTGTGAAGTCTGTTGATGAGGAGAGAAGATGGTAAACAAGAACTTAAATGAAGAAAAGAGAATTCTTATTACAGAAATGCAAATCAGAACCACAATGAGATACTATCTCACACTAGTTAGAATGACTGTTATTAAAAAGTCAAAAACAACAGATGCTGGAGAGGTTGCAGAGAAAAGGGAATGTTTATACATCGTTGGTAGGAGTGAAAATTAGTTCAACCACTGTGGAAAGCAATGTGGTGATTTCTCAAAGGGCTAAAAACAGAAGTACCATTCAACCCAGCAATCCCATTACTGGGTATATTCCCAAAGGAATATTAATCCTTCTCCCATAAAGACACATGGACACATATGTTCACCACAGCACTATTCACAACAGCAAGGACATGGAATCAACCTAATTGCCCATTAATGGCAGAATGGATAAAGAAAATGTAGTATGAACACACTGTGGAATACTATGCAGCCATGAAAAGGAATAAGATTGTATCCTTTGCAGGAACATGGATGGAGCTACGCCCCATTATCCATAGCAAATTAATACAGGAACAAGAAACCAAATACCATGTGTTCTCACTTAGAAGTGGGAGCTAAGTGATGAGAATACGTGGACACAAAGGGGGAACAACACACACTGGGGTCTACTTGAAGGTAGAGGGTAGGAGGACAGAGGGGATCAGAAAAAATAACTATTGGTTGCAAGGTTTAGTACCTAGATGATAAAATAATCTGTACAACAAACCCCCACGACACAAGTTTACCTATATAACAAACCTGCACATGTACCCTGAACCTAAAATAAAAGTTAGAAAAAGAAAAGTAAAGAAGATTATCATTTCAGGAAAAAGGAGACATAAACTTGTTGGTGGGTAGAAGGGAAAGATCATTTATTAGGAAAGATTTGAAGCTGGCCAGGCACAATGGCTCACGCCTGTAATTTCAGCACTTTGGGAGGTCAAGATAAGCGGACTACCTGAGGTCAGGAGTTGGAGACCAGCCTGACCAACAT
This sequence comes from Callithrix jacchus, assembly GCF_049354715.1. NCBI lineage: Eukaryota > Metazoa > Chordata > Mammalia > Primates > Cebidae > Callithrix > Callithrix jacchus. The sequence continues at coordinate 90,753,118 of NC_133515.1, forward strand.
GGCAAGCCCATCTCTACTAAAAATACAAAAGCTGGGCATGGTGGCGCACGCCTGTAATCCCAGCAACTCTGGAGGCTGAGGCAGAAGAATCGCTTGAATCTAGGAGGCAGAGGTTATGGTGAGCCGAGATTGCACCACTGTACTCCAGCCTGGGCAACAAGAGGAAAACTACATATCAAAAAAAAAAAAAAAAGTTCAGAGGCCAGGCATGGTGATTCATACCTGTAATCCCATCACTTTGGGAGGCCAAGGTGGGTGAATTACCTGAGGTCAGAGGTCAGGAGTTCAAGACCAGCCTGGCCAACATGGTGACACTTCATCTCTACTAAAAGTAAAAAAAAAATAGCCAGGCGTGGTGGCAGATGCCTGTAATCCCAGCTATTCAAGAGGCTGCTGCAGGAGAATCACTTGAACCTGGAAGGTGGTGGCTGCAGTCAGCTGAAATGCTGCCACCGCACTCCAGCCTGGGCAACAGAATGAGACCCTGTCTCACAAAAAAAAGAAAAAAGGAAAGGAAAGGAAAAGATTGAAGTTGAAAGAGAGGAAAAAATTGACCAAACAAGGTTTAGGAGATGAGATTAAAGCCACAAGTGGGGACATGACTTCTTGGGTTATTCTACCGTTAACTATCGACACTAAACTCCAAGAGGACAAGGACCACATCAGGTTTTGCTCAGTATGTGTCATCCAGTACTTGGCACATAGTAGGAACTCTTTTGGAAAAGTAAATATATGAACAAATGATAAGGGAACCTTCCAGTGTGTTACTTATGCACTCAGCAAAATTTTAAGTCCAGATTAAAGAAGGGGAAAAGAAAAGCAAGAAGGAGATTGAAATATAAAACAGATGCCTGCTTTGGCCTCTTTGGCCGATATACTGGATGACATCCAAGAAACCAAGACAAATTGTCAGTAGTCACTGCCATAGAGAGAAACTGACAGTTCTGGTGACTTCAGTGCTGATGTTAATTGGAGCTGTACACTACAGCATAAAGTTATTCATCATCCTGAGTTTTAAATGCCAAATGAAATTTATCATGTAGATCTTTATGTGAATAGCAGAGTAGCTGGTGTCCTGAATAGAAATTTAACAAAACAAATAGAGAAATTATACATATACATGGAGGGGATATTCAAAATTTTTAACAAAGGGTATGACTCAGAAGCCGACCAACAGACCAACCCTAAGCCACCAGCAAGGCTGCACCTGTCCATGTTGACTATCAGGACTGCACACGGCTGTTGCTTATACTGATGCTCAGAAATCTACAGGGCTCAGTTTTTAAAAGGCTCTTTTGCTGAATGGAGGAGAGAGTGTTCAAAGCATTGTTGCATGCTACAGAAGTAACCTCTTCCTCACAAACTCTTAGCCTGATGCTTCTCTGTCCAGTAGAGAAAGGCCTTACTCACGGTTCCTTCAACTTTGCCCTCCAGACTTCAGCAAACCATCATACTGGCCACTTGCCTTGATATCTGTCATCCTTGACTCATCTAGTTAGTGAACTGGCAGCACCTGTATGAGACCTGCCCTTCCTTAATTCATATGCCAATTACCTCCACTAGCCTGCAACTATCCCCAATATCTGCCACCCACTCTCATTGTGTATCTAACAAGAGGTTCCCAACAAGACTTAATCATCGAAAATAGTCAAAGAAAATTTTATGACATTGAGGACTGATGGTAGAAAACTTCGCTTCAAGGAGTTGCAGACTGATCATTATACTAGAAGATAAGCATATAATCCCTTGAGCACTGAGGGATCTGTGGGAGGATTCGCAGAGTGCTTCAAGAGCAGGTCTTAAAAGACAGTGAGGATTCAGAAAAGAAGGGAAGAAGTAGGGGGCACTCCTATAAGAGAGAACAATGTAAACAAAAGCAGAGGGTTGGAGATGCTTCATTTTCTATTAACGAGAGAGTACATACTTGTTCTGGGTGGAGAGGCCTGTTCGTGTAAAGCAAGTGCACTGTGTTTTGGAGGGTTTTGAATGCCAGCCTTAGGTCTCAGGACATGATCCATGTTGTAACTCCTGTACTCTTCCAGGCTGGATCTGGGAGCTGAGGCAGGATAAGAAGTAATGAAAGATTGACACATGGGATTGCAAAGTGTAGGGTGAGGGAGATCAAGAGACAGCAAACTGGGGCATGGCTAGAATCAAGATAAACTCATCAGAGGGGCAGAACTAGTTATGAGGTAACCAGGCTGACTTGGAGGTGCTGGGGCAGAGCAGGCTTTGAAACGGAAGTGGCAAGTAGCACCTGCAGCAACTCCCTAAGGCCCCAGAATGCAGCACAGAGCTTTCTAAAAGCCTCGTGTGGGATGGGGAGGGTGCCATTAAGAGAATGGAAGCATTTTGGACAATGTATAATCATCACTGTGAAGGCTGCTGATCGGAAGCCAACAGAATGGTATTTCAGAAAAATGAATTAAGTAGTAATGTAGGAACAAAGTCGGAAAGGATAGCATATCAAGACATGATTTGTTTTTTCTTTTTTTTTGAGCCAGAGTTTCACTCTTGTTGCCCAAGCCAGAATGCAGTGGTGCCATCACGGCTCACTGCAACCCAGGCAACAAGAGGAAATCTATATCTCAAAAAAAAAAAAAAGATTGAAGTTGGGAGACTTGAACCTCTGTCTCCCAAGTTCAAGCGATTCTGCTGCCTCAGCCTCCTGAGTAGCTGGGATTACAGGCGTGTGTCAACATGCCTAGCTAATTTTTTGTATTTTTAGTAGAAATGGGGTTCTACCATGTTAGCCAAGCTGGTCTCAAACTCCTGATCTCAGATGAACTGCCCACCTCGGCCTCCCAAAGTGCTGGGGTTTCAGGTGTGAGCTACCGCACCCAGCACAATGATTTTTAAAGTTACAAAAATCATTTCAAAAACACCAAGTTTGACTTTTCTTTGCTCACCAGAATACCTAATAGGCAGTTCATAGTTAATAAATGTTCAATGTGAAATGAATGCCCTCTGGAAAATGATTGCTTTTGTTTTTACACTAAGAATATCTCCTAGAATAAAGTAATACATTAATATTGTGGTTTGTACATCAAATTTCTGTGACTTTGCCCAATATGAGTCACCTCTTTGCAACCTAATAATTCTTGGATGAACTAAAAGCACTGGATTTCCAAACTTTCCAGGCTGAAGATCTGATGCTGGATTATTTGGTTGAAAGCAATAAAAATAGGTTCTTGCAACATTGCAAAAATTAATTTATTGAAAGGCTATAGGTCAGGTCAGAGAATAAAAAGATTTGTTGGATAATTTGGCCTCAAGAGGCCAGACCCAAAGAAGCTTCAAGGATCATAGCAGAGGGGACTTGTAACTGTTTTTCTATGGTACTGCTATCAGATAATGTAGCTTCATCACCTTCTGTGTCAGTGTTTCAGCAACCAGCTTGAAACTTACATTCCTGAGAGAAAAACTGTTATTGGCCAAACAAAGACCAAACATCAACCTCTATGTTGGAAGTACACATCAGGGTTTTGTTACTGACAAACCTGTCAAAACCACATATTGGGATGTCCAGGCGCAGCCCCCAAAGAAGGAATTCTAGGCAGACAAAAAATAATTGGTGTGTATCTGGGCATTTCCATTTACATATTTACTCTTGAAGAAGGATGAACAGGTGATCGAACAAGTTGCTGCATAAGGGCCTTTCTACCTCTGAGAAGTCTACACATTAGAATTGACATTTATCATTCCAGAGACCAATTCCTACAGATAAAGATGAATTCATGAACTGTGGAGCTTAACTACATGGGTCTCATTTCCTAGAAGTTTTCAATAGGTCTGCATGATCTGGTGATTTAAATTTTTCTAATTACAGCATAAAATAATATAGAATGTAGAATACATATCAAAAAATACACAGATCATAAGTACTCACCTCATAGAATTGTCATAAAGTAAAGGATATGTGTAATCAGAACCCAGATTGAGAAATAAAATCTAACCAGCAACCCAGAACATCCCCCTGATGCCCTCTCCCCCTCACTTCCCCCAACAAAAGTAACTGGTAAACTAACTTCTGTCTCCATCAATGAGTTTTTCCTGGTTTGGGGCTTCATATAAATTGAATCATATGTTTTGTGCTCTTTTGTGTCTGGTTTCTTTCATTCAACATTATGTTTTATGAGATTCACCTGTGATACTACAAGTCATTCGTTCTTTCTCTTTCCTATATGTGGTACTTTGTTTTATGAGTACACTGCTGTTTATCCACTGTTGATGAACATTCTTTCCTGTTTTTGACTATTACTAATAGTGCTGCTATGAACATTCTGATACATGTCTTTTTGTGAATATATCCACTAATTTCTGCTAGGTATATACCAAGGAGTGGAATTGCTAGTTCAAAAAGTATGTGTTATATAAGTTCAGTGTTAATAGGTAGGACAAACAATAATCCAAAGTAGTAGTACAGATTTATGTTTTTATTTTTATTTATTTTATTTTTTTGAGACAGAGTTACACTCTGTTGCCCAGGCTGGAGTGCAGTGGCATGATCTTTGTTCACTGCAATCTCTGCCTCCTGGGTTCAAGCCATTCTCCCACCTCAGCTGCCTGAGTAGCTGGGACTACAGGCACATGCTACCACACCCAGCTAATTGTGTGTGTGTGTGTGTGTGTGTATTTTTAGTAGAGGCAGGGTTTTGGCATGTTGGCCAGGCTGATCTTGAACTCCTGACCTCAACTGATCCACCCACCTCAGCCTTCCAAAGTGCTGGGACTACAGGTGTGAGCCACCACGTCCGGCCCAGATTTATGTTTCTAATAGCAGTGTGTACAAGTTCCGTTTACTTCACATCCTTGACACTTCTTCATTTTAACCAGTCTGGTAGGTGTGCAATCTCCTCGTGACGTTAATTTAGATTCCTCAGATGACTCATGAAGTAGATCATCTTTTCATATGTTGATGGGTCATTTGAAATACTCCTTTTCTGAGTTACCTGTTAAAATCTTTTGCCCACCTTCTGATTGTGTTGTCTCTTTTTATTATTGATCTATAGGGTTCTTTACATATTCTGGACAGAAATCCTTTTTGGGATATATATGTATATTACATGTATCTTCTCCCACCATGTGGTTTTCCTTTTTACTCTCTTAATCTTACCATTTGATGATCTTAAGTTCTTAATGTTTTTCATTTTGTCAGCTTTTCCTTTTTTCTTTTTTTTTTTTTTGAGATGGAGTTTCGCGCTTGTTACCCAGGCTGGAGTGCAATGGCGCGATCTCGGCTCACTGCAACCTCCGCCTCCTGGGTTCAGGCAATTCTCCTGCCTCAGCCTCCTGAGTAGCTGGGATTACAGGCACGCACCACCATGCCCAGCTAATTCTTTGGGGTTTCACCATGTTGACCAGGATGGTCTCGATCTCTTGACCTCGTGATCCACCCACCTCGGCCTCCCAAAGTGCTGGGATTACAGGCTTGAGCCACCGTGCCCGGCCTCCTTTTTTCCCTTCTTTCTTTCTTTCTTTTTTTTTTTTTTTTTTTTTTTGGCAGGGTCTTGCTCTGTTGCCCAGGCTGGAGTATGGTGACATAATCATAGCTCCCTGCAGCCTCGAACTTCTTGGCTCAAGCTATCCTCCTGCTTCAGCCTCCCAAGTAGCTGGGCCTATAGGCATGTACCACCACATCCAGCTAATTTTAAATTTTTTTGTAGAGATGTGGGTCTTACTATCTTGCCCAGGCTGGGCTCAAACAATCCTCCCACCTGAGCCTCCCAGTGTTCTGGGATTACAGGTGTGAGCCACCACACCCAGCCCAGCTTTTCCTTTAGGGTTAGTGCTTTTAGTGTACTGTTTGAAAAATTTTTGACAGATAAATTGTAGTAATTGGAAAAATAGTATAGGTTCATACAAAACTAAAAATAAATTATGAACAAAAAACATGGCATTCATTAACATCAAGAAAAAAAATCAAACAAGAAACAAGACATAATTTCAGTATGCCACTTGGTTCAACTGTGAAAATTATTTACACAATTATCATAATACGATCCCTGACTACTATTTATCCAAAAATTGTGATAATTTTTGAGGTCTCTATGAGGGCCCAATAAGTAACAACCATCTTCCTAACCTGAGTTCTAACAAATGGAGAAATAATACAAAAGAGTGGCAGAGAGAGGTTAAATGTCACTTTTATTATAACGGATTGGAGGCCAAGTTGCAGAGTGTAGCATCAAGTGTTTTTGCAAACTGGGATGGTTAAGACAAGACCAGACAGAGATAGGATTAACCCCTCAGTCCTTGATCCGCCATGCTGGATCAAGGCAGGCCTTCTCACATGGGTTCATCATGGTGCCCATGCAGCCAGCAGGAGCCCCTTTCAGACAGCAGATGATTGACATCCAACGCCACTAGATTTTCAAGGGAGTAGTTTAGTTTAAAAAGTAAGAAACTTTATCTATAATTCTGGTAAAATGAAAATCACTCTAAGCAGGTATTCATGTAGGAGTATTTCTTTGTTTTAGCTTTTATTTTAGATACAAGGGGTACATGCACAGGTTTGTTACATGGGTGTATTGCACTCAGATAGAAGTATAGTACCTGATAGGTAGTTTTGAACTCACATCCCACTGCCTCCCTTCCTCCTCTAGGTGCCTGCAGTGTTTATTGCTCTATGTTCATGTCCATTTGTGCTCAATATTTAGCTCCCACTCGTAAGTGAGAACATATATTTGGTTTTTGGTTCCTGCATTAATATGCTTAGGATTATGGCCACCAGCTCCATCTATGCTGTTGCAAAGCAAATAATCTCATTCTTTTTTCTGACTGCATGGTATTCCACGGAGTATCTCTACCACATTTTCTTTATCCAACTCACCACTGATGGGTATCTAGGTTGATGCCATGCCTTTACTATATATGAAATGTAGCAATGTACATATAAGCACGTGTCTTTTTGGTATACTGATCTATTTTAGGAGTATGTTTTAATTAAGATGTAGCTAATGCTATGCAAAATAAACTAAGTTTATGATGTCTCAACCACAATATAAATTGAGTTATTGATCATGTAACAGGCCAAGTCATGTGTTCCTTATCAGTGGAGGCAGCTCTGCCGTTTTCCACACTTGACTTCCAAGGTTGCACTTAGTCCTATCAGCATACAGAAACATGGGAGGGAGTTTCTTATGGGCCAGGCCTAGAATTCCACTCTTGTGTTTGACTGGCTAGAGACCTAACTGCAAGAGAAGCTGGGAAATATAGTCTAGCTATAGACTAGCTATAGTCCAGGAAGAAGAGCTGACTACAAATTTTGGTGAACAGCAGTGGGTCTCTGCCACTGGATATAAGGCTCATGTGGGCAGCGCCTTTTTTGTTCCTTATTGTCTCTTGTAACTGACTCATATTTGTGGAATAAATAATGTAGTGGGAGGAACATGAGCTTTGAAACCAAAAAGACCTGAATCGTAACCCAAGCTCTACCACTTTCTAATTGTATTAATTTAGACAAGTTACTTAAATTTCTCAAGCCTCCGTTTGTCATGTATAATGGAGATGAAAATATATTTGTGATCTGCTTCCCAGGCCATACCAGCCTGGTATGAGAATAGGTAGTGGTTCAAATTATGCCAACAAACATAATAATAGTGGCTGGCCCAGTGGTTCATGCCTGTAATCCCAGAAATTTGGGAGTCCAGGGCAGGAGGATTGCCTGAGCCCAGGAGTTCAAGACCAGCCTGGGCAACACAGTGAAACCAGTCTCTACAAAAAGTTTAAAAGTTATCTGGACCTGGTGGTGTGCATCTGTAGTCCCAGCTACTTGGGAGGCTGAGGCAGCAGGATTGCTTGAGTCCAGAAGTTCAAGACCAGCCTGGGGAACAGAGCAAGTACTTGTCTCTATTATTTTTTTTAATGTTTTTAAAATAGTTATCATTTCCCTGGTCCTGCTTCTTCCCCAATATTTGTGAAATAGGCCTTTGATTTCCTCCCAAATCATTCTGGGTGTGAGAAAGGGGCATGTAACATGGAGATAGTAGTTGTCTCATATATACTCTGTCACCAGGCTGGAGTGCAGTGGCGTGATCTCGACTCACTGCAATCTCTGCCTCCCAGGTTCAAGTGATTCTCCTGCCTCAGCCTCCCAAGTAGCTGGCATTACAGGCACATGTCACCACACCCAGCTAATTTTTTTTGTATTTTTAGTAGAGACAGGGTTTCTGTTGGCCAGAATGGTCTCGATCTCCTGACCTTGTGATCCACCTGCCTCGGCTTCCCAAAGTGTTGGATTACAGGTGTGAGCCACTGCACCCAGCCACTTCTTTTTTTTTTAGACAGAGTCTCGCTTTGGTGCCAGGTGCCAGGCTGGAGTGCAGTGGTGCGATCTCAGCTCACTGTGACCTCTGCCTCCCGGGTTCAAGCAATTATCCTGCCTCAGCCTCCCAAGTAGCTGGGACTATAGGCACATGCCATCATGCCCAGGTAATTTTTGTATTTTAGTAGAGACGGAGTTTCACCATGTTGGCCAGGATGGTCTCGATCTCTTGTTCTTGCAATCCGCCCGCTTTGGTCTCCCAAAGTGCTGGGATTACAGGCGTGAGCCACCGGGCCCAGCCCTTTTTAATGTATTCTTAAAGCACTATATTTGTCCAAGCAGCCAATAGAGTCTGTATTTCCCTGTTTTCTGCCTCTGGCACCCTGGAGTGAAGTCTGTGGCCAGATGGTCAAGGCTTGGGCTGAGGCTGCAGGTTCCCAAGGCCTTCATGCTCCCAGATCACTGCGTGCTCTCGGTAGCTTCCAGAGCCCCATGGCTCTGCCACGTATGCTGCCCAGCAAGGGTGCTTCAGGTCATACTATCTCACCTTAATAGCTTTCAAGTGAAGTGGCTTTGTTTGTTTGCTTCTGTTCTTTTATTCAGTCTCACTAGACTAAGGCAGAAATCCCCAGAGCAGAGCCAGCATACAATGTTAGTGACAAGCAGCTTACAATATTCATGACATCCCTCCCTTTCACCCAAATTTGCCCCATTGTCCTTAGAATGAGCTCTCTCTCTGGACTTCTTTGATTCTTCAAGCAAATAGATCTCCTCCCACCAGATTTTCAGACACATAGATCTTTCAGAACTCTGGGATGAACCTAGGTTTGTCGGCCCAGCTGGGATTCCCTGCACCCCACCCCTGTGCTTTACTGCTTTGCAGGGTTGATGTTGGCATTCAGTTAGATAAAGTAGGTAAAATACTAGAATTGTTGTTGGCATCAAAAAGGTACATAGTGCATGTTGCTTCTTTTCATATAAGTTGGGTGACTTCTGGCATCACCAACATTTATAGATATACATTATTTATTCCCCTGAAGGAAGGCTCCTGGCTACAAGCACCCTTGCATTTGGGACAGATGGCATAAATACTACCTTGATACTTAGGGCAGGGTCTGCAAATTCAGTTAATAGACAGTCTTGGATATAGGACCTGCAGGGTTTGCATTTTCCAAAATAGGATAGAAAGCTGATGTGGGCCACAAGGGAGTGGTACCATGAGAGCAACATATTCACACATGGTATTTCCAATTATCCACAGATACTTACTGTTCAAATGGGTCATTGGAGTTACCAAGGTAGTGCTAGCTGGCCCAACAACTGCTATGTGGACCCTTCATTCCAGTCTAATAGGAAGCCAGAATTATACCTCAAAATGCACATGGCAAAAAAAAAGGGGGGGAGGGAAGATATGAAAGAGAGAAAATATGCAAAACAAACAATATTCTAACAAATGTCTTTTGGATGAATTAGAGCAGAAAAGAATAGAAATATGGAAAACAGGAGATGCTCGCAGTGACTAATGAACGAACAGACGGGGGCTGGGACCAAAAGGGCAGTTGCTGAACTTCTCTGATCATAGTAAGTGTGAGACAGTGTAGAAGGAAAATTAGGAGAAGTGTTTGATGGGTTAGATATGGACATGCGAGAGGAAAAGGAACAGAAAGAACCATGAGGTTATCAGCTTGAGGGGCAGGGTAGTGCCCCCGAGCTTAAAGCATAGCACTGGGAGTTAGAAAACCTGTCCCTACCACTTCGAACGAGCGGCTTAACCCCTCTTAGCCCACTCATCTCGTTTGTGAAGTGCCTCTGCTCACCACATAGTAGTTTTGTAAGGCACGGATAAGATGATGTGTACGAAGGCTGCAATGTGCTGGGCAAGTGAAAGCCATTCATGTTCATCATCATCGCTATCAGTAGGGCGGCTGGAAGGGGAGCATAATTTGATTAAGAATGTGAGAAATTCAATTTTAAATATGCTAAGATGTTGACATAACATCAAAGTGAAGGTAACAGAAAACGAGTCAATGTGGGGAATGACTTAAGGAGTTAATGAGTCAAGCCATTATATACAACAACAACAAAATATATTTCCTTTAGATGCCAAGTCTAATCTGTCATTGATGGGCATTTAGGTTGATTTCATGTCTTTGCTATTGTGAAAAATGCTGCAATAGACATACATGTGCATGTGTCTTTATGGCAGAATAATTTCTATTCATTTGGCTATTTTCCCAGTAATGGGATTGCTGGGTTGGATGGTAGTTCTGTTATCTCTTTGAGGAATTGCAACACTATTTTCCACAACAGTTGAGCTACACTCCCACTAATAGTGCATAAATGTCCTATGGAATACTATGCAGCCATAAAAAAGAGCAAGATCATGTCCTTTGTGGGAACATGGATGGAGCTGGAGGCCATTAGCCTTAGCAAACTAACGCAGGAACAGGAAACCAAATGGCACATGTTCTTACTTAGAAGTGGGACCTCATGAGGAAAACACATGGACACAAAGAGGGAAATAACAGACACATGTGCCTACTTACGGGTGGAGTGTGGGAAGGGATCAGATCAGAAAAAAGAACTATTGGGTCCTAGGCTTAGTACCTGGGTGACAAAATAATCTGTACAGCAAACCCCCATAACACAAGTTTATCTATATAACAAACCTGCACATGTCCCCTGAACCTAAAATAAAAATGAAATAAAAAGAGGCCAAGTCTTCTAATTTATTGAGCTGGTTTGGGGTATAGGCTGAACTGAGGCTTGTAATCACTTGCAGAATATAGTAAGCATACACAGTACAACTGAGCAATAGTGTTACTGCTATTTCTGTGCTATGGGAGCTTGGATGTGGCTGTTTAACACTACAGACCCTTGACTGGAGCCTCATTCATCAGTGTCCTTGGATGTCCACCTAAGAAGCACACGAAAATAGCAAAAGCAAATTTGACTAAAATGAGGTGTGTGGAGGGAGGGGAACAGTGTAGGAGTAAACAGAAAAAAAGAAAAGAAAGCAAGAATACTATTAAGTAAGAGAGTTAAAGGAGATGCTGAGTAAAGGATATTTGCCCATGGAATGCAACTATAAATAAACCAGGAGAAAAAAGATTTTTATATACCTAAGAATGTAAATCAATGAACTGGACTGAGTATTGTATAAAAACTGTAAGGCATATGATTGTGATGAAAGAAGCTGCATTTCCTTTCCCTAAGAGAAAGCCACAAGTAATCACCCTTTGTAAAATGAGTTATTTTGCATATATGAAAAGAGAATTTGCTGTTTGAAGGAATCCCATAATAGTTCCTCATATAAAGTAAGAGTTCGCTTCATGAAGTAGTCACTCCCATTTATGAAACAGATGGATTGGTTGATTGCACAATGTATCACTTGTGTAGACCCGTATTGTCATCTACCAGGACTCTGTACATTCAAATAAAGATGATGTTGAACCTGAAGTTCAACTAGAGATAACCCATTTTCTACCTTCTCTCCCGAGTACATCTTCTTGAATAATTTCCCTGGAGATGCCATATATCTTCTTCCAAAAGTAACCAAAAAACGAATGACTGAAGAAAGAGTGGGCCCCAGACCTAGGGCCAACTGGTGCAAAAGCAGTGGTGGCTGAAATCGAAAGGATTCAAATTGCCAACCGAAGTTCAAGAGACAAGAAGCAACGATAATGCAGAGGAAGCTGCCAAGAGACAGAGGAAATGAATCTGTATAAAGAAGCAGAATACAGGAGCTGTGGGATCAGGATCTAGGAGAAAAGATGAGAGAGGCACTCTTAGAAAGGCTTTACTTTAAAAGCAGTTTAAGTGGAAGGCCAGCAAGAGAAGCGAGTGGCAAAGTATGTTGATGGGTGGGTGGGTGGAGGTGACAAGAGAGTATCACTGCTTAGGATTTCAAGAGACTGAGTGGAATGTGAACCATCCTGTATGGGAGGATGAGGTCTCAAGTATGTAGGGAAAATAGGACTTTGCTTCCCTGTGAGTCAGGTGAGCTAAGAACTGGAACCTGCATTTACATTGGGGTGTAAAATTGACCTGATAGAACTAAAAACCACATGATAAACTATTTATGAAGCAAGCTTTTAATGACTTGTTAGATTAATTTAGGTTTAAACAATGGAACCATGTACCTGCAATTTACCAACTTTACGTAGTATATCATCTAAGATTTCCACATATAGTAGTAAACTGGCTTTGTAATCTCACTCATTGTCCATGTAAGTAAGAATAAAAGAAAGAAATATAGCAGAGACCCTACAGAAAATAAAAAGCAAACTATGTCTGCACTCTTAAGGAATCGGTCAACTCTTCTAAAAATGCTTGTTTTTTGATCAACTTAAAAATCTTACCCTCTCCCAAGATTCTGACATTGTCACCTATCACCTCAGGGCAATGTTTTTCAAACTGTAGGTCATGAAATCAATTAGGATGGTCATGACCAGCATTTTTTAAAAAGAACAGTATGTACTGTTTTTTAAAAAACAGATGTTTTGGTTGTTTTAATCTCACACACACACACACACACACACGCACACATACAATGTGTATTGAGTTAACATGTAAAATGTATTTCTTAGTGTGGTTCACAATAAAAATGTTAGAAAAATATTTCCCTCTCCCTGGCCTCTCTATTGACATTATTTTATTTTCTGCATATGTCCAGTTTTATTTATTTATTTTTTTTGAGACAGAATCTTGCTCTGTCCCCCAGGCTGGAGTGCAGTGGCACAATCTTGGCTCACTTCAACCTCTGCCTCCCAGGTTCAAGCAATTCTCTTGCCTCAGCCTCCCGAGTAGCTGGGATTACAGGCACATGCCACCATGCGTGGCTAATTTTTGTATTTTTAGTAGAGATAGGGTTTCACCATGTTGACCAGGCTGGTCTCAAACTCCTGACCTTCAGGTGATCCTCCCGCCTCAGATCTCCACTCCCAAAGTGCTGAGATCACAAGCATGGGCCACTGTGCTCTGCCCTGACTAACTTTTTTGTTTCTAATTTTTTGCAGAGACAGAATCTCACTTTGTTGCCTAGGTTCAGTTTTACTTTATTTAGTTCACATGATAAAAACAAAATGCCTCATTTATTTTTCAAATATTAAAAAATATCTTCTAGTCCAAGCGTGGTGGCTCACGCCTGTAATCCCGGCCCTTTGGAAGGCTGAGCAGGTAGATCACTTGAGGTCAGGAGTTTGAGACCAGCCTTGGCCAAAATGGTGAAATTCTGTCTCTACTAAAAATGCAAAAATAGCTGGATGTGGTGGTGGCCGCCTGTAATCCCAGCTACTCAGGAGGCTGAGGCAGAAGAATCATTTGAACCCAGAGGCAGAAGTTGCAGTGATCTCAGTTCACACCACTGAGATCTCACACACTGAACTGTGATCACACCACTGCACTCCAGCCTGGGCAACAGAGCAAGACTCTGTCTTAAAAAAAAAATACATATATATACATATGTATTTTTTAAGATGGAGTTAAAAAACCAAATATATATTACATAAAATATAATGTATGTATTATGTATATATTAAACACTTTGAAAAAAAAAAGTTCACTCCTAGAATGTATAATTTTTTTTTTTTGAAATGGAGTTTAGCTCTTGTTGCCCAGGCTAGAGTGCAATGGCACAATCTTAGCTCCTTCGCCTTCTGGGTTCATGTGATTCTCCTGCCTCAGCCTCCTGAGTAGCTGGGATTACAGGCACCCAGCACTATATCCAGCTAATTTTTGTATTTTTATTAGAGATTGGGTTTTGCCATGTTGGCCAGAGTGGTCTCAAACTCCTGACCTGGTGATCCGCCCACCTTGGCTTCCCACATTACTGGGATTACAGGCATGAGCCACTGCACCTGGCCCTAGAATGTATATTCTATCTCCTCTCCTGCACCTGAGAATTCTTATATCTCCCCTAAGTGTCAAGCATCCCCCTGGTTGAGAATCACTGGATGAAGGCATAGGGAACCCTTGTCTTTTGAATTACAGTAGCAGCATCAATTCTATAAACCTTCTGTTTTGAGTTGTTGCTGACCTTATTTCTGCATATTATTTCCAGAAAGAGTGTAGAGGTCAGTGGGCCCCCAAGAATCTTACAAACTGATATTTAGGTTCTGTGAATTCTCAGGCTGATTATTCAGGTTAAAAGGTTATCATTCTCTGTAAGCTTCTATTGCAGAAATGTTCATATTTGAGGAGAGAATCTTAAAAATATTAAATAGCTGGTCAGCATGGCTACTGAACATTCTGAATGAATGCTGACCATCAACAACCAAAGATTCATTCTACCTGAAGGTCACTTAACAAGGGAGGAAAAGTGGAGGATTAAATTCCTAGTCCTCTCCCAAACAATACTCATGAATTTTGATAAGACACCCCAGAGCAGGTTAGAATTGGCCAATGTCAAATGGTAATGGTGGCCAGCTGTGGTGGCTCACACCCGTAATTCCAGTACTTTGGGAGGCCAAGACTGGTGGATCACTTGAGGCCAGGAGTTTGAGACCAGTCTGACCAACTGGTGAAACCCCATCTCTACTAAAAATATAAAAATTAGCCAGGCAAGGTGGTGCATGCCTGTGGTCTCAGCTACTCGGGACGCTGAGGCACGAGAACTGTTTGAACCCAGGAAGCAGTGAGCCAAGATTGCGCTACTGCACTCCAGCCTGGGCAACAGAGTGAGACTCTGCCTCAAAAAAAAAAAAAAAAAAAAAAAAAAAAGGTAACAATGAAGATTAAACTTTTTTTTTAATATTGAAGCTATTTTTTTTTTTTTAAATAACCAGGCATGGTGTGGGAGAAGCCATACCTAGGAATGAAATGGGGAAAGGTCTTAAAAAAAAAAACCCTGAATACAAGAAGGGGGTAAAGTAGGTTTTTTGAAAAAGCATTAAAGACTATAGGGGAAGAATGGAAAAGAAAAGCAAGAAAAGGCTCAGAAGAGACAAGACAATGGAATGAAAATCATATAGATTAGCTTAAGTCTGGAAAAATAAGGTAGGCATAAGAATATCCAAGAAGCCTGTAATGGAAAGGACATATTGAAGGACAGAGCCAAGATAACTGCCTAAACTTTCCTCCTGGACAGGCGTACACAGGGAACCATACTTGCTTTAGGGATCTGAGAGCCAGGAGTAGTCTCAGAGATGAGGCACAAGCTGTCTTTCATGGAGGAAAATGGCTCATGGGCTGTAATTGATGGAGCCAAGGGAAAGATAGCACCCACGGGCAAAGCTGGGCGCATGACACACACAGTCCCACTGAAGTGTCAGGCCAAAGGATCTAGGAAAAGCAGCAGAAATAGCCAGGTGCTGGGCAGTGGAGCAGGAACTGGAGCTCCCAGGACAGGACAAGCAATTTAGATGACAGGTGGGAGGCAGAGCCTCAGGGTTTCCCAGGGCACTGGAGTATCATCACAGAGGAATTTTATGGGGCTGTTTAGGGAGCTAAGCTGGTTTTATATAAATGCAATGGAGCCAATCCCTTAACCTCAGCAAGAAATAGCCATGACAAGAACAACAACAGCAATAATGGTAGCTGCTCTATACTCACTGCAGCCCTTGGTTTAAATCTTGGTTCAGGCTGGGCGCGGTGGCTCAAGCCTGTAATCCCAGCACTTTGGGAGGCCAAGGCGGGTGGATCACGAGGTCAACAGATCGAGACCATCCTGGTCAAAATGGTGAAACCCCGTCTCTACTAAAGATACAAAAAAATTAGCTGGGCACGGTGGCGCGTGCCTGTAATCCCAGCTACTCAGGAGGCTGAGGCAGGAGAATTGCCTGAACCCAGGAGGCAGAAGTTGCCGTGAGCCGAGATCGCGCCATTGCACTCCAGCCTGGGTAACAAGAGCGAAACTCCATCTCAAAAAAAAAAAAAAAAAAAAAATCTTGGTTCAATCATTCACTGGTGGCAAAATGGGCCTATTTAGCAAGTTCTTTGACCTCCCCAGCTTCAGTTTTCTCCCCTTTTAAAAAGCAGGTCATGAGAAGGACCATCTTCCTGGATGATTACCTCCATTTCCATGGCGTTAAGAATCTATGTGTTGGCAACTCCTAAATTCGTTTCTCCAATTCAAATCTCTCCTCTGAGTTTCAGACCCCTGCACCCAAACACAACTCAAATTTAACAATGGAAAAATGAAATATTATTTAGATTCTCTTGACCCTGACCTTCCTCTCCGTTAATGGCACCATCAGCTGCTCAACTTGATGTCCTTGACCCCTCCTTCTCCTTGACTCCCAACATCCAATTCAGTGAATCCTAAAATAAAATCCAAAATCATTTCCATGGCTATGGACAATTCTACTGAAGTCCATCCATTCTTGCCCGAAAACGAATCTAGGATGGCCGTAAAAATGCAGGAGACCCTCATAATGATGGCCTCTATCTCTTCTGCATTTCTCTCCTCACCGCTTTCTCTTCTCTGCTCCCAACTGCTGCTTCCCATCGTCTTTCCAAGTTTTCTTTTCTTTTCTTTAAATTGTTTTTAGAGATGAGTTCTCGCTCTGTCACTCAAGCTGGAGTGCGGAGGAGCACTCTGTCAGGGCTATCGCGATTCACTGTAGCCTCAACCTCCAGGATTCAGGTGATGCTCCCACCTCAACCTCCCGAGCTGGGACCACAGGCACACACCACCACACCCAGCTACATTTTTGAATTTTTAGTAGAGACAATGTTTCACCATGTTGCCCAGGCTGGTCTTGAACTCCTGGGCTCAAGCCATCTGCCCACCTCAGCTTCCCAAAGTCCTGGAATTGCAGGCATGAGCCACCGCACCTGGCCCTTTCCAGGTTTTCTAAGCCCTGTTTGGTTTTGTTTTTTCTCAGTTCTCTAAAGACTTCCTGGCATTCTGTAGCCTGTTTGGGATGTGCATCACTGGTTCCACCTCAGTCCTCCTCTTCAGAAAAGGTTCTTTTATGTTCCCACCAGCCCCAACACCCAACGACCTTGGGTAAGAACCTCTCGAATTCACTTAAGCTTTAGTAAAATGTAGTCGTGCACAGAACTGTGTAAGGTGAATCAAAGTGGGTGAGCAGAGAAAACCAAGCACTTTAGAGAGAGTGTGTGTTTTAGTAGAAACATCCAAACTTAAAGGCATGGCTTCTTATGGAAAAGTGTTCCCCTTCTGAGCTGTGGCAGGTTGGAAGGATGTGAGATCAGGCTGTAGATGAGCCGGGAACCAGGCGGGCTGGGGTTCTGTGTACTCGCTCTGCTCCTCTCTTGTGGCAGCTGCCTCACCCTGCTCTCTTCCCCTTCCTACTCACAGTAAAACCACAATCGGCAGCCAAACAGTTGGGTTATCAGCCAGCAGTGCATTTCCATGGAGTAGAGCTTTCCCCATAAACAGTAGAATGATAAAGAATTCATCCTCAAGCATTTTTACCCTGATCCATCTAATTTGAGGTTCATGTCTAAACCAAAAATATTCAGGAAGCTGAAAAGCATTGTAGGTGATAAGGATGATCTGTATTGAGAATAGGGAGTGGGGACCGATGCCTAAGATTGTTACAGCAGGTTAAGAAAAACATGCTTTTCCTTCCCTCCTTGAAGACGGAATAAGATATCAGTTTAGGAAGCTGTCTTTCATGGAGGAAAATGGTTAAAACCTCATTTCAAATGCAGCTTCCAGGTAGAAATCCTTGCACACCTGCTCTTTTTCTAAGCTCTCTAGGGTAGCTGGGACCTGTGCATTTTGCTCACTTTACTATCTTCACCAACTAACAGTGAAGGCACTTAGTACACACTCATTAAATACTTGTATACATGTGACCTCCCCAGCACCCCAATGCCCTAATTTCTTCCTGCCTTTTGCATTTTATAATTAAAAAAAAAATATTTCAATCCTTAGAACTTGAGCTGCCCACTCAAAATAACCTGGGTAGCCTGGCAAGACAGGGGAGAGAGGTCTCAAATGAGGTGCACAGGATATCAAAACTATACATAGAGTCTACCATTCTTCAAATTCAAGTTCCATTCCATGGCTACGCCATTAAAGGAAGAATGCTGGAGAAGGCATTGCTTTTCCATCCTATAGAGGAAACTGAGGCAGAATGAGTAACTTGCTCAGATTCTCTCAGTTTGAAGTGTCAGGTCCAGAAGTCTGTCAGAGTTTTGGAAATAGCCTGAGCAGACTAGGGCTCTGCCTCTTATCTGCCACTTAGAAATAACGTGGGCAATATTTGCAATCTCTGTGGGCCTACTTCTGTAACAAGGAATAATGATAAGATTATTCTATCCTGAGCGCTGAATTAAAATAGAATGATACTTGGGCTAATCACAGTGGCTCACACCGGTAATCCCAGCACTTTGGGGGGCTGAGGTGGGTGGATCACTTGAGTCTAGGAGTTCCAAAACAACCTGGGCAATATGGTGAAACTGCATTTCTATAAAATACACAAAATATTAGGCCAGGAGTGGTGGCTCATGCCTGTAATCCCAGCACTTTGGGAGTCTGAGGTGGGTGGATCACCTGAGGTCGAGACCAGCCTGGCCAACATGGCAAAACCTCATCTCTACTAAAAATATTTTTAAAAATTAGCTGGGTGTGGTGGTGCATGCCTATAATCCCAACTACTCCTGAGGCTGAGGCAGGAGAATCGCTTGAACCCAGGAGGCGGAGGTTGCAGTGAGCCGAGATTGCACCATTGCACTCCAGCTTGAATGACAGCGTGAGACTCTGTCCAAAAACAAAATTAGCTGGGGATGGTGGCGTGCACCTGTAATTCCAGCTACTTGGAAGGCTGAGGTGGAAGGATCATTTGAGCCCAGGAGTTCAAGCCTGCAGTGAGCTATGGTTGCACCACTGCACTCCAGCCTGGGCAAGAGAGCGAGACCATGTCTCAAAAAAATAAAAAAATAAAAAAGTGATACAGGAAAGTGTGTGCTAATTAGATAAGCAGAAACAACAGTTTCCTTCTGCTACCCCCAGAGGAGTGGAAACAGCAGATACAATTTTGTGAAGATAATAAAACTTTGCTGATTATTTTAAAAAATCAATCTGAAAAATAAAGATTCCATGCATAATAAACCAGTATTTCTAGAACTTTAATTAAAAAGGCGTTCTGACAATGTTAATTCTTGTGTCTGGCATATATATTATCTGATACACACATGCATGCGTGTGCACACACACACCTTTCCTTCCTCATTAACCAGTTTGAACAGTCAGCCTGCAGGCGGGAGCAGACAGGGACCCAGGAAGCCAGGGTGAAGAAGCTCCTAAATCAGATGGGTTCTGAGACAGTTTTCCCCTTCCCTCAGGCTGAGATATTCTGCCATCTGTTTTGATTAAACCTTTCAAAATTCAACTTGTGTTTTTCCTTCCATTCCTTTGAAATCTCCTTTAATTCAACAGTCTTTAGGCTTTCTTCTTTCCCTTAACCACCATCTGGTGCTTCTATTTAAAAAAAAGAAAGAAAGAAAGAAAAGAAAACACATACAACAAACACTTTGAGTTCCTTGGAAGAAAGGTATAATGATGAGGATAATTTATTCCCATAGTGAGGCCCATTACTATTTCCATGGCAACAGACTGTGATGTTCTGAACATGGGACTTTGTGATCATCACAAGAACAGAATGGCAAAAGGCCCTGTTCAGACTCTTTGTCCTTATGGATTCTTTGGGTAATCACCCTTGGTGGCTCCCAGTTGCCTACAGAATTAAGTGCAAAGGCCTTAGGGTGGCATTCAAGGCCCTTCTAAATCTGGTCCAGTCATTCCGGGCTCACCGTCTGCCAATCCCAGGGCACATGGTACTCTGGCATTCTGTTACAACTCACTGTGTCCTGGATGCATCACAAGCCCTCACCCCTCCATTCCTTTGCCTCTCCTTACAATGCCCTCCCTCAACTTCCCTATTTGTTTTACTTTTTTTAACTTAATGAAACCCTCCTCATTCTAAATATTTAACTTAAATGCCACTTTCTCTCTGGACTCTTCCGTGGCTCACCCAGGCAACAGCAATAACTCTTTTCTGTGCTGCAGGCATTTTGCTCAAACAAGTATAATGACATGCAATATCTGGTATCATAGTTATGCTCATATCTCCGTCATTTGAATTTGAATTATCCATGCCTGTTTCATTTTTGTCAAACATCTCGATTACTTCACATGATTTCTCAAAACATCCTGGGGGGGATAGGTGGTCAGGCTTTTAATCTCCATTTTACTATTACAACACCAAAGTCTAAAAATGTCACAGATGGGGCCAGGCGCAGTGGCTCATGCCTATAATCTCAACACTTTGGGAAGCTGAGGCTGGTGGATCTCTTGAGGTCAGGAGTTCGAGACCAGCCTGGTCAATATGGTGAGACCCCATCTCTACCAAAAATACAAAAATTAGCCAGGCATGATGGCGCACACCTGTAATCCCAGCTCCTCGGGAGGTTAAGGCAGGAGAATCGCTTTAGCCCAGAAGGTGGAGGTTGCAGTGAGCCGAGATCATGCCACTGCACTCCAGTCTGGGCAACAGAGGGAGACCCTGTCTCAAAAAAAAAAAAAATGTCAGAGATGGGTAGTAAGTGACAGAGCCAGAATTCCATGATAGAATGAGAAGAATGTGGACTTTAGAGTCAGGCATTTGGGGGCCCAACTTACATCACCTCTCTAATCTTCCATTTTTCCACCTGTAAAATTAAGATTAAACAAAATCATAGGTGTAAAGGTGCTTGGCACATCATCATATTCAAATAATACTAGTTTTCTTCTTTTCCCTCCAGGTCTACTTTCTAGCACCAACTAGAAACAAAAGGCGTTTTTTATTCCATTTTTGTTTCCCAAATTTTTATATGATGCTAAACTCAGATGAACAAGCAAATGAATGTCTTCTGCATCTTCCAGAGACAAGTTTTGCCTTAACTCCCTTATCTGTAATCAAGTTTAAAAGAGAAGCTACCCGGCAGAGTTGTAAAAATTAAAAGAAGCAACATGTGAATGCATGGAACTCTTAGCACAGGGTTTGGTACATAGAAAGCACTCAGGATGTTTGCAGTTACGTTATCATCATCATCTTTATCATCATGATCATGATTATGATCGTTATTTTTTGTGTGACAGAACAACAGACCCAGTGAGAATTACAAAAATTAATGAGACAGTCTCACAACTCTGTCTTCAGGCTTCTTGTTCTTCAGCTTGCCTCTGGGCTGCAGGTATATATGCAGTCATTCACCTCTACAAGATTATACACTTTAGATAGGGCTTCTGAGCCTTATCTTGTCATTCTTTCTGTTGGGTGGACCTAAAACAAAACCTTGCAGAGGAGAAGCCTTCAGTAAAATTTGGTCAAAAGAGTGCTGTATATTTCTCCAAAAATGACCACAAATACTAAAATAAGCCTCAAAAGCCTCTGGTTTCTCATCGCCAAGACACTAATCTTCACCAGTGGCATATTGGCTAGGAGAGTGATATTCATGAACACTGGATGTTCATGAATATGTTCAATAATCTACTGTCTATAGATTATTGAACAGCATAGTGCTTTTGAATACTTGAGGTATTTCCATGTGTAGCTTTCCTGCGTAAGCTTTCTCCATAAGACACAGACAATTCCAGATTAGGAAACAGACTCTGCTCCTGATCTCCAGGATACAGGCAACAGAGTCTTAAGAGACCCATGGAAAACATGTCAACCAGGTGTCAAGCACAGCCTCAGATGGGTGATCTAGTGGTGGCATCACTGTGACATTTATTCAGCAAATATTTATGGAGTATCTCTTTCATGGGGGCACTGCTTGTGACTCACTACACACTTTGAGAGTTGAGCTAAGTGAGACCATAAAATCTTGTTTAGCCACCTGAACACCCCACCCCCATCAAACCAACCACCTAGTGAGAAAGGACATTCTTACTTTCAGATTAGGGATGTGTGTCTCAGAGTTTAAGAGACTTGTTCCAGTAACACCCACTTAATAACAGAGGAAGGATTTACATTGAAACCAAAGTCTCTAAGACACCAGAACTCACATATTCTGGTGCATTCCCAGCACCCAAGATCACTTGCAGATTCCCCAAGATGCATTGCTGGTGATGATATCCCAGTGACAGATGCTGGCCCACCTGTCCCCTTTCTTGCTGTCCATCATGTTAGAGTAGGGTGGAGGTTAGACTTGCTGGTTTCACCTCTGGCCATCACTTACATCATGGCCTCCTGTCTGTGCCTTTTTGGAATAGGCAAGGCCTACAACACTCAGGGTATGAAGGGTCACAGGGAGGGGGTTTGTGGTGTGTCCTTTAATATGTTCCTTTTTAGAAGCCCCCTCCCTTTTTCTTTTCCTTTTATTTATTTATTTTTTGCTACAGCTGGGGGGGTTGGGGGCACTGATTGTGACTCACTACACACTTTGAGAGCTTCTGACTCATCCCAGCTTTGGTGTTCTTCCAGCTCTGCTCAGTACACCGGGGTGCCCTTCCCCAGCTGCCTGGGATCTGCCAGACCCGTTCAGATGTGCTTGGTTCAGCCCTAAATGACACCAAGGTTCATTAGTAAATTAGACACACACACAAGAATCAAAAACTCCCCAGCAACCAACAGGGCTTAGGCAAGTTTTGGACTGTGTTGAAGCCAAGATTAATGTGCAATACCATTAGAATTAATGAACTGCTCTGCATTCCAGCATGTAGTTTACATTTACATTGGTCATACTGATAGTTGACAGTTTATTTTTTCAGTTTAAAAACTTACAAAAGTTAACTATAAATATTAAGTACTGGTAGTTGAAAGTTAAAAGTTAACCACAGTTTAAAAGCTGTTAGTTAAGACAAAAAAGTTTTCTTTAGCCAATATTTTAGACAGCTGTATAATAAAATATCCTTCTCTACTTTGAGAATTTGTAAGAGATCACATTTATCAAAAGCTAAGAAACAAGCTTTAATTTGGCTGCTTAAATAATTATCCTTTTGGCTGTTTCCATATAGTAAATTACAGGTGTTTCTTCAAGTACATGACGGGCTCCAAGTTCATTTAATTGTTCCTGATTGCTATTTTTATCTCTATGCAATCATTCTATTTCAAAAAAGAATTTTATATTTGGTAGAATTTTGGTATTATACTGTCCTTTCTCCCATGGTCCTGTTCTGCTTCAATCTCCAACAGAGCTCTCTCCCATTAATTTATTGTCAAGAGTATTTTGTCCCATTCGCTGATAATTTGCTTACTCTTAATTGTAAAACTTTTTCTTTTTTTTTTTTTGAGAGGAAGTCTTGCTCTGTCGCCCAGGCTGGAGTGCAATGGTGCGATCCTTCTGGGTTCAAGCAATTCTCCTGCCTCGGCCTCCCAAGTAGCTGGGACTACAGGTGCACACCACCAGGCCCATTTTTATTTTTAGCAGAGATGGGGTTTCACCATGTTGGCCAGATGGTCTCGATCTCTTGACCTTGTTCACTGCTCCTATACAGGATACTCACTACAGGATGAGAGGTTGGTTTTTGTTGTTATTGTTGTTGTTGTTTTGAGACAAAATCTTGCTCTTGTAACCCAGGCTGGAGTGCAGTGGCGCAATCGCAGCTCACTGCAACCTCCGCCTCCCTGGTTCAAGTGACCCTCATGCCTCAGCCTCCCAAGTAGCTGGAATTACAGGCATGAGCCACCAACACCAGCCAAAACTTTCATTTCTAGCATTTATCATCTTCTAGGAGGCAATCTTAATATGAGTATCAAAAATGCTCTCATCCTGGTGGGTGTGGTGGCTCACACCTGTAATCTCAGCACTTTGGGAGGTCAATGTGGATGGATCACTTGAGTACAGGAGTTCGAGACCAGCCTGGCCGATATAGTGAAACCCCCGTCTCTACTAAAAATACAAATATTAGCTGGGCTGGGTTGTGCACGCCTGTAATCCCAGCTACTCAGGAGGCTGAGGCATGAGAGTCACTTGAACTCAGGAGATGGAGGTTGCAGTGAGCCAAGATCACGCCACTGCATTCCAGCCTGGGTGACAAGAGCAAGATTCTATCTCAAAGAAAAAAAAAAGCTCTCATCCTGTAGTGAGTATCCTGTATAGCAGCAATGAACAACTTCCTTTCTGGGGAAAGTTGGCTTTCGCTCCCTTTTTCAGAACAGATGTTTGTATGTTTTGATGAACCCTCATCCCAACTCTCCTCAGATTTCTTTTCTTTGGGTTTTGACACCATGCTTCTTGTTTTCTACCTGATCTGACACCTTAAACTTTGTCTTTTGTACCTTTGAAATGCTTATTTGCAAATATATGATAATAGGCTGGAACTAGGGTTTTTGTTACCTCCCTACTCCACATCTTTAAAATGTTTCCTAGTAATGTGTGTTCCGCAAGAAGTAAAACTGAGCTATGGTTCTGCAGAAACTTGATAATGTTCTCCCTGGAGGGCTCCTCGTTCCTCAGCCTTCTGGGGACCAGCCATGCGATCTTCCCACACGGGGTGGGCCCTCAGCATGTACGTTTTAGATGTACTTGGAACCAGCGAGTTTGGTAGGACAAAGGATGTTTTAAAGATTTAAAGAGAAAAGGGGCCGAAATTGAACTCAATCTCGTGCCGAAATTCTTGCTGTCTCTGCTACTGACACCGCATGTGTTCTGGCTTTCGGCAAGATTGTTCTCCCCGGCTTTGCTCTGAAACCTAAAGCCCCATTGCCCACTGCAAGTTTTAATGAAAAGCAGCTCATAAGCAAGTTACGTAACCTAATTGTAATCCAGGGATCAGCTTGGTTATATTATTTAAAGAAATAGCATCCATTTTCCATGACCTGATTTAGAAAAGAAACCCAGGCAAGGAAAAAAAAAAATACCCAGTTCAGCATTTGGCGTGCTGTGCTCATTCTAATGAGAATGCTGGTAAATAATTCAAAAACAATGACTTTTAAGAACATTAAACCCAACTTAGCACAGGGTTCTATCTCAAAGGGCTAAAGCTGCTTAAAGCGAATTATAAATGATTATAAAATATGGAGCTTATTTTTGCAGAAAATTTGGTCATTTAAAAAGTTTATTTCCTCATCAATCAACACATATAGAATAATGACTAGATACAAGATGAGGAATGCTGAAATGCATGGTCTCTGCTTTCAGGAAGCCCGAAATCTGGCTCAGGTTAATAATAATGTATCAACATTGGTTCATTAGTTGGAACAAATGTACTATAATAATGCAAGGTGTTAACAGTTGGGGAAGTGGTGGTGGTAGGGGGTGTTATAGGAACCCTGTCCTATCTTTGCCACTTTTCTGTAAATCTAAAAGTATTCTAAAATTAAAAGTTTATTTTTAAAAACCTGGTTAGGGAAACAGTTGGGTACACAAATAGAAACACATCCATCCTTGTTGCCTGGTTTGTAGAAATAAAACCAGGCCTGCATAATAGGCAGCTTCCTAAATGGTACGATTGTTTTATGAACTTCAGAAGCACGAAACTAGATTAATCATAGTTCTGATTCATGTTCATAGTGTGTCATGAATCAAGGGCTATGACTGGCCCGTTGGTTTTTACATAAACCTCGTTTCATTTATTTACGTTGTGTTATAATAATACAATAAACCACTCATAACCCCACCTTTTAATCCAAAAGCCAAAAGCTCTCCATAACTTACATCGACCTACCTGTTCCACCCATACCAGCCCCCAACATTCTTCTCAGTAGTAACTATTCTCTTACATTTTGTTTTTATCATACTTTGCTCTTCTTTATATTTTATTACACGTGTGTGGGCCTAAACAATATGCTAGTTTTGTTTTGAATGTATTACATTATATGTCTTCTAGGACTTGTTCTTTTGGCTCAATACTATATTGCTAAGGCTAATCAATAATGCTGTGATCATACTCTATTCATTTTCACCATTGTGTAACACTCAATGGTAGGAATGTACCACAATTTAACCATTTTTATCAGTAGTTTAATAAATTGCTGCTATTATCAATGGATTGTGCCATGAACAATTTTTATGTGTGTTCTGGTAAACACATGCTAATGTTTTCATTGAACTAGAGATTTACAAGATTTAACAATCTTAAAACTGCGTAAGAATTAAAGCGTGACAGTACACTTACAGAAATTATGTGAAGCGTGTCTGGGGAAGATCATATAATACAAATTCTTCATGACTGAAGCAAAGGAAAATATGAATTATACACCAATTTCACATCAGTTAGGATTTGATTTATCTATAACGTAAAACCCAAATTAATCAT
Organism: Callithrix jacchus; assembly: GCF_049354715.1. Lineage (NCBI taxonomy): Eukaryota > Metazoa > Chordata > Mammalia > Primates > Cebidae > Callithrix > Callithrix jacchus. Next base: position 90,779,541 of record NC_133515.1, read on the forward strand.
TCCTTAAACATATATGTTGCTCTCATGTAAAACATCTAGAATGAGAAGTCTAAGTCCAGTTTGGCAAGATCCACAGAATTGTCATGGATTCAGGCCTCCTGGAGCTTTTCAGTTTGCCATCCCTAGGGTGTGACTCTTATTCTTCTGGTCCAAAAGTGTTGCTCAACTTCTAGTCATTATATCTGGCTTCCCGTCAGCAAGAAGGAGAAAAGAAAGGAAGGAGAATGCATCTTGCATTCAAGGACACTTTCCTCAAATTGCACATGACATTTCTAATTGCATCCTATTAACCAGAAGGTGGACACATGGTTCTTGCTAGTTTCAAGGGAGGCTGGAAAATGTAGTCTTTATTCTGATCGTCTTGTAATCACCTAAAAATTAAGGGTCCTGCTACTAAAACAAATGAGAAAACAGACTTTGAAAACAGTTAATAGTCTCAGAGAATTATCATAGCTAAAGTGAAAGCAGAAAAGAAACCAACCCATTAAGCCCTTATGGTGAGAAGTAGAAAGAAAAACTAAACACTGATCATATGACCACCCACTGATGACCAGTGTTAACTTGTTGAGATGTATTTTTCCAGACTTTTTCATCTATATAAAAAACTACGTGGATGTCTTCAGTATAGCCATAATTCTACCTATATCTATATCAAAATATTCACATTTATTAGTCTGTTTTCAAGCTGATAATAAAGACATACCCAAGACTGAGTAATTTATACAGGAAAGAGTTTAATGGACTTACAGTTCTACCTGGCTGGGGATGCCTCACAATTATGGCTGAAGGCAAGGAGGAGCAAGTCATGCCTTCCATGGATGGCAGCAGGCAAAGAGAGAGTCTGTGCAGAGAAACTCCCATTTTTAAATCCATCAGATCTTGTGCGACTTATTCACTATCCTGGGAACAGCAGGGAAAAGACTTGCCCCCATGATTCAATTACCTCCCACCATGGTTCCTCCCACAATATGTGGAAATTCAAGAGGAGATTTGGGTGGGGACACAGTCAAACCATGTCACCAGACATTATTTTTAAAGGGAAAATTTAAGTTAGTGCCAGGAGCCAAAGGGAAAGATAGCTGGGTTGTTTTCCTCCTTCCTTAAATTCTTAACAAACTTCATGGGAAATGCAACATTGGAGCAACTAGAGAAAAGAGGAAAATGCGGTCCATAATTGAATGCTGATATTCCTCAGGGGTGCCAAATTCAAAATATTAATAGCTTGAGCTGCATACAGGATGCTCTGGAATAAAGATTTAGAGGTGAATTTAAAAGAAAATAACTAGCCATCCCAGAAAACTACAGGCATGTCTTCAATGGGAACGGTAGAAAACTTTGTTGAAAAATTGTGGGCACAAGAAGTTTGGAGAAAGCCAGACTAATGGGGTTTTCCAGATTATAGGTTAAAAAGAGCTCCAAGTGTCAATAACTATTTACACCTAAGCATGCCTTACCAGAAGAGCACACGCTAGGCTCTTTGTTCTCTGTTTAAAAGTCTCCTAGATAGTGAACCAAAATGGCATATGACCTTTTGTTAAGCAAAAGGACTATGATACGGAGCTGCAAATTCACTCAACAAATACTCACTAGGACTTACTACATGTCAGGTACATGAGTACAAAAAGGAACATACCATGGTCCCCATCTTCATGGTACAGTAAGGCAGACAGGTATCTGTAAAGATGAATTGCCTGGGTACAGTGGCTCACGTCTGTAAATGTAGCACTTTGGGAGGCTGAGGTGGGTGGATCTCTTGAGCCCAGGAGTTGGAGACCAGCCTGTGCAACATGACGAAACCCCATCTCTTAAAAAAAACAAGAAGATGAATTGAGGTTTACTATGTGCCAGATACTGTACTAAGCCCTTTACATGCATTGTTTGATTTAGCATTTGTGACAATCTATTCTTATCCTCATTTGCCAGATAAAGAAAATGAAGCTTATAGGCCGGGTAATTTGATTGAGGTCACAGAGCTAGTAAGTGGCAGCTCTAAGAATCTATGTCATATCTGTCTGACTTCAGAGCCACTGCTCTGGGCCACTGAGCTAAACTCTCTTACAGCCCAAGTAGTCAGTGCTATAATAGAAGTTTGTACAAAATTCTGAAGGAAGACAGACAAGGCATCAAATATCTGCCAGGGGAACACTTGTACAGTAGTGTTTTAGCCTGCTCAAGAGGCTATAACAAAATACTATGCACTGAGTGACTTTAGAACTAACAGAAATTTATTGCTCACAATTCTGGAGGCTGGGAAGTCCAGGATCAAGGTGATAGCAGATTTTACATCTGACGAGAGCCGACTTTCTCACAGAAAGGCCATCTTCTCAGCCAGGCACAGTGGCTTACGCCTGTAATCCCAGCACTTTGGGAGGCCAAGGTGGTCAGATGACCTGAGGTCAGGAGTTTGAGACCAGCCTGACCAACATGGTGAAACTTGTTTCTACTAATAATACAAAAATTAGTCAAATGTGGTGGCACGCACCTGCAATCCCAGCTACTCAGGAGGCTGAAGCAGGAGAATCACTTGAACCCAGGAGGTGAAGTTTGCAATAAGCTGAAATTGCATCACTGCACTCCAGCCTGGGCAACAGAATGAGACTTTGTCTCAAAAAAAAAAAAAAAAAGAAAGAAAGGGCATCTTGTTGTTGTAACCTCACATGGCAGAAGGGGTGGGGATCTCTCTGGAGCCTTTTTCATAAGGGCATTAATTCTACTCATGAGCATTCTGCCCTCATGACCTAATCACCACTCAAAGGCCCCACCTCCAAATACCCTCACATTGGGTATGAGGTTTCAAGATATGAATTCTGGAATGAGGGGTGCACATAAACATTCAAACCACACAAAGTAGCATAAAAATGAGAAAATATGAAGTCTAAATATAATGTCAGTAAGTATTAAAATAAAGATCAATGCAGACATTGATAAATAAATAGAAAAGATAAGATTTCTTCCACAGAGCCCATTAAGCCTGGATTTTATAAGTAGCCTTTCTTATTGTCATTGGCTACACAGTTTGATTTTCTATCACCTAATGCCTTTATCTCTGTTTTAGTAGTTACTCACCTATTATTGACATCTTCACTTTTTATCAAACTGTTTTCTCTCTCTCCCCTTTATTTTTTTTTTTTTGAGATGAGGTCTCATTATGTCACCCAAACTTGAGTGCAGTGGCACAATCTTGGCTCATTGCAGCCTTGACCTCATAGGCTCAAGTGATCCTCCTGCCTCAGCCTCCTGAGTAGCTGAGACCATAGGTGTGCTACCACACCAGCTAATTTTTTCTTTTTTGGTATTTTATGTAGAGACAGGGCTTTTCTATGTCACCTAAGCTGGTCTTGAACTAATGGGCTCAAGCAATCTGCTCACCTTGGCCTCCCAAAGTGCTGGGATTACAGGCATGAGGCACCATGCCCAGTCTCAAGTTGTTTTCTCCATATGAGCTGCTTCTATATAATCATCAGCTCATAGAAAACAAAATGAACCATGTGTGATTTCCTTTTAAAAAATCACTGACTAGGGTACATTCTAACATACTTGGAACTTAGTACATGCTTGAGTTGAAGTGATATCCATTTATTTAAAATTGATTCAGAGTAGTATATATAGGAGATCAGCAGAGAAGATCCAACATATGGAAAATTGGAGTTTACAAAGAATAAAAACAAAGCATTAAACCAGAACCAATATCTAAAATTATAATTATCTAATAAAAATGGCTAGAAATAAAAGAATACCTGAATCTACCCACTGAAAGGAAAACACAGAGTTGAGTATGAAGACTAGGCAAGGTCCAGATCATGTAAGTCCTTATAGGCCACTGTGAGAAATTTAAACTTCAATCTAAATGCAATAAAAATCCTTTGGAGGACTTTAATCAGAAGCACCAGCCTGGGTAATAAGGTGAGACCCCAATCTTTAAAAATTAAAAATAAACAAATAGCCAGGCACAGTGGCTTGTCTTGAAGTTCCATTACTAGGGAAGATGAGGTGGGGTGGGGGGGAATTGCTTGATCCCAGGAGTTCAAGGTGAGGCTGCCTGGGTGACAGAGATTTTATCTCTTAAAAAGAAAAAAAAAAGGAACCATCATTGTTTACACAAAATAGAGAAGTAGAAATATGTGTGGACTTGAAAAAAACTAAATATGAGAATGAAGAAATGGTTTTATTTCACAACACAAGGCCTTTCCACTTCCACTTTAATTATGGTAATAGAGAATTGCCCACATTCCTTCCATTTGTCAACATTCTCTCCATAAAGAGACTAACTTTATGCAAACTTTTTGGCATGAAAATGTTGGGGACGAAGAACAGCAAGCAATTTGAGGATTAAAGATATAAAATTAGCACTGGAATTGTTGAGATAAGCCTGGTTTATCCTGGCCAATGATAGGCATGGGAAATGGCTGGGTAATCAGAAACTAGTTGTCAAGTTAGAACAAGAGGTCTAAAATTATAACTCAGGATTGGGGATGAGAGGGTGGAGGAGGAAAATTCAGAAAACAAAGCTCAGGAGAAGGCCAGGACACTTTACATTGAGCATATCCTGGGAAGTCAAAGGGAAAATGTCTATTAAAGGGAAGGGTGGTAGAAATGAGATCAGAGAAAAAAAACAGTCAGAAAGATTAAAGAAAATTTCGTGCTTTCTGTCCAAACCTGTACCTTAATGGATAGAGAAATATTAGGGGCTTCCCTGTCAAATATTTCATTTTAACTTCACTGTTTATCTTATCTGTCGCTATTTTTTTTTAATTCTTAAGTTTTCATCCTCTGTACTCAAATTATATGTAATTTTCTTCAAGATTAAAACACTTATATGGATTGTTTTGGTTTAGACAACATGGGATATTAAGTTAATGTGAACTAACTCTCACTATAAGTAAACTAAAATGCTTTATAAAATAATATGAAAATTTAATTATGTAGTCAAGATTGAGAGAAAGAAAGAAAAAAAGAAAAAAAATGGAAACCACCAATGCCAAAAACAAAGAGTGAACCAAATTAGTGCAGCAAATCCAATTATGCCGTAGTAAAATGGAAAAGTGCATATTGGATCTTAGGGCTGGAGGTTGGCGATTAAACAGTCACACAGGGGCGAAAAACCACAGGGCTACGGATTTGACCAGCTGTTGGAACTGGGATTCTGCTTAAGTCTTGCTTAGCTCTTGTTAAGTCCGTGATGAGAAAATTTTAAAAATTATCCCAATGGTCCACAAAAGTTACAAAGTGGCTCTGTACCTATATGAGATGAATAACATCTCCAATAGGGGAAAAACCCCAGACTGACCAAATGAAGAAGTTGGGTCCATATGTTTCATGTCTCTAAAGTATAGAAATTCCCCAAACTGGTCCAGGATCTGTAAAATTTCTTAAGACCTGGAAAGAGGAAACATTAAAATAGAGTAACACTCACAATTCGGGGCACTAAGATGAAGGAAAAAGAACACCTTTTTCAAAAGTTCATAAAATATAAGAGATGAAACAATGAACCAGCACGAGGGAGTGCTCATATGCACAACAATGGGAGGAATTTGTGTCCTAAGAACTAGCTATAACAACAAATCAGAAGGAGACTACTTACTAACTGAAATATCTATTTAGGTTACAATTATTAAGGAGTTGACATCAAATGAATGGTTCATAAAAGGAAAAATTGATAAATTGGATCCCATCAAAATTTAAAACTTCTAGAACTTCTGGTCTGTAACTTCTGTGAGGGTGATTAAAAGATAAACCAGAGACTAGAGGAAAATATTTGCAAACCATGTGTCCAACAAAGTACTTGTATCTAGAACATGCAGGAACTCTCCAAACTCAACAGTAAAAAAAAAAAAAAAAAGAAATAAAATAAAAATCCAATTTTAAAATGGGCAAAAGATATGAACATATATTTCATTTGAAAATAAATAAAGGGCTGGGTGCGGTGGCTCATGCCTATAATACCAGCACTTTGGGAGGCCAAGGCAGGCAGATCACTTGCGGTCAGAAGTTCAACACCAGCCTGGCTAAAATGGTGAAACCCCATCTCTACTAAAAATACAAATATTAGCTGGGCGTGTTGGTGCACACCTGTAGTCCCAACTAGTTGGGAGGCTGAGGTGGGAGAATCGCTTGAACCCAGGAGGCAGAGGTTGCAGTGACCTGAGATGGTGCCACTGTACTCCAGTCTGGGCAACAGAGTGAGACTCTGTCTCTAAATATATAAATAAATGAGGTAAATTATTGCTACATAGAACTTGAATGGATCTCTAGGGAATTATGCTGACTAAAAAAAGCTAATCTCCATAGGTTATATGCTGTATTATTCCACTCACATAACATTCTTGAAATAATGGCTGGGTACGGTGGCTCATGCCTATAATCCCAGCACTTTGGGAGGCCAAGGTGGGTGGACCACCTGAGGTCAGGAGTTCGAGACCAGCCTGGCCAACATGGAGAAACCTTGTCCCTACTAAAAATACAAAAAATTAGCCTGGCATGGTGGCACATGCCTGTAATTCCAGTTACCCAGGAGACTGAGGTAGGAGAATTGCTTGAACCTGGGAGGCGGAGGTTACAGTGAGCTGAGATCATGCCATTACACTCCAGCCTAGGCAACAAGAGTGAATCTCCACTTCAAAAAAAAGAAATAATATTATACAAACAGAGAACAGATTAGTGGTTGCCAAGGGTTGGGGATAAAGTGGAAGCATGAGGCAAGTGCTTATGGATCTAAAGGGGAAGCATGTGGAGCCTTGTGGTGATAGAACAGTTCCGCATCTTGATTGTTGTGGTGGTTACACAAAGACATACATGTGGCAGAGCATGGTGGCTCACCTTTGGGAGTTAAAGGCGGGTCTTGAACCCAGGAGTCCAGGAGTTTGAGACTAGCCAGTGCAACATGGTGAAACCCTGTCTCTACAAAAAGCACAAAAATAATTAGCCAGGTGTGGTGGCATACACCTGTAGTCCTGGCTACTCAGGAGGCTAAGGCAGGGGAATTGCTTGAACTGGGAAGATTGAGGCTACAGTGAACCATGATCACGCCATAGCACTCCAGCCTGGGTGACAGAGTGAGAAGTGTCTCAAAAAAAAAAAAAAACCAAAAAACTCCCAAAGGTATACATACATGCAATAAAATTTCTTAAAACTGCATGCACATGCACACACATAAACATGCTTATAAAACTGGTGAAGTATGAATTAAATAAATAATTTTTAAAATGTAAGGAAAAAAGAAACCATACTGAAAAAAACCTAGGCAGATTTTTTAAAATACAGGTATAATTTTAAGAAATAAAAATGACAATCACTGAAATGAAAAGTTTAAACAACAAATTAAGCAGCAGGTTAGACATAGCTGAAGAGAGAATTTCTTAACCAAAGAACAGATTTGAATAAATCACAGCTGTACAAAGGAATTACAGGGAATGGCTAATGTATGAGAAAAGTTAAAAGATATACAGGACATAATCAGAAAATACTATTTACCTCTAATAGGAGTTCCTGAAGGAGAAGATAGAGAGCTAGGCAATGTTTAAAGAAATAATAGATCAAATGTTTCCATATTTATAAAAAAGATCTAAGTCCTTACATTGAAGGAACAAGCTGAAAAACACAAATAATGGTAAAACTACAGAATATCGGAGATAAAGTCTCAAAAGCAACCAAAGACAAAAGACATATGACTACAAAATAATGACTATTAGATTGACAACAGATTTCTCATCAGCAGCAACAGTATCTCAAAGACTTGATGATCTCTTCAAAGAACTAAGAGAATATAACTATCTAAGCTAAAATCATATTCATAACTAAAGTATCTTTTAAAATAAGGCTAAAATGAGAATATTTCCAGAGAAATAAAAAATGTCTATTATTCACAGGGTATCATTGGAGATCTGTGAAAATTCTTTCTTCTTGGAGTACCAGAAGAAAAAATTCAAACAACAATGATGAAGTGAGATGCAAAAAAAAAAAAAAGTTAAGAGATAAATGGGTAAACATGTAAACTAAATCTGTACAAATCTTAATTGTAAAAACAACAGTAATAATATTGAAAAGCAATTTGGGGTTAGAAACAATTGAAATTATAGAAACATCAGAAATTATTGATTGATAAGTAAAATACCAATCAAGAATAACATATCAAATGGGAAATAGGGGAGATAAAATTTAAAGGATATAAGGGCCTGGTGGCTCGTGCCTGTAATCCTAGCACCTTGAGAGGCTGAGGCGGGTGGATCACTTGAGGTCAGGAGTTTGAGAACAGCCTGGCCAACCAGCTTGGTCTATCAAGAGGATAGAACTCTTGAGTAACTTTAAGCATTGTTAAGGCAAATGTACATGTTAAATATTAACAATAGCAAAAAAGCCTCTAAAAATACAGATATAGAATATGTAACTTCTGAGCCAACAAAGAAGAAAAGAGGACTTAAAAGAATCAAAACAAGCCAGGTGTGGTGGCTTACACCTGTAATCGCAGCACTCTGGGAGGCTGACGTGGGTGGATCAGAAGGTCAGGAGTTCAAGACCAGACTGGCCAACATGGTGAAAGCCCGTCTCTACTAAAAAATACAAAAATTAGCTGGGCATGGTGGCTTGTGCCTGTAATCCCAGCTACTTGGGAGGCTGAGGTAGGAGAATTGCTTGAACTGGGACCTGGGAGGTGGAGGTTGCAGTGAGCCAAGATCATGCAAGACTCCATCACAAAAAACAACAACAACAACAACAACAAAGAATTAAAACAATAGACAACAGGAAAAGAGAAAAAGAGAAGCAAACAATGAGTCTGGCAAACAGAAAATACAAAATAACTTGCTAAAATTAATACCAAGTATATCAGTGATCAAAGTAAAAGAAGAGAGATTATTTCTGTCTATTAAAAGTATACAGGCTGGGCAGGGTGGCTCATGCCTGTAACCGCAGCACTTTGGGAGGCCAAGGTAGGAGGATTGTTTGAGCTCAGAATTTGAGGCCAGCATACATAACATAGTGAGATCCCATCTCTACAAAAAAATTTAGCCAGGTGTGGTGGCATATGCTTGTGGTCCTAACTACTCAGGAGGCTGAGATGGGAGGATCACAGGAGCCCAGGAAGTCAAAGTTGCAGTGAGCTATGATTGCACCACTGCACTCCAGCCTAGGTAACAAAGCAAGATGCTGTCTTGACAAACACATAGTCTACAATTCTCAGATTGAATTTAAAAAAATAATAGTGCCCTGCCATTTAGTGATGATAGCAAAGTGATGAAAAAAATGAGGAAAATACATCTCTCTTAAAAATCAGATATGCCAATATTATTATTAACAGAGTAAACATTAAAGAAAAGATATTACTTGTGGAAAGAGTATTATTACACAGTAATAATACAAAGAAAGTGGCGGAGAATTGCTTGAGCCCAGGTGGTCAGGGCTGCGGTGAGCAGTGACTGCCCTGCTGCATTCCAGCCTGTGTGACAGACTGAGACCCCATCTAAAAAAAAAAAAAGAAAGAAATAAAAAAAAGTGAAATTTTGAAAACATTTTTAAATTCAGGGAAAGAAAGGCAAAGAAGTCTGCTATCCCGACTTCCACTTAACTTTGTACTGGAGATCAGCACAAGAATCAAACAAGATGGGTCAGATTAGAACCACAGAAATAAAACTATCATAGCACATTAATCATAATTGTCTTTAAATTCCCTGTCTGATAATTCCAACATCTCTGCCATATCCGAATTCTGGTTTCCATGCTTCCTCTGTCTCTTCAAACTGTGTTTTTGCGTCTTAGCATGTCTTGGAATTTTTTGTTGTAAACCAGACGTGATATTGATTAAAAGGAACGGAGGTGGACCGCGCTTTCATGCGAGGTTTTATGTTGATCTAGTTGGGAGTTAGGCTTTATTTTCTGTTTGCCGCAGCTGTAGGTGTCAGAGGCTAACATTTCCTCTGGTGTCTCTGTTTCTCCCTCCCTGCTGGCTTTAGGATTTCCCTAGAGACTTCTTAAGTAGTTTCTAAGGCATGCCATTCGTTCAGCTGTATTCCCATGCCTTACAGGAGCCCTGTTGATATGTTGGGAAGGTGTTGGAAGAAGGGATGGGTTTTATAGACATAGGATTAGGTCTCAGACTTTTAGTGAGTCTGTGCCCCGTGTCCTGACCTTCACAAGTTCTTCTCAGCTTTGTTTTCTTTTAATTCCTTCGTTAAGTGACACAAGAAGGCTAGAGGGGCCAGAATTGAGGATTTCCCCTCCTTCAGGTTAGTCAGTCTCTGCTAAAACCCCAGTCAGCTAGGCTCTGCTAAAACAGTTTCTCTTGAGGGCTGTCCTTGTGAAGGAGAGTAGAATGTTCTGAGAATATTTCGAAAGGGTTACTTTGCCCCTCTCTCTGCCAGAAGCACAGGGGGTTCATCTCCAGTGTTCACCATGAGACTGTAGAGGGCTCCTGGAAGTAAAGCTCACAAAAGTGTGGGGCCCACCAAGACTGAATCCTCCTGGGTTTCTCAACTCTCAAATGTGTCCATGCTGAACCTCCAACTCAGATGAAGCAGTAAAAAATCACTGGCGAAACTTACTGCATCTCAGCTCTTGAGGAGATGTCTTATTATTTTAAATTTTATTTTACTTATTGTTATTTAATAATAAACTATTCTAATTTATTATCTTTGTTATTTATAATTTATTATAAATAAATTGAATAGAGATGGGGTCTCCTCAGTATGTTGACCAGACTGGTTTCAAACTCCTGGCCTTAAGTGATCCTCCCATTTCAGCCTCCCAAAGTGTTGGGATTACAGGCATGAGCCACTGCGCCTGGCCTCTTGAGTAGATGTTTTTTTTAATATTTAATGCTCTGTGTAATGAAATGGGAAATACACAGAAAGCACTTTTGCACACCAAGGACTGATGGTTCTTCTCGCAAGGAAAAATGCTCGTGCATTGTTTTGGGCTATGAGCTGAATGAGCTAGCCACTTTTTCCGGGAACACCATTTTTACTTGAAAGAAAGACTGACAAACTATAGTTATTCAAACTTGAGAATTTGGCAGGCATTTTTCTCAAAAAAATGAACAAAATGAGCCTGTCACTTCAAGGAAAGCGACTGACTGCATCTGTTGCCAATGATAAATTTTGAGCTTTCAAGCAAAAATTAGATTTTTGGAAAACTTATGTCCACTACCATGAACTTGATGGTTTCCCAATTTTTAAAAACCTTTATGATTAAATCAGTGGTGCTTTAAGTAAATGTGGGGTTTTGATACTGTAGAATAAAATCTGTCAACATTTGTAAGACATGTATAATTCAGTGAACCAATATTTTCTAAATGACCAAGAAAGATCAATAGGTTTTAATATAATAGAGTATAAGAAATACATTGATACAATTTCAGTTTCCAACCTTGCAACTAATCTTTAAGAACCTATTATTTGCTAACTTTTTTTTTTTTTTTTTTTTGAGATGGAGTTTCCCTCTTGTTACCCAGGCGGGAGTGCAATGGTGCGATCTCAGCTCACCGCAACCTCCGCCTCCTGGGCTCAGGCAATTCTCCTGCCTCAGCCTCCCGAGTAGCTGGGATTACAGGCACGCACCACCATGCCCAGCTAATTTTTTGTATTTTTAGTAGAGACAGGGTTTCACCATGTTGACCAGGATGGTCTCGATCTCTTGACCTCGTGATCCACCCGCCTCGGCCTCCCAAAGTGCTGGGATTACAGGCGTGAACCACCGGGCCCGGCCTTTGCTAACTTTTGATTTCGTTTTTTTGATAAAGAATATCCCAAATTATAGAGGCTATTAGAATACTATTCTTTCACAGCTGCATATCTGTGTGAGGCCTGTGTTTCTTCATATACTTTAACCAGAAAACAGGTTGTAACACATTGAAGGCAGAGGCAGATATGAGACTTGCAGCTGACTTCTATTAAGCCAGACATGAAAGAGATTTACAAAAACATATAACAATGCCCTTCTTCTCATTAATTTTCTTGGTTTGGCAAAATATAGTTGTTTTTCATTAAAAAGCATGTTATTTGTGTTAAAATATGATGGGTTTATGATTTTTTTAATGAAATAATAAATATTTTCAAATTTCTCAGTTTTAACTTTGAACGCTATAAATATCAATGGATATAATCCATGTCAACAAAAGCTACTTGGAGTCCTTAAGAATTTTAACAGCATAAAACGATCCCAAAAGCAAAACTTTGAGAATGATTTCCCTAGAGCAAAAACATTTCCACATCCCCCAAGAGAAACATACAAAACTATTCATTGCAACAATGTTTGTGATTACCCCCCAAATTAAATTAATGTCTATCAATAACAGTATGGATGAATATCTTTTGATATAGTCATATAATAAAATATATTTTTAAAGTTAAAAATGAATGTGCTAGATTTACATGTATTGACTGGGCACAGTGGCTCACACCTGTAATCCCAGCATGTTAGGCAGCCAAGGTGGGAGGATCACCTGATGTCAGGAGTTCGAGACTAGCCTAGCCAACATGGCAAAACCTTGTCTCTACTAAAAATATAAAAATTAGCCAGGCATGGTGGCATACGGCTGTAGTCCCAGCTACTCATGAGGCTGAGGCAGGAGAATTGATTGAACCCAGGAGGCGGAGGTTGCAGTTTGCCGAGATTGTGTCACTGCACTACAGCCTGGGCAACAGAGCATGACTCAGTCTCAAAAATAAATAAATAAATAAATAAATTTTCAAAGATTTACATGTATTAATGAGCCTGATTCTGAAACATGGTGAGGGAAATAAAAACACTTTGCAAAAGAGAGGTACAAAGTGATACCACTTATATTTCAGAAACCGAGAGGAGGATACTATTGTTTACAGATGCATCAGTATGGAGTAAAAATATAGGCCAGGTGCGGTGGCTCACACCTGTAATCCCAGCACTTTGGGAGGCTGAGGTGGGCTGATCAGGAGCTCAGGAGATCAAGACCATCCTGGCCAACACAGTGAAACCCCATCTCTACTAAAAATACAAAAATTAGCTGGATGTGGCAGTGCGTGCCTGTGATCCCAGCTACTCAGGAGGCTGAGGCAGCAGAATTGCTCTTGAACCCGGGAGGTGGAAGTTGCAGCGAGCTGAGATTGTGCTAGCCTGGTGACAGAGCGAGTCTTTATCTCAAAAAAAAAGGAATATAAACCTCTGGTTGTGGTTTACATAGAAAAATACCTACTAACCTCAGGATGGGAATGGGGAGTGGGGCCAGGGGAAGGAGGCGTAGGTTCTAATCTATACGCAAATTATTTAGAAAAAGTTGTGAAGTAAATGTGACACAAAGTTAACATTTGCTGATCTGGGGCCTTAGGTAAGGTTTCCGTTCATATGAAATATTCCAGGATGAACATGTACTTATTTTTAAATGCCTCTGTGCATTTGCTCTCAGTGAGTAAAGGAAAGTTCAACTGGCTGTTTCCCGATGGAATCCATTTTCTCCACCCAGGGCTGGACCGCCAGCTGCCCTGCTTTTTGCCGGCTGCTTGCTGACCCTAATAGATGGCTTCGGATATTTGAAGGGTAATGTCTTTTCAGTCTGCAAAGCTCTTGATCCTGGGTTCTCAGTCATGGTTGCAAAGGAAATTCTCCCTCAGATTTCTTACAGAACTCCTGCAGCTGTCAGGCAGGGCAAGAAGCCAAAATACCCAGGGAACAACTTGAACAGGCATCAGCATAGTTCCCGCTCAGAGCAGGAGTCCCAACACAAAGTATCCTGTTCCTGTTTCTTTTCCTTTTGAAGCCAGAGAGCAAGCCTTTGATTTGTGTGGTGATGATTATCATGTAGCCTGCTGGGTGTACTGGGCTCCGGGAGTGGAGCTGAGAGGTACCTAATTCCCCCAGCGCTCCCTGGAGCCTTCTGAGCCCTACTAAATAACTTCATAGTCGAGCTGAGATTGTCATTTTGCCTTTAAATTCATACATTCAGCCCAGAGGCCACTCAGCTTCCCGGTATTTTCATTAAGAATCCCCTCAGCAGTCATTTTCAGACTTCATAGCCTCTGATAAGGAGGAAAGAGCTTGCCATTCTGGCTTTGTTTCTGTTTGAAGAGCGCATCCCCAAAGGAATTGTATGTGTCCCAGATTCAACACAGCTGTTAATTAGAGCTGAGAACACTTGGTTGACCCCTGTGTGGCTAATTGCTAGAATTGAGAAGCGTCTCTAAGGGCCTCCCATGATAACAACTGAAAATTGTACTGAGCCTCACCTAACGCTTCTGGATCCAGTTCAGGACGGAAAGCAATAGGCTCCCTGTGGTTCCTGGCACGGGAGAGATGGCTCTGTGCTGAAGGAGCAGTATTAAGGATTCTCTTCAGTGATTAAAACACCCACATTTCACTTTGGATGTGCGACTTGAGGCGGTGAGCTCGAAAGGGCTGACGGGAGAGCTCCTCACCAAGCAATGGCGCAGGCATGGCCTACTTCAGAGGGCCACAGCTACCCCCCTAACATTGAGGTCTGATGCCAGCACTGCCACCACCTTGCCCCCAGTTCTGTGGGCCGGAGAGTGAGACGACTCCTGTCGGGAGACCCCAGACCAGCCTCTGAGGTGCACCGTCAGGCAACCATTCTGTCACCTAGCCCTTAAAATGAGAAAAACGCTTAAAAATCACCCAGCTCCCTGCCTGGCCCACAAAGGTGGCACCACCTCCCTCTCCCGTTTGCTCAGTGGACAGAGAACAGCAGAAACAGGCAGAAACAGATAGGTGGGCTGACAGAGAGGGCTAGAGCGGGGTCTAGGTGGGAAAGGAGAGGGGTGAAGAAGAGAGTCCTGAAAATGAACTCCGGAAGTCAGAAAGACTGCCAGAGGGACAGTGGTCAGGCAGGAGAAAATGATGAGGAGGCGTGAAGGATGCAAGAGGAATGGATGAGGCCAGCCAAAGAGAGTGACGAGAGAAGCGGCTCTTCCTCCTTTCTCCCCAGGTCCTGGGGAGAGAGAAAATAGCAAAGCTGATGGTGAGTGTTTTGGCCTTCTCAGCCAAGAGGCCCAGATAGTTTAGTGCTCTGGCTGACTCCACCCCCTAGGCCTGGCCTACGGAAGGTGACCTGGAGCCAGCAGTGTAAGGAGAGACTTGTGATCCCTTTTCCAGGGGAGGTTCAAACTCTGGGTCCAATTCCAGGGAGGAACAGCAACAGAAAAGCAACTCAGAGTCAGCCTTGGCCAAGGCCAGGTTGGGGAAAGACCCAAAGGAAGCTGGAGGAAAAGGAATCAACTTCACTGTCTCCTAGACCGTAGACTGGCTGTGGAGGGTACCTTGCTCCAAGGACAGCTGGGAACCTCACAGATCTTGAGTCTCTAACTGAACCTTTTAGACCCCCCTCCTTCTAACAGACACTTCTTACTCACAAACATACACAGAGGGTCCCGGGAGGGCTCAGCCTATGTTGAGCAAGAGTAGGGGGAAAACAGACACAGTGAGCATGGCTGCTGACTGCAGGCAATGCCTTGGAGAAAAAAGTCAAATACAGGCTGGTCATAGTGGCTCACATCTATAATCCCAATGCTTTAGGAGGATTGCTTGAGCTCAGGAATTTGAGACCAGTCTGGGCAACATAGCAAGATCCCATCTGTACAAAATGCAAAGTAAGAAAAAATTAGCCAGGCATGGTGGCATGCATTTGTAGTCCCAGGTCCTTGGGGGGCTGAGGCAGGAGGATCATTTGAGTCCAGGAGTTTGAGGCTACAGGGAGCTAGGATCGTGCCACTGCACTCCAGTCTGGGCCACAGAGCACAACTCTGTCTCTTAAATAAAAGTTAAATACACAAAAAATCCCAGTGTGCAACACAGAAGAGCATCAAATGATTAGCTAAATGGTGTAATGTAGGCTCAAAGTTTGTAGGGACTGGAAGGTAGACCGATGGGGACTTCATTGAGGATCAGCAAAAACTTCCAGGGTCTTCAAAGTGAGAAGCGCTTTGCTTGGGTAAAATGATGCAGCTGATCTCACTTGACTGGAAGGCTCATGGTAGAGAATGAGAAGTCATGGTCCTTTATTGCTGTAACTGTACATGAAGCTTTCTATTTTGAGACTTTTTATGTAAGTTTTCATAATTGCTCCTTAGAAGCCTTCTAAGAAAAACTTTTTATTTTCAGAATTAGAAAATAGCTTAGATTAGGCTGGGCGCAGTGGCTCACACCTGTAATCCCCGCACTTTGGGAGGCCGAGGCAGGTGGATCACGAGGTCAAGAGATCGAGACCATCCTGGTCAACATGGTGAAACCCCGTCTCTACTAAAAATACAAAAAATTAGCAGGGCATGGTGGCGCGTGCCTGTAATCCCAGCTACTCAGGAGGCTGAGGCAGGAGAATTGCCTGAACCCAGGAGGCGGAGGTTGCGGTGAGCCGAGATCGCATCATTGCACTCCAGCCTGGGTAACAAGAGCGAAACTCTGTCTAAAAAAGAAAAAGAAAGAAAGAAAATAGCTTAGATTTTATACCATCCAGGCTCCCCACACTACATTTAATAAAATAAATCTCAATGGTCAAGGGACTAACTCAAGGTTACACAGTTAGCAAGAGCCAGGGCTGTGAGTCAGGTCTTATTATTCTACTCTAACAGACTTTCCAGAACTGGATAGATGCAGTTTTGCTTTCATTGAAATGGAATTGCTTTCTAAAATAGAGACCTACATGAAAAAGAGTAATTTTATATGGTTTTTTTTTTTTGAGATGGAATCTCGCTCTGTCGCCCAAGCTGGAGGGCAGTGGTGCGATCTCAGCTCACTGCAACCTCTGCCTCCCGGATTCAAGTGATTCTTTTGCCTCATCCTCCTGAGTAGCTGGGACTACAGGCATGGTACCACCGCTCCCAGCTAATTTTTGTATTTTTAGTAGAGACTGGGTGTCACCATATTGGTCAGGCTGGTCTCGAACTCCTGACCTCATGATCCACCTGCCTCGGCCTCCCAAAGTGCTGAGACTACAGATCTGAGCCACTGTGCCTAGACCATTTTGTTTCCTTACAATAAAAGAAATATATAATTCTCTTTTTTCCCCCCTGTAACATGAAACATAGGAAATAAGAAATGTATACTTCTCATAGAAAGCTTAGAAAACATAGATAAACCAAAAATTAAAATCATCCCTTCTCACCATAATCACAGCATTTAGTTCATATGCTTTTATTTTAAATAAAGAGATGGGTTCTTGCTATGTTGCCCAGGCTGGATTTGAAGTCCTGGGCTGTGCTCAGCTTCCTGAGTAGCTCGGACTACAGGCATACACCACTGCACCCAGCACTAGGCTTTTAAAAAGTCATTAAAAGTTTATATTATTTTCAGATGACCCTTACATACAAGTAGCTTTATCAGGAGCAAATGTCTCTGGTACCTTTAAAGGAGAGGCATTTTAGGCAGGACAATGTGGTAGGAAGAACATGAGATCTGGAAGCCAAAGATCTGGGATCAAGTTCTGGTCCAGTCATTATCAGCTGTGTGATCTTTCATAAGTCAGTGAACTTCCCCGGGTTTTGCTTCTTCATTTGCAAAATTCTAGGGGTTTAGTGATTCACTTAGATGTCTGTTCTGTGTCTGGACTTCAGAAATCCAACATCGTAAACTTGGAACAGTTAGGGCCGGGCATGGTGGCTCAAGCCTGTAATCCTAGTACTTTGGGAGACAGAGGTGAGTGGATCACCTGAGGTCAGGAGTTGGAGACCAATCTGGCCAACATGGTGAAATCCTGTCTCTACTAAAAATACAAAAATTAGCCAGACGTGTTGGCCCACACCTGTAATCCCAGCTACTTGGGAGGCTGAGGCAGAAGAATCGTTTGAACCTGGGGGGCGGAGGTTGCAATAAGCCAAGGTCACATTATTGCACTCCAGCCTGGGCAAGAGCAAGAGACCATCTCAAAAAAAAGAAAAAAACTTTGGAACAGTTAATTAAAACAAAACAAAACAATATGTGATGTTTTTAAAGGAATGTAACAGCATGTTAAAATAGGGTTTTTTCCTTTCTCAGTTTTGGCTGAGGCTCCAAAGCTGAGAACAATAGGTTTCAGCCCCCCCCCTACATCTGAAGTGAGGTATAAGACTGTCTAGGCAGGACTTGCAAAGAGAGTGGCCTCATGCCAGTTCTGCCATGAGTGGACCTTCACCAATCTCCAAGCTTCCTAAGAGAAGGGACGGAGAGGCTGCCTTCTGATATCACTGGGAAAAATTCTTCAGTAGAAGGCTGGTGGGTGGCAATAGAGCAAAGCCACCAATCCCAGAAGGAACTAGCCACACTTGCAGAAACAGAGGGGAAGTTTGTACCAGGAGGACATGAGAAAGAAAGCTGGGCTTGAGTCATCTTGCAGACCCTATCTAAGGGGACCTTCTGGATGATTCCAATGTAAGAAACACTATACAGGGCAGTCAACTGGTATTCAAGTCATAAAGGGGAGAATGGAAGAGCTTAGCTGGGCTGGGCACGGTGGCTCATGCCTGTAATCCCAGCACTTTGGGAGGCCAGTGCAGGCAGATCACCTGAGGTTGGGAGTTTGAGACCAGCCTAACCAACATGGAGAAACCCCATCTCTACTAAAAATACAAAATTAGCCAGGTGTAGTGGTGGGTGCCTGTAATCCCAGCTACTCAGAAGACTGAGGCAGGAGAATCACTTGAACCCAGGAAGTGAAGTTTGTGGTGAGCCAAGATCGTGCCATTGCACTCTAGCCTGGGCAATAAGACTGAAACTCCACCTCAAAAAAAAAAAAAAAGAAAGAAAGAAAGAGAAAGAAAGAGCTTAGCTCTAAAATATGGGCACTGTCCAAGCCAAGGGAATACTTAGTAGGAGGGCCAAAGGAGGAACAAATTCTCAAAAGCACCTCACTAGAGAAATACCCATTAGATCTGCTACTCACTGAGCGTGCTGTGATTACAACTGCAAGAGCCGCTCAGGACCTGGCCTCGGTTTCTTTAATCCCCTCTCTCCTGGGCACAGCTAATGCCAGAGCAGGTAGAACAAAAAGAAGGAAATGACTGGAACTCCCTTCTTCCCTGTATGCTTGCAAGTCTAAGTTTGCTCACACTAGTGAAAGGGAGAACTTTCATTTGGGTAAGAAATTAACACTGTAATATTAGATTGGACTGAATTTTTCAATACCTGCTGACAAACAGAAACCATGGGTAGGGGCTGGTTGTGGTGGCTCCTGCCTATAATCCCAGCACTTTGGGAGGCTGAGGTGGGCAGATCACTTGGGCCCAAGAGTTGGAGACCAGCCTGGGTAAAATGAGGAAACCCTGTCTTTTCAAAAAAAAAAAAAAAAAAAAGTACAAAAATTAGCTGGGTGTGGTGGTGCACACCTGTGGTCCCAGCTACTTGGGAGGTTGAGGTGGGAGGCTCACCTGAGCCCAGGAGGTCAAGGCTACAGTGAGCTGTGATTGCACCACTGCACCCCAGCCTGCATGACAGAGCGAGACTCTATATCAAAAGAAAAAACCATGGATGGGTAGGGAGGAAAGATTTGAGAGAGGAGGGACAGTCTTTTTTGTGCTACTGTAACAGAATACCTGAAACCAAATAATTAATAAAGAGTAGAGATTTATTTCTTACAGTTCTGGAGGCTAGGAAGTCCAAGGGGCCCACACTGATCAAATAACCGTCTTATTTCTTCTGGTTTTTTTGAGACAGGGTCTTGCTCTGTTGCCCAGGCAACAGTGGTGCAATAACAGCTCACTGTAGCCTTGACCTCCTGGGCTCAAGCAATTCTGCCACCTCAGCCTCCAGAGTAGCTTGGACTACAAGCACATGCCACCACACTCAGCTAAATTTGTTTTATTTTTTGTAGAGATGAGGTCTCACTGTGTTGCCCAGGCTGCTCTCAAACTCCTGCACTAAGAGATCCTCCCATCTCATCCTCCCAAAAGTGCTGGGATTACGGGTGTGAACCAACACATCCAGCCTAGCAGGGACCTTCTTGCTACATCATCCCATAGCAAGAGGTGAAGGGTAAGACAGCATGGATTCACGACTGCAAGAGAGGAAGAGAGGGAAGGAGGGGGAGAGGAGAGGGCAGAGGGCTGAAACCATCCCTTTATCAGGGACCAACTCTGGCAGTAACAAACCCACTCCCTCAATGATGACCTTCATCCATCAATGAGAACAGAGCCCTCATGACCTAATCACTGCTTAAAGGTCCCATCTCTCAATACCGTTGCATTGGGGATTACATTTCCAACATGTGAATTTCAAGGGACACCTTCAAACCACAGCACAGTTGTAAGATAGGACAAGTGCTTTCTGTTTGAGCCATCCCAAGTCCATTTTGCTTAATATACTGGTTACAGGGGAATAACTTTGGGGAGATGGGGAAGGATTGATTGCAAACGGGAGAGACTGGAGTCGATTGCAAACGGGAGAGACTGGAGTCTATTGTCTAGATATTAGACAATGAGGCACTGTGGGCTGAGGCTATTCCTGAGGTAAACCTGGCAGGAATTAATGACTGCTTAGATGTGGAATGGAAGAACGGTGGATGACTCATGTGAGCTTTTAAAGTTTCTAGCCTGATAGTCTGAAAGATGGCGACTTGATGGATTGCAATGCCACATTCTACAGCTCAATATGTGTTCTATAGAGACCACACGCTTAGGTCAACGATGCTGCATTTTTGGAACTCTTCAACTGAGTTTCTTTGGAGCCAATGGCTTCTGAGCCAATTCATGAGTCATAGAAAAAAATCAATCTCATTACTTTTCATTTCTTCAGTTTTTCATTTAGTCTATCACTTAGCAAGCTTTTGTGAAATGTTCCCTATGCATTATGATGCACTGTGTTAGTCACTCCAGAGAAAAATCAGCAGGACACAGGGTCAGTCCTCAAGGAGCTCAGCCTACTCCAGTTAAATATTGGGGCAACCATGGTTTTTGTGGCCTTATCCCCTTTAACTCTTTTATGTCGCTGTTCTTCACGTAAAAAAGCAGAGTCTCTTGTACGTTGGTATAGACCATCTTAAGTCCATGACCTTATCACATTTTGTCTGACTTATTTTAGGTCCTGCAGAACTTAGGTTCTTATGACAACATGGCCCAGAAATTTGATCTCTGTCCAAATTTGTACTTTCTAAATGTAAGCAGACCCTCAAAATCAGTCTAAAAATCACCGGCGCAAAATGTACACAAACAGGCCCATACAAACGTGTTCTCTCTGCTTGTCTCTCACTATACCTCTAATGTGCGTGCACACACACGCCCCCACTCTTACAGTTATACCAATGAGATTTCATTCAATCTGATAACAATATATATCTAGTATTCAGAATATCAAAGTTTTATGCTAAATCCTCTGGGGAATATGAAAAATTAAAAATATAGTTCTTTCCTTCCAGAGGCCCACAACTTGGTAGGAAAAATACATTTATATGTGATGCAAAGTAAGTAATGAAGTGATGTAATAAACGAATAAGCCAATTAACAAGGAAGAAAATCTACAATAACCTCTTATACTAAGTTGCTTATTTTTGAGTTCTGAGGGGCAGAGATCTGAGTTCATAATACTTCAGTGTGTTCAACAAACATTCTCATAGCACCTATTTTGTGGCAGGCACCTTTCTTGGCCATGAGAATGTGTGACTTTTTTTTTTTAAGAGACAGTGCTTCATTCTGTTGCCCAAGCTGGAGTACAATGGCCTGATCTTAGCTCACTGCAACCTCTGCATCCCAGGTTAAAGCTATTCTCCTGCCTCAGCCTCCTGAGTAGCTGGGATTACAGGCATGTGCCACCTTGCATGGGTAATTTTGTATTTTTTTTTCAGTAGAGACGGGTTTCACCATGTTGGCCAGGATGGTCTGCAACTCCTCGTCTCAAGTCATCCACATGCCACAGCCTCTCAAAGTGCTGGATTACAGGCATGAGCTACTGTGCCCTGTGAGAATATGTGATTTTTGTTTAAATTGGGGATACAGTCATTAAACAAGCAAATATCTGATAGTGGTGACAGTGGAAAAATTTAAAACAGGATGGTCAGATAGCAAGTCCTTAGATGGTTCTTTGGCGTGGGTGGTCAGAGAAAAGTTCTCTAAGGATGTGGCATTTAAGTAAGACCTATGCAACAGGAAGGAGGCCACTTTGAGAAGGAAGACCAGAAGGACGAGCATCTCAGACAAATGGAGCAGTACCCCCAGCAAGAATGCACTGTGCACCCTGGAGAAACTAAAAGAAGCCAGGAGTGCCTGGAGCACTGTGGGCAAAATGGGGAGAGTAGGATGAGATGAGGCTGGCTAGGTGGGTAGTGATCAGGTAATGTAAGGCTAGATTTGAAAATAATATAAAGTTGGGTCCTCAAGCACATTGTACACACATATACACACACACAATGTGGACTTGCATGCATGTACACACACACACACACACACACACACACACACAGTTCCAAAAATGTTTCAAGCTTTGGCAGAACTGCTGGAATCTATGACTACTTTGGAAAAAATAACATTCATTTGGATCAAGCTTAAAAACTCATTACTTTATATCCACATCTAATACTTCATTTGATGAGGAAAATCTAAAGAACAAAAGGATATTTGCAAACTGTACATGAGCTCTAAGTTTTATCGATGGTATCACTCAACAGAGTGTAGGAAAAGTCATGGCCAGGGACCCCAAAGAACAATTTAAAAACAAGAAACCCGGTGATAACAAGCAGATGGGTGAAACAATTCCCACCCTGAGGGGTGAGGGATGGCAGTTTTTGCTGTGCTTCTTGTTAGGCTGAGGTGTTTGTTTGCTACATTCTCAACACTGGTTCTGGACAGGCCCCTCTCCTATTTTATACTGCCATTTTCCCAGTCTCCACTGCCGTAGGCATCCTCTCTAGCATGTTTGGAGTATGTCCTCAGAGGCAGGTATTTATCTTTGATAGATATGTGGGCTATGTTCCATGAATCTGATTTTAATGATATTGTTCTATGATCTTGTTCTGTGTCTTATTTATTCACTCCATACTATGATTCATAGTTCATCCATGTTGCTCTGTAGATCTCTAATTCATCACTTCTAATTGCTACAAATTGTTCTGTGATAAGGACGCTTCATATTTTAGTTATTCATCTCCCTAAAGATGGATACTAGCTTGACACTCACCGCACTTTTTTTTTTTTTTTTTTTTTGAGAGAATCTTGCTCTGTCACCCAGGCTGGAGAATAGTGGTACAGTCTTGGCTCACTACAACCTCCACCTCCCAGGTTCAAGCAATTCTCCTGCCTCAGCCTCCAGAGTAGCTGGGACTACAGGTGTGCATCACCATGCCCGGCTAATTTTTGTATTTTTAGTAGTGATGGGGTTTCACCATGTTAACCAAGATGGTCTTGAACTCCTGGCCTCAAGTGACCCACTCGCTTCGGACTCCCAAAGTGCTGGTATTACAGGAGTGACCCACCGTGCCCAGCCGATACACACTTTCTATATGCAATGAACATCCTCATAAAGGTGAACTTTTGGGCCTGAGGTGAGCTTCTTTTGGGAGTTGCAGGGCGAACAAGACTCCTGTCACTCAGCTTCTCTGGGGAAGGTTTGATTGCTGTCCCAAGTGAATGCATTGGTCCATGTGCCCATTATATTTTCACAAATGATTTATACAGAATACAGAGTCTCTGGGGCATTTGGGGGCAATATTCCAGGTCAAACATGTGCAAGTCTCAGAATCAAGATCCAAGTCTTCCCCTTTAGTTCTACAGCTTTTTCCATTGGGAAAATGCCTTTCTGAGGAGGCTGACATTTACCTACATGGATATTCATAAGCACAGATGCAAAGTTTAGTTGAATTACTCTTTAAAGAGTATAATTGTCCTTCTCTCCCCTCATTCCATGATTATTGATTGAAATGCAGCTACAGGAAACACAAGGTTTTTTTCTTCATGAGGTCAAGGTTTTATTTCCTTTCATCATTAAAGCACCTGTCCTTTTCTTTTCTTTTTTTTTTTTTTTTTTGAGACCAATGTTCTTGTTGCCCAGACTGGAGTGCAATGGGGCAATCTTGGCTCACCGCAACTTCTGCCTCCCAGGTTCAAGAGATTCTCCTCCCTCATCCTCCCAAGTAGCTGGGATTACAGGCATGCCCCACCACGCTGGCTAATTTTGCATTTTTTTTTTTTTTAGGAGCGATGGGGTTTCTCCATGTTGGTCAGGCTGGTCTCAAACTCCTGACTTCATGATCCACCTGCCCTGGCCTGTCAAAGTGCTGGGACTACAAGCGTGAGCCACCATGCCCGGCTTAAGCATCTGTTCTGAGCACGTATGTGCTAATAAGTTACTTCCTTTCCATGAAGGAACTTACCATCCAATTTCCTTTCATAGCACAGTCCACATTAATCCAGATAGCAGATTTTGTAAAAATTCTTCTGTAGTTCTGTTTTCTTGCATCTGCATCCCATCACTTCAGAATCACTCAGAATTGACAGCTATATCTGGTTCCTGTTCTCTGTTTCCAGGGACTACAAACACCCTCAAACTTCAGGTCATTCAGGAAGACATTTTCAAGGCTGGTGGATAGTGCCCAATATGTATGTAACACAGTGAGTTTGTTGAGAGGACAGTGCTTTCTGAGCAGGTATGACAGAACCAAAAACTGAGTCCAGGGCCGGGCGCGGTGGCTCAAGCCTGTAATCCCAGCACTTTGGGAGGCTGAGGCGGGTGGATCACGAGGTCAAGAGATCGAGACCATCCTGGTCAACATGGTGAAACCCCGTTTCTACTAAAAATACAAAAAATTAGCTGGGCACGGTGGCATGTGCCTGTAATTCCAGCTACTCGGGAGGCTGAGGCAGAATTGCCTGAACCCAGGAGGCGGAGGTTGCAGTGAGCCAAGATCACGCCATTGCACTCTAGCCTGGGTAACAAGAGGGAAACTCTGTCTCAAAAAAAAAAAAAAACTGAGTCCATTTTAGCTACAGTTGGTTGTGCCCTTGGGTTTGAAAATTATTTTCCTAGACATGCGGTTCCCAGATGAAAGCCATGCTGTGATTTGATTTTTTTAAATGCAAAAAAAAAATTCTCTAGCAGAAAATTCATCACCAACATGTTAAGGAATTTGATAACTAAAAATAATCTCTCCATACAGTGAATTAATGTGGTGTGCAGATTCGGGAAAAGGATGAACCCACTGGGGAGTCTGTATGAAAGGGAATGATGGCCAGGCACAGTGGCTCACGCCTGTAATCCCAGTGCTTTGGGAGGCAGAGGCAGGTGAATCATGAGGTCAGGAGTTCGAGATCAGCCTGGCCAGCACGGTGAAACCCCGTCTCTACTAAAAATATAAAAAATTGGTCGAATGTGGTGGTGGGCACTTGTAATCCTAGCTACTTGGGAGGCTGAGGCAGAAGAATCACTTCAACTTGGGAGGTGGAGGTTGCAGTGAGCCAAGACTGCACTACTGAACTCCAGCCTAGGTGATAGAGTGAGACTCTGTCGGAAAAAAAAAAAAAAGAAAAGAAAAAAGGAAGGGACGGGCATCAACAATGAAATAGGGCAGCTTTTGACTTGGTTGGCATCAAGAGGCTGTCCAAAATGACAAAACAATATTTGCATTGATTAAATAACAGGTGATTACAAATATAGATACTAACCTTCGAATCAAATTAATTCCCTAAAGGCAAGTTACAAGTCAGGGAGAGCTCCACATCAGATATTCTCAGCATCTTTTGATTCTGTGTTGGAATCTGTACTTGACAGTCAACTTCATATACAATTAGATGGAGCCCTCTCTTCCTTCTCAGAAAATGGTTCTCCTAGTTCCAGGAGAAAAAAACCACGTTGTTGTTTCAAAAGGAGAAAAGCATTAAAGTCAGGAATTATCATGGGGCAGGCAGGTAGCATGAGTAATGTTGGGTAAAGGTTGAAAACACTGACGCATTTAAACGTGAGTCTCTAAGCCCAAGGCCATTCATTATTAAGGCTCTAGGGACTTGGGACCAAATTTAGTCTGCATTTATGTTTTTGCTTTTGTTCTTGTATTAGCTCTGATGTGTGGGTTTTTGGTTTTGGCTTTTCTGTGTCCTGGGAGGGGCATGAAGTCTCTAGTTAGCCCTAGGACCCCCACTCCCAGTTGTCTTGTATCCCCACATGGTGGTTAATTTTATGTGCCAACTTGGGTGGGCCATGGTGCTCAGATATTTTGTCAAACATTATTCTGGATGTTTTACGTGCAGGTGTTTTTTGAATGAGATTAACATTTAAATCCAACTTTGGCCAGGCATGATGGCTTATGCCTGTAATCCCAACACTTTGGGAGGCCAAGGCAGGCAGATCACTTGAGGTCAGGAGTTCAAGACCAGCCTGGCTAACATGATGAAACCCCATCTGTACTAAAAATGCAAATATTATCTGGGTGTGGTGGCAGACACCTGTAATCTCAGCCACCCAGGAGGGTGAGACAGCAGAATCGCTTGAACCTGAGTCAAGCAATTGCAGTGAGCCAAGATTGCACCACTGCACTTCAGCCTGGGGTACAGAGTTAGACTCCATCTCAAAAAAAAAAAGAGAGAGAGAGAGAGAGAAGGCAGGAAAGGGCCAGAGAGAGAGAAAGAAGAGATGAAAAGGCTTCCATCCCATCGATCTTTCCCTTGATTGTCTAGCTCAGCACTGTCCAATAGAAATAGAATGTAAGCCATACATATAATTTTTAATTCCCTAATATCACATTAAAAAGGCATAAAAAGAATAGAGAAAATTAATATTAATAATGCATTTTATTAAGCAGTTTTATTTAACCTAATATATTTAAAATATTGTCATTTCAACACATGGCACCAGCCACATTTCAAGTGCCCAATAGCTACACCTAGGTAGTGAGTGGGCACCGTACTGAACAGCGCTAGTCAATATCCCAGAACCCATTTCCTAAAGCCCCAGGGCTTCCCAGCACCCTGCTCTCTGATCACAGCTTCCAATCACATTTCCCTCCACAATCCAGGGTTTTCCTACCACACACACTCAGCTCTCCAAACCAGACAGGAGAAATCTCATTGGCCTTTTTCATCTTATTTCTCTGGCCCTAAACCAGTATCTGACTTTTGGCAATGTACTTCATTTCACCTGCTCCGGTGAGAGGTAGTGAGATTGTTTTTCCTCTTTCCCTGTTTCATCTTCTTATGTCTGGCATTGGGCATACAGCTTAGCACATGTAACTGCCTCACAGGTAGGTGGCTTTGGGGCACTTGAACAGGAGGAAGGTTCAGAAGACCCAGTGAGAGTAAAATCATGAAGATCAGGCTATCTATACCAGGTACTTTTATGAGCTACGTCTTCGCCTTTGGGATAAGGCTCAAAGCCTTCAGGCTTCCTCCCTTGAGCTGGCTTCCCGTGGGCAATAGTCAGGCCAACTGCATGACACAGAGCCACCCACACATCCAGACTCAGCAACATCTGAGAAACCCAACTGGATTGACTTCAGGCAGAAGAGACTAGCCACTGTGAGGCCTGGGCTGAGACTCAGGCAGGAATACCTACTGGGAATTGGCCCAGGGAGGGAGCCACGCAGCTTTCTGAGTGAAGAGTGTTCTGTGCAGCAGGGGGATGCATTTCTGCAGCTGGAGAAGTAGCTTGCAGTTTAGAGGGAACATTATTCTGGATGTGGCCATGGCAGCAGCCATCTCACCAGGCCAGTTCTACACTGTGGTTCTGAGAGTTCTACTGGAAGTTCAGCTGAGAGCCTGTTCTTCCAGCCCTTCCAATGCTTATATGAGCTACTTAATTAATCCTTTTCTGCCCAAGCTAGTTAGCATAAACTTTATTGTTGAAACTAAGAATCTGACCCAAAGTCATTGATTATAGTATCAGTCTTAGGGCTTTCCTTTATGTTAAGTGCATTTATATCTCTGTTATCTGAAGCAAGGTTCTGGGGAAACGGGCATGCTTACCAATGGGAATATAAATTGGTAAAATTTCTAGAAGGGCATGTTGGTAGTATTTATTTAAAATATAAAGGCACTTACCCTTTTAACCGGTATTCCAATATATGCAAGTTTTACACTTGCATATATAGAAGCTGAGTTACGTACAATTGCAGCATTGTTTATGAGAACAAAATACTTTAAATTACCTGAAAGCAACAAGAAGAATAAGAAACTTTATCTTGATGCAGTGACTAAGCTGCTTTTACCTGGAACCTGAATATATATGAAGGAAGGCTGTCTTCTAGGATGATAATCCAATTAGGATAAGGAGATCCAAACCAATAGCTAGAGATTGCATATTGCAGGCAGAGCTGGCAGGATTCAGACTGCTCCAACAAGTGGATACTCTGGGATGCAAAACCAAAATATCTGGCTTAGAACAAGCTTTTGTGCAGGCCAGTTATTGAGGCTCCCTTGGACCCATTTGAGACCACGAAGGGGCAGGGGCAGCAGGGTGAGGAAAGAATCTTGGCACAGTGACACAGGGTGGAGGGACAGCTATCAGTCATAAGCAGCCCCGCAGATGCTAACCTTTCTCTGTAGAGGAGCAAAGCACACATACGAATCCCTGCTGGGATCATGGGGGCTCAGGCAGAGGTTTAGTAAACTGCTCTGATGCCTTCCCACAGCAGAGGCTGTCCAGCGGCAGGGGCTCTAGGAGACACTATTCATGTTTTATTCCACATCAATGGCGCCCCCTGGAGAGAAGACAATTGGGATGTTGTCCATTGGAAATAGCATGGGTCAACCCTGCAGGAACCTCATTCAAAGATGAGAAGCAACTAAAAGAGAAACAGTACACAAATCTTTAGGAAATACAAGAAGGAGAAAGGAGGAAATCAATAGGGAAATAATTGGCAGGTAAAGAACACAGAAACATCTTGCCCCCAAACTGGTGAAAACCATGACTAAATACAGTAGTCCCCTGCCCTTTATCCACAGAGATATGTTCCAAGACCCCCAGTGAATGCCTAAAACCACATTTAGTACCAAACCTCATATATACTATGTGTTTTTTTTCATATACATGCCTTTTTTTTTTGAGACAGAGTCTCACTCTGTCACCCAGGCTGGAGTGCAGTGGCGTGATCTCGGCTCACTGTAGCCTCCATCTCCTGGGTTCAAGTGATTCTCCTGCCTCAGTCTCCTGAGTAGCTGGAACTACAGGCACACACCACCATGCCTGGCTAATTTTTGCATTTTTAGCAGGGACGAGTTTTTGCCATGTTGGCCAGGCTGGTCTCAAATACCTGGGCTCAAGTGATCTGCTCACCTCAGCCTCTCAAAGTGCTGGGATTACAGCCGTGAGCCACCAAGCCCAGCCCCCTATATGTGTATATCTATGTGTTTAATTTCTAAATTAAGCATAGTAAGGCTGGGCTCAGTGGCTCACACCTGTAATCCCAGCACTTTGGGAGGTCAAGGTGGGAGGATCACCGGAGCTCAGGAGTTCCAGATCAGCCTGGGCAACATAGTGAGTCTTTGCCTCTACAAAAAGTAGTAATATTAGCCGACATTGTGGTGCATGCCTGTAATCCTAGCTGCTTGGGAGGCTGAGGTGGGAGGATCACCTGAGCCTGGGAGGTTGAGGTTGTAGTAAGCCATGATGGAGCCTCTGCACTCCAGCCTGGGTGACAGAACAAGACCCCATCCCCAAAATTAATTATCTTCATAAAAAATTAGGCACAGTAAGAAATTAATGACAATAACTAGTAATAAAATAGGACAATTTAAATAACATAATATAATAAAAGTTACGTGTGCTTGTGAAAATGCTGACAAAAAGGAAAAAAGTTATGTGAATATAATTTTTCTCTCTGTACTATACCTATTTTTGGACCTTGGTAACTGAAATAGAGAAAAGTAAAACCACGGATAAGGGAGACTGCCATAAATCTCCATAAACTCTAGGAACTAAAGTAAAAATAATCTCTATATAACAAGAACTCAAAGAAGAGATACAAGAGTTCAAGGACAAAAATGACAAAGCAACTGAAGATGAAAAATGAGCTGACACTAATGTTTCCTTTAAAGTAGAATTACATAAAGTCTTAGATATATAGCTTGGTGGATTTTTTTTTTAAATAACCTCACCCATGTAACTACCACTCTGCTAAAGATATGAAACATTCTCCACACCCAAGAAGACTCCCTCCTGACGCCTCCCAGTCAAAAGTAATTGCTGTTTTGATCTCTATCATCCACCATAAATTAGTTTTGCCTACTGCTGAATGTTCTATAAATGAAAACATACAGTAGATACTCTTATATGTCTAGGTTCTTTCATTTTACATTATGTCTGTGAGAGTCATCTACTTAGCTGTGGATAGCAGTTCATTCTTTTTCAGTATTATGTAGTATTTCATTATATGACTATGCCACACTATATTTACACATGAACATTTGAGTTGTTTCCATTTTTAAGTGTTATGAATAAAGCTTCAATGAACATTCTTGTGCCTGTCTTTTGGTGAATATAAGCATTTATTTTCATCAGGAATATACAAAGGAGTGGCATTTTTAGGTCACAGAGAATATGTATATTTCACTTTGGCACTATTAAAAAGTTTTCCAACGCAGCTATACCAGCTTAAATCACGAATGCATGCTCCATGTCTTTGCCTCCACTTGGTTTTCCTTTTAGTTTCAGCCATTCTGAAGACAGTGCCTCAGTGACTCTTTCACTTACATTTCCCTGATGCTTTGAACCTTTTCATGTGTTTATTTATTGTTAGGTACGAGTTCAAGACTTAGCCCAGTTTTTATTGGATTTTTTGTCTTGCTTACTGATATGGAGTTCTTTATATATTCTGGATAGGAGTCCTTTGTCAGATATGTAAATACAAATATTTTCTTCCTATGTGTCTTGCCCTTCACTCAAATTATGTCTTTTGATGAAAAGAAGTTGTTCATTTTAATCAGGTCCAACTTATCAATATGTCTATTTTATATTTGGTAATTTGTTCTCCCTATTGAAGAAGTTCTTGCTTACCTCAAAGTCATGAAAATATTCTCCCACTTTTACGTTTAGTTTTATGATCCATATCAAAATAATGTTGATGTATGGAGAGTTGTAGGAGTCAAGGTCCATTTTCTTTTCTATATGGGTAGCCAGTTAACCTAGCACCACTATTGAAAATAACATGTAAGCCAGGCATGGTAGTGTGGGTGTCCCAGCTACTTCAGAGGCTGATGTAGCAGGATGTGAGCCCAGAATTTTAGAGCTAGCTTGGGCAACACAGTAAAAACCTATTTCTTTCCTTCTTTTCTTTTCTTTTTTTTTTTTTTTTAAGATGGAGTTTTGCTCTGTCGCCCAATCTGGAGTGCAGTGGCACAATCTCAGTTCACTGCAACCTCTGCCTCCTGGGTTAAAGCGATTCTCATGTCTCAGGCTCCCAAGTAGCTGGCACTACAGGCGCATGCCACCATGCCCAGGTAATTTTTGTATTTTTAGTAGAGATGGGGGTTTCACCATGTTGGCCAGGCTGCTCTTGAACTCCTGACCTCAAGTGATCCACCTGCTTCGGCCTCCCAAAGTGCTGGGATTACAAGCATGAGCCCCATCTCTTTTTAAGAGAGAGAGAGAGAGAGAGAACAAAAAGAAAAGAACATCTTTTCCCACTGACTTGCATTGAAATCTTGTTATAAATCAGGAGTCTGTACCTGTGTGTGTCCCTGAGAGAGTGGACCAACTCAGTTAAGTATTTTGTTACTTAATCTTCCCACTTTTCCTCTCCTTCTTTCCATGTCCTTTCTGTCCTGGCTCCTGGCAAAAGTTCCTAAGGGACAGGATCCACCTGGGAGCGAGTCTGAGGAAAGGAGGGTGACAGTGAAAAAAAGAGAAGCAGTTGACCCTTCCCATCTTTCCTGGATCACAGTCTCTCACCTGGATCAACAGCCCCCAGCTGAAGGAAGGGAGAAGGTTAATCACGAGGTTCAGCCTTGTATGTGACCTAAAAGGATTGTAAGGACTTTTATTACCCAAGAGTGACCAGAGATGTGATGGAAATAAGCTTGAGTTTTCATCCACAAGGGAAGGCAAGGGCTTCCTTCACTGAACGGCTTTAAAGGGAAAGTAAGAGATAATAATAAAGTTGCTTCTATAGTCACAAAGCACAAGTCCTGCCTGTTCAATGAGCCAGTTACACACAAAAAAATCAGTTAAGCCACAGTAAATTCCAAGACCCAAATCTAGTATGTGAATTTTTTCATTTTTTTCACTCTAATTATTGCTTATTATTAATGATTAGGACAATCTATTAATAGACATTACATGTAGAGACTGATCAAGGTGTGGGTAGACATTAAGACAAGGAATAAAAAGGCTATAAATATGTATGACTGATATCAATTATCCATGCTAGAAATAAGTCATATATAATGAGAGAGTATAGAAAATGTTTAATATCAAGAATAGGCTAATTAAAATCAAAGCCAGTGATCACTACTCACCTGGTTCAAGCTCATAAAGAATGACTTAATTATACCCTTACATCCATTATTCCACATGTAAGAAGGAGGACTGAGTCACTCTTCTCTATTTCCACCCCATCCCCACCATCTCTCCTAGGTTTCTGTAACTTTATCCAAGTAAACCAACTAAAATTTTCTATACCCTGCTTTGTGGTTCACATGCTGTCTTCTGCTGTATTGGAGGCCAAATAACATTTTTTTTAGATGGAGTTTCACTCTTGTTCCCAAGGCTGGAGTACAATAGCACTGTCTCAGCTCACCGCAACCTCCGCCTCCTGGATTTTAGCGATTCTCCTGCCTCAGCCTCTGGAGTACCTGGGATTACAGGCATGCACCAGCACGGTCAGCTAATTTTGTATCTTTTGTAGATACAAGGTTTCTCCATGTTGGTTAGGCTGGTCTCGAACTCCCAACCTCAGATGATCCACCTGCCTTGGCCTCCCAAAGTGCTGATATTATAGGCATAAGCCACCATGCCCAGCCCAAATAACGTATTTTCTTTACTTCTCCATGTCATGTATAGAAAAGATAATGTTTTATTTTCTTAAGTCCTAACTCTTCTCCTTTGCATTCTGAGATGTAGATATCACTGTTGAGCATCATGTATACATTCTGAAGATAGATCACCCAAACTGAGACCTTATTCTTTATTTTAATGTGATGTAATCATCTTGGAAAGTTATGGCAGGAAGGAAGCACAGAGAGATGACTTTTCAATTTTCCATGTGCCTGCAATGAACGAGGGGATGTTTAGACATTTTAATTAGAGAAACCCAGTTGGTTATATTAGCTATAATAAACTTGTAATAATAACATTAACTTGTAATCCTTAAAGGTTATCCAAAAACCACATCGTTGATTGCACAGATCCATTCCTTTGCTTCTGAACAGTAGTATACACTTGCTTTTTTTTTTTCTTTTTGCAAAGCATGACAACCTTCTCAGCCAAATCTCACTTTGCATGTGCAGTGTGTTCTCCCAATGGTTGAAAGGTCTGTGTATTTGTTGTGGAGGGAATACAATCCTTCTTTGATGTTTCTATGAACATCAAGTTTCCCAAATTTTTACATTTCATATCACAGACAAAGGCAAATTTCCCACTCTATTGAGAGTCCTTACAAATGAAGACCAATCCACAGTAGAAAACGGGCCAAAAAAAAAGTATGGAGAGTTCCCAGAAAAGGAAATATAAGCAGATCTTTTCTTTCTTTCTTTTTTCTTTCTTTTTTTTTTTTCTGATACAACATTTCATTCTTGTTACCCATGCCAGAGTGCAATGGCATGATCTCGGCTCACTGCAACCTCTGCCCCCCAGGTTCAAGCGATTCTACTGCCTCAGCCACCCAAGTAGTTGGGACTACAGGCATCTGCCACCATGGCCGGTGAATATTTTGTATTTTTAGTAGCGATGGGGTTTCACCAGGTTGGCCAGGCTGGTCTCGAACTTCTGACCTCAGGTGATCCACCCGCCTCGGCCTCCCAAAGTGCTGGGGTTACAGGCATGAGTCAGCACACCCAGCCATAAGCAGATCTTATATGAATGAAAAGACGCGCAGCTTCATCCTGAGAGAAATTACATTGTAAATGATGCAATTCCACTTTACCTGCAGATTGGTAAGATCAAAAAGTTTTATGACACATCTAAATTGGCGAGACTGTAGAAAAGCAGGTATGCATGCATTGCTAGTGGGAGTGTGAACTGATACAACTTCTCAAGAGAGCAATTTGCAATGCCCATCAAAATTACAATAGAATATATACAGGCCAGGCTTGGTAGCACGCAAGCAATCCTAGCACTTTGGGAGGCCAAGGTGGGTGGCTCACTTGAGGCCAGGAGTTCCAGACCAGCCTGGCCAACATAGAGAAACCCCGTCTCTACTAAAAATACAAAAATTAGCTAAGCATGGTGGCGCATGCCTGTAATCCCAGCTACTCGGGAGGCCGAGGCAGGAGAATCACTTGAATCTGGGGGGCAGAGGTTGCAATGAGCCAAGATTGCACCACTGAACTCCAGCCTGGGTGACAGAGGGAGACTCTGTCTCAAAAAAAAAAAAAAAAATTACAAATAGAATATATATATTTGTCAAAGCTTACAGAATTATACAGTAAAAAAAAGGGATAAATTTTATGTAAATTATACTCCTTAATTTTTTAGTGACAAAATTAGTCTCTTCAAAATAAATTCCATATTGACTTTAAAGATAATGAGAGGAAAGGATGAAGTTGATTTATACTAACTGGTATCCAATAAACTCCACGATATATTAATTAAAAACTCAAAGTGCAGAATAATATGTGTAGCATATACCTTTTTAGCAAAGGCAAATGATGACATATACTAATTCATATATGTATGTTTATATATGCATTTCTCTAGAAGTACACATACAAACAGTGGTTACCTCCAGGGAGGGAGCCTGGAAGCTGAAGAGTAAGAGGACTTTTTACTCTGTGTGTGTGTGTGTGTGTGTGTGTGTGTGTGTGTGCATATATATATA
Organism: Callithrix jacchus; assembly: GCF_049354715.1. Lineage (NCBI taxonomy): Eukaryota > Metazoa > Chordata > Mammalia > Primates > Cebidae > Callithrix > Callithrix jacchus. Next base: position 90,814,366 of record NC_133515.1, read on the forward strand.
TGCACACACTTCTATTCTGTTTGGATTTTTTTCCCATGATAGGAATTATTTTTTTTAGTTTAATAAAACCTAAGCCAGGCGTGGTGGCTCACGCCTGTAATCTCAACACCTCAGGAGGCCAAGGCTGGTGGATTGCCTGAAGTCAGGAGTTCAAGACCAGCCTGGCCCACAAGGTGAAACCCAGTCTCTTGTAAAAATACAAAATTAGTTGGGTGTGGTGGTGCACGCCTGTAATCCCAGCTACTTGGAAGGCTCAGGCAGGGGAATCGCTTGAACCTGGGAGGCAGAGGTTGCAATGAGCCAAGATTGCACCACTGAACTCCAGCCTGGGTAACAGAGTGAGACTCTGTCTTGAAACAAAAACAAACAAACAAAAAAAACAGCCAGGCGCTGTGGCTCTTGCCTGTAATCCCAGCACTTTGGGAGGCCAAGGGTGGACAGATCACGAGGTCAAGAGATTGAGACCACCCTGGCCAACATGGTGAAACCTCATTTGTACTAAAATACAAAAAAATTAGCTGGGCATGGTGGCATGCGCCTGTAGTCCCAGCTACCTGGAAGACTGAGGCAGGGGAATCGCTTGAACCTGGGAGGCAGAGGTTGCAGTGAGCCAAGATCCTGCCACTGTACTCCAACCTGGGCAGCAGAGCTAGACTCTGTCTCTAAAAAAAAAAAAAACAATTAGCCAAGTGCATGGTACACACCTGTAGTCCCAGCTACTTGAGAGACAGAGGCAGGAGGATTGTTTGAGCTCAGGAGTTAGAGGCTGCAATGAGCTATAATTGTGCTACTGCATTCCAGCCTGGGTAATAGAATGAGATCCTGTCTCTTAAATAAGTAAATAAATACATCAACAGACCACCAGGTTTTCCTGATGTAGTACTGCTGTGATACAACACAGAGGTGCTCACTTATGATGACAATCTTTTCTTTTTTTTTGAGACAGAGACTAGCTTGTCCCCCAGGCCAGAGTGCAGTGGCATGATCTTGGCTCACCACAAACTCCATCTCCCAGGTTCAAGTAATTCTCCTGCCTCAGTCTCCCAAGTAGCTGGGATTACAGGCGCATGCCAGCACACATGGCTAATTTTAGAAAGAAAGGCTGTGCGCAGTGGCTCACGCCTGTAATCCCAACATTTTGGGAGGCCGATGTGGGCAGATCATGAGGTCAGCAGTTTGAGACCAGCCAGACTTACTTTTTACTGTATATATATATTTTTACTGAACACACACACACACACACACACACACACACATACTTTTATTCTGTTTGGATTTTTTTCCCCATGATAGGCATGAGAGCCACCTCGTCCAGCCGATAATCTTTCTTTAGCATAATCAACATGCCCTTTACCACCATAAAGAAGCAGTTTGACTTACAGTGTCAATTGTGCATGAAAATAAACGGCCTGTTTTTAGGGATAAGCAGGTATATAAACTGGTTGGCCACCTCTCTTACAATGGCATCATCATAGCCAATCACAAAAGATTTCTCACCCTTTGACAAGGATGTCGACACCTGAGGTGGAGTGTGGCAAAGGTCACCATAGAGAAGGCTGGAGGCACTGACTTAGGAACAAAGCCTTTCTGAAATGGACAGTGTCCTTACAGTGTTCTCTAATTCCAGGCACAAATGGCCCTCAGCCAAGCCCAGAGATTGCAGTCACACAACCAGGTCAGTCTATCGTAACTGTTTCCCAGGAGGGTGTCCATCTTAGTCCATTTTGTGCTGCTAGAAGGGAATACCAGAGACTAGGCAACTTATAAAGAAAAGAAATTTATTTTTCACAGTTCTGAAGGCTGGGAAGTCCAATACCAAGGTGTCAGCATCTTGCAGGGGCCTTCTTGCTGTGTCATCCCATGACAGAAGGCGAGAGGGGAAGAGAGAGCTGCTTAAACAAAACAGGAAATTTACTTGATTATGTAACGGAAAACTTCAGAAACAGGGTTTGCTGCTATCTTGGCTTACAGACTGAAATGTATTATGAGGGTCTGCTTCTTTCTCTTTCTCTTTCTCTTTCTGCCTCTCTCTCTCTCTCTCTCTCTCTCTCTCTCTCTCTCTCTCTCTCTCTCTCTCTCTCTCTCTCTGTCTCAGCTCTGTTCTCAGACTGGTTCCCACTCAAGATGTCAAGGTGGCTGTAGCAACTCTGTGGAAGCCTCATTAATGGCCAATAAAAAGAAATGATACTTCTTCTAGGAATGCAAGCTTTGGATTGATTTAGATCAGAAGCTCTGTGCCTGAGCCAAGGGTGAAGCCCCAGCCAAAGCAGCCCTACTGGGGCGGCAGAGGTAGGGATTTCCACAGAAGGATGGCTGCCTGGTGGGCAGTGGCGAGAACAGCTGTCATAAACAGCTGTAGCCTAAGATAATTGGCATGTAACAGATATCCAGTAGGAATGAGGATCTGCCAAGAACCAAAAGTACACAAAAAGAAAGGGGGTAGAATATAGATGTTTATACCCATCACTTGACATTAATATTTTAAATTAAAGAAGTCAATATTTCTGAACTTGATATGCAATTTCAAAAAGAAAGAATAATTAATGTTTCTGGATGATATGCAATTTCAAAAAGAAAGAATAATTGCTTTATTCTTTGAAACTAAAAAAAAACCTTCATAAAATTAGCTGTAAAAAGAAAATTTTATCGTGGGAATTACTGCAGAGATGATTTCTCTCATCTAAAAGCATGAAGAAATAAAAGACAATGATGGAAATCAGCTACTGACAGTTCTCGATGGAATGTCTAATTTGAAAATGATTTCTTCTTTCCATGTAAGGCTCTTCTGTAATATGTAAATTGGAGGTGATTCGTACAACTCATGTCGTGGTAAAATAACAGCTAGAGTAAGAAGTTTGGGTTAGAAGCAGAGTGACTTTTTAAAAATAGTTTTACTGTCAGTTTCTATACTCATCAAACTTTTAATGGCAAGACATTTAGTACAAGAATTCTTCTAAATCACTGCAGAGAATTAATCATTACCATGAGAGAAAAAAAAACAAGAGTTTCTGAAGAGGCGACATCCTGCCCTTAGATAAAGGGCCTGGTGGATTTTGCATATAATTTCTCCTGAGCGTCTCCAGCAGGTGCTATTGGCAGCCTACCCAATGGCTATTCTTCACTTCTTTCTCACCTAAAAAATTAAATACATGAATAAAAGCCCTATTTTGATCAGGCAACCATATGCCCAGCTTCAGGTTCTACGTAAATCGTGGTTCTCTAATTTTTCTTTTGTCAGTCTAGCGAGGGACATGTGATTAAGTTCTGAGGGAAGAAGTCTCCTGGGAGCCCTAACTTCAATTCTTGCTTAGGGGGACTTAAGAGAAAGCCCTTTTGCTCCAGTCTCCTTCCCGCCTGCTTAAACGTGGCCCTTTGAGGATGTAATGTTTAGAGCAGCTGCTCCATCTTGTGGTCAGAAAAGGAAAGTCATTGGAACCTCAAATTTGTGCCCAGCCCATCTACCCCAGGGATTCCAGACATTCTGCTAAGTGGCATATTATGGGTCACATGGGTGAGCCACTTTGAGTTGGATATTCTGTTGCTTTCACCCAAAGTCATTCCTACATGATATAGCTCCTCCTCAAATTTCTGATCTGTGGTTGCCATACTAACTACCATATCCTGGCTGGGCGTGGTGGCTCATGCCTGTAATCTACTCTGGGAGGCCAAAGTGGGCAGATCACTTGAGGTCAGGAGTTCGAGACCAGCCTGGCCAACATGGTGAAACCCCATCTCTACTAAAAATACAAAAAATAGCTGAGGCAAGAGAATCGCTTGAACCCGGAAGACGGAGGTTGCGGTGAGCCGAGATTGTGCCACTGCACTCCAGCCTGGGCGACAGAGTGAGACTCCATCTGAAAAAGTAAAAATAATACCACATACTAACTTTGGAGGTTATATATTTGCCTTGCAAAGGCTAAAACAAAGCACCAACCTTCGAAAATTCATCGTTAAAGAACAATTATTAAACTATTCTATTCATTTAAATTTGAGCTAGTGGTTTTTTTTTTTAACAAAAGTATCAAGCCAGATTCTTTTAATCCTTTCCATCAGAAAACCGTTAAATAAATGTATTAGTAAGATAACATCCCCGCACAGCTGACACCTGTCCTCCTGCTTCAACTATGACAATCTGAAATCTGAGGAGGAAAGTGTTGAGCTCATGATAAAGAACTTTGGCGGGAAGTCATGCAAAGACACAGCAGGCTGCTCCTGAGGGCAGAGGGCGGCCTTGCCACGAGAGGCATCTACTTGGGAACAGCCTGACTGGACTTTGTGAAGGAAGTTTAAATATCACAGAAAATCCAACCAGGTCATCTTTAAGCTTCCCCTCAACTCTAAAATTCAAGGATTGCATGTTCTTGTATCTCAGTTCTTCAAACTGGAAAACAAATATCTTTTGTGCTTAGTTTTACAAAACTGTTTTTTGTGTTTTGGGTTTTTTTTTGTTTTGTTGTTGCTCTTGTTGTTGTTGTTGTTTTGAGACTGAGTCTTGCTCTATCACCCAGGCTGGATCCAGTGCTGTGGTGCAATCCTGGCTCACTGCAACCTCCACCTCCTGGGTTCAAGTGATTCTTGTGCCTCAGCCTCCCGAGTGGCTGGGATTACAGGTGTGCGCCACCACACCTGGCTATTTTTGTTTGTTTTTTAATAGAGATGAGGTTTCACCATGTTGGCCAGGCTGGTCTCGAACTCCTGACCTCAAGTGATCTGCCTGCTTCAGCCTCCCAAAGTTCTGGGATTACACACATGAGTCACTGCACCCAGTCTGCAAAACTGTTTTTAATGCCATCTACTCTCCTCAAATATTTGATATATATACTTTTTTTTTTTTTTTTGCCTTCTAACTCAGAGGTCCCTAACACCCCAGTCATGGACCGGTAAGTGGCATATTATGGAACATATGGGTTGAGCCACTTTTAGTCGGATAGTCTGTTGCTTTTAGCCAAAGTCATTTCTACATGACATAGCTTCTCTTCAAATGTCTGATCTGTGGTTGCCATACAAAATACCACACGCTAACTTTGGAAGCCATATGTTTGCCTGGCAAAGCCTAAAACAAAGGATCAAGTTTCAAAAATCCATCTTTGGAGATGGATTTGCCATCTCTGCCTCCTGTCAGCTCAGTGGTGGCGTTAGATTCTCACAGGAGCACAAACCCTGATTGTGATCTGCACAAGCAAGGTTGCGGGCTCCTTATGAGAATCTAATGCCTGATGGTCTGAGGTGGATCAGTTTCACCTTGAAACTATCCCCTACCCTCCCACCCCCGATGCATGGAAAAAATCATCTTCCACAAACCAGCCTTGGGTGCTAAGAAGGTTTGGGACCGCTGTTCTAACTGCCTACTCCCCATCCTTAATATCATGTAACCCAAATTCTATACCCCATCTTTGTACTAAAAGCATTCTTAGTTTATTAATGACTTTGAAGATTCAAGCCAACTCCAACACATTTTTCATAATTTATCCTCCTTGAGCTCTTTGCTACATCTAAGACTATTTTCCAACTCCTGCTTGAAACCCTCTCCTTTCTTCCATGACATTCTAGACACTTCTTTTGTTTTGATTGTTTATCCTAGTCTTTATCAAAATATAACTGAAGCTTATGTCTGTAATCCCAGCACTTTGGGAGGCTGAAGTGGAAAGATCCTTTGAGCCCAGGAGTCTGAGACTAGCCCAGGATACATAGTGAGAGTCCATCTCTACAAATATATATATATATTTTTGTAATTAGCTGGGCCTGGTGGTGCACACCTGTGGTTCCAGCTTCTTGGGAGGCTGAGGTGGAAGGATCTCTTGAGCCCATGAGGTTGAGGCAGCAGTGAGCCATGATCACACCACTGCACGCTAGCCTGAGCTACAGAGCAAGACCCTGTCTCAAAAAAAAAATTAATTAAATTAAAATAAAACATATAACTGAATCATCTGGGGAACATTTAAAATTACACACATCTGACCAGGCATGGTGGCTCACGCCTGGAATCCCAGCACTTTGGGAGGCTGAGGTGAGAGAATCACCTGAGGTCAGGAGTTGGGAGACCAGCCTGACCAACATGGTAAAACCCCATCTCTATTAAAAATACAAATATTAGCCAGATGTGGTGGTGCATGCCTGAAATCCCAGCTACTAGGAAGGCTGAGGTAGGAGAATCACTTGAACCAGAAGGCAGAGATTGCAGTGAGCTAAGATAGTGCCACTGCACTCCAGCTTGGGTGACAGATTGAGGCTCTTGTCTCAAAAAAAAAAAAAGAATTACACACGTCTAAGCTCCAATCCAAGAATTCTGATTCAGTGTATCAAGTGTAGGGTGCCTCTGGCCAAACAGCCTATGTTTTTAGGGTACACATTCCTCCTAATCCCTTCTTTCATCAATTCTGCTTGTGAACAGGGAAAAAGTGGGTCATGGCTGTTGGTTAGGCTACCAAGATCTGTTCAGTATTAAACAATTAAATTTGGATTTTAAACTAATGAGGAAGAAAGACTCATGTGTTATTAAAGAGTGGCCAGAGGGACTTGTTTCTCAGGTAGGAAAAAATCCACTAACTATACAGGAAAAGAATGATAACTCAGGCTACATTAAAATTAATAACTTCTATCCGTCACAAAACATCATGAAGAAGATAAGAAGGTAAGCCACAGAATGGGAACTTATATTTATATCAAAGATGGAGTTTTGCTCCTGTTTTCCAGACTGGAGTGTAATGGTGTGATCTTGGCTCACTGCAACCTCTGCCTCCTGGGTTCAAGCAATTCTCCTGCTTCAGCCTCCCTAGTAGCTGGGATTACAGGCGTCTGCCACCACACCCAGCTAATTTTTGTATTTTTAGTAGAGACGGGGTTTCACCATTTTGGCAGCGATCCACCTGCCCCAGCCTCCCAAAGTGCTGGGATTATAGGCATGAGCCACTGCACCTGGCCATAAGCAGATTTATGAATGGAAAGATGCTCAGCTTCATCCTAAGAGAAATGAAATTGTAGATGACGCAATTCCCCTTTTACTTGCAGATTGCTAAGATCAAAAAGCGTGTGCCACCACGCTTGGCTAATTTTCATTTCTTTTTGTAGAGATTGGGTTTCATCATGTTGCCTAGGCTGATCTCAAACTCTTGGGCCCAAGTGTTCTGCCCCCCTCTGCCTCTCAAAATGCTAGATGACAGGCATGAGTCACCATACCCGGCCTATTCTGTAACTTTTCGAGGAAGCACAGACACAATGGACACAAAGAGAGCTGGATTTCAGTGTTGCCTTCTTTGTTAATCTGTTGCATGGTTTAGGGCTAATTCCCTCAATTTTGACTCTCCATTTTGTGAAAACAAATTACAATTAACCCCTCCCCCCAATTTCTCTCTCTCTTTTTTTTCTTTTCTGAGGCAGGGTCTCCCAGGCAGGGGTGCAGTGGCACAATCATGGTTCATTGTAGCCTCCCTCTCCTAGTGTCCAGCCATCCTCTCGCCTCATTTTAAAATTTTCTGTAGAGGTGGGGTCTCACTATGTTGTGCAAGCTGGTTGTGAACTTCTGGGCTCAGGTGATCTTCCTGTCTCCGCCTCCCAAAATGCTGCGATTACAGCTGTGAGTCACCGTACCAGGATCCCCCTTCTTTTTAAGGAAATTAATTGATTAAAGGAAAATATTAAGGCTGGGCACGGTGGCTCATACCTGTCTGTAATCCCAGCACTTTGGGAGGCCGAGGTGGGTGGATCACGAGATCAGGGGTTTGAGACCAGCCTGACCAACATGGTGAAATCCTTGTCTCTATTAAATAAATAAATAAAATAAAAAGAAAATATTAAAGGAAAAAACATAAATCACTTAGTCCTGAAAGAACTGTGCTATCCTCCAAAATGTCAGTCTGTGCTGATAAAGATAAAAGTATAACATAATAAATTAAACAAAAAATAATTTTGGTCAGATGGAGTCAAGATCTTAACTAAAAATAAATTTAACAATGTCTTGTATCAGTCATAGGTGACTTATTTTTCTTTGAGCTCTCTTATTATTTATTTATTTATTTATTTATTTTTGAGACAGAGTCTCACTCTGTCGTCCAGGCTAGAGTGCAGTGGTGCAATCTCAGCTCACTGCAACCTCCACCTCCCGGGTTCAAGTGATTCTCCTGCCTCGGTCTCCTGAGTAGCTGGAATTACAGGTGCCTGCCACCATGCCCAGCTAATTTTTATATTTTTAGTAGAGACAGAGTTTCACCATGTTGGCCAGGCTGGTCTTGAACTTCTGACCTCAGATGATCTGCCTGCCTCAGTCTCTCAAAGTGCTGGGATTACAGCCATGAGCCACCACATCTGGCCTCTTTAAGCTCTCTTTTTACTCAAGATGAAAAAGTAGTCCTGGCCTGCTGGTTCATGTGGGTAATGCCAGGACTTTGGGAGGCTAAAGTGGGCAGATCACTTGAGGCCAGGAGTTTGAGACCAGCCTGGCCAACATGGCGAAAACCCATCTTTGCTAAAAACACAAAACTTAGCCAGGTGTGATGTCATGCCCCTGTAGTCCCAGCTACTCCAGAGGCTGAGACAGGAGAATCACTTGAACCCAGCAGTCCAAGTCCAGCCTGGGCAACATAGTGAGACCCCGTCTCTAAAAGAAATTATTAAATAAGTAAATAATAATTCCCTTGTCATCAAAATTTTTTAACGAGATGTTTTCCCCATGTGAATACTAAACTTTTAAATTTGTATGAATGGCAGAGATTATAAACTATGTTTTAGGTAAGTGTGGGAAGTTTAAAACACGGCTACTGTAAGAGACGGCATTGTTAATGCATTAACCGGGACTAGACTGCGTCATGTTGCAGTGACAATCCCCGTATTGGTTTAACCTATTCCAGTTTGTTTTTCACTCACGCAAAGTTGGCTGCAGGTGCTGTGGCCCTCCCAGACAGCTCCCTTCCAAGTATGAGTCACATCCAGGCCAGGTCACTTCCTCTTCAGTTATGCCAGCTCTGCAGTTGGCCTCGGCTGTCACTGCTGCAGGAAAGGAGAGAGGCATCAAGAACAAACGTGCTCTTCTCTTTGTGCTTTGTCCCAGAAGTGACATATGTCACTTCCACTCATGGCTCATTTGTCAAAACGAGTCGCATAGGCCCTCCTAACTGCATGGGAGCTGGGGAGTGTGGGGAGCACATCGATATTCAACGACTAATAAATTACAATATATTATATCGCTCCAGCTGTAACTGAACTTAAAATGAACTCCTCGAAGTTTTCCAACTAAAAGTTATTTCCAAAACAATATAAAACCATGGTGTGATCCCCAATATTGGAAGAAGCAGACCTTATGCCATCTCCTCGCTACAGCGGTTAATTTTTTAAGAGGTTCTGATAGCTTCAAACCATGAAACACAGCATGGAACGTCTCTTCTTCTTCGACAGCGTCCTTACATTTAAAAGGAAGGAATTAGATTGAATGATTTCTAATGTCACTTAAGGGCCCTTGAAGTTATTGTTTAACTACCAAAAACACTTTTTTTAAAATAGAAATTTTTTTTCAGGATTCTGGGTTTTTAAACCAAAACTGTATTTATGGACTAGAAGCTTCAGTCTCTTGAAAAAACCATTTGGTAAGTGAGCTTTCTATCACACAGAATTTCTCAAACTCCTGGCCTCAAATGATCCTCACGCTTCAGCCTTCCCAAGAATTACAGGCATGGGCCACCACACCCAGCCCCATCGCTCAGGATTTCTATCCAAGGATCTTTATGTTTTAGGCAATGTAAGTTAAAGAACGGAAGCACTATTCCTTGGGTACAGTGGCAGGGTGTGAGCTTCGTTTATTGAAAAATTAACGTGTGCTTCCCTCATTAAAGCTTTGCTCTAAACTTATAATTTTGTGTGAGTTTTAGTAAGAGAGAATTTTGGTAAATTTGTTAGTAATGTTTCCTGTGTTCTGTGTTCAATCTCTGGTAAAAGACTGAGAAACAAGTGGTAATAATCTCTAATCTTGTGGTTGTAAAATTATATCCTACAGGGTCTAACTGGGTAACATAAATAATGTGGGAGTTGTGGCGATCATCAGGAATAGGGAGAGCTGGCCGGATGCAGTAGTTCACACCTGTAATCCCAGCCCTTTAAGAGAGGCCAAGGCGGGAGGATCACTGAAGGTCAGGAGTTTGAGACCACCCTGGGCAACATGACGAAACCCCATCTCTACTAAAAATACAAAAATTAGCGAGGTGTGGTGTTGCCTGTAGTCCCAAGTACTCGGAGGCTGAGGCAGGAGGATTGCTTGAACCCGGGAGGTGGAGGTTGCAGTGAGCCAACATCGTGCCGCTGCACTACATCCTGGGAGGCGGAGCGAGACTCTGTCTCAAAAAAAACAAAAACAAATCACTGTGAAGGCCAAAGCATACAAGACTTGGTGGGTCCCTGTCTGTAATCTCTGCTCCACGTTTTCTTTTTCTCCTTTTTTTTTTTTGAGACATTGTCTTGCTCTGTCACCCAGGCTGGAGTGCAGCACCGTGATCTTGGCTCACTGTAATCTCTGCCTCCTGAGTTCAAGCAATTCTCCTGCCTCAGCAATTTTTGTATTTTTAGTAGAGATAGGGGTTTTGCCATGTTGGCCAGGCTGGTCTTGAATTCCTGACCTCAAGTGATCTTCCTGCTTGGCCTCCCAAAGTGCTGGGATTACAGGCATGAGCATGGCCTGCTCTACACTTTCTAAGGCATTTTGCAAAACATGTTTCCTGTAAGTGTTGCTAGGGCAGCTTTGGCAAATAAACTGGTGGCACAGAGCTCCTAGAAAAGGAGAACCCATAGGGAATGGGGAGTTGAGAAGTGAGGAGATGATGAGAGAAAAGGTAGGAGAATTAGTGGGTATGTGCCCAAAGAAATGTAAATTGTTCCCCTGTAAAGACACATGCACATGTATGTTCACTGCAGCACTATGCACAATAGTAAAGACATGGAATCAACCTAAGTGCCCATCAACAATAGACTGCATATATATACCATGGAATACTACATAGCCATTAAAAAGAATGAGATCAGGCGGGGCATGGTGGCTCACACCTGTAATCCCAGCACTTTAGGAGGAAAAGGCAGGGAGATCACCTGAGGTCAGGAGTTCGAGAACAGCCTGGCCCACATAGAGAAACCCCCCCATCTCTACAACAATACAAAAAAATTAGCTGGGCATGATGGTGGGTGCCTGTAATCCCAGCTACTTTGGAGGCTGAGGCAGAATTGCTTGAACCCAGGGGGCAGAGGTTGCAGTGAGTCAAGATTGCACCACTGCACTCCAGCCTGGGTGACAGAGCAAGACTCCATCACAAAAAAGAAAAAAAAAAAGAAATGAGATCATGTCCTTTGCAGCATCATGGATGAAGCTGGAGGCCATAAGCAAAGGAATGCAAAACAGAAAACCAAGTACCGCATGTTCTCACTCAGAAATGGGAGCAAAACATTGAGTACACATGGACACATAGAGGGGAACAACAGACACTGGGGCCTACTTGAGGTTGGAGGATGGGAAGAGGATGAGGATTGAAAAACCACCTATCGGGTATTATGCATATTACCTGGGTGACAAAATCTATACAGCAAACCCCCATCCCGTGACATGAAATTTACCTATATAACAAACCTGCAAATAAACACCTGAACCTAAAATAAAAGATTTTTTTGATGAAAAGAAAAGGTAGGAGAGAGGGGAAGGTGGTTAAGAATAAGGGAGAGAAGAAGGGAAGGGGTGATAGCTGAGAATGGAAGCGACAAGGGTGTGCTGGGGGAGGTGAAAGCCTCCGGCTCTCCTCCTACTCTTTCCTTCCCACTTTCAGCCAAGTAATTTCTTCCTTATGCTCAATGAGAGAGAGAAACTAGGAAAGGAAAGGCTGCTGGCTAATGAAAGTGAAAATTAAAACAGCAATGAGGCACTCTGAGAAGTCAAGGACTGAAAATAAAAGGAGCAAAGATGAAAAACACTAGTAATATTTAGTATCTAGGAGCACTTAGCACATACTAGGCAATATTCTAAGAGTTTTCCACATATCTATACTCATTTCATCCTCACAACCACTGTTTAGTAAGGAATTTGACCTCCAAAGTGAGGTCTGTCTTTTGTCCTAGTTCAAGGAGGTCATTTCTAGACCCTTGAGTCTTTATTTATTTATTTTTTTTTGAGACCGGCTGTCACTCTGCTGCCCAGGCTGGAGTGCAGCAGTGTGAACTCAGCTCACTGCAACCTCCACCTCTCAGGTACAAACGATCCTCCACCTCACCCTCCTGGGTAGCTGGGACTACAGGCTCATGCCACCAAGCTCAGCTAATGTTGTTACTTTTTGTACCGATGGGGCTTTGCTGTGTCACCCAGACTGGTCTCAAACTCCTGGACTCAAGAGATCTGCCTGCCTTGGCCTCCCAAAGTGCTGGGATTACCGGCATGAGCCACTGCACTTGGCCAGCTCTTGAGATTTTCCAGGTACGAGAATGAATAACAAATCATTTTTCAGGTACGAGAATGATTTGTTATTCCTTCTCGTACCTGGAAAATCTCAAGTACTTTGGACCACACCTGTGGTTATCAGTAACAAGGCCATTCATGGTGACCTTACAAGATAGTTTATGTTAACAAGATATTCAAGGCTGGAATGGCCATGACAGAAGACCAAGTAATTAGAAGACTGTGGCTTTGGGCCACGTCACACCAACCTGACTTCCCGGGAGGGGAGACTGGGAGTTGGGTTCGACAACTAAGTCAATTGTGTCTGTGTTATGAAGCCCTAATAAAAATTCTAAACACAAGAGCTGGGTGAGTTTCCTTCTCAGTATTGCGCCCTTCATCGTCGGGAGGGGAACACAGCCTGAGGATGACAGCGGCTCTGCATTTGGAGCCCTGCCAGACCTCGTCATATGCATTCTCTTCCTCTTGCTGTTTCTAATCTGTATCCTTTACCTGTAATAAATGCGACAGTGAGTATAATTGCTCTCTGCGTTCTGTTAGTCTTTTTAGCGAATTATCAAACCTGAGGGTAGTCACGGGAACCTCTAGATTTGTAGCCCCTTGGTCTGTACTGAGGGTGGTGTTGGGACCTTTCAAACTTGCAGCTGGTGTGTGAAGAGCAGTCTTTGAGGGACTGTGCCCTCTGCTCAACTCCTCTGCAAGCACTATAAGAGATTTTTATGATGAGGGAATAGATGCAAATAGGTTAGGTAATTTGCCTGAAGTCATACAGCTGGTCAGTGGAAAAGCCAGGATTCAGACAGAGGCATTTGCAACTATCATATGATACTAAAGCAGCTACATTATCTGGATAAATACCCAGGGTCCATCATCTCATGCCAAGAAAAGTTAGGTCACAAATGCACATGAGGAGTTTAGGAGCAGCGGTTTAAAAGGTAAAAGAAAGAGAAAAGAAAACAATTCTCTCTTTAGTGACAGAGAGGGGGCTTCAGAGAAGAAAAGGCTGGCAGTACATGTGCCAGATTTTATGGTCAGGCTTGAGGAGACGGTGTCTGATTTACATAGGGCTCACAGATTGATTTGATCAGGTATGACATTTACATAGCGCTAGGGGAAGGCTGGTGGCCCCACCCTAATCCTACTATGCAAATGAACTTTCCCCTTGGCCAGTGCCATCTTGTCTGCTCCTTACTGTGCATGTGGCTATCTGAGAAGGGAAGATGGAGCCGCCATCTTGAACGTGATTGGCATAACTGCCAGCATCTGTGTCTGCAGCTCAGTTTTACAGGCTGCTCTTTGTTAGAAAGGAAAATGATTTGGGGCTGCTTTTCATTAAAAGGAAACCCTTACCAAGGACTTCTGTACCCTCACTATCTGCCTAAGTAATTTCTTCTTAACTCCTGTAACAATATTGCTGCTTGATCAACTTACGCAGTAAGGAAAAATACCTAACTTAGCTATTCCACAATGTATACACATATCAAAACATCATGGTGTACATTATACATACATATAATTATTACTTTTCAATTATACATGTTTTAAAAGAATACCTAATAGAAGCTCAGGTTTGTTTAGAACTAACTGTTTTTCAGCCTCCTGTGGCTTACAATATGAAATCCCGTATTTTACATGCCCACTCATTATAACCCCTCCCACACACACACACCTGAAATAAAGATATGATACATACTGATATTTTCTGTTCCCAATTACTTGTATTTTCAAAATGCTAAAAAACTACCAAATTTATTTCCCATCTACTTAAGAATTTTGCACAACAATGTGGTGTACAGTAAACCACATTTAGAAATGCTGGTTTAGAAAGTTTCTTTAAAATGGTACTTTCCAATTATGCCTTTAAGTAGGAATAATCTGGGGAATTTTCCAAGAAAATATCCAAAGCCCAAGTCCTACCAACAGAGATTTTGACTCATTTAATCTAGGATGGGAGTTGGGCATCAACATTTTATGTTTTCAAAGTCTCTGAGTGACTCTAATGTACAGCCAGGAGCAAAGAGCCACTATTTAAAAATATTATCTGCTTCGATATGTCAAGCAAATGCTTTAAATAATACAGACATTCTTTTATTTGAAAGTGAAAGCACATGAAGAAAATACATGGCTGAAACTAGTGACTGGAATCTCTTGTAGCTCACCTTCATTGGCTGTGTTATCTGTAATATCATTTTGCCCAAACTGCAAGGGCAACTTTTTAAGCAGTCAAAAATAAACATGAGAACTAACTTTGTAACATTAAAGACATGTAGTAACATTTCAGTGACTTTTCTTTTCCCTTGAAAGTAATTTCATTAAGAAGATAAATATTGGAGGAACGATCCAAGATGGCCAATCTCTAACATCTTGGGATTGCAGCTCTCAGTGGAAGTGCAGAGAACTAGAGGACGCCACACTTTCAGACAAATTCTGGTCACTCACGGAGCAGAAGATTCCCAGTGGAGGAGTCACACGGGTCGCCAGCGCGACTCTTGCGGCCGGCGCAGCAGTTTCGCCAGCGCTTCGGCGCGGCAGCTCTTGGAGCAGAGTAAACAGGGCCGGCTCCCCTTCTGACCGAGGTTTGGAGCCCCGGGAAGGCAGAGTCGCCTATTACGGACACAAGAAGGAAGCCAGACAGGAGAATACTGGGCAGAAATGCACCGTCAGTCTTAATGCCGCTGTTCTGGCCCTGGGAACTAACAACTTGGACGTCCACTCAAGAGACCTAATCTGAAAGTTGGTAATTTCAAAGATGACAGGAGGATAAATTTACAATGATGGGAAGAAAACAGCGTAAAAAGGCTGAGAATACTCAAAATCAGAACGCCTCTCCCTCTAAAGATGATCACAGTTCCACATCAACAATGGAACAAGGCTTGATGGAGAACAAGCGCATCCCAATAACAGAATCACGCTTCAGGGAATGGATAATAAAAAACTTCTGTGAGTTAAAAGAACATGTTGTAGCCCAACGTAAAGAAACTAGTAACTTTGAAAAAAGGTTTGATGAAATCCTATTGAGAATAGACAACTTAGAGAGGAATATAAGTGAATTAATGGAACTGAAGAATACAATACAGGAACTCCGAGAAGTATGCACAGGTTTAAACACTCGAATTGTTCAAGCAGAAGAAAGGATATCAGAGGTCAAAGTCCAACTTAATTAAATAAAACAAGCAGACAAGATTAGAGAAAAAAGGATAAAAAAGAATGAGCAAAGTCTCCAAGAAATGTGGGACTATGTGAAAAGACCAAATTTACGTTTGATAGGTGTACCTGAATGCGACAGAGAGAATGAATCCAAGCTGGAAAATACCCTTCAGGATATTATTATTCAGGAAAATTTTCCTAAACTAGCAAAGCAGGTCAATATTCAACCCCAGGTAATACAGAGAACACCACAAAGATATTCCTCAAGAAGAGCAACCCCAAGGCACATAATCGTTAGATTCACCATGGTTGAAAGGAAGGAGAGGATACTAAGGGCAGCCAGAGAGAAAGGTCAGGTTACCCACAAAGGCAAGTCTATCAGACTTACAGCAGATCTCTCAGCAGAAACTCTACAAGCCAGAAGAGAGTGGGGGCCAATATTCAACATCCTCAAAGAACAGAACCTTCAGCCCAGAATTTCATATCCAGCCAAACTAAGCTTCACAACTGAAGGAAAAATAAAATCTTTTATGAACAAGCAAGTACTCAGAGATTTTATTACCACCAGGCCTGCTTTACAAGAGCTTCTGAAAGAAGCATTACACACAGAAAGAAACAAACAGTAATAGCCTTTCTAAAAATACACCAAAAAGTAAAGAGCACCAACATAAAGAAGAATTGTCATCAACGAATGGATAAAACAGCCAGTTAACATCAAATGGCAGTAACCCTAAATGTAAATAGACTAAATCCCCCAATCAAAAGACACAGCCAAAACCCAATGGCATGTTGCATCCGGACCTGTTTCACATGCAAGGATACACAAAGACTCAAAACAAAGGGATAGAGAAAGATTTACCAACCAAATGGAGAGCAAAAATAAATAAATAAATAAATAAAAAGCAGGAGTTGCAATTCTCGTATGGGATTAAATAGATTTTAAAGCAACAAAGATAGAGTGGTAAAAGGATCAATGCAACAACAAGAGCTAACGATCCTAACACCCAGATACATAGAGACTTAGATTCAATGAGACAGAAAATTAATAAGGATATCAAGGACTCGAACTCAGATCCGGAACAAGTAAACTTAATAAATACTTATAGAGCTCTCCACTTCAAATACACAAAATATACATTCTTGTCAATACCACATCACACCTACTTATAGGTTTAAATGAAACATTGATTGGCCATTATTAATATCCATTTTTTTTTCAGAATAAAGCAATATTTCCATTCACCCTCCCTCTTCCTCTTTCTTCCTCTCCTTTACTCATTTTTTTTTTCCTTTCCTTTTCTCAAAAAAAAGAAAAAAAAAAAGAAATCAACTTGTAAACCTCTAGATCCAGGTCGGCAATGTCTCTCTCATTGCTTGATTTCCTTCCTTCCCTTCCCTCCCTCCCTCCGCCCTTCCTCCCTTCCTTCCTTCATCCCTTCCTTCCTCCCTCCCTTCCTCCTTACCTCCCTTCCTGCCTTCCTCCCTTCCTCCTTCCCTCCCTTCCTCCCCCCCCAAAAAGATAAATATTATACATATAAAAAATAAATAATATACATTGCAGAAAAGGGGATTAAAAAGCATAGATACCTATGTATGTATCACACAATTAAAAAAATAAAGTGGGCCGGGCGCGGTGGCTCACGCCTGTAATCCCAGCACTTTGGGAGGCCAAGGCTGGTGGATCACGAGGTCAAGAGATCAAGACCATCCTGGTCAACATGGTGAAACCCCGTCTCTACTAAAAATACAAAAAATCAGCTGGGCATGGTGGCATGTGCCTGTAATCCCAGCTACTCAGGAGGCTGAGGCAGGAGAATTGCCTGAACCCAGGGGGCGGAGGTTGCAGTGAGCCAAGATCACGCCATTGCACTCCAGCCTGGGTAACAAGAGTGAAACTCTGTTTCAAAAAATAAATAAATAAATAAAGTTATGACCTGACATTCATATGACTAAAAAAAAAAAAAAGAAAAGGAATATTATTATCATCTGTGTTGCACTCTGTGTTCTAATTACCTTTGTTTATTAGAAATAAACCCAAGGCCCGGGGTGGTGGCTCACGCCTGTAATTCCAGCACTTTGGGAGGCAGACGCAGGCAGATTGTCTGAGCTTAGGAGCTCAAGACCGGCCTGGCCAACATGGTGAAAACCTGTCTCTACAAAAAAATACAAAAATCACCCGGCATGATGGCGCGCACCTGTAGTCCTGAAATAGGAGCGGCAAGAAGCAAACCTCTGGAACACCAAATGGAGGAAATGGCTTTTCATTCCGCTGGGATCTGCGGTCCGGGGTCGGCTACAGCCTCATCCACTGAGCTCTCCGAGAAGCAGCTTCTTTCCCCTTTTCCTGGCTGGCAATGTAAAGGGGAAACTGAGGTGAAACTATGTCATTGTCCATTGGCTGGATGTCCAACCTTACAATCTTTTGGCTTCATTGATTTGCTAGTTCATATGCAGGGCAAGCAGGAACAGGCAGGGAGGGGACTTACAGAGCCAAGACAAAGGTAGTAAATTATTAGTTGGCAGAGGTGTTTCCAGGAGGGAGCGTGGGCAGTGTAGATGTGGGTGCGTGACTCGGTGCCGGGCTCCAGCCCTGTAGGGATTAATATTCATTTGCAACTCTTTCAAGGCTTACAGATAGCAGAGATGCTGGGAACCAGGAACCGAAAAGGGAGTCATTTTCCCAGCTCTTTGGTATTTTATTTCTTTTTTTTTTTTAACCCTCCTTCCCATCCGAGGGGAGTAGGAGGAGGTGGAGGCTGGGAAGCGAGAGGAGGGGAGGGGGTTTCTCCTCTCAGTCCTAGCTACTCAGGAAGCTGAGAGGTTGGAGGATCGCTGGAGCCTGGGAGGTGGAGGTTGCAGTGAGCTGAGATCCTGCCACTGCACTCCAGTCCGGGTGACAGCCAGACCCTGTCTAAGGAAAAAAGAAAAGAAAAAGAAATAAACCGTATCCTAAATTTTGTGTTATCTTGCAATTCTCAGAGGTTTAACAAGTTTGTATACTTACATTGTTCAGTTTTGCATCCTTTTAGATTTTAATTTAATGGAATCATATTCCATGTATTGTGTGACTTGCAGTTTTTTTTTTCTTTTTCTTTTTCTTTTCTGAGACGGAGTTTCACGCTTGTTACCCAGGCTGGAGTGCAATGGCGCCATCTCGGCTCAACGCAACCTCCGCATCCTGGGTTCAGGCAATTCTCCTGCCTCAGCCTCCTGAGTAGCTGGAATTACAGGCACGCGCCACCATGACCAGCTAATGTTTTGTATTTTTAGTAGAGAGGGGGTTTCACCATGTTGACCAGGATGGTCTCGATCTCTTGACCTCGAATTCAACATTATATTCCTGAGATTCATACATGTTGTCGTAACGGCTTTATTTTTACTGTTGTATATTATTCCGTTCTGCAGATATGCTACAATCTATCCATTCCATTGCTGATGGGCATTTGTGCTGCTTCTAATGTGATGCTATCATAAATTGTACAGCTCTGATTGCATTGGTCCATGTCCCCTCATGCACATGTTTGAGGGTTTCTTGAGGACTCATACCTAGAAGTAGGAACATTCGGTTATATGACACACAGCTCTTCTCAACTTCACTAGCCAATGCCAAATTGTTTTTCAGTTCTTGTGTCACTCACCAGCAGAGAATTAGGATTTGCATGGTTCCACACTGCCAACACTCAATATTATCAGGTTTTATTTTTGCCAGCCTGGCGAGTGTAAAATTGTATCTCAATGTATCATTTCCTTGTGGTTAATGAGGCCGAGCATCTTTCCCTGTATTTATTGTCTCATTGGGTTTTCTCTTCTGTAAAGCACCTGTTCTAGTCTTTGCCCTTTTGTCTCTTGGGTTTTCATTTTCATAATTACTTATATATCAACCTATCACGTTCTTGTAAAGGAAAACATGCCACGCTAAGATGATCCTCAAATATAAGTCCTCCCCCCAAAAGTAATTCATATGGAATTCCATAAAGCTTTTTTTTTCTTTTTTGAGACGGAGTTTCACTCTTGTTGCCCAGGCTGGAGTGCAATGGCGCGATCTCAGCTCACCGCAACCTCTGCCTCCTAGGTTCAAGCAATTCTCCTGCCTAAGCCTCCCAAGTAGCTGGGACTACAGGCACGTGCCTCCATGCCCGGCTAATTTTTGTATTATTAGTAGCGACAAGGTTTCACGATATTGGACAGGCTGGTCTTGAACTCCTGACCTCATGATCCACCCACCTCAGCCTCCCAAAGTGCTGGGATTATAGGCATGAGCCACCGCCCCTGGCCTAAAAGGTAGTTTTTTTCCTAAAGCTAATAACTTTTATTATCTATTTATTCAATTATTTATCCCCCTTGTTCCAAAATAAAAGAATTTGAGTCACCCTCAAATTATATTTATCAAAATAAATACAGTATCAAATGAATGGAATAAAAGACAAGTGAAAATCTAAGGGTAAAACAGACAAGGGAAGTCTAAAATTCACTTACAGCATAGACAATACTGGGCACAATGGCTCACACCTGTCATGCCAGCACTTTGGGAGGCTGAGGCAGGAAGATCACTTGAGCCCAGGAGTTTGAGACCAGCCTGGACAGCATAGTGAGACCCCACCTCTATCAAAACAATGTTTTTTAAATTAGCCGTGTGTGGTGGTGCATTCCTGTAGTCCCAGCTACTTGGGGGCCTCAGGCAGGAGGATCACTTGAGCCTGAGAGGTGGAGGCTACAGTGACCCCTGATCACACCACTGCACTCCAGCCTGGGTGACAGAGCAAGACCCTGTCTCAATTAAAAACAAAAACACACACGCACTATCCAAACATACATACAAACTGTAAGATCCTCTCTACCCTCTGGAAATACAATGCAAATTTAGCAGCCAGCTCAAAGAAAGAAGCCAAGTCGGTTGCGTGTCCACAGCATTCATAAAAAGCAGAAGTGTAGGAGAAAATATTTTCTGATTCTGTGAATCGAGAAAAAATTCTTCCAGTGTAAAAAAGCACACCCATATTGGTGCAGGGAGAGTGTGAAATGTCAACAGCGTTGGAGCCAGCATCTTCAGCTGTGACAAGAAATAGCATCCATCCGGCAGCACGTGGTGGCTCACACTGTAATGTAATCCCAGCACTTTGGGAGGTTAAGGCAAGAGTATTGCTTGAGGACAGAAGTTCAAGACCAGCCTGGCTAACCTGGCAAAACCCTGTCTCTACTAAAAATACAAAAAAAAAAAAAAAAATTATCCAGGCATTTTTTTTTTTTTTTATTTTTAGTACAAAAAAATGCACTCCTATAGTCTCAGCTACTCAAGAGGCTGAGACAGGAGAATTGCTTGAATCTGGGAGGTGGAGTTTGAAGTGAGCAGAGATGGTGCCACTGCACTCCAGTCTGGGCAACAGAGCAAGATTCCATCTCCAAAGAAATAAAAAAAAAGAAAGAAAAGAAAAAGGAAGTAGCATCACTAGCACAAACATGAACAATTTGACCCCAAGTACCCACAGCCTTTAGACAAATCAGTGAGAGCCAACAGCAGACAGGGGTGTGGCCTTCAATTGGCCTCTTAAGAAAGAAGAGCAAGATCAGAAACTTCAAGGCTGTCAAAAGAAGAAAGTCACAGAACATTGGTGAGTTACTGCTTATGTTGCTGGAACACCAGGGGTGCAGTCTAGGTCCTGCTGCTTGTGGCACAGAAAGCCAATCACTGATATGCTGAGTACTGCCAAGGATGCAGGCTTTAACCTGGTGCTGCAGCCAAGGATAAGGCAGTGCGATCTCAAATCCATCTCCCTGACAGACAGAAACTAGGGGTTTATATAGGAGGGAAGAAATGTAACAATGTGCAAGAAAACGGGAAGTAGGAAGGAGCAGGGGAGCAATTATGATGAATGAGGGGTCCAGCATCTCATTGTCAGGATGTGGCCATCTGATGAGTTTCAGTTCTTTGATGCTTTTTTTTTGAGAAGCCTGAAGGTTCTTTCCTGAGGAAGGAACTCAGATAAAATACACCTGTAATCCCAGCACTTTGGGAGGCCAAGGCGGGCTGATCTCCTGAGCTCAGCAGTTCGAGACCAGCCTGGGCAACAACAGTGAAAACCCATCTCTACAAAAAAAACAAAGTACAAAAACTAGCCAGGAGTGGTGGCATGCGCTTATAGTCCCTCCCAGCTACTTGGGAGGCTGAAGTGGGATGATGGCTTGAGCCCAGGAGGCAGAGGTTGTAGTGAGCTAAGATCATGCCACTGCACTCCAGCCTGGCAGCCTAGGTGACAGAACCAGACCCTGTCTCAAAAAACAACAACAAAAAAAAAAGAAACACCCAGAAAATACATAGAATTATACCCTGTGATCCTTATCCCCAAATTTCCACCACTCTTAAACTTTAAACTTCCTTAGAACTTGAAAAAGAACTTGAAACTTTTAAAAACTGTTTTTGGCTACGTCTTCTTGTTTTACTTCCATGAATCTAAATGATGTGTTTACATTGCCATTTCCCTTCTTTATTTTTATTTACTTATTTATTTTAGTTTTAGCTATTACCTATTGACCTGCTGTTATGCTAAATGAAGATCTGGCTTTCTTAAATCACCTTCCTTAAATATATTCACTCACATAACACTTCCTCATTCCCATCTTCCCAAATTAGTTATACTGGCTTTTTTTTTTTTTTTTTTTTTTTTTTTTTTTTTTTTGAGATGGAGTCTCACTCTGTCCCCCAGGCTGGAGTACAGTGGCTTGATCTTGGCCACTGCAACCTCTGCCTGCTGGGTTCAAGCAATTCTCCTGCCTCATCTTCCCAAGTAGCTGAGACTGTGAGATACACCATGCCAGGCTGATTTTTGTATTTTTAGTAAAGAGGGGTTCTCACCCTGCTGGCCAGGCGGGTCTCAAACTCCTGACCTCATGATCCCCCCACCTCAGCCTCCCAAAGTGCTGGGATTACAGGTGTGAGCCACCATGCCCAGCCAACTCTGGCATTTTTTGAAAACAAACATTTATTGTTTATTTATTTATTTTTGAGACAGAGTCTTGTTCTGTTGCCAGGCGCCAGGCTGGAGTGCAGTGGCGCGATCTTGGTTCACTGCAACCTCTGCCTCCCAGGTTCAAGCAATTCTCCTGCCTCAGCCTCCCGAGTAGCTGGGACTACAGGTGGGCACCACCACACCCAGCTAATTTTTGTATTTTTTAGTAGAGATGAGGTTTCACTATTTTGGCCAGGATGATCTCGATCTCTTGACCCACCTCGGCCCACCTCGGCCTCCCAAAGTGCTGGGATTATAGGCGTGAGCCACCGCACCTGGCCCATTTATTATTTCTGTCATGATGATTAACCTCTATTATTCACAGCTGTCATCATGTGTACTGGAACATTTCTTTCTTGAATAACTTTGTTTTCTTTCTAGTATTGTTAATTGCCTTGTTTTCTGTGTTGCTTCCTTGCTTAATTTTCTATGTCAAAATCACTAATTCATCCCCAAACTATTCAATAGTACTAAACATCTTTTCTGAATATATTCAAATGCATGGGCTATTGGTAAGTTTTGTTTTCTCCCTGGAACCATCATCCCTCTCGGAGCCCTTTGCTTCCGTTCCCTTCTCTATAGTGGTCGCTCACTAGACCTGCTAACCGGCTGTCATCCTGAGACTTCTCCTCACCAGCATCCTGGGAATTCTGTTCTCCTTGTTTAAGTAGTAGATATTCTGCTTCTTGAATCCAGTGTTTTTCTCTTTGTGGCTTCTTCCTCTTTTCACAGAATACATCATTTAGTGTTCCCCAAGAAAAGCATCATTATGCTACCTATACTTGCCTAGGCATAGAATCTGAGATTAAAAGTAGTTTTTACGGCAGGGTGCAGTGGCTCACACCTGTAATCCCAGCACTTTGGAAGATGGAGGTGGGCAGATCCCTGAGGTCAGGAGTTGGAGACCACCCTGACCAACATGGAGAAGGCCCATCTCCACTAAAATTACAAAGTTAGTTGGGTGTGGTGGCTCATGCCTGCAATCCCAGCTACTTGGGAGGCTGAGGCAGGAGAATCGCTTGAACCCAGGAGGCAGAGGTTGCAGTGAGCTGAGATTGTGCCATTGCACTCCAGCTTGGGCAACAAGAGCAAAACTCCATCTCAAAAATAAATAAATCAATAAAGTCATTTTTCCTCAGAATTTCAAGGCACTGCTCCATTTTTCAAAAATACCCACTACTCCACTGTTTTGTTTTCTTGTTTGTTTTGCTTCTCCTTTCTTCAAGTTCTTGTTATGGTTTGTCTGTATATTAGGTGTTGGTTGTCTTAAGGCTTTTACTTTTTTCTATTTTTTTTGAGATGGAGTCTCACTCTGTTGCCCAGGCAGGAATGCCTAATTGGATCTCGGCTCACTGCAACCTCCACCCCCCTAGGTTCAAGTGATTCTCCTGCCTCCACCTCCCGAGTAGCTGGGATTATAGGTGTGTGCCACCATGTCCAGCTAATTTTTGTATTTTTAGTAGAGATGGGGTTTCGCCTTGTTTTGGCCAGGCTGCTCTCAAACTCCTGACCCCAAGTAATCCACCTGCTTTGGCCTCCCAAAATTCTGGGATTACAGGCATGAGTCGCCAGGCCCAGCCTTTATTTATTTATGATATTATTTTTTAGATGGAATCTTACTCTACTGCACAGGCTGGAGTGCAGTGGTGTGATCTTAGCTCACTGCAGCCTTCACTTCCCAGGCTTAAGAAATCCTCCACCTCAGCCTCCCAAGTAGCTGGGACTACAAGTGAGGGCACCACACCAGGCTAATTTTTCTTGTTTGTAGAAATGAGGGGTCCCTATGTTGCCCAGGCTGGTCACTCCTGGGCTCAAGGAGGTCTGTCTGCCCATTTCAACCTCCCAAAGTGCTGAGATTACAGGCATGCACCACCACGCCGGGCCCAGGACTTTTTCAAATATCCAGTGGTCTTTTATTGTCTATTCATATTTTTAAATAAAGCACTAACACATTGATCATAAGAGTTAAATATATATGCTGGACTTTTGATTGGTGAGCTTCATTATAGAATAAGATTGAAATCACATGTTCAAATTTTCTGTTGGGCTGTCACTTTCTCCAGAGACAAAACTTTAAGTCTTCTGATAGGTGAGTGGGTGGGGGTAGAACCATCAGCAGTCTGGCTTTCAGCTTTCTTGGAATTAAGAAACTCAAGAGAGTGGGTGCGGGGTTACCATTTACTATATGGACTTTGTCTTACTCTCACTCTATGCTTTGGTGCTTCTGTTATACCTATCGCTGTGCTTGTGCCCCAGGTGGGAGCGATCTTTTCAGTTTCTTCATAGACTAAACCTCCAGTCTCCTGCTTTGGGCATGGGAGAGAAATTAGTATATTACATCAAAGAAAGTAGAGTCAGCTGGGCACTGTGGCTCACACCTGTAATCCCAGCACTTTGGGAGGCCGAGGTGGGCAGATCATCTGAGGTCAGGAGTTTGAGACCAGCCTGACCAACATGGTGACACCTCTTCTCTACTGAAGATACAAAAATTAGCCAGGAAGGGTGGCATGTGCCTGTAATCCCAGCTACTCCAGAGGCTGAGGCAGGAAAATTGCTTGAACCCAGGAGGCAGAGTTTGCAGTGAGCAGAGATTGGGCCCCTACACTCCAGCCTTGGCACAGAACCAGACTCTGTCTCAAAAAAGAAAAAAAAAGTGGAGTCAAATACTTCTGCAAAGATAGTGGAGAAAAGGATATTCAATAATTAAACGCGTCGTATTGAGCATATGACACTTATTTCTGTTGCCTCCAGAAACTCTGCTAAAATGAGAATAAAATTTTTGAAATGAATAAACATAGTAAAGGGGGAACGTGAACAGCAACATAGCAGTTAGAGTTCTGGCAGGAAACAGATTGGAATGCCCAAAGGAGAAACGAAGAAAATTTAATGAGGAAACTATTTCCAGAGGTGTGGGCAGGATTAAGAGAACAAGAAGAGATGCTAAAGCACCCAGGCACTCGCAACATTGGGAAGCTGTCACCATCCCTAGGCCTGAAGGGGCAGGTGGAAAGAATAATTACTACAACCTGGCAAGAACTCTAGGCAGAGGAGAAAGTCACCCTACCAGAGCCATGGAGTTAGACAGAAGTGTTCTGCCACAACCAAAACTGCGGCCTTCCAGGGAGGAAGCGCATAGAAGGGGCGTGGCAATGGGAATAAACACTTCCATCTACAATTCTATCCCCTCCCACTGTGCAGTCTTCTTTCAGTCACTCCAATTAGCTGACTTTAACTGGACACCAAAAATCAAGGGAGTCCACATCCATAGGTGTTATTTTCTCAGGATACCGAGTGGGGCAGGAAAATATGGAGAATGGATATGGAGGGACAAAACAGAACGAACATAGGCACAGACAAGAGATGCCAACAGATTGTTGGAAGATAGAAATTGGATGAACATGTTACTCGAATTATGAAAGCTTAAAACCGAAAGAGTATGCTAATGAGAAGAAAGTTGATATCGCCAGAGAATCTTGGAAATGCTCAGAATTTGGAGGCACCAGGTATATCTAAAGGCAGAAATTCATGTTACAGATGAAAAGAGAAGGATTCATTGAAAAACGTTACATGGCTCACTCGGACCCCTAGAACTCCATTTTTCTTTTCTTCTCTTTTATTTTTCTTTTTTGAGACAGAGTCTCACTCTATCGCCCAGGATAGAGTGAGGTGGCACAATCTTGGCTCATTGCAACCTCTGCCTCCTGGGTTCAGGCGATTCTTCTGCCTCAGCCTCCTGCATAGCTGGGACTACAGGCACACACCATCACACCCGGATAGTTTTTTTAATATTTTTGGTAAAGAGGGATTTCGCCATGTTGGCCAGGCTGGTCTCGAACTCCTGACCTCAAGAGATCCACCTGCCTTGGCCTCTCAAAGTGCTGGGATTACAGGTGTGAGTCACAGGGCCTGGCCAGAACTCCTTTTTCAAAGACAGATGGACCCTCTTTTCCACTCCAACAGAATACTGAGTGTTAAGAAACTTACAGCATCTGTACCCAGGGATACCAGGCCCAGCTGAAGGCAACAGAAATTATCAGTATTCAGAAGGGTATCACCATCATATTGGTAAGTTTAAGGTTGAACTAGTAGTTACTACACAGAAAACTACTAAAACAACCCACAGGGCAATTATATTAATTCTAATATCAATGAAAATTTATCTTACCAGTATTATATTACTTGGCTCAACATTGAGCAAGTGTTATACATGAGATAATATGAACAGTGTAAATAATAATATAAACAAAAATGTACCCCAGACATATTGGGAGGGAAGGAGGTTTTAAGTGTGCTAAATTTGGTGACTCCATAATAGAACATCAATAGATAACATATAAATAAAAATATGAGAGGTCAATCATGGTGGTTCATGCCTGTAATCCCAACACTTTGGGAGGCCAATGCAGGAGGATCACTTGAGCCCAGGAGTTAGAAACCAGCCTGTCCAACATAGTGAGACCCTGTCTTTACAAAAGAAAAATTAAAAATTAGTCAGGCGTAGTGGTGCACACCTGCAGTCTCAGCTACTCAGGAGGCTGAGGTGGGAAGCAAGGCTGCAGTGAACTATGACTATGCCACTGCCCTCCAGCCTGTGCAACAGGGAGAGATCCTGTCTCAAAAAAAAAGTGTGTGTGGATATATTTGAATATACATATATATATGTACGTATGAAAAGTATGTGTGTATATCTGTATATATGAATATTTTTTGAAATATATACATATATATTTTGAGGCAGAGTCTTGCTCTTTTGCCCAGGCTGGAATGCAATGGTGCGATCTCAACCTGCTGCAACCTCCACCTCCTGGGTTCAAGCAATTCCTTTGCATCAGCCTCCCGAGTAGCTGAGATTACAGGCATGCGCCACCATGCCCAGCTTTTTGTATTTTAGCAGAGACAGGGTTTCATCATGATGGCCAGGATGGTCTCGATATCTTGACCTGGTGATCCACCCGCCTTGGCCTCCCAAAGTGCTGGGATTACGGGCATGAGCCACTGTGCCCAGCATAGAAATATTTTTAGAAATGTAGATGTAAACAGAAGAAATGGCTGCAAGAATTAGAAATTGTTCTTCTTGGGGGGCAGGTTGCAGGTTGGAAGTGGTGATACAGTGTTCTACTATTGTCATTACAAGCCTTGTCACTGTGTTAGACTTTTTCAAATTTTATATATATATATATATATATATATCTCACTTTGACAAAAATTATTATTATTATTATTATTTAGAGACAGGGTCTGGCCTAGGCTGGAGTGTGATGGCATGATCATGGCTCACCGCAGCCTTGACCTCCTAGGCTTAAGGGATCCTCCTCCCTCAGCCTCCCAAGTAGCTGGGATCACAGGTGCATGTCACCATATCCAGCTAATTTCTTATTTTTTTGTAGAGATTATTTCTCTCTACGTTGCCCTGGCTGGTCTCAAACCCCTGGGCCCAAGAGATTTTCCTGCCTCACCTCCCAAAATGCTGGGATTACAGGCATGAACCACTGCACCCAACTGGCAAAACTAAAATTAACATTTAAACAAAAGAAGAAAGGATACATGTATTGCCTTCTTAAAACAACAAACAAACCCTTTTGGAGAAATAGAACAGAATCCAAAGCTTCTACATCATGTCTTTTACAAAAGCCAAGGTACAATCTGAACTTACTAGACATAAAAATGAAATGTGACCCCCATGCTTAAGAGGCTGACACTGAGCTGCCTCAACTGTTGGATTATAACAAAACTTTAAAGCAGCTGTTAAAACTGTCCCAAACAGAGTACATATGTTGGAAAATATTGCTCATAATTATTGAAAGAAATAAAATACAAGCAGAGAAATAACAACTATAGGAACCAAATGTAAATTATAGAATCAAAAAATTTAATATCTGAAATTTAAAGATTTACTGGGCAGGCTTAGAAACAGACTGAAGATGACAGGGGAAAGAAGAAAACGATGAGAAATCAATAAAATCACTCAATCTAAGTAAAAGAGAGAAAATGGATGGGAGAGGGCGGGAATGAATAGACTCAGGGAAACTGAGGGGAAATAGCAAAAGATCTAAAATATGTGTAATTAGAGTCTCAGAAGCAAGGAAGAGAAAATGGGACAGAACATTTTTTTGAAGAAATAGAAGCTGAAATTTTCCAAATAGGTTGAAAGATAAATTTATAAAGATGCTAAGCAACCCTCTCCCCACCAAAATGAAAGAAAGAAAGAAAGAAAGAAAGAAAGAAAGAAAGAAAGAAAGAGAAGAAAACCATACCTGCACATGGTATAGTCAAAATGCTGAAAACCAAAGATAAAGAGAAAATCTTGAAAGCCAGAGAGAACACCTCACTACATTCAGGGAATGATGATACAAATGAATGCTGTTTCTCCTTATAAATAACAAATATCGGAAGACAGTGAAACAATATCTTTAAGTATAGGAAGAAAAAGAAGTTAATCCAGAATTCTATAGCTAGCAAAACATCCTTTAAGAATCTAGGCAGCTGTGTGCCTACAGGCTCATGCCTGTAATCCCAGCGCTTTGGGAGGCCGAGGCAGTTGGATCACCTGAGGTCTGGAGTTCGAGACCAGCCTGGCCAACATAGTGAAACCTCTTCTCTATTAAAAATATAAAAATTATTGGGGGTGGTGAGCACCTACTATCCCAGCTACTAGGGAGGCTGAGGCAGGAGAATCACTTGAACCCAGGAGGCAGAGGTTTCAGTGAGCTGAGATAGTGCCACTGCACTCTAGCCTGGGCAACAGAGCGAGACTCCGTCTCAAGAAAAAAAAAAAAAAGAATGAAGGCAAAATAAAAAGGTGAGTAACATCACTAATCATTAGGGGATTTCAAATCAAAACTGCAGTGAGATACCACTTCACGCCATTAGGATGGCTACTATAAGCAAAACAAAAACTCCAGGGCTGGACACAGTGGCTCATGCCTGTCATCCTAGCATTTTGGGAGACTGTAGCGGGCAGATCCCTTGAGCTCAGAAGTTTGAGACCAGCTTGAACAAGATGGCTAAACTCCATCTCATTTTTAAAATTATATAAATAAATAAATTCCAGAAAATAGCAAGTATTGTCAAGAATGTGGAGAAATTAGAATCCTTGTGTGCTGTTGGTGGGAATGTGAAATGGTGAAGCAGCTGCAGAAAACAGTATGGTGATTCCTCAAATATTAAAAATGGGCCCAGGCACAATGGCTCACGGCTCACTTTGGGAGGCCGAGGTGGGCTGATCACTTGAGGCCAGGAGTTCAAGTCCAGCCTGGCCAACGTGGCAAAACTCCACTTCTACCAAAAATACAAATATTAGCTGGGCACATGCCTGTAGTTCCAGCTACTTGGGAGGCTGAGGCACAATTGCTAGAACCCAGGAGGTGGAGGTTACAGTGAGCCAAGATTGTGCCACTGCACTCCAGCCTTGGCCATAGAGCAAGACACCATATCAAAAAAAAAAAAAAAAAAATTAGGCTGGATGCGCTGGCTCACTCTTGTAATCCCAGTACTTTGGGAGGCTGAGGCAGGTGGATCACAAGGTCAGGAGTTCAAGACCAGCCTGACCAAGATGGTGAAACACCCTCTCTACTAAAAATACAAAAATTAGCCACCGTGGTGGCACATACCTGTACTCCCAGCTACTCAGGAGGCTGAGGCAGAGAACTGCTTAAACCCAGGAGGTGGAGGTTGCAGTGAGCTGAGATCTCGTCGCTGCACTCCAGCCTTTAACAGAGTGAGACTCCATCTCAAAAAAAAAAAAAGAATTTGCATATGATTCATCAATTTCACTTTTGGGTATATTCTTAAAAGAATTAAAGTAGAGTCTTGAAGAGATATTTGTACACCCATGTTCATGGCAGCATTATTCACAATAGCTCTAAGGTGGAAGCAACCCAACTATTCAGTAACAGGTAAATGGATAAGGAAAATGCTATGTATACATAAAATGGAATATTATTCAGCCTTAAAAAAGAAGGAAATTCTGACACATGCTACCACACAGGTAAAATCTGAAGACATAATGCCAAGTAAATTAAGCCAGTCACAAAAAGACAAATACCGTATGCTTCCATTTGTATGAGGTACATAGCATTGTCAAATTCTTAGAAAGTAGAATCATGGTTGCCAGGAGCTGGTGGGAGGAGAAATGAGAATTATTGTTTAATGGATATAGAGTTTTTGCAAGATGAAAAGAGTTTTAGTGATGGATGGTGGTAATGGTGAAACTGCCTTTGCAAAATTACGACAGTATGAGAAATCCAACATGGCTGACCCCATTTTGCTTTTAGCCTCATAAGCTGGCTGTCTTTAATTATTCCTGGGTGTAGGCCAAGCTAACTTCGGGAGATATTTAGTTTATAGCTTAAATGATAGTAGCCCTTCCTCCAAACTAAACCTCCCTTGTAGAACTAATGAAAGACCACCAAGTTAGAAGGATAAGAGAGGCCTGAATTCTGCTAAGATGAGTATGTAGTTCAATGATTACCAGCTATTACTCCGAGGTCATGAGATATGCAACATCCCCAGTTTCTCCTGTAAATGCCATCACTATTATAGAACCTAAGATTGGCTTTTTGAGATATCTTTTCAGGCTTTTGCATTTCTTTTTTCTTTTTCTTTTCTTTGAGACAGAGGCACACTCCATCACCCAGGCTGGAGTGTAGTGGTGCAATCTTGGCTCATTGCAACCTCCACCTCCTGGGCTCAAGTGATTCTTACTGTCTCAGCCTCCTGAGTAGTTGGGATTACAGGCATGCACCAGCCTGCCCAGCTAGTTTTTGTATTTTTAGTAGAGATGGGGTTTTCGCCATGTTGGGTTGGTCTTGAACTCCTGACCAAAAGTGATCCTCCTGCCTTGGACTCCCAAAGTTCGGGAATTATAGGTGTGAGTCACCCCACCTGACCAGGTTTTTGCATTTCTGACTACTGGATGGCCCCACCCAGACCAGGGATGCCTCTGGTGGTCCTCCCCAAAAGCCGACTCATCGCACCAGGACTGGCCTGTTGTACACACCCTATGACTGCATCCCCAACCAATCAGCATGCCCCTTCCCTAGACCCCTGCTCACCAAACTGTTCTTGAAAAACTCTGGCCTCTGAGACTTCTGGGAGATTGATTTGACTAATAACTCCCTCTCCCTGGTGGCATGGCTACCCTTGCATCAATTAAATGCTTTCTTTACTGCAATGCCATGGTCTCAGTGGATTAATTTTGTCTGTGCAGCAGGCAGGAACAACCCATTGGGTGATTATAGTGTTTGCTCAATAATCAGAATGTCCTACTAAAAATACAGAAATTAGCTGGGCATGGTGGTGGGTGCCTGTAATCCCAACTACTTGGGAGGCTGAGACAGAAGAATCACTTGAACCTTGGAGGGGGAAGTTGTAGCAAGCTGAAATCACGCCCCTGCACTCCAACCTGGACAACGGAGTGAGATGCCATCTCAAAAACAAAACAAAAACCTACTGAACTGCATACTTTAAAACGTTTAAGATAATAAATTTTATGTTTGTGTATTTTACCAAAATAAAAACACTGGGGAAAAGAATGAGGGGAAATTAAGACATTTTCAGATAAACAAAATCTAAGAGAATTCATCACCAGCAGACCTGCATAGGAATAGAAATGGAAGTAGTAATGAACAGAGTTTAGAGGGATTTAGAGAGAAATAATTAAAAGAGCTATAGAAAAAAAAGATCAGGCCGGGCGTGGTGGCCCACTCCTGTAATTCCAGCACTTTGGGAGGTGGAGGCAGGCAGATCATTTGAGGCTGGGGGTTCAAGACTGTGGCCCAGGCTGCAGCCTTGACCTCCTGGGCTTAGATGATCCTTCCACCTCAGCTAGCCAAGCAGCTGGGACCACAGGCACATGCCACCATGCCCAGTTAATCTTTGTATTTAATTTTTGTATTTTTTATAGAGATGGGGTTTTGCCATGTTGCCCAGGCTGGTCTTGAACTCCTGCAAGCAATCCACCCACCTCAGCCCCCAAAGTGCTGGGGTTGCAGGTGTGAGCCACTCTGCTCGGCCCTAACACACATTTTAAGGCCCAGCGTGAGCTGATCCGAAAAGAGCAGCAAACCTCTTCCATGAACAACAGTGCTAAATAAAACTTCTAGCCAGGTACAGTGAGCTTAAGAGCCCTTAGGCCTTAAGGGAACATCAGCAATAGCTTAGCATACTCCCCATGGGCCTGCAGTAGTAGTGGCCACTGGGTGGAAAGGGGAGGGAAGAGATAGAAAGACGGCATCTCATGGTTTGAGAGCCAGCTCAGCTGCAGTACAGTAGAACACCAGGTAGGCTTCTCAGGATTTTTATTCCAGGTCCTGGCTCTTGGATGATACCTCTGGAGCTGTCCAGGGCCTGGGGGAACTTGCTTTCCTGGAGGGGAGGACACAGGCCTGGACTTGTCACCTGGTGATTGTAGAACTCAAGGGCCTTGAGTGAACACAGGCGGTAGCCAAGTCGTAGTTACAGTGGGTCTTGGGTGAGACCCAGTTCTGTGCTGGCTTCAGGACCGACCCAGCATAGTCCTAGTGGTGGTGGCCACAGGGGTGCTTGTGTCACCCCATCCTCAGCTCCAGGTGGCTCAGAGCAGAGAGAGAAAGGGAGACCTCCTGGGCTTAAGTGATCCTCCCACCTTAGCCTCCCAAGTAGCTGGGACTACAGGCACATGCCACCACATCCAGCTAATTGTGTTTATTTTTTATAGGGACAAGGTCTCACTACGTTTCCTAGGCTGGTCTCGAGCTCCTGGGCACAAGAGATCCTTCTGCCTTGGTCTCCCAAACTACAAGGATTACAGGCATGAAACACTGCACTCAGCCCCAAAATAATGTAATTGTACATTTAAAAATAACCAAAAGAGGCAGGGCATGGTGGCTCATGCCTGTAATCCCAGCACTTTGGGAGGCCAAGTCGGGAAGATGGCTTGAGGTCAGGAGTTTGAGACCAGCCTTTGCCAATGGGGCAAAACCCCATCTTTACTAAAAATACAAAAGTTAGTGGGGTGTGGTGCCGCATGCCTGTGATCCCAGCTACTCGAGAGACTGAGGCATGAAAATCACCTATCACCTGAACCCAGGAGGCAGAGGTTGCAGAGAGCTGAGGAATGTGCCACACTGCACTTCAGCCTGGGCGACACAGTGAGACTCCGTCTCAAAAAATAAAATAACAACTAAAAAACCTATAATTTGTAACACAAAGGATAAATGCTTGAGGTGATTAATGCTTCATTTACCCTGATGTGATTATTTTGCATTGCATGCCTGTATCACAACATCTCTTGTAGGCCGGGCGCAGTGGCTCATGCCTATAATCCCAGCACTTTGGGAGGCTGAGGTGGGCGGATCACTTGAGGCCAGCCTGGCCAACATGGCAAAACCCTGTCTCTACTAAAAATACAAAAATTAGCCGGGCGTTGTGGCGCCATCTATAGTCCCAGCTACTTGGGAGGCAGAAATTGCAGTAAGCCAAGGTCAGGCCACTGCACTCCAGCCTGGGCAACAGAGTGAGGCTCTGGCTTAAAAAAAAAAAAGAAAATCTCATGTAACCCATAAATACTCACTCCTACTTTGTACCCTTCTCAAGTAGGGTGTAGCAGTGGTTCTTAAACTTTAATGTGCATAAGAACTGCCTCACGTCCAGGAATTCCAATTCGGAAGGTTGTGCTGCAGGGCCCAGATTTCTTCATTTTAAACAAACTCTTCAGGATATTTTTATGCAGGTGGTCCACTTGGAAAAATACTTGGGTTGTACTGGATAGAATGTCCTGACCTAGTTCTCTGGCTCCCTGGGTATTACATCAAAGGAACACTTGTAAAGGGGCAGAGCTACTGATTTCATGAGTCCCAAGTGGAGAACAAGCAAAGACTGAAAAATCAACTGTATGAGGGTGCAGACAAGACATTTCTGGTACCCTGCAAAGCTCCCTCGAGAGAGAATGCAAAACCCTTGCTTTCCTGACTTTAATGGTAAATCAACAGCAACAACCATCCCCCCACCCCCCACCCCCCACCCTCCCCGCCTTCCCCACCCCATCACCTCACACTTTGCCAGGAAGTGCTGATGCACCCTCTAACCTCTAGGGGGAGCACAAGGATTTCCTCACACAACTGCCTTTGCAGTGCGGGAGAGGGGTGGGAATATACAAGATACACGTCAAGGAGATAGACTTTGGGACTTAATCATTGCTAAGAGTGAAGTTTAGCAAGAATAGAAGGAGCTAAGAGATTGGAAGCATTTGCTCACAAATGGAATGTCATTTTTTGCTGCTTCCTATTTAAATCTTTGGATTGTGGCCAGACGCAGTGGCTCACGCTTGAAATACCAGCACCTTGGGAGGCTGAGGCCAGCAGATCACTTGAGGTCAGGAGTTCGAGACCAGTTCGGTCAAAATGGCAAAACCCCGTCTCTACTAAAAATACAAAAATTAGCGGGGCATGGCAGCACCTGCCTGTAATCCCAGCTACTCGGGAGGCTGAGGCAAGAGGATGACTTGAACCCAGGAGGTGGAGGTTGCAGTGAGCCCAGATCACACCACTGCACTCCAGCCTGGGCAACAGAGACTCTGTCTGTAAATACATAAATAAGATTAAATAAATGTTTGGATTTTAAAAAGTGGTTCTCCAGCTGAACGCGGTGGTTGACGCCTGTAATCCCAGCACTGTGGGAGGCAGAGGCAGTCAGATCACCTGAGGTCAGGAGTTCAAGACCAGACTGGCCTACATGGTGAAACCGTGTCTCTACAAAAGTACAAAAATTCACTGGATGTGGTGGCATGTGCCTGTAATCCCAGCTACTCAGGAGGCTGAGGTGGAAGAATGGCTTGAACCCAGGAGGCGGAGGTTGCAGTTAGCCGAGATCCTGCTGTTGCATTCCAGCCTGGTGACAGAGTGAGACTCTGCCTAAAAAAAAAAAAAAAAAAAAAAAAAAAAGGGGTTATGTGAGGTAGCCTGGGATGGATTTGTCAGAGCTGTTAAAGAAAAAATTATTCTGACATGTGGTGTTTTTATTTGTTTTGTTTTTTGTTTGAGACAGGGTCTCGCTCTGTCACCAGGTGCCAGGCTGCAGTGCAGTGATGCCATATCTCAACTCATTGCAACCTCTGCCTCACAGGTTCAAGTGATTCTCCTGCCTCAGCCTCCCAAGTTGCTGAGGCTACAGGCGCCCACCACCATGCCCAGCTAATTTTTGTATTTTTAGTAGAGTTTCACCGTGTTGGCCAGGATGGTCTCAGTCTCTTGACCTCGTGATCTGCCTCCTATGGCCTCCCAAAGTGCTGGGATTACAGGCATGAGCCACCGCACCTGGCCTCAGACAGGTGTTAAAGGACAGTAAGACCGACTTTATTCTGGGGAACTGCTACACTGGAATCTTGCAGTCACAGAGAGAGATTGGGTTCAACCCCTAATCCAACAAGCACAAGTGGGAATTTTTAGCCAAGGAGCTGAGTGAGGAGGTCAGTGGATGAAAAATTACTGAGAGGAGATAGGAGGATTCTTGCTAAACCAACTTAATAAGATTCTTGCTAAAGACAAGCCAAAGACTTAGACAGTGTGGGTGGAGGATGAAGAATCCAGCTATCAGGGATGTGAGGGTCTCTCTACACTGACTGAGCAGGATTCTCGAGGAAACTGGGCTATGCAGGCCCAGCAAGGGGAGGGGCAAGGCTGAGGCTGAGCATAGTGCAGAGGAACATCAGGGGAGCCCTGCTAAAGTTTAGCCAAAGAGAAACTCTTGGTCAGGGTTTGTGGATAAAGGGCTCTTTTTCTCTTGGTTTCCCTTTCTATTCTTTTTTTCACCCTTCCTAGGGTAAAATCAAAGTGTGACCCTGAGGGCAAAGTACCTGGGAGGCTTACTTTTTACCCAGGCCCTGATCTTGAAGTCCTGCCTGGCTTAGCAGAAGATCAGAGAGGCAATGGGGCCATTTCCAGCTGGCAAAACAGTAACTAATGTTCTTATTCTCCATTTATATATATTTTCTCAAAGATCTAGTGGATCAACCACCTAGGGGGCTGTTGGAGTATTTGGGGATCCAGGATCCAAAGTTCTTCTTTCACACACACAACTAACTTTGATGATATAGCATTTGACTGAAAAAGTAAACACAGACACACACACATGCAAGTGCACACACACACACGCATTATGATTTAGAAAGTGTCTAAATATTAAAGGGCCTTTGCTTTTCTAGATGTAGAAAATAGATTAAATATTAGGCCTACATTTTTTTTTTTTGAGTCAGAGTCTCACTCTGTTGCCCAGGCTGGAGTGCAGTGGCACAGATCTTGGCTCACTGCAACCTCCACCTCTGGGGTTCAAGCAACTCTCCTGTCTTAGCCTCCCAAGTAGCTGGGATTCCAGTTAGGTGCCACCACGCCCTGATAATTTTTGTGTTTTTAGTAGAGACAAGGTTTCACCATGTTGGCCTGGGGTAGCCTCGAACCCCTGTCCTCAGGTGACCCACCTGCCTTGGCCTCCCAAAGTGCTGGGATAAAAGGCGTGAACCAACCAACACGCCCAGCTAATAATATGCCTAAATTTCATCTAAGACTCCCTAGAATTACAAAAAGGCAAAAATTGAATAATCTACAGAGCAATCCAAGCATTAAGACCGCCCTGTCCTTTTTTTACCCAGGGTACAAGCAGAGAAGGCCTGGGATGTGCCAGGCACTATGCCTGGTAGCTCCTCACTTGAAATAAACTTACAAAAGAGATTGTATGCCCCTTTTAAAGATGAGAAAAAGGCTTAGAAAGGCTAAATTGTCCAACTTAAAACTGCTGGAGAGGCAGAATCAGGAGTTTAACTAGGATCTGGCTATAGAATCTTATTAAAATTATTTCTAAAGCTGGGTGCAGTGGCTCACGCCTGTAATCCCAGCACTTTGGGAGGCCAAGGCGGGTGGATCATCTGAGGTTGGGAGTTCAAGACCAGCCTGACCAACACGGAGAAATCTTGTCACTAAAAAAAAAAAAAAAAAAAAAAATTATTTCTATCAATTTAAAGTAATATACTTTAAACTGAAATGGCATCATAATACATGCTTTGTAACCTAGTGCTTCCAAATAATATGCCATGAACAATCTCATAACCTTCAAAGTCATCTTTTAAAAATAATGATTTTTAGGTCTGGTGCGGTGGCTTATGCCTGTAATCCCAGCACTTTGGGAAGCTGATCACCTGAGGTCATGAGTTTGAGACCAGCCTGACCAAATGGAGAAACCCAGTCTCTACTAAAAATGCAAAATTAGCCGTCTGTGGTGGCGCATGCCTGTATCTCAGTTACTTGGGAGGCTGAGAAAGGAAACTTGCTTGAACACGGGAGGTGGAGGTTTCGATGAGCCAAGATCAAGCCATTGCTCTCCAGCCTAGGCAACTAGAGGGAAACTCCATCTTAAATAAATAAATAAATAAATAAAATAACGATTTTTATACTTCTAGGAAAAGATAGCAGCTTAAGAAGACATGGTTGGGGCTGGGCACGGTGGCTCACACCTATAATCCCAGCACTTTGGGAGACCAAGGGAGACAGAACACAAAGTCAAGAGATCGAGACTATTCTGGCCAACATAGTGAAACCCCATCTCTACTAAAATACAAAAATTAGCTGGGCATGGTGGTGTGTGCCTGTAATCCCAGCTACTCGGGAGGCTGAGGCAGGAGAATTGCTTGAACCCAGGAGGCAGAGGTTGCAGTGAGCTGAGATCAGGCCACTGCACTCCAGCCTGGTGCCTGGCGACAGAGCGAGACTCTGTCTCAAAAAAAAGAAGACATGGTTGATTCCTCTCCCTCCCAATTCCAAAAAAATGAAAAGACCAAAGATGAAAAGTAAGGAAAACTTTTCATCAACACTGAAGATAGAGAAGAGAAGTATACAAATATCAGACACTTTGAGGAATTTTGCCACACTTAAGGCAGATGGTATCCAATTAAAGAATACACAGATAGGCCAGGACTGGTGGCTCACGCCTGTAATCCCCGCACTTTGGGAGGCTGAGGCAAGTGAATCACCTGAGGACAGGAGTTTAAGATCAGCCTGACCAACATGGTGTAACCCTGACTCTACTGAAAAAAAAAAATAGCCGTGCGTGGTGGCCAGGGCTTGAGACTGAGGCAGAAGAATCGCTTGAACCAGGAGGCGGAGGTTACAGTGAGCTGAGATTGCACCATTTTGCAGCCTGGGCAACAAGAGCAAAACTCTGTCTTGAAAAAAAAAAGAATACACAGATAGAATTGCCAGAATTAGCAGATACAAATATAGAACATCCAGTTACACTTGAATTTGGATAATTTTTAAAGTTATTTATTCTATTGTCCCATGCAATATTTGTTGTTGATCTAAAACTGAAATTAAACTAGACACTTTATTCCAGAGCCATTCGTGGCTTTTCCGAAGGAACTGCAAGACCTGGAAGGAATGAGAGAAGGAAGAAAGGAAGGAAGGAAAAGAGGAGGGAGGGAGATGCTGAAGCTCAGGTTTGGAGGGATGAGGCTGGACTTGGAAGAGGAAAGGGAGGCTGACTACAAAGCTGGATCTGGAGTTCCAATTAGTTTCTGAGGATCCTATGGGTTGTGGTGGCCCTAAGCTCCAGGGATGTCAAGTGATACTGTTTTTGTTGTTGTTGTTGTTTTTGAGACAGAGTCTTGCTCTGTCGCCCAGGCTGGAGTGCAGTGACATGATCTCGGCTCACTGCAACCTCCACTTCCCAGGTTCAAGCGATTCTTTGCCTCAGCCTCTTGAGTATCTGGGACTACAGGTGTACATCACCATGCCTAATTTTTTTTTTTTTTGTACTTTTAGTAGAGATGGGGTTTTGCTGTGTTGGCCAGGCTGGTCTTGAACTACTGACCTCAAGTGATCTGCACACTTCGGCCTCCCAAAAAGCTGGAATTATCGGCATGAGCCACTGCACCCAGCCAATGTCAGATGATATTAAGTTGCAGACAGTCTAGAGTGGAAAAATGGGCCCTCTTAAATACAGTTTGGCTATATATCAAAATATATAAATCGTGCATATACTTTGACCTAGCAAGATCTTGTATAGGAATTTATTCTACAGAATAAATGTGTTATTTAAAGTGTTGTATATAATAACCAAAAAATGGATACAACTTAATGATTAACAAGAAAAGAATGTTTAAGTTATGGTACGTCCATATAGAGGAATACTATGCAGTCATTAAAAATTATTTTGGCCAGGTGCAGTGGCTCATGCCTGTAATCCCAGAACTTTGGAAGGCTGAGGTGGGCGAATCATGAGGTCAAGAGATCGAGACCATCCTGGCCAACATAGTGAAACCCCATCTCTACTAAAAATACAAAAATTAGCTGGGCATTCTGGTACCCACCTATAGTCCCAGCTACTAGGAAGGATGAGGCAGGAGAACCACTTGAACCCAGGAGGTGGAGGTTGCAGTCAGCCAAGATCACACCACTGCACTACAGCCTGGCAACAGAGCGAGATTCTGTCTAAAAAAAAAAAAAAATACATTTCACTTTGGGAGGCTGAGGTAGGCAGATCACTTGAGCTCAGGAGTTCAAGATCAACCTGGCCAACATGGTGAAACCCTATCTCTACTAAAATTTTAAAAAATGATCCTGGCATGGTGATGGACTCCTGTAATACCAGCTTCTCGGGAGGCTGAGGCACAAGAATTGCTTGAACCCGAGAGGCAGAGGTTGCAGTGAGCCAAGGTCAAGCCACTACACTCAAACTTGGTTGATGGAGTGGGACTCTGTCTCAAAAAATATATATATATAGATTATTTTTATTGACATAGAAAAATTTTCATTGTATATGTAAGTTAAAAAAGGGCAAGCTACAAAACTGCATTATGGTAAAATTCTGTTTGGGTAAGAATATATGTATATTTAAATATATATGCATTTATACACATACAAAAATATCTGAAAGGGTATATACCAAAATGTTAACAATGGTTTTCTCTAATAAAATTATGTATGGCTATGTTTTCTTTTTGCTTATAATAATTTTATAATTTTTCTTAAAAATATGTATTACATGAGTACATTTTTTTTTTTAGACGGAGTCTCACTCCATCAGCCAGGCTGGAGTTTGCGGTGGCATGATCTTGGCTGACTGCAATCTCTGCCTCCTGGGTTCAAGTGATTCTCTTGCCTCAGCCTCCCGAGTAGCTGGAAACTACAGGCACATGCCACCATGCCCAGCTAATTTTTGTATTTGTGTGTGTGTGTGTGTGTGTTTTTTTTTTAAAGATAGGGTTTCATCATCTTGGTCAGGCTGGTCTTGAACTTCTGACCTTGTGAGCCACCTGCCTCTGCTTCCCAAAGTGCTGGGATTACAGGCGTGAGCCACTGCGTTCAGCCAATTTTTGCATTTTTAGTAGAGACAGAGTTTCCCCATGTTGGCCAGGCTGGGCTCGAACTCCTGGGCTCAAGTGATCCACCCTCCTCAGCCTCTCAAACTGCTGGAATTATAGATGTGAGCCACTGTGTCCGGCTTCCCTGAGTAAATTTTTTTAGGTTAAAAAAAATCTCTGGTGATCCTATGCTTTTGATTAGTTATAAAATAAGATTGCAATTATAAAATGGGCTTTACTTTTAAGGATGTCTAGTTTAGATAAATGAACATTAAACTTCTACTGGGGACAGGCCATGTGCTGCAAGCTGGGGAGAGATGAGTTGCACACACCTTGTCCTCCAAGAGTCCAAAGGCCACATTGCTTGCTGATGTTCCTTGGCTCTCTGCCTTGCTGGCTTCAAAACCCCATTTTGTCAGCCCACTTTAGATCATCTCTCATGTGAACCAAACTCATAAGCCTGGGGAACAAACAGGGACAATGTGTTAATTGGTACTGAGAATTATCACAGTCACACAGGCCAGAGTAGTCCTCTTAGCATGACCAGCATACGTTTTCCCTATGAGGTGACCTACACAGAGAACCAACTTATAATTAAGATGTTGCTTGCTCAGCCTGGAATCATACCACTTAAAAGTTTAATGGAACCCAGCTAAAATAAACAGGTAGTATCCCCTCAGTAAACATAGTCTTGCCAATGGAACCATAAATACCACAGTTTGAGATTTTCTCTTCCCAGGAAAGTGGTTGGATGGTATAAGGATATAGAAAAAAATCAGGTTGGGTGCAGTGGCTCATGGCTGTAATCTCAGCACTTTGGCAGGCCAATCACCTGAGGTCAAGAGTTCAAGACCAGCCTGGTCAACTTGGCAAAACCCGTCTCTACTAAAAAATACAAAAATTAGCTGGGTGCAGTGGTAGGTGCCTGTAATCCCAGCTACTTCAGAGGCTGAGGCTGAGAATTACTTGAACCTGGGAGGCAGAGGCTGCAGTGAGCCAAGATCGTGCCATTGCACTTCAGCCTGGGCGACACAGCAATACCTTGTCTCAAAAAATAAAAATAAAAATAAAAGGATATAGAAAAAAATCAAATTTGGTTTTTCCTACTCTAATAACACAGAATATTTCTGTGACCCCAGATGTATGAGGAGTTTTCCCATGCACACCAAGCAATTAATTCTGCAGCTGGTTCTCCTGCAGATACCAGCTGTGTTTTTTCTAATTCAATTCAGTTCTGACACTATCTGGAGACAGAATTAGATCCCACAGGCTGAGGGCTCAGTCTTGTAAGACCCTCCCACTCAGATGCCAGTCACAGGTTCAGACCTCTGGAACATCTGAACAACTGGCCATAATGGAGTTCTCATGACCTCTTCTCAGATTCAAATAATTTGCTAGAGCAGCTCACAGAACTCAGGGAAACCCTTTACTTATGTTTACCCATTTATTATAAAGGATATTACAAAGGATACAGATGGCAGCCAGATAGAAGAGATGCAAAGGGCATAGGGGGCACAGAGCTTCCATGCCCTCTCTGGACGTGCTGCTCTCCAGGAACCTCTACCTGTTCAGCTATCTGGAAGCTCCCCAAACTCAGTCCCTTTGGGTTTTTATGGAGGCTTCATTACATAGGCGTAATTGATTCAATCATTGGTCATTGGTGATCAGCTCAATCTTTAGCCCCCACTCACATTCTCTGACACTAGGCGATGGGGCCAGAAGTCCCATTCCTCTAATCATGGCTTGGTCTTTTAGGTGACCAGGGCCCAACCTGAAGCTACCTACCTAATGACTGTCAGTCACCAGTCATCTCATTAGCATACAACAGACACTCTTATCACTCCAGAGATTCCAAGGGTTTTAGGAGCTTCATGTCAGAAAACTGGGACAAAGATCAAAATGTATATTTCACCATAACACAAATGTACACTGCAAAAATTTATTATTTTTTGATTTTGTAAAGACAAGATCTCACTCTGCAGCCCAGGCTGGAGTACAGCAGTAGAATACAGCTCCCTGTAAACTTGAACTCAAACTCCTGGGTTCAAGCAATCCTCCCACCTCAGCCTCCCAAGTAGCTGGGACTACAGGTGCATGCCACCATGCCCACATATTTATATATTTATTTTCATAGACATGGTGTCTCACTGTGTTGCCATGGCTGGTCTAGAACTCCTGGACTCAAGGGATCCTTCCACTTCAGTCTCCCAAAGTGCTGGGAGGAACTTAATGATTGTACTTTTATAACAACTGCCCAGGCTAACAAACTTGTTTCCTTCAGAGTGCACTTTTAATACATAAAGTCACAGTTTGCTTTGATCTGGAGCTGGAGTTATTCTGTTTTCTT
This sequence comes from Callithrix jacchus, assembly GCF_049354715.1. NCBI lineage: Eukaryota > Metazoa > Chordata > Mammalia > Primates > Cebidae > Callithrix > Callithrix jacchus. Next base: position 90,857,604 of record NC_133515.1, read on the forward strand.
TTTTTTCTTTTGAGATGAAATCTCTCTCTGTCGCTCAGGCTGGAGTGTAATGGCATGATCTCAGCTCACTGCAACCTCTGCCTCCTGGGTTCAAGTGATTCTCCTGCCTCAACTTCCCGAGTAGTTGGGATTAGAGGTGCCCACTACCATGCCTGGCTAAATTTTGTATTTTTAGTAGAGATGGGGTTTCACTATGTTGGCCAGGCTGGTTTCAAATTCCTGACCGCAGGTGATTTGCCTACCTCGGCCTCCCAAAGTGCTGGGATTACAGGTGTGAGCCACCACACCTGGCCCATTCTGTTTCTTTAAAGTAATTTTTGTCTATTTTTCTCTGCAACTTTTTTATTCAGGTAGTTTAACACTGAACATGATCTTATTTTCTTAATTTCCCATTCTAAAAGGGATTTTTTTTTTTTTTTTTTGAGACAGGGTCTCACTCTATCACCTGGGCTCGGATACAGTGGTGACATCTCAGCTCTCTGCAACCTCTGCCTCTCAGGCTGAAGCGATCCTCCTCTCTCAGCCTTCTGATATCTGGGACTACAGGAATGTGCCATCATGCCTAATTTTTGTATTGTTTGCAGAGACAGGGTTTTACCATGTTGACCAAGCTAATCTTGAACTCCTGAGCTCAAGCAATCTGTTCACCTTGGCTTCCCAAAGTGCTGGGTTACAAGGTGTGAGCCACCATACCCAGTGCAACAAACGTATATATTAAATGCAGTTTTTAAAACTTAGGAAAAAAATTCCAAATCAGGAAGAGGGGGTGGGATAATAAAATTCGGTGGCAGTAGCAGGGCACAGTGGCTCACGCCTATAATTCCAGCACTTTGGGAGGCTGAGGCAGGTGGATCAAGAGATCAAGAACATCCTGGTCAACATGGTGAAACCCCGCCTCTACTAAAAATACAAAAATTAGTACAGGTGGCGCATGCCTGTAATCCCAGCTACTCGGGAAGCTGAGGCAGGAGAATTGCTTGAACCCAGGAGGCGGAGGTTGTGGTGAGCTGAGATTGCGCCATTGCACTCCAGCCTGTGCAACAAGAGTGAAGAACCTTCCCCCTCAAAAAAAATTTAGTGGCAGTTTGGTGAAGAAGTTGGGAACAACCACATAAGGTCTTCTACTTGCTCCACAGTCAGGATCAAACTTGGGCAAAATTCTCATGCACAAATATAAAACTAAGCCCCTTTCACACAAATTGGAAGATACCTGCACAGCTCTCTCCCTTGAGGTGGTCACAAAGTGGTTGACCCTTGGGTGTAGCGTCCCCAGTTGCCACTTTCCCTGCCTAGAATTTTCATGATAGAAACCTAAGTCTGCACGGTCTACTCAACATTCTGGGTTCTGAAGAACACCCAAAAAGGGGTGTTGCAGAAGGTACACCCAAAAAGGAAAGTCAGCACATTCTCCTGGGCCTGGCCAACCAAGGCAGGCCTTGACCATGCCTGTCTGCACGTGTGCATACACATACACACAATTATTTAGAAACAATTTCACAAATAGTTATCAAGCAATTTTTTAATTTTTGTTTTTGGGGTTTGAGACAAAGTCTTGCTCTGTGGCCCAAGCTGGAGTGCAGTGGCATGATCATGACTCACTGCTACCTTGAATTTCTGGGCTCACGCCAACCTCCCTCCTGCCTCAGCCTCCCAAGTAGCTGAGACTACAGGCACACACCACTACACCTGGGTAAGTTATTTCATGTTTTGCTTTTTATTTAATTTCATACATGGGTGCTTTAGTGTTTAGGAGTTCTAAACATTTAATCCAATCTTACTGATACTAATTCCAGGATTTTTACAATTTGTTTTTTTGTTTTTGAAACAGGGTTTTACTCTGTCTTTCAGGCTGGAGTACAGTGGTGTGATCACTGCTTACTGCAACCTCTGCCTCCTGGGCTCAAACCATCCTCCTACCTCAGCCTCCCAGGTAGCTGGGATTACAGGTACATGCCACCATGTCCAGCTAACATTTTTGTTTTTTGTAGTGATGGGGTTTTACCATGTTGTCCAGGCTGGTCTTAAACTCCTGGGCTCAAGTGATCCACCTGCCTTGGCCTCCCAAAGTGCCAGGGATTATAGGTGTGAACCACTGTGCATGACCAGCCTTTTACAGTTTTTCTTTTTTCTTTTCTTTCTTTTTTTTCGTTTGAGACAGAGTCTTGCTCTGTCACCCAAGCTGTAGTGCAATGGCTTGATCTCCGCTCACTGCAACCTCCACCTCCTGGATTCAAGTGAGGCAGGATTCAGCCTCTCTTGAGGCTGCCTCAGCCTCTCGTGCAGCTGGGACTTGAGGCACTGCCACCACGCCCAGCCAATTTTTGTATTTTTAGTAGAGATTGGGTGTCACCATGTTAGCCAAAATGGTCTCAAACTCCTGACCTCATGCTCTGCCCACCTCGGCCTCCCTAAGTGCTGGGACATTACAGACGTGAGCCACCGTGCCTGGCCCAGCTTTTCAATTAGAATCACATGATGTTCGTGTTCATCAGGCATTTTATATTTGTGTATTCTAAATTTCAACATGTTTCAGCCATGGGATACATTCCTGACTCATTCTAAGAAGCTATGAAAAGCTTTCATCCGACACCAAAATAGCTCTTAGAGTTAATTATACTTAGGGTTGGGGTTTTGTGCCAAACACTCAATACCCAACTATTAATTATTATTTTCTAAATATTGAGGGTATAGTATAAGCTGATAAGTACATGTCAAAACCTGGTCCCTGCCCCAAGGCTTACTGTATAAATGACAAAACCAAATCCATTTAGACCACACAATACATCAAATTAGAAGCAAGTCTAACTCGAAAGGCACAAAGTTCAAGGTCCTTTCTTTTTCTTTTTTTTTTGAGATGGAGCCTCGCTCTGTCCCCAGGCTGGAGTGCAGTGTCTTGATCTCTGCTTACTGCAACCTCACCCTCCTGGGTTCAAGCAATTCGCCTGCCTTAGCCTTCCAAGTAGCTGGGATTATAGGCAGGTGCCACCACGCCCAGCTAATTTTTGTATTTTTTTTAGTAGAGACAGGGTTTCATCATGTTGGCCAGCCTGGTTTTGAACTTCTGACCTCGTGATCCACCCACCTCGGCCTCCCAGAGCTCTGGGATTACAGGCATGAGCCACCGCGCCTGGCCAATTTTTGTATGTTTCATAGAGACAGGGTTTCGCCATTTGACCAGGCTGATCTTGAACTCCTGAGCTCAAGCAATCCACCTGCCTCTGCCCCACAAAGTGCTGGGATTGCAGGCATGAGCCACCACATTGATGAAATTAAAAGCAAGGGCAAAGATACTACTCTGTATCATATAGAATAGTTTTGCTGCCTTAAAAGTTATCTGCCAGGCTGGCCGGCTGCAGTGGCTCACGCCTGTAATCCTAGCACTTTGGAAGGCTGAGGCAGGTAGATCACCTGAAGTCAAAAGTTGGGAGATCAGCCTGGCCAACATGGTGAAACCCCTGTCTCTACTAAAAATACAAAAATTAGCCAAGTGTGGTGGCAGAAGCCTGTAATCTCAGATACTTGCGAGCCTGAGGTGAGAGGATCGCTTGAACCCCAGAGGCGGAGGTTGCAGTAAGCCAAGATCATGCCACCTCACTCCGGCCTTTGTGACAGAGCAATACTCCATCTCAAAAAAAGGGGGGTGGGGGGCCAGGCATGGTGGCTCACGCCTGTAATCCCAGCACTTTGGGAGGCTGAGGCAGGCGGATCACGAGGTCAGGAGTTCAAGACCAGTCTGTCCAATATGGTGAAACCCCGTCTTTACTAAAAATACAAAAATTAGTTGGGCGTGGTGGCATGCGCCTGTAATCCCAGCTACTTGGGAGGCTGAGGCAGGAGAATCACTTGAACCGGGGAGGCAGAGGTTACAGTGAGCAGAGATGGCGCCACTGCACTCTAGCCTGGGTGACAGAGTGAGACTCTGTCAAAAAAAAAAAAAAAGTGGTCTGCCACGCTCGATGGCTCATGCCTGTAATCCCAGCACTTTGGGAGGCTGGCAGTAGGTTTGCTGGAGCGTAGGAGTTTTAGATCAACCTGGGCAACATAGGCAGACTCCTGTCTCTACAAAAAATTTAAAAAAGAAAAATTAGCCAGGCATGGTGTCACTCACCTGCAGTCCCAGCTACTTGGGAGGCTGAGGTGGGGGAGGATCACTTGAATATGGGAGGTCGAGGCTGCAGTGAGCATGATCTCATCACTGTACTTGACGCTGGGTACAGAATGAGATGCTGTCTCAAAAAAAAATTATCTGTGCTCCACTATACATCCCACCCTCTCTCTATTGAGAAAACGAAGCACAAGTGCAGAGATGAGAGACAGAGGACCCCTGGACAGTGTTCAGTCCCTAATTCCATTTTGTCTGGCCCCACTCCTGTCCTTGGTGACACTGGCACACTCCTCTTACCTTGTATATAATTAATCCTTTTTTTGCTTAAGCCCTTTGAGTTGATCCCTGTTACTTGCATCTTAACTGATACAAATGCCTGGTTACTTACATACAAAATTAAGGGTTTTATGTTTCCTTATACAAAGACATAAAAAAAGCACCTGCTCAAATTATTGAAATGGGAAGTGAGGCTTATTCCTTTTTGAAACACATGAAAAAAATCTCACCACAGTGAGCCTTTGGCTTAAGGAAGCTTTGTTCAGTAGATTTCACTGAAGGAGCTGTTCTTTGCAAGGCTTTGATCACTATCTTTGCCCAGAATAACTTTATTTTGAATGTATCAAAAGCTTTAGAAAACATTGAACTGAAAATCATAAAAATAGAGATTTTTATTATATTTGAAGAGTTCTATTGCCTGGAACTATTCTATTACACAACGAAAATAAACTGGGCCTCTCCCAGGATACCACCACTGGCTTTTGTTTAAACAGGTCATACGAAGTAGTAATAGATAACTCTTACAGAGAAGTGCTATTAGCACTTATATCTTTGAAAAAAAAGAAACTAGACAGAACTTGGAAAAGAACCACCTGACTATTCTCATCTGGTAGGAGAATCTTAAAAATCTCTTCAAGGACTCCAGAGAATTAACCTTGCTGAAATGTAGATGGCATTATCTTATGTCATAATATTTATTTTTTTTCAGCATCCAATGACATTTAGTGAATATTTAATGGAAACAGGCACCATGTTGCTATCTTGTTTACTGCTATATCCTCTTTGCTCAACATAGTCTTCGGCATATGAAAGGCACACAATAAATACTTTTGACAAATAAATGAATAACAAAAGATAAATAAGACTCAACCCATGTTTTCTGGTAAGCAGAGAACAAAACAATTTGTGCGATGAGACAATAAGTAAATGATTTAAAAACAACCATCTTTTGAATATATTATATAAAAAATTTATATGAATTGATAAAATAAGAATACCGTAAAACGTAAATGGACAGTGTCTTGATCTGTTCAGGCTGATACAACAGAATGCCATAAACTGCATAGCTTATAAACAACAGAAATTTATTTCTCACAGTTCTGGAGCCTGGGAAGTCCAAGATCATGGCACAAGCAAATTCAGTGTGTGCTGCTGGCCTACTTTCTGTTTCATAGATGGTGCCCTCTAGCTGTGTCTTCACATGGTGGATGCGGCAGGTAGTCTCTTAAAGACCGCCCATCCTACTTGTGATTAGGTGACCTAATTACCTCTCAAAGCCCTCACCTCCTAATACTATCACCTAGAGGGTTAGGATTTCAACATATAACTTTGGGGGAACACAATATTGACATCATATAAGACGGAAAATGTGAATAGTTCACAGAAGAAAATAATTTTATCAGTAAAATTATTGGTGGGATGTGGTGGCTCATGCCTGACATTCCAACACCTTGGGAGCTGAGGCAGCCTGATCACATAAGCCCCAGGAGTTGGAGACCAGCCTGGGCAACATGGCAAAACCCTATTTCTACAAAACACACACACGCAAAAATTAGCTAAGCATGGTGGTATGCACCTTTTGTCCCAGCTACTTGGGAGGCGGAGGTGGTAGGATCACCTGAGCCTGGGGAGGTCAAGGCTGCAGTGAGCTGTGATTGCACCACTGCACTCCAGGCTGGGTGACAATGAGACCTTGTTCCCTCCAAAAAAGTAATTTTATGGCCAGGTACAGTATCGCACACCTGCAATCCCAGCACTTTGGGAGGCCCAGGCAGGTGAATCACGAGGTCAGGAATTTAAGACCAGCCTGGTTAGCATGGTGAAACCCCGTCTCCACTAAAAATATAAAAAAATTAGCCAGGCATGGTGGCATGTGCCTATAATCCAGCTACTCAGAAGGCTGAGCCAGGAGAATTGCTTGAATCTGGGAGGCAAAGGTTACAGTGAGCCGAGATGGCACCACTATACTCCAGTTTGGGGCAACAGAGTGAGACTCTGCCTCAAAAAAAAAGTAATTTTATCACTTGCTAATTAATAAAAGAAATAAAAATGTTCACCATCAGTAATGATCAAAGAAAAATAAATTAAATTGAAAAGTCATTTTGTCTAGTAATTTAAATTTTACATGGGGATGAAATGTAGTTTTGAGTCCAGTGTAGTGGAACTTGGAAGCTCCTAAACTGCTATGGCAGATTAAATTAATACATATTTATAGAAACTATCAATAATCATTTTCATATACTAATTAAGTTTCTGAGAATCCTAAGGATAGACACCAAAAAAAGGAAAAACAATCCATGTGAAAATGTTTATTGTGAAATATTTATTATTTATGTATGTTTGATGTGTAGAAACGAAATGTTTGTTACTTATAACAAAAAGTTAGAGTCAGCCAATATTAGGAGACTCATTAAGTGAATTATGGTACTCTAGTCAATGAATAGTATGCAGGTTTATAAGAATATGGAAATATAGGCGGGCACAGTGGCTAAAGCCTGTCATCCCAGCACTTTGGTAGGCCGAGATGGGAGGATTGCTTGAGCTCAGGAGTTTCAGACCACACTGGGCAACACAGCCAGACTCATCTCTACAAAAAATACAAAACTTAGCTGGGCATGGTGGCACATGCCTGTAGTCCCAGTTACTTGGGATGGTGAAATGGGAGGACAGATTGAGCCTGGGAGGTCAAGGACATAGTGAATCATGATTGTGCCACTGCACTGTAGCCTGAGTACAAAGCAAGATCCTGTCTCAAAAAAAAAAAAAAAAAAAAAAAAGGAAAGAAAGAAAGAAAAGAAACTCTCAAAAATCAAAAAACAAATAATTTGGAAAAATATACTATTATGGAAAATGCTTATGACATCATGTTAAATGAAAAAAAGCTGAAACAAAATTATATTACACTATGATTACAGTAAAATAATGTATATCTGTATAAACAAGTTCCAGAAGGAAAATAAAAGAAGTTTGGGTGTAATGGTGTGACTGCGTTTTTTAGAATCTAGATGTAATTTTAAACTTCTTTAGAATTACTGATGTAATGTTATCTGGGTAATAAAAGGAAAAATAAAAACAATCTCAACAACTTTTAAAAATACCAAAACATTTGCTTATTAAGTACATACATCAGGATGAAAAAAATAAATAAACTGCATTATGACATTGACACAAAAGTTTTTTTTTTTTTTCTTTTGAGACGGAGTCTTGCTCTGTCACCAGGCTGGAGTGCAGTGGCACAATCTCAGCTCACTGCAACCTCTGCCTCCTGGGTTCAAGTGATTCTTCCGCCTCAGCCTCCCGAGTAGCTGGGACCACAGGCACATGCCACCACGCCCGGCTAATTTTTTTGTATTTTTAGTAGAGATGGGGTTTCACCGTGTTGGCCAGGATGGTCTTGATCTCTGACCTCGTAATCTGCCCGCCTTGGCCTCCCAAAGTGCTGGGATTACAGGCGTGAGCCACTGCTCCTGGCTGACACAAAAGTTTTAATTAAATGCTTTTTTATTAAAATGAGATAATAAACAACCTCATTTATGTCTGAGGTTGCAAATTTATGAATTTGAAAAATCAGACCTTGGCAATAACTTGCACAATAGACTATAAGTAACTCCCACATGCTTAGCGTTCCAATATTGGAACACTAGGCATAAATGGGTTTTCATAGAATTTTTTCTTTTTTCCTTTTAAAAATTATTATGGATACACAATAGTTGTATATATTTATGGGTACCCCACCCCACTACCCTCCCCAGCCTCTAGTAACCATCATTCTACTCTCTATCTACAAGAGTTCAATTGCTGAATTTTTAGCTCTCATATATGAATGAGAACATGTGAGATTAGATAATCTCTTAAATATGATTTAGTCTGAATTTTAAAAACATTTCTCCTCCTACAAATGAGTAAATTTTAGGAAGATTATTTCAAAGTATAGTGAAAATTCTGTCATTTCAAAAAGGACTTTATGCAATATTGCACAAAAGAAGCCAGATATAAATAGGTGTATGGTTGGTTCTCCATATCCGTGGGTTCTGTATGCACGGATTTGACCAACTGTGGATTGAAAAAAATGTGGATTGAGGAAAAAAGTGTCGGTATTGAACATGTAGAACACATACAGACTTTGTCCCCTCATCATTATTCCCTAAATAATAAAGCATAACAACTATTTACATAGTATTTACCTTGTAGTTGATATTATAAGTAATCTAGACATGATTTAAAGTATACAAGAGGAGCCGGGCACGGTGGCTCATGCCTGTAATCCCAGAACTTTGGGAGGCCAAGGCGGGTTGATCATGAGGTCAAGCAATTGAGACCATTCTGGCCAACATGGTGAGACCCCGTTTCTACCAAAAATACAAAAATTAGCTGGGCGTGGTGGTGCGCACCTGTAGTCCCAGGTACTGGGGAGGCTTAGGCAGGAGAATTGCTTGAACCCGGTCGGGTGGGGTGGAGGTTGCAGTGAGCCTAGATCTTGACACTGCACCCCAGCTTGGCGACAGAGTGAGACTCCATCTCAAAAAAAGTATACAAGAGGATGTGGGTTATATATAAATACTACACCATTTTATACAAGGGACTTGAGTATCCATGGATTTTGGCATCCATAGTGAGTCTTGGAACCAATGCCCTGGGGATACCAAGAGTTGACCATATACTCTATGATTTTACTTACATAAAAATCCAGGAACTGGCAAACTTATGATGTGTGCACTTTACCAACTGCAAATTATATCTTAATAAAGAAGAAAAAATGGTCTGTAATCAGATATAATTATTTTGCAGAATTGAAAATCAGACATTAAGAAAATTTTATTTTTCTTAAACTGCTTATTTGGAATGTAATGAAGCTTTTCTAAGTATGTTGAATAATCTGACCTTACTTTGGGTCAATGTGGGTGGTCATGAACGGCAAGATGCTCATTTAATGAGTTATTAAGTCTCACATTGGTTGACTGAGTGTACATTTTTAAGGCCATTGCTGCCCATTCCTCTTCTAATGACCAGGTAGATTATTTTTCCTTAAGAGTGATGTTATTTACATGACTGATTCTTAAAGGAATTTAAGAAAAAAAAAGACCATATAAGTCACAACCTGGAAATCTATGACCAACATAGAGAATTCAGGGTCCTATTTACATTTGGAGAAATTACAAACTCCAGGAGCATCACACAGTGTGTTTGAGTGTAAATTGGAACTTGATCTAATATTTGTATCTTCATATGTTTGGTAACTGTTCTGCTAAGATGAAATTTTGGAAGTTCTCACTTATGTACATTTATTTAATACAAAAACAAAGAGAAATTACTCACCAGCTCTAGTACACTGAGTGGAAATATTATAGAGAAGAAAGAGCATGTACTTTATAGCCATAAAAATCAGGAATCAGATTCTAGCTCTTCTACTTCCTAAATATGTGACTCTGGAAACATTATTCAATTCTTCTAAATTTCAGTTTCTTTGCCCATTAAATGAAGATTAATAGTACCTGCCATAAAGTGTTATCATAAGGATTGAAGATAGTACATGAGTGAGTGCTAGGCACATTCAGCAAACAATAGCGATGGTGATTAAGTGTCAGAACTGGATGCTAGCTATTTTTGATACTTATGGCTGAATGGCTGTGTTCAAGTAACGCAATCTCTCCAATAAGCAGGTTTTTCTATTTCGAAAAATAGCCACCTGGGAGTGGTGACTCATGCCTATAATCCCAGGACTGGGAGTCTAAGAAAGGAGGATCACTTGAGCCCAAGAGTTTGAGACCAGCCTGGGTAACAAATTGCCACCCCTGTCTCTACAAAAAATTAAAAATTCACTGGGTGTGTTGGTGCACACCTATAGTGTCAGCTATTAGGGAGTCTAAGGCAGGAGGATCACTTGAGCCTGGGAGGTTTCGGCTGCAGTGAGCTGTAATTGTGCTGCTGTACTCCAGCCCGGGCCAAAGAGTGAGACCCTATCTCAAAAACAAATAAATAAATAGACTGGGCATTACAGGCTCACGCCTGTAATCCCAGCACCTTGGGACACCCAAGCGGGAGGATCACAAGGTCAGGAGATCTAGACCTTCCTGGCTAACACAGTGAAACCCCATCTCTACTAAAAATACAAAAATTTAGCTGGGGGTGGTGGCATGCACCTATAGTCCCAGCTACTTGGGAGGCTGAGGCAGGAGAATCACTTGAACCCGGGAAGTGCAGGTTGCAGTGAGCAGAGATTGTGCCACTGTAGTCCAGACTGGGTAACAGAGGGAGACTCCATCTCAATAAATAAATAAATATAAAATAAATAAATAAATCCATCTCAATAGATAAATAAATAAAGTAAAATAAATAAGTAAATAAATAAGGCTAGGCACGGTGGCTCATGCTTGTAATTCCAGCACTTTGGGAAGCCCATAAGGGTGGATCACCTGAGGTCAGGAGTTCAAGACCAGCCTGGCCAACATGGTGAAACCCCCTCTCTACTAAAAAATACAAAAATTAGCCAGGCATGGTGGTATGTGCCTGTAATCCCAACTACTCCGGAAGCCAAGATGGAAGAATCACTTGAACCCGGGAGGTAGAGGTTGCAGTGAGCAAGATTGAGCCACTGCACTCCAGCTTGGGTGACAGAGCAAGACTCTGTCTCAAAAAATAAATATAAATAAATAGATAAATAAATAAATGCCAAAACTATCCTGTTGAGGAATGACTTCTGAGGTTAATTTCCAAGCAGCTTACTTTCTGTTCTTTCTTGCTCTCCTTCATGGTTCTACTGAATTAAACACCCTTAAACTATAGGCACAATAAAAGGAAAAAAAGCATATCCACTCTATACATGCCACAAAAGAAGCAAAAACAGAAATGGAAATAGCACCAAATACCCAAATCCTAATCTCCATCTGAGCCCCAAGGCAGAAAACTCTCCTGATCCGGCCATTCCTCCCTAGGGCAGATGAGGATGTTAACCAGCTTAAGGATGCAGGGCCCCACTTTGGGTAGTGTTTTCATAGCTCAAAGTTTTAGATGTTCATCTTGCTTTCATGAAGAAAGTTTAAGACAGGGCAAGTGTGACACATATCATTTAAACAATCAAAATGTGGCCTCACATTTGCCTGTGGTTTACCCTTGCAGATTGTTCTGCTCCTGGCATTAGACTAAGGGTAGCTATTCCATTTCTATCTCCCTAGGGCTGGGGTAGAGGCAGTTAAGCAGTTATCTTTCTTAAATTTCATTGGCTTAAGGGCTGGGCATAGTGGCTCACCTCTGTAAACCCTGTACTTTGGGAGGCCACCGTGGAACATTTCATTGGCTCAAGACATTCTCTTACTCAAGGAGAAGAAAATGTCAATACTAGAAAAAAATAAAAGAGCCTGGCCAGACTGGACCAAGCAGTACAAAATGATCTGATCCACTGTATATTTTAAATTAAAACACTGTTGCTATCTAAACCCAGAAGAGCATGGCCTATGTTTCTCTAATTAAAGAAGGAAAAGAAAATCACAACTAGGCCTGGGAAAAATTCTCCAAACACAAAGCAAAGTCTGATTTTACCTCTCTTTCTTCATAACAACCAAAGTGAGACAATCACAAATAGCACTTTACCCTAACTCCCAGGATTGTTATAAGGATTAAATGAAAAACGAAAGTATTCTGCCAAGTGCAAAATGCTACATTCATATTAGTTAGGTTATTATAAGAAGGGAACTGGTATCACTCCAGGTTTGTGCTGCAGACAGCCACAATGAAATAAGCAGACAGCTGGGCATATCTGCCAGACAGGAAGCATTTCTGACTCTTGAACACAGACTGGATTCCCTTTCGCTGAGCTACACCTGCCAGACTGGAAGCCCCTGGTGCTTTGGTAATGAATGAATACGTCCTGTCCAGGGCCTTTAGGGCCTCGCCCAGTCTGGCCTCTGACTCCACCCTGCAGTGCTGGCCTAGGGCCAAGTCTGGGCTAATTTCCCCCTTCAGTTTGCTTGGTACTGCGTTTCCGGTACTATCAGGCCTCAAGCCAGAGTCTCAAGTTATGCACAACACAAGTGGCCCCATAATGAGAGCACTCCTTCTTTCCATGCCAGGGCTGGGAATTTCCCTTCCCTCCTCTTTCCCCTGAAGTCACTCCTATTTCCACTTCTCTGCTTTTCTTCTGCCCTGGACTTCAGACCCTTCTGGAGTTCTGGGAGTCTGTGAGGTCAAGAAGCTAAGAAAAGATCCAAGGACCAAATTTGTCCCATTGACCATTCCTGTGAATTGAGTCTCCATTGCTCCTCACCAGTGCTAATTCCTTGATAAGTCCTTGTTTCTAGTGACTGGAACATGGTAGGGTCTTTAAAACATTATTAATTAATTAAAAATATATAACTCATATCTACTGCTGTTCACATGGAACTCTTCTCCACTTTGGTCTTCAAAGTTCCTGTCTGAATATTTGCTACAACTACCAAGATCTGCACCTGCAGTGGTTCCACCTGGGGCCCATGCCCCAGGTGTCAAAGCTCAGGACCAAGCGTCTGTGGGGCTTGGAGCTGGGGTTTGGGAGAAAATGGGGAATGACACGATCTGCTCAATCCCTTTCCTCCCCCTCCCTCTGCTCCTCCGGTGTCACGCATTTCAAGGTTAGTTTGTTTGGCAGGTGGGAAATACTATCATAGGGAAACTCTGATCCTCAGGAAAGAATGAAAAGCATGAAATGATAAATATCTTGATAAATCAAGACTATTTTTGTTGCCTGTATCTTATTAATTTCTTTATAAATTATTTATTTAAAACCAAAGTTACAGCATTGTCTTGGAGGTAAAAGTGTAACATAAAATATGAGCTCCAGGTTCTCACAGTTTTCCTACTCTATATGATAATGTATTCATCTTATGGGATGCTTGGAATCTGGAACTGCGCTTCTACCTATTCTAGACTCTTCTTATACTGCAGGTTTGTTTTGAGGGTAAACATGGTAGAAATGGGGTAAAGAATGGAATCGTTGAAAACTAACATGAGGGGAGATTGATAGAGCATAAGATATGCTCTATCATATGCTGAGATATGCTGAGGAGAAGGATCAATGATACATGGAAAACAAAACAGATCACAACTAAATGCTCCCAGGCTAAAAGCTAGGTTATCAGGTACAAGTCTAAGAATCTTGCCTGGATTGTGGCAGAACTAGGGGAAGAGCAATGTAACATGGTAAGACGTAGTTCCTCTAGGTATTTGATTTCCAGCTGGTGCCAGAGGTAAACAAAGGTGGTGGGATTTGGAGAATACCAAGCAGGAAATGTACAGATACACTTCCAAGGTCACCCTATGAGAAGAGGAAGTCAAGGAACTGGGATGGTGGTTGCATCACCTAAGTGAATCATGAATACTAAAAGACACTAAGGATGATGAAGGCCCTGGGCGGAGAGTACTGGCTGCTTCATGCGCAGAAATTCTTGATGAATATATTGAGTGCAAGGGAAGATGGTAAAGGACAAGGATTGAGGATGGGTGTAGTTAGTGTTATAGGCCTCACAGGCGAAGGGGCTTTTGCATGTGAGTGGAAAACTAGGATCTGGAAGCAGTTTGAGGAATAAGGAAAATACTTCTTCAGCCACTTCCAAGGTCTGTGCTTCCCTCCTGTATTCCATTCTTTATGTTGTTGAATAGAACTACCATTACCCCAGAACCCTTTACTCCTTCTTTTTCATTACATCCAATCACCAAATGCTTAATGTTGCCTAAATTTATCACTGAATTTACACAGGGTGCGAGGTATGTGTGACAGAGAAGATAGATAACTGGAGGTGCTTGTATTTTGGGCTATGATACAGTAGGACAAGATGGACAAACTGGCCTCAAAGTTCTGAAGGAACCCTGGGATAGCTGTTTTAGTGCTTGGGATACTGTAGGCATGCATTCAGAACTCTGATTTCCACCAGAGGTTGTTAGCTTTTTGGTTTATTTTAGAGGGGCTTGTAAATTTTTAAAATTTATTATTCCTTTATAAGAATCTCTTTCTACAAATTCCATTTGTGTCCTGTCGAGATCTGGCACCTCCTTTAGAAGGAAAGAGGACTCAGGGTGAATAGCACCAGGTCTAGAACCCCAAAACACAAATTACATTGGTCAAAGGACGGGAGAAAAATGAACACTGGCTATTTGCCTAACAGGAATAAAAAATAGGTTTTACCTCTCAGGCCGACTCTCTGGAGCACTATGTTGAGAAGGATTCTGGGGCCTTGACTCTCAAATATGAGCCCCAAAAGCGGGTATCAGTTAACTGGTGAAGTCTGCAATGGGAATGAGGCCATGTGCTCAAGATTGCTGTCCTTGGCCTGGGTGGTTTGTTTGCAGATGAGGACAGATTGGTTGGTCCCCAGCAAGTGAGGGGACTCCTAGACTGATAGAAGAGTCAGGCCTCTCTGTGTCACTGAAGCTCAGGACCTGTCTGTCAGGTCTCAGTCAGGTTCTAATCAAAGACTTAGGAAAAACACTGAGTGTGAGAGCGGGACAAGCCTGTTTATCATCATCAATGTTTGCTAAATTCCTTGTGAGCTGGCTGACCAGTTCAGATAGGCCTGGATTTGCAGCCCTCTCACCTTCACCTGCCTCAACAGGTAAGGAATGAGAAGATGCCATGGGGCCATTTGATCTGGCTCAAGACATTATCTTACTCAAGGAGAAGAAAATGTCAATACTAGAAAAAAATAAAAAAGCCTGGCCAGACTGGACCAAGCAATACAAAATGATCTGATCCACTGTATATTTTAAATTAAAACACTGTTGCTATCTAAACCCAGAAGAGCATGGCCTGTGTTTCTCTAACAAAGATCAAATCATGGGGATACCAGTTTTGGATGCTGGACCCGCCCTCGCCCTCCTCCTAAAAGCCAAAGAAATCTTGGGTCTTGGCCAGGTGTGGTGGCTCATGCCTGTAATCCCAGCACTTTGGGAGGGTGAGGCAGGCAGATCACGAGGTCAAAAGATCGAGACCAGCCAGGCCAACATGGTGAAACACTCTCTACTAGAAATACAAAAATTAGCCAGGCATGGCGGAGGGAAGGAAGAAGGAAGGAAGAAGGAAGGAAGGAAGGAAGGAAGGAAGGAACCAACCTTGGATCTTACATTCCAAAATCTTGAGTCTTACATTTGGTTATGTTCATTAGGAAATACTAACTCCTACCTCACCCCAATCAAAAGAAAGCCTTTCCCTTAAAGGAGAGCCTGGTGAAGGGCAAGACCAGGAACTGGGAGGGGAGAAAAAGGAGACACATTCTGAGTTTGAGCTAAAACTGTTCCTTGGCTATGGGGTGGGGAAGAAAGTTGAGCTTTGGCGCTCTCTGGGCACAGAGTCTTCCTGCTGCTCCTGGGAGTGTGAATAGGGTAGAGGGTGCTCCCCGGGGACGCTCTGCGTGTGTCAGGAGGAGGGCAAAGGTTAGTGAATGGATGACCCTCAGGTATGATGAAGTCCTTCAGATCCCAGAGAAGGGTTGAAGAGGCAATAGAACCTCCTTCCCACCTTCCACCCCCCAATTCCCAGAGAACTCGTGCCCCCAGATCAGTGGAGCAAATTTCGGCGAGTGCGAAGGTTCCAGGGAAAGCCCCGTGTGGGTGCAACAGGGATGTGCCAGGCACTGCTTGGCACTTTCCAAAACCCCGGGGTCTGTCGTGGCAGGAAAAGCACCACCCAAGCTTAGCATGTCACCTCAGGGAGGAGGAGCCAGGTGGGTCTCCGCAGCTCCAGGAAGGGCTGCCAGGTCTGGGGCTTCGGGGCTTCCCCGAGGGCAGAGAGGAGCACTTCGGGCCCTAGCGATTCCGAGCCGACCTTCAGGGATCAGTGCTCCGGAACTCCGGGGGCGAGGAGCCACGCCCGGGCAGTTTCGGGCTCCCGAGGGTGGGGAGTCGGTGCCCGGCAGCGGGCGGGCCGTCTGCTGCCCGGCCCGGCGCCTACCTCCCCGCCCCCCGGCTTCCTGCGGAGGCCGCGGCCGCCATGTTGTTGTGGGGCTGAGGCGGCGCCCGCGGAGCCCAAGCGGCCGTGACAGGCTACGCAACAGGTTCGCTGGCGGCGGCCTGACGACCAAGCCGGCTGCAGCGGCGGCGACGGCGGCAGAGCAGGGTCTCCCAGCGCCTGCCCGCTCCCAGGTTGCTGGTGCCGAGGAGCGCGAAGTCGCGCTGTGACGTGAGGGAGGAGCGGCGAAGGCGCCAGGTGGGTGAAGCTGCTCGCGGGGCTGCCGCAAGGCGAAGGGCAGGTGCGGACGCTGCGCCCGCCGCCTCGAGGCTCCGCGGGTTGGGCTGAGGCGGCTGCGCGCTCCGCACGACGGGGACGGGTCCTCCGGAGTACGGAAGGCCCCCGAGCTAGGCCCCTAGCGGGCTCGGCGGCGGCGGGCGGAAGCCTCTGGCCCCGGGTTCCTTCCCTTGCCGCCGGGCCGGGGCGGACGCCGAGGGGGCCTGGGCTGGGCTTCCCCTTCCTTGCGGCCGAACCCCGGCCCCCGGTCGCGGCCTCGTCTGGCAGGTGGCGGACGCCGGCGAGGGTCGGGGGCGGCGTGGCCCCTAGCTTTTGGGGTGCGAGCAGAAGAGAGCTCTGGGGGCACCCGCACGTCTCCTCGGGGACCCATTTTATTTTCGCGGAGTTGGTTTTCCTTGCTGGCAAGGGTTGGTGCGGAATGTCAGGTGAGCCGCATCCCGGTGCGTCAAAGTAGCCCGAGTCACGAGAGGCCAGTGGGCGGATGCTTGGCGTCCACGGCTCGCGTTCCGCGGGAGTTGGAAATGTTAAAATTTACCTTCAGCGTTATTGACTTCCAGGGTATACAGGAAGCACCGAGCGATATAATTTCTCAGGACAGATAAAGTTTATTGCTTTTTGTTTGTTTTAAAGACGTCTGCATGTGCATAGCGAATGGGTAAACCGAGGCTGAAACTGCAGATGGCTTTGCATTCTGTAGAAAGGTAATCCATTGGGATTTATTAATTATGCCCTTTGTCGCTCCAGAATTACCAATGGCAAGTGTGCTTTGTTTGAAACTTGTGTTAATAATGAAATAGGAATATTTTTTGATAGAGCCACCCCTTTATGATGGGAATTGTTAGCAGAGAAATAACTTGCTGTGCTTCACGCTTCTGGTTTGTTTCACTAGTGTTTGCTTGCTTACTCAGAAATAGGCAAGGTGTGACTTGAACTTTTGTGTTTGTTAGTCAGCTCAGTTTAGGTAGCATAAGCTCTTGTAGGTTAAAGCTTCTTAAGAGTTTCAAAAAATTAATTGCCTCTCTCTCTGTGCTAGTTTGCTATATTGTTAATCAGTGATAAAACCCAAAACCTACCTAGAAACATCAGATAAAACATTTACGTGAATTAATGACATCCCTCAAAATTTAAAGATACTGACAACTCTGATGTGTTCACCTTTAGGTTTTTTTGGCCGTGCCTGTGATGCTCTTGTAATTTAAAAAGTAAAGTGGATGTATTTTATGTTTTTGAAAATGTGGAAGAATGTGCATTGTAGTATTAATAAGTAGTTGAAAAGCTTGCATTTTTTCACCCTTCCATGCATTGATAACTATTCCCTGTGCTCACCTTTATAATAATGACAGGTAAACTCGTCGGAGAAAACTTGACCTGTACAGAACTATTGAGCAGGGAGGTACCATTGTTCAGTACATCTCAAGGCTAAAATCTTGATCTCTCCTGAATATGAGGAGGTGTGTTAGGCGTGTTCTGGGGATTGGATTAATAGTGTTACAAAATTGGTATTTTCACAAAAATAGCATGTACCCCAACCATAAGTCAAACTCGGCAGCTTTCAGCAAGCTTTTCTTTTTTCTTTTAAAAAATCATTTTACCTTATATAGTCAGTATATCTTTTTTTAAAAGTAGAAAATTCCTTATGAAACCTTAGGATTTTTAGTTTTAATGTATTGTAGAGTGTCACAAATGTCCATCTTCAATAAGACAAAAGGGTCACATATTGGCTGTATCCTTCAACTATACTTTCTTCAGTATTAAAATATGTTTACCATGGTTGTCATTTATCAAAACTGTAACTGCATGTTAAACTCTGTGCTGTTTTACATAATCATTTAAAGCTTACTAAGACCCTAGGAGTAATTATTATTCTCTCATCAAAAAGATAAGTGAAATGTAACCTGAAGTTTAACTGACAACTCTAGGTCTCTGAGCTAGTAAGTACAATAGCCAGATAGCCAGGTTTCAAGCCAAGATCCTTTTAACTTCAGCACCTGGGCCTTATCTGGTATAGTCATCTTGGTTCATAACTTTTAAAAAGAGTTATATGGGCCTGGTGCAGTGGCTCATACCTGTAATCCCAGCACTTTGGGAGGCCAAGGTGGGTGGATCACGAGGTCAGGAGTTCGAGACCAGCCTGGCCAATATGGTGAAACCCCCATCTCTACTTAAAAAAAAAAACAAACCCAAAAAATTAGTTGGGCATGGTGGTGCACCCCTGTAGTCCCAGCTATTCAGGAGGCTAAGGCAGGAGAATCACTTGAACCCTGGAGGTGGGGGTTGCAGTGAGCTGAGATCGTACCACTGCACTCCAGCCTAGGCAACAGAGTGAGACTCCGTCTCAAAAAAGAAAAAAAAAGTTATATGGTTCAGTAAAAAATACTTGTTGGTAAATGAGTGAGAGTACATATTAGTACTCATTAAGTAGCATTTTTATGTATTAAATTTAACTTGTAAAATGTTTATATTAACAAGTTCCAGAAATGATTCAGAATAAACAAGTTACATTACCAAAAATGTGATATATTTATTACTATCTAACAGTACATTTTCTTTTTCTTTTTTTGGATTCTAGTTTTTTTAGTTTCCTTATTTATGGAAAAAAATTTGTGGAAAAACGATTTTTGAAGAAGGCAGACTTGGGTGCCGATTTTTTCCCTTTATTTCTTCGAAAAAAAAAAATACGGGATACATGTACAGAACGTGCATGTTTGTTACATAGTTATATGTGTGCCATGCTGGTTTGCTGCACCTATTGACCCAACCTCTAAGTTCCCTCCCCTCACTTCCCACCCTGAAACAGGCCCTGGTGTGTGTTGTTCCCCTCTCTGTGTCCATGTGTTCTCAGTGTTCAACTCCCACTTATGCATGAGAACATGAGGTGTTTGGTTTTCTGTTCATGTGTTAGTTTGCTGAGGATAATGGCTTCCAGCTTCATACATGTCCCTGCAAAGAATATGATTTCATTCCTTTTTATGGCTACATAGTATTCCATGGTGTATATGTATCACATTTTCTTTATCCAGTTTATCATTGATGGGCATTTGGGTTGGTTCCCTGTGTTTGCTATTGTAAATAGTGCCACAATAAACATACCTGTGAATTGTGTCTTTATAGTAGAATGACTTATATTCCTTTGCATGTATACTCAGTAATGAGATTGTTGCGTCAAATGGTATTTCTGGTTCTAGATCCTTGAGGAATCACCATACTGTCTTCCACAATGGTTGAACCAATTTACATTCCCACCAACAGTGTTAAAATGTTCTTCTATTTTGCCACAGCCTCACCAGCAGCTATTGTTTCTTGACTTTTTAATAATCACCATTCTGACTGGTGTGAGATGGTATCTCTCATTGTGGTTTCGATTTGCATTTGTTGAGCTTTTTTTCATATGTTTGTTGGCCGTGAAAATGTCTTAGAGAAGTGTCTGTTTATATCCTTTGCCTACTTTTTGGTGGGGTTGTTTTTTTCTTGTAAATATGTTTAAGTTCCTTGTGAATTCTGGATATTAGACTTTTGTCAGATGGGTAGATCGCAAAAATGTTTTCCTATTCTGTAGGTTGCCTGTTCATTCTGATGATAGTTTCTTTTGCTCTGCAGAAGCTTTAGGTCCCATTTGTCAACTTTGGCTTTTGCTGCAATTGCTTTTGGCATTTTTATCATGAAGTCTTTGCCCATGCTTATGTCCTGAATGATATTGCCTAGGTTTTCTTCTAGGGTTTTATGGTTTTGGATTTTACATTTAAGTCTTTTAATTCATCTCGAATTAACTTTTCTATAGTGTGTAAGGAAGGGGTCCAGTTTCAGTTTTCTGCATGTGGCTATCCTGTTTTTCCCAACACCATTTACTGAATAGAAGATGCTTTCCCCATTTTTTTTTTTTTTGTCAGGTTTGTCGAAGATCAGATGGTTGTACAGGTGTGATGTTATTTCTGAGGTCTCTGTTCTGTTCCATTGGCCCATTGGCCTCTATGTCTGTTTTGGTTACTGTGTGCTGATTGTTAAAGACAGGATTCCAAGTATGAAGTAGAAAAATAAGAATGTTTACAATTAGTTCTGTAAGTGGATAGATCTAAAGTTGAAGGTACATCAGAAATACTGTATTTTTTACTTGAGTTCATTTTTTTGATTTTGCAGAGCTGTAGAGCACAGACACTAATGTTAGAGTTCTCTTGAGTAAAGTGTGAATATAGGTATTCTTGAGGAGGAGAAACTAAACTGGTCTTAAAGGATATGACAGCAAAGAGAAAGTGGGAGAGGAAGGGAGGAAACCGAACAGAGTTAGGACAGTTAATAGATCAAGAATTATATATTTTCACAGCTCCAGGAGGGCAGCATATTTCATTTGCAGAATGTATAGTATTGTTTTGAGAGGTTCACTCAAAATATAATTTCATAGCTGCATCAGGACATTAAATGATTTATTTACTTGTGTAGCCAGCAGAGGATTATGACAGACATTTAGTGGATTAGGGGACTGTTACCAGATGCTAAACACTCGTTTTATTTAACCAACTGTTTCATGTTCTTTGGATCATTTTCTTCGTGAATGCATATTCATTTTAGATAAAGTTTATGTGGTTGTAATAAAAATTTCATTTATTTTTATCATAACTATAGAGTAAAAGAGTATAGCCTCTGAACTTAGACCTCCTGCTACCAGCTCTGACACCAAATAACTGTATGATTTTGGGCAAGTTACTTTAATTCTCTTTAGCTTCTGTCTCCTCATCTGTAAAACGAGGAAATATTACCAGCTCCTACTATTGTTACATGTAACATAAAATGCTTAGCACAGTGACTTCTGCCTAGTGTAAGTGCCTAATGTTACCCCTTATTTTAACTTGATTCAGTGACAAATTTCAAACTAACCTAACATAGTCCTTATTTTGATCTTTGTTTTACCCAGTGACTGGAAAGTAAATTAGCCTTTTTGCCCTTAATTTTTAATCTTACTATCAGAATAATCTATATAAGAAGGCTGGAAAGTAGGGTAGAACAGACCCGCAGTCCCACTGGGCTCAATTTCCAAATTTGTTTTTAACATTCCCAAGGGGCCTATGAAAATGTTTAGTGAGGCCTCCTTTAAAGTGTGATTTATCTTGGGCCAGCCCCGCAGTTGGTGATGTCCCTGGGCCTGAGACCCTTCCAGGATGAGCGTGGTGATGGTATCAGTGCTAACAAGGTAACCATGATAACTTGTAATGGCTTGTAGTGTATGGCTTGGCACTTAGTAAATATTGATGATTGATGGCTGCTGTTTTAATTTTCATAATGATAAATATGCACATTTATATAAAAATGTAAGTTTTAAGTTGTAAGAATATAAGGAGTTTTCATGTTATTACGTGATCTCACTGAACTTGATCACAAAATAGCTTTATTGAGATTTAATTCACATATATGAATTTGATTTTAAGTGGAAGCATGATACTTAGTATATTCCTTTATTTTTGGACATTGATTTTGTAGTTTTTTTTCAATGATTACTAATGCTGCTAAGCTTTGTAATTAAAGCATTTCCCACATTTCCTGTTATTTTCTTATGACAGATTCTCAGAAGTGAAATTATTGATTTATAGGATAAGAATGTTGGTAGGAGTCTTGGTATATGTTTTCAGAGTGCCTTCTGAAGAGTTATAACAGTATGCACTCCCATGGACTATGACCGCAAGCACCCAGTTTCGTTCATCTTTGCCAGTCCTGGGTGTTAGCCAGTGTTTTGTTTTGTTTTTGAGACAGGGTCTGGCTCTGTTGCCCAGGCTGGAGTGCAGTGGCAGGATCTCAGCTTACTGCCATCTCAGCTCATTGCAGCCTCCTTCTCCTGGGCTCAAGCCATCCTCCGACCTGAGCCTCCCATTGGGATCAACTAATTTTTTTGTAGTTTTTATTGAGACCACGTTTCCCAGGCTGGTCTCGACCTCCTGAGCTCAAACAAATCGCCCCCCCCTCAGCCTCCCAAAGCGCTGGGATTACAGGCATGAACCACTGTGCCTAGCCTCGTTTTCTTCATTATTAAAGATTTTAACATTTATTAGCTACTTTTATTTCTTCTTTCATAGATTATTAGAGGTCTTAGTGTTTTCGTTATCTATTTTAATAACCCTGTGTACATTAAAAATATTAACTGCTGATCATGTGTTACGATTTTTCCTCATTTCTTTACGTTTTAAGTTTGTTTTCAAAGAAGTATTAAATATTTATTATATAGATTATATAGAATTTGTTTATTCTTTCTTTTGTTTTCTTGTATGGCTTCAAAACTTAAAAGTTGTCTTTGTTTCAAAGAGGTGATATTTTACTTGAAAGTGAAGCATCTATCTGAAATTTTTTTCCTCTGTACTTTTAATTCATGTCAAGTAAATAGTTTTGCTGTTATATTTATTTAGTCTTGATATGAGACAGATAACTATAGGCTAAATAGTCAGCTCCCCTCAGTACCTCTTATACGGATACAGGCTGAGTCACAAGCTATTCTTAGGTGTTTTTATTCCCCTTTATGTGGGTGAATTGTTTTGTTCAGAGTTGTTGACTATTCTTTGAAAATTGGTTTAATTTAAATCTTCAATAGAATTTGAGTACTAACTAATTTCAGTATTAGTTTACTCTTCCTGTTCTTCTATGCCTCCTGCCTTATTGGTTGATTCTTTGAAGGCTAAACTCAACATTTATAAAAATCAGAGCTTATAATTTGTGCTTAAAAATCTAAAGAAGCTGGGCGTGGTAGCTCATGCCTGTAATCCCAGCACTTTGGGAGGCTGAGGCGGGTGGATCACCTGAGGTTAGGAGTTCAAGACCAGCCTGGCCAACATGACGAAAGCCTGTCTCTACTAAAAACACAAAAATTAGCCGGGAATGGCGGTGGGAGTCTGAGGCAGGAGAATCGCTTTAACCTAGGAGGTGGAGGTTGCACTGAGCTGAGATCACACCATTGTACTCTAGCCTGGGCAACAAGAATGAAACTCCAGCTTAAAAAAAAAATCTAAACTGAAGTTGCTAAATTGCAGAACTAGAATTAAGAACTAAGTTTGTATAGAGAAGTTATCTTTGAGGATTTAGGTCTTAATGCTTTGTATATTTGGACTTAAGCCTCTAGAAATTATAATAACTTTTTTTCTCAAATATTGGTTAAAGTGAGAAAAACATGTCCTTTTATTAATAATTGGAAAAACTCCAATTTGTTTCAGTAAAACAAATTAATGATTCTAATGAAAATAATGTTGAAATAATTGCAATCATCATCATTTACGGGAATCTTCTATGTGCCAGATGTTTTCTAGACGTGATATCTAAGCCTTAAAATAACCCGGCATTTAGGTACAATTACAGTAGTACTTGCTTGTCTGCAAGGAATACATTCCAAAACCCCTAGGGGAGGCCTGAAACCATGGATAATACAGAACCCTGTATACACTGACACTATGTTTCTTTCTGTATATACGTACCTATGATAAAGTTTAATTTATAAATTAGGCACAGTAAGAGATTAATAACTAATAATAAAATCGAACAATTATAACAATGTACTGTTAACAATTTCAGAGATATGAAACTTGTTCTTACAGTAGGTCTTAGCAACCTCAGCATACAAATTTTTCCTTTCCATATTAAGTTGAGAACTTTCACCTTTTCACTTAAAGGAAGTGGCCTCTCCTTGGCATATTCGAATTACCAGCATCACTACTCTTGCACTTTGGGGTCATTACTAAGTAAAATAAGGGTTACTTGAACACAAGCACTGTGATACTGTGATAGTCAATCTGCTAAGTGAGACAGCTACTAAATGACTGATGGGCAGGCAGTGTAGACACAGTGGATACCCTGGACAAAGGTATCCCTGGATAAAGGGATGACTTTTGTCCTGGTTGGGATGGAGGAGGGCAATACAAGATTTTACCAGGATACTCAGGATGGTGCACAATTAAAAATTTATGGTTATTTCTGGAATTTTCCATTTTATATTTTGAGACCATGGTTGACCACAGGTAACTGAAACTTCAGAAAATGAAACTTCAGAAAGTTAAGGGGGTCTATTGTATCCACATTACTAGGTTAGGAAATTGAAGCTCTGTCATGTGGAAGTTCACAAAGCTAGGAAGTACTCGCATTGGGATTCAAACTCAAGTTGCTGAGTTTTCTTCTGTGCAGTTGAAAGAATGCTAACCCGTGCTTATTTTATTATTATTGTTTTTTAGACAGAGTCTTGCTCTGTCACCCAGACAGGAGTGCAGTGGCACGATCTTGGGTCACTGCAATCTTTGCCTCCCAGGTTCAATCAATTCTCCTGCCTCAGTTTCTGGAGTAGCTGGGATTGCAGGTGCCCACCACCATGCCCAGCTAAGTTTATATTTTTAGTAGAGATGAGGTTTCACCATGTTGGCCAGGCTGGTCTTGAACTCCTGACCTCGTGATCCACCCACATCAGCCTCCCAAAGTGCTGAGATTACAGGCGTGAGCCACCACGCCCCGCCTAACCTGTGCTTATTAAATAATATTTTAGTGCCTACCATGTGGCTGACTGCTGGGCACTAGGTATATGAAGTTGAAGAGCCATTCAGAGGAGCTCATGGTCTAATAGAAGTAGGGCAGGCATGGAAACAAAGTAACAATGCTAGCTGGTATGTAGTTTAATGAGATAATACAAGACAAAATGGGATGGTGGCAAAGGAAGCTATCATTAGTGGAAGTGTTACTCAGAAGGTAGGTAGTTCCACAGGTGCAGAGAGAGGGGGCATGGGAATAAAATCAAATGGAGGTGGAGGTGGGGAGATATTTCAGCTCTGGAAAGGTAGACAGAAGAGAGACCCTAAAATACCTTACATGCCATGTGAATGGATTTTAAAAAAACCAGCTCTGTTGTGACATATATTATAAAATTCACCCTTTTAAAATTTATAGTTCAGTGTTTTTAGTATATTCACAGACTTGTGCAACCAGTTTCACTATCTAATTTTGAACATTTTCGTCATTCTTAAAATAACCTCCTATACCCAATGGCAGTCACTTTCCATTTTCCTCAGCACCCCTAGCTCTAGGTAGCTACTAGTCTACTTTCTGTGTCTATAAAATTGCCTATCCTAAACATTTCATATAAATGGAATTATACAATATATGGTCTTTTGTGACTCACTTCTTTTAGTTACCGTAATGTTTTCAAGATTCATCAATGTTGTAGCATGGATCAGTACTTCATTCCTTTTTATGTCAAATGTACCACATTTTGTTTATTCATTCATATGTAGTTGATGGACATTTGTTTCCACTTGGTTGCTTCTACTTTTTGGATATTATGACTAATGCTGCTGTGAGAACTTGTGTACAGGTTTTGGGACATATATATATTTTCATTTATCTTGGACTCATACTTAGGGGTAGAATTGCTGACTTACATGGCAACCTATGTTTAACATTTTGAGGAACTTCTGAATTGTTTTCCAAAACAGTTGATCTATTTTATATTCCCACCAGCGATATATTTGAGTTCCAGTTTAGGAGGTTAATTTTATACTGTTGGTGAGCCATTACTTAGAGTCACAGTGGAAAAATTGTTGAAAATTATTAGCTTAAGCTGGGCACAGTGGCTCACATCCCAGCACATTAGGAGGCTGAGGTGGGTGGATCTCCTGAGGTCAGGAGTTTGAGATCAGCCTGGTCAACATGGTGAAGCCTTATCTCTACCAAAAATACAAAAAATTAGTCGGGCATGGTGGCGGGCACCTGTAATCCCAGCTACTTGGGAGGTGAGGCAGGAGGATCGCTTGAACCTAGGAGGTGGAGGTTGCAGTGAGCTGAGATTGCGCCGTTGCACTCCAGCTTAGGCAACCAGAGTGAAACTCCATCTCAAAAAAAAAAAAAAAAAGAAAATTACTGGCTTAGATTAATGCTTCCTTAATATGGTCTAAGACACACACTAGAGATCAGAAGCTTTTCCTAAGGGATAATGAACCAGAATTATAAAATGTCTCCTCTTTTCTCAGGGGCTATTGTTACTCCATTCCCATAACCTCTGATATTATGTATTACAACGGGCTACCTACTAATAATCTGAGTTATTAAGAATTGCTGAAATTAAGTATTCACAAACTAAAATTAGCGAGTTTCTAGAGCTTACTGAGGGCTGGAATTTAGTTTTCTTCTAAGAAATCTGTCAACTATACCATGCTTTGGCAGCACTAGAAAATTAGTACAATGCATGCTCACATTCAGATAGATACTGTTTTCATTGCATCAGTGGTGTTGTTTCAAAGTGGTTGTGGTTCCAATTGCTGTTATTCTTGGATTAGTATAATTGTAGAATTAATGTTACATTTATATTTTTGTGGACCATTTTGCTCTTCTGTACTTGTTACATTGCTGCAGTTCTTCAATAGGGAGTTATTTGTGTACTAGAAAATGGGAGGAGGTGAGTAGGTTGGATCTCTTGTCCTACTTAGGTGGGTGATGGTTAGATTGGTTTGGGAATGAGGCTGTGCTCTGTCTATGGAGTAGCCATTCTTTTATTCCTTTAAAAAATAGTTTGGGAATGAATGGATTACATAATTAGAAGGGTCTTTCCCACTTCATTATCTTAAAACTTTCTTTTAAGAATGAGGATTTGTGTATGTTATCATTAAACATTTAAGCTATGGGATATATGAATCCTCTGAAAGTCTACAGTTGGCTTTGGAGGTGTGAAACCTTCGGAATTATGTGCCAGATTTTGTACATTTGTGTTTTTCCAGGGAGAACAACCATGGGTTTTATCAGATTAGGAAAAAAAGAAGTCCATGACAGAACAACTGTGGGTTTTATCAGATAAGAAAAAAAGAAGACCATGATCACCCAAATTAAAGAATTCAGGTTGATGAAAAGAATTTGTAAATTCATGGTTTGGAATATTCGGGGGAAGTGAGACCTTGCTTTGGTTAGGTGTTGCTGTCAGTGAAGGATGTTTTCTGGGTATGCTGTTGGTTTTAGTATAACAAATTCGGTGTTAGAATAGCTCTTTTTAATTTTTTTGCTGGTAATTTTTTTTCCTGTTAGATTTTGGAGTTTGCTTTAAAAAAAAAAATCCTCGTTGCATATTGATGATGATGGTTGTTGTTGTAGAGACGGAGTCTCACTATGTTGCTCAGGCTGGTCTCAAACTCCTGAGCTCAAGTGATCGTCCTGCCTTGGCCTCCCAAAGTGCTGGGATTACAGGTGTGAGCCACTGCAACCAGCCCAAATTTATTATTATTTTATGTATGCTTTCTTGGATGACTCTTTTGATGTTATGTTCAAAAGTGCTGTTTCTGCACAGTGATAGTATGCTTTATTTGTAGTAATGGAAGTATATTGTTAATTTAAAAAAAACACTTCAAATTGGCTTGATGGTATAGAAAAATGGACGAATGCTTTTCTGCCCATTAGCCATTAGCTGCTACTTTGAATTTCTTTACTCTTCTGTTAGTGTTTTGGTTGAGATCTGAAAATACCAATCACAGATAAAAGTTATTCACATGCAGGCCCTTATGGGGTATGGCATCAGCTTGGATGCCAGGCTCTTTCTGCCTCTGCAGTAGGATGTATTCATAGGAGTGTACATTTCCTCTGTAGTTTTTAGCACTGGATGTAGCATGGCTGGATTTGAGATGAAATGGTAATTTCAGTTAAATGCTTTTAGTAAAAGAGACTTGTTACTTATTATCATTTATAATAAACTAAAAAATAGACAAGGCTGGCTGGGTGCAGTGGCTCACATCTGTAATCCTAGCACTTTGGGAGGCTGAGGCGGGTGGATCACTTGAGTTCAGGAGTTTAAGACCAGCCTGGCCAACATGGTGAAACCTTGTCTTTACTAAAAATACAAAAAATTAGTTGAGCGGGGTGGCGGGTACCTGTAATCCCAGCTACTTGGGAGGCTGAGGCAGGAGAATCGCTTGAACTTGGGAGGTGGAGGTTGCAGTGAGCTGAGATCGTGCCACTGCACTCCAGCCTGGGCAACAGATTAAGACTCCATCTCAAAACAAAACAAAAAAAACAAAAACAAAGGCAAGGCTCTAAGTGCTTGGCTGTTGGGTTATAAAATGGCACTGCTGATATTGATATGAATTGAAATTGATAGTATTAGGCCAGGTGCAGTGGCTCATGCCTGTAATCCTAGAACTTTGGGAGGCCAAGGCAAGTGGATCACCTGAGGTCAGGAGTTTGAGACCAGCCTGGCCAACATGGGGAAACTAAAAATAACAAAAATTAGCCAGGTGTGGTGGCGGGCATCCATAAACCCATCTACCTGGAAGGCTGAGGCAGGAGAATCGCTTGAACCTGGGAGGCGGAGGTTGCAGTGAGCCAAGATCATGCCACTGCACTCCATCCTGGGTAACAGTGAGACTCTGTCTCAAAAAAAAAAAAAGGAAAAGGAAGAAAGAAATTCATAGTATTTGAAAAACTAGTTTTAAGCTTGTAAGTTTACCACAGACTTCTCTTTACTGAAGAGTAAGAGCTTTACTAAGATCTTAATATTTGTTTTTTACTTTTACTTTTGGTTTATTTCTATAGATATAAGGTCTCACTGTCATCCAGCTGGAGTTCAGTTGCATGTTCATAGCTCACCGTAACCGTGAACTCTTGGGCTCAAGTGATCCTCCTACCTCAGTCTCCTGAGTAGCTGGGACTACAGATGCACACTACCCACCACACCCAGCTCATTTTAAAATTATCTGTAGAGATGGGGTCTCATGTGTTCCCAGGTTGGTCTTGACCTCCCAGCTTCAAATGATCCTCCCACACTGGCCTCCCAAAACACTAGAATTGCAAGCATTAACCACCATGTTTAGCCTTAATTGTTTTTAATTGCTAAACATTTTGGTGTATGGTTCATATAAGATTAAAAAAAGAAAAACCCAAATTTGCATTCGTAGTCTATACAGTTCCTATTTTATTTTTTGAGATGGAGTTTTTGCTCTTGTTGCCCAGGGTGGAGTGCAATGGTGTGATCTCAGGTCACTGAAACCTTTGCTTCCTGGGTTCAAGTGATTCTCCTGCCTCAGCCTCCTGAATAGCTGGGATTTCAGGCATGTGCCACCATGCCTGGCTAATTTTGTATTTTTAGAGAGATGGGGATTTCTCCATGTTGGTCAGGCTGGTCTTGAACTCCCAACCTCAGGTGATCTGCCTGCCTTGGCCTCCCAAAGTGCTATGATTACAGGTATGAGCCACCATGCCCGGCCTTTAATTCGTATTTTTTTAAAATTTATGTTATATAATAAACACTTTTAATTTCCTATAGACTTGAAATTATCATTTAAAGGTAAATATTCTGAGTGAATATAACTTAAATTTTTGCTTCTTTCTCTATTTTTAGATAAATTAGCTTATTTATATTTTTCCTAATATTGATAAAACTATACTGTGCATCCTTGCAATCTATTTTCCTTCTTTATTTTCTTAAGATAAATTTCTGTACGGATCAAGTGGATATTTTGTTCTTAATGAATGTGGCCAAAATTAGAGGCACATGTTTACTCTACCTGTACTCTTCTACTTCTGAGGTATTTGCTTTTTATAAAATTGATAGACTTTATTATTTTTTGAACAGTTTTAAATTTACAGAAAAATGAAGCAGATAGAATGAGTTCCCATATATCCTTTTATGCACCCCATACATAGTTTCCTTTATTATTAATATTTTACATCAGGATGGTACATTTGTTAGAAATAATGAATCAATATTGATTTATTATTAACCGAAGTCTATGCATTATTTCAGTTTCCTTAGTGTTTACTTAACGTACTTGTTAAGTTCCAAGTTACCACATTTCATTTAGCTGTCATGACTCCTTAGACTCCTCTTGGTTGTGACAGTTCCTTACACTTTCTTTGTTTTTGATGACTTTTTTTGACAGTTTTGAGACTTTACTGGATAGATACTATAGGAGATATATAAATATATTGTAGGCATATTGGAATTTGATGATTTGTCATGCTTGGACTAGGTTAATGAATTTTTGGGAGGAAGATCACAAAGGCAAAGTGCTACTTTCATTTTATCAAGAGCACTTACTGTCTGCATGCTTTATGACTGTTGATGTTGACCTTAATCACCTGGCTGAAGTAGGATTTTTCAAGTTTTTTCTCTCTGTTAATCCCTCGCCCTCCTTTTTGTGCTGTACTCGACCTTTTTTTTTTAGACAGAGTCTTGCTTTGTCGCCGGCGCCAGGCTGGAGTGCAGTGGAGCGATCTTGGCTCACCGCAACCTCAGCCTCCTGGGTTCAAGCAATTCTCCTGCCTCAGCTTCCCAAATAGCTGGGACTACAGGTGTGTACCACCACACCCAGCTAATTTTTGTATTTTTTTTTTTTTAGTAAAGACTGGGTTTCACCATGTTGGCCAGGATGGTCTCAATCTCTTGACCTCGTGATCTGCCTGCCTCGGCCTCCCAAAGTGCTGGGATTACAGGCGTGAGCCACCGTGCCTGGCCTGTACTCTACGCTTCTGCCTTTCCATCTTTATATGCTGGGATACAGTCTTAGGGGTCATAGAGATAAGTAGGTAGACATGGCTAGATACTGCAAGTGGTGATGGTAAAAGTGTAGAGCAAACAATTTGGACTCATATCCATTTCTTCACTCCAAAATAAAATCCATGTAGATCAAATATCTACATAAAACCCCTAAATCACAGAGCTACTAGAATAAAGTATAGGACAATTTTCTGGTATAAAACCTTGTATGACACAAGCCTTTCTTTGTATGACAAGACACTCACTAATCATAAAGGAAAGATTGATAAGTTTAAATCATATAATGAAAGATAACCTAAAGTTAAAAGGCAAACAAGCTAGATTAAAAGCATTTATAGCATATGTTATACGTAAAAGCTTACTATCTATAAATGTATCTGTTATAATGCGTAGAAAAAGATCTGTGGTTACTGGTCGTGTTGTTAACATTGGGTATTTTAAGAGTCTGATTGGGAATGGTGGTCAAAAGAAATTTGCTTTATTTGTATGTTTTAAGTTTTTGACAATGAGAATATAAATATATTACATGTATATTAAAAAATAAATTTTGATCTATCCTGTTGAATGTTATGTAGTATTAAAAAGAATATGGTATTTCTGACGGGTATTATCTTAGAAGAAGGTTAAGACACTGTAAAATACATATGGGTATATATACATTTATACAATACGTAAAAATAGGCTGTGAGAATGTATGTCAAATGGCTAATACGGTTATCTTGGAAATGGTACTGTGAGTGGGGTAATCAAGAGTGACTGTCATGTTTTGTTCTTCGTAATTGTACGTAATTTGAAGCCTTTGCTTTTGAATTATTTGTACAATAGAAATAAAAATATAGGGAAACAAAAGGATGAAATGGGGGAAATATGCACTCTCACATATAAAGATGCTATAGAACTATTCTATACAGTACCCTTTAGCAATTTGTAGTTAATCAGCACTTGAAATGTGGCTAGTTCTATATTGAGAAGTACTCTTAAGTGTATAGTAAGTGTAAAATCTGCAGTTTGAAGACTTAGTACAAAAATGTAAAATGTTTTAAGAATTTTTATACTGATCATATATTGAGATAATATTTAGATATAAGCTAAATAAAATATATTAACACAGATTTTACCTGTTTATTTTTACTTTTTATTTTTTTATTTTTGAGATGGAGTCTTACTCTGTTATCCAGGTTAGAGTGCACTGGTGTGATCTGGGCTCACTGCAACCTCTGCCGTCTCCCAGGTTTAAGCAATTCTCCTGCCTCAGCCTTCCAAGTAGCTGGGATTACAGGTACCCGCTACCACACCCAGCTAATTTTTATATTTTTAGTAGAGATGGGGTTTTAGCCATGTTGGCCAGGCTGGTCTTGAACTCCTGACCTCAAGTGATCCACCTCGAAGCCTCCCAAAGTGTTGGAATTACAGGCGTGAGCCACCACACCTGGCCTATTTTTACTTTTTAAAATGTGGCTACTAGAACATTTAAAATTACATATGTAGTCTGTGTTGTATTTTCATTGAACAGCATGCTATAGAAAATGGGCAAAATAGGCTGGGCGCGATGACTCATGCCTGTAATTCCAGCACTTTGGGAGACCAAGGCAGGTGGATCATTGGAGGTCAGGAGTTCTAGACCAGCCTGACCAACATGGTGAAACCTTATCTCTACTAAAAATACAGAATTGGCCAGCTGTGGTTGTGCATGCCTGTAATCCCAGCTGCTTGGGAGGCTGAGGCAGGAGAATTGCTTGAACCTGGGAGGTGGAGGTTGAGGTGAGACTGCGCCACCGCACTACAGCCTGGGCGACAGAGTGAAACTCCATCTCAGAAAAAAAAAAAGAAAATAGGCAAAATAATGAATAGGTAATTCATAGGAGAAATATACATGATAAATATATGAAAGATGTTGAGTTACCTAATCAGAGAAATGAAATTAAAAACAAAATTTGCCATTCAAGTTGGCAATATATAAAATAATTGTTTATACCAGATATTGGCAAGATTGTACAGAAACAAGTATGTTTACATACCAATAGGAATATAAAATGATACTATTAATACATTTTTGGAAAGCAACTTGATACCCAGTAATTCTCCTTCTAGAAGTATTGTCCTACCTAAATACTCAGTATATACATGAGGATGTTCAAAGTAGTATGATTTGTTAAGCAAAAAACTGGAAACCATCTTAATGTCTACCAATGGAAGATAGCTAAAATAAATTCTGGTACATCCATATAATAAAATGCTGTACACTGATTTAAAAGGATATGATTGATGTACTATATATTGCTATTGAAGGATATCTATATGTATAGTAAAAATATACTATTAATTGACTAGCATAATTTTATTTGGGTTTGTAAAATAACATGTTTGTTTATAATGCATGAAATAAATCTGGAGAAACAAATACCAAACTGTTTACTGTGGTAGTCAGGACTGGGTCTTCAGGTTCCCCCTACTCCCCTGTCTGTACTGTCTGCTCAGTAAATTTTTTGTGTTTGAGATTTTTGTGGGGCATGTACTTATAAATAACATTTGTTTGGAGAGGAAAGCTTAATTAATGGAAATAATGTTTGTGTAAAATTGCTTAAAGGAAATGGAGTATATTACTGGTATAAGTACTCTATAATATCTTTCTAAATTAAGTCAGAGTTAGAGGGTTGTTTCTCTAACCCCCATCTTATTGGTATTATGCTCTCAGCCTGTATTGAGAGACTTTATAGGTAAAGTCCAATTTAGGCTGTTTGGTAATATCTACTAAAATTACTATGTTCATATGCTGTAACCTGCTACTTACTTCCACTTCTAGAATTTATTTTTGGAAGCACATACCTGTTCGCAGACCTATATTTACATACATGTATGAAGAATGTTTATTGTAGCATTAATTGTGGTTGTGAAAAGTTGGTAACATGAAAAAAGCAGAACAATGAAGTATAACTTCATTTTTGTAAAAGTGGGATTTGTTAGTGTATAAATAGGAAATATCTGGAGCAATCTATTCAGAATGGCTAATGATTATTTTCTTGGTAATCAACTTTCACTTTCTCTTATACTTTTTAAAATGTTTAATTTTTCAGGTTGTTTCAAGGATCTTGTGCTAATTGACATTTGTATCAGCTAGGCGTTAACGTAGTACTTACTTTTTTTTTTTTATCTATTGTATGGTTCCTTGCATTGTTATTAGCCTTTTTTTTTTTTTTTTCTGAGATGGGGTCTCTCACTCTCTTACCCAGGCTGGAATACAGTGGCACAATCTTGACTTACTGCAACTTCCATCTCACAGCCTTAAGCAATCCTTCTTCCATAACCTTCCAAGTAGTTGGAACCACAGGCTCATGCCACCATTCCTGGCTAAGTTTTTTGTATTTTTGGTAGAGACAGGGTTTCGCCATGTTGCCCAGGCTTGTCTTGAACTTCTGAGCTGAAGGTGATCCACCTGCCTCAGCCTCCCAAGTGCTAGGATTACAGGCATGAGCCACTGCGCCAAGCCAGCCCTTCACTGTTTCATGTGAATAAGTATTCTATTTTTCCAGACCACTAGTTACTCTGCTTTTGCTGGCTCCGTAACCTCTGCTTAGACTGTTTTCCTTCACATTCATTCATTTTAACAAATGTTTTGATGTGTAGAGCCTAAGCTAATTTGAATGCAAGTTGAAATGCACATATCTGGTTGAGTCATGGGAACTGATTTGCATGTATCTTTCTCTTTTTTGGCTTGAAGAGGAGAGAAATTTTTGCTTAGACACTTGAGGGCCCAGGAGATTGAGTAGTCCATCTCTGGCTCTGCCCTTTGGACTGTTGTCTGAGCCTAAAGAAGTGAGACAAAGAAAGCTTGCTTTGGGAGGCTGCAGTGGGAGGATTGCTTGAGCTCAGGAGTTCGAGACCAGCCTGGGCAACACAGGGAGATCGCATCTCTATACAACATTTTTAAAAATTTGCTGGGTTTAGCAGCATGCTTCTGCTAAAATTTAAAAAATTTGCTGGGTCCCAGCCGCTTGAAAAGCTGAGGTAGGAGAATCACTTGAGCCTGGGAGGATGCGGCTGCAGTGAGCCATGATTATGCCACTGCATTCCAGCCTGGACAACATTGACTGTCTCAAAAAGGTATATATCTAAAAAAGAAAAGAAAAATTGTAAAAAAAAAATCTGTACTTTTTCAACTGCTCTTTCTTCTGCGTCTAAATTTATATATGCCTTCATTCATTCTTATTGCCCTTCCTGAATTTTATTCTCAGAGCCAGGAATATCTGTCCCAGGTTCCAACTTCGTGTTCTAGAGCTGTCTACTACTTCTTTTTCTGGCCCTAACTTGGGTTAGGTAACTTCTTTTCCATCTCCTTTTTGTAAATTAAATCTATCTTTCTTTTTTTGTTTAAAAATAGTTTTGTTCTGTCACCTAAGAAGTAAAGCCTTATAATAACTTTGCCTTCCTTTCTTAATCTTATCTTTTCTTCTATTTATTTATTTATTTTGAGATGGAGTTTCACTCTTGTTGCCCGGGCTGGAGTGCAGTGCGCAATCAGCTCACCACATCCTCTGCCTCCCAGGTTCAAGTGACTCTCCTACCTCAGCCTCCTGAGTAGCTAGGATTACAGGCATGTGCCACCACTCCTGGCTAATTTTATATTTTTTAGTACAGACGGGTTTCTCCGTTTTGGTCAGGCTGGTCTCAAACTCCTGACCTCAGGTGATCTGCCCACCTTGGCCTCCCAAAGTGCTGGGATTACAGGCGTGAGCCACCCCACCTGGGTTCTCCTATTTATTTTTTGGGAGGAAATCTTGCTCTGTTGTCTGGAGCTATCTTGGCTCCCTGCAACCTCCACTTTCCAGGTTGAAGCTATTATTCTCCTGCCTTACAGGCACTACCTACCACGTCCGACTAATTTTTGTATTTTCAGTAGAGATAGGGTTTCACCATGTTGACCAGACCGGTCTCCTGACTTCAAGCGATCTGCCTGTCTTGGCCTCCCAAAGTGCTGGGATTATAGGCATGAGCCACCGCACCCTGCCAAGTACATTCAACTTAATACTGTGTTTTAAATACTGGCTCTCCGTGACTTAACACAGTGAGGTCCAAAATCAATAGCATGACTTACTGTTTTTCTTAAATTGTGTGATCTTGGTTACTTTCTTTATCTCTTTGGCTTCTATTTGTTTTTTTACATTATTTTGTTTTAGAGACACTGTCTCACTTTTTCACCCAAGCTGGAATGCAGTGGTGCAATAGCTCATTGTAACCTTGACTCCTGGGATCAAATGATCCTTTCGTCTCAGCCTCCTGAGTAGCTAGAACTACAGGTTTGTGCCACCATACCCAACTAATTTTTTAATTTTTTGTAGAGAAAGAGTTTCCCTGTGTTGCCCAGGCTAGTCTTGAGCTCCTGGGCTCAAGTGATCTTCCCTCTTTGGCCTCCTGAAGTTCCAGGATTGCAGGCCTGAGCCACGAACCACAACTGACCTATTTAGTTGTTTCTAAAATGAAGAGTATGGAATTCAGTATGTTGTCATTTATTTCTTAAAAAAAAAATCAGATGAAATCTTATGGAGACGTCTCAATATATAGCCCAAAAGCAGAGCTACTCTCATTGAAGTTGGTATCCCTTCTAACCTTCCCCCTTTCCTCCCTACCCCACCTTTGTTATACCTCCTTTAAACTTTTAGAACTCCAAGGAGCATAATTTGAAGACTCCTGGGTTTCTTAAGGTCTCTTTTAACTCTTTCTTTTGAGACAGAATCTCACTCTATTGCCCAGGCTGGAGTGCAGTGGCGCAATCTCAGATCACTGCAACCTTTGCCTCCCAATTTCAAGCAATCTTCCCACCTCAGCCTCCTGAGTAGCTGGGACTACCACACCTAGCTAATTTTTGTATTTTTTTGTAGAGATGGGGTTTTGTTGTGTTGCCCAGGACTCAAACAATCTGCCTGCCTTGGCCTCCTAAAGTGGTGGGATTACAGTTGTGAGCCATCACACCTGGCCTCTTGTGTCTCTTAAGATGAAATTATTTCTTTGAAATTATATAACTCTCAAATCACACAGTTTTTGAATAGGAGTAGTTTTGTTGTTATATTGGCTCTTGTGCTTTCCTTCTTTTAACTAGTCCTTCTCTCAGGTCCAGAAACTTCCTTTTTTTTTTTTTTTTTTTGAGATGGAGTCTTACTCTTGTCACCAGGCTGGAGTACAGTGGAGTCGCTCACTGCAACCTCCACCTGGGTTCAAGCGATTCTTCCGCCTCAGCCTCCCGAGTAGCTGGGACCACAGGTACGTGCCACCACGCCCGGCTAATTTTTGTATTTTTAGTAGAGACAGGGTTTCACCATGGCCAGGATGATCTCAATCTCTTGACCTCGTGATCTGCCCGCCTCGGCCTCCCAAAGTGTTGGGATTACAGGCGTGAGCCCCCATGCCTGGCCGAAACTTCCTTTCTTTATAACAGAGCCTATCTGCACACTGTACAATGTCATTCACTCCAAGGATACTTGGAGGTCACTCAGTTTGCCACTGATCTCATGTTAGATAATTCTTACACAAATATTACCTCCTTGATTACGTGTACCTTACTTTGATTTACCTCTCAAGTATTGTTTGTTCTGTTTTCTGAGTTCTTATGACATTCCCCAAATCCCTTTCTTATTATTTTTGTAAAGATGGGGATCTTGCTATGTTGTCTGGGCTGGTTTTGAACTCCTGGCCTCATCAGTTCTCCTTCCAACAACTTCATCTCTCAAGTTGTTTGGATTATAGCTGTGAGCCACCACACCTGGCCAAATCCCTTTATTATAATGACCGTTCATCTTTGATGAATAAATGAATGGTAGAATGAAATAATGAATGCATAGGTAGGGAATGTATTCTGTAAATTTCATCTTCCTGCAGAAACTATAAAGTAGTAGGTAATTTTGCTCCAGCCCTTCTTGTGTTGATGAAAAGGACCAAATCCTCTAAAATATTTGAAGAGATTTATTCCGAACCAAATATGAATGACAAGACCTGTGACACAGCCTTCAGGAGGTCCTGAGAACATGTGCCTAAGGTGGTTGGGTACAGCCTGTTTTTATACATTTTAGGGAGATAAGAGACTTCAATTAGATACATTTAAGAAATACATTGGTTCTGTCCAGAAAGGTGGAACAATTTGAAGAGGGAGTGGGCTTCCAGTTTATAGGTAGATTTAAAAATTTTCTGGTTGACAATTGGTTGAGTTTATCTAAAGACCTGGGATCAATAGAAAGGAAAAGACTGGGTTATGATGACAAGAAGTTATAAAGACCAAAGTGTTTTCTTTTCTTTTTTTGAGATGGAGTCTCACTTTGTTGCCCAGTCTGGAATGCAGTGGCATGATCTCGGCTCACTGCAACATCTGCCTCCCGAGTTCAAGTGATTATCCTGCCTCAGCCTCCCGATTAGCTGGGACTACCAGTGTGTGCCACCACGCCCGGCTATTTTTTTTGTATTTTTAGTAGAGACGGGGTTTCACTGTGTTAACCAGGATGGTCTTAATCTCCTGAGCTCGTGATTCACCTGCCTTGGCCTCCCAGAGTGCTGGGATTACAGGCGTGAGATGAAGCCTCTGAGTAGCAGACTTCTGAGAGGCTAGATTGTAAATGCTTCTTATCAGGCTCTAAGTTTGTGTTGATGTTAATGCCAAGAGAGGTTTAATGAGGCATGTTTGATTTCCCACTTCTCATCATGGCCTGAACCAGCCTCAGATTAAACTTTTAACAGTGCAAGAAGGAAGTCCATCAGATGGTTGGGGGGGCCTTGGAATTTTATTTTTGGTTTACATTCATATAGAACTGACCTTGATCTCCTTGGGAACTAAATGAGGCAGGAACATTTTTCTCAACTAATCAGTAAGTATAGTTTGGAAGTTGGCTGTGTGTACCTGGTACATGCTGGGAGTGGCAGAGACACTAGAGAATTTTATAAAATACACCTGAAGGAAGCCGGGCGCGTTGGTGCACACCAGTAGTCCCAGCTACTCGGGAGGCTGAGGCGGCAGGAGGATCTCTTGAGCTCAGGAGTCCAGCCTGGGTAAGGTAGTAATGCCATGTCTCTTAAAAGAAAAAAATAAAAATTAAAAAAAAGCCAGGTGTGGTGGCTTACACCTGTAATCTGAGCACTTTCGGAGGCTGAGGTAGGCAGATCACAAGGTCAGGAATTTGAGATCAGCCTGGCCAGCATGGTGAAACCCCCATCTCTACTAAAAATACAAAAAATTAGCTGGGCATAGTGATGTGCGCCTGTAATCCCAGCTACTCGGGAGGCTGAGGCAGGAGAATCACTTGAACCCAGGAGGCGGATGTTGCAGTGAGCTGAGATCACACCACTGCACTCCAGCCTGGGCTGTAGATCGAGACTGTGTCTTCCCACTCCCACCTCCAAAAATACACACACACACACACACACACACACACACACTCTCTCTCTCTCTCTCTCTCTCTCTCTCTCTCTCTCTTTTTCTCTCTCTCTCTCTCTGTAGGAAATTGATGATTGTGCTTTTGAATGTCAGACTATTAGTCAAATTTATTTAATAAAAATGATTCAAAATATTGAATCATGAAGTAATGACAAAACCCGAGCCACCTTCTTCACTCTCAATAAAAAAACTTTCAGAATTCAATGGGAAATAAATCTTTCCTAAAAGTGTATTCAAAACAAAGAAAAGCTAAGTTACAGGAGAGCCATCTTACACAACTCTGATTTCTGCAGGGTTTAATGGAAGTAGGTTGGAGCCTGTTCTGCTTCCTATTGGTTTCTTTTCTGTATATTCATTTCATCATTGCTTCTTCCTGCTTGTCTTATTCACTTCTCTTTTTTTGGTGTCTCAACCATATTATTTACCCAATTCATTTATTCAGCAAATATTTATCAAGTGTTTTCTCTGGAAGATCTGGTTTAGAAATGAGGCATATGGAAGTAAATAAAAATGGTCTCTGCCCAGGACATGTGAAACAGGCAATTGTGAAATTGAAATACAGTGTGATAAATGAGTTTATAGTGGTGTAAACAAGTGTATGGACACACATAGGAGATAGTGACTAACTGCCTGGGAAGATAGAAGTCTTTCAAATTTGAATTGGGAATTGAAGAATGAGAAGAAAGTGATGACCATGACAAAGGGAGCAACTCTTTGTGAAGGAGTAGAGGAGAGGAAAAAAAGTCACTGTTTCAAAACAGGTTGGTATACTTAGGACTTATGAAAATGGAAAGTGCTTAGAGAATGTGATAAAGTGTGAGATACTAAAGAGGGTCATATTTCATATTAAGAAGTTTGGACTTTAACTTGTAATCAGTGGAAGATTTTCTAAGCAGGAAAGGGACATTAATGAGTGCTTTACGAAAAAACTAGTAGCCATGTGGAAGGGTCTGAGGCAAGAACATTTATTTCGCTCGTATTCATACTGTACAATTAATAAATATCCCAGGTGATATGAGTGGGCAAGTTGGAAAACTTTTAAAAACACTGGGCCAGGCGCAGTGGCTCATGCCTGTAATCCCAGCACTTTGGGAGGCTGAGGTGGGTGGATCACCTGAGGTCAGGAGTTCGAGACCAGCCTGGGCAACATGGAGAAACCCCATCTCTACTAAAAATACAAAAATTAGCCAGCCATAGTGGCAGACCCTGTAATCCCAACTACTCGGGAGGCTGAGACATGAGAAGCACTTGAACTCGAGAGGTGGAGGTTGCAGTGAGCCAAGATCACACTACTGCACTCCAGCCTGGGGAATAGAGCAACTCTCTCTCTCAGGGGAAAAAAAAAGAGGACTATGGGCACAGTGGGTCTCGCTTGTAATCCCAGCACTTTGGGAGGCCAAGGTGGGAGGTTCACTTGAGCCCAGGAGTTGGAGACCAGCCTGGGAAATGTAGTGAGGTCTCATCTCTACAAAAAAATTAAAAAATTAGCCTAGCATGGTTGAAAAAATTAAAAAATTAGCCTAGCCTAGTAGTTCCAGCTACTCAGGAGGCTGAGGTGGGCAGATTGCTTGAGCCCAGGTGGTAGAGATTTCAGTAAGCCGAGATAGCACCACTGTATTCCAGCCTGCATGGCAGAGTGATACCCTGTCTTAAAACAACCAGAGCACTGAACATGTACATCAGAGATGTGGTTTCTGAGACCTTTGCTACTAACCTGTGATCTTTTACGAGTCTGTAGTTTTCCCATCTTGAAAATTGAGGGTTTTAGACTAAATAATAATTGTAATTATTATTATTTTTTTTTGAGACGGAGTTTTGCTCTTGTTGCCCAGGCTGCTGGAGTGCAGTGGTGCAATCTCAGCTCACTGCAACCTCTGCCTCCCAGGTTCAAGTGATTCTCCTGCCTCAGCCTCCCAAGTAGTTGGTATTACAGGCATGTGCCACCATGCCTGGCTAATTTTAGTATTTTTAGTAGAGACACGGTTTCTCCATGTTGGTCAGGCTGGTCTTGAACTGCTGACCTCAGGTGATCTGCCCACCTTGGCCTCCCAAAGTACTGGGATTACAGGGGTGAGCCACCTCTCCTGGCCATGTAATTCTTTCTGTAACTGTCCTTCTTAACAAACAAAAACCTCAACTTGTGTCATGCAAGGTGGCTCACGCCTGTAATCCCAGCACTTTGGGAAGTTGAGACAAGCAGATCACCTGAGGTCAGGAGTTGGAGACCAGCCTGGCCAACATGGCAAAACCCCATCTCTCCTAAAAATAAGAAAAGTAGCCAGGTGTGGTGGCATGTGCTTGTAGTCCCAGCTACGTGGGAGGCTGAGGCAGGAGAATCACTTGAACCCAGGATGTAGAGGTTGCAGTGAGCCGAGATTGTGCCACTGCACCCCAGCCTGGGCAACAGAACAAGACTTTGTCTCAAAAACAAAACAGAACCCTCAACCTTAATTAAGTGACTTTTCACTTATAATGGCTATCACTTTTTTTTCCTGAGGCTTACCCACCCTTTGTAAAAGAAGGATTTCCTGCTTTTGTTCTAGCATTTCTACTTTTTTCTGTGTGAATATATTTTCTACATTGTCCGAAGTACGTTTGGCAATTACTCCAAATTGCATCTGAATCATATTAAATTGAAGCAGTATTCTTTGCCTTATGCCTACTATTTACTCAGTATATTTTCTTGCTTTCTACAAAGGTAACAATGCTAATTCTCCAGTAATTTTTAATTAGCAGGAAAATCATATGAATATTCTAAAAACCATACATAATTAGCAGCGTTCCAAATATATGATGACTGCAAAATTGCCAGAATTGCCTGTCACTACATGTCATCATCCCCTGTGGCGTAGAAAGGGGTGTTTGTTGGATGCTGACTTCAGTTGCACTTGCCTGAAACAGGCACCAGTCATATACCTGGGAGATTCTAGTTACCCTTTTCTTCCTTTCAGAGAGTTATACCAAGAGATAAACAATTTGCACTCCCTAATTTATGTATGTGATGGATGCTGTCCCATGTGTTGGGAGTCATCTCTGGCTTGTTTTTCTGCTCCTGAACAAATGTGCTAACAGTAAGTTTTCCTGCTGTTTGCAGGAACCTGTGACACATTATCTCCATTTAAGAGCGTAAGAGGCAGATAAAGCCCATGGGAAGTTCATGGACTTTAGAATTAGATAGGCTTGGGATTGCATTCTGGCTTCATGACATACTGAATTTGGGCAAGTAATTTAACCTCTTCAGTTTCTTCTGTGAAATGAGAACAGTATCATCTGCCTTGCAGATATTGTGAGAGGAGTATCAGTATTGTCAAAGATGCATGGTAGTACCTGGCACCTGGTAGATAAGTCTACAAGCTTCTCAGTGTCTGAAGCTTCTTGTGCAGAACCTGAAATATACTAGATTTGCAGTGAATAGTCAGCATGACACAGTACATCTACTGTGATCAACAGAAGTGTATTGAATTAATGGTAAACAGTACATGTTAACTTATTAATTGGTTTTTGAAAAATGTAAAAGTTTTTGGTGTCTGTTGCATTTTCAGAATTTCAATGATAATTATTATTCAAATACTATTCTGCAAATAGACCAGTAGAATTGTTAAGCATTAGGTAATTATTCCACAATGGGGCAGAGACAATATAAATGTAATAGTTTTTTGTTTTTTTTTTTTGGGAAACTGAGTTTCGCTCTTGTTGCCCAGGCTGGAGTGCAGTGGTGCGATCTTGCCTCACTGCAACCTCCACCTTCTGGGTTCAAGTGATTCTCCTGCCTCAGCCTCGTGGGTAGCTGGGATAACAGGCATGTGCCACCACACCCGGCTAATTTTGTATTTTTAGTAGAGACAGGGTTTCTCCATGTTGGTCAGGCTGGTCTCGAACTCCAGACCTCAGGTGATCTGCCTGCCTCAGCCTTCCAAAGTGCTGGGATTATAGGCGTGGGATTTCAGGTATGTTATTTAAAACATACCCCAAATAATATGTTTTAAAAGGTTGTTAGTGCCAACAAAATATACTACCGTATTTAGATGTTACCACAGTTAATCAGATGTTACATTCAACATAAATGTTACATATAATATGGTACCTATATGCATGGGTGGTTAAATTCCTCATACCAGATGATCAACATTCTGTAATACTAGTACCTTCAGCTTTATCCAAGGGATTTGTCCTTATTGCCAGTAATATTATTAATACGTGGTTCATTCTCAGGCTTTATTTCAGAATTATGCCTGTGATTATTGAGCATCTACTATTTGGCATTCTTTTTCTTTTTCCTTCCAAGCTAAACTATATCCAACTTTATTAAAGATAATTTCCAAAAACATGACATTTCAGGCAGGACATGGGCAGATAATCATTGACAGTATACAACTAACTAACTTTCTCTCTCTCTCTCTCTCTCTCTCCTTCCTTCTTTTTTTTCTTTCTTTGTTTCCCTTCCCTTCCTCTTCTCTTCCCTTCCTCTTCCTCTTCCCTTCCTCTTCTCTTCTCTTCTTTCTTCTCTTTTGAGGTGGAGTTTTGCTCTTGTTACCCAGGCTGGAGTGCAATGGCACGATGTTGTCTCACTCTAGCCTTCACCTCCTGGGTTCAAGTGATTTTTCTGCCTCAGCCTTCTGAGTAGCTGGGAGCCACCATGCCCAGGTAATTTTGTATTTTTAGTAGAGACGGGGTTTTACCATGTTGGCCAGGCTGGTCTCCAACTCCTGACCTCAGGTGATCTGCCAGCCTCAGCCTCCCAAAGTGCTGGGATTATAGGTGTGAGCCACCGCACCTGGCCACAACAACTTTCGAACTCGCTCCTTCAGTAGACTACCAAAAATCAGAAAGCCACTCTAAAACCCAATGATGCTCTGAACAGGGAACATTTAGAGTAAGGTTGACATTTCACATTGAGCATATTGTTTAACAACTTTTCATGAGCCGACCCTGACTTTCAGGACGTGAAATGAAAATGGCAGAATTTATCTAAATATCTGCAATCTAGGAATGGAACTACTGCTCTTTTGACAGGTACCGTCTCAGTGGCATCACTGGAAAGTCCAGATTGCTTGACACACTGGTAACTAATGATTGGGGGTCAGGTTCCAACAGATGTCTGAATTTAAGGGTGTTAAGTCTATACTGAAAGATGGAAAGGGAAAAGAGGACATAAAGACAAATTTGTTTTTCCATACTCTAAGGCTTTTGTGCCAAGGTAGCCATGTGTGTCAAAGTCAGGGAATCCTTTCTCTTGGGAGCCAACAGGAAGGAAGTCTCTCAAAACTAGAAGGGAAAGATGTTTTCCCAACATTAGTCCAGCTTTGGACTAATTCTTTTAGTGACATATGGCTCTTCCCCCAAAACCAACAATGAAATGTTCCTTCTGTGTGCTAACAGCATAGCTTTAAAAAAAAAAAAAAAAGTAGGCCAGGTGCAGTGGCTCAGTGGGACCACTGTAATCCCAGTAATTACAGTGGGACCTGTAATCCCAGCACTTTG
Organism: Callithrix jacchus; assembly: GCF_049354715.1. Lineage (NCBI taxonomy): Eukaryota > Metazoa > Chordata > Mammalia > Primates > Cebidae > Callithrix > Callithrix jacchus. Next base: position 90,902,566 of record NC_133515.1, read on the forward strand.
GGAGGCCAAGACAGGTGGATCACCTGAGGTCAGGAGTTGGAGACCAGCCTGGCTAACATGGTGAAACCTCTTTCTACTAAAAATAGAAAAATTAGCTGGGTGTGATGGCACGCGCCTATAATCCCAGCTACTCGGGAGGCTGAGACAGGTTGCTTGAACCTGGGAGGCGGAGGTTGTAGTGAGCTGTGATCCTGCCATTGCACTCCAGCTTGGGCAACAAGAGTGAAACTAAGTCTCAGAAAAAAAAAAAAATTCTGCATTTTTATAAAACTTGATTAAAAAATACTATTTCAAACTGTACAGTCATCAGAAGTACGCAATTATAAAAAGTGTATACACTACACTTGGCATCTCCAGCACCTTCGGCTTTCTATGCCTGGTCTGTTTTGGCATCTCCATTTTCTGCAGGGTTATTCCCCTCCTTGCCAGCATCAGCTTTACCCTTTTTCCCTCTGGTACCTTCCCTCCCTTCTTTACAGGAGCCATTTTAGGCTTGGGCTCTGGCTTTGGAGGAGCAGGTTTAGCAGACAATCTCATGGATCTTCCCTGTGGTTGTTCTTCACCTTGGCGTTATCTCCTTTAGCATCCCCTCCAGCCTTTCTCTTGGGTGTGGTGGTGGCCAGGGTCTGGGCTCAGGATGCCGCGGTGTGCAGGCTTTGGTCAGTCCGGGTTTGTTCTTGCCTCTTTTTAAATGGGTTCCTATTTGGCATTCTTTTGTATTCACAGAATACATGATGACCCACAAATGGTTCTAGACTGATAGATGATTTGTGAGTTTTAGACCTAGATCTAACTGATTAGGCCTTGTATCTGTGGGATCCTGTCCCTCATTGGTCTTTCTGTTGTTAGAGCCATCTTTAATAATTCACATGCTATTATGCAGTTATAAAATGCATTATTTGCAGTGGTGGGTGTTCTCCCACATTTTAAAATGGTCTCAGCCACAGAACACTAATAAATAAGGGCCCTTGCTACTACATATTTGCTAAGTAGATAGTTTGTTTTCAGGCATACAGCTTATTTTAACATTACTTATGATTTAAAATTGAGGAAGTATAAAAATATTATATTTGTTTGCAGTATTTCTGTATTTGAGGAAGTTGTAGTCATAACTTGATTTATGGGACTTCCTTCTGTGTTCATTTTTAAAGCTAGCTATATCACAGTTCACCAACTCTCACAAACTATAATTATGGGAGTCATCTTTGATTACTTTTATTCCATAATCCCTCATATTCAAAGAGTCACAGAGTTGTGCTTGTTTTGAGCCCTGCACTGCTTTTGCTGTTCATTCCGTCTTCTCTGTCCCTGCTGCCAGGGTCGTAGATCAGGTGCCAGATATTGTTCTTATCTCTGCCCTGGTTGGTCTTCCTGCTTTAGTCTTGTCCTTATTCTTTACAACTGTTTGTCTGTCTAAAGTGAAATCTATTGGTGTCACTCTTTAAAACCTTTCAAAATTCCTGTCAGCTCCAGTTTCAAGTCCAAGGTTCTTAACATTATAATTATAACTAATTCTTACTCATTTTTTAAGACTCAACAAAGTACCTCCTTTAGGAGTTCCTTACCATCCCACCATGGTTTTGGCATTTTTCTGTATAGTAAGCAACTTCAATACCTAGAGCTTACACCTTCTGAGAAAGGAATGAAGAAATTCCACTTGGACATGGATGAAATTTCCTCTTTCCCAGGAAGAGTAGGGTGACAGCTGAAATCTAAGTGTGGTAACAGTTTTAAATCTTCATTGCAGTAAAGCTTATTAACATCTAAAGAAATAACGTACACTCTGAGAGAGAGGATGGTATATAGTAGCAACATATAGCAAGAAACAGAAAAGCTGGGAGTCCAGAGTAAAACTGACAGTGCCATTCAAAGCACTGTTGGAGGTTTACCCCTCCCTATTGCCCAGGCCTGGCTTATCTTTGTGTAGGCAGCTGTATCAGACTGTCGGTGCTTGATGCCATTTACCATCCTAATCACAATGAACTGCCTTTGCTCACCACACAATGATCGGGTTAAAACTTGATAGATTAAAGTTTGCTCTATAGGAAGAAAATCTCGTCAGTTCTCATAAATAAATGAATTGGATTTATATGCCAGTTTTTTGTGAGTTACTTTTGGTGGTTATACTGATAGTCATATTTCTGAGTCATCAAAGCTGGGGACTAGATCCTTGAGCACACTAAATTCACTAAGATAATGGTATCCTGTAACAGTTCTTGGCAGCTTGTTAGCGAGCTTCTCTGGTGAGAAACTTTGACCACATGTATATACCACTTCATGCCTTCTTTGTTTAAATGACGGTGCAAATATTTTTCTTAGGCTTCCAGAAATACTAATATTTAAATGATTTGGGTAAATAGATGACATATAGTGTGATCTTTTAATATAGTAGTGTTTTCCTGCAATATTATAATCCATGGCTTTAATTACTAAGTGCATTGCTAGAAGTTTGATAGGCCTTCACTTCCTAACTGGTCCCACTCTTGTGGAACAGGCTGGGCATGGTGGCTCACATCTGTAATCCCGGCACTTTGGGAGGCTGAGGCAAGTAGATCACTTGAGCTCAGGAGTTCAAGGCTAGCCTGGCTAACATGGTGAAACCCTGTCTCTACTAAAACAAACAAAAATTAGCCGGGCATGGTGACGTGTGCCAGCTATTCAGGAGGCTGAGGCAAGAGAATCACTTGAACCTGGGCGGCGAGGTTGCAGTGAGTGGAGATTGTGCCACTGCACTCCAGCCTGGGTGACAGAGGGAGAGTCCGTCTCCAGGAAAAAAAAAAAAAGCCATGAAAAGATTTATGGAACAAATTTTGAATTTTTGACAGCTGAATAATGAATTCAGGGTTCAAAATGATTCTGTACTCTACTTTTCTGGATGTTTGCAAAATAGCAGCCATTTGTTGAATATCCTATGTGGCAGGTGGTTTACTGGATTATGTTTAAAATTATTTCTTCGAAGTATTTTTATAGATGAGTAATCTCAGTCTCAAAACAGGTTAAATAACTTTTCCATGGTCAGTCTCAAAACAGGTTAAATAACTTTTCCATGGTCACAGCTGGGAGAATAGCAGAGCTGGGTTTGAACCCAGAGCTGTGAATTTCCAAAGTCCCTTCTCTTACTAGTATAGAGTGCTTGCCCAGCACCTTTAGTTATGTTATGTTAATAATTATGTGTGTGTTTTAGTGATTGCTTTTATACTATTTTATGAACCCCTTTAGCTCAATTAAATGGCTGCACTACATTTATTTTGAATATTTTTCTTGTTTGGGAGTTTAAAAAAAATAATAGTGTGGGCTGGGTACAGTGGCTCATGCCTGTAATGCAAGTACTTTGGGAGGCTGAGGTGGGTGGGTCACTTGAGGCCAGGAGTTCAAGACCATTTTGGTCAACATGGCAAAACTCCATCTCTACTAAAAAACACAAAAATTAGCCAGGCATGGTAGCGCATTCCTGTAGTCGCAGCTACTCAAGTGGCTAAGGCATGAGAATTGCTAGAACCCAGGAGGCAGAGGTTGCAGTGAGCTGAGATTGCACCACTGCACTCCAGCCTGGGTGACAGAGTGAGACTCTGTCTCAAGAAAAAAAAAAAGTATGGATTTTCATGTTATTATTATTACTATTTTTTGAGATGTAGTCTTGCACTGCTGCCCAGGCGGTAGTGCAGCGGCGCAATCTCAGCTCACTGTAATCTCTGCCTCCTGGGTTCAAGCAATTCTCCTGCCTCAGCCTCCCAAGTAGCTGAGACTATAGGCGTGCGCCACCATGCCCAGCTAATTTTTTTGAATTTTTAGTAGAGGTGGGGTTTCACCATGTTGGCTAGGGTGATCTCGATCTCCTGACCTTGTGGTCCACCCACCTCAGCCTCCCAAAGTGCTGGGATTACAGGCGTGAGCCATCACACCTGGCCTCATGTTATTCTTATATACTTAATTTATACAGTTGATTTATTTTCTTCATTCCCAAATTAATTTCTACAAGAAGTTGGTTCATGCCAAGGGTTTCTTTATTCATATCTGCTAGTAAATATGTGACTGTTTTTTAAATTAAGACAGCATGATTACACTACAAAATCTCTTACCCTTCCTCAAATGTAAATTCTGCCTGCAGAAGCTCTGCATTGTTTTCTGTGGAAGTGTGAGCTGAAGGGGACAGACCTTCCTACTGCTTAGCGAATGCACTAAGCTGTGATCTGCCCTTGTGGTATTACCAACAGCACAATGTTTTTATGTTGCAGATGGCTGAGAGCTAACAAGGAAAACTCAGGACCATGATGGCTCAGTTTCCCACAGCTATGAATGGTAAGCAGCTTTGTGCTTGTGGCAAATTGAGGTTATGGAATTATTTTTTGGTAGAGGTATAAAATATTCATGTAGATAATTTTCCTTAAGCGTATAAATACAAAACTTGAAGTATTCTTGTTGAGAATATTTTGAAACACTGCGTATATCTTCTTTAAGAATATTATGTCGTAAATCCCGTGGCTATAATCTGGACTATGTGTTTGCCATTGGGCAGTTTGGAATAACTGAAAGGTATATTGTGTTTGATGCATAAAACTGGATGACAGTCTACAGCCATACCACTCTGAATACGCCTGATCTCATGTGATCTTGGAAGCTAAGCAGGGTTGGGCGTGGTTTGTACTTGGATGGGAGACCGCTTGAGAATACCAGGTACTGTAGGCTTTTGAAAAAAAAAAAACTGGATGACAAAAAGCAGAGTGCTATAAGGTGACTATTAAAGGTATTTTCCTAGTATAAGATGACTGTAAACTGATGAAGCCAATAATTTAGTAATATTTATGGAAGATTACATTTTCCCTTTAGTTAAGATTATGTATGCCTGCATGCATAATTGTTTAATATGAAACATTTTAAAAGGAAGTGCTGGCTGGGTGCAATGGCTCATGCCTGTAATTCCAGCACTTTGTGAGGTTAACATGGCGAACCCCTTCTCTACTAAAAATACAAAAATTTGCTGAGTGTGGTGGCAGGCACCTGTAATCCCAGCTACTTGGAAGGCTGAGGCAGGAGAATCACTTGAACTAAGAGGCGGAGGTTGCACTGAGCCAAGACAGTGCCACTGCATTACAGCCTGGGAAACAAAGTGAGATTCCATCTCAAAAGAAAAAGAAGAAAGAAAATGCTTAGGTAATTTCAACAATGAAAAATTTTTAAAGTTTTGTTCTGATTGTAGTTTTAGTTCTTTTCCCAAACACTAATTAACTACTCTTAATAGGTATTTACTGTGTTTGTCATTTATAATTAATTGAAAAAAATGCGTTGTATTTTTAAATTGCTAAAGAAGTCTAGATACTGAGTTCTTAATTTGTGGTAAATTGTATTAGCTAATTGTAGATAAATATCAGGAAATAGAGAATAAACTCAGTAATTCTTTATCATTTAAATTGAAAACAGTAATATTAAAGAGCATTAAAAAAAAAAAGGAGAGTTGGGAGGCTGAGGCAGGCAGATCATGAGGTCAGGAATTCAAGACCAGCCTGACCAATATGGTGAAACCTCGTCTCTACTAAAAATACACAAAATATTAGTTAGGTGTGGTGGTGCACACCTATAGTCCCGGCTACTCAGGAGGCTGAGGCAGGAGAATCGCTTGAACCCAGGAGGTGGAGGTTGCAGTGAGCCAAGATGAAGCCATTGTACTCTAACATGGGTGACAGGCCAAGACTCCATCTCAAAAAAAAAAAAAGGAGGGAAGAAACACCATCTTCACAAAGCAATTCTGTTTTGATATTACTATCTGGTGTTAATCAGTTTTCTTAAAACTTGTTTTCAGACCTAGGGCCAAATTATTACATTGTTAATGAAGAAGATACATGTTGTATATCTAAAGTTTTATGCTTCAGGATTTAGGAAAGTCTTGGAGAAGTGAATTATTTGTATAAAAAGTAGAATCAAATTCTAATGTGTGGTAAGATCCTGTGGGTCATTTAAGGATAGACTTGAGGTTAAGATTTTGTTGTTTCACGTTTTACCTTTTCAGAATCTATTATTTAAGAATTAATGTGAGTATTGCTCCTATTGGGAAAATAGGATGGGATTATAAAGATAGATGCCACAGACAATCTTTAATAATTTAATAATTTTTCCATAATGAGTGATACCTGTAAGTTTAAAATTAGGGCAGTAATTATAGTAGTAACATGATATACTCAAGTTTGAGGATTTTTATGCCTCATACAAAGGAATTTGCATTGAACAGTTGAATTGTAAACTTAAGCCAACATGTTAATCAGGTTTATAAGCAAAATTAACATAAAGCAGTACAGTCCCGGTCCTCCTTTATTCTGCTTCTTCCATTCCATAAACATTTGTTTATCTGCTTTGCAGCTCATTGCATTATATATAAGAGATAACATTGAGAACAAATGAAATATTCAACCACAAAAGAATGATTATGTGAATAATAATCTGAAATTTTGGAAAATTCATTTAGAAGTGGTTTATAGGAATAGCGATAGTAATTTTTTTTTAATTCTGGAGAATTAATTGCAAATGTAGACTGTGGTATACCTTCCTACTTAGAAGATTGAAGATAACTTAGACATATCTAATTTAAGTTCAATTCAAGGTTTAAGATGTTACTGAAAACAGCATTCATGTGTATGTAGTATACTACTTTGTAATATAGTATAGTAGTTTACAAAACTTTGCTCCTCACGGATTGTTAAATTTTTTTGATGGCCATTGCTATTGGGACTTGTCTATAAGTATGCCTGTGTGTGAATGTGTGTGTATATATATGTGTGTGCATATATATATATATGTATATATATGTGCATGTATATATGTGTGTGTGTGTGTGTGTGTGTGTGTGTGTATATATATATATATATATATATATATGTAAAAACAGAGATGACACTACTTACTGGATGAGCCCTAGCCTATAGTAGATATTCTGTAAATGTAAAATGTTTCTTCTTCATTGACTATGAGAGCTTGGTTGAAAGAGCTGGCAGGTAAGATGAGAATAAGCAACAGAAATATTTATGAGAATTCCGTATTTTCAATATCAGTAATGAGTTGGGGGAAGCAGATAGAATTTTAATATTTTCTAACATTACTATTAGACATTGTAAAAGGTTGTTAGCTTTTTAGGGAAGTATTAGACCTCAACCCCCAAACTTAGATTTTTCTGTCTCTTTGGTAAGGCTTTCAGATAAATATAGACAAGATTGGGAGGTTTTTATTGAAGTTCAAAGTAACAAACTTTTGCCTCTTCAAGGGGTTCTGTTAGTTGATATATTCTAAATAAGAAAGCCAGGATTGAATTAACTATTTTTAAATTGGCTTTGAATTACATGTATTGGCCAGTTTTCTTATTTCAGTGTTTTGTTTGTTTGTTTTGAGACAGAGACTCCACTCTGTTCCCCAGGTTGGAGTGTAGTGGTACGAACACAACTCACTGCAGGCTTGACTGCCTAGATTCAAGCAATCCTCCTGCCTCTGCCTCCTGAGTAGCTGGGACCACAGGCATGAGCCACCACACCCAGCTAGTTTTTACATTTTTGTAGAGATGGAGTCTCACTATGTTGCCCAGGCTGATTTTGAACTTCTGGGCTCAAGTAGTCCTCCCACCTTAGCCTCCCAAAGTGCTTGGATTACAGCCATGAGCCACCATGTCTGCCCAGTGTTATCTTTTTATTCCTAGAAAATTTTTGGTACATTAATACTTTATGTTTTAATCTGATTAATGTTTTTTTTTTGAGACGGAGTCTTGCGCTGTTGCCCAGGCTGGATTGCAGTGGCATGATCTCCGCTCATTGCAACCTCTGCCTCCCGGGTTCAAGTAATTGTTCTGTCTCAGACCAAGTAGCTGGGAGTACAGGTGCACACCACTACGCTCGGGTAATTTTTGTATTTTTAGTAGAGATGGGGTTTCACCATATTAGCCAGGCTGGTCTCAAACTCCTGACGTCAGGATCTAACCTCCTTGGCCTGCCAAAGTACTGGGATTACAGCTGTGAGCCACCATGCCTGGCCTAATCTGATTAATTTTTTAAAAGGTTTTTTGAATACTACTTAAAAATTATTATAATGCTTTAGAGGACATTTTTATTCTCTAGGTTAACATTAATCCAAATAATATATAATCATGATTGTTGTGTGTGATTTTCTTGGCTGGTGGAGTCTCTTACATTAGAGTCTGTGAATTCCTTTAAGTTGTTCTTTTTTTTTTTTTTGAGACAGAGTCTTGCTCTGTTGCCCAGGCTGGAGTGCAGTGGCATGAAGGTTGCTCACTGCAATCTTAACCTCCCAGGCTTAAGCAATTCCTTTTGCCTCCAGAGTAACTGGGACTATAGACATGAGCCACAATGACCAACTACTTAAAAACATTTTTGTTTTTAGTGATGGGGTTCTTACTATGTTGTGCAGGCTGGTCTCAGACTCCTGGGCTCAAGTACTCCTCCTGCTTCAGCCTCCCAAATTGCTGGGCTCTGCCCAGCCAAATGGTTCATTTTATTCATCTTTGTACTCCATAAATGCTTATTGAATGAATGAATATGAAGGTGTCAAGATTACTGGTTGGAGACATGAGGGACTAAGCAGTAAGCATAAACAGATAGGTTGAGTTAGCCCCTGTGAAAACATATAGCCAAGGAAATGTGAGGAGGTAGTAATACATATAAATAAGAAAGCATCATACTGTGATGAGCATTGGTGCAGCAATTTTGATGCAGTAGAACTCTGTTTTGTCTTAGGATAACAGTAGTCTGTCACTGCCTGGGAATATATACTCATGTATGTTAGAGCAGCTTTTAAGCCTTCCTAATCAAACTCTTCAGACTTAAAATAATCTTAAGGTTTCTAACTAAAGAGCCTTAGTTTTAGGCCATTACCTGAGAAAGATTTGAATCCTCTGACTTAAAAAATTATATTGTTCCCTGGGATTGGATTGAATAAGGAAACTAATTTATTGAGCACTCTGCATATGGCAGGCATGAATTAGATGCTTTATATTTTTGTTTTTAGTTTATTTTAAAATTGGGCTTATTGGGGGTGTAATTCACTCTTTTAAAGAATACAGTTTGATGAGTTTCTAAAACTATGTATAATCATATAAATTGGGATATAAAACATGTGTATCACCTAAAAAGTTCCCTGTACCCCTATACCTCCACCCTTAGCCACGTATTATTGGCATCCACTAATCAGATTTCTGTCCTTATAGTTCTGCCTTTTCCAGAATGTCAAATAAATGGAATACACAATATGTAGCCTTCGGTGTCTGGCTTCTGTCACTTAGCAAAATACTTTTGTGATTCATTCATAATGTTGCATGCATTTCTCCTGTTTACTGCTGAGTGGTATTTCATTGTATAAATGTTTATCACAATTTCTTTATCTGTTCAGGTGCAGAACATTTGGATTGTTTACAGGTTTTAGTGATTATGACAAAATCTGCTATAACCATCAGAGAACATGTTTTTATGTGGAAATAGGTTTTCATTTCTCTTGGGTATTTACCCAGCAGTCTTTTGTTAATACTCAAGGGTCTATTGTTGGGTCATGCGGAAATGTATATTTAACTTCCTAAGAAATTGCCCAACTGTTTTCCAAAGTGACTATCACATTTGCTTTCCCACCAGCATATATGAGTTGCAGTTATTTGACATCATTGTCAGTACGCGGTAGTGTTAGTTGTTTTTGTTTGTTTTAATCTTCAGACACACTAACAGGCATGTAGTGATACTTTTTGTGGTTTTAATTTACATTCCCTGATGATCAGTGATATTGAGCATCTTGTCACATGTTTATTTGCCATCTGAATATCTTTGATGTGTCTGTTCAAATATTTTGTTCCTTTCTTTGTGGTGGGGGGGTATTATTTTCTAATTATTGAGTTGAATAGTTCTATATATATACTGACGTATATTTACTGGATATGTTTTGCAAATATTTTCTCTCAGTCTGTAGTTTGTCTTTTCTTAAGTGTCTTTTAAGAGACTTGGGGATTTTAAGAGAGTGGGAATTTTAGATGAAAGTTCAGTTTGTCAGAACATTTGAATAATTTTTGCCTTTTGTGTTCTAAAAAGTCACTGCATAATCCAAAATCACAGACATTTTCTTCCATGTTTTCTTCAAGAAGTTTTATCATATCTATTTCTGTGATTCATTTAGAGTTAATTTATGTATATAGTACAAGGTCGAGGTTCTTCTGTTGTTTTTTTTTTTAATATGGATATCCAGTTCTTTCAGCACTACTTGTTGAAAGAACTGTTTTCCACACTTAATTATCTTCACATCTTGTTGAAAATCAATGGAAAATATATTTGTGAGTGTATTTCTTTTTAACTACCAGCAAGGCGGATAGTTTAAGACTCTTAATTAAGCCTGAGTAGATTCCTGTCTTACCTTCAACACTTAACCAGTTTTATTACCTTGGGAAAATTATTTAATATCTCTATACCACTGTTTCCTTCTCTGAAAAACAGTGATAGCAATAGTTACCTCATGGGACTCTTGTGAGACTTACTTGAAGCAATGCATGTAAAGCTCTTAGAAAAGTACAGGACGCATGGTGAGTTTCATTAAGTGTTAGGTATAATGGAGGTTTATTACATATAATCTTTACAACAGGCCTGTGGAGTTAGATAATATTCCTAGTTTATAGAGGTGGCATCTGAAGTATAGAGAACATGAACATCTTACCCGTATATATTGGGACATAGTATGATGCAGAGTTCAGCATGCAGGCTCTGGAGTCAGGCTACCCAGGTTCTAATCTCAGCTCTGTCACTTACTGTATGACCTTGAGCAAGTTACTTTACCACCATGGGTTTTCGGTTTCCTTAACCTATAAAATGAGAATAATAATGGTATAATTTATTGGTTAATGCTGGGGGCTCAGTGAGTTACTGCATATAAAGTGACTGACATATAGTCTGGGTACAATAAAGGTGAGCTTCCATCTTTTTCATCTTTTGTTGTTGTCATTTTTTTTACTTTTAAAATCAGCATCATTTTTCTGAAGTTGTATACTAGAAAATCAGTTCTTTGGCTACACTGCTTGCCTTCCTAGTCACAGGAATCCTGACAGGTTTATTTATTTATTTTCTGATAAACTGATAAACTAAGTAGGATTTTTACTACATATATGGTATTTCCTTATTTAGAAAGTGTGTAGGTTTAGCTATTTTAGGTTCTTAGTTTTTCAGTACATCTGTTTCTTTATTTCTAACTACCATAAAACTCCTCTTTGAGAGGATATTTATAGATTTTTTTAAAACCCAGTCATTTAGGACTAAGAATAATTTGTTGAAGTCATATTAGTATGCAAAATTATAGTGAGCTCCTACTTTTCAGTGATATACTTTCCTGGAAAATTGTGTTTGTGAGGCAGATTTTTATACAGTACAAACAGGAATTATGTATGAGTTTATATACCTGAACATATTTGGTTCCTCATTGGCAGAAATGGAATAAACTGAAAAGATAGTCAGAACTATAGATGGTTATTAGTCATGTTGAATGTGTAGAGCTTTACAAAACCTCCTTAGACAGCTGATATAATCACATGCGAAGAGTGGAGAACAAAAAGCTAATCCCAAGCTCAGGAAGTAACCCCCCTGTATTTGCAATGCAGACATCCTCAAAGAGTTTAGAACAAAAGATATCAATCCTTTTCTTTAAAAGATGTACAGATCCATGAGAAACTCATGGAGAATTGTCTCCCAAGAGATTCTCTCCCTTGTTTCTTCATAGTCTTGACTTCTAGAAAATTGTCTCATGAGTATACACGCCACTAAGTTGGCTACTCTGATTGATCTGACAAAACAGGGGCTGGGACTAAGTCTGATTTATTTTACGCAGCATTTAATTAAGGCTAATCAACTCCAAGCAGCAGGTTGGTCTCAGCGATTGTAGCATTCTCAGGTGTGCTCTGCAGGGTCCCAGCTAAACAAATCCCATTAATCATCAGTGTCTCCTTTAGAAAGCCAAGTGGCTTTCTCCTTAATAAACAGTGGGTTTTTTTTTTTTTTTTTTTGAGACAGAGTCTTGTTCTGTCACCCAGACAATGGTGCGATCACTGCGCACTGCAGGATCGATCTCCTGGGCTACCCATGTTCTAATCTCAGCTCTGTCACTTACTGTATGACCTTGAACAATCCTTCCACCTCAGCCTCCCAAGTAGCCGCTGCGATTATAGGTGTGAGCCACCTGGCTAATTTTTTAAGTTTTTTGTAGAGATGGGGTCTCACTATGTTGCCCTGGCTGACTCCTGAGCTCAAGAGATCTTCCTGCCTCAGACTCCCGAAGTACTAGGATTACAAGTGTGCACCACTGTGTCCAGCCTCTCCTTAAGTTTTATTTTAACTTTTCTACCTGGCCTGAATCAGTAATCTGGGTACAGCAGGTTGTATTCATAATTGCACACACTTTACCTTGGCCTGCAAAAAATAAAATATAGAATAAATCTCTTAACAACCCTGGCCAGAGTTGAGGCTGACCGGAATGCCTTCTAGGGCTGAGGAAGTGTTTTTTTTAAACACTTGAAAATCTCTTCACATACATTACTGTGTTTTGGAGGGAGGCAAGTTAACGGATGGTTTCCAGAGAAGAAGTAGAATATCAACGGTGCACATGGGTTATGCTTGGAAAGAAAATGCTTATAGTTATCCACCCCCCACAACCCTGCCGTGGGATCTACATCAGAAGAAGATCACAGGTTGACAGTGCCTCTAATATAGCTTCCTGGATGACTGGCAAGTCTGAGGGTTGCCTTTGGAGTTTGAGTAATTGAGTCTAGTCCTTGTTTTTGGAGGGATTGCCTGAATTAGTCCCACTTGTTCTGTTTGTCCTTACCACCAGCTGGGTGGAATTCATTCATTACTGAGGTTGAGGGTAGGGGAAGACCTCTGGAAGTGTATGGACGGGAGATGCATTTGCTGGGGTCATTCCTGATGTTCCTGATAGACTCTTGATAAGGCTTCTGATGGGTGATGGCAGATTCATAAGGTGCTTCCAACAGTTTAGGAGAGCCTACACCAAGGCATTTTTCTTGGAGAAGAAGGCCACTGGGGCAGTTCTACAAGAGAAAAGATCATTAATTCCTCTTAATGTCACACCTCTTGGGATCTAAGGATTTTCTTCCTCAGCTGCCTACTTGTTTCTCTCTACTGCTATTAAACCTGGGTGTCTCATTTCAGTAGCCATAACTTTACCATTTCCTAGTGATCCAGAAGAGTTAGATTAAGAGGGACATTTTCGTAAATGCTAACCAGAATTAACTTTGAATCCTCTAGATCAGTGGTCCCCAACCTTTTTGGCACCAGCAACCAGTTTCATGAAAGACAATTTTTTCTACAGATTTGGGGTAGGGTGGTGGGGGTGGGTGGTTTTAGGATGAAACTGTTACGCCTCAGATCATCAGGCATTACATTCTCATAAGGAGCATGCAACCCAGATCCCTCACACGCACAGCTCACAATAGGGTTTGTGCTTCTGTGAGAATCTAATGCTGCCACTGATCTGACAGGAGGCGCTGCTCAGGTGGTAATGCTTGCTTGCCCACTGCTCACCTCTTTCTGTGCTGCCAGGTTCCCAACAGGCCACAGACCAGTACCAGTCTGCAGCCCAGGGGTTGGGGATTCCTGCTCTACATTTTCTTTTACCTGAGTGGCCCAGCTGGAGGGTTTATGAACCAAGCCTGCCTGTGGTTACTGTTAGGTGATAGAAAGATGCATCATGTCCAGGAATGGTCAGAGTAGAATCCTGAATTTTCATAATAGGTCTGTGTATCTCCTGTGATCTCCCACCCCTTAGCCCTGATCTTTAGCCAGGAAGCAGCAAATAGGCAATGAATCCCTTCTGGGGACAGCTACAGTCAGTGACCACACTATCTTACTTTAAAATATGTGGACCAGGAAGAAGTGATGGAAGTAGAATCACACTATCAGTGCATTATTGAATGGCTTTATGATAAAAATGCATCCATGTCAGAATGCATGCGGTCCTGAAAGCCAAAAACATGACACAGATTATGGGAGGTCAAAGCAGGAGGATCATTTGAGCCCAGAAGTTTGAGACCAGGCTTGACAACATAGTGAGATCCCCATCTCTATAAAATATGCAAACATTAGGCCATGCCGCCTCTCGCTAGCCAAGCTCCAGCCAAAGGAAAAGGGGGATAAGTAAGGAGGTCTCTATACTATGGTTTGTACAAAACCGACTGCTCACAAATTGACTTGTGGTAAAGCACCCAGGAAGCAACTGGCTACAAAAGCCACTCCCAAGAATGCACCCTCTCCTGGAGGGGTGAAGAAACCTCATTTTTATAGGCCTGGTACTGTGGCACTCTGTGAAATTAGATGTTATCAGAAGTCCACTGAACTTCTGATTCCCTAACTTCCCTTCCAGGATCAGGTGCAAGACATTGCTCAGGATTTCAAAACAGATCTATGCTTCCAGAGCGCAGCCATCAGTGCTTTGCAGGAGGCAAGTGAGGCCTATTGAAAATACCAACCTATGCGCTCTACACATGCCAAACGTGTTACAGTTATGCCAAAAGACATCCAGCTAGAAGGTGGGGAAGATGGCACTGTAGGACCAACTCAGGATTGCAGCTCCCAGTTAATCCACAGAGGGTGAGGGGACACCACATTTCCATACGGATCTTTATTGCCCACAGACCAGGAGATTCCCAGGTGTAAGAGCCCCATGGGCCACCAGCGCGGCAGTTTGGGCTGGCGCGGCTATTTGGGCCGAGGCCGCAGCGCAGGGACACTCCATACAAAATATACTGGTTTGGTTGCCCTGTTAAACCGGCAATTGGAGATTTCAGAAGGCAGATTAGCACATTCATCTGATTAAATGGGACTTAAACAGAAAGCCAGGCCAGGAGATTCCCAGACAGCAACATGGTTTGAGCTGGCGCAGTGGGTCACTGCATGGGAAATCACACAGATCTCCGTGCCCTTGCAGCAGGTGACTGGAACACCTGGGAGAGAGTCAACTGTTCAACTTAAAAAAAAAAAAAAAAAAAAAAAGGGCTCTGCGGCAGGGAGCCAGGTGATCAGGCTCGGCGGGTCCCACCCCCACAAAAACAAACAAAACAGCAATTGGAAATGCTTGGGGTTTAGAGTTTCACAGCAAGCACAGCTGAACCCAGGACAATGCAGCTCGGTAGGGGAGGGGCGTCCTCCACTACCGAGGCACGTGACCCCTACGGAGGTACTCTGCCATTGCTGATGCAGCCTGATGTTGCCGAGGCAACCCTCCATAACAGAGAGAGTCTGACACTACAGAGGCAGGCCACTTTCGCCACTGTAGTTCTAACCACACCATATAAACAGGACTACAGGGAATTACACATGGCAGCAGGGCGGAGCCCATGGCAGCAGAGTGGAGCCCACAGCAACAGGGCCCACGGCAGCTCATCATAGCCACTACAGGCAGGCAGTGACTAGACTGCCTCCTCGCTGGGCAGGAAAGTGCAATGGATACTCATAAATAAAGCCCTAACTCCCCAAGACAGAGCACCTGAGGAAAACAAAAGGGGCTTTATGAGTTCTGCTGCAGCAGACTTAAACGTACCTGCCTAGCAGCCCTGAATGAACAATGGAGCCTACAGCTCAGCACTAGAGCTCCTATAAAGTACAGACTGTCTACTCAAGCAGCTCCCTGACCCCCATATATCCAAAGAGTCACCTTACAAAGGACTGATCAGACTGACATTTGGCGGGCATCATTCAGGGACAAACATAGCAGATGAAGAATCTGGTAGCAACCCTCACGGTTCCGCAGCTGCTACAGGAGTTCCCCAGGCAAGCAGGGCCTGGAGTGGACCTCAGCAGTCCTACAGCAGTGGGGCCAGACTGTTAGAAGGAAAACTAAGAAACAGAAATACTTCATCATCAACAATCTGGACGTCCACTCAGAGGCCCAGTCGGAAAATCAGCAACCACTCAGACGACAGGTGGATAAATCCACAAAGATGGGAAGAAACCAGCGCAAAAAGGAGGAAAACACCCGAAACCAGAATACCTCGCCTCCTACAAAGGACCAAAACTCACCAGCAAGGGAACAAAGCTGGATGGAGAATGAGTGTGATGAAATGACGGAATCAGACTTCAGAAGGTGGGTAATGAGAAACTTCCGTGAGCTAAAAGAACATGTTCTAAATCAATGCAAAGAAACTTAAGAACCTTGAAAAAAGATTTGAGGAAATGATAACAAGAATGGACAACTTAGAGAGGAATATGAGTGAATTGAAGGAGCTGAAAAACAACACGAGAACTTCACGAAACACGCACAAGTTTCAACAGCTGAATTGACCAAGCAGAAGAAAGGATATCAAAAGTTGAAGATCAACTCAATGAAATAAAACAAGAAGCCAAGATTAGAGAAAAAAGCGCATAAAGGAATAAACAAAGTCTCCAAGAAATGTGGGACTATGTGAAGACACCTAATCTACGTTTGATAGGTGTATCTGAATGTGACGAAGAGAATGAATCCAAGCTGGAAAATACTCTTCAGGATATTATCCAGGAAAATTTCCCCAACCTAGCAAGGCAGGCCAATATTCAAGTCCAGGAAATACAGAGACCACCACAAAGATATTCCGCAAGAAGAGCAACCTCAAGGCACATAATCGTCAGATTCACCAGGGTTGAAATGAAGGAGAAAATGCTAAGGGCAGCCAGAGAGAAAGATCGGGTTACCCACAAAGGGAAGCCCATCAGACTCACAGCAGATCTCTCGGCAGAAACCCTATAAGCCAGAAGAGAGTGGGGGCCAATATTCAACATCCTTAAAGAAAATAACTTTCAACCCAGAATTTCATATCCAGCCAAACTGAGCTTCAGAAGTGAAGGAAAAATAAAATCCTTTGCAAATAAGCAAGTACTCAGAGATTTTGTCACCACCAGGCCTGCTTTATAAGAGCTCCTGAAAGAGGCACTACACATAGAAAGGAACAACCACTACCAGCCATTCTAAAAACATACCAAATACTAAAGAGCATCAACAAAATGAAGAATCTGCATCAACTAACGGGCAAAACAGCCAGCTAGCATCAAAATGGCAGTATCAAATTCACACATAACAATGATAACCCTAAATGTAAATGGGCTAAATGCACCAATCAAAAGACACAGACTGGCAAATTGGATAAAAAGCCAAAACCCATTGGTGTGCTGTATCCAGGAAACCCATCTCACATGCAAGGATACACAAAGGCTCAAAATAAAGGGATGGAAGAAGATTTACGAAGCAAATAGAGAGCAAAAAAAAGCAGGAGTTGCAATTCTTATCTCTGATAAAATAGACTTTAAAGCAACAAAGATCAAAAGAGACAAAGAAGGTCATTACATAATGGTAAAAGGATCGATACAACAAGAAGAGCTAACAATCCTAAATATATATGGACCCAATACAGGAGCACCCAGATACATAAGGCAAGTTCTTAATGACTTACAAAGAGGCTTAGACTCCCACACAATAATAGTGGGAGACTTTAACACTCCACTGTCAATATTAGACAGATCAACCAGACAGAAAATTAACAAGGATATCCAGGGCTTGAACTCAGACCTGGAACAAGCAAACTTAATAGACATTTACAGAACTCTCCACCCCAAATCCACAGAATATACATTCTTCTCAGCACCACATCACACCTACTCTAAAATTGACCACATAATTGGAAGTAAAGCACTCCTCAACAAATGAAAAACAACTGAAATTATAACAAACAGTCTCTCAGATCATAGTGCAATCAAGTTAGAACTCAGAATTCAGAAACTAACTCAGAACTGCACAGCTTCACGGAAACTGAACAACTGGCTCTTGAATGTTGATTGGATAAACAATGAACTGAAGGCAGAAATAAAGAAGATCTTCGAAACCAACGAGAACGAAGACACAACATACCAGAATCTCTGGGACACATTTAAAGCAGTCTCTAGAGGAAAATATATAGCAATACGTGCCGACATGAGAAGAGTGGAGAGATCCAAAATTGACACCCAATCGTCAAAATTGAAAGAGCTAGAGGAGGAAGATAAAAAAAAACTCAAAACCTAGCAGAAGACAAGAAATAACTAAGATCAGAGCAGAACTGAAGGAGATAGAGACACGAAAACCCCTTCAAAAATTCAATAAATCCAAGAGCTGGTTTTTTGAAAATATCAACAAAATAGACCACTAGTCAGATTGATAAAAAAGAAAAGAGAGAATAACCAAATAGATGCAATAAAAAACAATAAAGTGGAAATCACCACAGATTCCACAGAAATTCAAACTATCATCAGAGAATATTACAAACAACTCTATGCACATAAACTAGTAAACCTGGAAGAAATGGATAAATTCCTGGACACTTGTGTCCTTCCTCCTAAACCAGGAGGAAGCTGAAACTATGAATAGACCAATAACAAGGTCTGAAGTTGAGGCAGCAATTAAGAGCCTACCACACACAAAAAAGCCCAGGTCCAGATGGGTTCACAGCTGAATTCTACCAGACACACAAGAGCTGGTACCATTCCTTCTGAAACTATTCCAAATAATTCAAAAGGAGGGAATCCTTCCCAAATCATTTTATGAGACCAACATCATCCTGATACCAAAACCCGGCAGAGACTCAACAAGAAAAGAAAACTTCAGGCTAATATCCATGATGAACATAGATGCAAAAATCTTCAATAAAATACTGGCAAGCCGATTGCAACAGCACATCAAAAAGCTTATCCATCATGATCAAGTAGGATTCATCCGGGGATGCAAGGCTGGTTCAACATACACAAGTCTATAAATGTAATTCACCACATAAAAAGAACCAAAAACAAAAACCACATGATTATCTCAATTGATGCAGAGAAGGCATTTGACAAAATTCAACAGCCCTTTTTGCTAAAAACCCTCAATAAACTCGGTATTGACGGAACGTATCTCAAAATAATAAAAGCTATTTACGACAAACCAACAGCCAATATCATACTGAATGGGCAAAAACTGGAAGCATTCCCTCTGAAATCTGGCACTAGACAAGGATGCCCTCTCTCACCACTCCTGTTCAATATAGTACTGGAAGTTCTAGCCAGAGCAATCAGGCAAGAAAAAGAAATAAAGCGTATTCAAATAGGAAAGGAGGAAGCCAAATTGTCTCTATTTGCAGACAACATGATAGTATATCTAGAAGACCCCATCATCTCAGCCCAAAAACCCCTGAAACTGATAAGCAACTTCAGCAAAGTCTCAGGTTATAAAATCAATGTGCAAAAATCACAAGCATTCCTATACACCAATAAAGAGAGCCAAATCAAGGACAAACTGCCATTCATGATTGCTACAAAGAGAATAAAATACCTAGGAATACAACTTACAAGGAACATAAGGGACCTCTTCAAGGAAAACTACAAACCACTGCTGAACGAAACAAGAGAGGACACAAACAGATGGAGAAACATTCCATGTTCATGGTTAGAAAGAATCAATATCGTGAAAATGGACATACTGCCCAAAGTAATTTACAGACTCAATGCTATCCCCATCAAGCTACCATTGACTTTCTTCACAGAACTGGAAAAAACCACCTTGAACTTCATATGGAACCCAAAGAGAGCCCGCATAGCCAAGTCAATTCTAAGCAAAAAGAACACAGCGGGAGGCATGACACTACCGGACTTCAAACTATACTACAAGGCTACAGTAATCAAAACAGCATAGTACTGGTACCAAAACAGAGATATAGACCAATGGAACAGAACAGAGGCATCGGAGGCAACACAACGTATCTACAACCATACAATCTTTGATAAACCTGACAAAAACAAGCAATGGGGAAAGGATTCCCTGTTTAATAAATGGTGTTGGGAAAACTGGCTAGCCATGTGCAGAAAGCAGAAACTGGACCCCTTCCTGACACCTTACACTAAAATTAACTCCAGATGGATTAAAGACTTAAACATAAGACCTAACGCCATAAAAACCCTAGAAGAAAATCTAGGCAAAACCATTCAGGACATAGGAGTAGGCAAAGGACTTCATGACCAAAACACCAAAAGCATTGGCAACAAAAGCCAAAATAGACAAATGGGACCTAATCAAACTCCACAGCTTCTGCACTGCAAAAGAAACAGTCATTAGAGTGAATCGGCAACCAACAGAATGGGAAAAAATTTTTGCAGTTTACCCATCTGACAAAGGGCTGATATCCAGAATTTACAAAGAACTCGAACAGATTTACAAGAAAAAAACAAGCCCATTCAAAAGTGGGCAAAGGATATGAACAGACACTTTACAAAAGAAGACATACATGGGGCCAAAAAGCATATGAAAAACTGCTCATCATCGCTGGTCATTAGAGAAATGCAAATCAAAACTACGTTGAGATAGCATCTCACGCCAGTTAGAATGGCGATCATTAAAAAATCTGGAGACAGATGCTGGAGAGGATGTGGAGAAATAGGAACACTTTTACACTCCTGGTGGGAGTGTAAAGTAGTTCAACCATTGTGGAAGACAGTGTGGCGATTCCTCAAGGCCTTAGAAATAGAAATTCCATTTGACCCAGCAATCCCATTACTGGGTATATATCCAAAGGACTATAAATCGTTCTACTATAAGGACACATGCACACAAATGTTCACTGCAGCACTGTTTACAATGGTAAAGACCTGGAACCAACCCAAATGCCCATCGATGATAGACTGGACTGGGAAAATGTGGCACATATACACCATGGAATATTATGCAGCAATCAAAAACGATGAGTTCGTGTCCTTTGTAGGGACATGGATGAATCTGGAGAACATCATTCTCAGCAAACTGACACAAGAACAGAAAATGAAATACCACATATTCTCACTCATAGGTGGGTGATGAACAATGAGAACACATGGACACAGGGAAGGGAGCACTACACACTGGGATCTATTGGGGGCAATAGGGGAGGGACAGCAGGGGGAGCGGAGCTGGGGAGGGATAGCATGGGGAGAAATGCCAAATGTGGGTGAAGGGGAGGAAGGCAGCAAAACACACTGCCATGTGCAACTATCTTGCATGTTCTGCACATGTATTCCAAAACCTAAAATGCAATAAAAAAAAAAAAAGACATCCAGCTAGCATGCTGCATATGTGGAGAATGTGCTTAAGAATCCACAATGATGGGAAACATTTCCTTCTCAAAAAAAAAAAAAATTATTTTTTCTTCTTCCTGTTACGGGTAGTTCTGAATGTTAGATATTTTTTTCTCCCATTGGGTCAAAAGGTACTGAAGTATGACCGCGAGTGGAAAAATAGGGGACAGAAATCAGGTGCTCCAGTTTTTCCATTTTCATTTGTGTGTGAATTTTTAATAAAATGTGGAGACGTTTTAAAGCATGAATGTAGGTTGAAATGTTTCAGTGAACAAGTTTTAGTGGTTCAACTTCGTAATAATTATAAATAAACCTGTTAAATTTTTCTGGACAATGCCAGCATTTGGATTTTTTATTAAACAAGTAAATTTCTTATTGATGGCAACTAAATGGTGTTTGTAGCATGTTTATCATACAGTAGATTCCATTCATTCACTGTACTTTTCTGAGTTGTCCTCCATATTTTTAATGTTGTCTGTCTTCGGTGCTGTTCCTGTAAATTTGCTATTAAAATACATTAAACTAAAAAAAATTAGCCAGGTGTGGTGACACGTGCCTATAGTCCCAGCTACTCAGGAGGCTGAGGTGGGAGAATCCCTTGAGCCTGGGATGTCAGGGAAACATGACACAGATTAGTTTCAAGGGTCATAACAGTGTGGGCATCGTGGGCTGATTGGTAACCTAAAAAAGTATCAACAGGGGAATGTTTTAATGGGAGGGACTATGCATAGGTGGGTGGAAGGTATAGGAGAAATGTTTATACCTCCTGCTCAATCTTGCTGTGAACCTGAAACTGTTCTAAAAAGTCCTATGTAAAAACAAACAAAAACTGTCAATTGTTTGAGGCACCATTGATAGCTTGAGAAAGAGGGAACAAAGGTCCAATATAGTCAATCTGATAAGAGCCGAAAGGAACAATGCCACCTGCAATGAGACCTCCATCCCCAAGTCACAAGTTTAGCATGCAGTGGTATCCTCTATATTAGTCATGCTTGATTTCAGTATAAATCAGAGGCTGGGCCCTTACTGTAGGTGTCTACATAGGTGACCCAGACCATTCAATTAGTAGCTGAAATTTGTTTTCAATTTGTAGCCCCAGGAGGGTGTCTTTAATCTGTCAGTCTGTAATTTTCCAAGTGGCAAAGCAAACAGCTGGGTCATTGGCAGCAGCCCAAGAATCCAGGTTCTGCCCATGTCTCCTTTTAGTTAAGCATAATTACCTGAGGCTGAACAGCCACGCAGGCCAGTGAACACCACCAGCAACTTGCAGCTTCTCTGATCTGAGGCTTCATTGATCCAGTAGCTTTACTATAGGTAGTGGAGTGTGCATAAAGGTTTCCCTCAGAGGGATAGCTGCCACTTTTCTTTTTTTTTTGGAGACTGAGTTTTGCTCTTGTCACCCAGGCTGGTGTGCAATGGCATGCAGCCTCCGCCTCCTGGGTTCAAGCGATTCTCCTGCCCCAGCCTCCTGAGTTGCTGGTGCCTGCCACCATACCCAACTAATTTTTTTTTTTATTTTTAGTAGAGATGGGGTTTCACCATGTTGGCCAGGCTAGTCTCGAATTCCTGACCTAAGGTGATCTGCCCACCTCAGCCTCCCAAAGTACTGGGATTACAGGCATGAACCACTGCACCCTGCCGCTGCCACATTTTAACGTAAAGCCAAAATGCTGTTGGGGCCAGCTCTACTCTTTGTGCCACTCAAGTATTACTGTCATAAAATTGATGTGTATCTTCTTGAATATATCATTTCTATTTGACAAGCAAGGCTTTTCAGGTTATTCCCACCTTGCTGTGGAATTCAAGTTGACCCTTCCCAAAATGGGACTCTCAGGCCAGAGAATCACTAGGCCTCCATGGGTCAGGCCTTCTGATCCCAAAGAGTATCTCTAGGTGGAGGCTACTTCCTTTTGCCAGAGGCTCTGATTGGCAGAATTGTCTGTCACAGAGCCTTGTGCTGTCTTAATTACCCAGAGTTTAATTCCGTTGAAGTTTACCAGCCACCACTGCTGGTAGAAGTATTGATTTAGCCAGTAGTTATATACCAATGTTAATGTCTTTGTTTAGACAAATGTGCTATGGTTGTGTAAGCTATTAACATAGTAGAAATTGGGTGAAGGGTATATAGGAGCCATGTACTATCTTTGCAAATTTTCTGTAAATCTGTAATTATTCCAAATTAAAAGCTTATTTAAAAACTACCAAATGGGCCAGGCACAGTTGCTCATGCCTATAATTCCAGCTCTTTGGGAGGCCGAGGCAGGCGGATCATGAGGTCGAGAGATGGAGACCATCCTGGCCAACATGGTGAAACTCTGTCTCTACTAAAAAATAACAAAAGTTAGCTGGGTGTGGTGGCACATGCCTATAGTCCCAGCTACTTGGGAGGCTGAGGCAGGAGAATTGTTTGAACCCGGGAGGCGGAGGTTGCAGTGAGCCAGGATTGTGCCACTGTACTCCAGCCTGGCGCCTGGTGACAGAGCAAGACTCTGTCTCCAAAAAAAAACAAACAAATAAAAAAAAACTACCAAATGGCTCTCTATAACTTCCAGGGTCAGACTCTTGAGGATGGCATTTAAGATTTTTACAGTTAATCCCACCCTATATGTTTATTATTATTACTAATATTAACTCTAGTTATTAATCTACTCAGTGTACTTACGGCACCTCACACATGCCTTGACTTCTCATGCTGCTCTTATTGTGGGACATTTTCTTACCCCTCCTCTTCACATGGTAAAATTCAAAGCAAGCTTCTAGGCTCTGCCTCAGCATTACCTTTCCTGTCATCTCATCCTTGGTGCTTCTAACTCAGAATTGGCACAGCTTTTTTGGTATCTGTATTAGTCTGTTTTCACACTGCTATGAAGAACTGCCTGAGACTGGGTAATTCATGAAGAAAAGGGTTTGATTGACTCACAGTTCCACAGGGCTGAAGGGGCCTCAGGAAACTTAACAATCGAGGTGGAAGGTGAAGAGGAAGCAAAGCTGTCTTACATGGCAGCAGGAGGGAGAGAAGAAGCAAGGGGCGGAAGTGCCACACTTTAAAACGATCAGCTATTGTGAGAACTCACTCACTGTCACAAGAACAGCAAAAGAGAAATCCACCCCCGTGATCCAGTTTTCTCCCACCAGGCCTTTCCTCTGACATGTGGGGATTACAATTCAAGATGAAGTTCTGGTAAGGACACAGAGTTAAACCATGTTAGTATATGTTTCTGCTTAGGATTCTTCACAGGTTAATACTATAAGTGCTATTAGTTGTTTTCTAGAGCATGAATTCCTTGAAGATTTGGCAGTATTTAGCTTGATGCCCATTTCCAGTGAGTGTTATACAGCACTTGTTCAGTAGATGTTAATTGAGTGAATGAATGAAAAGCCTTAGGGCTGTGCTGTATATGGTTATGATAGAGCTCTATTCTTTGTGTCACTCAAATATTAAATACTGTCATAAAATGGCCACTTGTGATTTGCATTTACATTTTAGAATTGTATTTTGAGCATTCTCATGTATACACTGTAGTTCTTTGTCTTCTACTTGTGTTTCAGGAGGGCCAAACATGTGGGCTATTACCTCTGAAGAACGTACTAAGCATGACAGGCAGTTTGATAACCTCAAACCTTCAGGAGGTTACATAACAGGTTTGTGTTTATAATTAGTTTTGTTTTATTTGTGAATTATGCTCCTTATGTGATATCTAAGAATTAGTTTTAATTTGACTGCCATCAAATTTGTGTTAATAAACTATAAAATTCCAATCAGAATTCTAGAAATTAAAGAAATGCTAACTTTCTTATTTTTCCTGGAACTGTCTTAATTTGTTGTTTTGAATTTGGCATATGGAATATTTTTCCTGAATCCTAAATGATGGTCAAGGATTTCTGTGTAATTGTCTAGTTTCACATTTTAACATTATGTCTCTAAAGTTTTCAGTTTATTTCTTCAAGATTCATTTCATGGAAAATAATCTAGAGTTTTCTTCTGGGATCTGTTTTCCTAATGCTAGCTCTCTGTGTTTAAGACTATACCAAGGACTGATTGTTGATGCTAGCTCTTGTTTTGCAGAAAGACCATGAGAGCCAAAATGGGATTAATTTAGGTGTGCCTTTCAAATTTTTTTCTATTAATTAAACTTTTTCTGTGCCAGAGAGCTTAGTGCTTTACATACAATAATAGTAACTACGAGAACAATGATATTTATTAATTTTTACTCTATACCAGATGCTATGCTAAGTGCATTGTTTTATTTAACCTTCACAACAACCCTATAAAATAGGTACTGTTGTCTATATTTACAGATAGTGAAACTGAGACTAAGAGATGTTACGTAACTGCCTAAGGTTACAAAGATGGTTAGTGTTAATCTGGGCTTTGAAACCATTCAAGCCTGACTTTAGAATCCATCTACTTAACCATGTTATTTGTACTGTTGTGATAGTAATTACCTTATCTGGTATCAGGATTTGATTACGCTGCTTTCAAGTTAATAGACCCGAGATTGCTGAGGCAGAGACAAAGAACCTTATGACCAACTAGCAAAATGAGCATTGCCATCTTTCTGATTCCTTTAGTGTTTCTAAGTCCCACAGAGACAATGCAGAGAGCCCAGAAGAGTGCTGCACATGCTATGGTTGTATTACAGGAGAGGAACACTGAATTTAGGGAAGCCACCCTTTTGTAGCAAACAATAAAGCAAGTTTGTCTCTTGTCTCAGTGGGAGACATTACCTGATTCCTTAAGATTGCTCATTACAGGCTGAGCATGGTGGCTCACGCCTGTAATCCCAGCACTTTGGGAGGCCGAAGTGGGTGGATCACAAGGTTAGGAGATCAAGACCATCCTGGCTAACACAGTGAAACCCCGTCTCTACTAAAAATACAAAAAATTAGCTGAGCATGGTGGCATGTGTCTGTAGTCCTAGCTACTTGGGAGGCTGAGGCAGGAGAATTGCTTGAACACTGGAGGCGGAGATTGCAGTGAGCTGAGATCATACCACTGCACTCCAGCCTGGGCTATAGAGCAAGACTCTGTCTCAAAAAAAAAAAAAAAAAAAACACAAAAACAAACAAAA
This sequence comes from Callithrix jacchus, assembly GCF_049354715.1. NCBI lineage: Eukaryota > Metazoa > Chordata > Mammalia > Primates > Cebidae > Callithrix > Callithrix jacchus. Next base: position 90,928,742 of record NC_133515.1, read on the forward strand.
AAGATCGCTCATTACAAACCCAGCTCTGAGAAATGACCCAGGCAGGGAGCAATTAGGGTCTTACATTATTGGCATACACAGCAGGACACATAGGAGTGTGAAGAAACTCATGGAGCACTGTCTCTCCTAACACCTGGTACTTTTTACATTGAACTCTTTTAGGGATTAGTGTTTTTAAATATAAATTTTACTAAGTGCAAATATTTTTCAGGAAGACCCCAATTGTGAAAAAACTAAGATGAATAATGTAATCTTTTGTCACTGATTAATATACAGAAGTGCAGATGTGACTTTTGTTTTAAAATTATCTGTCTTATTAAAGTAATGTAAGTAATTTTATATTTGTATTTCTCTTTCATTTAGTGATTGGTATTAAAATTATAATAAATCATTAACATATACCCATTATTGTTATTCAGAAGCATTGAAATAATTTCATTTACTAATGTGCTGCTTGGGTTTTGTTTTTATTACTTTCAGGTGATCAAGCACGTAATTTTTTCTTACAATCAGGTCTGCCGGCTCCTGTTTTAGCTGAAATATGGTAAGGTGTTTTCTTTTGTAGATGAACCTAATTTTCTGATAATATGTTGTTTTTTATAATATAGTGTTAACATAAAATTGTTTTTAGTTGCATTCTATTGGTTATTAAGATTATTTCTGCCAGGCACGATGGCTCACTATAATCCCAGCACTTTGGAAGTCTGAGGCAGGAGGATTGCTTGAGGCCAGAAGTTTGAGACTAGCCTGGGCAACATAGTAAGAACCCTGTCTCTACAGAAAATTGAAAAAAAATTAGCCAGGTATGGTGGTCCACACTTCTAGCCCCAGCTACTCAGGGAGACCACGATGGAAGGATCACTTGAGCCCAGGAATTCAGTGCTGCAGTGAACTATGATTGTGTCACTGCACCCCAGCCTAGAGGACAGAATGAGACTCTCTCTTAAAAGTATTTCTTCAGTTTTTTTGGAAAATAAATTTTATTGAGCAAATGAGTGAAAATAATTTGGGTTTAGTTCTCCAGGACAAATTTCTGATTTCATTACAATTTCTAAGGAAAGATATTTACATTATCACTGAGAAAAATTTCCTTATAATTTGGCAGAATCTAAAAATCCTCTTTCTGTTATTTTGTGGTTTCATTTATTTCATAATCTATAAAGCTCAAATCATTCCTCCCTTCCCTGCTCCTTCTTTAAAGAAACTATTCTCTATAGTATTTGTTTTTTTAAAAAACATTTACAGTAAGTAACAACCCTGACCCCATCTTTCCACTTGGAATATTCTCCTGCCTGACTGAGTATGAAGCACATAGCAAGTATTCAATAAATATTTGGACAAATGAACAAATTAAATTTAGAAGTATTATACTCTTGAATTTTTTCCTACCAAAACTGGTGGAATTCAGCCCAAAGGTCTCTAGATTCTATATAGACAGGCAGTGTTTTATTAGTTGTTATCTCTGGCCAGTATTTCTTAATGTGTTGGTTTTATCTTTTTGTTGTTAGATATATTTTACATATTATATGTTATATATATATTATATATATATATATATTTTAAATCTAGTGATGATGTACACATGAATGCTATATCATTGTTTTTACTTTGTCAACCCCCAAAATATCATTAGTTTTCCAACCACTACCCCACATACCAATTTACCTACCTCATGCTGCTTTAGGGCTTTATCAGACCTAAACAAGGATGGGAAGATGGATCAGCAAGAGTTCTCCATAGCTATGAAACTCATCAAACTAAAGCTTCAAGGCCAACAGTTGCCTGTGGTTCTCCCTCCTATTATGAAGCAACCCCCTTTGTTTTCTCCATTAATTTCTGCTCGTTTTGGTATGTATATATTAACTTAAATACCCATATTTGCTACTTAAACTTTATCCTAGGCATATTTGAGTATTAGAAAAAGATTTGTTAGCACAAAATGACAATCCCCAGATTCCAAGTTAATTTTCATGTTAGAGATAATAAATACTAAATTCACTGTCACAGGTAGGGTGTCCAGGTGTTCGGGTTTTCTAGGGACACTTCTGGTTTATTATGCCTTTTTTCCTGGCATCTGATTGAGTTAATGTCTCCTTTTACAACTCATAGTTGGGTGGTAAATTATATGGTCTCCCTAGGTATAGCCAATACCAAATACTATTCTTAAGTTTCCTCTCTCTATATATATGAGTAATATAGAAAAAATTTTGAGCAGTTTTAAACTCAAATGAAATGGTTTGATTTGGGAGGTAATGTAAAATTTTATGTAAGTTGAAATTTTCTTTGTTCTTTTGAGACAGTGTCTTGCTCTGTTACCCAGGCTGGAGTGCAGTGGCATGAGCTTGGTTCACTGCAACCTCCACCTTCTGGGTTCAAGCGGTTCTCCTGGCTCAGCCTCCAGAGTAGCTGGGACTACAGGCGCGCACCATCATGCCCAGCTAATATTTGTATTTTTTTTGTAGAGACAGGATTTTACCATGTTGACTAGGATGGTCTCTATCTCTTGACCTCATGATCTGCCCGCCTTGGCCTCCCAAAGTGCTGGGATTGCAGGTGTGAGCCACTGCACCTGGCTGAGTTTTTAAAAAATATTTATTAGCCAACTAAATTTAGGGCCAAAAGTTGCAGACTTTGGGCTAATAAGTTTACATATTCATCAGTGATAACCAGTTCGTATGTTTTCTGTTAATTTTAATTAGACAGTTTCTTATATGTGAGAAGCACTCATTTTGAATGGAACATTCAATTAGGTATGTCTGTGTATCTAAAACATGTTCCTTCACTACAGATCTTAGAACACAGAATTCTAGAGCTGGTTGTGGGTGTGTGTGCTTGTAGTTCTGGCCTCTTGGGAGGCTGTGGGTAGGATTGCTTCAATCCAGGAGTTTGAAGTTGTAGTGTGCTATGATCACACCTGTGAATAGCCACTTAATTCTAGTCTGGGTGGGCAACATAGTGAGACCCGCATCTCAAACAACAAACTCCACAAAATTATTTCACTATTGTAGTGAACTCTGGATATAAATACCAAATCATTGTGTGACCATATTTGCATGTTAATATTCTGCAGTTAATAAATGAATAAAAGTCATCACTTTGTTCCTTTTAAAGACTTGTCCTTGAATTCATAGCAATGTTGCAAGAAAAGTCAAATATGTGACACTTTCTTGCAAGTAATGCATGTGCACACGTGAATCTCTATTCTAAGTATCTACTGCTTAGAACCTTTTTGTTTGGGGGGAGTGTGTGTGTGTGTGTGTGTGTGAGTGAGAGAGAGAGAGAGAGAGAGTGTGTGTGTGTGTGTATTAAGTCAAGTAACTTAGTAGCACTGTTTATTATCCCTTTACAAAAAAACCTCATTTGATCTGGTAATATATTCTTTCCTTGAGGATACTCATAGTCCATTGGAAAAGGCTGCTTAGTTTTATTCATGATGAGAGAGAATATTTAACTTTTTACTAGGTATTTTCCAAGTTCATACAGATCGGAATATTAATAAGAGCAGCAGTTTATCTCCCTCACTGCTGAGTCAAAGCAGTGAGTTTTTAAAGGATAATTTCTCTGTGGTGTTTCTGTAAACATAGAGTCTGCCCACTGTACTGTAAACTGTTTGCTTTTGTTTTTGTTTTCACAAGTTTTATAATTGATTTTTTAGCACTGGAAGAAGTGTTTTTTTTTTTGACTTTAGGAATGGGAAGCATGCCCAATCTGTCCATTCCTCAGCCATTGCCTCCAGCTGCACCTATAACATCATTGTCTTCTGCGACTTCAGGGACCAGCCTTCCTCCCTTAATGATGCCCACTCCCCTAGTACCTTCTATTAGCACATCATCATTACCAAATGGAACCGCCAGTCTCATTCAGCCTTTATCCATTCCTTATTCTTCTTCAAGTGAGTACTTTGTTTCTAATGAGTCATTATTTCATGTAAGGAAAGAAGCGATTATATTTATATTTGAACAGATAAAAATTTATTTCATACTTTTCCTTCTTTTTTTCTTTTTTAGCATTGCCTCATGGGTCATCTTATAGTCTGATGATGGGAGGATTTGGAGGTGCTAGTATACAGAAAGCCCAGTCTCTGATTGATTTAGGATCTAGTAGGTATGAATACCTAACTTTGATAACTTTTTATGCTTTCAATAAGAAGTCTTTATTTAACAAATGATTTTTTTTTTTTTTTTGAGATGGAGTCTTACTCTGTCCCCCAGGCTGGAGTGCAGTGGCATAATCTTGGCTCACTGCAACCTCCGCCTCCCGGGTTCAAACGATTCTTCTGCCTCAGCCTCTGGAGAAGCTGGGATTACAGGTGCCCGCCACAACACCCAGCTATATTTTTGGTAGAGATGAGGTTTCACCATCTTGGCCATGCTGGTCTTGAACTCCTGACCTTGTAATCCACCTGCCTCGGCTTCCCAAAGTGTTGGGATTACAGGCATGAGCCACCATACATGGTCAATGTATGTTTATCTAAGTTTTACTTTTTAATGCCAGAGTACAAATACTTAAGGTAAATTTATTATTTACAACTTACATAAAATAAAGAATTATTAAGTGTCTGTGATATTTTATTTCTTGTTTTTTTTTTTTTTTTGAGATGGAGTTTCACTCTTGTTACCCAGGCTGGAGTGCGATGGCGTGATCTTGGCTCACCGCAACCTCCACCTCCTGGGTTCAAGTAATTCTCCTGCCTCAGCCTCCCGAGTAGCTGGGACTACAGGCGCGCGCCACCATGCCCAGCTAATTTTTGTATTTTTAGTAGAGACGGGGTTTCACCATGTTGACCAGGATGGTCTCGATCTTTGACCTCGTGATCCACCTTCCTCGGCCTCCCAAAGTGCTGGGATTACAGGCGTGAGCCACCGTGCCCGGCTGATATTTTATTTCTAAAAAAATACTTCATATAAATTAAAAATATTCTGCTATATTTTAATTAGCCAATTTTTTTTTTGCCCAGAGCTGTGTACTTTTCCTTTAAAAAAATGTATACATTTCCCAAGATGTCTCATACTCATTGTACATTGTTGATTTCTTTCTTGAGCGGGTTCTACTAATGGGTATCTTTTAAATTTTACAAAGCACAAATGCATCGGTGTTCATTACATTAATCATCCTTCATATAAATCACTATTATACTCTTCAGGGCAGTGTCCAGAGACTGTTAGATTTGACCCAGAAGAACAACATTCATATCCCAGCTTGAACACTCACTGATTCTGTCACCTTGTTTTTTTTAACATCAGTGAGCCATAGTTTACCAATCTAAAAGATGGGGATGGTAATATTTTTTAAGTTTGTTGGGAGGAATATTTGTAAAGGTCTTAGTACATTATAAGGCCTGGCACATAGTAGGTTCTTTATATGTGGTAGTTTCATGGAGTTCTATGCTTCTTATGGTATTTGCTTTACTAAAAATAGTGATAATTGCTTAAAATTTTAAAAAATGTACAATGCAAAAGCAGTCACCATTATAGTATAAAACAGCAGTCTTCAACCTTTTTGGCTCCAGGGATTGGTTTTATGGAAGACAGTTTTTTCACAGACTTGAAGGGGGAGATGGTTTTAGGATGATACTATTACATCTCAGATCATGAGGCATTAGATTCTCAAAGGCAGCATGCAACCTAGGTCCCTCGCATGTGCTGTTCACAATAGGGTTCACACTCCAATGAGGATCTAATGCTACTGCTCATTGGACAGAAGCTGGAGCTCAGATGGTAGTGCTCACGCCTGCCACTCACCCCCTCCTGTCCAGCCCGGTTCTTAACAGGTCTGTGGCCTGGGGGTTCGGGACCCCTGGTATATAAGATTCTTAATGCCTTGATCTTACAAAGTTTTATTAAATATATTTTATTTAGTAACATAAAAATTTTAAATAAATTTTTTTATAGCTCAACTTCCTCGACTGCTTCACTCTCAGGGAACTCACCCAAGACTGGGACCTCAGAGTGGGCAGTTCCTCAGCCTTCAAGATTAAAATATCGGCAAAAATTCAATAGTCTTGACAAAAGCATGAGTGGATATCTCTCAGGTAAGCAGCGTACAGTGCTGAAGAGCATGAAAAGGAGCCTTTCATGTGGACTTCCATTAATGAACTCTCATTTGAATTTATATTGTGTAGCTCATCTGACATTTTAACATCCAAAAATGTAGCCGGCATTTGATAAGTACAAATACCTTAAGTCGTATAAGGATTTATAGATCAATTCAACTCGATTGCTTTCTTCAAAGTTTTTACTCAAGTCAGGCACTCAGATATACCCCCAACTTTTTGTCAAAAGACCTGTTCCTTAAGAAGCTCAAACCTCATCTTCTACGGTGTGCAGTGAATGGAGAGCCCTGGGTCACAAGGGAGAGTGTGTGGAACTTAGCCTCAGCTTGCTTTTCCTGAGAATCCTCCTATGCATTCGGCTTTTTCTCTGCTTGCCCTTACTATTATAAAACCTCAGGTGCGCACTGCTCACCATTTAATGCTTTAACCCAAATGTGACTGTAAAACTTGGCTTTAGTTTGCTATAAAACATTTTAGTCCAGGCTAGAACATCATCCAAACTACTAATTGCGAGCAGTGTAGGAGACATAAACAGAGGGTAATAGGCGAGTAGAGTTCCTACCTTCTAACTTTCCCACTCCTTCACTCAGCAAGAAATTATGATTTAGGACTGAGTAAAATAAGTGTTCAAAAATAATAGAGCTTTAAGTGCTAAGGAGCATAGAGTGGGAGATATTAAAGGTGAAGAGTTCAGATGAGATATCTTACAGGAAGGGAGCATTTAAGCTCCATAAAATCGTTAGGATTTGAACAGATTGAATGTGAGGGCATTTGATGGTGACAAGAAATTAAGAGGTAAAAGTACATGGCCTATTTGGAGAATGAAAGTATGAAATAGGAGTCTAGGGTCTGTAGTTGTGCAGAGAGGAAAGGGAACAAGAAGTAAGACTTTTGAAATTGATTGGACAGGCAAAAATACACAGTATTTTATTTAATGATACATAGCTATATGATAACTTTTTTAAAGCAAGGGAATAATGCATACAAAATTTAGGGTAGTGGTTACCTCTTGTGGACGCATGGGGATAAAGTTAAGGAACACAGATCGATTCAAGGCATTTAGTAGTAATCTAGTTCTTAAGATGGGTGGTAGGTTCATGGGTGACTTATACTTCTTAGCTTTATATACGCTTTGTATTTTTACATGTATTTCATGTTACATAACTAAGATTTTCTGTAATTTTATCAAATTACATGAAACAAAGTGCTTTCTTTGACACTTTTTTTTACATTTTAATGTCCCTAAAATTAGAATGTGTGCTACAATTAGTGATGTCTTAGCACTGTGTCATAGTTTTATTAGCTTCTTTTACATAAAATGATAATATGTCTTATAGCCAGTGGAATCTTACATTCTGTGAAATATGGTATTGAACTATACTAGAGATTAATGTAAAGTCATAATTGCTATTCTTTGAAAAAATGAACTTCTTTGTACCCTACATTTTGCATTTTAAAAGTTTCTTTTGGCCAGGCGCAGTGGCTCACACCTGTAATCCCGGCGTTTTGGGAGGCTGAGGCAGGCAGATCATGAGGTCAGGAGATCGAGACCATCCTGGCCAACATGGTGAAACCCCATCTCTGCTAAAAGTACAAAAATTAGCTGGGCTTGGTGGCGCATGCCTGTAATTCCCAGCTACTTGGGAGGCTGAGGCAGGAGAATTACTTAAACACAGGAGGTGGACGTTATAGTTAGCCAAGATCGCATAACTGCACTCCAGCCTGGTAACAGAGCTAGACTCTGTCTCAGAAAAAAGTTTCTTTTTGCTAAGCACAGTGACATGTACCTGTAGTCCCAGCTACTTGGGAGGCTGTGGCAGGAGGATTGCTTGAGCCCAGGAGTCCAGCCTGGGCAACACAGTGAGACCCACATCTGCATAATAAAAAGAAGTTACTTGTTTTCAACTGAACCAAAGTTGATGAAAAAGACATGTACCAAAACATTCATATCCTAAATGTTCATCAACAGGTGAATAGATAAATGATGGTATATTTACATAATGGAATACTTTAAAGAATAAAACCAAATGAACTGATCGTACATGCAACAACATAAGTGAATTTCACAGATATTGTATTGAATGAAAGCAGCCCCAAAGGATCATACTATTTAACCTATTTATATGAAACTGAAGAACAGGAAACTTAATTGATGATAGAAATCAGAATTATGTGGTTACTGTATGGGGAAGGGGCCATGTGCAAACCTTCTCAGGAGCTGGAAACATTCTGCATCTTGATATGGATGTTGAGTGTATGTGTGTATACCTATTTAAAAATTCGTTAGGCAGGCCAGGTACAGTAGCTCACACCTGTAATTCCAACACTTTGGGAGGTGGAGGTGGGCGGATCATGTGAAGTCAGGAGTTTTGAGACCAACCTGGTCACCATGGTGAAACCCTGTCTCTACTAAAAATAAAAAAAATTAGCCAGGCATGGTGGTGGTCACCAGTAAACCCAGCTACTTGGGAGGCTGAGGAGAATTGTTTGAGCCCGAGAGGCAGAGGTTGCAGTGAGTTGAGATCATACCACTGCATTCCAGCCTGGGTGACAGAGCAAGACTCGGTCTCAAAAAAAAAAAAAAAAAAAAATTTATTAGGCAGCACACTCAAGATTAGTACACTTTGTATAACTACTGTAAATGTAACAGTATAAACGGGTGATTTTGCATTGGGATATGATGGACAGTGAATGGGGAGCCAACTGTAGGGAAATGATCCCTAATGTAACTTAATCAGTATATGCCACATTGTACAAATGTTGTGTATTGTGTTTATAGAGAATGTCATCATTATTCTGAGACCTACAAGGGTAATGCTATATATCTGCAGGTAAATACAAGGTTTTCTATAAAAAGAATAGTTTCTGCCGGTGTCCTGAAGCTGAGCATGAGCCCCAGAAATCTGAGGATGGGGCTAACCTGGACTTACATGTTTATTTTGTTCAATGAATTTAGCAGTTAGTGGTCTGTTTTTGTTTGTTTGTTTGTTTGTTTTGAGACAGAGTCTTGCTCTGTCACCCAGGCTGGAGTGCAGTGGCACGATCTTGGCTCACTGCAGCCTCTGCCTCCTGGGTTCCAGTAATTCGGCTGCTTCAGACTCCTGTGTAGCTGGGATTACAGGTACACACCACCACGCCTGGTTAATTTTTGAATTTTTTTTAGTAGAGACGGGGTTTCACCATGTTGGCCAGGCCAGTCTCGAATTCCTGACCTCAGACGATCTGCCCACCTCGGTCTCTCAAAGTGCCGAAATTACAGGTGTGAGCCACTGTGCCTTGCCGGTGGTATGTTTTTTTCTTTTTTCCTCCTCTTCCCACTACACAGTTTTTTTTTTTTTTGAGACAGAGTTTCACTCCGTCTCCAGGTGCCAGACTGAAGTGCAGTGGTGTGATCTTGGCTCACTGCAACATCCACCTCCTGGGTTCAAGCAATTCTCCTGCCTCAGCCTCCCGATTAGCTGGGACTACAGTCATGTGCCACCATACCCAGCTAATTTTTGTATTATAGTAGAGACGGGGTTTCACTATGTTGGCCAGGATGTTCTCGATCTCTTGACCTTGTGATCCGGCCACCTCAGCCTCCCAAAGTGCTGGGATTACAGGTGTGAGCCACCGCACCCAGCCCCCAAACATAGTTTTAAAAAATTTATTTAGATTAAATTATTGATTTAACTGTTTCCTGAATCACATCCTTTCTGAGCACTCTCTTAGGCACAGGAATAGAGAGAGGAGGAAAACATGATTCATACCTTTGAAGAGCCCATAGTATATGGCTCATGTAATCAAGATGTTTGGTTGCTTGTTTAAAAGTGCTGTGATTAATATAGATGAGAAAGTGACTAACTCCAAGGATATAAGAGCGAATGTTTCACAGAAGAGAACACATTTCAGCCAGATCTTAGAGGGTAGACTATAAAGTAAAGAATGGAGGGTCTGGTATTCTAAGCAGAGGATATAGGATATCCAGAGGTTTCGCAGACTAAGAGTGTACATGTTCAAATGAGCTTTCCTTAGTGAGAAAGGTACTCTGCTGGCTCTCGATGGCCCTTTGTATTACTCAGACTTTGCCTCACACAGATAAAGCACTCCACAAGTATGATTTTTAACCATTTACATTCCTTCCCCTTCTTTTTCCTGTTTGCTCTATCGCCTGATGCTAAGGGATCTTAGCATCTAAGGGAAATAGTCTTCTACCTCTCTTATTTAGAAGAATCTTCCTTTTAACACAAAGACCTCCTCAAACCAAAATCTGAGGATTAATTAGTAGGGCGGGGCTGCGTGTTCTAGTATTTTTATGTGATTTCTATTAAATGGCCAGATTAAAAGAATAGAATGGAAATGTTTTAAAAGTTATATAATATAAACATTCAGCTGTGTATTAACAATACATGGTTGCTTTGATTATCAGCGCCTATGTTGAAAGCCTAGTGGGACAATAAATCTAGCTGCATTTGGCTGGCTTTTGTTGTAGTTGGAGCTGTTACTGAGGAAACGTTGTTAGATGTAATCTCTTGTATGAGAGTTGTTTTGGACAGGCCTTGACTCTAGCTGAACCCAGAACAGCACCTTACTCCTCTGGTACTCACGACTCAGTCACTTAGGAGTGGGAAGTGCTGCACCTGCTGGGAGTACAAGAGGGCCAGATCTTGGCCTCTGATACTCTGTGTGCCTGATGTCTTGTTCTTTCACATCGGCCACCTGTGTGTATTATTATCTTGCCAAAAAGACATGGGAGAGCACTTGATTTCACTAATTCTAGATTTAAAATTCCTTGGGGTAGTGACTGTTTGATTACTACTGAATGCTTAGTACCTAGCACATGATGAAAACATTTTGATGTTAAAAATTCCCAGGATACCCTGGTAGCATTGTTATTATACAGATACAGCTATTTCAGTTTGCATAATTTTGAAAAGGCTAAATAATTATTTTATGGTTTTTCCCACTTAATCAGGTTTTCAAGCTAGAAATGCTCTTCTTCAGTCAAATCTTTCTCAGACTCAGCTAGCTACTATTTGGTAAGTTTGTCCCTTAATTACATTTAATTAATTTAACTATGCTTTAATTAAATTCTGTCTCCCCTTTTATAAGAAAGATACATTTCATTTCTGTGAAAGTGTGTGACTCAAAGACGCTCCCTAAAAGCAGTCATTTGAAAGTTAATATTAAGCTTGGACGCAAATGCAGTTGTGCAAGATGTTATTGTACACTTAAGCTACATCAAATTTATAAAAAATATTTTCTTCAACAATAATCTTGGTATGCTATAACTTTTAACTTTGTAAACCTTGTAATTCAAAAAAAAATTTTGAGTCTTGTAATAACACTTAGCTTAAAACACAAATTCATTGTACAGAAAGATACTCTATTCTTTAAGCTCTTTTATTTTTAAAATTTATTTATTTTTACTTTTTAAACTTTTTGTTAAAAACTGAGACACAAACACACCCATTAGATTAGGCCTACACAGGGTCAAGATCATCAGTATCACTATCTTCTACCTCTACATCTCGTCTCACTGGAAGGTGTTCCAGGGTAAGAACACGCATGGAGCCATTGTTTCCTATGATAACAATACCTTCTTCTGGAATTTCTCCTGACAGACCTGCCTGAGGCTGCCTTATAGTTAACTTTTTTCTCCTAAGTAGAAGGAGTATACTCTAAAGTAACAATAACAAGTATAGTATAGTAAATAATTCAGTAACATATTAATAGATTTATTGTTGTATTGTTTATTGTTATTGAGTGTTATGTACTGTACATAATTGTACATCGTGTGCTTTTCTACAGCTGGCAGTGTAGTATGTTTGTTCACACTAGCATCACCGCAAATACATAGGTAATGCATTGCATTATGCCAGCTACAGTGTCCTTAGGTGACAGGAATTTTTCAGCTCCATTATAATCTTGTGGGACCACCATTATAAATGCAGTCCATTGTTGACTGATACATCATTATGCAGTTCATGACTATATTTTACAAGAAAAAGCTACTATTTTCTTTTATGTAATCCCTTCTATGGAGAATCAGAGAATATCTCATTTTTAGTATGTAGGTAATTGTGATTTGGTAGGTGAATTAACTGTGGAGTAAGATACTTTCTCAGAAGGGGTAGTTAGTTCCCTTTCTTTTCAAAGTTTCTGCCTTCTCTGTTATATCATGAAAATTAAGGGTAAAAATTAACTCAATGTTGAATGTACATAATTACATATGTACATATTTACTATGTACATTTAATAGTGAGTTACGTAAATGTACATATTTACATTTCGCTAAAATGAGTGTACCCAGCAGTTTTACTATCATTATTTTAACAATAAAAAATTGAACTTTTGAGGCAATATTTCACTCCAAATAGACTTTATTTCTAAGTTGTGAATTTTAACATTTACTTTAGGACTCTAGCTGACATTGATGGTGATGGACAGCTAAAAGCAGAAGAGTTTATCCTTGCAATGCACCTCACTGATATGGCCAAAGCTGGACAGCCATTACCACTGACTTTACCTCCTGAGCTTGTCCCTCCGTCTTTCAGGCAAGTGTTCCTGGAGGTGGGGAGCTATAGTTTTGATAACTTGGCAGATGTGATTTAGAAGAGAGTTAAATATTTGCACTTCCATTGATTTTAGTATTTAAAGGAGTACATATTAGAAGTAGGTGTGGGCCAGGCATGGCAGCTTACACCTGTAATCATAACTCTTTGGGAGGCTGAGGTGGGAGGATCACATGAGGCCAGGAGTTCAGGACCATCCTGGACAACATAGTGAGACCCTGTCTCAACAAAAATAAAAATAACTAGCCAGATGTGGTGGTGTGTGCCTGTAGTCCTAGCTACTTGGGAAGCTGGGACAGGAGGATCAGTAGACCACAGGAGTTTGAGGCTGCAATGAGTTGTGATTATGCCACAGTACTCTTATCCTGGGGAGCAGAGCAAGATTCTGCTTCAAAAAAAAAAAAGTGGGGGTGTGTTTTCATCATGTTATGCGTAAGGAAGCTATTGACCAAAGAGATAAAGAAAAACTTGCCCAAGAACAAAAATTAGCTGAACCATGATTTGAATCCAGATTTCTCTGTGTTGACCATCCATATCCTGCTGTATGTTGTAACAGCATACCAAACTGTTTTAAATATCTTTAAACTGTATTTTCAGTATCAAATTGCTTTAATCACTGGTAGTCTATATAATCTAGTCTGAAAATGTCCAGACTACATAATGCCAACTTTGTTGTTTGATTTTTTTAGAGGAGGAAAGCAAATTGATTCCATTAATGGAACTCTGCCTTCATATCAGAAAATGCAAGAAGAGGAACCTCAGAAGAAATTACCAGGTGTCATTGAGTGTCAAAGTTGTATATTTATACTGAGTTTGTTAAAATTCTACCTCTAAATGTAACTGAATATTTAGAATTTTTATGTTTTTAATATTTTATGTGCTATATGAGAAAAAACTATTTGATAGATGGGATGGATTTTGATATCGATAAAATTAAGATGGTCAAAATGAGAAGAGTTTGAAGGAAGAAGAGACAATATATGTATTTGACAGGGTTGTAGACATCTGAGTTAAAGTATTTCCCCTACTGTAGGCTGAGTTATTAGTGCAAACTTTGTAATGAAATCTTTACCTTTAAAAAAGTTTTAAGTATTGGTTGAAAGAATACATTTGTAGCTGTTCTAATATATTAGAAAGTTAATGACATCAAGCCAAATGTATAACCACACAGCTTTGATTGTCCTTGAAGAAAACTGAAGAAAAAAGTTGAAAAAGTTTTTTCTTTTTCTTTTTCTTCTTTTTTGAGATAGAGTTTCGCTGTCGTTACCTAGGCTGGAGTGCAATGGCATGATCTCTGCTCACTACAACCTCTCCCTGCCGGGTTCAAGTGACTCTCTTATCTCAGCCTCCTGAGTAGCTGGAATTACTGGTGCCCACCACTACGCCCGGCTAATTTTTGATATTTTTAGCAGAGATGGGGTTTCACCATGTTGGCCAGGCTTGTCTCGAGCTCCTGACCTTGTGATCTGCCCGCCTCGGCCTCTCCAAGTGCTGGGATTACAGGTGTGAGCCACTGCTCCTGGCCGAAAAAGTATTTTTATTGGCAAATTTACAAAAATTATTTCTCTTGAATGGATTCAAATCTAAAAATTTGTTTTTCTAAAAATGAATATCGTTGAAGAAAGTAGATATTTCCCATTTATTATTTGAGTTAAAATTATCCTTAGGAGAAGTGTTCAAATACTAATAGCACTCAAAGTATCAGAAGGCATGAGTCTGTTGAAACTAGAGTACAGGTTCTGTAGGCTCTTAATATGTGTGGATGCTGATGGCGTACCTTGTTCAGTTACTTTTGAGGACAAACGGAAAGCCAACTATGAGCGAGGGAACATGGAGCTGGAGAAGCGACGCCAAGCTTTGATGGAGCAGCAGCAGAGGGAGGCAGAACGTAAAGCCCAGAAAGAAAAGGAAGAGTGGGAACGGAAACAGAGAGAATTACAAGAACAAGAATGGAAGAAACAACTTGAATTAGAAAAACGCTTAGAGAAGCAGCGGGAATTGGAGAGACAACGAGAGGAAGAAAGGAGAAAAGAGATAGAAAGACGAGAGGTTATTTTTAAGTTTTTTTTACTTCTTAAGAAAATCATTACATTTAATCAGTGACTGTATTTCATTTGATAAAAAAATGTTTTTGAATTTTTTTTTACCTTTTTCTCTGCATCATTTCATTCTTATCCTATACAAATCTGATTCTTCCTTCCCTTGAGGAGGGAGAGAGGGTTCTTGCATATAAGGAGATTTTAGAACTGGTATGTGGTAGAGAAAGCATCCTCTGCAGATGAGCTCTCAATCAAAGGAGGACTGACTGCAGAGCTAAGTTGAGTGAGGAGCTAAGGTTAGTTAGCCAGCTGAGCAAGTCATTAGATGAAAGCAAGTTTAGGATCCAGATTGAGTCCAAGGAATTGGCAAGACAGAAAGATGAGAGCGGGGTGTTGAAAGTCTCTCTAGAGTGGAATCAAGAGGATGGGCTTGCACAGGTCTTTGGGATAGTGTTACTGGAGAAGAAGGGTCCCTAGGAGGACTGGCTGTGTTTTAAAGGGCCAGGGATGGAGCACAGTAAGTTATTGTGCATTGAAATAATGTAAATAGATTTTTTCCCCCAGATACCAGAATAGAGGGGTAATATTCCTGTTAATATTTATATTTATGAAGTCATCCTTTAAATTATTAAGAAAAAAATGGCTCTAACAAAAGGATGGTCTTCCAACCTGGGTAACATGGAGAAGTCCCATCTCTACAAAAAAATACAAAAATTAGCCAGGTGTGGTGGCTTGTGCCTATAATCTCAACTACTTGAGGGGGCTGAGGTGGGAGAATCGCTTGAGCCCAGGTGGCGGAGGTTGCGGTGAGCCAAGATGGTGCCACTGCACTACAGTCTGGGTGACAGAGTGAGACGCTGTCTGGAAAAAAAAAAAAGGGATGATCAGAAAAATCCAATAGATGAAGCCACATTTTTGAAAGTCTTTAGGCCCATTAATAAAACTAGATTTGCCTAGCTACCCTTAGGCACTATAGCCACTAAGTGCTAATCTCTGCCTAACTTTTATTTTTGTCTTCACAGTTTTTGAATCATGCAAAATTTTTAGTTTAAAAGTTAACTTTGACTCCTTTTGTTCAGGCAGCAAAACAGGAACTTGAACGACAGCGTCGCTTAGAATGGGAGAGAATTCGACGACAGGAGCTTCTCAATCAAAAGAATAGAGAACAAGAAGAAATTGTCAGGTTAAACTCTAAAAAGAAGAGTCTTCATCTTGAGTTGGAAGCACTGGTATGGCTAAAGTTTTAAGTGAAATTTCTCTGAATGATGCTAGAGCTACCTGTTGAAAAATGTAACTATGGGCTGGGTGTGGTGGCTCACACCTGTAATCCTAGCACTTTGGGAGGCCAAGGCAGGCAGATCAGCTGAGGTCAGGAGTTTGAAATCAGCCTGGCCAACATGGTGAAACCCTGCCTCTACTAAAAAAAAATGCAAAAAAATTATCCAGCCAAGGTGGGTGGTGGCAGGTACCTGTAATCCTAGCTGCTTAGGAGGCTGAGGCAGGAGAATCACTTGAACCCAGGAGGTGAGGTTGCAGTGAGCCAAGATCACGCCACTGCACTCCAGCCTGAGTGACAGAGGAGATTCCATCGCAAAAAAAAAAAGAGAAAAATGTAATTGTGTTTTAAAATCTCTCATGAATTAGTTATGTCTTAATGTCATGAAATAGTCACATTTTCATATAAAAAGCCTATACAATATAGTTTACTGAATAAAGGATAATGACTTAAAATGCTGAGAATTATGTTGTAGCATCAGTTCAGATGTTGATGAACTGTGTACCCCTGAGCAAGACATTTCTGTTCTCTGTGCCTCACTTTTCCCTTGTATGAAATAAAGAGTTGTGTTAGTTCAGTGATTTTCAGTTTTCAGATTGGTCTCTGGAAGATGGTCTGAGGCAAGAGAGGGAAAGCTCGGGCAGTAGAGCAGTGATCTCTCCCCAACTCTTGCTACACTTCACAACAGAGAAGCTTGACATTTATGGGCTTTATTTTTCTTGGGGTTTCACTCAAGATTTGCTTGGGAAAAAAAGGATTCTACTATTAAAAAGACAGCTGACTTAACACTGCTGACCTAAATGATCTCTTACAATTCTAGTTCTGCAGGATTATAGTTCTTAGCTAGTACTGGACACTAAGCAGTTTTTACACATCAGATATTAGAGGGTCAAGCTGTTGAAAGACTTTGTTTGAAATACATGTTGAGAAGATATAAGAGATCTGGCACTATTCTGCCACAACCCTAGAATCCCATGAGCCTAACCTGATCATATACTAGGGTTTTGCAAAAATGCTGCCTAGTCATGTAGTTGAGCCAGATTTAGATCTTGTGTGATTATAGTCTAACATTTTATTTGGGATGACTTACTTTAAAAATGTGTTTAAGACCTTAGACTGAGTGCATTTATCTCTGGTGCCTTTTGTGTTCATATTCCCACCTCTTATAAGGATACCAGTTAGATTGGATTAGGGTCCACCCATATGACTTTGTTTAACGTTTATCATCTCTTCAAAGATCCTGTCTCCAAATATCATCATATTCTGAGGCACTGGGGCTTGGGACTTTAATGTATGAATTTTGTGGGACACAGTTTAGCCCATAACCCCCCATGTCACCCTTCTTCTTAGGTCCCATTGAGAATCTCTGCTTTTTGGTTTGATTTCTTTGCAGAGGAAGAGGAAAAAAGGATAATATTAGTATAGAACAGAACTGTTTCCAAAACGTTCCTCCTGGGCACTGTTTAATTACAGGAAATTAGATGGCAATATTTAGGGTAGAAATAGAAGCTCAGAGAAGGTAATACTAGGTATCACATGCAAATATTTATTCCTCCTCATTATTCTTTGAGAGTGTCTCTGATATTAATGTTAATTAATACTGTCTAATTAATGCTGAATTCAGAAAAAAATTCAGTGTGGTATGTTTCTGCTTTCCCATACTAACATATGGGCTCTTGCACTCTGAGAATGATGTGTTTCCTGCTAATAACTTGAGTTAACAGACACAACTCTGAAACACATTCCACCTGGTTTTAGGCATTTATTTCAGGCTAAATATGAATGGTAACTAAGATTTTTAAATTTAGCTAAAAATATTATTCTCCTTATAGAAACATTTCCTATTAGCATTTTATGTTACTGTGTATTTATAATATCTTCCTATAGAATGGCAAACATCAGCAGATCTCAGGCAGACTTCAGGATGTCCGACTCAAAAAGCAAACTCAAAAGACTGAGCTGGAAGTTCTGGATAAGCAGTGTGACCTGGAAATTACGGAAATCAAGCAACTTCTACAGGAACTTCAGGTAAGTCCTTTGCTGCTAAATTCTTCTTAAACATATACAATTAACAGGTCTTCTAATAGAGTTTCATTTTGGGGGTCGGGAACCATTGAGTCTGTGATAGACTTGTGATCTAAATACACACAATCGTGTATCAACATCAGGAAGTCCATAGACCTGCTAAAACTCTGCTAGACATCCGGTAAAGTTTTGCTTAATATATATATGTAAGTAGACATTTATTACTTGATGAGTTTTAACTCTTTAACAGTGTTTATGCGTTTCTTAGTTCATACTTCTGCTGTAACAAAAGACCTTAGACTGAGTAATTTACAAACATAAATTTATTACTCATAGTTCTAGAGACTGAGAAGTCCAAGATCAAAGTGCTAGCAGATTCAATGTCTGATGAGGGCTTGCTGTCTCCTTTAAAACTAGTACCTTCTTGCTGCATCTTTACATGCAGAAAGGGTAAGGCAGTCCCTTCAACTTCTTTTCTAAGGACAGTCTTCCCATTCATGAGTGTGGAGCCTCCTAAAGCCCCTCTTCTGAATACTGTTGCACTGGGAGTTAGGTTCCAACATATGAATGTTGGAGAGACACCAACATTCAGACCATAACATACATTAAAATAAGGTTATTGTTACTTCTTTTAGGAAATTTTGACTTAAAGTTACTCTTTTTTAAATTATGATGAGAACTTGAATATGTCCCTTGGGGTCCTGGTAATTCTCTACTTGTACAGTAGGATCTGCTTCAATAATTATTATTTGCAGAATGGGGCTGGGGAAGCATTCTGCATCTCTAGAGTTCTCTTACCCAATTTTTCTTACTGCATCGACTGGCAATTAATCAGTCATTTTGCGTTGTTACAGCAAAGATAAACAAAAGCCAAAAACATTTTCTATTAGATTCAAACTTGCTTTTCTAGTTTTTAGTCCCCCTTTTTTTTTTCTCTGTCCCCCAGTCTGGAGTGCAGTGGCATGATCTTAGTTCATTGCAACTTCTGCCTCCCAGGCTCAAGTAATTCTCCTGCTTTACTCTCCTGAGTAGCTGGGATTACAGGCACCCACCACCACACCTCGCTAATTTTTTGTATTTTTAGTCACCGTGTTGACAGCGGGTCTTGAACTTCTGACCTCAAGTGATCCACCCACCTCGGCCTCCCAAAGTGCTGAGATTACAGGCATGAGCCACTGCACCCAGCTTTTAGTCCCTCTTTGATATACACATATTTATCCTGGAGTGTCATGGCATGCTTACACACACCACCTAGTGCAGGTCTGCTGTCATTCATCAGTAAGCTGAAAATTGTAAGCTGCTAGACACACTCCATTTACAAAGGCCTTCTTCACTGCCTTTTAATTTCAGCCAGTCACTCAAAATTGATTTTGGCTCAGATATTCCTTTTTAAAATCATGCATAATTCCATCCAAGTTGATTCTAAGTTGTAAGCAGTTTATAGCTATGTATTATTTCTATAATAAGTTTCAAAGATGAGTAAAAGTTTTCAAAAAAAATTCTTGGACAATATTATAACATTTTAATCAGATACTGTTTTTTTTTTATAAGGAATATCAGAATAAGCTTATCTATCTGGTACCTGAGAAGCAATTATTAAATGAAAGAATTAAAAACATGCAGTTCAGTAACACACCTGGTAAGTCTCTAAGGTTTGTCTGATTACTTTTATTCTTTTCTGAATGACTGTAACAGTCACATTGTTACATTGTTAAAGTTAAAAAAAAAGTATTCTGTTATAAATAACACCTTTTGCCTGTAAGTTTAAAATTTCAAAATAATGTGAAAAATATTATCCCATATGTTAGAGCATTGTTTTTTTTTTTTTTGTTTGTTTTTTTGAGATGGAGTTTGCTCTTGTTGCCCAGGCTGGAATGCAATGGTGTGATCTTGGCTCACCACAACCTTGGCCTTCCAGGTTCAAGCGATTCTCCTGCCTCAGCCTCCAGAGCAGATGGGATTACAGGGATGTGCCACCATGCTCAGCTAATTTTGAATTTTTAGTAGAGATGGGGTTACTCCGTATTGGTACTCCCAACCTCAGGTGATCCACCCGCCGCAGCCTCCCAAAGTGCTGGGATTACAGGCGTGAGCCCCCATGCCTGACCATCCGGTCATTAGAGCATTTTTAGGGATAAAAAGTAGGTAAAAATAAAATAATGATTGTGGTATGACTTCATATCTTGATAATATTTTTATTTATGTAACTGAAATATCAATCAAATAAAATGTTAAACTATAAGGTCTAAATTTGGCTCTAACACAGGACTACATGTATATTTTGAAAAGTCCTGCACTGATTTTAAAGAAAAATCAGGAGGAGGCTTTATACTCTGGGGCTGCACCTGGGATTCTAGGGTGTTAGCATGCAGCAGTCATAGGCTTTAACAGGATGATGTGCCCTACCCAGACCTTTACATTCTCTAACTCTGTGCTTCATACAAAGAATTTTACCATCTTGGCCCTCTGACACCTGTGGAGCAAAACATTCCAAGATAATTTATGGGATTGTAACTTTCTTTTTTTTTTTTTTGCTCAGGTCTCAAAGAGAAAAAAATTCTGTATATTGGACATTATGCCAATAAAAGCATAGCAGAAACAAGGTTTATTTATAGAAAAGTAAATCTGCAGATGTATTACAACTGCCTAAAGTATCCTGAATTTCACTCATTGAGTTTGTCATGTCAGTTATTCCATTGTAGGTCTCTTTATTATACTTTTGGCTGTTTAGGAGGTTCAATAAATAGTATCCCCTTCTTTGCCCAAGTTCTGAACAAATTAATAAATAAGGCAAAGGAGCAAGACAAATGGGAGACCAAATCACTGCCTCATTATTGAGGAAGCTGATTTTAGACAGCATGGTTTAGCTGTGGGTGGTATAGTTGCACATATAAAATATAAAACACTGGATGCATGACCAAAGTAGAATGGAGGTTTCCTGTGGGCAGTTTAGTCTCTAGAGCACAAGGGCTAGGAGGAGTTTAGGTTGTATATTCCTATGTCCTTATCTTGAGCTCACCAGTTAGTGAAAGGAAGGAAAGAAGCTGGGATTGTTGGGCTAGTGCAGGGCCCTTCACGTGGAGGAAATACCAGAAATAAAGTTCATTCTTGTGAACTATGTTTATTGTGTCTCCTCCCTTCCACTGATGTGGTCTATCCATGTCTCTGCTCAGACAGTGTTCCTTATACTTGATTCTTTTCTGTTCAAAGTATATTAGCCCCGACCTCATGCCCACACAGGCATTCCAGAGGCAGGCTGAGCCAACCCACCTGATCTGTGCAGTGGCAGAAATATATCTTTAGTATTGTCATCATTGTTGTCATTACTCCTATTTGGATTGTGAATAAAACATAGAAAATGTCTTATTGAGGACCTGATGGGACTGTTCTTTCTCTGTGGCATGTAATCCAGTTCAGCTTTTATTTATTTAGCCATAGTTCAATTCAAAATAGAAAGCTTTTATGTGGGATTTGAAAAGTACCTTGTCTCCTTTAGATTCCTCTCACCATAACAATTGCCATTTAAGATTACCAATCATGTGCCCAGTACTGTGCAAGTCAGTTTTGATACATTCTTTCCTTTAATCTTTACAATAACCCTGTGGTGCAGTTATTATTCCCATTGTGCAGCTCAGGAAAACTGAGGTTCAGAGATTAAGTAGTTACCCAGGATGGTATAGTCGTAGTACTCAAATTTATATCTGACTGTAAAGCCCACTGTACTACCGTGTTGTCTCTTTGTCTTATCTTCCAATTACCCAACATAGTGCTTATGTATATATCATCAAATTTGGTATTAAAACAATGCATTATTAGTGATATACACGGTTTTGAATAAAGAAGAAATATGCAGCTATAACACTTTGCTGATAGACATGAAAGATTCCTGAGTAGGCTGGGCACAGTGGCTCTTACCTGTAATTCCAGGACTTTAGGATGCTGAGGTGGGCAGATCACTTGAAGTCAGGAGTTTGAGACCAGCTTGGCTAACATGGTGAAACCCCATCACTGCTACAAATACAAAGTAGCTGTGGTCCCAGCTACTGGGGAGGTTAAAGGCATGAGAATCACTTGAACATGGGAGGCAGAGGTTGCAGTCAGCTGAGATGGTGCCACTGCACTTCAGCCTGGGCAATAGAGTGAGACTGTCTCAAAAAAAAAAAAAGATTCCTGAATAACTAGAGACATTTATGTTCCTAAATGAACTAGCTTAATATTATACTTTACTATATACATCAGTACTGTATCAATTCTCTTCTAATTCATATATTCAGTTCTTTTTGGTTTTTTTTTAAAAATGAAGCCCTGCAAGATAACTGACAAAATAAATTGTACAAGATTAGGCAAAACTTAGAAAAACTTTGGTAGAGGGAAGGAGACTAATGCTATCAGATATCAAAACATAAGATATGAAAGAGTGCCTAAAATAGTATGTTATTGATCAGAAATAGAAAAATAGAACAATGGAATTGAATAGAGTCTAGAAAATAACCCATGCATATATGGCAACTTAGGATAAAATCAAGTTGGCCCTTAACATCAGTGGGGAAAGGATGGGCTTTCAGTAAGTGATCTGGGGGACAGTTGATTATCTGAAAGAGTTGCAGGGGAGCTTTTCACCACTCTCTGTGTACAGAACTAAATTCTGGGTAAATTAGGAGGCTAAACATAAAAACAACTTAAGAAAAAATATTTTAAAACAGGAAAATATTTTTGTAATCTTGGTATGAGGAAAGTCTCTTTAAACAATATATAAAATCATGAAGAAAAATATTTACAGATTTGATGTTTTAAAAATGAAAATGCCATAATGAAAGATAGCATAAACACTAAAAAATTTGAGATACATGTAATATGAGAATTTAGAACTTCAGGCGGGGCGCAGTGGCTCACGCCTGTAATCCCAGCACTTTAAGAGGCCAAGAAGGGAGGATCACAAGGTAAAGAGATTGAGACCATCCTGGCCAACATGGTGAAACCCGTCTCTACTAAAAATAGAAAAATTAGCTGGGAGTGGTGGCATGCACCTGTAGTCTTAGCTGCTCGGGTGTCAGGAGCTTGAACTCCTGCCTTGAACCCAAGAGGCAGAGATTGCAGTGAGCTGAGATCATGTCACTGTACTTCAGCCTGAAGACAGAGCAAGACTCCATCTCAAAAAAAAAAAAAAAAGTAAGAATTTAGAGCTTCTACAAATCAAAAAATTAAGGCAGCCAAATGGAAAAATAAAGGTAAAGGGTAAGACTTGACAATTCAAGACTATGGCCAGACACATAAATAGATGTTTCTTTGACTTCACTCGTTATCAAGAAAATAAAAATTAAAATAATAATTAGGTTTCTTTTTTGCCAGTTAGCGAAAATGAAAAGGGATTGATAATATCCAGTATAGATGAGGGTTTACAGAAACAGGTACTGTTGGTTTCATAAGTTGGTGCAGCTTTTTGGAGTAGTAGTTTGGCAATTTCTGTCAAAATTTAAAGTGCATTAACAGAATTAAAGATAAAAATCTAAGAACCACACGATCATCTCAATAAATAACAGAATGAGTATTTGACCAAGTTTAACATCCTTTCATGATAAAAACTCTCAAAAAATAGGTATAGAAGGAAATTTCTTCAACATAATAAAGGCAGTCTATGAAAAGCTCACAGCTATCATAATCAATGGGAAACTGAAGGCTTTTCATCTAACACAGGGTGTCCAATCTTTTGGCTTCCCTGGGTCACATTGGAAGAAGAGCTGGCTTGGGCCGCACATAAAATTCACTAACACTGATGATAGCTGATGAGGGCTAAAAAACAAACAAACAACAACAAAAAAAACCCTCTCCTAATGTTTTTAAAAAGCTTATGAATTTGTGTTGGGCTACATTGAAAGCCATCCTGGACTGCATGAGCCCATGGCCTGCAGGTTGAATAAGCTTTTATCTAAGATGTGGTATGAGGTAGGGATATGCTCTTTCACCACTTCTGTTCAACATAATACTGGAAGTACTAGCAAGACTACTCAGACAAGAAAAAGAAATAAAAGACATTCAAATTGTAAAAGAAGTAGTAAAATTATCCCTGTTTGCAGATAACAGGATCCTACATGTTGAAAACCCTAAAGACTCCACAGTGAAACTTAGAACTAATAAACAAATTGAGTAAAGTTTTTGAGTAAAGGATACAAAATCGATATACAAAAATCAGTTGCATTCTTTTACACCAGTGACAGTCTATTCAAAAAAGAAATCAAAAATACAATATCACTCATGACAGCATCAAAAATAATTACTTAGGAATAAATTTGACCAAGGTGGGGAAAGATCTATAACTGAAAACTATAAAACATTGATGGGAGAAATTGAAAAAGACGTAAATTAATGGAAAGATAATCCATGTTCATATATTGGAAGAATTAGTATTTTAAAAATATCTGTACTGCCCAAAGCAATATACAGATTCAACACAATCCCTATCAAAATTCCAATAGCATTTTCACAGAAGTAGAAAAAGCAATTCTAAAATGTATATGGAATTACACAAGACTCCAAATAGGTAATGCAGGCTTGAGAAAGAAAAACCAAGTTGGATGCATCACACTGCCTGTTTGCAAATATTATAAAGCTCTAGTAATCAGAACAGTATGTTACTGGCATAAAAACAGACATAGGGACAACACGGATAAACCTGCAGGATGTTACGTTAAGTGAAATAAAGCCAGGCATAGAAAGACAAATACAGTATGATTTCATTTATTTGTAGAGTGTATATATTCATAAAAGTAGAGAGTAGAAGGTGGCTACCAGAGCTGGTGGGGGAGAAAGGGATTGCTGAGGCGTTGCTCAAAGGATACAGCATTTCAGTTAGATAGGAGGAGTAAGTTCAAGAGATCTCTTCGGCAACCTGGTGACTGTAGTTAATAACAGTGCATTGTATTCTTGAAAGTTGCTAAGAATAGATTTTTAAGTGTTCTCACCACAAAAATGGCAAGTATGAGGAAATGCATATGTTAATTAGCTTTTACAATGTATACATGTTTCAAAACAACATGTATGCTATATATACAGTATTTTTGTCGATTCTAAAAGACATATAGACTTATGGAATAGAATAGAGAGCCCAGATAACATAATGCATATATGAAATGTATACATTTCACAATGTATACATATTTCAAAACAACATGCTTATAATATATATACAATTTTTATTAATCAATTTAAGACATATAGACTTATGAAATAGAATAGAGCGCCTAGAAATAAATCCAAGTATATATGGTAAACTAATTTTTGGCAAGGGCACCAAGAAGACACAATGGGGAAAGGATAGCCTCTTCAATAAATGATATTGGGGAAACTGGATATCCACCTGCAAAAGAATGAAATTGAACTCTTATACCATACTCAAAAATCAACTCAGAACTCCTAGAAGAAAACATAGACAGAAGCTCCTTGACATTGGCCTTGGCAATGATTTTTATTGGATATTACACCAAAACTCAGGAAACAAAAATAAACAGGTGGGACTACATCAAACTAAAAAGCTTCTGCACAGTAAAGGAAACAATCAACAAGATGAAAAGGCAGTCTATGGAATGGGAGAAAATATTTGTGAGCCATATATCTGATAAGTGGTTAATATCCAAAATATAAGGAATATATATAACTCAATACCGAAAAACAACCCAGTTTCAAAATGGGCAAAGGACCTGAGTAGACATTTCTCTAAAGAAGACATAAAAATGTTAAATAAGTATTTTAAAAGGTACTCAACATTATTAATCATCAGGGAAATGCAAGTCTAAACCACATTGAAATATTATGTTACCTCACACCTGTTAGGATGGCTGTTATAAAAAAGATCAGAGATAGTGAGTGGTAGTGAGGATGTGGGGACAAGGGAGCCTGTGTACACTGTTGGAGGAATGTAAATTGTTATAGCTGTTATGGAAAACAGTATGAAGGTTTCTAAAAAAAATTAAGATAGAACTCTTGTATGATCCAGCAATCTCACTTCTGGATATATATTCAAAGGAAACAAAATTATTAACTCAAAGAGATATTTGCACTCCCTTATGCTAAATGCAGTAAGTCAGTTACAGAAAGACAAATATTACATGACCTCAACATATAAAATCTAAAAAAGTTGAACTCCTATGCAGAAACTGAGAATAGGAGAGTGGTTACCAGTGGTCATGGGGAGGGAAAAATGGGTAGATGTTGGTCAGTGGGTACAGACCAACATCTACCCATGCCAGTCAGAAAGGTAGTAATATAAATTATGCAGTAGCCAGAATGTAGACTACCATGGAGCAGTTTAAAAGAATGAACTAGATTTATTTGTCCTGATTGATACCTTATTAAATTAAAAAAAGTTGCACAGCAATGTAGACAATATGATTCTATTAAAACCCATGGTGAGCGCTTGCAGGATGGAAAAAAAAAAAAGAAAACCCATGGAAATAGAAGTTGAATACGTATGCATCTAAATGAAAATGCCTGAAAGTGGGATGAACTTGCAGTTGAGATGGAGGCCTTTTAATTTTTTCTCTATATGTTTCATTTTATTTAAATTTTATACTTTTAAAAATATTATAAAGTTAAACATAGACATTTAAACAGATAATATTGCTATTTTAATTTATTGTAATGTATTCTGCATTATATATTTCCATCTGGTTTCTCTGTCCCTACATGAATATGTAAAAAAAGATAATATAAAATGAAACCTTCTGTTCTTACCTCCTAAAATAATGTTACTAAATAATCCAGTTAGTAATATTTATTGAATCTTTGCTGTGAATATTTTCCTGTTCTTAGGAGCACTAAGAATAAATGGAACGCTACTTTATAACTTCTATTAATTATTAACTGTGGACTAGAGTGTACAATGGCTTTATATTCATCACCTCATTTAATGTGGTATGATGCTCATTGTATAGATGAAAAGCCTGAGGATTCGATTGGTGAAGCATCTTTCCTAAAGTGGAATTTTACTTCAGGTCCTAGTCCTTTTGAATGCAGAACCAAGGCTTATGACTATTTCCTCTGACACTCTTTCCAGCATATAATCTGGGAAGTGGAAATAATAACTGAATGTTTTATCTTCTACTGGTCTACATTATCTGTATACATCCTTTGTATTGATCTAGTTGCACCAATTTGACCAAACAGTAAATGGCATGCTGGTAATGGCATGTGAACTTCTACGAAATGTAAACTGTCTGATATTTGTTTTTCAGATTCAGGGATCAGTTTACTTCATAAAAAATCATTAGAAAAGGAAGAATTATGCCAAAGACTTAAAGAACAATTAGATGCTCTTGAGAAAGAAACTGCATCTAAGCTATCAGAAATGGATTCTTTTAACAATCAACTAAAGGTATTTATTTTTGATACTATTTATTTTTAGGTACTGCCTTCTTACCTTCATTATTTTGATTTAAAAAATAAATAGCTAAAGCTATTATTATATGTATTACATTTTAATAATTTATTTTATAATTTCAACTATATCAGAATTTTTATCACACTTTATCACAGTTTCCAGTTTTTGACAACCATGTGCTGTTTGTATTGGCATCTATACATTTCCAGAACAATTGCCTTTGTCAGTACTACAGAACTGATTTCAGCCAACATGATCCTAGGCAATTTCCAAAAATGGGAAATATGGAAAATAGTTCAGGTGGTAGATGCTCTTTTAACACACTTTTTTTTTTTGTTACAGTGTAATTTAATTAACCTTTGTTAAATAATGCAATAATCAGTGAAATCTAGAACAGAATCTGGCACTATAAACTTTACATGAAAAGCAAGTTCATGATTCATTGTTTGCTGCAGTGGCAAAGCAGATGTCTAAAACATAGCCTGTCTGCTTATTATTCACCCCAGTATTCATTGTATACTGAAGCCATGCCTATGAAAGAAACTAAAATCCAGACTAATGGCATAGAATGTAAATTTGGGTATAGTCTCAGTTTTTCCTTTGCTAACAATATAAAGTTTCCAGAGCATAAAGTATTTTCTGTAAGAAATAAAGCTTTTCATAAAGCTTTTTTGTAAGAAAGTTGTCTCTTTATATGGCTTTTATCATGCTGACTTATTTAGAATAACATTAACACTAAATGTAGAGTAAACAGCATGCCAAAGAGAGGACAACATGGTGGCTTCAGGTAAGGAAGGGGAATTTGAGGTGAACATTGTTAATAATACACTTTACACAAGCATGTATTCAGTAGAAAAAACTTGATAGAAAACCAAAAATTTGTCATAGCTGGTTAGACAAGCCAGCCAACTTATCTTCTCTATATTATTTCTTTAAAACAAAAAATTTGTACATAGCTGGGTGCAGTGGCTCACACCTGTAATCCCAGCACTTTGGGAGGCCAGGCAGGCAGATCACAAGGTCAAGAGATCAAGACCATCCTGACCAACATGGTGAAACCCTGTCTCCACTAAAAATATAAAAATTAGCTGAGCGTGGTGGCATGTGCCGGTAGTCCCAGCTACTCGCGAGACTGAGACAGGAGAATCGCTTGAACCCAGGAGGTGGAGGTTGCCGTGAGCCAAGATTGCGCCACTACACTCCAGCCTGGCAACAGAGCGAGACTCTGTCTCAAAAAAAAAAGGAAAAGAAAAAGAAAGAAAAAAATCTGTACATAGTTTAATTGGCTTTTTATCTGCCTTATCTTACAGTGTGGGAATATGGATGACTCTGTTCTTCAGTGCCTTTTGTCTCTGCTAAGCTGTCTCAACAACCTCTTCCTCTTACTTAAGGTTATTTTCTAATATCTAGCTTCTTTTCTTTGAGTTACTTCATTGTTTTTTTTTAAAACTATACTATTCTTTGCCTTTATCTGAGTATCTTTGTTTGAAATAACATATACAATGTAAACCTTTTTCTTTCTGCTTGCTTGAATATCCTTCTGCTATCTAACTGCCTGAGTCTAATGCCAGAAATTAGTAAGGTTGCCCACAGTAACCTTTCTCAAAAGAGGCCCAAGATACTTAAAAATATAGCCTAGTTCCTTTGCAACATCCCTGTGAGTGAGTTGACTGATGAGATGATTACTAAGTTAATTCAAAGAAAAATGTGAAATTAAATAACTTACCCATATACTGAAAATCATTGTTTAAAATAAAAATAATTTCTGAAATCTAGGGCAAGTTTATGTCATATATATACCAAGCTGCTTCCTAATAGTGTTATAAAGAAAATTTTAAAAAACTAATAATTCAGGGCCAACTTTAGTCAGGCCTAGTTACCAGGCTCATGTTTAAACATGCTTGCACATCAGATAAAATGTTTAAATTATTTATATTAATAACTAGTTTCCTTTGCCATGTATAACATACAGAGTATTTACAATAGTCAATACATTTGTATTTTAATAGAGCTTAAAGAAATGTGCTTTATATTTACTGCTTGCTGACCATAGTAGATTTTGACTACACATTCTACTCAGTACTAAAATGGTTGGTGGCAATAGGGCAGTTACCTATATACATATATATTCCACAGTGAAGACAGAAACATGATAAGTGGAGCTCATTTGTTACCCAAGCAAAGGTAGGGCAAATGGGAAAGATGGTAGCAGCAGAGGAGCCATATTTTAGCCTTTATGGTTACGGCCTGAATGACCAGATTATATGATTTTGGGAACTTTTGCTATGGATTGCATAGAAACTAAACTTAATTTTCTTCATCTGTAAAGTGAAGTTTAATGATGATCTGTGGACTGTTCTCATTTATATGGTCTGATTCTTTCAGTTAGCATTTGATTCTCCACAGACCAGCACTTGTCCCTTGTTTTACTTTCTTCCTTCTGCTTCCTGCCTTCCAGACTTAACACTGCTTATTGATACTTTCATCAGAGCAATTTAGGAAACTAAAGGGATAGGAAATCTATATGGTCAGAGCAGTCAGGAGACTGTTGTCACCGAAAGCAAGAAAAGAGGTCTTCTGTGGTCACTGGAAAATGATACAGAGTTAGTTAGTTAACATAGTACTGAAAATATCAGTCAGGCACGGTGACTCATGCCTGTAATCCCAGCACTTTGGGAGGCGAGGTGGGTGGATCACTTGAGGTCAGGAGTTTGAGACCAGGCTGACCAACATGGTGAAACCCTGTCGCTACTAAAAGTACCAAAAATTAGCTGAGTGTAGTGGTGGGTGCCTGTAATCCCAGCTACTCAGGAGGCTGAGACAGGAGAATTGCTTGAACTCGGGAGGTGGAGGTTGCAGTGAGCTGAGATCTAGCCATTGCGCTCTGGCCTGGTGAACAAGAACGAAACTCTGTCTTAAAACAAAGAAAGAAACATATCCATTAAATTTGTCAGCAAGGAGACTTTTGAAGACCTTGCTAAAAGTGCCATTTCACCTGAGTGATAAGCAGAAGCTGGATTGCAGTGGATCAGGAATGAGTGGGAGTTAAGAAAGGATTAAGTGAGTAGCAACAACTCTTAAAATGAAAAGAGCATGAGGATCAAAGGAAAACTTTTTTTTTTTTTTTTTTTATTTAAGAAAGACTTGAAGGAAATAGTAAAGAGAAAAGAAAGGAAGGGGCAGGGGGAAAAAGAGAGAGCTTGAGTTTGAATCTATAACATGGTGGTAATTGATGAAGCAAAGTCCCTGAAGAAGCAGATTAAGACAGAATGGAGAGCACAGATAAAAGGATTAGATAAAAAGAATACTTTCAGTGTAACATATGGGGAAAAGATGGATATGAATGCAGTTAAATTTGTTGATAGAGAGTAGAAAGTTGACAGTGAAATGGGAAAGGTTCCCTTGTCCTCATCGCAGGGCATGTGATGGGGGTGTGGCTCACTTCTTCAATGCCCCGAGGCTCAAACTTCTAGGGGAGCATACAGACGGGCAGGCTGTGGCACTCTGACCCCACAGCAGTGTCTGAGGGTGAATGAATGTTTACAGCTGAAGCCCCAGTGGGTGTGTGTTACAGGGTGTTCTTTTAGTTTGCCATCTATAGGTGGTTTGTGTTACTCAGCTCAATTAGACCCCCTTCCTTATCATAAGGACAGAGGAATTTCTGTATTCTGGGGTTTCTTGGCTTGGTATACTGGAAGAATCGGATCACACATGGGCTTGGAGAATGACTGCAAGGTTTTATTGAGTAGAAGTAACTCTCAGCAGATGGAGGAGCCAGAGGGAGATGGTTTTATCCTGGAGTCCGGCCACAACCTGACACTTCTCTTGACTCTCTGGCCAAACTCTACTCGTCGATGGCCTGCTTGCCTGCCGGCGCCTGTTGGCATGCTCTCCCACCAGCATGCTCTTGATGACCAGCTGCTTGTGTCTTCCGCCGATGTGTTCCTCATGACGTCCAGCAGCTTGTGTCTCTACCTTGCTAGGGTCTCGGGTTTTTATAGGCTCAGGATGGGGGTGTGGCAGGCCGGGGTGGTTTTGGAAGATGCAGCAATTAGGTGTGAAGGCAGGAGTGCCTGTTCTAACCTAGGTGCATGGGTACAGGCCTGAGGGTGAGGCCCTAGCCAGGGACCCACCCTTCTCTACCCAGTACATCCTGACCCCCTCCCGTATTGACAGCTTTAAGACTTATAATCAGACTAAGTTGGACCATAAGAAAGAATCTTCCCGGGTAGTGGAGGACATAACATAACTCATCCTAGGCCAGAAGAAGAGAGGTGGAGATGCAGGAAGTTTTAATGATTTTTTTTTTTTTTTTGAGACGGAAAGATGAGAGAGCTGCAGTCTGACGACTTAATGAGGCAAGGTTTATAACTGGTAGTGAGGAGAATGAATGGAAGATTAGGAAGTCTCACGAGAGAAATAGGCAGGAAATAGACATCTCAGTGTAAGCATGCAAGTTAATAGAGGAAACCCTAAGTGTGCTGAGCAATGTTGAATGCCTATTTGAAGTTGGAGGTGATGTATTTAAATTGAAAGCAGTATGCCTGAGTGTATGATTTTTTTCTTCACCAGTATTTAGTTGTTTAGGTGTAAGCATAGAGAAAGCTGATGAAATAGGTTCATGGGTTCATACAGGTTTGGAGTTTTAATAGACATGCTCTCAGAGAGAGGGACAAAAGAGTTACAGATCTTGACAAAAGCATTATGAGAACTCTGAAATATGAACTAAACATGAAGGATGTGAAGAGAGGTAGGGATGTTAATAAAGAAAGAGAATGATTGGAGTCAACAGAATGGTCTCAGTGAGGTTGAAAACCTATTGATGGCTGGGTACCATGGCCGACACTTGTAATCCCTGCACTTTGGGAGGCTGAAGTGGGTCGATTACCTGAGGTCAGGAGTTTGAGACCAGCCTGGCCAATATGATGAAACCCCATCTCTACTAAAAATACAAAAATTAGATGTAATCCCAGCTACTCAGGAGGCTGAGTCAAGAGAGTCGCTTGAACCGGGGACGGAGAGGTTGCAGTGAGCCAAGATCATGCCATTGCACTCCAGCCTGGGCAACAAGAGCAAAACTCCATCTCAAGCAAAACAAGACAAAACAAAAACTGTATTGATATAGATGTACCAGGTATAAAAAAAAGTTCAGAGGGTAAGAACTTATGATTAAAGAATAGGATATTTGGTCACTGGTAGTTCTGTTTTTGATTATAGTAAGACTCAGGGTGTAATAATAGAAATGATGGATTAAGTAGAGTTAAAAAAGTCATTGGTGAAGAGATCAGCCTCAGAGTTGAGGTTCTGATTAGATCATCTATATGGATGTCAAAAACTTAGAGAATAGTGAGGTGAGTGAATGACTAGGTAATTAATAAGATGACAATAAAAAGGAAGGAGAGAATGATATTGCTGGATGGTAGGAGCCCCAGAAAAGCATGGAGTTGGTAAAAGTGAGGGGGAAATAACCAACTGGAAGTGGCAGTGAAGAACGAAGAAAATACTGTAGTTATCCTCTGACCCTGATGTAAATGGAGTATATGATAATAAACTGAGAGAGGACTAGTAGAAAAAGTAGTATCCTGAGGGATCAGCCAAGAAGGCGAAGAGGTAAGAGAATTTTCTTACAGCGAAGATTTGTAGCTATGTGAGAGTTTCCTGATCACATAGAGGAAGTTCCAGGCGAGTGGAGAGTTTTGAGGAGAGAATGAATAGGGGATTGGGTCAGATTAAGGGATAAGTAGCACTGTAGAGATAAGAATTCAAGGGATAAGGAATGAGAAGAAAGGCTAGGTCTTTTCAGTAGATGAGATGGAACTGGTCCTGATGGTCTTAGAGGAGGACAGACACTTACTTCTAATGCTGTGGTCATTTGTGACAGTAGGGCACCTGGGGTGATCGCTCCTGTAAGCTGCTTGTAGTGACAATGAAAGTAAAATATTTAAAATTACTTATCTTAGAATGTTATGTTTTACTGGAACCTGCAATATGCATGTACAGAATCAATAATAATTTTTACTTTTTTGGTGAAATTACACCAAGACAAAAAAGCCAGTGGATTCAAAAGTGAGACATTTGACAGGCCATTAAGAAAATTCACACATCTGGTCAGGTGCAGTGGCTCACACCTATAATCCCAGCGCTTTGGGAGGCCAAGATGGGTGGATCACATGAGGTTAGGAGTTCGAGACCAGTCTGGCCAACATAGTGAAACCTCGTCTCTACTAAAAATACAAAAAATTAGCCAGGCATGATGATGGGTACCTGTAATGCCAGCTACTTGGGAGGCTGAGGCAGGAGAATAGCTTGAATCTGGGAGGCAAAGGTTGCAGTGAGCCAAGATTGTACCACTGCACTCCAGCATGGGTGACAAAGCGAGACTTCGTCTCAAAAAAAAAAAAAAAAAAAAAAAAAAAATTCACACATTTTTAGCAGTGAAGTGCAATGAAAAATGTACTGGCTTAAGAATCTAAAAAAGTGAGGTCTAGTCTTGTGCGTGCCACTTGCCCGTTGTGTGACTGTTTGTCATTTACCCTCCAAACTTTGTTTTCTTCCTTTACAAAACAAGCTGACATAACTGCCTGTCTTCTTTGCCCAGAGTCTTATGATTAAATGAGATGGCATATAGATGGAAATGCTTTGTAAACTCTTAGATGTTATACAAATGTTTTTGTTATTCTTCTTAAGAAAAGGGTTGTTAGAATCTCCAAAATATCTTTAGTGTGTTGTAAAGTCACCACTGTTGACTTGAGATAATGATTGGGGAAATGCTTGTCCATAGTGGGAAAGCAGAATCTGTTAATGGTAGAATTGTGATTTCCTTCAGGGAGTTAGGCCTTAACCCTATGCTTCCTAGGATCTGGGGTAACCTACATTAGTAATACTCCTCCAGGTGGCAGGGTGAGGTTTTGATTTATTCAGAGGACAATAAGGCTACTAAATTGGGGAGAAGGAACCACTAGTGTTTTGGATTATAAATAAAAACTTGAATGGGCAATGTATTAGATGTTAGAGAAAACATTTCCCAAATCTATAGTATTATAAAGATTCAGGAAGTATTTCTTTCCTTCTTTCAGAGAATTTCAGGTCTACCTTTTTCTGCAAGGTAGGCTATAATAATATAAGGTGTGGCCTTAAGAGCTCCTTGGAGGGATGGGATATAAATATGGGTATCTAAAACAGAGCCTCTTAACCATTTTTATGCCATGGACTTGTCAACAATTTGATGAAGTCTCTGGACCTGTTCTCAAAATAATATTTAAAATTCATAAAATGAAATGTATAGGATTATTTTTAAAATCAATTGAGAGTCATTAAATATTTTAAAAAACAAATTTGTGATATAGTAATACATGTGCTTCTATATTAATGAAATAATGACGTATCAGATATAATAATACCATCATTTTGATGTCAAAATGTATGTGATGCACATACATAACAAGTTATCTGTAATCTAACAAGAAATATCTGATTTCTGTTGGTAAAAAATGTCACAAGTGTAGCTAATAGGACTGGTTTGTTACTTATATTTGGAATTGAAGAAAATGCTGTATTTCAGATAGAAGTTAGTGAAAGTAAAGATTTATTTTGTTTCTGTCCAAGTTCATGGACCTCTAATTCTATTTAAAAAAAAAATAAAAACCTTAGAAGTTCTCTGGCCCTCAAAATAAGACCTGCCGCTCTGTAGAGTGAAGGCAAGATGATTAGATTTGCTGGTTTTCTTGTCTGTTTCAATTATGAAGATTGATATGATTAAATCTTCTACTTGATCATGGATTTGTCTTTGTTTCTTTTCATTTTGTTATTTTTTTTCTTTATAGATTTTGAAGCTGTGTTACTAGGTGCATACACATTTAGAATTGTTACAGCTTCCTGGTGGGTGGACCCTTTATCATATGTTCCTCTAGAAATGTATCTTGCCTTAAACCCTACTTTTTCTTATATTAGTTTAACTACACCAGCTTTATTTTTGTTAGCGTAGCATGGTATATTTTTTTCCATCCTCTTAAAACCTGTTTGTGTCTTTTCATCCAAATTGTATTTTTTAAATAACATACAGTTGGGTCTTTAAAATGCAGTCTATCTTTGTATTTCAAATTCGAGTAATTAGTCTGTTTATCTTTAGTGTAATTACAGACATTTGAACTTTAATCTACCAATTTTTCTTTTTTTTAAATTTTTTTTGAGATGGAGTCTCACTCTGTCACCAGCCTGGAGTGCAATGGCACATTCTCGGCTCACTTCAACCTCCGCCTCCTGGGTTTAAGTGATTCTCCTGCCTCAGCCTCCTGAGTAGCTGGGACTACAGGCACGCACCACTATACCCAGCTAATTTTTGTATTTTTAGTAGAGACAGGGTTTCACCATGTTGGCCAGGATGGTCTTGATCTCTTGACTTAGTGATCCACCCATCTTGGCCTCCCAAAGTGCTGGGATTACAGGCATGAGCCACTGCACCTAGCCTAATCTACCATTTTTCTCTGTTATCTGTCTCACCTGTTTTATGTTCCTTTCTCTCTCCTTTCTTGTCACTTTTTTGATTTTTTTTTTTTTTTTTAATGGAGTCTCACTCTGTCACCCGGGCTGGAGTTCATTGGTGCTATTTCGGCTGGGTTCAAGTGATTCTCCTGTCCCAGCCTCCCAAGTAGCTGGGACTACAGGCACGAGCCACAACACCCAACTAATTTTTTGAGTTTTTAGTAGAGAGGGGTTTCCCCATGTTGGCCAGGCTGATGTTGAACTCTTGACCTTAGGTGATTCACCCACCTCGGCCTCCCAAAGTGCTGGGATTACAGGCATTAGCCACTATGCCTGGCCCACGTATTTTGTTTGTTTGTCTTTGTTTTGTTTTTAAGATGGAATCTTGCTCTTGTCACCTAGGCTGGAGTGCAATAGTGCGATCTCAACTCACTGCAACCTCTGCTTCCCAGGTTTAAGTGATTCTCCTGCCTCAGCCTCCCAAGTAGCTGAGATTACAGATGCCTGCCACCACACCCAGATAATTTTTGTATTTTTTGTAGAGGTGGGGTTTCACCATGTTTGCCAGACTGGTCTCAAACTCCAGACCTCAGGTGATTTACCCACCTCAGCCCTGCAAAGTGCAGGGATTTCAGGCCTGAGCCACTGGCTGGCCTGATCATGTATGTTTTTTTAAACTAGATTTTTTCCTTCTTTGTTGGTTTGCTATACCTTCTTTTACTTTTCTGTTGGTGGGCATGCTAGAAATTATGATATGCAGCCTTGGTTTGTTTAAGTCTAATATAAATTAGTAATTTTACTACTTAACCAAATACTATAGACACCTTGGATACTTAACTCCATGTATTGCCATATGCCTCTTACATTTGTGCTATTCATGTCATATATTTTAAACTCTGTAAGCCATTATTGTTATTGTTTCATTCTGTCAGTGTTCATTTAGATGTACCCATGTATATATCCAGATTTCCATTGATCCTTATTCCTTCCTGTATGTCCATGCTTCATCTGGGATTTTTTTTCTTCTGCCTGAAGAATGTCCATTAGTGTTTAGTGTATTTCCTTTAAAGCTGGTATTAGTGATGAGTTCTTCCTATTTTCGTTTTTCTGAAAATGTCTTTATTTCATTTTTATTTTTGAAGAGTATTTTCAGATATAGAATTATAGAATGGTTTCCTCTCTGTACTTTGAATGTGTCATTGCGTTGTCTTTTGACTTTCATGTTTTCATATTATGAAATCAGGTGTCAACTTTAAGGTAATTTAACTTTTTTTCCTCTGGCTGCTTTTGAGCATCTTTTTATCTCTGACTTTCAGTAGTTTTACTATGATATGCCGTGGGCTCTTCTTAGCTCTTCTTGAATCTGTAACTTGATGTTACTGGTTACTTGGTAAAGTTCTTGGCTGATATCTATTCAAACATTGCTTCTCGACATTTCTTTTTCTCCTCTTCTGGGACTCAGTACAGATATGTGAAACCTTTTCACTGTTTGGTGTACACCTTGTGTTCTGTTCTGTGTTTTCTGTCCTTTTGTATCTCTGTGCTTCAGTCTAGATTCACTTGGAGTTCAATATTTCTGGCTTTAGCTATGACTAGTCTTCTTTTAAACTCATCTCTTGAGTTCTTAATTTCTATTCTGTTTTTTAGTTCTTGAGTTTTCATTTTATTCCTTTTTATAGTTTCCAGCTCTTTGCTAAAATTATCTTGTTATCTGATATCTTGAACGTTTTGATCACTTTTGTTTTAAAGTTCTTATCTGGTAATTATTATCTGTACAACTGTTTCTAGTATATGTTTTTTCTCTTTGTTCTTGATCATATGGTTTTGACTTCTGGCATATTCAGTAATTTTTTTATTATAGACTTTTTGCATGAAAAATTACAGAGATATTTTGACATTCCAAATGAAATTTTCTCTAGAGAGAATTTCCTTTTGCTTCTGGCAAGCAGTATGGGGCAGATCACCTTAACACAGAGCTGATTTGAAGCTAGACTGCTCTATTTCTTGTTCACCCCTAATCCTTGTGGCCTTAGGTCTAAAAACCTAGAGTGTTTACCAGGACCCTTCTTCCTGAATTCCAGCCTCTTAACACAGCTGGAAACTCTGCTCTGCTACTTATCCTCTCAGCCATGATTTACCAATGGGCAAATGCATAGAAGGAGATGTGGCACTGAATGTCACTGTTACCTCTCTTGAACTTCCCTTATCTCCACCCTCTTGGCTTTCCTAGTCCTCATTGCCTTGATAGCACTCCAATACCTGTAAACAAGGGGTTTTCACATTTTGTTTAGCTTTTGTAGTTCTTAGCAGGAGGGCTGTTCTAAAAAATCAGTCTACTGTCACTGGGAGCAGAGACTCAAGTTATTAGATTTTTTCTGTTCTGTATCTGCCCAAGGAGGAAGCCTCATTTCAAAGATTCAAGGCTTCAAATCAAACCTCCTTAGAAGATTACTGAAAATGGGAGTTATGGTTTGAATTCTTGCTCAGCAAGGGATTCTGTAGCATTCTGTCCTCATTATCTTAGCATATATATTTTTTGTTTTTTCTATTACTGAACATGGGGAAATAATCCCATGGAGAATCATCTCTCCTATACCTTTTCATTGGGATTTCATCATTCTGGCCTTACTTTCTAGTCCTCAGTTACTCTGAACATTTCTTATAAAACTGAGTTTTAAGATGGCTCATTGAATTCGGGAGCAATATGGAGGGAGGTGATCTCTCTTTTTTTTTTTTTTTTTTATCAGGCTCTGAGAGAATGGTCCCACTGAGGTTGGTTACTGGTTAGTCTTCTCACTGAGACTAATGTTGCCTGCTGTTTGCTTATTTAAAATACTGCTTTTATCCTTCTTGCCTGTTAGTCAGTAGAAATGAAATACTATTTGTTTTAAATTCAGTTGAATCACTTAATTTTTTTTTCTAGCTAATAAAGATGTTTTAATAATTTTGTTATTTAATCTGATTTAAGTGAAAGTTAACAGATTTATAGAATCCATGGTATAGGATTGAATGGCATAATGGAAATAGTTCAAAACTGCATGACTTTCAGGAAAGTCACTTAATCTTCTGAGCCTCAGAAATAGTCATGATACTATCTATTTTACAGGATTGTTGTGAAGAACAAATGTAGGCATTATATGTAAAAGTACTTTAGAGTGCTACACAGATATATGTTCAATTTGAAGTTTAGTAACTTGTCCAAGGTCACACAAGCTAGTAAGTGGAAGAGCTGAAATTCAACCCAAGTAGTGAGGATATTAACCTTAAATGGTTATATTAGGGGGGAAAAGGATGAAAATGTATAAGCTAAATGTTCAGCTTAAGATAGGAAAAAGATAGCATATTAAACCAAAGAAAGTGAGGGAAATTAGTGAAACAGTAGACAGACATTTAATATGGAGTATCAAGAAAGCCAAAATTTGATTCTTTTAAAGATTAATAAAATTAACAAACCTTTGGCAAAATTGATTTTAAAAAGAAAGCACAAATAAGAACTAGTGTAAAGGCGATATAACTGTTACAAATGTTAAAAGATGATAATTTGACAAAATTTTGCACACAAATATAAAAACTTAAATAAACAAGTTAGTTTTCCAAAACTGACTAAAAAATATCTAGATAGTTCTGTTGTCATTAAACATTTTAATTCTGTAGTTTCAAATCTTCCCCAAAAGAGAATCCAAACCCAGAGTTTTTACTGAAGAAGCAAGTAATTCCACTGTTAGACAACTGTTTCAAAATACAGAAAAAGAGGGAATACTTCCCGCTTATCATGTGAAGCTATTGTGAGCATTTCAAAACCTGTTAAGAACAGTGTCAGAAAGGATAATTCTAGGCCAATTTAACCAAGAGGCAAAGATATCGAAGCAGTATTAAAAAGCTGAATGCAGAGATTTACACACACACACACATATAAAAGCATAACCTGTTGTGTATATACACACACACATATAAAAGCATGACCAAGTTGGATTTACCTCAGCCATACAAAGATGATTTAATATACAGAAAAGCGTAATGTAATTTACTATATAAACAGACTAAAGGAGAAAAATATTATGCTTGTCTTATTAGATACAGGAAAGGTATCTGATAAAATTTAATATCCATTCATGAATTTAAAAGTAAAACTTATTGGCAAACTACTAATAGAAGTTTCTTAACGTGAAAGAGATAATCTGTCATTCTATTAAGATTGAGAACAACTTGGTGGGGCACAGTGGCTCACATTTGTAATCCCAGCTCTTTGGGAGGTTGTTTGCCTGAGCTCAGGAGTTCATGACCAGCCTGAGGCAGGAGACTTGCTTGAATCCAGGAGGCAGAGGTTACAGGGAGCTGAGATCATCCCATTGCACTCCAACCTGGGCAACAGAGAAGACTTCGTATCAAAAAAAAAAGATTGAGAACAATTCTTAATGAATTCTGATTGGTTTATTTTTTCTCACTTAGCTATTACATGTAACAAGGACCTCCTGGAAGTAGTGACTTAACCCGGAAGAATAGGTCTAAGGTTAGGAATTTTTAGGTCACTGTAACCAGATAGAAGAAATACTTGGCAAGCTTTGTGATGCTCTTCACATCTTACTCATTTGCCTAGACTATTGTTTATGCATTTTCACTTGTCCAATAAGTACTTATTAAATATCCATATTGTACTAGACTCTGTTGGCTGGAGATACCCTGATGAAAGACAGTCCTATTGTCAGGAAACTCACTGTAGTGGACGAGGCAGTCATTCAGTTGGAAGACACTATGATAGAGGAATATACAGAATGGCGTGAGGAAGCTCATTAACTCCGACACTGGAGGGAGTGTGTTTAGTAAGGAAATACTTAGAGCACTGTCTTAAAGGACAAGTTGGAGGGCTGAGCCTGCAGCCTTGTTGAGATCAGATGTTAATTTGGCTCCTTTTTACTCTCCTTTTTAAACTTATTACTCTTCTCATTTATGTCTTCAATAATAATAGCTAATGTTTATTGAGAACCTATGTGCTCTGCGCTATAATAAGCACATTGTATATATTAACAACTCTGTGAGGCATGTATCATAACAAGCTTGCCCAACCCACAGCCCGCAGGCCACATGCGGCCCAGGACAGCTTTGAATGCAGCCCCACACAAATCTG
Organism: Callithrix jacchus; assembly: GCF_049354715.1. Taxonomy (NCBI): domain Eukaryota; kingdom Metazoa; phylum Chordata; class Mammalia; order Primates; family Cebidae; genus Callithrix; species Callithrix jacchus. The sequence continues at coordinate 90,969,667 of NC_133515.1, forward strand.
TGAACTTGCTTAAAACATTAAGAGATTTTTTTTTTTGCAATTTTATTTATTTATTTATTTATAGCTTATCAGCTATTGTTAGTGTATTTTACATGTGGCACAAGACAATTCTTTACATGTGGCTCAGGGAAGCCAAAAGATTGGACACTCTTACACTATGATTAACCTCATTTTACTGATGAGGAAACTATAAAATAACTTTCCTAAGGTTATACAGCTAGTATACAGAGCTCGAGTCAAGCCTTGTTAGTCTTATTTCAATCCCATGCTCTTTATCACTAAACCACCTTGCTTCTCTATAGATTGTAACCACTATATTCTTCTGCTTTTCAACAGAATTTAGAGAAAGATACAACAAATAAAACCCTAGAGGCTGAGAGCTGTGGAATATTTGCTATAAAAGCAGTATTTCCATTATTATTGGCTTATGTTATAAATGTTTTGCTCAGGCATGTTGGACATAGTCTCTGGACACCATGCCGTACTCAGATCGAATCTACCATTTTAATCAAGTGAAAGGTTCACCTATAAAGTAGTCATCTCTGAAAAGAAATGGGGTTTGGAGTTTTGTTATTGTGTATAGGTTGATACCAAAAAACATTTTTTACCAGAACATTCTGCTCAAATATTGTCTAGCTCCCACCTTTGCCAGAAAGTTTCTTTTGATTATTCTAAGTTTCCCACCCCCCATTTTTTTCCTCCAGACTCCTTTTTCTACTCTCTTATTCAGGAATCTGTAGATTCCAAATGAAAGAAATCTAGTTAAAAATAGTTAAGTTAGTGAGTGGTTATTAGAAGAATCCTAAGACCACCAGCTGAATCCATGGAAGGGCTGCTGGACAGGGGCAGTTCCTAGGTCTCCAAGCCATGATATTGAACATTCAGCTTCTGTAATATACTTTCTCTTCACGTCAGTCTCTAATCTTTACTTCCTTTTTTTCCTGAGTTGATTTTATTCCTTTTTAGATCTTATTTGATTGTGAGGCAGCTCCAGTTTTACTTCATCCCAGTTTAATGAGCTCAAGAAAGAAAGGTTTCTTTCTCCCCACTTCAGTGTATCTGAATCCCAGGAAAATGTTCTGGGCTGGCTTGGATGATGCTTATGTCCTTCGAACCAGTCATTTCTGAGCAGGGAAGTAGGGTACTGTAATTGTTTAGGTCAGGAATAAATAACAGCCTGAGTGGGAGTAAGAGGAGCCCTGAGTTTGGCAGACCTTTTAAGTAAGATGTTGTGGGGAAGGCAAAAAGATCAGTTTCCCAGAGGAAGGCAGGGCACTGTTAGAAGAAAAGGAAAAGATAATGCTGAGCAGATAATCACAAGTTTCTACTAAGGAATTTACCTCTGCCCTGCTTGTTGACACTTGCCTCTACATTGAGATTATGAACTCTTTAAAGGCAAAGTCTGTAGAGTTGCGAGTCAGCCTTGTATTGGATCCCCTTGGAATCCTTTGTAGCACTTAGCATACAACTAGGTGCTCAGTAAGCAGTTGTTTACTTCAACTCCTGTTTGGAATACTTTTCATTATTTTGGCTCATTGTAGTCATGATTTTAGGTAGATATCTTTTCCATTTTTAGTTTTGAAGTGAATTATTTAATAATTCTGTGTTTAGTTCAAGATCATATTGGATAAAAATAACTTGGTTAAATTGCATATGTCAAAAACATGGCTGAACAAAATTTTTCTTCACATGTTATAGCAAGCAAATTATTCCCCCATATTTTTAATGGATTGCTTTTTTTAATTGAAAATGATGTACCAAATCAAAGCATTGGCTTGTTAAAGATTCTGTGTTCCATAGAAATGAACTGATGCAAAACTAGATTATTTTAATGTGCTTATCTCAGGAGCTATATGGTTTAAATACTTATTCAGAGTTTTTTTTATCTAGTTATTTTGTAAAACTTTAAATCTTTTAAATTTGGTGTAACTTGCTTTAGGATTTTTGTCTTTTAATGCAAATGCCACATTAATGCATATGACAAAGAAATCATTCACATATTGACTTATTTTCTTTTTCTCCTTAGGAACTGAGAGAAACCTATAACACACAGCAGTTAGCCCTTGAACAGCTTTATAAGATCAAACGTGACAAGTTGAAGGAAATTGAAAGAAAGAGATTAGAGCTAATACAGAAAAAGAAACTAGAAGATGAGGCTGCAAGGTAATATAGCTGATATATTAATTCTACTATATTGCCACTAGAATTGTGATTTTGTTGCTCATATCTTGATGAAAATTTAAGGGAAATAAAAGGATTATCCTAATCAGATTCTAGATTTCATAAGTTCAATTCTTTTAGGGGCCAAGTTTGCAGTAACTGATTTTATGTTCCACTAGTGAAAAATAGCAGACTTTGGAGACAAACCTGTATTAGAATTCTTGCTCTGCCACTTACTACCTGGGTGACCTTGGTTATTTTATCTTTCTGAACCTCAGTTACTCCATCTGAAAAAAAGAGACAATAATGCATATCTCATAAGTAATTGTGAGTATTAAATAAAATAATGTAGCTGGAACTAGGCCTGGTGGCATGCACCTGTAGTCCCAAGCTATTCAGGAGGCTGAGACGGGAGAATCACTTGAGCCTAAGAGTTTGAGATCAGCCTAGGCAATATAGCAAGACCTTGCCTCTAAGTTAAAAAATAAAATAATGTAGCTAAAGTATAATTTCTTGGACATAGTAAACACTCATTAATTCCACCTTTCCTTAGTAAATCTTACTAGTTTCCTGAAAGATTATAAAAACAGAATATTTAATTGTATATAGTAATACTGAATGTAGAATGCCACATTGATGCATTTCTCTTTTTATCACTGAGATATATTAATTACCTTCATTTATAGTAAGAAGAAATAAGACATTTATGGTATCCGAAGCCTAGAATTATTCATTTAGAGACTTTGCATGATATTTTTCTGCCATCAAGATTCTTTTTCTAATACATTCCTCTCTTTCTTCCAAGTTCTCTAGTGTCAGAAATTAGTATAATTAACAAATATGGATGAACCAGTATTTCTTTGAATTGGTAAAGATTAGATGAGTAATTTTTATGAAAAAGCTAATAGTTACTAGGGAGGCAAGAAAGACATATTACCATTTAGCAGGCCTCTATTCTTAATGGTTTCAAAGTAGCCACCTCCAACACATTTTTTTGAGTGGCTCTTGTTGGCTGTGATGCTTATAGACCCTTGATTACTCCTTGCTCCTGAGTTTCTCATAATTCTAATAGGGGGTTCTGACAGTTAAATAACTATAGTATTGTTTACTCCTAGACCCCTATTTATTTATTTTGAGACAGGGCCCACACTCTGTCACCCAGGCTGGAATGCAGTGGCATGATCAGGGATGACTGCAGCCTCGACCTCCTGGGCTTAAGCAGTCTTCCCGCCTAAGCCCCCCCCTAGTAGCTGGGAATATAGGAATGCACCACCACTCCCAAGTAATTTTTTAAAAAATTTAATAGAAATGAGATCTCGCTATGTTGCCCAGGCAGTCTCAGACTCCTGGGCTCAAGTGATCTGCCTGCCTTGGCCTTCCAAAGTGCTGGAATTATAGGCGTGAACCACTGTGCCTAGCAATCTAGACCCCTATTTTTGTGGCCTTTTAACGAGATAGTAGAATAATATGAAAGTAAAGAAAGTAAAGTTCACACGAAGTAGGCTCTTATTTACTGCTTAACTTGTGCCACTTAATTACATAAGGGAACTGTGTAGTGGTTACACAGCTAATCCTTATGTCAGAACTTTCTATTGACATATGCACTTACCTTAACCCTTCTTCATCATGTTCACAATTCCTTTCAGGCCAAAAGATTATACTAATTACACACATTTAATTTCATTCCTCATCCTTACATATTATATTAGGTAGTAGAGAAGATAAAGAGAGCAAAAGTACATGTAGGACCTACTCAGTCTGAAGCTGGGTCTTAGTGCCACATCTTGATTTGACTGGCTATTTGCCTCGGTATGTTCCCTTCTTTCCCCCAAGCTATTGGTAATAGGTTTTCGCATTGTAGTTGTGGCCTCTTTGCTGTGTGCTCAGCTTCTGTGGCATCTTGTGGCACTGAACAAGTTTCTCATTTACTCACTCTCACATAAAGTTACCAGAATTCTGGCATGGTTTCCTGCAGAGCGAGCTCAGCCTGCTCTACCAAGCCTAGAGTAGAAGGGCCTGGCATCCTTTCCTAAAATTAAGCAAGGAGCCTTACCCAGGTTGTCCTAGTCTCATATTTGTGTGGCCACAATAACCTGGCAGGAGGAGTTGGTGGAAAGAATGAAGAGCTTAAAAAATATATAGACAATTTTAATTTAATGAGCCCTCTGCTTTTTTTGTTGTGCTGAATATGTGCTAAGTACTCTGATAGTCATATTTATAATGCTGTGAAAATTCAAATGAAAGCTAACTGGGTATTATTTATGAGGCTTGGAAAATTGTCAGGGAAAGTCACAGAGGAACTGAGAAAGGAGATATTAGTTGACATTAAGTGAGGACTGCAAGAGAAGCATTTTCCTCAAAGGAGAACCAGAAGTCAGTTATGAAAGTTGCTGGATGAAACATTCTATGACATGATAGAGGATGAAGGAGGTCTGGAAAGTGTTGGAAGGAATCTAGTGATGGGCTCCTGAACCAACAGTATGAGGTCTGAAGCAGTTGGGGGATAAGGAAAAAGCATTGATGACTAAGGGCCTGCAATATTTGAATTATTCAGGATTTTCAGATTCCTTTGGGAATTAAGGAATAGAGATGTGGAATTATGCCAAGGTTCCCACTTTGGTAGGGTATATATGCTGACAAATCTTAAGAATCTATCCTGCCATATTCTTCACTGCCCTGATGGTGATGAGGCTTGGAGATGGTGCTAAATTTAATGGTGGCACCTCAGTAATCCCTGTACTTTAGGACGCTTAGGCAAGCAGGTTACTTGAGGTCAGGAGTTTGAGACCAGCCTGGCCAACATGGTAAAACCTCATGTCTACAAAAAAATAAAAAATAAAAAAATTAGCTGGGTGTAGAGGCACACACAATAGATTTGCCTCTGAGTAAGGTCTTGAAAATACATCCAAGGGAGAACTATAAAGGTGCATTAGTTCTAATACTAAAATAATTGATCACAGATAATCTTGACTGGCTAGAAACCAAACTATAGCTGTGTTAGATTTCATTGAAATCTTTACCAAAGCACGTGGACCTACAGAGGAGAAATGCTCTATTATCTAAGCAAATGAAAAAGACTTTTTGAAGTAATAATATAAGAATGGGTGCAGTGGCTCATCCCTGTAATCCCAGTACTTTGGAGGCCAACAAAGAAAGGTTCTTGAGGCCAGGAGTTCCAGACCAGACTGGGCAACACAGTGAGAGCCCATCTCTATGAAAAAGAAATTTAAAAGTTGGCTAGGTATAGTGGCGTGTGCCTGTAGTGCTAGCTACTTTGGAGGCTGAGGCAGGAGGATCACTTGAGCCCGGGAGATCGAGGCTGCAGTGAACTATGATCGAACCACTGTACTGTAGCCTGGGCAATAGAGAAAAACCCTCTCTTGTTTAAAAAAATAAAAAAGTAGGTTATCTTTCCAGAAGCATTTCCTATTTCCACAGCAACAACCACTAAACCCCTGAAACAGAGATTAGATAGTACAGTGGGAATAAAAGCTGGAAGGTTCTTGTGAAGTATCTGGAGAGAAAGGAAGGAAACATAGATACGATTTTTAGATTTATTTGCTGAATGGTTCCATTTCAACCTTTTTCTTTTTCTCTTGAGTTTGGAGGATGGTTAGCAGGAGGGAATATGAGGGTGTGAGAAGTTGTCAGTCATACACCCCAGAGCATCCACTAATCAATCCAAAGCTTCCAAAGCTTTTCTTTATTGATTGGTTTTCTTTCACCTCTGATCTCAACTGTTTCTCCCCATCCCTGTACTAATACTTCATTGCTAGTTCTTCAGCTTGACAGGCACCAGATCTTATAGTATATTTATTTAGTGTAAAAATTTCTAGGATGTTATGCAAACTCTTTTTCTTTTATGTAAAGGAAAGCAAAGCAAGGAAAAGAAAACTTATGGAAAGAAAGTCTTAGAAAGGAGGAAGAAGAAAAACAGAAGCGACTCCAGGAAGAAAAAACACAAGAAAAAATTCAAGAAGAAGAACGAAAAGCTGAGGAGAAACAACGTAAGGGCAAGGATAAAAACGATAGATTTGAGACAGTAGAACAAAAGCAACAAGAAAAAATGACCTGATGAGAGACAAAAAAAGGGGAAGAAAATTAAAACCAGGATACTAATTGTAGAGTCAGAAAAAACCTTTTTATTAATTAAACTTGGATGAAAAGCATGTAGGCTTATTAAGACAGACTGAGGGTAGATATCTTAACACAGGAGAAAAGATAGTTACTACTGACTGTGAAAAGACCCTAACATAGTTTTCATAATTGAAGTAAAATCATTTTAAATACTGTATTCAACCACTCTAAGCTACTTATTTTAATGAAACAACAGTAAAATTTTGATACACCTCAGTCCATGTCTATAATACTTTTAGTATTATTGTATCTCTTTTAGCTATATAAACCCTTGAATCCATATTAATGGCACAATGTGTTGAAATTTTATAAGTTAAAGCATTTATTCTAAAGATGAACAAAGTAAAAAATTTTAATCTTATACAATTCAATATATTTGTGACCTCTTCTACTATTTTCCTTTTAGAACCATACTCATCGATCTGTAGATTTTTCTTCAGCCATCCCTGTTTACTTGCTAATCTTCTGAGACCCCCTTTTTGTCCTTTTCTTCCCTGTTATGTTCTGACCTCCACAGATCTCACCAAGCCTGTCTTTGCTTAGTCTCCTACTTTGTGCAGCGCAGCCTGGCTCCCATTCCTGCACTTCCCTGTGTATCCCTGTGTGTGCTTCATCCTGCGAGTCATCTCTTTGTTTTGCTGCCTCCTACCTTACTTAAGATGAGCATCCTTGTTTGTTTTTTTTATTAGATGACTAGTCAAGATACTGAGTTCCTATCAAGTCTGTATCAAGTGGATTTTCGTTGTACTATTTGGTGCTCAATTTTTTCTTTTAGATTTTAAGAGCTCTTTATTGAGTCATAACAAAGATATGTACACATGTAAGTATCAAATAATGACAACTATCTTCTCTTTAGGTGAGACAGCTAGTGTTTTGGTGAATTATAGAGCATTATACCCCTTTGAAGCAAGGAACCATGATGAGATGAGTTTTAATTCTGGGGATATAATTCAGGTAGGAAATGAAGTCTTTTTTTAATCATGAATAAGCTGAATACGTTGTAATATATTAGTTTCTGTAGTAATGTTGACTATAATTTCATGTATTTACCTTTGTAAAATATTTCTTAAACATTACCTCATTTGGCCCTTACAACATACTTCAGAGCTGCATAGGACAGTTCTTATTACTACCAAGTTCTAGCCAAGGAAGCTTAAACTCTCACAAGTTGTAACTGTAGGCATTGCAGTGCCAGAATGGGATGCAGGTGTTTGTTTTTTGTTGTCCAAATCCATTGTCTTTTCTACTATGGCACACGGCAACTGTTAAAAGAATTGAAGGAGTTTGATTTCACAGCCCTAACTGGATACAGGTAATTTGTGTCTTGGGACAAAAGTTTTTATTATATTATCATGATCCATATAAAATAGATGAATGAGAAAAGATCCCAGGAATAGTGTTTGATAGAGCCAGTATGACATAATGGAAAGAGTACAGGCTTTAGAAGCACACAAACTTGGATTTTAGTCTCTGCTTCTGTTTTCTTCTAGTTAAAGTAATATTAACCAGAGTAGCCAGCGCCTGTTTTCCCCACTCCCCCTGCACTGTCACTAGTTGGTGTACTTTATCAGTTAAGTGGCAAATGTGTAATGATACTGGGGGAAAAAATTTACCAAAACTCTAGCACTCAAGATAATTCCCAAACACACATTCCGCATTCCTGCTGTTGCCATTGCCACTATTAGTACTGGAGCTGTGCCTGAGCTGCGGTAGAAGTGTGTTCTACAACCAGCCCAAGTCCACTGTCTGCTGTCCCTACCGTTCCTCCTCTCCTTGCTGTTGATGATGAGATACAGCCTATTTCTGGGCATGTTTAGTCAAGAGTTCACTTACATTTTTGTTTTATTTTTTTAAATTCCTTCAAATATTTTTTGAGGGCTGACTATGTTAGTCTAGGGATTTAGTGAATAAGACATTATCTCTACTCTTAACAAGCTTGTAGTTAATGAAAAAGTTTGACAACCTAAAGCAGTAGAAAAAGGAAGGTAAAGGCAAAGGTTGCAGACTGCTACCAGGTTTAGCACAGACCTCTCCCATGGTCAGAGAGCCATTGCGGTGGCAGTGACAACAGGAATGTAAAGTTAGCTGTGTGTCTTGGGTGCTTGTGTACTCTGACATAAAGAATTAGTCATGAGTTACTACTATCAGTCATGAGTTGCCTGATTTGAACAAATTGGTTGATGATAATATCATTTCCTAAGAGAGGAAACAACACAGAGTGAAAATAAAATGTAAGTGGAAATTATGAATTTAGGTTTATATGAGTTTCAGATGTCCAGGAAGTAATAGTTGGATCTCCAGAAGTACCTAGAGAGATGTCAGGCAGCAGTCAGGGCTGAGGATGTAGGATGTAAATCTGGACATCATCAGTATAATGTGACGGTAATGGAACACATGAGAATAGTGGAGGTCATCCAGGGGAGCAGTAACATGAGAGAGAAGAGGATTGGAGAAACATGTGCACCAAAGGAATTATTAGAGGAAGTGGAGCCTTAAAGGGAGTGACTAGAGGTAGGGAAAAAACCAGGAGTTTAGTGTCAGGGAACTTTGAGAAGAGTGATCTGCAACTGAAATAAGGCAAGGACTAAAAAAATTATTAGATTAGCAATAGCACAGGTATTGTTAACCTTAAGGACAGATAAATGGACTAGCAGTGTCAGATAAATGGATCAGTAGAGCAAGAAGCCAGATGTCATGAATTGGAATAAATTGGAAGAGAGGAAGAGGAGACAGTGAATATATAAAACTCTTTGGAAGAGCTTGGCTTTGAAAGGGAGAAGGAGAGAAGGTAGTAAATAATGGGGCATGTGGGTTGAGGGAAGTTTTTTTTTTTTTTTAATTGGCTGAAGTTTGAGCAAGTTTAAATAATGATAGAAAGGATTTGCAGAGGAAACAAGCTAATGATAATGGAAAGAGAGTAAATAACAGAGAGAGATAGTTTTTATAGTTAAAGTATAATTCACATATAGCAAAGTGTACAACCATAAGTATATAGCTCAAATAATTTGTACACATTTATATATCTGTGAAGCCCCACTCAAATCAGTGTATAGGACATACAGCATCAGGAAGGCACTTCAAGTTCCCTGTCAGACCTCCCTGTTCTGACTAATAATTGGAAATCAGGAAGATTCTTGAAAAGGCTAGAAGGGCTGGAATCTGGAGCACTGAAAGAGAGTGGTAGAAGGGCTGAATACCTTTTCCTTTGTGAGTAGAGAGGGCAGGAAGAAAGGGTGGAAGGGATTATAAATAAATTATTCCGAAGTAGATGAAGTCAGGTCTGAGGGCGTCCATATTCCTTGTAAGATAAGAGGCAAGGTCTGATCAACTTAATGGATGAAGGTGGTAAAGGAGGTTTCCTTGAAAGTGAAAAGGATTAGAAATTCCACTGAATGTTGGCCACATTTTGATGACAAACTGAAATGTTTTTCTAGCCTTCCAATCTGTTAATGCTATTTTGCTAGCATTAATTAATAAGTAATTAAGAAGAAGTAATAAGTAGTTTTGCTAGGCCTGTGAGAATTTATGTAAAATGTTCAGTTTAACTGAGTATGTAAGTTAATAACTAAAAATTAATTACGACTATAAATGACAGATGCGAAATATATTAAAATTGACCTCTTACTAAAACAACTTGGTCTAACTCTAAAGAATAAATGAATGGATTTTTCTTCTTGATTAGGTTTAAACCACTAGGAAAAAGTATTATAGAATTTAATACTTGTAAAATTTGTGACCAGGCGCAGGTGTACACCTTTAATTCCAGCACTTTGAGAGGCCAAGTCAGGAGTAGCACGTAAGCACAGGAGTTAGAGACTGGTATGGGCAACATAGGAAGACCCTGTTTCTATAAAAAGTTAAAAAAAAAAAAGCAGTTTGGTGGTATGCACCTGTAGTCCCACCTGCTTAGGAGACTGAGGTGGCAGGATCACTTCAGCCCAAGAGATCAAGGCTACAGTGACCTGTGATCGTGACACTGCACTCTAGACTGGGTGGCAGAGTAAGACCCTGTCTTAAAAGTCAGCCAGCCAGCTGAGTCAGTCAGTGAAGGAAGGGAGGTAGAAAGGAAAGTAGGAAGGGCATGTAAGTAAATGTGGTAAATGTGTGTGTATGTGTGTACATATGTGTGTGTATACGTATGTGTACATATTTAGCCAATACTCATAGCTTACAGTGATTCCTTACCTTGAGACCATCACACACACACAAACACACACACACACACACAAAGATCTGGGATACATGGGCAGAACGTGCAGGTTTGTTACATAATTATACACATGTAATGATAGTTTGCTGTACCCATCAACTCGTCATCTCCATTTGGTATTTCTCCTAATCCTATTCCTCCCTTAACCCCCCACCCCCTAACAGGCCCTGGTTTGTGTTGTTCGCCTCCCTGTGTCCATGTGTTCTCATTGTTCCACTCCCACTTATGAGTGAGAACATGCGGTGTTTGGTTTTCTGTTCCTGTGTTAGTTTGCTGAGAATGATGGTTTCCAGCTTCATTCATGTCCAAGACCATACATTTAAATCAGGTGTAATGCTGAGCATTCTGCAGCATTGAAATACTTTAGTTTGTGTAATTCCTCAGGGTTTATTTTATTCTTGTTTGCATTGGTTTTTTCTTTTTTCTGAGACAGAGTTTTGCTCTTATTGCCCAGGCTGGAGTGCAATGGCATGATCTCAGCTCACTGCAACCTCTGCCTCCTAGATTCAAGCAATTCTCCTGTTTCAGCCTCCTGAGTAGCTGGGTTTACAGATGCCTGCCACTACACCCAGCTAATTTTTTGTATTTTTAGTAGAGACGGGGTTTCACCATGTTGGCCAGGCTGGTCTTGAACTCCTGACCTTAGGTGATCCACCTGCCTTGGCCTCCCAAAGTGCTGGGATTACAGGCATGAGCCACCGCACCCAGCCTCTTGTTTGTATTTTTATTGCTCTGGCTTATCTATCTATCTGTTTGTCTATTTATTTATTTTTGAGACTGAGGCTTGATCTGTTACTCAGGCTGGAGTGCAGTGGCATGATCACGGCTCACTGCAGCCTCGACCACCTGAGTTCACGCTATCCTCCTCCCACCTGAACCTCTCGAGTAGTGGAGACAATAAGCACACACTGCCACACCGGGCTAATTTTTCTTTTTTTTTAAGAGATGGAGTCTCACTACGTTGTGTAGGCTTGTTTCAAACTCCTGACCAACTGCTGTGATTACAGGCATGAACCACCATACCTGGCAGGCTTAGCTGTTTTAAACTACTCTTAAACTAGATTTACAGGATAATACTTCATAAGGTTTCCTTTCATTCTAACTGCATTAGAACACCATTTTATGGTAGTTACATTACTGTGACACCGTACTGTTTAACCACAGCAGCTCTGTTTAGGAATTTTCTAAATCATTCGTAATATAAATAGCCAGACATACAACATTAAAATGAGAATTATTTGCCATAAACATAAATGAAGTTGCCCTAATAATAATCCATTTATCATTAATTAAGCTTTAAGTGTGTTGTTAATCAAATTAGAATAGTCCATTCAAGTTAACATTTATTGACTTTCTAACCATGTGCCTCTGTTGACATACAAAAATGAACAAGGAGACCATAGTCCAGGAAAAGACAGAAATGTATATTACTATACAATATATAACATAAATGTCCATACTAATTTAAATAAAGTACTGTGGGAACCCAGAAAATGAAGGAAAAACAACCAAATAAAATTGGAACATTTTTCCCAAGAGTAGGATAGAGGAAGGCCTTAAAGGATTATGCCTTATATTTGTTTAGTGCTTTACAGTTTCCAAAGAGCTTTCATAAATATGCTCAATTTAATTCTGAAAGTTACCCTACTGGAGGGTAGCACAGGTATTTCCCCCAAAATTTGTAGATGACCAAACATGCTGGATAGCATTCATTATCTTAATGAAGGATAACCAGGTAGCATGGCTAAGACTGAAATGTGGTTCTTTTAACTCTCAGGTCTATAGTATTTCCTCTAAACCATGTAACATTCTGGGCAGAAGGGAATACCTTAAATAAAAACATTGAGGCTTGCATGTACCAGGTGTTTCTAAAGGATAAGCATTTGCCTAGAATATCGAACAAGTGGTAGGAGATGAAGCTAGAAAGGTAAGTAGAAACCTGAAACTGTAATTTCAGAGTATTCAAATTCTGCGCTAAGAAGTTTGAACTTTTAAAAGCTTCAAACTAGAGAGACAACATCTGCTAGGATAAAAAGGTCTGAAGTGGCATACCATAGAGTAAAAATAATCAAGATTGGAAAAGGAAAAGGCAGACTGTATTTATTTGCAGAAGACATGATAATTTACACAGAAAGTCTCATAGAATCTATTTTAAAAAGCTACTAGAAGTATTTAAATGAGTTTAGCAAGGTTGCAGAATACAAGATCAATATAACAAAATCAGTTGTATTTCTGTGTAGAAATGATAACTATTCAGAAATTGAAATTAAAAACACCATTTACAATTGCATAAAAATATGAAATACAGATAAAACTGATAAAAGATTTGCAAGACCTATTTATTGAAAATTACAAAGTTTTATTGAGAAAAATTAAAGTCCTAAATGATTGGAGAGATATATTGTGTTCATGGATTGGAAGACTCAGTATCAATAAGAAGTCAATTCTTCCCTTAAGTCCTATATAAACAAAACAAATTTTTTAAGAAAAAGATAAGAAGTCAGTTCTTCTCAAATACTTACACAGACTCAAAGCCATTTTAATTAAAACTTTAGCAGGCAGCTAGGTGCTGTGACACACACCTGTAATCCCAGTACTTTGGGAGACCAAAGTGGGAGGATTGTTTGAGGCCAGGAGTTCAAAACCAACCTGGGAAACAAAGCAAGACCTCATCTCTATGACAACAACAACAAACATTTCAGCAGGTTTTTTGTGTAGCAAATGACAAGCTGATTCAAAACCAAAACAACTTTGAAAATGAACAAAGTTGGAGATCTTTTAGTACCTGAATTTAAGGCTTATTATAAAAGTTACAGCAGGCCAAACAGTTGTGATATTAGCATCTAGATAGGAAAATAGATCAATGGAACAGAATAGGTAAGTAGATTGATGCTGCATGTATAGCAAGTGGTATTGGAACAAGGGATATTCATATGCAAAACAATGAATTTCAGTTTGTTCCTTGCAACATATACACAGATTAACTCAAAATAGATAAAATGTGAACCTAAAACTGTAGAACTTTTAGAAAAAAACAGGGAAAATCTTTACAACTTTGGGTTACTCAAAGATTTTTTAGTTTCTTAGATATGACAAAGAATCTAAGAAATAGTGTTTCTTTTTGAGAAAAAAATTGTGTAATTTATTGTGGTAATGATCCCGTAACTCTTTGAATATATTAAAATCCATTTAATTGTCTACTTTAATGGAGGGATTATATGGAATGTGACTTCTATCTCCATAAGCAGTTGTTTTAAAAAGTTAAAACACGTACCTACCATGTGACTCAGTCATTCCACTCTTAGGTATTTACACCAGAGAACTGAAAACATATGTCCATATGAAGACAAATGTTCGTAGCAGCTTTATTTGTAATAATCAAAAACTAGAAAAAACTTAAATATTTACCAACATTTGAAAGGAACAAACCTTTCATACTATATGGATGCCTTGAGTGGAAAAAGGCAGACAAAAAAGGATGCATATAGTATGATTTTATTTATATAAAATTTTAGAAAATGCAAACTAATATATAGGACAAAAAATAGGCCAGTGTTTTCCTAGAGATGGTGGGGAAGGTCATGGGGAGGGATGAACTGGAGGTCTTACAGTGGAACAAAAGGAAACTTTTGCGGGTGATGGAAATGTTTGCTATCTTGATTGTGGTGATTTTTCACAGGTGTATACATATGTTAAAACATCCAGTTTAACACCTTAAACATGAAATTTATCTTAATGATACCTCAAAAAGCAGTTTTAAAAAATCTTAATGGATTTGACATGATGTTAACAGATGTAACACTGTTAAGTCTGTGTTTTAGAAAGGTAAGGAAGATAGACTGGAGAACAGAGACACTGCTACCATATTCATTTATGCAGTGAGTTAAGTGATTTCTATGATGCTAGACAGTAGGGGTCAATAAAAAAGCTCACAGACAAATGGAAGAGATATATGTAAATAAGTTATTTACATATAAATAATTTATCTGTAATAAGTGCATATGCTTATGTATTAGCTACATAATTAAATATAATTACATATATAATATATATAATACTAATTATGACAGTTGTATATGAGATAATTCTGGCTTGGGTTGGGGGCAGTTAGAATCTTGAAGGATGAGTAAAAATCATAATAATCTTAAGTGTGAAATGAAAAAAAGCCTGAAGTAGGGCAGTGAGGGTGGGTTGACACATTAGAAAAGTCTTTAGTGACAGACTTAGTAGTTTGGATGTGGAAGTGTAAAAAGAGATAAGAGCCAAAGATACTTTCTTTAGAATGGCTAAAGTTTTGGTGGTGTGAATAATGGAGGAATTTAGGAGAAGGAGGGGATGGAGGAGAAAAATTCAGTCTTAAAATTTGACTTGGAAGTTCCCATGGGACATCCACTTGAAGATACCTTGCAAATAGTTGAAAGTATAGGCATGTTGCTTTGGGAAGAAGTCATTACTGAGATCATAGCTTTTGGATTCATTATTGCACAGGGGACTGATCAAACTATAGGAGTAAGCGGGCCTGTTCAGGAAGGGTATAGCATGAGGCAAGAAAGACAGTGGTAAACTTGAGACTGTCCTCAGTGTTTAAGGAACAAGGACCAAGAAACAGAGGGAGAGACACTGTGAGGGTGGAGGATGTCACACTGTAGGAGAAAAATGTCTGGGAGAAGAAATAAAATTGGTAAGTCACCTGATATATTTACCAATTGGAAAATAGTATTCAGAGAAGGTCTTATTATTCTGTTAGAGAGTTCAAAAAAACTATGTACCAAGAACAGAAAAAAACTAAGCAAAAAAAAAAAAAAGTAACGATTATAGGACAATAGAAAGTTTACAAAAAAAAAGGAAATTTAAGCCAGGTGCGTTGACTTATGCCTGTAATCCCAGCACTTTGGGAGGCTGAGACAGGTGAATCTCCTGAGGTCAGAAGTTTGAGACCAGCCTGGCCAATATAGTGAAACCCCATCTTTACTAAAAATACAAAAAATTAGCTGGATGTGGTGGTGGGCACTTGTAATCTCAGCTACTAGGGAGCCCGAGGCAGGAGAATTGCTTGAACCTAGGAGGGAAGGTTGCAGTGAGCCAAGATCGTGCTATTGCACTCCAGCCTAGGCAACAAGAGCAAAAATCTGTCTCAAAAAAAAAAAAAAAAACCCCATAAACCAAAAAAGGAAATTTAATCAGCAGCATGCTACATGACTCACATATGAAATATTTAAACATAGTCATAATAGTATAAACATTAAATATAATTTAAATAAAAATTGAGATACAACAGTATTGGTAGACTAAGAGGCTGCAGTGAAAGAGAGGTAAATCTTCATTTTCCATAGCCAAAAGCCAATCGATAATGTCTAAAATTTAAAAAAATTCAAGAAAAAGCAGTATAAATATGTTATTTAGAAATATAAGTAGTGATACAGAAGAAACCAGGAAGAATGACAGGTTAGGAGTGAAAATCAGGGCATAGGAGCCATGAGATAAAATCAGGGCATAGGAGCCATGAGATAGGGGAATATTGTTTTCTTTCATTAGCCATATATAATGCTATTTGTCTTTAGCATTATATATGCTATTGTAAAATATTTTCATATAAATTGGATAAAATTAAAAATTAAAAAGACAGTTTGGGCTGGGCACGGTGGCTCATGCCTGTAATCCCAGCACTTTGGGAGGTCGAGGCGGGTGGATCATGAGGTCAAGAGATCGAGACCATCCTGGTCAACATGGTGAAACCCCATCTCTATTAAAAATACAAAAAATTAGCTGGGCATGGTGGCGCGTGCCTGTAATCCCAGCTACTCAGGAGGCTGAGGCAGGAGAATTGCCTGAACCCAGGAGGCGGAGGTTGCAGTGAGCCGAGATCGCACCATTGCACTCCAGCCTGGGTAACAAAAGCAAAACTCCGTCTCAAAAAAAAAGACAGCTTGCTATTTCTATCACTAGAAATAGTAGCCTGTTAATTTGTAGAAAATGCCTTAGCTATTTAGTTAGATGGGCTTAATTTTGAAAATGAGAATACTATACAACCGTCTTTGTCCTCTTTCCATTGTAAATGTGTGAGTTTCTAAGCACTGTTAATCCTTCTTTTTATTTCCGTAGGTTGATGAAAAAACCATAGGAGAACCTGGTTGGCTTTATGGTAGTTTTCAAGGACATTTTGGCTGGTTTCCATGCAATTATGTAGAAAAAATGCCATCAAGTGAAAATGAAAAAGCTGTGTCTCCAAAGAAGGCCTTACTTCCTCCTACAGTTTCTTTATCTGCTACCTCAACTTCCTCTGAGTACGTTTTCAGCTAACAGTAAAGTTTATATGGTTCTGCAAATGTATAAATACCTAATATATAGTTGTATCAGCCTACTACTTCATCATAGTTTAATCTGGGTTGTACTCTTCAAGAGTACCTTTTGTTCCAGATTTAATACTGAAATTTAGTAAGTGAAAACATGGGTCAGTAGTTTGTTAATGAATTCTTTATTCCCATAAATTGTGTGTAAGTAAACACAGTGTATATAATATACAGGTTGATAAATTAGTAGTAATTAAGCTCTAAACAATTAAGTATACTTATATTAAAGTGTTATATTTGCAGACCGCTTTCTTCAAATCAACCAGCATCAGTGACTGATTATCAAAATGTATCTTTTTCAAACCTAACTGTAAATACATCATGGCAGAAAAAATCAGCCTTCACTCGAACTGTGTCCCCTGGATCTGTTTCACCTATTCATGGACAGGTACGTTGTCTGTTATTTTCGTGGACTTTATTCTTTGAATTTGCTCCTCATTCATATAAAATAGATTGAAAATTATGTACAAAGGGACCATTCACTCATTTAACCAGAATTTATAGCATTCAGTTTCTTTCTTATCATTCATACATGATGTAAAGGTGAAGAAATGATTGTTACTTAGATGTTTCTCAACAATTCTTATTTGTAATATCAAGTTGCTAGCAGCTAAGGTTTCTAGGTTTAAAATATTATTTTTATAAATCTCATGATATATTGTACTTGATTTGTAGTTATTATAAAAAGATAAGAGACTTGGGCTTGAGGGTTTTTTGTTTTGTTTTGTTTTGTTTTCTTATTTTTCTGGGAATGTTGGAACTTTTTTTTTTTTTTTTTTTGAGGTGGAGTTTCGCTCTTGTTACCCAGGCTGGAGTGCAATGGTGCGATCTTGGCTCACCGCAGCCTCCGCCTCCCGGGTTCAGGCAATTCTCCTGCCTTAGCCTCCCGAGTAGCTGGGACTACAGGCACGCGCCACCATGCCCAACTAATTTTTTGTATTTTTAGTAGAGACGGGGTTTCACCATGCTGACCAGGATGGTCTCGATCTCTTAACCTTGTGATCCACCCGCCTCGGCCTCCCAAAGTGCTGGGATTACAGGCTTGAGCCACCGTGCCGGCCCTGGAACTTTTTAACACATATTTAGCCTCTGATTTAGATATAACCATTGCAATATTTTTATATTAACATTATTTTTTAAAATTGCAGTCTTCATCAGATTAAAATTCTCCAGATTTCACCTTCACTCAAAAAAATGCCATGACATAGGTTCTAGACATTTTATTATGTGCTAGAAATTTAAGGAAAAAAATTTAAAAATACCTGACATTGACACCAGGCACAGTGGCTCAGTGCCTGTGCTCCCAGCTCTTTGGGAGGCCAAGATGGCCTCCCATCCTTTGCTTGAGGCCAGGAGTTCAAGATCAGCCTGGGCAACATAGCAAGACCCCGTTTCTACAAAAATTTAAAAATTAGCTGGACATAGTGGCATGTGCCTGTAGTTCTAGCTACTTGGGAGGCTGAAGTGGGAGGATCACTCAAGCCCAGGAGTTTGAGGCTGCAACAGATTATGATCATACCACTGTACTCCAGCCTGAGCAACAGAATGAGCTCCTGCTCTAAAAAATTTGTTTTTAACCAAAAACTCACCATTAAGTAGATCATAATCTAATGAACGTGACAGACATAAACTGTGAAGAATGAGAAATGCTGTAATAAAAATATCTACAAAGTCTGTGGGGGGTATACAGGGAAGAGAGTATCTTATTCAATTGGTGAGAATTAGAGCAGCCTTCACAAAGGACAAGGTATTTGAGTAGGGCCTTCAAAGATAAGATTTCAAGGAAGGTTATTCCCATGAAAGAACAATTTAGGGACAGTTACTGAGGCATGTTAACAAAAGATATTTGCAGGAAACAAGAATTGTTAATGATGTGACTAGAGTACGGGATTCATGGAGAAAGGGTTAAGTGAAGTTGGAGAGAGAAGTTGGGGTTTATTTAGGAAGCATTTAATACCATGCTAGGCAACGTGGCAGTGGAAAGTCCCTGAAGATTTTGAAGTGTAGAGTTGTGTATGTTTTAGAAAGATAACTCTGGCACCAACATAGAGGCTGGATTAGTAGAAGAAAACCAGTTAGGGAAGGATATTACAACAGCTAAATTACAAGAGATGATGTTTGAACAAGTGCTGTGGTAATTAAGAGGAGATATGTTTAGAAGAGGAGATATATTTAGAAGATTATTAGGAATTGATATAAAATAGATAATCCATTGAATGTGGAGAATGAGGAATAGGAGTTAAAGATCATTTTTCAGAGTCTTTAGTTTGAGGAACCGAAAGGATAGTAGTATCATTGTCTTTGGTAAACAGTGCAGGAGGAATGGGTTTGGTAGGTTCTAAAAATGATTACGTTTCAGACGTGCTAAGTTTAAGGTATATGTATTAGGGACAACTTGGTAGAAACACCCACTAGGCAGTTTGATATACAAGTCTGGAGCTTAGGAGAGAAAATTACACTGAAAATATAGGTTTGAGAAGTCATAGACATAATTATTTTGGGAAGTAAGTCATATGGAACAGTAAGAGAAAAGGGTTAAACAAAAGAGGAGCCATCAATCACCAGAGAGCTTCAGGAACTACAAGGATTTTGATGTTAGCTGTTAGAGATCAAGAGGAATAAGGGTTTGGAAGAAGCTTTTGGCTTTGATATTATTAATAACCTTGTATGGAAGAGGTTCAGTAGTGTGATGAGTGCTGAACCTGAATTAGAAGGGATTGAGGAGTGAAATTGGAAAACAAGTTTAAGACTATTCTTTAAGGAATTCAGAAGTAAAGCAAGTGGAGAAGTGAACTGAAGATTGAAGAGAGGGACTTAATGTTATAAAATGGTTTTAGAAAATGAAAGGGTATAATAGAAGACTTGGAGAATAAGTGAAGAGTTTAGCCTTATTAAAAGAACAAAACCCTCCTTCCTTTGAGAGAGGAGAGAAAGAAAGAAGAATGAATAGAATAAAAGGACGTTAATAGAAAAGCAGAAAAACAGAGGGAGCCAAGCATTCGAATCGCCTTTCCTAGTGGAGTAAATGGAATTATCTGTAGTTACATTGGAAGCTGGAAGAGAAAAAAGATTTACATTAACACTCCTTTTCTATTTGTTCCATGATACATATTTCACCGATATATGAATATGTTTCTTGAGAACCCATTATTTATTTTCTCTACCAGTGATGTGATGAGGTTTCTTTGAATGGTGGGTTTTCAGTCTGTCTTAACAGAAAGCTAGTCACATAATTGTCTGTTGTTTATAATTTAAAGTCAATTAGTGGACTAAGGTTATCTTAAGTCACCATCACACCAAACTAGTCTGTTTGAACAGTAAATATGTTATATACACAGAAACAGAAATCATGGTTACCATTGTCTTTTTAAAAATTTTGTGGTTTTGTTTTCATAGGGACAAGTGGTAGAAAACCTAAAAGCACAAGCCCTTTGTTCCTGGACTGCAAAGAAAGATAACCACTTGAACTTCTCAAAACATGACGTTATTACTGTCTTGGAGCAGCAAGAAAATTGGTGGTTTGGGGAGGTACATGGAAGAAGAGGATGGTTTCCAAAATCTTATGTCAAGATCATTCCTGGGAGTGAAGTAAAACGGGAAGAGTAAGGATCTTTATGTGTTTCTATGAGATATGGATGTTGGTATTTTCACTAATGAGTAAGCTATGGTCTGACTGAGTGTATAATAAGATAAAAATTTTATACTTGAGTTTGAATATCAGAGGGTAATTCTGGCGGATCCTGGTGGCTCACACCTGTAATCCCAGCACTTTGGGAAGCCAAAGCAGGTGGATCGGTTGAGCCCAGGAGTTTGAGACCAGCCTGGATGATGTGGTGAAACCCTGTGTCTACAAAAATTAGCTGGGCATGGTGGCACATGCCTGTAGTTCCAGCTACTTGGGAGGCTAAGAATCACTTGAGACCAGGAGGCAGAGGTTGCAGTGAGTCAAGA
Source organism: Callithrix jacchus (assembly GCF_049354715.1). NCBI lineage: Eukaryota > Metazoa > Chordata > Mammalia > Primates > Cebidae > Callithrix > Callithrix jacchus. The sequence goes on from NC_133515.1 coordinate 90,990,475, forward strand.
TGGTGCCATTGCGCTCCAGCCTGGGTGACAGAGTGATACCCTATCTCAAAAAAAAAAAAGTAAAAAATGAAAAAGTAATTCTTAGGATGAAAAAAACCATACTTCATATATTTCAGTTTAGAATATCTTCCATTCTAGTTATTTCAGATTCATAAAATTTTCAAGCTACTCAGATTTTAGATCTGTTGCCATTTTATTTTGTCTTTGAGACAGGGTCTCACTCTGTTGCCCAGGCTAGAGTGCAGTGATCATGGCTCACTGCAACCTTGACCACCCAGTCTTAAGAAATCTTCCCACCTCAGCTTCTGGAGTAGCTGGGACCACAGGTACATGCTACCACGACCAGCTAATTTTTAAATTATTTGTAGAGATGGGGTTTTGCTGTGTTATTCCAGGCTAGTCTCAAACTCCTGGGCTTTCAAGCGATCTTCCCACCTTCACCTCCCAAAATGCTGGAATTGCAGGTATGAGCCACCTGACCTGGCTATTTCTTTGTACCATAGATCAGTTAGAAAAGTTACTTTTCATTTTCTTTCAAGCATTTTTCCTTGTTTACTATAAATTGTCAGTATTTAAATAACTCTTCACTGAGGGCCTCCTCTTTGCCAAATTGGGGCATTCCCATTTCTTAATCTCCAAGATTTCTTGAATATAACTTCTCTTATTGTTTATAGCACTCTGCGTTACAGTTACTGATTTTTTTAAAAACCAATATCCCTTATTAGATCACAAGCTCCATGAGGTTGGGACGCATGTCTTTATTTGTTCATTCTTCAGTTACTTCATGCCTGTACTAATCCTAATGCATAGTAGCTTCTCAATTGTATTAGCTGAATGAATGAGGAGAGGCATGAGTGAATGAACAATTGAATGAAATTTTCAAATGAACAAAAACTAAGCACTAGATAGGTTAGGTCTCTGGCCTTTATTTCCTACTCTGTAGGGAGTCAAGTTGTCAAATATAATACATGGAAATAAGTACTATAACATAGCTATGAGTAACTGTCTCTTGTGTTTTATATGGAAGTTGGTAGAAAAACAGTCTGATTTGATGAAAAGATGCTGGTCTTTAGCAATCAAGAAGCTTGAGTTTTGGCTCTGCTATTTTTGCTTTAAGAAGTAACCTATTTAATCTTCAGTTATCTAATTGATTGAATGAAAAGCTTAAGCCATATAATCTTTAAAGATCCTTTCACTGCTGAGTTTCTATGTTTCTGAAAGATAGTGCTGTTTCTAAAAATTTGCTTTTCAACCTGATGTGGAATTTTGGATTTATTTATTTATTTAATTTGTTTTCTGAGATGGAGTCTCACTCTTGTGCCCAGGCTGGAGAGCAATGGCACAATCACTGCTCACTGCAGTCTCCGCCTTCTGGGTTCAAGCACTTCTCCTGCCCAGCCTCCCTAGTAGCTGGGATCACAGGTGCCGGCCACTACGCCCAGTTAATTTTTGTATTTTTAGTAGAGATGGGGCTTCGCCATGTTGGCCAGGCTGGTCTCAAACTCCTGACCTAGTACTAAAATACTAATTTTTATATTTTAGTAGAGATGGGGTTTTGCCATGTTGGACAGGCTGGTCTCAAACTCTTAACCTCAGGTGATCTGCCATCCTCCGCCTCCCAAAGTGCTGGGATTATAGGCATGAGCCACTGGACCTAGCTGAATTTTGGATTTACAAGAATGTAGTAACAGGAACAACAACTATACATAGCTGGCATTTGTATGCATGCACTGTGCTAGGCCCTTTATAGACAATTCCTATGTTAACAATTGGAATTGGAATTGTTATAACAATTCCTGTGTTATGACCATTTTATGTTATGACCATTTTATGGTCATAACATTTACAGAGAAGAAAACTTAAGCAAAAAGAGATTAAGTTTCAGTGTTTTAGATTACATTTCTTCTAATTTTTCATTCAGTTACCAGTGTTTTCTAACAGATAAGGCATGCAACTTGAAAACCTGCAATAATGGAGAATTTAGCATTAAACAAGACAGTCCTTTTAGTTGTCGCCAGTAGTTGTAATAAAGTTCTTCTGTTTGTTTGAAAACTGCCTCACTATGTAATTTACTCGTAGGTCCTGGGGAGCCCTGGTGTCTAGCTCTTAAACAGGACAATCTTTCAGATTTTTGAAAACAGATTCCTGAGTTAAAATGAAAATTAATGTTACAGCTCTTCTGAGATAATAAAAAACAAAGTTTTATTTTTATTTTTTAATGTAGTGCCTTGTAAACAAATAATAAAATGTATGTATTGCTCTTGTTTTTTTCTACACTAAACTAAGCCCATATGTACTTTACTGAAAGACTACCTACTTACCAATTTGTGCGTGTCTTTTAAGTTTCTTTAGAAAGGCAAAATATCTCACATTTGAAAAACTATTTATAAATCATATTGAAATTTTAAAAATATATTTTAAAATGTGGAAGTTTAAAATTAGGCAGTTCTTAATCCTGCACGATATTGTGTATAAGTCTTCCCAGTCTGTGTACTGAGACTATATTTAGATTAGTTTGAGAAAGCCCTAAAAAATGCACTGCTAAAACCTGCTGTGCACCAAATCACCTTTCTTGTTTTTTGCTAGTTATTTGTTTGCTTTATTGTTTTTTTGTTTATGTATTTGACAGACCAGAAACTTTATATGCAGCTGTAAATAAGAAACCTACCTCGGCAGTCTGTTCAGTTGGAGAAGGTAAGCTTTTGGCAATTTGTAAATTAGATAGTAATCAATTTAGCTCTTCACTTAACTACCTGACTTCATATTGTTGCTGTTCTCCCTATTTCTGTGTCTTCACTATTAAAGTAAGATTAGAAAAACCTGCCCCTATCTATTTCATGTGAATATTGAGAATATAGAAAAAATATAGATGAAAACACCTGGCACTTTAGAAAGGCAGTCCTATGAAAATTCAGCATAGACTGGTTTGATAACAAATAAAAAGTGTTGCAGTGATAGATGTTTAGGAGGTAGGGGAAATTCAATTCATTTAGTTGCTTATAAATTTTAATTACAGTGTATCATATGAATCATTAAGGAGGACAAAGTTACGCTTTATCATAAATATTGCAAAGAATTTTTTTCTATATCCCTTTGGGTTGTTTGATTAGTAAATTATTTTGATTTTGTTAATGTGATGAAAAATGAAAGATTACCCTAATTTCAGATGATATTCTTATTTAATAATTATATAAATTTATAAATGAAATGTATGTCTTTTATAATAGTTAGTTGAATAGTTGAAGTACATTTTATGTTTTGCTGAAAATATCAGTTTAGTGTTAAACAATTCAGTATCTATTATGTTAAAGATTCTATGCTAGAGCCTGAAAAATACAACGATGAATAAAAGTTTCCAAAGTGCTCACAGTAGAATGGAGCAGACAATTGTGATCAATTCTTTAATGAGTGAACAAAACCAATTTAGAGTAGGACATATGAATCCACAGAGGTGGCAGTATTGCATCATCCTAAACAATGAGTAGGAGCTAGCATAGTGACAAAGGAGGAGAATGCACTTCTAGACAGAGGGAATGGCATGAGCCAAGGAATGAGGGCAAAAGTTTAGGAAACCTCATGTCATCAGTGAGGCTGGAATCATAGGTGTACTATGGAATGAGCGCTTTGAGGTGAGCATCGGAAAGTAGTGAGGAGCATGTTGGAAAGGACCCTACTTTTATTGCAGTGTACCTAAACCTTATAATTACTTTGAATTTTGTTAAATTAATTAAGTGATACTGGGAATGCAAATAGTAAATAGGTTGTAGATGGTGTTTCAGATCATTTCCAGTTTATGATATTAAGATCAAATTTCATGTTGGCAAATATAAATAAAACTAGAAGGAAAGACCAAGTCTTATAAAACCAGGTCACCAACTATTTCTTCTAAGTAGTGGCAATCACAGAAACAAAAATCAAAGGCAGTATACAAATTTAGATATTTCCCTCAAGGTCATTTATTAACAAATATTTATTGAGCATCTACTCTTAAGTCAGGCTCTGTGCTAGGAGCTGGGTCATCATGATAGAACTTGGCTTCTAGTGCTGCTGTCTTCTGGATATTGGGTGTTTTCATAACTGTCTACGTAAAAGAATTAAAGAGAAAATAACATAGCAGATTAAAATGTTTCTTGTATAAAAAGTTAAAAAATATATTTTCTTATCTTAATTATCTAAATAACTGAGTGACTTAATCTCACTAAGCCTCAGTGTCTTTATAGAGGTACTAATATCAGTTTGTAGTTTTGGGTAATTCTTTGTGATAAAAATAAAAATTAAAAAATTGAGAATAAAAGAAACCATAAGCTAAAGTTTTATGTTAAATCAAATAACTTTTTTCTAAGGAATTATTAATAATTGCTTCATTACTTTTTCTACCTTTAGGTCCTTTTATATTAGGTTTCCTGAAGGCATAAGGTCTTTTACAGCAAACTTATACAATGTCTTAGAGAATAACTTAATTTCTTTATCACTTCTGTAATCTTACAACCAAAATTTGCTGCTTCTTGCTTTATTCCCTACAGAATATATTGCACTTTATCCATATTCAAGTGTGGAACCTGGAGATTTGACTTTCACAGAAGGTGAAGAAATATTGGTGACCCAGAAAGATGGAGAGTGGTGGACAGGAAGTATTGGAAATAGAAGTGGAATTTTTCCATCAAACTATGTCAAACCAAAGGATCAAGAGGTATTTTGGTATTAAAAATAAAATCAGCATTCTGGTTGATCAAGATTTATACTTAAAACAGAGATCATGTTTATGGTTTTAATCAGGTTACTTTGGTTACAAGGAAACTGCTCACAGTAGCTCCAGTAAAATAGGATTTATTCTCCAGTAAAATAGGATTTATTATATGGCTCCAGTTAGAGAGAGAAAGGGTGCAATATTTCATGAAATTCTAAGAACAAAAGCTGTAGGATAGGGTTGAGCTTCATGATAACTGAGCTAGGGAGTAAATCTGGATTCCGAGAAACACAGAAAGGATCACCTTGAAGTACTCACCAATTTTCACTTTATGGCTCTAACATTAATGTGACTTTATGGCTCTAACATTAATGTGACTCAGCCTATATGAGCTGCTGCCTCAGTTCATCCCACCACCAGTATGGTATAGTGCAGAAGTTCTTCATCTTTTTGGTTTCAGTAACTTTACAGTCTTAAAAATTATTGAGGACACCCACAGGGATTTTTAAAGTATGTGCATTATAGCTAATGATATTTACCATATCAGAAATTAAAACAGTGAAATTATACATTTATTCATTTTAAAATAATTAAATCTATTACATGGTAACATAAATAACATACTTTTGTGAAAAACAACTATATTATGAAACAAAGTTTAGCAAGACATATATACACATATATGCATATACATGTGTATATATACATGTACGTGTGTGTGTGTGTGTGTGTGTGTGTGTGTGTGTATATATATATTTGAGATGGAGTCTAGCTCTGTTGCCCAAGCTGGAGTGCAGTGGTGTGATCTTGGGTCACTACAGCCTCTGCCTCCCAAGTTCAAGTGATTCTTGTGCCTTAGCCTCCTGAGTAGCTGGGATTACAGGCACCTGCTACCATGCTTGGCTAATTTTTGTGTTTTTAATAGAGACAGGGTTTCATCATATTACCCAGGCTGGTCTTGAACTTCTAACCTCCAGTGATCCACTTGCCTTGGCCTCCCAAAGTGCTGAGATTACAAGCTGTTTGTATATTTTTGCAAATCTCTTTAGTCTGGCTTAATTGAAGTCAGCTAGTTTCGCATGTCTGTTTCTGTATTCAATCAGTGAAAGTATTTTTTTCGGTTGAAATATAAAAATCTTAGCCTCACACATACATGGGAGAAAATGAAGAAGTATTTTAATAGCATTTGCAGATATCTACAGGTGTTCTTTTTGATTCTACCACACTAAAACTTGACAAATGCTGAATCATTATAGGTTAGTTGCAACATGGAATCTGAAGCCTTATCAGTAAACACTTCTTACTGTTACATTAAAATTCACTAGTCTGTTTTGCACATTGAAAGGATCTTTTACCCATGCGTGATGTGATAACATTACTCATTGTTTATGTGGAAAATATTGAATCACTGAGTTATGCAGATATTCCCTGTGTAGACACATTTCATTATACAGTATCAAAAAAATTATATGTTAATACAACCACTCATCAGAAAAGTTTTTAAATACTAGAAAACTGTCAGACTCACAATGGTAGGTACAGATTTTCTAAAATTTTAATTTTCCCTTGAAATCTTGAATTTTATCATTGGCAAAGAATCTTGTCAGCTGTTATCCTTGAAGGGACAGGCTTACTTCATTTTTAAGAAAAGGTTTGCTAAATCCCAAGTCTAAATAGTTTTTTTTATTAGTTCTTTGAAGTAAAAATGTTGTTTCATGAAAAACCTAGTTGAGTGCACAATTTGTCACACAAATGCTTGCCTTATGAAATCCATTATATTTTAGTATACAGCAGAAATGTTTTAGGTACACTTCTGTTTAGTTACACAGAATTTTTAAAAGGTATGGATTGAGGATTAAGATTTAATAAACTTTTTGCTGCTTCATTAAAGGCATTGTTAAGTGAAACCGGCTTTGTTTTACCGTGAGTGCGTGACAGTGAAGAACACTGACTACTGCAGTGTCATTCAGTGCCACTGCCATGATTCACGCTAAAGCACCAGTGATTTTACTCACCATTGTAAATGTCAACACAATGAAAAAGACAAATAACGTCTTAGTATATTTACGAAAATAGTTTTTATCCCATGGACCCCTGAAAGAGTCTCAAGGACTATTTCCAGGTTCTACAAACCACATGCTAAGAACCATTTGTGTGGTAGAATCAGACTTTCTGGGTTGACTCAGCCGTACCACTTAGAGGCTTGGCGACCTTGGACAAGTTACTGTACCTTTCTGTGCCTCAGTTTCCTTCTCTGTAAAATGGGGATAATCATAATTACTTAATAGTGTTATTGTGAAAATTAAATAGCAGAGTAGTGTGAAAATTAAGTGTGTGAAAATTAAATAGCAGAATATATGGAACCTCTTAGAGCAGTATCTGTTATACAGTACTCAGAAAATGTTAGCTTTTAATTACCATCCACTCTGCTTAATACTTGTACAGAAGCTATGTTCACCAACAGAACAAAATCCTTTTTAATCCCATCCCTTTTGTTGTTCAAATTCCTATAAAGAGAAAATGTGGGGCAGTTTATCCTTTAAAGTGAAACAGAAGTAACAGTCGTTACACAGGATGTGGATTTTTTGTTCTTAAGTCAGATTCAGTCAGTTTGCCGGGAGCATGGTTAAATAAATAAATAAAATAAAAACATTGTCTCCTATTCATCAAGATGCATAGATAAGCCAGGGTCCCTTAGAGAAAGCAGGAGCAAAATAACATATGCGTTGACATATCCAGGACCCATACGTTGTGCATAGTGGGCATTGGTGCTAATGCCATTGATGAATGGGGTGTATTTGCCCTGGAGGGTCATGTTTAATATTTAAGGTTCAGAAAATAAGCTCTTCCTGTTGAGTCGGTGGTTGACATCAGCCACTCATATATAATGTATTACATTAGCAGACCAGATCTCCTCATAAATGTTGGATTTTTCACTTATTTGTTAATACTGCATGGAGTTCATTGTCATTTTCATCTTTATTTAAAGAAAAAGGAATCCTGAGAATTTGAAATCTCTAATTCCCATTAACCTTTGTACTTTTACATCTGGATCGTTGGAAATAATAAAACAACATGATACCTTTTCTTTATAGAGTTTCGGGAGTGCTAACAAGTCTGGAGCATCAAATAAAAAACCTGGTATGTATGGTAGTGATCTTAAAAAATTACTGAAGTGTTTGCTCTGTCGCAATCTTGAATTTATAGTTTCTTGTTTGTCTTCTTTTCAGAGATTGCTCAGGTAACCTCAGCGTATGTTGCTTCTGGTTCGGAACAACTTAGCCTCGCACCAGGACAGTTAATATTAATTCTGAAGAAAAATACAAGTGGGTGGTGGCAAGGAGAGCTACAGGTAATATTCTTTAAACAGCATCTGTAAATTTTATTATAAAAGTGTCACATGCTCCATAAAAAAGATAAAATTAATAAAAATGTTTAGATCACCCATCATCATGCTACTTAGAGGTAATCAGTATCAATATTTTACTGTATTATATTTCCCTTAGTATTTTGCATGTACATTTTTAGCATGAGTTGATGTTATAAGTAACAATTTAAGGAATAATTTTCTCTAAAGACATAGTTGTTTTCCGATAATGCATTCCTTTATAACTCACAGATGACTTTCTTAAAGGAAAGCACAGCATTATCTTTCCCTGGGAGAGTCCCAGGCTTGCAGTATAGCCTCTAGGAGAAAGACATGATCTAGGTGGTGTGCTGAGAAAATACTACTAATTGGGCTCTCCCCTAGTGGTCTTAGGTTTTTGAAACAGCATTGCAAGGAAAGGCAATACAGACATAGATGAATCTGGTTTTTTCCTAAAATGTTAATAGAAGGTTATTGCATATGTTTTGATACAGGAAAAGGATTCTTCTCTCACTTCTAAAATTTTCTTACTAGTTAAAGCTAAAAAAGCATTTTAGGGATTAAAAGATGACAAGAGATATAATAGCTATATTTTTATATGAGTGATATATAGTTATAATATGGAGGATAAACATAGCTTCATTCTTGCAAATCAGGAGTCTTAGGATTCCTAAAGAAAATGGGGGTTCAAATTTAATACCTTCTTGAATAACCCTCTGAAATTCCACCTTCTGATTTACTTTGAAGATGGACCCAACTAAGTAGGAAACATGACACTTTACAAATTTTACTTATGACCTCCTGTTAATTATTAACAAAGCTCCAAGAAGTATTTAGTGGGCTGCACCATTATAAGGGTTGACTTGCCCTTGAGAACTCTATATATTTTTTTTATAATATAAATATTTTTGTGAGATATTCAGAGAACTCTGAGCCTGAAAGACCTCCAAATAGACTTCTGCAGATGCTGTTTTCAGCAGCAGTTTGAGATGCATGTTTTAGCGTATCTTCCAGTTGTTTAATGTTAACTTGAAAGGCTAATGCTGAGTTTGAGGCCCCCAAGACCATGCTCATATTTGAAACCAAGTTTGGAGGTCTTCAAGACTGCTCTCAAGTTCTGTAATTCACTAGAAGGACTTTACAGAACTCACTGCAGCTGTTAGACTCATGTTACAGTTTATTGCAATGAAAGGATACAGATTAAAATCAGCCAAGGGAAGAGACACATGGGGCAGAGTGCAGTAGCGTTCAAAAAACAGCTTCCAGTTGTTCTCTCCTGTTGGAGTCATGAACAGTATTAACTTCTCCTGGCAATGATGTGTGACAGTGCACACAAAGTATTGTCAGTCAGCAAAGACTGTGTCCAGAGTTTTGACTGGGGTTCCTCATGGATATAGTTCATTGCCCGTTTGGCGGAACTCAGTCTCCATCCCCTACCAAGGTAGAGCTGATACTGCATGACCCAGAGCACCCCAGCATACATCGCATTGTTAGATTTGGCATGACCCAGCACTCACAGGTAAACTGACACATGCTTACCAATCAGGATAGTCCAAGGATTTAGAGATAACTTCCCAGGAGCTGAGAGCAAAGACCAGACCTCTCTTTAGGCAAGATTAAATATTTACTACACATTCATGGTTTTTCTAATTTTTAAGTTATGTCTCAATGATTGTTTTTAATCTCATCTTTCAATTGTATATTTCTTTTGCTAATTTTATAGGCCAGAGGAAAAAAGCGACAGAAAGGATGGTTTCCTGCCAGCCATGTTAAACTTTTGGGTCCAAGTAGTGAAAGAGCCACACCTGCCTTTCATCCTGGTATGAAAGTGGGTTAACTTGTATTTCATTTTAGAGGAGTTTGTTAAAACTTAGCAACTTCTTAGATTAGCTCCATCTTTGAAAAACATTAAAAATGTATTCTTTCCTTATGTCTGCTTAAAAGTAACATGCCACTGAGAATTTCCTTTCTGAAAAAAGTTCAGTGTAGAAACAGTCAGCTATTCACTGATACTTGAAACACTTCAACTCCTTGAAATCTTTCAATGTGAAATGGTTACACCATCATACTTAAAGTGAAGTGCTTCACATGGATTGTTAACTGTAGTTGGGAAATTCTTGTTTTTGTAAAACCAGGAGTAGGGGAAGGAGGGTGGGAAAGAGAGCAGTTGAAGGGAAATTGTAGCCTTATTTTCATATTTAATATTAATTTAAGTCCTAGGGAACTTTCAAATGATTGACCCTTGCAGGAATAACTAATTAGTTTAATGTGTTCTTTGTTATTCTTGTGATAGTGTGTCAGGTGATTGCTATGTATGACTATGCAGCGAATAATGAAGATGAGCTCAGTTTCTCCAAGGGACAACTCATTAATGTTATGAACAAAGATGATCCTGATTGGTGGCAAGGAGAAATCAACGGGGTGACTGGTCTCTTTCCTTCAAACTATGTTAAGATGACGACAGACTCAGATCCAAGTCAACAGTGTGAGTAATATTAAATTATTTACCTCTCACCTAGTGTGAAACTTTAATATACAGCACTGCATTTATTCCTTTTCTGGATTAGATCTTAAACTCAGCACTCACAGCAAATGTAGATTAGTGTTTAAAGGGAGAAGAAACAAAAGGAAACTTTTTACAAGATCAGAAGTTATACAGCTTTATTTTAAATACTTGCTAGCTCCAGAGCTTAGTATTAGACTTAATCTGAAAGAGCATATCATTTTTCCTATGAGTCCTTTGGTATGACTGCCATCTATACTGCAGCTTCTTTTCACTATCATACTCTTTTTCAGTGTCCCATGTGCTTTTTTTGGTTTAATAAAAAGTAGCTAGTGGCCAGGCTCAGTGGCTCATCCGCATAATCCAGCACTTTGGGAGGCCAAGGCACGCAAGATCCCTTAAGCCTTAAGAGTTGGAGACCAGCCTGGGCAACATGGCGAAACCCCATCTCTACAAAAAATACCAAAATTAGCTGGATGTGGTGGCATGTACCTGTAGTCCCAACTGCTTTGGAGGCTGAGGCGGGTGGATCTCTTGAACTTGGAGGTCAAGAGTGCAGTAAGTCATAATCACATCACTGCACTCCAGCCTGGGCAACAGAGTGAGACCTTGTCTCAAAAAAAAAAAAAGGTAGCTAGCAATTACCCTGTACACCTATTCGAAATTACTCTTTTAGTGTACAGAAGCCATTAAATTTCCAACTTTATCATTTATTTCTCACTTGTTTATATATCTATGTTGGAAGAAAATTAAAAATTAAATATTTATGACTGTTAAAAAATTCTTGTCAAGTGATTCTTTAGATAGCCACCTTTTTCCACAAGGGATGTATGAATCAAGGTCTATTTCATTATTTTCAGAACAAGAGTCCAGATCTCGAAGTGTTAAGTTTGGTATTATATAAAATTATCTCTCAGTATTTACCTTGCTGTTTGTTTGGTTGACAATAAATACAGCATTGGTAGTAAATTATGGAATAAGTAGTACTTGGAAATAACTTTTTATCTCTATGAAATGATTGTCACATTTTTCCATTTTTAATTTTTAGTTTTATTTTTTAAATATCTCATGATATATGTCTTATGAAATGTAAAATGCTTAGCCTTTTGTTTAAATTCAGTTGCTGAGAATATATAAATGGTAATCCAACCAAAACTGAGATACACTTAGGATTCAGTAGGATTATGAATTTATACCATATCTATAATTTTGTGCATTATTTTCACTTTAGAGCTTATAAAGACAGTTCTGACCCTGGGAGAAGCCTTCCCTTTAGATGAAACAATTAAGTTTCCTAACTTGGAGATGAGAGGAGTCCAATATTACCAAAAATATTACAGGGTTTCAGAAGTGATCGAGAAAATTGTAACCGGTTGCCTGAGAAATGACCATTTTTAAGCTCTGCTGATGGTTTGGCAGTTCACAATGATTAATTAGAAACCAGTTTATCTAATTAGCTAGATATACCTGTGGCATCTTTCTTGGTGCTGAGAATGGAAAATACTTTCAGACCTGGGTTTAAAAGATCTTTGGCTAGTGATCCCTGAAGACATGCCAGTGCATCCATACATTTGGCTTTTATAGCATCTGTGATCTAAAGTGATGGTTTTTCAATATTTTGTTGCAGTTTGAAACACTTTTTCCAATCAAGTCTCATATAATAAGGAATATAAAGAACAGATAAAAGCTGTTAGAAAGGAAGGTTAGGACCATGCCCCCAGGTCTTACTCCTTTCCCCTGCCTATTTTATGAAGGTCTTTTCAGTTTCCCCTCTGCAGATAATTTAACAATCACTCTAGAGAAATCTGCTTCAGTGCTGTAACAGCCTCCTAGGAAAGTAACTTTCCTAGAGAGTTAATTGAGTGATAGCTTTTTATTCCAAAAAGAAGCAGCATAGTTTCTGGTTGTCAGTAAATGTTTAATACACTAATAATACAAAAAATAGATTGACATGATCTGTTATTAGTTATTCAAGGGCACATTTGTCATGGAAATTATTTTTGCCCAGAGAAGGCTTTGTCTGCTATTTTAGTGTGGGTAGAACTGGCAGAACCTTAATTTACCTATCGATGAGAGAGATACCCAATCTAAACAACACTATCCAATAGAATTTTATGCAATACAGAAAATAATCTATATCACCACTCTCCAATACAGTGGCCACTAGTCACTTTTGATTATTTGGAGTGCGGCTAATATGACTGAGAAACTCAATTTTTAATTTAATTTAACTTCAATGTTAAGCTAAATAGCCACTTGTGGCCTGTGGCTACTGTATTAAACAGCACACCTATAGAAGACAACCAATTGTAATGCAAGCCCTCCCTGAAATAAAACATGGAAATAGCAGGACTGGGCACAGTGGCTCACACCTGTAATCTCAACACTTTGGGAGGCCAAGGCAGGGAGACATTTGGTTGTCAATATAGGGAGACCTTATCTCTACAGAAAAATTTTTAAAAATTAGCTGAGAGTGGTGGCACATGCTTATAGTCCCAGTAGCCTGGGAGGCTGAGGTGCAAGGCTGCAGTGAGCTGTGGTCATGCCACTGTACTCCAGCCTGGGTAACAGAGTGATACCCTATCTCAAAACAAACAAGGAAATATTGAAACATTAAAATAAGAAGAAAAGGAATAATTGTCTTTTGGTTATTATTGACCTACACAATGATTTTATAGCTCCTATGTGCAGATTTTACTGTTTTATATGGTTTTTGGATTTTATGTTAACATTCTTCCCACTGTTCAGTTAAGAAATTCATCATTTGGTATTATTTGAGTGTCTACTCTGTACTGACTAGGAGTACTGGGAATACAAACAAGAAAAGACAATCCATTCTCTGAAGTAGCCTTAGAGGTTAATGGGGAACAACATTCAGATAAATACAACAATCGCTGTAATGAATATTTATACAAATATGTTTTGGAAAAAGACCCCCTAAATCTTTGTGGGGAAAGAAGGCATGTTGTGAAAGATATAACAGGATATATGAGCTGGTACATGAAGTACTAATGGTTTGCTAGAATGGCAAATGTTGGGGATGCAAACAGGAACTAAATATTTTCTTGATTGTTTTACATCAAGAGAGCTGGGGACGAGAACTGGGAAAACAAAATGTTCAAGAGGTTATTTAAAAATAAAAGTAGTTTCAGATTTCTCTTTGTTATAAGCTTATTACCAGTAACCTACCTATTCCCTTGTTTTTGGCTGATGTATGTGGGTTTTTTTTTTTCGTTGGATCAGATCTAAAAACTGAATACTTTATTGTTTCTCCTAAATGAACAGCTAAATGCTTGTCATCCATCCTGGAATAGAAGGGCTCTCAATTCTGTAATTCTAAGGATAATTCCCAAAGAGATTCCTCTGAGACGGTCAACTGTTTCTATAAAACAACTGTTTAAATTATCTAGGAAAGTGAGAAGTACCGATTTTGTTTACTTGATGTAATTATTTATCAGAAATTGAAGAGACATAATTGCTTTTTCAAAGAAGATGAAGAGAGTAATGTTAACTCTGTTGGTAGCAATGAAGTTCATTCACATTGTTTATATAAACCTATTAATTTTAATTAAATATGGTTCAGAAAATGCTTAATCCTTAAAGTCAGGAATAGATCTGAGATCTTTGTTTAACCTACCTAGATTTTTAGAAATGAGTCATCTGTTTGTTGTCCTTGTAGTGGTCAATGAAAGCTGGTTAAATTATAGATTAACACTTGTGTTTCTTTGGCCTTTATAAGTATTATTTTTTATTCTATTATGAATTAGAACTTTTTAAAAGATAATTTTAATAGTTCAAATTTGTTTAGTTGATGTTGCATGTTGTTACTAGTCAGATTTTATCTCACCCATCTAATTTGCATTATGTTCATTTTATTCCTCATTTTCTTTTTTTAGGACCCAATGTTGTCTTCCAGTTGTGAAAGCACCCCAGAGACCCACTATCCAAGTTTCACTCTAGCGTGGAGGCAGGGCAGGCAGCCCTGATCAAATATCTCCTACACAATTCGTTTACTTCGTTTGAATGTTAGAGCCACTTGTATTATTTCTTTGTGTTTCTAATTTATAGTTTAAATTTATTTGTAAAAAGTTAAAGGATAGTGGGTCTTTGTGTGGCTTTCCCTGCTGTTCACTCTGGCATCTTTAGCATTTTTCTTCTTTTTAATTTGATAATTGTAGGTCATTAGCATGCATATTGAGTTTGCCCTTACATGGTGGGAGTTCAAACACACAAAGACCCACTATTTGCACAAACTATTCTTACTGGTTTGGAATAGGCTGCCTTGCTTTTTTAATATTATTGCAACATGTATATTCATTACAGAATTCAGATAAAATTTGCTTTTGTTCTGCTATTATGTTTGATCTGATCCTAATCACAGTGAGCTCTTAATTAGCTCAATATGTGGTTTGCCCTTTAGTGCCCACTGTTTGTTACTTTGTAACATGCCACCATGGATACTGACATTTAGATTTGTTTAAAGGCCAAGAACTGGAGACAGCCATGCCCTGTTTTCTGTGTATTTGGGATGGGAGCAATAACATTTTGGGGGAGCTTTTAAAATCTCAATAGAAGAGGAAAGTGGCCTGCTCTGGCAGGTATGTGCAGAATAGTGTTTCATTTGTTCCGGTGCCAAGAATGAGCGCTGTGCTATGGTAGTTCCCTAAGGATCTTTATGTGCTCTGGGCTAATGAAGATATTGCATCATGTGCTGCAGCGTTTGTATACTTTTTTGATGACCTAAAAAGGGATTATTTTTGAGGAATGAAAGGCTCCTGTCATTGACTGAGATGTGAAAAACCTTTCCTACCTTAGAGCATTTATATCTATAATACATTTTGAGTTCATTGCTACCTGTTTTAATCAGGTGACTACATGTCCCAGTATACAAAAGGGCACTGGTTGGCATTCTTCGTAATGTATTTAGTAAAGATAGTAAGAAGTCCTTTAAGAGTTTAAATGTTCCTGAAACAGACATGCAGACTAGTCAAGAATGAATTCTAATAAAGGAAAGATGTGTGACATCTGGCATTTCTCTGTGTTCATGGAGCTTCTTTGAGGCCAGGAGATTGATTTTACCATCCAGACTTCTCTGGCTAATATGTATTCTTCAACCACATTGGCTACTTTAACTTAGGAATTTACTTCTTTTCCTTGAATGGAGAGCACTTTTTAAAATAATGACAAAAATTATTATAAACTAATATATGTGAGTACTTAGAAACAAAAAGGAGTTTTAGTAGACAGTATTTTACTATATTTGAAAATCAAGGAGAAGTTTATGCAACTTAAAATGTTTACAGACTGCAGTGCAATCTACTGTTTGTGAATGTCACAGTATCAGGAAAAGTGTATATACAATCACAGAGCCATATTTCCTCACAAAGTTATTTATGAAGAGTGAAATACATTTTTATACCTCTCAGTTTCAGTTAGAGGCATATTTTGTGCAATATTTATGTTAATGTGCCTATACATTATGAATTCATTATTTCAGTCATACATTGCCTAAATCAGAACTTTATGATGCTTGAAAAAGAATCAACAGTTAAGTTAAAACTTCATGTCTAACTTCACAGTTCTAATGTCTGTGTTCCGAAATATGTCGCGTTATTAGGACGTTGGGAGATATATATGTGTGCTCCCTAGGGTGGCAATTTCTGTTAATAGACCACTTCCATTTTTAGCATTTGGCATCCTCATGATACTTTTGTAAATATGACAAGAATAGGAAAGCAATAATATCCTTTTACAGATGGAGTAACAGATTTGCCTGCGTTCACTGAGTACAAAGATTGGGTTCTTGTGAATTCAACTGACTCTTCCAAATTGTATGAATTACCTGTTCTTGCCTTTTATTTTCTGAACTTGTTGCTTTTGCATTCTTTAAGTTCAGTTTAAAGACTTACTTTAAATTCACTTTTAAACCCTCGGGCTAGAAATCATACCACTATTAATTAGCCACATTATTTAGTCTGACATTTTTTCTTTGTAATTCTGAAACTGAGTTTATCTAATACATTGATGAATTATTTCAAGGTATTTTTATAGTTCAAATCACTTCACTTTTACACTGGTAAATATAAATTACGAGGAATGACCTTCAGATAGCATTTAGCATCTGTAACCAATATGAAAATAATATGTTCATCAGTTATCCTATGGATTAAATCACATACTGGCATATTTAAGCTGAATGTCAGTCTGGAAAACAAATTTACTATATTAACTGAAATACCACTCTTTGTATAGGTATTTTGTCATATATTTAAGAAAAAGCTAAAAAGAATGGAAATCATATGACATAATAACGTAAGTCTTACTTAAAAGTGCATGCAGTCTTTTGCAATACCTCATGCAGCCAAGTATTTGTTCTCTTCCTCATTCAGTATAAGGCAGCTTTCAATTTGCTTAGAAGGCAACATTAGGTTAGAGTTCATCAGTAACATAGAATTTTAAAATGTGAGTTCGACTGAATAGATTTGAATTTCTGAGGAGGTAAATAATCAAAACACCTGTTTATTTAAAGATTGCAATATATGATAATCAATTTTAAATTATTTGATGAAACCTTTTAGGTTTTCCAAAAATGAAAAAAGTCAGTTCTAAAACGAATGCTGATTTTTAGAAAATTTGAAAATGTAAATCAGCCCTATCCATAATATAGTTTCTCTAAGACTTAATCTTCAAGAGTCATTTTAAAGTAATACAGCTATTAAAAATGTAACTGCTATTTTAATGTTTTGAAATAAAACATTTTAAAATATGAATACTGTAGTTTAAAAGAGGAAAGAAACTGGGAGAAGGAAAAGTAGAGAAAGAAATGCCAATTCCAGTCAAAAGCTTTATTTGCCAAGTTTTCTTAGAATGACTTTTACCAATTTATGAATCCTTGTAAACAGAATCTGTAATGGAAATACTGAAAGACTTTTGCCTAAAGTGGCATTATTGAATGCTGCTATGATGCTACTGTAATGTAATAAATTATTAAATTGTTGCAAAGTGCTGTTTTTGCCTTAAAATTTCATTTTGTGTGTCTTGAAAACTATAGTATTAAAGGTATTGAGATTGTGCAAATGCTGGGCACGCTTGGCATGAGATAATCTGTTTTTTATTTTTACAAAATTGTAATATAACTATGCAAGTGTGTTTATTAAAAGAACACAAACTATATTAGTTGTACTGTGTATTTCTTTTGAAACATACTTTTAAAACTTATTTTTAAGTGTTTATATTTAGTCATGATTAAATGTCTTTGGAATGTCTCTTTTTCCTTAATGTAGTCTCATGAGTATAGGCCAGCCAATTGTTTTATATCATAGAGGGCAAAAGAAATGTTTAAGTGGTTAAGATGAAGATAATATAATTGGAGATAATCATATGTATCTCAAAAGTGAAATAAATTTTGATTTTAATATGGTGTTGCTCACAAAAGTAAGGAAAACATAATGTAGAGTAATAATAGACTATCATGTTTTTATAACTTTTACTGCATCTTTTTTCTAAAAAGATTGGATGGAACTTACAAATTTTTTTTTTTTTTTTTTACTTTTTTTTTTTTTTTTAATTTTTTATTGGAACTTACAAATTAATACTTATTGCAAATGTAGAGTAAGACTTTTAGTACAAAATAAGAGTTTATGTAAAAGAAACAGCAGTGAATGCTTGGAGGTGTCAGAGCAGAGTGTTCAAGTTAATCATATTGGTGGTTGTATAAGCCCTTGGGTTGAAAGAAAGATATGGATCTAAATGCGTCAACATTTAACACAAACAACCTCTTTCCAAAAAGCCTTTCCTTATCTCCATAAAGTTATTCAACTAACATGTCTTAAGTGTTTACATAAGGCCAAGCAGGTGCTGGGATACAAAGCTGAGTGTCAGGTGGCCATAGTCTTAGGTGGTACATAGGTCTTTGAGGAGATCAGGCCCATATGCAGATAATTATAAAACAGCATATTCAGCACAGTGATAGATATTTACCAGGCACTGAAAGACTGCAGAGAAGGAATACCAAATTCAACCGTATATGGTGAACGAGATAAGGCTTCCTGGAGGAAGCAAATGCCAGGTCCGTAAAATAAGTAGGAATAAGCCAGATTCTGTGGGTAGGATGGTGGAGTGTATGATAAAGATAAGAAACAGTATGGTAGGAGGTGTAATTATAAGAATTTAAGTATTGTTAGAGTGGAAATACAGAGCCAGGAACTGTGAAAGTTGAGGCTTGAGAGGCAGGTCAAGGGCTAAATCAGAAATTCTCTAGCTCAGCTGTATGTTAGAATCCGTTGGGAAACTTAAAAAATCTCTAAGTGCCTGGGTCCTAATTTAAATAGATTGAAGTTTGGCCTGATCATGGGGATCTTTCAGAGCCTCCCACATGATTCTGATATGAAGCCAAGGTGGAGAGAAAAATGACGAAACGGAGTTCTGAGGGGGAAATGGCAGGAATTGGAGATAGATGGAATATGAGTGTAGGTGGAAAAGTCAGTTATTTCCAAGTTTGTGTCTTGAGGGAGAAGGTGGAATAATGGTGCTACCAACTGCAGTGAAGAGTTAGAGTTGGGGGAAGATGAGTTTGGAGCACCTATGGGATGTCCAAATAGAAAAAAATCAAGATATACAACATCAGATATACACCACTTGGTGGAATGACATACATACTGGTAGGTGTTGAACCAGTGAAAGTAGCTGAGATTACTTGGGAAGAAGGTCATACCTCTTAGAAGATCCACAGTTAAGGGTTGGATAGTGAAAGGAACTCATAAAGACAGGGAACAGAGAGGTTATGAGAATAAAGAGGTTGTTGTGCCATTTTCACGATTTTTAGAAAATAATGAAATTCTGGATCTGTAACCATCTCTGTCACCAGTGAAGAGGAAAAGTGCTCTTTTTGAGGACTTCTTAGTCTAGATACTTTTCTCAGGTCCTTGAATGTATTACCTCTTCATTTTTTTTTTAAGATACAGAAATTAAAACATAACTTGTCCAAGGTTACACGCTCGTAAGTGGTAGAGGTGCCTCCCAAGTCCACACTGTTAACCCCTGTGTGCTGATATTACCACCAACCCATAATAACAGACTTTGGCAGTACAATGTTTACTCATACCAGTGAAAAGAAAACAGGATGTGGGCCGGGTGCGGTGGCTCACGCCTGTAATCCCAGCACTTTGGGAGGCCAAGGTGGGTGGATCACGAGGTCAAGAGATCAAGACCATCCTGGTCAACATGGTGAAACCCCATCTCTACTAAAAATACAAAAAATTAGCTGGGCATGGTGGCATGTTCCTGTAATCCCAGCTACTCAGGAGGTTGAGGCAGGAGAATTGCCTGAACCCAGGAGGCGGAGGTTGCGGTGAGCCGAGATCACACCATTGTACTCCAGCCTGGGTAACAAGAGCGAAACTCCATCTCAAAAAAAAAAAGAGAGAAAACAGGATGATGGCTCATGCCTGTAATTGCAACACTTAGAGAGTCCAAGGTGGGTGATTACCTGAGCCTAGGAGTTTGAGACCACCCTGAGCAACATAGTGAAACCTGTCTCTACAAAATAATAATAATAATAATAAAATTAGCTGGGAATGGTGCTGCTGCACTCCTGTGGTCCCAGCTATTCAGGAAGCTGAGGCAGGCAGGTCAATTGAGCCCAGGAGATCAAGGCTGCAGTGAGCTGAGATCACACCACTGCACTCCAGCCTGAGTGACAGAACAATACCCTCTGTCAAAAAACAAAACAAAACAAAAAAAAAAAACAGGAAAAATAAAGATTGCACAGGGTTTTCTCTATGTAAAAAGGACACACAGAGAAGAGTCAAGGAGTCAAAGACTGAACGTAATAAACAAGGGCAAGATTCTATGACAATAGTATCCAGAAGGATAAAGCTGAATGTAATTACTTTTTTTGGTAACAGCTTCACTGAGATATAATTCACTTACCATGCAGTTGGTGGTTTGTAGTATATTCATGAAGTTGTCCAACCATTTCCACAATCACTTATAAAGGATTTTTATCACCTCAAAATCAAACTCTGTACAGTTTAGCTATCACCCCCATTTCCCTAAGCCCCCCTCCAGCCTCCATCCCTAAGCAGGCACAAATCTACTTTCTGTCTCCATGTTTGTCTATTCTGAACATTTCGTATGTATGGAATCATAAAATGTGTGGCATTTTATGATTGGCTTATTTCACTTAACATGATGTTTTCAAGGTTCGTACATATTGTAGCATGTATCTGTACATCATTCCTTTTTATGGCCAAATTAATATCCCATTGTATAGCTATACCATGTTTTGTTTATCCATTCACTAGTTAATGGACATCTGGTGGTTTCAACTGTTTGGCTATTGTGAATAATGCTGCTGTGAACATTTGTATACAAGTTTTTGTGTGAACATATGTCCGTATTTCTTTTGGATATATATCTAGGAGTAGAATTCCCAGGTCAAATGGTAAATCTATGTTTAATTTGTTAAGGAATTGCCTCACTGGCTGCACCATTTTCTCTTTCCACCAGCAGTGTATAGGGCTTTCTGTTACTCCACATCCTCACCAGCACTTGTTATTATCTGGCTTTTATAATAGCCGTCCTATGGGTGTAAAGTGGCATCTCATTTGGTTTTGATTCACATTTCCATGAGGACTAATGATATTGGGCATCTTTTCATGTGCTTGTTAGCCATTTGTATACTTTCTTTGGAGATATGTCTATTCAGATCCTTTGCCCATTTAAAAATTGTCTTCATAATGACTTTTTTATTAAAGACTTTTAAACTACTTTTTTAAGAGTAGTTTTAGGTTCACAGCAAAATTGAGAGGAAGGCACAGAGACATCCCATATGTCCCCCACCCTGACACATGCATAGCCTCCCTCACTAACACCCCCACCAGAGCAGTACATTTGTTATAATTGATGCACCTGCATCATGTCATTATCAAAGTCTGTAGTTTACATTAGGGTTCAGTCTTGGTGCTGTGCATTCTGTGGGATTGGACTCGTGTGTAATGACATGTAGCTCCCATCATAGTATCATACAGAGTATTTTTACTACCTTAAAAATCCTCTGTGCTCTACCTGTTTGGCTCTCCCTCCCTCCATCTCCTGGCAACCACTGATCTTTTTACTGTCTCCATAGTTTTGCTCTTCTCAGAATATCATATGATTGGAATCAAACAGCACATAGCCTTCAGATTGGCTTCTTTCACTTAATAACAGGTATGTAAGTGTCCTCCATATCTCTTCGTGACTTGATCCTTTATTTTTAGTGCTAAATAAGATTCCATTGTCTGGGTGTACCACAGTTTATCCACTCACTGAAAGATATTGTGATTCCCTCCAAGTTCTGGCAGTTCTGAATGAAGCTGCTATGAATATCTGTATGCAGGATTTTGTGTGGACCTACGTTTTTGTTTTCTTTGGGTCAATACCAAGGCATGTGATTGCTGCTGGATCATATGGTTTAAGAGTATGTTTAGTTTTATAAATGATAAACTGTCTTCCAAAGTACTGTACCATTTTGCATTGCTGCCAGCAATGAATGAAAGTTCCTGTTGTTCCTCATCCTTGCCAGCCTTTGGTGGCGTCAGTATTATAGATTCTGGCCATTCTAACAGGTGTGTCGTGGTATCTCATTGTTGTTTTAATTTGTGTTTCCCCAGTGACATATGATGTAGAGCATCTTTTTATGTGCTTATTTGCCATCTACATATCTTTTTCCATGAGGCATCTGTTAAGGTCTTTGGCCCTTTTTTTTTTTTTTTTTGAGGTGGAGTTTCCCTCTTGTTGCCCAGTCTAATGGCACGATATATCGGCTCACCACAACCTCCGCCTTCCAAGTTCAAGTAATTCTCTTGCCTCAGCCTCCTGAGTAGCCGGGATTACAGGCATGTGCCACCACGCCTGGCTAATTTTGCATTTTTAGTAGAGACGGGGTTTCTCTGTATTGGTCAGGCTGGTCTCGAACTCCTGACCTCAGGTGATCCACCCAGCTTGGCCTCCCAAAGTGGTAGGATTACAGGCATGAGCCACCGTGCCCGGCCTTTGGCCCATTTTTTATTCATTTTCTTGTTGAGTTTTAAGAGTTCTTTCCATATTTTGAATAATAGTTCTTATCAGATATGTCTTTAGCAAATTTTTTTTCAGTCAGTGCCTTGTCTTCTCATTCTCTTGACCACATCTTTACAGAACGAAAGTTTTTACATTTAATGAAGTCCAGCTTACCAACTGTTTCTTTCATGGACTGTGTCTTTGGTGTCATACCTAGAGAGTCATCACTAAACCCATGGTCATCTGGATTTTCTCTTTTGTTATTTTCTAGGAGCTTTATAGTTTTGTGTTTCAAATTTAGGTTTGGGATGCATTTTGAGTTAATTTGTATGAAGAGTAGAGTCCTGTGTCTACATTTCATTTTAAAGAATGTTTCTTTTTTTGGCATTTGGATGCCCAGTTGTTCCAGCATCATTTGTTGAAAAGACTATCTTTGCCCCATTGTATTGCCTTTGCTCCTTTGTCAAAGGTCAGTTGCTTTATTTATATGGGTCTATTTCTAGGCTCTATTCTGTTTCATTGATCTATTTGTGTATTCTTTTGCCAGTACCACACTGCCTTGATTACTACAGCTTTATAGTAAGTCTTGAGGTCAGGTAGTGTCAGTTCTTCAATTTTATTCTTCTCCTTTAATTTTGTGTTGGCTGTTCTGAGACTTTTGCCTCTCTGTATCAACTTTTAGAATCAGTTTTACAATCACTTTTTAAACTTCGCTTTAAAGAACGAATTATGAAGGACGTTCTTAAAAGGGATGTTTTAATGCTCACCAAAAGACAGAAATCACTTATACTTTCAGAAAGAATGATAAATGAGTGTAGTGGGAAGTATAGTGGGAGGATTGCTTTGCTTCCTGTCTCAGCCAGCTCACCCCTCTGAGCCTTAGCCTGGCTCTGTGAGTGAGAATCATGCCCACATTGTGATGAGGCTTAAGGGGCTGTAAAGCCCTAGTTTAATGTCTCACCCGTAATAGATACTAGAAATAGCAGCTAACATTTAGTAAACATTTGCTGTGTACAAGTGATGAACTAATCATTTGGGTTGCCTGAGTAAGTAGTAGAGTTGGAACTCAAGTCCAGATCTGACTCCAGAACTCATTCTCTTAGCCACTCCCATATGCTGCTTTCCGTTAACTGGGAGCAGATTTTATTCCCACCCACAAAAGCAGAACAGTCATCAGTTAATTGCAAAATAGAGGATGAAGAAAATTAACTGCTTTAAATGAATCCGGACTGGTCAAGTTACCTTCCAAGGTACCAAAGAACCTGCCACTGGGATCCCTGTATCACCAGTGGTCACCCATGAGCCACCTGAAATCAGTCAGACAGTGCTATAGAATTTGTGTGTCCTAAACTCAGCAATTTGGAGCAAAGTCTCCAATTATGTATGTAGTCATAAACACGTGGAAAATATGAGTCATATGAATATACCATTGGGGGAGATTAATGTTATAATAAGCTGTTCAATAACACTAAGAAAAAATATACATGTGCATATTTAACCCCTATTGCCCAAGGATAGAACTATAGTAATCGGTGTACTGATACAACTGGCTATTAGATACAAGGTTCTAATTGTGTGTGTGACAGAGTAGAAGGGTGTGTAGGGGAACAGTTGTGTCACTCAGACATAAAAAGAGTTAAAGGAGAGTAAGGGCCTCGTTTGCCTTTTCATTGCTTTGGGCTATTTGGCATTCAGAATATTTATCCTAAACCTTTTTTGCCTTTAGAATTCAGCAAGCATAGGTCCTGGTCAGTTTATACATGCACTGTCCAGTGATTGCAATGTAGGCACCATTTTAAATGGTCTGCCATTACAAAGTATGACTTGAATCAAGATACCTAGATTTAATGTGTAGTAGCTCTGATTTCTCTGGTAAGTCACTTTACCACCAAGCTTCAGAGTCTCTGTTTACTTATAGAGCAGGGGTCTGAGTTGTCATCAGTTATTCAGAGGATTGATCAGCAGTTGTAAAT
Organism: Callithrix jacchus; assembly: GCF_049354715.1. Classification (NCBI taxonomy): domain Eukaryota; kingdom Metazoa; phylum Chordata; class Mammalia; order Primates; family Cebidae; genus Callithrix; species Callithrix jacchus. Next base: position 91,015,044 of record NC_133515.1, read on the forward strand.
CCTCATACACATATTGGCACAGTTATTTTTATTGTTAGACTTGAAAGTTCGAACATGATGAAACTACTATTTCATGATATCTGTAACATTCTGTATCCTACGTCTCACATTAATTTTCTCAGTTGAGTCACAGTACAAGTCTGGCAGGTTAGAAGGTAATGCAGATTTTAGCCTGAACTAACTACTCTGTGAGGCCAAGGTCTGCCCTTTTGTCTGTCTTTGGGAGGTCGTTGCTATCTAAGCTTATGACCTTTTATAGTAGATTCAAAAGTAAAAGTAACGCCACTAAAATGTTTCTTTATCTGCTTACACTTGTCAATATAGTTGCTTTTGGAAATTCTAGAATATGACTATTTTCTGATAGCCAAATAGTTTGCTTTCCGATGGTCTGCAACATTAGAATATGATTTGAGCAGGGTGTGGTGGCTCATGCCTGTAATCCCAGCACTTTGGGAGGGTGAGGCAGGTGGATCGCTGGGGTCGGGAGGTTGAGACCAGCCTGACCAACATGGAGAAACCCTGTATCTAATAAAAATACAAAATTAGTCAGGCTTGGTGGTGCATGCCTGTAATCCCAGTTACTCAGGAGGCTGAAGCAGGAGAATTACTTGAACCCAAGAGGCTGTGGTGAGCTGAGGTGAGCTGAGATTGCGCCATTGCACTCCAGCCTGGGCAACAAGAGCAAAACTCCATCTCAAAAAAAAAAAAAAGAGTATGATTTAAACTTCTTTCCTTTTTGTGCTTACATGAGCAACACAGCTCCTAATGGAGTAGAACTTGACAGGTGTCAAAAATACAGGAATTTAAAAATTTGTCCAATAATTGTTGAAATTTCCAAAAGTAAAAACAAATGTCTTTGTGGTGGAAGCATGCTACCTGGTACTCGATAAATATTTGCCAAGTGGATGAAAAGCTATTCTTTTACAAAATAAAATACCTAGTAATTTTCTAGTGTCCTGATAAAACTTCAATAAAAAGGCAGCCTTCAGAAAATGCAGTTTATTCATCTAGATTTACTGTTAAAATCTCATCTTTTCACTGAGCTTAACTACAGTATAACTGGAAACCGTTATGTGGTACTCTTGCTGCATAATCGGGCACACAGAATAGCATTGTTCACTGGTGCTGCTCTCCTCCCAATGGGCAAGGACTTCTCTGGGACTTGTGACATAATCTCAACAAGCATTCTCTGTGTTTGTCATTACAGATTGTCTTTTGTTCCTTACCTCCTGGAATCTGCCCAGATTTTTCCCCTCTCCTTTCCTCGGCGTCTCTTGTTTTTGTCTTATTCTTGCTTGCACTGTAACTTGGAACAGTGGCTCCCAGCTATGGTGAGACACACCTGTGATTCATAACTTGTCTCTCAGTCTCCACATCCTCCCACAGCGTGGGGGTGGGTCTTGTGGCCCAGCCCACTACTAATTCTTCCTCTGGGAACATCAACCTGATAGTAGCCATGATCTCTCATCTTTCTTTGCCCACTCTTCCTGTTTACCAGAAAGGACCTACCAGGAAGTTTTCATCAGTTTCTCCGACTGCCTATAGTTAACACTGCTGTACTGTCTCCTGAAGCTCAGAGTTTATTTTCATATCACACTCCCATAAATGGTTATTGAAGCCCTCCTGTGTGTTAGGCACTGGGGATGTGGCCAATTATAAAACAAATGAAAACTTTTGCCATCTTGGAGCTGGAGTTTGAGTAGGCTAAAACAAAAAATGAACAAAATGAGTAAGTGAAGTGTGTAGCGTCCTAGAAAAATAAAGCAGGGAAGGGGAATGGGAGTTCTGCAGGGAGGTGGATCCAGGGGCATTTTATTTTGAACAAAATAAAACACCCAGATAAAGCCTCTCTGAGATGGTGACCAGGGGCAGAAACTAGAGGGGTGTGAGGATATCTGGAGGGAGCCATGTGGATACCTGGAAGATCATTCTGGGCAGAGGGATCCCTGAATGATCTTCCTGAAGATCACACGCAAAATCCCTGAAGCAGGAGCAGCCAGTGGTGCCTGAGGAATAGTGCAGAGGCCTGCGAGGTGGGAGGGCAGGAGAGAGGAGGAAGTGAGGGTCTGAGTGTGACCTAGGAAATGAGGGAGATTGTTTACGTTCTTGTGGGCTATTTATAAGAACTTGGCTTTTGCTTGGAGTGAGAAGAACCCATTGGAGGGTTTTAATTAAAGGAGTGACATGATCTGATGTGTTTTAACAGTATCACTTTGGCTTGCCAGATTAAAGAGGGGGAAGGGATCAGAAGCCAGGAGATCCATCAGGAAGCTAGTTCAGTAATCCAAGCACAAGATGATGATGACTAGGGTCAGGACGGCAGTAGGGGACGTGTGAGAAGTGATCTGGATGTATCATAAAGATGGAGCCTACAGGTGGATTGAATGTGAAGTGTGAAGTATCAGGTGGCCTGAGCAACTGGAGAGATGATACTGGCATCCACTAAGGTGGAAAATCATAGAGGAGGAGCAGGTTGGGAGATGCTTAGGAATTTGGTTATTGATGTTACTTTGATGTGCCTTTTAGACATCTGCAGGGGGATACTGAGTATGCAGTAGAACACGTGAAGACTTTCAGAAAAGATGTTCAGGCTGGAGTGCAAATGTGGGCGTCTATCAGTACGTGAATAAGCCATGAGAGTCAACTAGGCCACCAAGACTCTGAGGATGTAGAGGAGAGTTCACGGGCTGAACCTTAGGGCCCTGCAACATTAGAAGTCTGGAGAGTTGAGGAGGAGTAAGCAAAGGAGTGTGGAAGGGCAGATCAGTGAGGTGGCAGGATATGAGGAGAGCAGAGGCAGTGACCTGGAAGACAAGTAAAAAAGGATTTCACGAGGACAGAGTAATCAGCAATCACAGACCTAGTGACAGGTCGAGTAAAATAAGAGAGGAGGCTACCCGGGGAGATTCAGAAGTTCCTTTTCTTTAAAGTGAAATTTCTGAAAATAATGTTAAAAGTATAGTTTTCTGGCTACATTTAGTAAACATTTTTCTACAGTGATGCAGATTCCTTTGTATTTCTCGAAATTGGTTCTACGGGTTCTTTTTGTTGTTGTTGAGACACAGTCTCACTCTGTCACCGAGGCTGGAGTGCAATGGCACCATCTTGGCTCACTACGACCTCCACCTCTTGGGTTCAAGCAATTCTCGTACCTCAGCCTCCTGAAGAGCTAGGATTCAGGCGCCCACTGCCACACCCAGCTAATTTTTGTATTTTTAGTAGAGATGAGGTTTTGCCATGTTAGCCAGGATGGTCTTAAAGCCTAACTTGTCTGTTCTAATAAAACCTCCCCAGTTGCTTTTAGAATTTTTATTTGGGTAACTTTTTCTAGCCCGCTACTTCTAAGGTTTCTATGACCTGATTTTTTAATCCAGAGCCTTTCTTTTCACTGACAGATTTAAGCCATTTACATTGATTAAAACAATTTGATACTTTTATTTGTATCTCTTTTTTTTAATGTATTTTCTATTTACCAGGCATTTTCTTTGCTGCTTTTTGTTCTGCTTATGTAGGGGCTTCTGTCCCATTGATCAAGTTTCTTTGTTTCTTTCATTGCCCTCTGCTGGTTGGGAAATTATGTATTCTATGTCTGTTCTTTGAGTGGTTACCTTTCTGTTGTAACATACATGCTTGCCTTTGATCAGTATCTCTACCTTCTCCTGATCAATGCAAGAAGGATGATTTATCTCTAATGATACTCTTCTGTCTTTCATGGTACTCCATTTCTGTGTTTTAACTTCACCTTGTATTATACCTACCAGCTTACTCATTATTATCGTTTTGTACAGTCAATGATTATTTTGATTTTTTACACATTTACTAGTATTTTGGTTCACCACTTCTTATATCTGTTTTTTTTCCTTCTTATTTAATTTTCTTCTTCCTGAAATACATCTTTTAACAGTTTCTCCATTCATGTCTACTAGCGGTAAATGCTCTCAGACTTTGTATCAAAATGTCTTTATTTCTCTGTCATCTGTGAATGGTAGTATAATTAGATTTCTGGCTGGACAGTTATTTTTCTCTGTGTTGTGTGTTGAGTTATGTGCAGAGTGTCTAATTGCTCTTCATGTGGTTATTCTGGTTTTTCTTTCTGTTTAATAATTTTTCGCCCTCCTTGGTGTTTTGGTATGGATTTGTTTTTATTTTTTTCCTAATCAGAAGCCATTGTTCTGAACTTGGGGCATTCATCAATTCTAGAAAAGTCTCAGACATTATAATTTAGTATTACCTCTCTCAGTTCTTTCCATTCCCTCCTCCTAGACTACTGTCAGATGTATGTCATTCTGTCCTCTGTGTCTCTTAGGCTCCATTTCATGTTTTCCATCTCCATTTTTTTTTTTTTCTTTAGACCGAGTCTCGCTCTGTCGCCCAGGCTGGAGTGCAATGGCACAATCTCGGCTCAATGCAGCTTCTACCTCCCAGGCTCAAGTGATTCTCCTGCCTCAGCCTCTGGAGTAGCTGGGATTACAGGCACCCGCCACCATGCCCAGCTAATTTTTTTGTGTTTTTAGTAGAGACAGGGTTTCACCCTGTTGGCCAGGCTGGTCTCAAACTCCTGACCCCAGGTGATCCACCCACCTCGGCCTCCCAAAGTGCTTGGATTACAGGCATAAGCCACCACATGCCTGGCCTTCCATCTCTGTTTCTTTCTGTGCTGCATTCCAAGTAATTCTTTAGATCTGTTTTCAGGTTTACTAATTCCTAGGGTGTGTTTAATCTGTTATTTAGTCTATTAATATATCATTTCCATGATAATATTTGCCATTGCCATTTTTATTCTTTTTCAACTATGCTTATTCCTTGTTTTAATAGACTACCTATGGCTTTAAGCCCTTCATTATGTGTCATCAGTTATGTTAAACATATGGAGAGAGAGGAGAGAGAGAGAGAGAGAGAGAGAGAGAGAGAGAGAGAGAGTGTGTGTGTATATATATATATATATATATATATATTTTTTTTTTTTTTTTTTTTTTGAGATGGAGACTCGCTCTGTCACCCAGGCTAGAGTGCAGTGGTGCAATCTCGGCTCACTGCATCCTCCACCTCCCTGGTTCAAGCAATCCTCTGTCTCAGCCACCTGAGTAGCTGGGATTACAGGTGCCTACCACCAGGCCTGTATAATTTTTGTATTTTTAGTAGAGACAGGTTTCACCATCTTGGCCAGGCTGGTCTGAATCTCCTGACCTCGTGAGCCACTGCGCCTGGCCTAAACATATATATTCTACATCTCCATTTGTATTTTTGTTCAATCATATGTTCTTGCGGTTCTAATCATTTTCTAATTTACAATGAATTTTTTCCCCTAGTTGTTTCTTTTTTTCCTTTGAGCTCATCTTTAGTGAGACTTGGTTTTTCTGTGGAATCTCATGGAGTCAAAGTTGTGAGTGTGACCCTCCAGGCCAGTGGCACAGTTCCTTTGGCCAGTCACCCTAAGGGTATCACCAGCTAGTGACCAATTTTTGTGTTCTTTCTTCTTTTTCTTTTTTTGAGATGGAGTTTCACTCTGTCGCCCAGGCTGGAGTGCAGTGGCATGATCTCAGCTTACTGCAGCCTCTGCCTCCCAGGCTCAAGTGATTCTCCTGCCTCAGCCTCCCAAGTAGCTGAGATTACAGGCAGACGCCACCACACCTGGCTAATTTTTGTATTTTTAGTAGTGATGGGGTTTCATTATGTTGGTCAGACTGGTCTCAAACTCCTGACCTCAAGTTATCTGCCCACCTCAGCCACCCAAAGTGCTGGGATTACAGGTGTGAGCCACTGTACCTGACCAATTTTTGTGTTAATTCATCTGAATTCTTGTACTCCATGTTTGTGTAAGATGCAAGCCAGCATTTCCATTCATTACTTAATAGACAAAAAACTTTTTAATAGTGTCAGTCTTCTGGTGAGAGAATATTTTTCCTGCTCCACCCTGTAATCTTCAGTCTCCTGCCAGTTTCCTCATTGGCCAAACCCAGGCAGAAGCCAATGAAAACAGAAGCTTAGAATAAACAGTATGCAGGTTGGCCTTTTTGCAGCACAGAGCAGAACAGGGAAAGGGTGAGAAAGGGAACTGGGCACAGACTGGCCTAGGACCCACACAGCATCCTACCCCCTAACAAATATTCCCTGACTGCTGGCGGCCAAAACGCTGTGCTGTTTGCTACTACAGAAATGTGTTAGACACAGTCCCTAATCTGCAGTGAGAGCCACAGACTACACACATCAGCAACAGACAAGTTAGATGGTGTGAAACGTTAAAGTGCAGACATAAACCAGTACCATGGAAACACAAAGGAGAGGCTGGTCTGGGCGAGTGGGACAGAGGGACAGGAAAGGTTTTCCCGAAGAAGGGTCCCTTGGGCTGCACCTCGAAGGATGAGTAAGATGGTTCTTTGTGGAGAACAAGGTGTACAGAGGACACCACCGGAGCAAAAACTGCAGAGCCGTGGAAAGCGCGTGCAGCCTGCAAGGCGGCGGGAGGAAAGGCGGGCAGCATAGTCAAAGCTGAGGTAGGAAAGGTGGGCTGAGGCTGGCTTCTGGAGACTCCGGAGCCCATGCCACCAAATTAGGACTTCATTCTGCAAATAATGGAAGCTGTTGAACGTTTGTGAGGGAAGGAACACAAAAAATGTCAAGGCTGGCTTGAGCTCTTCAATAGAAATCAAGTGTGAGTCCCACATGCAACCCCATATGTAACTGAAAATTTTACAGTAGTCCCCTTAAAAAAGTCAAAAGAAACTGATGAAATTAATGTTTTTTCTTCATTCAGTGTATCCAAAATACCTTTTCAGTATGTAATCAATAGATTATGAATGCAACATTCCCCATTTCTGTTTTTCTGGGATCGGCTTCCCAGTTGAGTGTGTATTTGACACTTAGAGCACGTCTTCCTCTGGCCCAGCCACACAGCGGGTGCTCATAATCACAGGTTGCTAAGGGCTACTCTGTTGACAATGCAGGTATTAGAGGGTGGAAGAGGGGTGTATTCTGTCCATAAAACCCGAATTCCTCAGCTCATCAGGACTTTTCTCAGGGCAAAAAAGAGTTTACCCCCTCTCCCCCCAAAAAAGAGGATTCTGTGGTCAAATACATGTTGGGAACTCTGAGCTCACCACGTTTTTCTTTAGCACAGAGTTTCTCACTGCCTAAGAGGCGAATGTGCATTGGGGCCCTGTGAGCGAGATGCACAGTCTGCAGCACTGTGGATTCACCTGACCGCACAGGACAGGAGTGTCAGGAGCCTATTCTGGCATTTGCTGGACTCGGGGGAGCAGAGAACCGGGCAGCAGGCAGAGGCAGAAGACAGAAGGAAACGTAGGAGAGGCACAAGGGCTGAGAGAGGCAGGGTCGAGCCTCCAAAGCAGCCTGTCATCCAGGGTGCCCGTACTGTGGGCTGGCAGAGGGGGGTGCAAGTTCAGAAGGGGTCACTGAACTTGGCAATGCCAAGGTCATCATTACCTTCCTGAGAGCAGTGTTGGGCAATGGGGCAGAAACCAGAATCCCCTGAGTGGAGATGTGACAGGGAGAGCTGGCAAGAGTTGGCCATGGGTATAAACGCCTCCAATGACATTTGGCAGTGAGACCAAAGAAAGGGGGTGCTGAGGAGGGAGCAGGGTTGGAGGAAGGGAGCTTGTTGGTTGGTTTCGAACAGTGGGATAGGAGGGACACTTAGCAATGTTTATAGGCTAAGAAGGAAATGGCGAAGAGTGAACATAGAAGCATGAAGGAAAGGGAGGGCCCTGGAGGAGAGGCTGATTACAGGCAGTGGCTTTAGAAAGAAACAGAACCCATCCTTCCCTGACTCAGGAAGGACGCACAGGGGCAAGTGGGCAGACAGAAGGGGAGGAAGAGGAACCTCGTGTCTATTTTTTCCCTGACATCAGCGGTAAGAACCCCGAAAGTGAGGGTAGGAGTCGGGTTGGAAACTTAGAGGGTAAATATTTAAGGTGACTGATGCCTGAATCCCAGCACTTTGGGAGGCTGAGGTGGGCAAAGCACTTGAGGCCAGGAGTTCGAGACCAGCCTGGCCAACACAGCGAAACCCTGTCTCTACTAGAAGTACAACAATTAGCTGGGGATGGTGGCATGCACCAGTAGTCCCAGCTACTTGGAGGCTGAGGCAGGAAAATCACTTGAACCTGGGAGGCACAGGTTGTAGTGAGCCGAGATTGTGCCAATGCACTCCAGCCTGGGCGACACAGGCATCTCAAAAAAAAAAAAAACGTTTAAAAGCCATCATGATGAAATGCTAAAGGTCAGCTAGGCATGACATGCCAGGCGTGTCCCCATATTATCCTGCTAAAGCTAATGCAATGTATAGTCCAGCTTTAGAAACAATAAAATATCTAAGACTCTTCCTGTTATTCCAAGGTATTATTCCAGATAGAGGGGCCAATATTTGTGGTTTTTAATGTAAATTATTGTTTCCCAAAGTGTGGCAGTTGTATCCTCATGGTACACAACTCAGTGACACACAAAATGGACCTATTTTATTTGAATGATTAGGTATTTACTTTAATGACTATTAGAAGAAACATAATGAGAGTACGTATAGAGAAAAATATCAAGTAAATAATAAGAGAGATGGAATGTGGCTGTGGCAGAAGTCCTGAAAGCAGAACATGAACTTTGTAAGACACTGGTAGGAGAGGTGGGGCAACCTTGTCCCTCCATCAGTCACCTGGCCACACTGAGCAGCACCACTGGATCATATCAGGAGGAGTTCCATTTTGCCAGGTATCTGGCCTCCAAGCCTCTCCTCTTTGCTCCACAACAGCCTCATCAAGCAGACGTTTGGATTAGCCTCAGTGGTTTTTCAACACTCTCTGCAGTTCCCCCTGGCAAAAGATAATAAACTACTATCTCCCTAAAAGCTTAACAGTTTTGAACATGACAGTGGCATTATGATTTCTTTTTCTTTCTTTCTTTCTTCTTTTTTCTTTCCTCTTTCCCTCCCTCCCTCCCTCCTTTTCCTCCCTCCCTCCTCCCCTTCCTCCCTTCTCCCTTTCCTTCTTCCCTTTCCCCTTCCTCCCTTTCCCTTCCCCCCTTTCCCCTTCCCTTCACTTTTCCTTCCTTTCCCCAGTTCCTTTCTTTCCCTTTTTTTTGAGCCAGGGTCTCTGTTATCTAGGCTGGAGTACAGTGGTGCAGTTAGAGCTCACTGCAGCCTGGAATTCTCAGACTCAAGCAGTCCTCCCAGCCTTAGCCTCCCCAGTAAATGGGACTACCGGCACATGCCACCATGCCTGGCTAATGTTTTTTTTTTAGTTTGGTAGAGATGGGAGTCTCACTTTGTTGCCTAGGCTGGTCTTGAACCCCGAGGCACAAGTGATCCTCCTGCCTCAGCCTCCTACAGTGCTGGAATTAAAGGCACCACATCCAGTCTATGATTTCCTTTTAGAAACACCAAGCATAACCGGCCTTATTCATTTTTTTTTGTCCTCTGTGGGAGTAATTTCTTTAAAGCCGTTGACAACATCTGTAGAATATAGAGTAGCCGTCTTCTTTAGAACTGTCTGTAAGCCCAAATCTGTACAAAATACATAAAAATGCAAAGGAAATTAGAGAGAGCAACAGGCCCTGCTCGATGGAAGGTGAGTGTCCTGGCAGGTGCAGGGGTGCACCTCCTCTCTGCTGCCCTTCCTGGGTCCCTCAGCTACAAAAGGCCTTCCCTACTTCATCTCTTTCCCGGTTTTCTGACACAAGCCACTTACCGCCTCATGTTGTAGCTTACTGGTTACCTACATGCTGTCAATCTAAATAAGAGAGAGACTCTAAAAGAAACAGGTTTATTTGAGAATAGTTATTGCTGGGCACAGTGGCTCACACTTGTAATATCAGCACTTTGGGAGGTTGAGGCAGGCGGATCCTGGCCACCAAGCCTGGCCAATATGGTGAAACCCCATCTCTACTAGAAATACAAAAATTTGCCACGCTTGGTGGCACGCACCTATAGTCCCAGCTACTTAGGAGGCTGAGGCAGAAGAATCACTTGAACCTGGGAGGTGGAGGTCACAGTGAGCCAAGATCATGCCATTTCATTCCAGCCTGGGCAACAGAGTGAGACGCTGTCTCAAAAAAAAAAAAAAAGTAGTTATTGCAATGGGAATATGCCAGCCAACAGGTGCATATTCAGAGAGGTAAAGCAGGAAGAAGTTTTTAAAGAAAACATGAAAAGGATCACATAATTTCTTTTTTTTTGTAATTATCCTTGGCTGCAAGAATCAATAACCAGGGTGGCGCCAGTCCACGGTTGGACAGGCACTTGCTGGGCAGATATCCTTGCAGAGTATCCATGGCCTTTATGCAAGTTTGTGGTTTTGCAGAGTCTTCTGTGATAGTTCCAGTTATCAAGCATTCATGGAGGAGAACTCTCTCTTCATGGTTTTCCCTGCCCCTTTGTCAGGATTTTTAACACAAGTGACTCCATTTTGATTCTTTCACTGCTTTTGCTTTTTTTTCTAAGAAGGGTTTCCTGAGGTCTCTTGCCACATCACTGTGTATATGCAAGCCCTCAGCTACTTGTTGAGTGACTCTGGAATTAGGTCACTTCATAGTCTGACATCTACTTCAGCTCTGATGTGCTTGTACATTGATCCAAAGTGAATGCAGTACCTCTCACCCTGATGCGAGGCTGCTTGTGACTTTCCCGTCATTTGTGGCTGGATATCTGTAGTGTACCAGCAGTTATTTGTTCTAGTGAGATGAGGCAGTGGTCTTTTGGGAATTGCTGGGATCTGGGAATTTCAGGTTTGATAACCTTAGAACTTTCCATTGAGAAATCTAGAGACACGTTTCTCAAACTTTTTTTAACAGTAGTTCACAGAAATATATTTTACATTTTCAAATACATGCATAACTAAACATTTCACAGTATTTACCAAAGCTGTATGCCCGGTAATTTCTATTCATTTATTTTTTAATGCTGGGCCTGACCAGCATTTTAAAAACCAAAATGATATAATGACCCACTAATGGCTTATGACCTGCAATTTGGAAAACAGTGGTCTGAAGCCATCTGATTCATTTAATCATTTCACTAACTTCAAAACATGTCTGGAGATGGCGAGATTCTTCACCCGCTCTGCACAGTTCTGAAAAGAAATTAGGAGCATATTGAAGTGTTTCAGACATAGCTAATTTACGGCTTTGGAGCTCTAAGTTAGCTCATTAATGCCAACTCTCCGCATATGCGTGCAGTTAGCAGCGCTCTTTTTAAGGCTGTGTTGTTCTTTCAAAGCAGCATTTGTAAACCCAGCACGTCTGCTGACAAATGTCTATTTTCTACAAAGCCAACTAAAGTAATTAAACTACCCTTTTTTTCCCCCCACAGGGTGTGCTGATCTGCAAACTCTGGACACAATGCAGCCAATTGAGAGGAAAAGACAGGGCTATATTCACGAGCTGATTCAGACCGAAGAGCGGTACATGGGTGACCTTCAGCTCGTCGTCGAGGTGAGGAGGCCGCTGCTGGTGGCTCTTGGGGGATCTGCTGTCTCCCTCAAGAGATGGTGGGCATCAGTCTCAAGGCTGCTTCCACGCAGAAGCAGAGCAAGGCATCACTTTTGATGTGTGAATTCACAAATAGTGACGGCAGCTCTCACACCCTCCAGATGGTCTCTGCCCACCAGATAATGCTTTAGATTGAAAGTCTGTAATCAGCTCTTTCCCCCAGGTGAGGTCACTCAGAGTGAAGAGGGAGAACAAGGCGGCAGTCACATGCCTTCGCTGGGTGTGGCAGGAGCCCCATCAGGGAAGGACTGGGATAAATGGATGGGAAGGTCGTGCTGCGGACTGTAGCTTCCTTAGATGTTTGCCTAACTGTATGTACATTGCTGTTTTAATACCTGACGTTTTCATAAACTGACATCTCCAGAGGAACTGACACAGTGAAAGTGGTCACCTCATGTTTCTATCAGTTTGGAAAATCCGGTGGGAGCATCTATTTCCCAAATATCATATAGCTACTGTTTGTACCAGCGACCTCTGATGACAGCTATCCTTATTAAAGTGGGACTTTAAAATGATTTATGCTTGAGTGAACAAAAGAAGACTTTCTATTTCTAATATCCTTCGTTTCCATGGCTTTCCACAGTTCCCAGTGTATAAGACTCTTAGGTTGGAAGACCAGTTAACCACCCAAAAAGAACAGGCACCCCCCACCCCCACACACCTAACAGGTGCAGCGTATACCTGCCCTGCCTTTCATCACAACGGAGCAGAGGCTGTGACCTTCTGCGTCTGTTCCCCTGCAGCCCTGCCCTGGATTCACTCTCCACCTTAAACGCAGGCCTCATGCCTGGGATATCCAGACGTGGAATACTTGTTCTCCTCCCATGCAAACTCCCATCATTTTTATTAACCCCCTACAAGGATTAGCCCTGCTGCTGGTCAGAATCCAATCTTAAGGGACTGTCAGTAGGCAAAGTCTCCTTCACACTAGGACAGATGTAAGCAGGCACCAGGTTGCTTGCCCCATACTCTGAGGAATGAAACATCAGGTCTGGGTCCAGGGTTCAAGGTGAAAAGCCCCGTTCACAGGTAAGTTTCTTATAATATCCTCATGGAGGTTTCCAGAGGACAGACCATCTTATTCCCATCTGCTTCCCTCACCAAGGCCGGCACCAAGTAGCTGCGTGAACAGCTACAGGTGCATAACCGAATCAGCGAATAAATAGATGGACAGCCAGATGCCTCCCCGTCCCCCAGCCGCAGCCTCCAATCAGGCCAGTGTCTTTCCGGGGCTGCTGTCACAGGAGTGGCCTGGTGTCTGCAGTCTGATTTGGAACCTTAAAACTCTTTTAGAGCGTGTCCAGCACTTTTACCTGAATTCTGTGAATCCATGTTCAACTCAACTCAGTAAACATTAATTGCAAACCAGGATGTGCAAAGTGCTTTGCCAGAGAGCAGAGATGAAAGTTCTTGTCCCTGAGGAGTTCAGAGTCCTGTTGGACAGAGAGGCACAGGAGGCCAGTGAGGCTAAAACCAGGGGGTGGCGACCACCCAGCCAGGAAGGACTTTCCTGGTTTCAACAAGTATAAGTCTGCTACTCCAGGAGCAGGAAACAGAAGTGGGAGGGCATACACGGAGGGAGACACTGGAGTGTGAAGCAGCTGAGGGCCAGGCTGGTGAGGTCGGCAGGGACAGGTCTCAGAGTCTGCGTCTTATCACATGGGCAGTGGAGAGCTTTGAGCGATTCTAACAGAGAGCAGCACATCATAGGTATTTTGGAAAGATGACATATAAGAAGTGTCTCGGATAACTTCTCTGTTTCCTTAAGGTATTGAAAGTCATTCCCTGGGAATCTGTTATGCAGTAGAAACTTTGATTTAGAATCGAAGACAGTTGAATTGTAGTCCTAGGTCTTTCATATTCTGTCTTGACCTTGAGCAAGTCTCCCTCTAAGCCTTTATTTCTTCATGGGTCAATTGGGAATAATAATACCTGACTCAGCTTCACCTCCATCACCCATGAAGCTCATTCGAACCCTGAAAACACACAGGCATGCGTGTACACACAATTTACAAAGCACTGATATGTACAAATATGCATATTATACTTACCAGTGCTTTGTAAATCCTTAAGTACTATGTAATACAGATGTAGAGTAGTATTTCTTCCTCAGCGGCCATCTTCAGAAACCCACATCTGCTTGGAGTTAGTCTTAGGGGTGGCATAAGTTGTTACGCTGGTTCTCTGGTTGAATGTCTCACAAATTGTTGTCTAGAACTCTGAGATGCTCCACCTAACGACAGCCGGCTTCCCCGATTCTGCAAGCTCGCACAGTGCATAGCTGCTTTATGCCCACGGCTTTATTTAGCCTTCTTAACATCCCTAAGAGAGAAATCTGAGTCTCCTCTTAACAAGGAGGTTACTAGATTCAGTCCTTGTAATCAGCCTTGATAGGAGCTGCACTCGCAAAGAGTAAGAACACTATGCAATATAAAATTTGTCCAAAGTGTGCTTATTTGGAATTGCCATGATCTGATTAGTTTATGAAGACATTGTTTGATTTAGACCACATGTAGGCTGTGTATCCACACTTAAGCTAACTCGTTTTTTTATGTTGTGACTTCAGGTTTTTCAGAAGCGCATGGCAGAGTCAGGCTTTCTTACTGAAGGAGAGATGGCCCTGATCTTTGTTAACTGGAAGGAGCTCATCATGTCTAACACAAAGCTGCTGAAGTGAGTCCTGAGCATCACCTGTCATTGCCGCTGGCCCCACAGCCCCACACCGAGACTCATACAAAACCCTCTGCAGGGGCTTCTCAGCAAAGCAGCTTCAACTGCTTCTGCTCCCTCAGGCTTGTTATTTTATTATCATTTTATGAAATGTTCTTTGACTGTAAAATACATAATTATTGAGGAAAGTAAATAAATATAACAAACTATTTTGATTAAACAAAGAAAAAATTAAATCATTAAACAATATATCAATCTGTGATTCCAAGATATAAGATGTCCTTGACCCTGGTAGGGCAGTTAAGGGTCAGAGGAGAGCTGCAGCTCATGGCACAGATAAAACTGCCCAGTTTGGCGGCCTCCTAAGTCCCCATCCCAGTGTGAAGTTCTATTTTTGGGGTGATTTTCCATCCTTCATGTCTGTGAGGACAGGCTCCCAGGGGAAGGGTCAGCAGTCCCAGCTCCCTCGCAGATAGTGCGCCTCTGCCTCCACACGTGGCCTCTGCCTCCACAGCTGGTCTCTGCGGCTCCTGCTCCCTTTTTTCTCTTACAGACTGAAAATTTCCCTCTTGGTTCAACCGGGAACAAGTTAGAATCTTTCAAAAGAAACTTTGCCAAGAAGCTACAGTGAAACAAAAACAATTCTAAAGGCCTTGAAATACCTAAGTGTTTATTTTTTATTTGTATTTGTGTTATTTTTAGAGGCAGGGTCTCACTCTGTCACCCAGGCTGCAGTGCAGTGGCGTGATCCTAGCTCATTGCACCCTTGAACTCCTGGGCTCAAGTGATCTTCCCACCTCAGCCTCCTGAGTAGCTGGAACTACAGCCATGTACCACCATGCCCAGCTAATTTTTCATTTTTTGTAGAGACAGGGTCTCACTATGTTGCCCAGGCTGGACTCAAACTCCTGGGCTCAAGCAATCCTTGGCCTCTCAAAATGCTGGGATTAGAGGTATGAGCCACCTTGCCCAGCCCACTGAAGTTTATTTACGATTTTTTCTTTGCTAACATCACACCCAGGTTGGCTTGACCAGCAGAGTTTTGGCCCAAGCTATCTCCTCCTCCTGAGTTTTCCTTTCTAGTGCCAGAGATTCTTAGGTAACTCACCGGTTATCATCACCGTTGGTCTGCCTTGGGATTCGTCCTTCAGTTACCTGAGGCATTCATATGGAAATATAAAATGAGTGTGCTATTTGCAGGGCTTTGCGGGTACGGAAGAAGACCGGGGGTGAGAAGATGCCGGTGCAGATGATTGGGGACATCCTGGCAGCTGAGCTGTCCCACATGCAGGCTTACATCAGGTTCTGCAGCTGCCAGCTCAATGGAGCAGCTCTGTTACAGCAGAAGACAGATGAAGACACAGATTTCAAAGAATTTTTAAAGGTAACTCCATTCTGAGCCTTGCAGGCCAGGCTCCTTCTGAGGCTGGAGGCAACAGCACACAGTAGCCCAAAAGGTGAAGGGCATCCCCATCGGATTCCAAAGGAAACACTAATGTGGCAGAGAATTTCTGGATTGTTTTGTGTTGCCTTTATGTAGACCTGATTATTTCCTGGCACTGGGACCATCATTTTTCCCCATCTAAGAGCAGAGTATATTTTTAAGCATACTTACTTATCAGCTACTTTATACTCAACAAAACAACTAGAATGTCACTTTCTTTAGTAAATTGCATTCATTTAATACCTATCTTATTCCAGAAAGAATATAAAATAGCTTACTTTTTTTTTTTTTTTTGAGAATCTCACTCTGTTGCCCAGGCTGGAGTGCAGTGGTGTAATATTGGCTCATTGCAACCTCTGCCTCCTGGGTTCGAGATTTTCCTATCTCAGCCTCCAGAGTAAGTGGGATTACAGGCACGCACCACCATGCCTGGCTGATTTTTATATTTTTAGTAGAGACAGGGTTTCACCATGTTGACCAGGTTGGTTTTGAACTCCTGACCTCAGGTCATCTGCCTCCCTTGGCCTCCCAAAGTGCTGGGATTACAGGCATGAGCCACCATGCTAGGCCCTAAAATAGCTTACTCAGATGTATAAAATGCAACAAGATAAAATTTAAAATAATGAGATGAATAAACTGGGACAGAAGGAAATGAGAGTAGGAAACCAAGATGATACCAGGAATTAGGAGAATATATAAAACACATATCTGTGACCCTGTACATGCACCGGAAGTGTGCACAGATATCATCAAAGCTTCCGGAAACAGATGAGCAGAAGAAGAAAGGGTCGGTTCTGTGCTGCCAGGTCACAAGTTAAACATGAGAAGTAAAGCTGGAGCTGTGCTCAGGGAGAACACTATGGATAATGTAACAAACCAGCATCCTTCCTACAGGTTATTATAACAGCAAGTCACATTCTGAGAAGCCGTTTTCATTGATGTTCAGTAGCAGAAACTATTACTATACCTGTTAAAATGGTGAGGTCGTTGAACGTAAAATCTGTTTTCTTTTTTTTCACATTTGTTGGTTTTTTTGCTCATGAAATACTGCATATTGGGATCCATTAAACAGCCACAGCAGTACTTAAGGGAGAGTACGTGATGTGAATATTTTCATTATCAGAAAAGAATAGAAAATAAGAATAAAATATCAAGATGTTTAGGCAAAGAATAACAATTCTAAAAGGAAAATGGAGAAATTATAAAGATAAGAAGCACAAATTATATTACTGTGTCCAATAACTGGTATATTGAAGAGAATTAATAAAAAATAACTGATGAATCTAACAGAAAAAGAGGAAAAAACACAAGTGACAGTAAGAATGGATGTAAGGAGACCTCTTAAATTAAAAAGCATGTAATTCCAAAATATGTGCTAACAAATGTGAAAACATTAACCAAATTTGTAATTTTCCATTAAAATTTGAAAACTGGCTCAGTAAGAATAGAAAATCTTTTAAAAAATAGCAAATCTTACTAGTAAGGTACTATTAACCAAGGAGAAAAATTGAGAAAAGTAACCCAAAAAGGGGCTGGTTCACTTGATGGATCTAACGGTGAATTCTTCCCGACTCTAAAAGAATAGATGATTCCGTATTATACAAACTGTTACAGATCATAGGAAAAGTAGAAAGGGCACCTAATTCATTCTACAAGGCAAAGTGGCCATGATTCCAAGACCTGTTTAAATTATAACCCAGTATCTTTTACAAATACAGCTGTTAAACTCTTAAAGTAACAGTTCATAAAATTAAGCATTCCATGAAAATTATCTAGGATTATCTCAGGAGGCTGTAGCATACCATGTGTAGAGCAAGACAGGCTTCAGAATCCCAGCCCCATCACTGTCTTATTGTGTGACCAGAGGCACATTATTTAACAGGTGGGTGGCCTTCAGTCCCCTCATCTGTAAAAGGAGATTATCAGGCCAGGCGCGGTGGCTCACACCTGTAATCCCAGCATTTTGGGAGGCCAAGGCGGGTGGATCACCTGAGGTCAGAAGTTTGAGACCAGCCTGACCAACATGGAGAAAACCCATCTCTACTAAAAATACAAAAAATTAGCCAGGCATGGTGGCACATGCCTGTAATCCCAGCTACTCGGGAAGCTGAGGCAGGAGAATTGCTTGAACCTGGGAGGCGGAGGTTGCGGTGAGCTGTGATTGCACCACTGCACTCCAGCCTGGGTAACAAGAGCTAAACTCTGTCTCAAAAAAAAAAGATTATCAGACAATATTTTCAGAGGACTTTAAGTCAGATACCAACACATTAGTATTCAATAAATGATGACCGTAATTTTCCTTATAATGATCTCAGGGAGGCAAAAATGATTGAATGTAAGGCACTGAGGACAGAGCCCTTTATTGGTGAGAAGGGGAGGAGGCGGGGAGTTGCCAGGAAATGAACTGGAGGAAACATGGAAACCAAGATCATAGAACTAAACATTCATCATGGTAATGAGACAAACAGAATTGTTCATATATGTGCATGTTTTAAAATCCTTAACGATGTAAATAGGGTTTCAATGTCATCACAATTCTAACAGTAGTAAAAATAAATAAAAAAGGTTTACCACCTCACAATGAAAGGCCTGCTATAGGTTACCTAAAAAGCAAAATCTAGCAATAAGCTGTGTTCTAAAATGCTACTTTTTAAAAAGTCTCAAATTATAAAAATAAAAAGCACGAAGATGCTTGTGATAGCAACATATATAAATATAGGTATATCCAAAACAAAAGGGGGGCAACTGCAATAGCCGGTGATGGGGAAATGATTCGGTAGATGACAGCAAGTGTCTTTTCAGTCATGAAAAGCCATCCTAGAGCAGCAGCTGCTGTACCGGTGCTAGGGGCAGAGGCAAGTAAGATGTGGGCCTTGGGCCCTGGCATTCACAGTCAGGTGTGGAGTAGAGACATTGAAATGTGATGCCTTGCCCTGTATCACCTGGTGCACATGCGGTAGATGCTAAAGGTGGCCAGGGAGGGTCATGGAAAGGAGAGAAGGTGTCCCACGGGAGAGCCTGAATGAGGGGAAGCAGACCTGAGTCTTCAGGGTCGAGTGTGAATCAGCCCCGAGAAGACAGGTTGGGGCGGTCCCCGCACAGGCTCACACATTTCTTCCCTGGCACACAGTCATGCTCTGTGAATGGCAGCGACTGATCGAGCAGGGATGATGGGCAGGCAGAGTTGGGGAATTGAGCTGTGTCAGAGCCAGAGTGGGAGTAGATGTGCTCCTAGGTGTGTGTGCTAGAAGGCGCCACCAACTGAGACAGGAAAGGGGGCCGGAAAGATGGCTTTTGCAAGGGAAGATGAGGACTGTGTTTTGGGATATGTTGAGACTGAGGTGGCTTTGGGACAGCCAGGTCAGGAGGAGTGCAACACAGCAAGTGCAGAGCTCCAGGGAGCCTCAAGGTTACAGATACCAAGACTCTGCTGTGGGGAGTCCTGCGCAGTCATTCAGTGAAAGTGGGTGAAGGAGAGGAGGACTGTGGAGAGGACTGAAAAGGCTAGTGGGCTAGGAGAAAGTGGTTCTAGAAGCAGGGGAAGGAGTGATCACACAGGCTTTGAACAGTGTATGAGAAAGAGCTGAGGAGCATCCACTGGGCTTGGCACATGAGGTGAGATATTCCTACTGTGAACCCAATAGGTATTATTTTAGAGCCTGGGTTATTAAAAAAAAGTTGAAGACCCTGACTTTGCTACAGTGCAACTTATCAGTGTAGCAAAATTACGCTTGTGTGTCATGAATGTATACACATTTTAAAAAATAAAGCATGCACTTAAAATCCTAAAACAGTAAGACAAGGAGAAACTAAATAAATAAATGTGAAATCTAAAAGGCAGCCAAAGACCCATGCTTCCTTTAATTGGAGCTGTAATTTCCTCACAAGCCTTGCTGCTGTTTTGCAGAAGCTGGCATCTGACCCGCGGTGTAAAGGAATGCCCCTCTCCAGCTTCCTGCTGAAACCCATGCAGAGGATCACCCGCTACCCGCTGCTCATCAGAAGTGTGAGTGCGCAGGCTGGGGCAGTGGGGTCTGAGTTAGGAGCAGGACGTGCTGAGATCCATAGAGGCCAGGTCCTGAGGGAGCCTCTGAGCATGCCACCCCACTTGCATATGGTGTGACACTGCGCAAGCGATCCCACTGTCCCAGGGACCAGATACCTATGTGTGTGTGCTGTGTGTGTGCGCACAGGAACATGCTGAATCTTTGAAGTGGGTGAATCAGAGAGGAATCTAGTGTCACTTGGGTAACCTGTCATTCGGCTTTCAAGAAACTCCCCAGCATCTCAAAGTCATAAGTGTGCTTGTCTAGGCAGGGAAAGGCCCCTCTTGAACCCAGAGAAAGACCAGAGCAACCTTCGACTCCAGTCTGTCCTCTGAGATCTGCCTCCATCCACCCCCTGAACACCTTCATCTGGATGTCCCAGGAGGCTCCACTCGGCACGTCCTAAACAGAGTTCATTTGTTTCCTCGCTATATTCGGCTTCGACATCCCTTCTAAAATTCCTTCTAGTTTTCTTTTTCATAAGCAATATGGCCCTCTTGAGCCCATAAGCCTTCTAAGGAAAAGGCAGACTTTACAAAACATTACCCTACAATTCATTGATTACAGTAACTTACAATGAAAAACAGGAATATGGTAAGTCTTTTAGTTCTATTGATTATTGATTATTCCTTGACTTTTGGTCTGTTAGCTCTGTGAACTCAGCATAGACTTCATCTGATACCTGGACTAAACTGACCCAGTAATGCAGGTTCACAGGCCCTTAACTGAAATATGTGGAGCCAGATGTGTTTCAGAATTCAGAATGTAGTTCAAATACCATATAATACATGACTCCCCACCTAAGCCTTAGGGCAGCACTTATAACCAGCCACACTAATATTCCTACAGTGAAACATAAGAACAATCACTGTAAGTAGAATAAATAAATATATTGCTTCTGTTTAGGTCAGATTTTGCCACCAAATGGGTACTGAATAAAAACTTGAGGTCCTCAGGCTTTTCTGCATTTTAGAATTGTAAACAAAGGACTGTGCACTCATCCAACTAGAGGGAGAGTCCAGACAGGAGTCGTCTGGTGATGGCACTAATTTCTGGAGGGACCACAAGTTTGTTCTGGCCTCTATGTGTTCACAGTTGTAGCATGAGTCATTTGAAATTGCTTCAGAATGAACAGATTTCATTCTTCCACATGCTGACAATGTGATTTTATTGTATTTTTTCCTGTGGCAAGGGACTCATTGCTTTCATCAGATTTTTGAAAAGGATCAGTGACCCCAAAAACGTTCTGAACCATTGCTATTCAGCAAGTTCACACTCACCACACTTGCAGCCAGTTTGTATTGGAGGGCCCGCCCTAAAGGTACATGACTTAAATTTTGGGGGGAGTAGGGAGGCTCCTGCCTATTGCCAGGAGCCAGTTGGAGAGCAACCAGAGACCTACACACTTCAGAGCAGTTGACCCATTTAGCGCTGTCACCTTGTCACAGCAGCGTTACCTGTTCCTGTATCTCCAAGAACTTGTGAGACTACAAGTTTCTCAAGGGCAGAAAGTGTCATCTTGTTCACTGTCTGGCGTAGCACTGAGCACGTAAAAGCAGTCCATAACATGGGGTCGAGGGAGCCATCAAGTGAAGGTCCGGGTGGGTGACAGACGCAGCCCTTCCCACGTGACACTGCCCACTCTTTTCCAGATTCTGGAGAACACCCCAGAGAGCCACACGGACCATTTCTCCCTGAAGCTGGCCCTTGAGCGGGCAGAGGAGCTGTGTTCTCAAGTGAATGAGGGAGTTCGGGAGAAGGAAAACTCCGACCGACTAGAGTGGATCCAGGCGCATGTGCAGTGCGAAGGCCTTGCAGAGGTCAGGCCTGTGAGGTTAAGCCTTGTGCCTCCAGGAAGGCTCTGGGTGGGGAACCAGCTCCAAGCCTTCCCTCACATGGACAGTCTCCACCTTAGCGCAGCCTGTGCAGACTCGATACCCTGCCTGCCGCTGTAAAGGCATTCCTTTTTTTGAGACGGAGTCTCACTCTATCGCCCAGGCTGGAGTGCAGTAGCGAGATCATCTCAGCTCACTGCAAGCTCTGCTTCCAAGGCTCAAGTGATTCTTCCACCTCAGCCACCTGAGTAGCTGGGATTACAAGTGCCCACCACCATGCCCAGCTGATTTTTGTATTTTTAGTAGAGCTGGGGTTTTACCATGTTGGCCACGCTGGTCTTGAACTCCTGGCCTCAAGTGATCCTCCCACCTCGGCCTCCCACAGTGCTGGGATTACAGGCGTGAAGGGCATTGCTTCTTAGATTGTCATCTTCCTTTCTCCTAAGGAGGGAAGACTGGATTTTTGTTTTGTTTTGAGTTCTTTGAGTTCAGCTGGTAGAATCAGTGTTCTGCGGCTAGAAGTAATGATTTTCACTGGGCCAGTTTGAACTCTGAACAGTAATGCATTTAAGGATCTCTCATGCAAGGTGAATGATGCTAGCCACATTCCCACCTAGAAAACCAACACAGTGTCCTCAGGCGCAGGGCACTGGCCTCTCAGGGGCACTGGGATGGTTTGCACCGGGATTTAAAAAGTGAAATTTTCTTTCTTTTTAAGCAACTTATTTTCAACTCTCTCACCAACTGCCTGGGGCCCCGGAAGCTCTTGCACAGTGGGAAATTATACAAGACCAAGAGCAACAAGGAGCTGCACGGATTCCTCTTCAATGACTTCCTGCTTCTTACCTATATGGTCAAGCAGTTTGCCGTTTCCTCTGGCTCTGAGAAACTTTTCAGCTCTAAGTCCAGTGCTCAATTCAAAATGTATAAAACGGTTAGTATCATGTGTCTGGCAGTAGCATCAGGGGCCTAATGAGGTGTTATCTCTATCTTAAGGACCTTCCTGGCTGACCCTAAGCCGTTGTTATGGGACCCTCTTCACCTCTTTCCAGATGGCTCGTGCTTCTTTAGCCACTTCCCACAGGAAGCTCTCCCCACCCACTGCTGGCTGTCAGCCAGGCTCCAGCTGAGATTCTGGCTTTCACCTGGCCAGCTGGCCAGCATGACACCTGGGCTCACTGCTGTCCATGTTCAGCGTTGGGTCTCTATAAGCTGAGCCCAAGCACAGCACCAGTACTGGTAGCAGTAGAGAGAGCCTTTTGCACCGGCAATTGTGGGCACTCGGAGCTCCTGTCCCCAGAACCAACACCTGACCCAACTCAGTGATTACTTTCACAGAAATGGAGGCTTCATTACTCTTACAAATGGAGGTTTAATTTGTTCTGTGTGGAAGAACTTAGACCCTAGACCCTTTTTCTCCTCAGCAAGGTTCTTCAGAACAAACAGAACTCTCTCTAGACATAGGTGGGTGGAGTGTTCTGGCCCATCTCACAGCCTGTGTTTGGCCCTAATTCTTTCAGCCCATTTTCCTGAATGAAGTCTTGGTGAAACTGCCCACAGACCCTTCCAGCGATGAGCCTGTCTTCCACATCTCCCACATTGATCGGGTCTACACCCTCCGAACAGACAACATTAACGAGAGGTCAGTCCTGACCATGTGTGGCCTGCCTTGAACCCCGGGAGAAGGCCTGGACATCTCCCTCTGCCATAAACCCATCCTCAGCTGTGCTCAAGCCCCACTACTCTGTATCCTGAACCTCTCTTAACACGTCCCCTCTGCTCCAGTCCCACAGTAGGCCTTGGTCACCGCAGCGGCCTCCTAACACGTTTCCCTGCTTCTAGTCTCTCCTCACACCACTCAGCAGTCTTTGCAAATGGCAAGTCAGCACCTCATGCCCTGCAGGGGCTGCCCACAGGCCACAGTCCATTGTGCTTTGCTGGTGTCCGCGGCTGCAGCCCCACATCCCACCACCCGCAGGCCTCCGCCCCCCAGGTGCCCTTGTGTGGGTGTGCCCCCGCCGTTCCCAGCTTCCTTCAGGCTGCCGCTCCAACAGCACCTCCGCGATGCCAACCCAGGGGGTGCTGCTGCTCCTCTGTGTGTGCTAGAACCCCTAGTGCCAAGGGTCATCTGTGGGGCCAGTGCATTGTGTGTCTCCGGGTCCCAGCGCCTTGCGAGTGCCTGGGGTTTTGTGATCAGTCAAGAAGGGTCATTAGCAGTTCTCAGCTGGATAAGCATAAGCGTCTTTCGGTTGACTAATATCAGGTCTTTGATAGGAAACTTTTGAAGGTTGAGGTTAGCAAAAGACTGAAGAATATGTGCAGAGCTCTGGGGCTCAGGGCTGAGCTATGAGGGTGGGAAGCGGCCAACAGCTAACCCTGCTTCTCCCACAGGACCGCCTGGGTGCAGAAGATCAAGGCAGCGTCTGAGCAGTACATTGACACTGAGAAGAAGAAGCGTGAGAAGGCTTACCAAGGTATGAGGGTGCCCAGAGGGTGGGATGTAGCCCCCAGGGGCCCTAGGGACCTCCTCCTGCAGTCAAGCTGATGAAATGGGGACGGGCGTGAAAGAGCAGACCTGCTGCAGGATCAGACCACAGAGCCCTCCCCTCTCGAAGCTACCATTGCAAACCCTTTTGGGCCCCTGCACACACAAACATGGGCTGGCAGTGCTGGCTCTGCCCTTCCCCCTCCCCCACACCTTCTCCAGTCCTTTCTCTCCACACCTCACCTCACCTCACCCTCACCTCACCTCACCTCACCTCACCCCACCTCACCCTCACCTCACCTCACCTCCTCACCTCACCTCCTCACCTCCCCCTCACCCTCACCCTCACCCTCTCACCCTCACACTCTCACCCTCACCTCCTCACCTCACCCTCACCCTCACCCTCACCCTCTCACCCTCACCCTCTCACCCGCACCCTCACCCTCACCCTCTCACCCTCACCCTCACCCTTACCCCCTCACCCTCTCACCCTCTCACCCTCACCCTCACCTCACCTCACCTCACCTCTGCTTGGGCCATCGCAGGCCAAACCTGTGGTTTGCCTCCCTTTAGTTCCCCAGCAGCCCCTGCTCCCCCTTGCTCTTCCGCCATCCATCCTCTCCCTTGGCAGCCAGGGGACTAGACCCTAAGTCTGCCCTCTCCTCCTCCTGCCCCTGCCTCCTCCCTCTTCTCACCTCACCAGACTTCAGTCCATGTCCTGTCCTGTCAGCAACACCAGTGGCCTAGTTAGGGGCTCAGCTCACTTTCCCTGCCCCAGCTCCCTGCACTGATGGCAGTCACCGAGGCTCCGCCTTCTCTCTGGACCCTGTGGTCCAGCTGGCCACACTCCTCGAAACCCAGACCTCTGAACAGCGCCCTCTAGAACCACCTGCCCCACTGCTCCCACATCACACATTGGCCTTTCCGGGGGACCACCAGCCTCCTTCCAGCAGTGGCTCCTCCTCCCAGGACCCTATGTGGACAGTAGTGTGGTCCCCAGTCACCCAGGCCCCTCCCTGATGCCTCACACCCGGTCAGCTGCAGGTCCTGCAGTGCTCCTCCCTCACCATTCTCCCATCGCCCTGCTCTCCTGCCCCCATGTCACAGGCCCCCGATCTCCCACCCAGGCTGCAGCACAAGGCTCTCTTTCCTCTCTGTCACCCATCCTCTTCATTTCTGGAGTATTCTTTCCAGAGCTGCTCTTACCTCTTCCTGCTGAAGTATCTTCCCTAGCACCTCCCAAATTCAGGACACATTTCCTGCCGCACACTGAGGGCCCATCCCCACTATTACGTGCCACCCAGCCCCATTTCCAGCTCTTTCCTGTGTCCAGCCATCCACCTGCCTAGTTGAGCAGCCCATCGTTGCCCTGCCCAGCCTTCCCACGCACACCCCTCCTCCAGCAGAAGTGCTCTGTCCCCACCTTAAATTCTTCCCATTCTTCAAGGCTCACATCAAGGTGTCCTCCATGTCACCTTCCCTCATGCCTTGACCAGCATGACTTCTACCTGGAGCCCCCGCTGTCCTAAGGCTGTGATCATTCTGTCTCTGGATTCTCATCCTCTGTTGTCTCTGCTTGCGCCCCGAGCCCCCGCTTTTCTCATGTAATGGCCATAAGCTCCCCGAAGGCAACCCCCTGCCCCGCCAGGCCCAGCATGTAACTTAGGCCGGTGGGGCTCCAGATTTGTTATATTCGTAGTGTCCTCTCTGTTCATGGCACAGCTTACTCACCTGCTCAGTGGAGCTGCCATGGTCTTTGTAAAGCACCCCCCACAACCCCGCTCTGCCGTGGCCCTCAGACCAGAACTGCCATTCTTCTCCAGCCTCCCTGCTGTATGTCCAGCTGTGCCAGGCCTGCCTGTGCAGCTCATGGGAGGCTTGTGCTCTGAGCCAGCTGCACCTCCACCCTTCCTCCCCACCCGGCCCCCATGCAGCCTGCCCTCCTGCCCAGGCCTCCTGCCAGCTTCCTGGCTGCTATAGTTGCAGCTCTTTATGTGTTTTTTCATTCAGGTTTCCCCTATTTTGTTATATACTCCTACAAGGTATGTTTAAAACAGCTTTTGCTAATTTAATATTATTTTAATGGTACTTTAAAAGCTTGCTGTTGAAAAATCAATGATTGATCATTTCATAATGCATATAATGATTTCTTAATTGGCCAAAGATGTCAATCAGATTTTTCCGAGTTTTGCTTCCCATCAACATCTGCGTATGTTGTTGTACATCATCCATGCGTTCAGTTCTTCCCACACTTGTTGACTGCTTTGTGCCAGGCTCTGTGCTAGGCTTAACTGGGCCTGGACTTTGGTATCTGATGTTTAAAGTTTGACCCTGCCACTTAGCAGCTCTGAGGGGAGCACACTACAGTCCTAAGTCTCAGCATTTCTCATCAGTAAAATGGGGAGCTGCCTTCTCAGGTAATTATGCAGTTGAAATAATAGAATTTATATAAAAGTCTAGCACATGCCTAACACAAAGTAAGTATCCAGTAAATGTTAGCTGCTATTAAGTGCTGCACAAATATCCTGTATTATTTTATTACTATTTGCTAGGCAATTGAGGGGTTCATGCAAGGATGATGGAAATAGTCCATGCTCTACCCTGGCTCCACACAATTTCAGACCCAGCAGGCTGCAGGCTGCTCATAAGCCAGGGATACTGGATGCACAGAGGAGGGAAGGGGTCTGTCTGGGAGGTACATGTAGGATTGGACCTGAATCTTGAAGGATGAGTACGATGCTGATGGGCAGAGAGAGCAGGCAAGGCAGAAATAGCAAGCAGGGTGTTCCTAGCAGGCGACACAGCCTGGGGAAAGGCACAGGGCAGCCAGATGCTGGGCTGTTGGGCCCAGGGCAGTGGCAGATGGGGACAGGAGGCTTGTAGTATTGTTTGAAAGACAGTGAGGGTCTGCATCCTCAGAGAAGAGATTAATGACACCCATCTTCCTCTTTCGTAGCCCGCTCCCAAAAGACTTCGGGCATCGGGCGCCTGATGGTGCATGTCGTTGAAGCTACAGAATTAAAAGCCTGCAAACCAAATGGTAAATGCTGCTTTCATTCATTCAACAGACATGGTAACTGCCCCACCCCAGTCTTCGCTGATGACTTTTTTTTTTTTTTTTTTTAAGACAGAGTCTCACTCTGTTGCCCAGGCTGGAGTACAGTGGTACAATCTTGGCTCATTACAACCTCTGCCTCCAGGGTTCAAGTGATTCTCATGCCTCAGCCTCCCAAGTAGCTGGGATTACAGGCACACACACCACCATGCCTGGCAAATTTTTGTATTTTTAGTAGAGACAGGGTTTCACCATGTTGGCCAGGCTGGTCTCGAACTCCTGACCTCAAGTGATTGGCCCACCTTGGCCTCCCAAAGTGCTGGGATTACAGGTGTGAGCCATCGCACTCAGCCACTGATGACTCTTCTGAACACTGAATGATGGGATGCCTTTTCATAGTCGGTGTGTCCTGTGGCACTAAAATGCCCATATTGGACCAATATTCTTATCACTGTTTCCCCCACTAAGTACCAGTGCCCGCCTTCCCAGGTATGTCTACGCTGAGGAAGCATGCGGCAGGTTGTAATGATACTCACCCAGGCTTGCTCCGTGGGCAGTGCTGCTACGTGCTGCAATGGAGCTCTCGGCCACTCCCCGGGTGTATGCTGCTGTCACTACTGGGAACTCAAAGACCCTGTCACTAGACCACAGGGATATGGTGCTCCAGGCATTGGCTCCTGCTACCGTGGTCTAGAGTGACGCATTATGTGGGATCCTGCTTCTGCTAGGAGGGCACTGTCAGTCACTCGTTTTACCTGCATGTGCCACATGTCTGTGCTTTTTGTTCAGGAAAGAGTAACCCATACTGCGAAATCAGCATGGGCTCCCAGAGCTACACCACCAGGACCATCCAAGACACACTCAATCCCAAGTGGAATTTTAACTGCCAGTTCTTTATTAAGGATCTCTACCAAGATGTGCTGTGTCTCACCCTGTTTGACAGAGACCAGTTTTCACCAGATGGTAAGTGTCGCTCAGCCAGGGGCTTTCCCAGATTCCTAGATCCTGGAGTCCAGATCCAGGGGCCTCAGCTGTGTGCAGACCCCATGCCACTTCAGGGAAGTGACACAGGCCTGTGCCATCTCACTTTGGCAGCAGGTGGGTGCCTTTTCTCAGGGGAGGGGGTGGCCTCAGATGTGTTTCAGGTCTTTGACCCATCACTCCCTACATGCATGATGTAAACACTGCTCCTGGAGCATTCCCAGAATGGAGATTTGAGTCAGGTACAGTGGCTCACAGCTTTAATCCCAGCGCTCTGGGAGGCTAAGGATCACGAGGTCAGGAGTTTGAGACCAGCCTGACCAACATGGTGAAACCCCATCTCTACTAAAAATACAAAAATTAGCCAGGCATGGTGGCGTGCGCCTGTAATCCTAGCCACTTAGGAGGCTGAGGCAGGAGAATCACTTGAACGCAGGACGTGGAGGTTGCAATGAGCTGAGATTGTGCCACTGCACTCCAGCCTGGGCAACAGAGCGACACTCTGTCTCAAAAAAAAACAAAGAATGGAGATTTGAATTCCACATGGGCAGCTTCTCTCACACAAACCTGCTATCATTCCCCAGGCACCCATTCACAGGATTAAACACCCATGAACCAAAAGAAGTTCCTTGTTTCAGATTTCAAGCTTTTATGAATCCTATTTCAGACACTCTTCCAGATGTAGCTCCTTAATGATTTTATAAAGAAGAAAGACTTCTGACTCTATGTTTATTCACCAGATTTCCTGGGTCGTACTGAAGTTCCTGTGGCAAAAATTCGCACAGAGCAGGAAAGCAAAGGCCCGACGACCCGCCGACTGCTGCTGCATGAGGTCCCCACCGGGGAGGTCTGGGTCCGCTTTGACCTGCAGCTTTTCGAGCAAAAAACTCTCCTATAGGGGGTTCAAAAGGACAGCACCAACGGGTCTGCCTGCAGGCTGGGCTGGAGAATGAGAGACTGCATTCTCTTGGGGCTGAGGGAGCACCATGCAGCTTCACCCCTCACAAAGCCATGCACGCTGGGGGCTCTGTTTTCCTGCACACTAAACCGCTAGCAATCTATGCAAACACCTTTCCTAAAAAGAAACCAAACCCCTTAGCACAGTGCCTTGTCCTAGTGTTCACATGTTCAGCTGTGTTTAGATGCCAAGGTTTCCATTTTCAGGGCTATAAAAGTATTACATGGAAATGAGGCATCAGACCACCAGACATTACCGCTCGGTTGAACGTGTCCACTGTGGAGTGGGTTGGTGACACTGTAACCATTCCACGCCAGTGACCTCTGCTGGGTCACAGCCACTCAGGAGGGGAGGGGTCGGGATGAGATGCTGCAGCCTTGGCGCTTGTGTGGCCTGATACTGAAATAGCATCTACTCGTGCACTGAATAAAAACAGAAACTTGACCATTTTACTCCTGATTAGATTTTATCATTCTCTGCTAAGACAATATCGTCTGAAATTTAAGTGGGAAAGCTTGATTTAAATACTGTGAACTCTAATAATGTGGAAAATATTTTTCAACTTTAATTTTCTGAAGTATAAATTATTTATGTAAATTCATTGTTTTTGCATATTTCATGGGACATGCATCTTTAAGCTTTATCATTGCCAATATGTACAGAGAATAAAGACTTACATTTATGGATGGAACTTCTTTCAAAGCCTGACTCATTTACTTTCTATATGAAAGGCTTTTTTTTTCTTTTTGTCAGCCAGATAAAAGGCTCTTAAAATATAACTTCAGAAGCTGCCTATAATGAAACCAAATTTCCTTCCTGGTACATGGGAAAAACCAAGGACAGGGTAGGGATGAGGTCAGGAGACCCATGGCCTCATCTTGACTCTGCCGCTAACTTGCTCTGTGACTTTGGTGAATCTACCCCATAATTCTGGGGCTGTTAGTGGGTGAAATGGATGGTCTCTGTGGGAGCTACTGACCCTCTGCATCCTTCAGCTTGCCTCATCTAGTGGTAACCTCAGGGTAACTTACAGCAAAGAAATGCACAAAGGTCTTACACACCAAACCCCCGGATTAATGAGTAAAAACAGGGAAAAGATCTGTTCTTTTGTTTTTGTTTGAGACAGAGTCTTGCTCTGTCACCCAGGCTGGAGTGCAGTGGTGTGATCTCAGCTCACTGCAACCTCTGCCTCCCGGGTTCAAGCAATTCTCCTGCCTCAGCCTCCCAAGTAGCTGGGACTACACTTGGCTAATTTTTGTATTTTTAGTAGAGACAGGGGTTTCACCATGTTGGCCAGGCTGGTCTCAAACTCCTGACCTGAAGTGATCCTCCTGCCTCAGCCTCCCGAAGTGCTGGGATTACAAGCATGAGCCACTGTGCCCGGCCAGATATGTCCTTTTGAAGGAATCACTTGAGTTACCAGGGCCCTGATTTCTAAGGGAGCAGGTCTCTAGGCAGCTGGAGGAACCAGGAAGGATTCAAATGTCCCAAGGACTTGGGCCTCCACCATAGCGTCTGCTTGTCTTTAAACATAATTGCTGGGCAAAGGGCTGGAAAACAGAACCGGCACATTCAGATTTAAAAATCCATCACTCAGTTACAGATCCTGGGCACTGATTGGTTAAAACATAGACATAAAAAAGATAAGATGCCACTGGATATATGAAACCAGAACTGAACATACCGCTTGCTTGTGGGAAACTCTGGCTAGTCAGGTCCAATCTCACTGAGCGGAGCAAACTGTTGGCTGTCTCTAGGGTTGGGGCTTGTTGGTCACAAGGCCAGCTTGTCTGATGTCAGCAGTAAGGCTGCCCCTGATGACTCAAACCCAGGTCTAGGCTTACTTGGAACGAGAGCTACGGAACCATCCTGTGTTCCCAGGGCTATGGGGACTGTAATTCTCACTGGAACAAACTGGCAAGTGCCATTTCTCCAGTGCTAGATACGACAGGACTCTTTGGTCAGATTTAGGACAGAGGACTCTCAGGACCAGAGTCAGACAACCTCTATGAAACCACGGACCAAACGGAGCATTGGCACAACGAGCCACTCCAGCTGTCCCCTTCTACCTAGGAACGCGCATCTGCCCCTTGAGAAATCAAATGTAAGCCTGACTTTTGGGAGGATGTGGGGTGTGCCTGAGTCTCCGTACCTCCACCCCAGCAGGACCTGGCATATGTGCCTCACGTGCCCGGACGTCTCCCCTTTGTTGAGGAACCCCCCCCAGGAGGTCCCTCCAGTGCTCTTCAGGAGCAAGTGCCATGGTGGTGGAGGGGCACTCGACTCCCACTCCCCCAGGGAAGGGGATAAACACGTGCTGTGTGGCACCAGAGGGACTGGCCTGGGAGAACACTGCCACCTCTGAGCAGCTCACCAAGCCTCAGAGCATTGTGGTTGGGAGAGGATAGTCGTATATTGCTGTGAAAACTTTTCAGTGAATAAAGCACCTCACAGGGATCCTGATTCACAACAGGAGCTCAATAAATATGAACTACTCTGATTCGGATATTCCTTGCAATTTATTTCCACTTCTGGAGAAAGTGTGTTTAGAGTATTTTAACTGTGGTACAGACACTGCCAAGTCAAACCCACTTAGCTTTAGTACCAAGGGTGGCCCGGCCTGGCCGCCTTCTGCAGGGAGGCCAGGTGCTGCCCCAGGACCTCAGCTATCACTCTTCTTCCCACAGGCTGGGGACCCCTGTGCTGTTGGCTGTCCCCAGCAGCCCAGGAGTGGGGTCTCTGCTGTGTGGTTCCTAAAGCCTAGCGACAGAAGAGAAGGGCTGAGTGTGGTGCAGGGATGCGGGGCTTACATGTGCAGGGAGGACGCCCACTGACTCTGCCCACACTCAGCCCTCCTGCTAGAGCTGAGACCCCCGATTCGGGCAGGCTTCTGGCCAGCCCTCTTGCTTTACTCACCTCCCCCGACACACTGTCTGGTTCCTGCAACTCTCAGATGAGGCTGTCTGTCTGTATCTTTGAATTCCACAAAGAACTAACCCTTTTGTGGTAAGTACAGCAGAAATGACCAGCTGGCCACAAAATGCTCCCTCCTCTGCCACTGTGGCCAGACCAGCCACATGGAATACTTTTTCCCTGCACCCCTATATCCTATAGTTAGGGACAAACATGGGACTGGGCCCTAAACCAGGGAATATGAGAGGAAATAACATGCCGCCTCCAGCCTGGTCCACTTACACCCAACTCCCAGGAAGAACTCATCCATGATATCTCCCCTTTTCAGGTTGACAGGAATGAGTTCCTGGGACAACCTCAGAAGCCAGATGCTGAAGATGACAAAGGTCCATGAGATAGGGCCCCAAAAGACTGCTCAGCAGGGACAGCCTGCTGACCTGCGGGGACAGTGCCAGGACAACAGCAGAACTCAACTGCTACTGCGTTTAACTTCAGAACACTTGGGTCTACTAGTGTAGCTCACCCTCCCTTTAAGGGTGGAACTGACCACAGCCACATTAAGATCTGACATAAACAAGTGGCAGTTTAACAAACTAAAAACCTTCTGCACAGCAAAGGAAACAAAACAAAAAGGCAACTTACAGAACAGGGGAAAATATTTCCAAACCATGTATCAAATAAGGGGTGAATAACCAAAACATATGAGAAATTCATTCACTTCAATAGCAAATAAACAAATAACTCAATTTAAAAATGGGACAGATTTTTCTAAAGCCTCTCTCCTGTCCCCTCAAAAAATGTACAAATGGTCAAGAGGTATACAACATCACAAATCATCACTGAAATGCAAATCAAAACCACAATAAGTTGTCACCTCACACCTGTTAGGTTGGCTATTATGAAAAAGTCAAAGGTAACAAGTGTCCCATGTCTGGGAACCCTTGTACACTGTTGGTGGAATGTAGATTACTATCGCCGTTATGGAAAACAGCATGGAGGCTTCCCAATAAATTAAAAATAGAATTACCAGACAATTCAGCAATCCCACTTCTGGGTGTATATGCATATATTCACCAGAAATAAAATCACTACCTTGAAGAGAAATCCACAGTCCCATGTTCGCTGCAGCATTATTCACAGTAGCCAAGAAATGGAAACAACCTAAGCGTCCGCTGACATGAACAGGTAAAGAAAATATATATGATAAAGGGGAGACCACCACAGATTCCACAGAAACACAAACCACCATCAGATATTACCACAAACAACTCTATGCACAGAAACCAGTAAATCTGGAAGAAATGGATAAATTCCTGGACACTTGCATCCTCCCAAGCCTAAACCAGGAAGAAGGCAAAACCCTGAATAGACCAATAATGAGGTCTGAAGTTGAGGCAGCAATTAATAGCCTACCAATGAAAAAAAGCCCAGGTCCAGATGGGTTCACAGCCAAATTCTATGAGACATACAAAGAGGAGCTGGTACCACTCCTTCTGAAACTATTCCAAACAATACAAAAAGAGGGAATCCTTCCCAAATCATTTTATGAGACCAATATCATCCTGATACCAAAACCCGGCAGAGACTCGACAAGAAAAGAAACCTTCTGGCCAATATCCATGAGGCACACAGATGCAAAAATTTTCAATAAAATACTGGCAAACCGATTGCAACAGCACATCAAAAAGCTTATCCATCACGATCAAGTAGGATTCATCCTGGGGATGCAAGGCTGGTTCAACATATGCAAGTCTATAAACATAATCCACCAGATAAACAGAACCAAAGACAAAAACCACGACTGTCTCAATTGATGCAGAGAAGGCCTTTGACAAAATTCAACAGCGCTTTATGCTAAACTCTCAAGAAACTAGGTACTGACAGAACGTATCTCAAAATAATAAAAGCTATTTATGACAAACCCACAGCCAATATCATACTGAATGGGCAAAAACTGGAAGCAGTCCCTTTGAAATCTGGCACTAGACAAGGATGCCCTCTCTCACCACTCCTGTTCAATATAGTACTGGAAGTTCTAGCCAGAGCAATCAGGCAAGAAAAAGAAATAAAGGGTATTCATCTAGGAAAGGAGGAAGTCAAATTGTCTCTATTTGCAGAGGACATGATTGTATATTTAGAAGGCCCCATCGTCTCAGCCCAAAATCTCCTGAAACTGATAAGCAACTTCAGCAAAGTCTCAGGATACAAAATCAATGTGCAAAAATCACAAGCATTCGTCTACACCAATAACAGACTTAAAGAAAGCCAAATCAAGAACGAACTGCCATTCACAATTGCTACAAAGAGAATAAAATACCTAGGAATACAACTAACAATAACAGTCCTTTACATCCTTTACAAAGGATGTCCTTTGTAAAAATTGTAAAGGACCTCTTCAAGGAGAACTACAAAGCACTGCTCAACAAAATAAGAGAGGACACAAACAGATGGAGAAACATTCCATGCTCATGATTAGAAGAATCAACATCGTGAAAATGGCCATACTGCCCAAAGTAATTTATAGATTCAATGCTATTGCCATCAAGCTATCAATGGCCTTCTTCATAGATCTGGAAAAAACCACCTTAAACTTCATATGGAACCAAAAGAGAGCCCGCATAGCCAAGTCAATTCTAAGCAAAAAGAACAAAGCTGGAGGCATCATGCTACCTGACCTCAAACTATACTACAAGGCTACAGTAATCAAAACAGCATGGTACTGCTACTGAAACAGAGATATAGACCAATGGAACAGAACAGAGGCCTTAGAGGCAAGGCCACACATCTACAACCATCTGATCTTTGACAAACCTCACAAAAACAAACAACGGGGAAAGGATTCCCTGTTTAATAAATGGTGTTGGGAAAACTGGCTAGCCATGTTCAGAAAGCAGAAACTGGACCCTTTCCTGACACCTTACACTAAAATTAACTCCAGATGGATTAAAGACTTAAACATAAGACCTAACACCATATAAACCCTAGAAGAAAACCTAGGCAAAACCATTCAGGACATAGGCATAGGCAAGGACTTCATGACTCAAACACAAAAGCATTGGCAACAAAAGCCAAAATAGACAAATGGGATCTAATTAAACTCCAGAGCTTCTGCACAGCAAAAGAAACAGTCAGAGTAAACCAGCAACCAACAGAATGAGAAAAAAATTTTGCATCTACCCATCTGACAAAGGGCTAATATCCAAAATCTACAAAGAACTAAAACATATTTACAAGAAAAAAAACAAACAAACCCATTCATAAGTGGGTGAAGGATATGAACTTTTCAAAAGAAGACATATATGAGGCCAACAAACATGAAAAAATGCTCATCATCACTGGTCATTAGAGAAATGCAAATCAAAACTACATTGAGATACCATCTCACACAAGTTAGAATGGGGCAATCATTAAAAAAATCTGGAGATAACAGATGCTGGAGAGGATGTGGAGAAACAGGAACACTTTTACACTGTTGGTGGGAGTGTAAATTAGTTCAACCATTGTGGAAGACAGTGTTGCGATTCCTCAAGGACCTAGAAATGGAAATGCCAGTTGACCCAGCAATCCCATTACTGGGTATATGTATCCAAAGGATTATAAATTGTTCTATTATAAGGACACATGCACAGGAATGTTCATTGCAGCACTGTGTAAAATAGCAAAGACCTGGAACCAACCCAAATGCCCATCGATGATAGACTGGACAGGGAAAATGTGGCACATATACACCATAGAATACTATGCAGCCATAAATAACAATGAGTTCATGTCCTTTGTAGGGACATGGATGAACCTGGAAACCATCATTCTCAGCAAACTGACACAAGAATAGAAAATCAAACACCACATGTTTTCACTAATAGGTGAGTATTGAACAATGAGAACACATGGACACAAGGAGGGGAGCATCACACACTGAGGTCTGTGGTGGGAGAACTAGGGGAGAGACAGTGGGGACTGGGGAGTTGGGGAGGGATAACACGGGGAAAAATGCCAGATATAGGTGATGGGGAGGAAGGGAGCAAACCACATTGCCATGTATGTACCTATGCAAAAATCCTGCATGTTGTGCACATGTACCCCAAAACCTAAAATGCAATAAATATTAAAAAAAAGAAAAGAAAACATATATGGTACACATCCATGGACCATGAACCCACCTGAGTAAAGAAGGAAGTCCTGCCATTTGCAACAACATAGGTGAACATGGAGGACATTATGTCAAGTGAAAGAAGCCAGGCACAGAAAGACAAATACTGACTGATCTCATATCATCAGAGGTATGTGAACCAGAGCAACTCTATCTTAAATAGGAGCTGGGTAAAATGAGGCTGAAGCCTACTGGGCTGCATTCCCAGATGGTTAAGTCATTCTAAATCACAGGTGAGATAGGAGGTCAGCCCAAGATACAGGTCCTAAAGACCTTGCTAATAAAACAGACTGCAGTAAAGGAGTTGGCCAAAACCCACAAAAACCAAAATGGTGACGAGAGTGACCTCTGATCGTCCTCACTGCTACACTCCTATTAAAAACGTGTGCTTTGAATGAAGAGACCCCCTCTGTAAGGCCAGTTGCCTCTCCAGGAGGCCAGACACACCCACCTCTGCACTCAGCACCTGACTCCGGCACCAGGCTCTGCACTCTGCACCTAGCTCTGCCACATGGCTCCCCTGGAAGGCTCCAGCTAATGCTCTCACTGGAGAGAGCTGGCTAATGCTCTCTCCAGCAAATCCTGGCTGGCTCTCGCACCGGAAAACCCGCCCAACAACTCACCAACCAATGGCGGCCCACCACGTCCCAGTCCCGCTCCCCTCGAGCCAATCAGAGCACCCAGCTGTTGCTTGTTCCTCATAGCCATAAAAACCCCCCACCCCAGGAAGTCAGCGTGACTTCTCTGGCCCCCTTTCCCTGGACCATAGAACCTCGCCCGGGAGCTGAATAAATTGGCATTTAATTTTCTTATACGGGCCTCCGTTTCCTCATTTTAAATTCAGCAATAACCCTTACAAGTGGTGCCGAAACCCGGGAGATGTTCAAGACCCCTCCTGGGGGAAACTGACTCCTCTACCATAAGCCGAACCAGGGAGCCACCACCCCTCCAATCGTCTGCAGCCATCACTAGGTAAGACTCCTATTGCCCATAACCCCATCCTCTGTTTGCTCTGAACTCACCAACCAATGGCGGCCCACCACGTCCCAATCCTGCTCCCCTGGAGCCAATCAGAGCACCCAGCTGTTGCTTGTTCCTCATAGCCATAAAAACCCCCCACCCCAGGAAGTCAGCGTGACTTCTCTGGCCCCCTTTCCCTGGACCATAGAACCTTGCCTGGCAGCTGAATAAATTGGCATTTAATTTTCTTATACGGGCCTCAGTTTCCTCATTTTAAACTCGGCAATAACCCTTACAAGTGGTGCCGAAACCCGGGAGATGTTCAAGACTCCTCCTGGGGGAAACTGACTCCTCTACCATAAGCCGAACCAGGGAGCCACCACCCCTCCAATCGTCTGCAGCCATCACTAGGTAAGACTCCTATTGCCCATAACCCCATCCTCTGTTTGCTCTGAACCTTGGGGTACCCTGTCTGTAATCACAGCCGCATCAGCGACTCCTTTCCGTCTCCAGCTGTGGGTCTCACGGAGATGTCCCGGTGCCCCTGCTTGCCCATCCCGGAAGACAGGAATATTGTAGAGACGTCCCTATACTCCTGTCCTTCCCCATAATCTCCAGTACTCAGGTGTTGAGGTCCGGGACACCATTCCTCACTCCTGACTACTCCGTGACTGAGAGTGGACTATGGGTAATCAGGAGTCCCGCCTAGACTCCAAGTCACCATTGGGATGTCTAGTCCAAAATTTACCCAGGCTGGGCCTCTCCATAAAAAAGAAAAGGCTGCTTTTCCTCTCCACTGTGGCCTGGCCCCAGTATCATCTGGACAACCAGTCCAAGTGGCCACCAGAGGGAAGTTTCAATCTTGGCATTCTAACCAATTTAGACAATTTCTGTTAAAGAAATGCTAAATAGTCAGAGGTCCCCTATGTTCAGGCCTTCTGGTATCTTCCCTCCCGCCCCACCCTCTGTTCCTCTTGCACCACCACTCAGGTGCTCCTGGCCAAAGAAACTCCCTCACTTCCCTCGGCCCCTCCACCATCCTCCTCCTTTTCCGACTGCGACCTGCCTGAAGAACTCTCCTTTCCACCCGCCCAACCCACAAACCCTCCGCCATATGCAGAGCCTCATCGCCCTCCAGCTCCTCCTCTTCCTAGTCCCAACCTAGCCTCTCCTGTCAGTGCTCACACCCGCTTGTGCTGTGCTAATGATGAAACCTCCTTCCTTTGCCCCCTTCGCGAGGTCGCCGGAGCAGAAGGCGTTGTTCGCGTACATGTTCCCTTCTCCCTCTCTATCAGCCATTGAAAAACGCCTAGGGTCATTTTCCACCAATCCTAGTGCTTACACCAAAGAATTCCACTACCTCACCCAGGTTTATGACCTCACCTGGCATGATACCTATGTGATTCTATCCTCCACTCTCACCCCAGATGAGCATGACTGCATCCTTACAGCAGCCCGGGTGCATGCAGATCAGGTACATCTCACAGATAATCAAATGTCAGTAGGTATGGCAGCAGTCCCCAAGGCTGACTAATCAGAACTATCAAACTGGTCAAGATGGTCGCCACCACCGCTGAGAACAAATGCTACAGTGCCTCCTAGTGGGCATGCAAAGCACAGCCCAAAAGGTAGTTAATTATGATAAGTTAAGGGAAATAACTCAAGGTTCTACTGAAAACCCCACCATCTTCCTTGACCAGTTAACTAATGCTATGATCCTTCATACCCAGCTGGACCCGGCCTCTTTACCAGCCATACATTTCATCTCTCAGTCAGTGGCTGACATTAGAAAGGAACTTAAAAATGCTGAGGAGGGCCCCCAAACTCCCATATGAGACCTGGTATTTAGTTTTAATGGCCGAGAGGAAAAGGCTGAGGCCGCCCGCCAGGCCCATCTACAGCAAAAGGTAAGCCTCCAAACCCAAGCTCTTGTGGCAGCCCTGAGGCCGGCAGCCCACCAGGCGCCTGGTGGAGGGTGTCCATCAAAACCCACCAAGAACTCCAGAGGCATTCCACCTGGGCCCTTTTTCAAGTGCGGTCAGGAGGGACACTGGGCACATCAGTGTCCATGTCCCTGACCACCTACCAAGCCCGGCCTGGACTGCAAGCAGCTTGGACATTGGCGCAGTGATTGCCCATCCGGACTACAGGCCCAACCCCCACACCTCTATGTGGAGGGCAGGCCGGTCCGCAGAAAGCAATCCCATCGCTTGAACTTCTCGGCCTTCTGGACTGACACAGCCCGGACTCGAAGACCCCCATCACCCTTGCCGAGCCCAGGGTAATGCTGAAGGTAGTGCGTAAGTCCATTTCCTTCTTAGTGGACATGGGGGCTACCTATTCTGTATTGCCTTCCTACTCAGGACCTAGCATACCTTCCCAGGTTTCAGTCATGAGAATTGACGGAAAGCCTTCCTGTTCTAATCAAACCCACCCTTTAGCCTGTGTCCTTGAGTAACACCTCTTTTCCCACTCTTTTTAAAATTATACCCTCGTGTCCAGTCCCCCTTTTAGGATGAGACATTCTCCAGACTCTGGGGGCCACTCTTCAACTCACTGGCCCCTCCACACTCAAGCCCATCATCCGCCCACCTCCTACTGCCACTCCTAACCGACACCATGCCCTGTCTTAACTCTTCGTCCCAACCCCCTATCCCTCCTGACATAGTTAATCCCCTGGTATGGGATACCTCCAAGCATGTAGTGGCCAAACATCATCCCCCGGTTAAGATACTTCTCAAAAATCTTACCCACTTTCCTTCATGTCCTCAGTTCCCCATCTCGAAGGCCCACCATCAAGGCCTGAAGCCTATCATCACTCGCCTGCTAACCCAGGAACTACTTATTCCCACCAGTTCCCTTTGTAACACTCCTATCTTGCCGGTCCAAAAGCCATCTGGTGGCTACGGCCTGGTTCAGGACCTGCGCCTTATTAACAAGGCGATGGTACCCCTCCACCCTGTAGTCCCCAACCCATACACCCTATTATCAAACATTCCCTTCACTACCTCTCATTTTACAGTTCTTGACCTCAAGGATGCCTTCTTTACCATTCCCCTTCACCCCAAGTCCTACCTTCTCTTTGCCTTCACCTGGACTGATCCTGACACCAACCTGTCACAACAGCTCATCTGGACAGTCCTGCCTCAGGGGTTCCGAGCCAGCCCTCACATTTTTGGATAAGCCTTGGCAGCCGACCTTGGCCCCTGCCCCCTTCAACTCAGTCTCCTTCTCCAGTACATAGATGACCTATTACTTTGTAGCCCCTCCCTCTCCCTATCCCAACAGCATAATGCCACTCTCCTTAACTTTCTCAGATCTAGGGGATACTGAGTATCTCCCTCCAAAGCACAGTTATCAGTCACCTCAGTGGTCTACTTGGGCATTTGCCTCACCCCCAAAACTAAAAGCCTAACAACAGATTGCTGGAAGGCACTTCTTTCACTGCAGCCCCGGAGACTGCCAACCAGATTCTCTCCTTTTTAGAATTTGTAGGATTCTTCTGCCACTAGATACCTAACTTTGCCTCTCTAGCTAAACCTCTGTACCTGGCAGCTAAGGACACCCCCCCCCACCACAGGACCTCTCTCCCATCCTGAGGTTGTAAGATGGGCTTTTAAAACTGTCCAAACTGCTTTGTCCACTGCACCCCCACTTCATCTGCCAGACCTCAATCATCCCTTTTATCTGTTCACTGATGAAAAACAGGGCATTGCTGTCGGGTTTCTAACCCAAACCCTGGGTCCTGTGTTCCGCCCTGTAGCCTATTTATTGAAGCAACTTGACCCCATGGTCAGGGGGTGGCAGCCTTGCCTGTGGGCCCTGGGAGCAGCAACAGAACTTACCAAGTAATCTCTAAAACTTACCCTGGGCCAGCCCATCTCAGTGTTCTCTCCTCACTGGCTTACCGACCTCCTCTCCCACAAATCCCTTGCTCACCTAGGGCCCTCTTGTCTACAGGAGTTCCACCTGCTCTTCATTGAGAATCCCTCAGTCAGCCTTCACCCTATTTCCCCACTCAACCTGGTTACCCTGCTTCCTCTTCCATCCCTTCCCCCTTCCCCAGCCCACTCCTGCCCTGAACTAATGGATGCACTTGCCAAACCTCAGGAGGGCCTATCAGACCTTCCCCTGCCTAACCTATACCTTACTTTCTATGTGTATGGAAGTTCAGTATTAACAGCCGACGGGAGGTGAAAGGCAGCCTATGCGGTAGTCACAGATTCAGCCACCCTCAAGGCACGTCGCCTCCCTGAAGGAACCACATCACAAAAGGTGGAGCTCATTGCCCTAACCCAAGCTCTCACACTAGCACAGGGAAAGCGAGCAAATATCTATACCGACTCAAAATATGCTTTTCTTATTACCCATTGCCACTCTGCAGCAAGATCTTTAATGCCAAGTTGACCCCTACCCCTGTTCTCTTCCTTACCACAGCCACACAGCCTGTATACTCACCATCAGAAAAACAGGCCCTTATACTAAAAAGGGGAACGGAATCTAATCAGGGCTGGATCTTCCTGAATAACAGAATCACCCTTCCCCGGGAACAGGCCCCTAAAATTATTGCTGAAATCCACCAGTCCTTACATATAGGGCCTAAGGCATTACACCACTTTGTACAGCCCCTCTTTTTCTTGCCAGGTCTGCAACAAACAATTGAGCAGGTACACAAAGCAAGCTTTACTTGCTCTAAGGTCTCGCCTCAGGGAGGCTTAAGGCCATAGTTTCCCACTCACCAAATGCGCGGGGCAACTTACCGGCCCAAGACTGGCAAATTAACTTCACTCATATGCCCCCTCACAAAAAGCTCCACTACCTCCTAACTTTTGTATATACCTTTTCAGGTTGAATTGAAGCCTTCCCCACCTCCCGGGAGACAGCAGACACGGTGGCCTCCCTCCTTACTCAAGAAATCATCCCTCTCTTAGGCCTACCTGCCACCATCCAGTTGGACAATGGTCCAGCATTTATGGTCCAAATAGTCCAGCTCCTCTCCAAGTCCCTCAACATCTCCCGGAAACTACACATCCTTTACCATCCTCAGTCACTGGGTAAAGTTGAACGGGCCCACGACATCCTCAAAGACCATTTGGCCAAACTTGCTATTGAGGTAAAACTCTCTTGGCCCACACTCCTACCTATTGCCCTGGCCGGGGTCCAGGTCACCGCATGGGGGCCAACGGGTCTTAGCCCCTTTCAATTGCTATACGGCCAGCCTTTCCTGGTTTCTCACAACCTCCCTGTAAACCCCTCTCCACTGGCTTCCTACCTTCCCTTCCTCTCCCTCCTCCGCCACCTGTTAAGGGAACACTCAGTCCACTCCCTCCCTGTTATTCCAGGACCAGAGGACTCCCACCCAGCACCGCCTCTCCAACTGGGTGACAGCATTCTCCTTCGAGAACTCAAACCAGGATCCTTGCAACCCAGGTGGTCGGGACCCCACATTGTTATCCTAACCACCCCCACAGCAGCCAAACTCCTGGGTCACACTCCTTGGTACCATGTGACCCGCCTCAAACTGGCCCCCCAAAATAATCAGTGGAAATCTGAATCCCTGGGCCCCCCGGGAGCCTCTGGGCCTCACCTCTGCCTCACCCATGGCCCCGACCCATCGCCCCCTAACCCTTCAGAGCCTCCTCCTGATGGTCCTTCTGATATCTCCTCTTGAGGCCAACTCCTATGTTTGGCGCTTCTACATCCAGGGATCCTGGACTGATGCCCCACCACCAGGACCCATTATCTTGCACAGGCAAACTGCCAAACAGGCAGATGTCAGTCTACTGTCTCCATCCTCATCCCACATGGTAAAAGCATCATACTCAGTCGGGATCATGGGTTTCACTTTCAACACAGGCTATGTTTTCTATATGACCAAACCAAGGACTACTATCATTGGTGGAATACCACCTACAGGGGGTGCCCATACAGCTCTTGTGTTATCCACAAGCCACAGCCTCCAAGCCGTCCCAACCGCATGCTCACTCGCTTCAGTAATGGTTCCTTAGACTTCAACATCCGCGACCCCTGGCACAGCTGTTGGGATGCAGGCGTGTCTGGTAAAGTCTATGAAGATTATACCTGGAGCCACCCTCAGGGAACACGGCTAATATTCCAGTCCTATACCCACATTGTCTCTTAAACAATAGAACAGCTCAGTTCTGTAAGCCATACAATCCTGCAAAATGAAGCCATCCTAAGTAACCAATTCAAACCCTCAGATAACACCTCTCAGTCTTTCTCTTGGTTAACTCTAGTACAGGAGGGAGCCAACATGTTAAATTTAGCAAAAGCCATGAATATCACCAACTGCTTTTTATGTGCCTTTCTTAGCAACTCCCCCCCACCCCGCCCCCACTTAGCTGCAGTTCCTCTCAGGTCCAGGTTCAATCCATCACAATCACCTAAGGGACCTGGCACCATCTTAATGGATATCCCCTTGTTCCAAGTACACCCTCAAAATTTCTCTTTGCTGTGAGACAGCCAGCAGCTGCAGTCCCAGCTGTAACATCACAGTAAAGGTAAAATCCTCCCTCTACACACCACCAGAAGGATATTTCTGGTGTAATGGAACCTTAACTAAAGTTATTAATGCCTCCTTCCCTTTCCCTTGTGTGCCTGTCACCTTGGTCCTGCAGTTAGAGGTATATGGACAGGCCAAAATTCTATCCCTCCTTCCACCCTCCCCTAATCACTGAGACAGACGAGCAGTCTTCCTCCCAATGGTTGTTGGTCTCTCTCTAGCATCCTCTCTGGTGGCGGCCAGGCTGGGTAGTGGTGCCCTAGGCTACAGTGTCACCTCAGCCACTCAACTAAAGGACAAGCTTTGCATGGCTATTGAAGCGTCGGCCGCCTCCCTGGCCTCCCTCCAGCAACAAATCACATCACTGGCCCAGGTAACTCTCCAGAACTGATGGGAACTTGACCTGCTGACAGCAGAAAAGGGAGGTACCTGTCTGTTTCTTCAGGGGCAGTGCTGCTATTACATCAATGAAACAGGCCTTGTAGAAGAAAATGTCAGCACTCTCTATCACCTCCAAGAGGACCTCCACAAGAAGCAGAATGTATCAGTCTCACCTCTTAACTGGTGGCAATCCCCCAAGCTAACCTGGCTAACCCCTATTATCACTCCCATCATCATAGTTTGTCTTCTGTTAATGCTAGCCCCTTTTGTCCTCAGGGTTTTACAGGCCAGCATGAGAGAAATTTCCCGGGTGGCCATAAACCAGATGCTACTTCACCCATGTCCAACTCCCAACCAAGGTACCAGCCAACTGACCCTTCTCCCTACTCTGCCCCTATTCAGCAGGAAGTAGCCAGAAAAAAGCGGCATTCTATATCATCAAAAGGGCCGAAATGTAAAGCTAGTTGCCTTGCCGGGAGGCTGGACACACCCACCTCTGCACTCAGCACCTGACTCTGTACCCGGCACCAGGCTCTGCACTCCGCACCTAGCTCTGCCGCATGGCTCCCCCAGAAGGCTCCGGCTAATGCAATCCTGGCTGGCTCTCACACCAGAAAACCCACCCAACAACCTGCCAACCAATGGCAGCCCACCCCATCCCAATCCCACTCCCCTGGAGCCAATCAGAGCACCCAACTGTTGCTCATTCCTCATAGCCATAAAAACCGCCCCACCCCAGGAAGTCAGCGTGACTTCTCTGGCCCCCTTTCCCAGGACAATAGAACCTCGCCCGGGAGCAGAATAAATTGGCATTTAATTTTCTTATACTGGCCTCAGTTTCCTCATTTTAAACTCGGCAATAACCCTTACACCCCCAAACAGGCTTTGTGTGAGCAACATGGCTGTTTATCACCTGGGTGCATGTGGGCTA
The DNA here is from genome assembly GCF_049354715.1 of Callithrix jacchus. Lineage (NCBI taxonomy): Eukaryota > Metazoa > Chordata > Mammalia > Primates > Cebidae > Callithrix > Callithrix jacchus. The sequence continues at coordinate 91,059,869 of NC_133515.1, forward strand.
AGGCTGAAAAGGGCATCAGCAAAGGGCAGTGGGATAGGAGCTGGTTTTATAGGTTTGGGGTGGGCAGTGGAAAATTAGAGTAAGATCAGTCACAGTGGAGGGGTTAGGGGCAAGGGCTATACATTACCATAAGTTAGTTACAATGGAGGGTGGGATAAGAGTATTATCATAATAACAGTTAAGATGGCAGGGTGGGGTGAGGGGGCTTGTCCTAAAGCGCTGGGCGATTAGGGACAATCAATCAGCTGAGGCAAGCAGGACTTCAGACTTTCAAGCTCCAGGCTTGCATATGGAGACCTGACAACTCCCACCAGCACCATGACAGTTTCCAAATGCCATGGCAACATCAGGAAGTTACCCTTGATGGTCTAAAAGGGGAAGCCCAAATAATCCACCCCTTGTTTAGCATATTGTCAAGAAATAACCATAAAAATGGGCAACCAGCGGCCCTCTGGGCTGCTCTGTCTATGGAGTAGCCATTCTTTTATTCCTTTACTTTCTTAATAAGCTGCTTTCACGTTGTACTGTGGACTCGCCTTGAATTCTTTCTTGCACAAGATCCAAGAAACCTCTCTTGGGTTCTGGATCTGGACCGCTTTCCTGTAACAATATGTGGAATCTAAAGACATCGAACACATCCAAACAGAGAGTAGCAGGTTGGTTACCAGAGCCGGGGGACCAAGGGTGGGGGCAATGAGGTGACGGGTGTTGGTCAAAGGGTAGAAACTTTCCGTCACACCTGTAATCCCAGCACTTTGGGAGGCCAAGGCAGGTAGATCACGAGGTCAAGATATCAAGACCATCCTGGCCAACATGGTGAAACCCTGTCTCTACTAAATACAAAAAATTAGCTAGGCATGGTGGCACATGTCAGTAATCCCAGCTACTTGGGAGGCTGTGACAGAAGACTCGTTTGAACCCAGGAGGCGGAGGTTGCAGTGAGCCAAGAATGTGCCATTGCACTCCAGCCTGGGCAACAAGAGTGAAACTCCGTCTTAAAAAAAAAAAGAAAAGACTCAGGAAGGAGAACAGGGTCTAGAGACAGAGAATTTAGGACCAATGTGTCTAAAAGAGAAAACACCAAGGTCTGGCTGCAGGGAATCCAAGGCCAATCCAGCTGCCTTCCCAAAGCTGGATCACAAGGAAAACACCTGGGTCTCGGGGCAGGAACCTGAGGCCAATTAACATGCACTTCCTAAAGCAGAACCAAAAGGAAAACCTCATCTCCCAAGCTGAGCAGCAAAGGATCAAAGGCTACTCTCCCTACACCATCTCAGATGGAAAGGGAGAGGGCCTTGGATTAGCTACGGCAACGCAGGGACCATCCCTTCACCTGCATAGGGCACAAATTCACCTCAGCTTTCAATTAACCAGGGACCAAATCCTTCATCCCCATGAGGGATAGCAGATAAAAAACTCAAACAGGAAACAACGCCCACGAGGCCTCGCTGGACCTGCCTGCTCCCACCCTGCAGAGCCCTTTCTCTTTCACAAATCCCTGCTTTGGCTGCTTCGCTCGCACATACCATTCCTCTGCTACTCTGTGAGTTTTGGTCAATTATTTGTTTAAAATGCCAAGGACCTAGACAACTCATACTCAAGACCCTCCACGGCTAAGAGGACGTTCTAGAGGCCTGATGGACAACACAATACTATAGTTACTAATAACGTGTACTTGCAATTTGCTCAGAGTAGATCGTGAGTATTCTCACAGCACACACACGAAACAGTAACTGAGTTGGTGGATATGTCAACGAGCTTGACGGTGGCAAACATTTCACATTGAGTATCTATAGCAAATCACCACGTTGTACATCTTGAATATTTGAAAGGAATGAGCAGCTCCTGTGCTCTCAGATAAATTATACTCAGAGGAAACAGCTGAAGAGTCACAGGTTACTTACCACAGATGGAGAATCCTTGACTCCCTGGAGAGCCTGGGGACAACAAGGGGGCAGAGCAGGAGCTGGTCACAAAATCCCTAACCAGGTTCACAGGCTGGAGAGCAACTGAGTCCCATTCTCTGTGCGTGGCGGTGAGGGGTGAGCCGAGCCTAGGCCTTCCCAGGAGGGTCCTGCACTTCAGGCCTCAGGGTACAGGGAGTGGCAGAGAGAATGGAAGGGGAAAACTGTGTCGAATCAACCATGAGCTCTGGGTAAGAAAGCTGTACTCAGAAAATTCCTACATATAAAATACCTTTTAAATATTAAAAAAATCTCATCTTGCCCTAATTTTTTGGTATAAATTTCATTTCAAAAACTTCCCACCTGTTGTGTGTGGACTAAGGAGAACACCATTTTCAGTGCAGTTTGGATGGACTAAGTGGAAAATGGCAGAAGGGCAAAGGCCTGGGTGAAGGCGCTGAAGAAATCTCAGAGGGAAAAGATTCTGTGGCCAGGCTGGCCCTCACCTTGGAAGGACAGGATCTGTCTCCAGAAAGTGGAGTCCGGGTCCCACATTTACCACTTATCTGAGTTTCTTCCTGCAAGGCTTCCCCACCTTTTTTTTTTTTAAGACGGAGTTTCACTCTTGTTGCCCAGGCTGGAGTGCAATGGCGCATTCTTGGCTCACTGCAACCTCCGCCTCCTGGGTTCAAACGAGTCTTCTGTCACAGCCTCCCAAGTAGCTGGGATTACTGCAAGGATGGTCCCCGTCAGAGCTACGGCACTGAGCCTGAGGCCACCCGACATTTCTTCCTCCTCCTTTTCAGGCCCTTCTTCTTGGGCCATGATTTCTCTGCGCTTGGGTGCTCATCTGCCAGGGAGGGCTGTGGTGCTGGCTCATTCTAGAATCGGCACGTGCTGCTCATGGGGGCTGCAAAGGCTTGGATCCCAGCCCCGCCTCACAAAATCCCTAACCAGGTTCACAGGCTGGAGAGCAGCTGCAGCCCCATCCTGTGTGTGTGGTAGGAAGGGTGGGAGTGCCTGCTCGCCAGACCCTTCCTTTCACTCACTTTGTTCTTCCGGCTGAGCCTTGAGGAAAGGAACTGCTTTTCAAACGCAGCCTGACTTAAGTTGGTTGTCTTTTTCTCTTTTCTTTTGTGTTTCTTTTCTGTACAGATTAGCTTTTCAGGACTGTGAAGAAAAGCAGAAAAACTTATCTTGATTCAGCACAAATGGAACTGTACCATCAAATAATTTTGAAGATTAATGTAATGAACTCAATAGTCACTTTTAAGAAGGAACGACTGAGCAGCCATCACTGGTAGCTGCGGCTCAATCTTCCTGCTCTGCCCATATCTCTGCTGGCCCAATCCCCAGGGAGGCAGTGACTTAGGGATGCTTCCCCAGCCATGGCTGAGGCACCAGGTCCAGAGCCTCAATCCCTGTGGCTGCAGTTGGGACAAAGGGGCTTCCAGGCAACCTCTGAATGATCAAGCCAGAAAGTCAGGCTGGATGGTGCTTCCACTTTCCAGCATACTCACAGGAAAGCAGAGAAAGCCTGTGTGCAAAGAGAAACGGAGGAGGTTCATGAAGAGAAGTGATGGTGAGTTCCACATAGCCCCAAAGAGGCAGGGACCGGCCTCCCAGTCAGACCCCCGAGTTGGCTGGCTCCCTTCCTAGTTTGGCTCCCATGACTTACCAGTGCTAACATATCTAGCCCCTCTCCCCGCCTTTCATTTAAGGATTCTGGCTTTTATAATCAAACTGTCTCTGCCTCACCTCACCACCTTGCTCTCAAGTCCCTTACTTACTTCATCAAATGGCCATGTGAGACATCCTCTGGGTGTGTCCTACCGGAGGGATTTCACCAGGGCTGCCACCATTTCTGCCCTAGGAAGCCTAGCCCTATCGAGGGAAAAAAGCCTTCTCTTTTCTTCCACCATTAATTCATTCAACAACCACTTATTCATCATCTACTGTGTTCCAGCTAAGTGCTGGGAACACCAAAATTAATACACAGTCCCTGACCTCAAGGGGCTTGCTGATGGAGGAAAGAGCCAGTAAGGGGCTGGAGTTCTACATCTCTGTGATAACTGCCCTCATGCCTGCACTAGAATGTCCAGTGACAGACAGAGCAAAGGCAGGCAACAGCCTGGCAGGTCAGGGAATTAAGAACATGCTGACTTGACCCAGAAGTTTCTGCGGTTAATATTCCTTCGTTTCTTTAGGCTGATGGGACTTTTGAGATGAAGCCGGAAGGGTGGCAGGGCCCAGATGGTGCCTCATGTGCCGTATTGAGGGCCTGGGCTTTGTTGTAAGGGGAATGGCACTGAAGGGTTTCCAGTGGAGGAGTGATGATCACTTCAAAAAGACCACTCCGGCTGCTGAGCAGGCAATGGACTGGAGGAGAGCAGCCTGAAGGAGGAACACTAGCAGAGGAGCCAGAGAAGAGATGAAGCCACAAAAGCAACATAAACCCTTTGTCTTGTGGGGATGGGGGTTATGTAATGACTGGTGTTTAAATAAAAATGTTTGTTAAAATGATAAAGAAACCATAAAACCAGAAATACACAAAACTTCCAAATCACTAGGGGAAGCAGAAACAAAGCAGTATTGTTTATTCCAACAAAACTCAGGATGGAGAATGAAAACTAAATATCGAGAGAGTATAATAGACTTCCACTTTTGTGTAGAATATAGAAGTCTGTTCTAAGCAAAAAGAACACAGCAGGAGGCATCACACTACCAGACTTCAAACTATACTACAAGACTACAGTAATCAAAACAGCATGGTACTGGTACCAAAACAGAGATAAAGACCAATGGAACAGAACAGAGGCATCGAAGGCAACACAACATATCTACAACCATACAATCTTTGATAAACCTGACAAAAACAAGCAATGTGGAAAGGATTCCCTGTTTAATAAATGGTGTTGGGTAAACTGGCTAGCCATGTGCAGAAAACAGAAACTGGACCCCTTCCTGACACCTTACACTAAAATTAACTCCAGATGGATTAAAGACTTAAACATAAGACCTAACACCATAAAAACTCTAGAAGAAAATCTAGGCAAAACCATTCAGGACATAGGAGCAGGCAAGGACTTCATGACCAAAACACCAAAAGCATTGGCAACAAAAGCCAAAATAGACAAATGGGACCTAATGAAACTCCACAGCTTCTGCACGGCAAAAGAAACAGTCACTAGAGTGAATTGGCAACCAACAGAATGGGAAAAAATTTTTGCAGTTTACCCATCTGACAAAGGGCTGATATCCAGAATTTATAAAGAACTCAAACAGATTTAGAAGAAAAAATAAACAAGCCCATTCAAAAATGGGCAAAGGATATGAACAGACACTTTACAAAAGAAGACATACATGAGGCCAACAAACATATGAAAAAATGCTCATCACCAGTGGTCATCAGAGAAATGCAAATCAAAACTACATTGAGATACCATCTCATGCCAGTTAGAATGGTGGTCATTAAAAAATCTGGAGACAACAGACGCTGGAGAGGATGTGGAGAAATAGGAACACTTTTACACTGTTAGTGGGAGTGTAAATTAGTTCAACCATTGTGGAAGACAGTGTGGTGATTCCTCAAGGACCTAGAAATAGAAATTCCATTTGACCCAGCAATCCCATTACTGGGTATATATCCAAAGGACTATAAATCTTTCTACCATAAGGACACATGCACATGAATGTTCACTGCAGCACTGTTTACAATAGCAAAGACCTGGAACCAACCCAAATGCCCATCGATGATAGACTGGACTGGGAAAATGTGGCATATATACACCATGGAATATTATGCAGCAATCAAAAACGATGAGTTCGTGTCCTTTGTAGGGACATGGATGAATCTGGAGAACATCATTCTCAGCAAACTGACACAAGAACAGAAAATGAAATACCACATATTCTCACTCATAGGTGGGTGATGAACAATGAGAACACATGGACACAGGGAGGGGAGCACTACACACTGGGGTCTATTGGGGGGAATAGGGGAGGGACAGCGGGGGGGGGAAGCTAGGGAGGGATAGATAGCATAGGAAGAAATGCCAGATGTGAGTGAAGGGGAGGAAGACAGCAAATCACACTGCCACGTGTGTACCTATGCAACTATCCTGCATGTTCTGCACATGTATCCAAAACCTAAAATGCAATTAAAAAAAAAAAGAATATAGAAGTCTGCACAGGCTAAAAGTCCTGCTGAAATAAATAGGTAAAAAAGAGGACATTTACCACCAAAATTGAGAATTTTAAAATCACTGGGCAGCTTTAAAACCAATTCCAGAGAGGGGAGAGCCTTCAGAAATGAGCTGACAACCTCCAACTCTTGCCTTCCTCTGTGGGAGCATTTCAAGCCCAGGTCACCAATATTAAGTGCAAGGGTAGAAACTGATTTCTTTGTACTTCTAGCATCTTTGGTGAATGTTTTTCTCCTCAGGTCTGGCTGATGTCCTGGCAGGTGGTCATTTAACCTTGTTCTCAACATCTCCCTCCCCGATAGGCAAGTCAAGCAATGCACTTGGGTTTATCGATGGAGGACAGAAACTCTTCAGGCCCCAAGTACAGACAGCATTCACCAAAACCCATTTGAAAAAGAATCAAGGAGGGTTGGAGTGGGGGAAGGGAGAGCATTAGGACAAATAGCTAATACATGCTGGTCTTAATACTTAGGTGATGGGTTGATCACCTAGGCACATATTTACCTGTGTAACAAACTTGCACATCCTGCACATGCACCCCAGCACTAAAAATTTTTTTAAAAGAATCAAATAGTAATTCTAGGTCTATAAAATAAAATAACTGGAAATAATAGTGGATGGGTTTAACAACAAACAGACATAACAGAAGAGATAATAAAATATCTGGAACCAAACACGGAAGACAAAAAGGATGGGAAATACACAAAAATGATAAGAGACAGACAGAGGATCAGTAAGAAAATCTAAAACATATTTAACTGGAGTACCCAAAACAGTGGAGAGAATATGGCAGAGGTAACAAAGAGAAAATAACTGAAAACTTTCTAGAACTAACGAAAGACATCAACCTACAGATACAAGATGACCCATGAATTCCAAGTAGGATACATGAAAAGAAATCCACATCTAGAAACATCATGCAATACTATAAAAAACAAAGACAATGAGAAAATCATAAAAAGCATTCAGGGGAAAAGACAGATTACCTTCCAAGGAACAACAGTAAGACTAGCAGGTGACTTCTCAATTGAAGGAGTAAAAGACAATAAGATATCTGTTGAAAGAAAATAACTGCCAATCTAACATTCTTAATCCTGTGAAAATATACTTTAAGAACAAAGGTGAAATCTGAAAATGCTAAGTGTTGTATGATTCCAACTACATGACATTCTGTAAAAGGCTAAACAATGAATATAGTTAAAAAAAATCAGTGGTTGCCAGGGGTTAGTGGGGAGGAGAGATGAATGGTGAATGGGGCAGAGATGATTGTTAGGACAATGAAACTATTCTGTGTGACATTAGAGCAGAATAACAGATACATGTCATTGTACACTTGTCAAAATGCATAGAATGTACAATGGAATGTAAACTATGAACTTGGGGTGATAATGTCAATGCAGTTTGTGCCACTGTGGTGCAGAATGTCAACAGTGAGGGAAGTTGTGTTTATCGGGAGACAGGAGGTGTATGAGAACTCTCTAGGTACTTTCCACTCAAGTCTGCTATAAACATAAAATTTGTTATGAGAAATAAGGTTTATTAAGTTGAAAAAAGAAGGCAAAATAAAGATGTTTTAAAGCAAACAAACTGAGAGATTCTTCATAGTAGATGCACATTTATTGAAACTGTAAACTATATTTCTGTGTTGTTTATTTGTTGTGAGGTATATAGTAGAGTCTTTATAAATGACATGACATGAGACTTAGAATTTTCCAACAAAAGTGTGAGCACAAAAGGGAGAGTGGGGTAAAGCAAGAGAGAGAGAACAAGCATGGAAAAATGCAGATGGTTGCTGAACCTGGGTGATAGGTTCATAGGAATGTGTTGCACTCTCTACATTCAGTGCATTTGGAAATGTTTGAAATAAAATATTTTAAAAACGAGTCAGTCTAATTTTCCACAGCCTGGGTGCAGAGGCTCACAGCTGTAATCCCAGCACTCTGGGAAGCCAAGGCAGGTGGATCACTTGAGGTCAGGAGTTTAAGACCAGCATGACCAATGTGAAACCCCGTCTCTACTAAAAATGTAAAAATTAGCCAGGTATGGTGGTGTGCACCTGTAATCTTAGCTACTCAGAAGGCTGAGGCAGGAGAATAACTTGAACCTGAGAGGTGGAGGTTGCAGTGAGCTGAGTTTGTGCCATGGTACTCCAGCCTGGGTGACAGAGCAAGACTCCATCTCAAAAAATAAAAATTTCCATGTTAACAGAACAAAGGAGAAAAAAATTATAATATCAATAAATGCATAAAGAGTAATATATTTTAAAATCTAGCAAACAGAAAATCAATTTGATTTGCCAATGGAAATCTAAAAATAATGTAAAGCACAAAAAAGACCAAAAGCTTTCCCATTTAACAATAATACAAGAAATCCAATTTTCACTACTTTGACTTTGTGCCAGAAATCTTAACTGGTATTATAAGGTAAGAAAAAGAAATAAAAGTTATAAGGAATGAAATACAAAAAATAAAATTCTCTGTATTAGAAGATAATATTGTGGGCCAGGTGCAGTGGCTTAGACCTGTAATCCCAGTACTTTGGGAGGCCAAGTTGGGTGGATCACCTGAGGTCAGGAGTTTGAGACCAGCCTGGCCAACATGGTGAAACTCCATCTCTACTAAAAATACAAAAATTAGCCAGGTGGTGCACACCTGTAATCCCAGCTACTCAAGAGGTTGAGGCAGGAGAATCACTTGAACCCAGGAGGCAGAGGTTGCAGTCAACTGAGATCATGCCACTGCACTCCATCCTGGGTTGACAGAGGGAGACTCCATCAAAAAAAAAAAAAAAAGAATATATTATTGTGTACATAGAAAATCCAAAAGACCCTATAGATGAAATGTCAGAATTCATAATAAAGTTTAGCAAGGTTGCCAAATACAAATTCAATACACAAAATCATTTTTATTTCTATACAGTAACTGTAATTAGCTAGAAAATAAAATTATGTATAATAAAAGAGGAATAAGTAGGAATAAATCTAAGTAAAGATCTACAAGACCTTTAGACATGGTTTCTCATCCATAGTACTTTCTGACATTTGGGGCTAAGTAATTCTTTGTTGTAGGATATTTGGCAGCTTCCCTGCCCTCTGTCCACTAGATGCTTATGGAACCCCACTCCCCAACAACCAGAAATGTCTCCAAACATTGCCAGCTTCTTAATCAGTTTGATTCAGAACCACTCCTTTACATGAAATAAGACCCAGATTAATGGAGAGAGAAATATATACCATGTTCATGGATTAGAGGACTCAAAATTGTAAAGATGTAAATTCTCCCCAAATTGATCTACAGATTGAATGCAATCCCAATCAAAATCCTAAATATTAGTTTGGTGCAAAAGTAATTGCAGTTTTTTATGACTACTTTTTTGTTTGAGGATTTGTTTGTATGTATGTCTATATGAAACTTGAGCTGATTATAAAATGTATTGGTATATTTGTTCTGTCAAGTATCAAAACTCATTAAAGAGCTATATAAACAAATAGGCTAGGATAGAGAACCTGGAAATTAAGTCTACGTAACACTTAATGGCCTGAATTTGTATAAAAGGCCACACTGCAGAGCAGTAGGGAAATTATTATATTTTCAATAAATGGTACTGAGGAAAATGGGTTTCAATAGAGAGAAAAAAATTAAATTGGGCCCCACATAAAACATATACAAAAACCAATTCTAACTGGATCATAAGCCTATATTTGAAAAGCAAAACTATAAAAACTATATAGCTTTTGGAAAAGACATTTTAAAATAATGTAAAAAAGCACTAGTTATAAAGGAAAAGAAAAACAAATTTGACTATATCAAAATTATGACCATTTAAAAATACCATTAAGAAGAATAAAAATGCAATCCACAAAATAGGAAAATATGCTAGCAATACATATAACTTAAAAGGGGTTTATAGCCAGAATACATAAGGAAAATCAATAAGATAGACCAAACATCCCAGCAAAAGAAAAAAAATGGCAACAGTCTTGAACAGATGCTTCTCAAATGAGGAAATCTAACAGCCAATAAAGACATGAAAAGTACTCAGTTTCACTGATAATGCGGAAAATGCTATTATGTAGCGGTCAACTTTATTCAAATGATAATATTATACACCAAGGGTGAAGGAGAATGAGAAACAACAGTATTTCTCCTCCATGCTGATGGAGGTGTAAAGTGAAACAGCCTCTTTGCAAAACAGTTTAATGTTATCCCATGACTCAGCAAATTCTACTCTCAGGTATATATCCTAAGAAATGTGGACTGTGGGAACTAAAATACCAAACTGGAGTGTTCATAATAGCCAAAATGTGGAAACAGCCCAAATCCATTAATAGTGGATTGCTTAAATGATGGCAGTCAAATACAATGGAATACTATAGAAAACAGAAGTTAATACACTGGAGCTATACGCAACAACAGGAAGAAGTCAGTCACACAATGAACTGTACATGTACAAATCTCCAACAGATGAATTTGATGGCATATAAGCCATATCTACCTTTGTTTTGTTGTTTTTACGGAGTCTTGCTCTGTGGCCCAGGTTGGAATGCAGAGGTGTGATCCTGACTCACTGCAACCTCCACCTCTCGAGTTCAAGTGATTCTCCTGCCTCAGTCTCCTGAGCAGCTAGAACAACAGGCATCTGCCACAACGCCCAGCTAATTTTTATATTTTTAGTAGAGACAGGGTTTTATCACATTGGCCAGGCTGGTCTCGAACTCCTGACCTCAGGTGATCCTCCCGCCTTGGCCTCCCAAAGTGCTAATGGTGTTAGCCACTGCCCCCCCACCCCCTACCTGTAAACTAGATCTTAATAAAGATGTTTTTAAAGGATTCAGTCATAAAAGAATAAATGCTTTCAGGCTCTGTTTATATGAAATTCAAAAATAGTCAAGATAAACTAGATTATTTAAGGACACAAAGTTAGCTGATAACACCATAGGGAGAGCAAGGAAGTGAACACTGACAAAGTGAAGGGAGCTCTGGGGCAGGAAAAGCCTGTCTTAGGAGGGGCAGGTTCCCTTTCTTGACATGGCTGGTGATTCCACAGAACGGACTTGGGGACTTGCTAAGCTGTTTATGTGTCATTCTGTCCTCTACGTGTATTTTATAATATAAAGGTGATGATAGTAATAATAGTAGTAGTAATAGTAAAACTATAAACTACTAAAAGACAAAAGTGTGACTAGTTACAAGAGCTTCAGTAGGAAATGAAGTAAATTGCAAGTTAAACGAATATTTGTTCGCTCTGCTCATCTATACCTGCATTTACCGCAAGTTTTGCTCCTGACTCTCGCGGAGGCTTTCTGCCGCTCCTTCAGAATTACACTGTGTGAAGTGAAAGCGAAGCGGAGTGGGCTGGCATGCAGCCTGGCCTTCTCTATTTCTTTAAGTTCTTTTATGGAATGGTCTTTTCCTACAGGAAGAGAAAAAATAAAAATCAACACTCTTAAAGAACTCCCATTGCTCTTGGAGTGAGAAAGTACTTGACAATTAGCGGTCTCAAAAAGATGAGGTCCAGTGGTGACAAAGCACCTGTCTCACGCTGAAGACCAGTTCTCTTCTCTTCGTCCACCTCTTTCTGTCTTTGAAACAGAGGATCAAAAAATGGTGGGACTGTAACCTACAAGAAAAATGAGACTCTTTGAGGACCAGAGTGCAGTCTGCATGAAGCTTTTAAAATGTGTCCTACATAAAGATGAGAACACTAGACCCTGAGGACTACAGAGTGAGAAGGGCAGGAGGGGGCAAGGGTTGAAAAACTGCCTATTGGGGACTATGCTTACTACCAGGGTGACAGGTTCAATCGCACCCCAAACCTCAGCAGCACACAATATACCCATGTAAAAAACCTCTAAGTGTACGTGTGAATCTAAAAGTTGAAATTTAAATAAATAAAATCTGACCTAAGCCTTTAAGTATGCCCTTACTGTACACCAGGACCCAGGGATGTACCAACCCAATCACAGCAGTGGAAGAGTATTGCCTCAGAGGAGGATGTCACAGAGCCTTAAATGGCTGAACCAAGGGAGAGAGGGCGGACCGCCCAGATAGAAGAGACACACTTCTGTTCAGCATTCTACTATGTCACTGCATCAGCCAGTAAATATCTGTGTTGCTATTGTGTGCCACACCCAGGCTAGATCCTGTCCTCAAGGATCTCTCAGTCTAGAACGGCCTTGTCATCCACAATGAAAATTCAGTCCTGAGTGGGGCCAGCTCAGGATCCTGCAGGAGCAGGGCCACTGCTCCTAACCCAGCCTGGGAGGACCCATGCCTCCTGAGGAAACTGACAGCTGGTCTACAAGGGCCTGTGAGAACAGAGGGTGACCAGAGCTGTGGGTTTATGTCAAGGGGGAGGGACATACAGAAGTATATTTTCTCCCTGTTCCAGATCGTAAGCCTTAGAGGGACCATTTTCCCCTTCATTTCCCCCACAGCACTCATCCCAGCGCTGGACCTCAAGTGCTAGGTAAAAGATCACTGAATAAACCAGACAGCATAACATCTACTGCCTCCAGCACCCTAGATGATGAAATTCTACCCAGAACCAAAAGTCTTCATATGGCTGACCCGGCTTGTTTTTCTGGGAGAAGCAAAAGAAACTACTTCCATTTTCAAGAGCCATACATATTTTTTAAAAAATTAGTAGTCATATTAGGTGGCTACTTGTACCACATAGGAGCAAAAAACTGAAACCTACATTTCTCAGTTTTAACTCCTGTATTAGCAGTTTAAAAATCTGAAGACTCATTACAACCTCAAGTATTAGCTCTCCTGGGCAGCCTTTGCTGACATCCCTCCTATATCTCTGGTAGAAAGGAGTGTTCCCTCCCAAGTCCCATAATCCCTGCACTGACTTCTGTGACACACTCACCACACTCCACTGCACAAGCTGCCCACATCTCTCCTTCTTGTGCTTCAAGTTTGCTGAATGTGAGGTAAATGAATGCACCAATGAACAAGTGATCACGTGTAAGCATGCCTTGTGCACAGTGTAAATTCTACAGGAGTCTAAATTACTTTGAGTTCCTCTTCTAAAACTCAAAGGAAATGCTTTTGTACATTTTTTAAATGAATAGAGAGTAACTACAAAACTTCTAAAATGACTAGGTTTTCCCCCACTCCATAGCTCCTAAGAATAAAAAACCCAAGAAACCCGCTCTACCTTTCCATAATTTAGTTTCTTTTTCTTCATATTAAAGGGAATGCAGGCTGGGCGCGGTGGATCCCAGTGTTTTGGGAGACCAAGGCAGGTGGATCACCTGAGGTCAGGAGCACAAGACCATCCTGACCAACATGTCTCTACTAAAAATACAAAAAATTAACCTGGCATGGTGACACATGCCTATAATGCCAGCTACTTGAGAGGCTGAGGCAGGGGAACTGCTTGAACCGGGAGGTGAAAGTTGCCGTGAGCCAAGATGGCGCCACTGCACTCCAGCCTGGGCAGCAACAGTGAAACTGTCTCAAAAAAATTTTTTTTAATTAAAAAAAAAAGGGATTGTATACTTCAGGATCACAATGGTCTTCACATATAATTTCCTTCAGATATAAAATATATGTAACGGAAAATCATTATGTACCAACTGTTTTGCAAGATTCATATGATAAAAGCCAAATACTGTATTTCATTTTTATATAAAAGCATAGCTTCAAAGGGTTGGAAGAAACTGCAGAAGTAATTTAGATTGTGATGAGACTCCACCACCTTCTGGGAGAAGTAATCATCTAGCTTTAGTCTGAAGCCATCCATGGGCCTTTGAGAACCTTCTACTCCGTGAGGCAGGTACTTTTTTTTTTTGGTAATATTAACCTCCAGAAAGTCTGTCCTTAGGCTGAGCTGAAATCTGCCTTGTAAATGCAGTTGCAGATACTAGTTCTGTACATCTAATCCATCATCTAATGTCTGCCTTTATTTATTTATTTATTTATTTTGCATTTTTAACTTATGATGGGTTTATTGGGAATGAACCACAATGTAAATCAAGGACCATCTGCATATTGTATTTGTATGAAATGCATTGAGATTTATGTAAATTATCTATGACTTCAGAATATGCATATTACTTCCAAATGTGTTAACTCATGTTTTTTTAAGAGAATAATGGTATTTTCACACTATGTGGATGTGCTGTAGTAGAATTTTTTTAAGCTACAAAAGTCTATAAATAAATCAACTTAAACTTTTTTGGGAAATAATTTCTACTAAAGATTCATAATCAGCATATTCCTTCAATGACTGTACAAGTTCATCCAGTAGATAATCCCCTTGCGTAAAAGTTTGAAGATCATGCAGTGACTTGCTTATTCTGTGATCTGTGACCCAGTTCTGTGGAAAATTATAAGTTCTTATTTTCTCGATCTTCCTTTACTTCCAATCTGAATTTTTCTAGCATTGTCTCTCTTATTTGTTTCTTCTAGATGCATGCTGTACAGATTTGCACGTAACTTCTTCATAGCCAGCTCTTTATTTTTCAGTTGAGAGCTCTCTTGTTGACATTCAGAAACAACACCTTTTGGAAGATGAACTATCCGGACAGCACTGTCTGTGGTGTTTACATGCTGCCCCCCAGCTCCACTGGCTCACTTAGTGTCAATTCTCAAACCTTTTGGATTAATCACCAGATTCACCTCAGTAGGTTGGGGTAATATTGCTACAGTCACGGTGCTAGTATGGATACAAACTCGCTTTTCTGTCTTTGGCACCCTTTGTACTCTGTGCACACCTCCTTCAAACTTCATATGCTTATAGGCTTCTGAACCCCCAATGCTGGCAGATGCATGTCTAAGGCCACCTATTTCACTTGGAAAATATTCCAGGGTTTCAAAATGCCATCTTTTAAATGCAGCATATCACTGATACATATCAAACATCTCTGAAGTAAACAGCATTGCCTCCTGACCTCCAAATCCTGCAATTACTTCCAGGATCAAATCATTTTCATCTGTTTCTTCTGATGTTTCATCTGAGTTATTTCTTTTTGACACAAGGTTATTTCATTCTCTGCAAGTTTCCTTGAATCTTTATTTTCATTGTGCAGCAAGTGCTTGGTCTTTCGCAGCTCCTGCTCCTTCTCGTTCAGCAGTTTGACTATCACCACCAACTTGGGCCTCCTGACCTTCAAATGAGCTTCGATCCCGCCTGGCGCTCGAGGAAGGTCCGCAAGGGTCCGCCCTGGGCGAACAGCTCCTCCAGCGGCCGGCTATCACCGCTCAGGGGCCAGCGGGCTGCACCAACAGCCCCGCGGAGCCACAGCAACCAGGCAGCACACCACAGAAGACTGGACTGCATCGGTAAAACGAGACCACCATGTCTGCCTTTAAAATACTTAAAAGTTTCATTCCCCCCGTATCATCTTTTCCTTGGGCCAAATACCCCACTTTTTTCCAGTTTTTTTTTTTTCCTATAAAGTGGTGTCAAGACTCAACTCTTTTCTAAAGGTTCTGCGACTGATGAATGTCCCTTCGTGTGACATCAGGAATGACAGGATAAGGACAGGATGGACCAAGACTCTGATGCTTCCCACTCTAAGCACAGCCTCTCTTAATACAGCCTGAGAGCTGTGTTTTCTTGAAACCCAGCTCATATGGTTGATTCACAATGACTTTACTGACATTTAAAATCACTTGGACTTCAATGCATGCCATTTCTAAGATCCTCCCCCTCCGATACTTGTGCAATCACATTTCTGGACACAAATATAAGACTTTGCACTTTAAAGATCTGAATTCAGTCTTAAACTCTGCCCCTTCGAGTGTGTAGGAAAAAGGATTTAAGGTAATTATTCAGAAATTGTGCTCAGTAAATATACTTAAATGTTCTAATATTCCAGCTAAACTACTCTAGGGTCTCACTCTGTCACCCAGGCTGGAGTGCAGTGACACTATCATGTGTCTCACTGCAACCTCTGCTTCCCAGGCTCAAGTGATCATCCCACCTCAACCTCCCAAGTAGCTGGGACTACACATACACAATACCACACCCAGCTTTTTATTTGTACAGAGGGGGTTTTGCCATGTTGTCCAGGCTGGTCTCGAACTCCTGGACTTAAGCAATTCATCCACCTCAACTTCCCAAAAGTGCTGGGATTACAGGGGTGACCCACTACATTTAGCCACTACTCTAGATATCTACTAAGTATGCGGGGTGGGGTGGGGGGAGAAAAAAGATCCAGTAGTGCACAGCTAAAGCCAACAGATTTATATTTGGTACTGCAAATAGACAGACCTAAATTCTGAAAGAGTCCTGACCTCAAAATCAAAAGAATCTTCAAATTAAGAAACCAAATTTGTTTTGTAAAGCCAAACTGTAGAAGAGAGTATAGAAACTGTTAGCCCTAATACCTACTGGTTGGCTAACTTAGTCACACAATACCATTCTCCTTTGTCCACTTCCTACTAGAGAGATAAGAATGCCACAGTGGCTTTGCAGGGCCTGCTTATGGCTAGGACTTGCCTCATGACTCAGTCCTGGCCAACAAGACCTAAGGGAAAGTTGGCGAGGGGCCTCTGGGGACTCTTTGCTTCCTACAAAGGAGCAGGGTAAGAGAAGAAGCCCCTGGCACCATTCCTTACCCCTTCTTCTTGCCTTGAATGAAGACCCAATGTCTGGAACTGTAAGCAACCATCAGGCAAATGTGAGAATAATGAGGATAAACTGAAAATACTAAGGATAGCAGAATAGAATAGAAAAAACCTTATATTGTTATGCTGTCAGAACCCACCATGAAACCACCTACCTCTCAATTTCTTGTGAAGTTAATTATAAATGCCTTTATGGTTTAAGCCACAGTAAGTAACTCCATTAATGTCTATATAAAATAATTCCTGATAAATCTAGTTCCAAATCAACAATCCTATCCCCTCCAACCTCAGGCTTAAGAATGCAGTATGTGTATTACAATTCAATGAATTTGTCTTAAATACAAAAATAAGCTGCAGATTACTTGTATAACCAGTGAAACTGTTGGACCAACTCTTCAAATAAAGTATAATTTGAAAAAAAAAAAAACCCAAAAACTCAGTACAATTTTATGTCTGTGCTGCAAATAATATTCAACATTCTCTTGTTTCATTTTCTCCAGCCCTTTATATGAAATTACTTTTTCCATAATTCTC
Organism: Callithrix jacchus; assembly: GCF_049354715.1. Taxonomy (NCBI): domain Eukaryota; kingdom Metazoa; phylum Chordata; class Mammalia; order Primates; family Cebidae; genus Callithrix; species Callithrix jacchus. The sequence goes on from NC_133515.1 coordinate 91,077,095, forward strand.
TGCTGAAGAGGCTCTGCAACGTTTTCAACCCATTTTTTATGTAACATCTCTTTTCTTCTTTCCTTAGAAGTATCCAGATGCTGAAAATATGTATCCAATCTCTAGTGAAGTGATACAAACAAGGAAAATAAATTATTAAAAAATTGTTTCACTTATTGTCATTTGAGTAAGGGGGAAAAAAACCTCTTGATCCCACTACTAAGCTCCCAGCCACATTCAGATTGCAAAGTCCCAGTAGAAAATAACTGAATCAAGTGCAGGAAGAGAAGCTGAGAACACAGAGTGGAAGAATTCATATAAAGTTCTAAACCACAACTGTGCCTTCAGATTAAACCGCATCCAACTCATGAATCAGATTAAGCTACTGCTAACTCATTAAACTCTTGTTTCTTTTTCAGGATTTCCAAGAATTCCCTGGTCACCCATTCTGTGTCTAGCCTTCACCATGAGGAAAGTCTGTGACAAAATTTGTAGAGTAGAAAGAGCACTAGACATTCTTTGATACCGCTCTCTGGCCTGTAAAAGACAGGTAATCCCACCTACCTCTCTGGATGCTTAAATGGAAATTTATGTGCACTTTCTTTATAAATTGTAAATTACAGTTCAAATGTCAAAGTTTTCTTCTTTTTTCGTTTAAAAGACAGGGTCTCACTCTGTCACCCAGGCTGGAGTATAGTGGTATGATCACAGTTCACTACAGCCTCAACCTCTTGGGCTCAAGCCATCCTCTTGCCTCAGCCTCCTGAATAGCTGGGACTACAGGTGTGCCACCATGCCTGGCTAATTTTTTTAATTTTCTGTAGTGACAGGGCCTCACTATGTTGCCCTGGCTGGTCTCAAACTCTCAAACTCCTGGTTTCAAGCAATGCTCTTGCATCAGCCTCCCAAAGTATTATTATAACTCTGCCTCTCTCATTGAAATTAAATACCCCTTAAGCTAATTTCACAGTGACTATCAGTTATTGATTGATCATAACCCTTAAAAGCTTATTTTGTTTCTAGTAGTTTTACGTATGCCCACTGCAATGTGGGAACATAAAGAAGCAAGTGTGGGTAGGAAGGAATTTCTATTCAGTCCCAGGATGAAGAGAAGGAGCAATTAGAACAATTTCTCAGATCCCTTCAGGACAGATCCAAGTGGGATTAGGGACCTCTTAGTGATCCTGCAAGAAGGGGGGAATGACCTCAGATCCATGTAGCACAAACAATTCGAGGATCCTCATTCTCCCTGCAAAATGAGTCTCTTGGATCACAGTAACAAACTCTTGGCCATGTTGTTCTGCACACTCTTGCTCCCCTAGAACACTCTTAGAATGTAGTATGGAGACAACTCTTACCTTCACAACAGAATTTTCTCGAAATAATATTGCATGTACTGCTTCATCAATGTCTTCTCTAGCTAATACCTACAATTATAGAATTGAACATTAGGATGCAAATCCTGAAGAAACAAACTATAATGACAAAACTCAGTGTACTTTACCCAATAGTTTTGGTATAAATCTTGAGGCTTATTCTGTAACATACAAATACTGAAAATTTCTAAACCCATTCTCCATGAACCCATCAACCAGGCTCAAGAGTGCCTAACTCAGAGTCAATGTTTCATTTAAAAATCCCTACTCATTTTCAGCACCCCCCAGACTATTTTAAAACCAACCCCTGATAGAATATCATTAAATTATGTTTTAAAGCACTAAGCAGCTTACTGAAAGGATCCTCTATAAAGTGAATCCTCTTTTTGGGCATTCAGTAGGTGTTTTTTGTTCGTTTCTTGAGGCAAAGTCTGGCTCTGTCACCAAGGCTAGGGGGCAGTGGTAAGATCTCAACTCACTGGAATCTCCCCACCCCCAGGGTTCAAGTAATTCTTCAGCCTCCCAAGTAGCTGGGATTACAGGCATGTGACACCACACCTGGCTAATTTATGTATTTTTAGTAGAGACAGGGTTTCACCATGTTGACCAGGCTGCTGTCAAACTCCTGACCTCAAGTGATCAGCCCACTTTGGCCTCCCAAAGTGTTGAGAATCAGGCATGAGCCACTGTACCCAGCCAGTAGTTGTGTTTTGAAGGGCTCTTGAAGTCTCCTACCTTTTGCTAGATCTCTTCATAAGTCAAAAACCACAGAAAGTTTGATTTAGTTCAACTGGTCCAGAGTCTCAGAGCTAATTAGTGGGAGCTCATGGCCTCCAACTGATACCATCCACATCTAGGCACCTGCTGTTTCCATTATGAGTGTGGGTAAAGCTGATGCATTTTAATCCCCATTTTAGGGCTTTTTCAATTGGATCATTACGAACTGATCTCTAGTTTTTATTCTTATAGGACTAAGTACAAACAAATGAAAAGGCAATAAAAATCCAGTATCTGGAAGAGATAATACTATTACAAAAATTATCACTGATGAAAAATGATACAGGTTCTTAGAACTGTTATTCGATCTCTGATTCTTCTTTCTGTTCTGTCACACTGAATGCATCAAAATAAACTAAACCCCAAACTCAAATACCAAATCTGTGAATAAGAGAAATCTCAAAAAGGAAAAGTTGTTCTTTTTACCCTTATATTAAATAGCTTCACATGAGATCTAAAAATGGCATTCCAATAGCTACCCAGGTCTTCTCTAAAACAAAGCTTTCTTTGTAATATAAACAGGATCTTGCTTTAAAGCCTTCTCAGACTTATTTTAAGATGACAGGCCAGGCAGGGTGGCTCATGCCTGTAATCTGAAGGGCTTTGAAGGTCAAGGCAGGAGCATTACTTGAGCCCAGGAATTTGAGGTTACAGTGAGCTGGGTCACTGCACTCCAGCCTGGGTAACAGCAAGACCCTATCTCTAAAATAATTTTAATTAAAAAGATGGCAACTAAAAAAATATGTAAAACAATTAAACATGTACCCTGACACTACAATATACATTTAGAATCGATCAGTTTATTTGGAGAAGTAGAAACATGTTAACAAGCATCTTGGGAAGTCACCTTTTTAAAGAACATCCTAGTAAGACTGTTAGCAAATGTTACGTACACTCTCAAGTCAGATTCCCAAGTAATCTCTTTTTGTTTAAAGAAATTAAACAGTTTTTGTCTTTGATGGCTCTTCTTTGTGATTTTGCCAGAAAACATAAGGAAAAGGTCATGATTTGCGGCAGCACTTCCGAAATCCAGCACACACAAAAAACTAAGCTTCTCAACTACTCTGACCTCCACTAGGGCAATGGGGGAAAAATAAAAGATACTTCCAGGTAAAAATAAAAGATACTTCCAAGAGTTTTTCACAGTGAGGTAAATCACAGAATGATACAAAATAATGAAACTTTATGAGAAAATCATTACCAGACCCCGAAGTATGCGGAATTGACTGGCAAGCCCAGACGCGGCTTTTCCTGCAGGGGAGCTGGGGTTGCTGCCTTCAACCGCCCGCCCGCCCAGCTGATGCGCCGGCCCCAGCCGGTGTTAACATTTCCTGACAGTCTTACTAGGATGTTCTTTAAAAAGGTGACTTCCCAAGATGCTTGTCAACATGTTTCTACTTCTCCAAATAAACTGATCGATTCTAAATGTATATTGTAGTGTCAGGGTACATGTTTAATTGTTTTACATACTTTTTTAGTGTAATGAACTGGGAACACTCTAGACCGCACTCTCGGAGCCCGGAGCATTTCCCTTCAACGCCAGGCACTGTCCCAGTCCTGAGAACAGAAGCGTGATTAAGATAAACAGTTCCCAAACTCGAGGGGTCCCACCGCCAAAACGACGTCTCAACACGCCTGGTTATTTCACCTCCATTAAAGAAACGAACTCAGGCTCTGGACATTCTCTTAATTTTTCTGGCCTGAAATGTTCATCATAACTCGAAGTTTTGGGGGCAGCCATGGACAGAAGAATCCCTGAAGGGAGAAAAGGTAAACTGAGGCTGAGGAAGCCAGTTACCGTTGAGAGCCAGGCCTGGGGGCTCGGGGCCGTTCGAATTCCGCTCGGCCCCTTTCTAGCTGAGCCGTCACCCAACAAACCGGGATCCTCGGCGCCCCGGGCGCTTCAACAGCGCCGGCTACTCGGGCCCGTGTAGTCCTCGGGCCAAAGCGGGTCCTTCCCCCGGGCCGCGCCGCTCTGGCCGTGGCCACGGCCCTCCCTGGGCTCCGCGACCCCCAGGCCCGCAGGCCTCCCCCGGCCCCACCTCAGGCCAGCTCCGGGGGTAGTCGCAGGCCCCGCGGCTCCGTCCGGGTGTGGCTCCCCAGCGGCCGCGTCCAGGAGCTGCTGCGAAAGAAGGAGCCCTTGGGCCCGTGCGTTGGGGGCGCATGCGCCGCACAGGCCCCAGGTTGCGACCACGAAGCCAGCTGGACCGTGACGCTGATGATGTCCGGGGAAAGGGAAGGCGCCATTTCATTTCACAGCAAATGGAAACGCGGTAATGAAGCCTAGAGCCTGGCCCTCGGGGCGCCCTCCCCTCGCGGCGCCGGCGGGCAGACAGACGGGCCTTCAACCACCAAGACCCCCACCGCCATTCTGGACTTTCACAGAGGCATGTACATTAATAGTAAAGAGAATTTACCATTTACCTGTAAGATTGAGGGCGACAACGTAAGAGAGGAATGGTTTTTAGCTCCGCGTCTGGCGTCTTACCCGCTCCCACTGAAGGGCGAAGGTGCCACAGGTGGACCTGGTTTGGATTCTGATGTGAAGAAACCGACTTCAAACCATGTGGGCCAATCAGGAAAATACGAAACACTACGTATTTAGTGATATCTAGGAATTGTTAATAGCTTAAGGTACAGTATCACAACCAAGATTTGACATTGGTGCTATCAAGATACAGGATATTAACACCACTACAAGGATTACTCTGTTTTCAGCCAATGTTTTTTTCAAGTTTTTTTTTTTTTAAGTCCTGCCTGTTTCTCTCGTCCTTTGGGATTCTGATGACATGAATATTATTATAGCCCGTAAGCCTCTGTTCTTCTCCCCCACCTCCTGCCCTCAGTCTATTTTCTTATTTTTTTCAGATTGGGTCATATCTATTGTTCTGTCTTCCAGCTCATGGATTATTTCCTCCATCTTCTCCATTCTACTGTTGAGCTTATCTGCTGAGCTTTTTATTTTGGTTATTGTAATTTTTAGTTCTACGATTTTCGTTTGGTTCTTTTTTATATCTCCTGTTTGCTCAGAGTTAATTTTTCATTTGTTTCAAGTGTATTCATATTTGCTCATTGAAGCATTTTTCTCATAGCAACTTTAAAAGTCTTTGTGGGCTTATTCTAACTCTTTGTCATCTCAGTGTTGGTCTCTATTGATTGTCTTTTTCATTCATTTCAAATCTTCCTGGTTCTTGGTATGATTATCTTTTATTGAAGTCTGAATATTTTCAGTTTATATTATGAGATTCTGAACCTTACTTAAGCTTTCTGTTTTAGCTGGCTTTCTCCAACACCAATCTAACATGGTGAATGAGGTTACCATATCATTACAGCCAGGTGGAGATAGGAATCCAGGTACCCCAGCTGGCCTTTATTGATACTTGAGGGGCCAGAGTTCCTTATAACTGCTGTGTAGACCATGATTTAGAGATTCTATTCAGGCTGAGGGCCCATTCAGCAAATTAGTTCCTTATATGGAATAATCTTCTCGAGAAAAGGAGCTGAATCTATCTTACCTTTACATGTTTCTCATAACATAGGACCATCCATGACTGACCCAAATAGCAGGCAAACAGAAAATTGCTGTTGAGTAAACCACGCAGAAAGGTATAATACACTGATGGCTTAAACTACACTAAGTATAAGCAAAAGGCGATTCAAAATAGGATTTATAATTTCTACCTAGCTGCTTCCTTACTTCATTTGAAAACAAAAGTTTCCCTGATTGGTTACTGAATCAAATTATTTCAATTTCATATGATCTAGAAGCTTATCTGAGCATTTGTCTGTTTACTTGATGTTCCCTGGCAATGGCTTTTTTATGTGGTGGAAATAAAAATTCTCCTTTCAATAGGCAGCGCTTCACTGAGTCTTTACCCAGGCTCTTGCTGCAGGCCCTGTATCTCTTTCTATATACTACAACTAAGTCAGTTAATCTCACAGTATTAAAATCTTTGGTTTACTATCTGTTTCTCCCACTAACTTTAGGGCAGAGGGCCTATGTCTGCTCATCTTTATATCACCAGAACCTAGTAGAGCATCTGGTAAAAATAGGCACTTAAATACTTACTAAGTGAATGATGAATAAATAAATGATTGAGACATAATCCCCACATCTACATGAAATGAAATTTCAATGTCAACATATTAAAAAAAACATTTAAAACACTGAACACTCGTTTACCAAGAGAGCATCAAACCTTTTGAAGCTTTGCAGTAGGCCCCTGGTTGCCATTTTGGCCTGGCTAGTATTTTTAGTCATTTATAACTGTAACAGAAAAAAGCATTTCTATCCAAAAAGTCTCTTTAAATAAAAAAATCTATGCCAGTCATGGTGGCTCATGCATGTAATCCCAGCACTTTTCGAGGCCAAGATGGGAGGATCGCTTGAGGCCAGGTGTTCAAGACCAGCCTGGGCAACACAATGGGACCTCGTCTCTACAGAGAGTTTAAAAATTTGCTGGGCATGGTGACATGCACCTGTAGTCCCAGCTACTCAGGTAGCTGAGGCAGGAGGATCACTTAAGCCCGGGAGGTTGAGGCTGAAGTGAGCCATGCTTGCATCACTGCACTCCAGTTGGGAGACAGAAGAACACCTTGTCTCAGAAAACAAAAATCCCAGTGTTTGTGAAGTGTATATATTAACCTTAACCACAAGAACAAAAATTTTTTTTTAGACGGAGTCTCGCTCTGTCGCCAGGCTGGAGTGCAGTGGCGCGATCTCGGCTCACTGCAACCTCCGCCTCCTGGGTTCAAGCAGTTCTCCTGCCTCAGCCTCTTGAGTAGCTGGGATTACAGGTGCATGCCACCACACCCGGCTAATTTTTGTGTTTTTAGTAGAGACGAGGTGTCTTCATCTTGGCCAGGCTGGTCTCTATCTCTTGACCTCATGATCCACCTGCCTTGGCCTCCCAAAGTGCTGGGATTATAGGCATGAGCCACGGCACCGAGCCCTAGATTTTTAAAGTGTGAAATAGATTTAGGCTGCCTTTTATAAAGAAACCTTTGGAAATTTCTAAACTTACCTGAACAGAGGAATGGCTATGGAAAAGGCATTAATGACTGATTGATTCATGGAACAACTGATTTACCAAAACTTTTCTCCTTCTAGATAAAGTCAAGGTGCAGTAACAATATCCCTGTAGTAATGCTGATGTGATTTCTAGAAGTCTGTTTTAACTGATGAGGTAATATAAAAGGAAAAAAAATGCCAGAACTAGAGTATTATAAAATCCTTCAGGGTCTCCCCATAAATTCCAACCCCCTTACCATGACTGTAAGATTCCTGCCTGGCTTTTCAGGCTCAGCTTTCTTCAGTGATTCCTGCCTTCCTTGCTTCACATGGTGGATTAGTGATGCCTGCATGGTCCCATCTCTCTGGCAAATCCCTGACTCCACTCACAGAGGTAGACTTTTTTTTTTTTTTTTTTTTTTTTTTGAGATGGATTCTTACTCTATTGCCCAGGCTGGAATGCAGTGGTGTCAGCTCACTGCAACCTCCACCTCCCAGGTTCAAGTGATTCTCCTGCCCCAGCCTCCGGAGTGGCTGGGATTATAGGCACTCACCACAACACCTGGCTAAAATTTTTGTATTTTCAGTAGAGAGGGGTTTTGCCATGTTGGCCAGGCTGGTCTCGAACTCCTAACCTCAGGTGATCCACCCGCCTCAGCCTCCCAAAGTGCTCAGATGACAGGGGTGAGCCACCACACCCAGCCAGAGGTGGGAGGACTTGATGGCAGTGCCTCCCTACATGACCCTGTTCTTGGCTGTGGCTAATTGGTCCAGGAATGCACAGCTGACCCAACTCTAAGATCAGATTCTCCTAGCTTTCTTCTAAGATTACAGACTTCTAACAAAAACGGACACTCGGAAAGGTGTGAGTCACATTCATGACAACAGCCTAGAAGGGCCTGAGATGTGTGCTGCTCAGGGGCCAGTGCTATCAAGGTTCCTGCCCTTCCTGTGGAGTTCAATTTTTTCTCAGGGTTCCATAAGATGCTTTGGCACTCTTCCAATGGATTCTTTTTTTAAAAAAATCCCAACCACTAGACCACCAGGGACTGATGGATTCCATTTGTGCTTATTTTAGCTCTGGTTAGCTTGTTACTTACAACACAAAGGATCTTACATACAGAAATAGTACAAGGCTTCAGAGGAAATGTGAGGTATTTGGAGTTGGTATTCATCTCAAAATGCAAGGAAAGGAAAGGCATCTACTCTTCACCATGTGGAATGGGCAACTATACTTGTGATACGATATCTGGGATTTGCTTCAAAGTCATCCAGTTAGGGTCAAGAAGCAGGTATGCATATACACAAAGCAAGACTGGCCATGAGGTAATCAGTATTGAAGCTGGATTTCAGATACGTAAGGATTCATTATATAATTATCACTATTTTTCTATTGTTCTCTGAAATTGTTCATAGTATAAAGTTTTTAAAAATCTAGTTTTCAGCCGGGTGCAATGGCTCACGCTTGTAATCCTAGCACTTTGGGAGGCTGAGGCGGGTGGACCGCTTGAGCCCAGGAGTTTGAGATCAACTTGGGCAACGTGGTGAAATCCTATCTCTACAAAAAGTAACTAGGCATGATGGTGTGCACCTGTAGTCCTAGATGCTCAGGAGGCTGAAAGGCAAGGAGCTTGAGCCTGGGAGGTCCAGCCTGCAGTGAGCCGTGATCATGCCACTGCACTACACCCTGGGCAACAGAACGAGCCTGTTTCAAAAAAAAAAAAAAAATCTAGTTTCACTTAGAACCATATGTTGATTGGGGGTGAGACATTGGAATACTGGATAACTGTCATGGTAGAATAATTTAAGGAGGATGAGAAATATGGAATGACAGAAAAATGGATAATTTAAAGTAAGACAATATAAAGCTCAGATGCTAGAATGTGCAAGGCATTAAAATATAGGGCCACCATTTTTAATAAATCTTACTCTGTCTGTGGCCCTCAAGTTCATAAATTGATTCTGTAGGTTGCTGAATTGCAACTCCAGTTGGATTAATATTGCATCCAATCTTTTATACGAAATCCAGGGCATTGACTAGGAAAGAGGGGGATCTTGGAGAACAGACAGAACTGAAGAAGTCAGACTCCCCCAAGTCCTTTTAAAAACGTTACCATGGCGTCCCTTTGCCTAAAGAAAACAGAATTCCACTCTCCTGTGCTCTGTGTCCTACCATGTCTTCCTGTGACCAGGATTCAAACTCAACATGAGCCAGAGGGCAATGTTTAGAATCAGAATCAGCAAGCAAGTAATTATACTCTAAATGATTTTTTTTTTGTTTTTGAGACCAAGTCTTCTCTGTCACCCAGGCTGGAGTGCAGTGGTACAATCTCAACTCACTACAGTCTCCACCTCCAGGGTTCAAGCAATTCTCATGCCTCAACCTCCCAAGTAGTTGGGATTACAGGTGTGCACCATCACATCTGGCTAATTTTTGTATTTTTTAGTAGAAACAGGGTTTTGCCATGTTGGCCAGGTTTGTCTTGAACTCCTGAACTCAACTGATCCACCTGCCTCGTCCTCCCCAAAGTGCTGGGATTACAGGCGTTAGCCACCTCACCTGGCCAATCCCAAGTGAATTTTTAAATTTTCTGTAAAGAATGTCAGAGAAACCCAGGAAGGATATGCGGATATGGCCATGAAGGGTGCATGACCAAAGGTAGCATACCTTGTTTAGGAACAAACCAAATAAATGAAGATGGACACTGAGTAAGGTAGCTATAATTATTTTTATTGGTTCATTCGGCAATATTTCTTAACTTCTGGGGAAAATACATGGTATTGCCATTTCTTAATTATCACAGACACTGAACTTAAAAATTAAAGGAAGTTTGTTGCACATGCTTTTTTTAGAGACACGACAATTCTTGAGTGCCTTCCTTGGCCTTCACCCGGATTCCCGCAAGCAGACAACTTCCTCTGAAGCAGCCTTATTTTGTGTATCCTTTCACCAATCAAGGATCAGGGTGTGTGCTCCTTGGTTGCTAAAACCTTTTGAAGGTGACAAAAGGGAAGAGTTGAGTGTGGTATAGGGATGAGGGGCTTGCAAGAGCAGAAAGAATTCCCCAGCTAAGCTAAGCTGATCCCCCTGGAAGCCTGTCCTGCCAGAGCCAGCTGACTCATTTCACAGGCAGGGTCTCCCCCAAGCCTCTTGCCTCAGCCTTTCCTTGCACTGTCTGGATTCAGAAACACTTAGAGATTTAGGGATATGGCCAAATAGATGGGGTGGATCACTGATGTGTGATATGATTTGAGGGAACGCCTGTGGTCCCAGCTTTCAGATGGCAACATGTTGGAGTACTATTCCACTAGGATTGTTGTGATTTAGAAAATACTAGGTTCCTTTCTTCCCTTTTCTCTATAACCTCTAAATCTCTATTCTGTGTCTCACTATCAGCTGATGATCTCACTTCATTGAGAAAATGAGTAAACAGAAGGAAACAATCTTCCTTTGCAAAATCCACTGAGCTACTTTGACATACACCCATGTACGCAGCCTTCCCACTTCATACAATGGATAGTGTCCTGTCCACCTGAGTCCAGGGTGCTGCCTCCTCACCTGCGGAAGGACTCTGCCCTTCTATTATGCCCCTCTCTCTCCAGCATCATCAAATCTCCCTCTCTACAGGAGCATTGCCATCAGGAAACATACATGTTATAATATCCATATAGCTGATAAAAATGTTCCCTTGCCTTACCCTGTCCAGCCACTTTATAGCAAAACCCCACAAAAGCATTGCTTATTCTGTCGCCACAGCCTCACCCCATCACTCCTGAACCCACTCTAATCAAGCTTTCCTTCCAGCTGCTCCACTTAACCTCTCTGATGAAAATCAGCGGTTATGCATACATCTCCCCAGTCCTCATTTTACCTCCCTCTCAGCAGCATTGCCACATGGCTGAGTGCCCTCTTTTCTGAAACTCTCTTCTACTGGGCCTCTGCAGCAGCACACACTTCTGCTTTTCTTCCTTCCATACCAGCCTCTCACTCCCTGCATGTTCCTTCACCAGCTCTGCCTCCTTGCCCCAACCTCTAAATCTTGGCATTCCGCAGGACTCGCCTTCAGCCCTATTCTCGTTGACACCCCCAGGTGATCACATGATTTCAAGCAGCATTTATATGAGGATGACCCTCAAACACCTATCTCCACCCCCAGTCTCCCATGAATTCCAGACCTGTACATCCACCTGCCTACTGCATATCTCCTCTTGGGTATGGGATGGGCATATACAAAGATACTGAAATTGATCTAATTTTAGTCGCAGTATCTCTTGAGGTGATAGAGGCTATGTTCCTAAGAATGAAGTAGTGGCAGTTCCATCAGTTGCTTAGAGCCAGAGACAGTCCTAAGCAAACAGCTGGAAAAGAAATCATCCAGTGAGAAATTGAGCAATAGGAATTTTCTTTGAAAATCACTTGGAAGTGCCCCATGAGAGAAACCATTAGCTTCAAACCCCTGCCCAGCCCAGAGACTGCCTTCAACTAAAACAGATGAACATAAAATAGCTAAGAACTTTCCTGCCCATCCATTTCTTCTCTTTCCTCCCTCCCACTATGGACTCTGAGGAGATTAGAAATCACAGTGGCAAGAAACAGGGGTAAAGAATAGGACAGTAACAAGGGAAATGGAGAAGACATTTACCTCCCTTTTCTTTCTTGTAGTTCCAGCCTCAGCAGCCCCAAACCGGAGGAAGGGGACCTTAAATGAAGATTGAAGCATTGGTCATTAAATTATACCAGACTGACCATGTTAGTTACTGAACAGACTGTCTTCATAACCAGAGGCTTTTTATTATCTGAGAATGCCCAGGGCAGGGGAAAAGCTAATCCCAACAGAACAGGCTTAAATGGACAGTGAGAGGAAGAGTTCAGTTGCTGGAAAATCACACTCTACAGATCCTCCTCCTGTGTTGTAATGATTGCAATGGAATCAGCCCCAAACACGATTATTCCTCGCTTCTGTGCTTCTCTCCCTGCAAACTTGCTTTCCTCCCAGACCTCCCTATGTCAGTGACTAGGACCACAATCCATCCTGGCCCTTCCACACTGATTTCTTGCTTTCACCCACTTCCACACATGAATGAGCTCTGCCAGCTCCTCTCAACCTGTGCTGGAGTCTGGAACGCTCACTGCCTGATGGCCCTGCCTCGGCTCCAGCATCCACAGTTGTCTGTGCAACAGCCATGTTCTTCTTTGTAAAATGCAGATTAGATATTATTTCTCCCCTACCCCAAACCTCCACCTAGCTTCCCCTTACACTTTGGATTTTATTCTAACTCCCTCTCCAGACCTGTAACCCCCACCCACCTGGCTCCTGCCTCTGCTCCAGCCTCACCTCCCACCCTATCTCGGCACTCACCATCTTCAGCCTCCCACGTTTTCTTGCTGTTTCCTGAACACACCAGCCTCGCTCCCATCTCAGGCTCTTGCCTGGGCCCATCCATCTGCACAACACTCTTCCCCCAGGTCTCTGCATGTCTCACTCCCTGGGAGCCTCAGGCTGCTGCACAAACATCATCTCAGAGGGTAAATCTCCTCTGACTTCTCCACCTAAAACAGTCCCCCTCATTCGTCCTCACCCTCTCTACCTGCTCTGTTTTCCTCAATTCACTTATTACTAACTCACATGATGTTATGTGATTATGTGGTTGACTATGGTCTATTTCCCGGTCAAAAGGTAAGCTCCAGGAAATTGGAGCTGTCTGTTTTGTTTCCCACCGTGTCTCCAGCCCCTCAAACGCTGCCTGGCTCAGAGTTGGCATGTGTTAACATTTTGAGGAAGCAAGCAAATAAGCACATGGGAGGATACCAAAACATGGCAGTAAATGGAGCTAAAAACACAAAAGAAAAGGTAAATGCATTTTCATGGGTAAAAAAAGTAGCACCCTTACCCTTTAGAGATAGGAGTGGGGAAATAGTCAGAAAGGAAGATGGCAAGACTGAAGGATTCTCAGAAGACAGGACATTCACGTGCTGGTTTCTAACTGGGAGTGGGGAGGAAGGCTGTGACTCTAGAATACATGCCTAAAAGGCTGACCGGATGGGAGAACTGGAGGAAGAAGATCCACTTAGACCCAAGAAGGGTAGGCTGGGCTAGTGCAGACAAATGGCCACCAAGTTTAACTATCCTTACCCTAGGATGAGAAATCTGTGCTCTGTAAACACCTACATTTCTTTTTTCTTTCTTTCTTTCTTTTTTGATACAGAGTTTTGCTCTTGTTGCCCAGGCTGGAGTGCAATGGTGCGATCTCGGCTCACCGCAACCTCCACCTCCCGGGCTCAAGTGATTCTCCTGCCTCAGCCTCCCGAGTAGCTGAGATTACAGGCATGTGTCACCACACCAGGCTAACGTCGTATTTTTGGTAGAGATGGGGTTTCTCCATGTTGGTCAGGCTGGTCTTGAACTCCTGACCTCAGGTGATTCACCTGCCTTGGCCTCCCAAAGTGCTGAGATTACAGGTGCAAGCCATGGCACCTGGCCCAATACCTATATTTCTTAAACTTTACATTTTAAATGTTGGGACTTTTTTTCTTCATTTACTGCATATTTTATTTTCATTATGTTGGACTGGCAGAGGAAGGAGTCATGCACCAGGGTATACAGTTATCCTCTTGCATGGTCATTCAGACAGAACCAAGAATCCAGGTTCTAAATGTCTTTAGGTTCAGAATCTAGATCAGGGTCAGAAGAGGTTGACGGCTGCTGCTAGGGGCTGGGGACTGCACAGACAACGGCAGGCAATAGGCACGGAGCTTACTGTGGAGGGCTCTTGTCTGACACCCAAGAATCCTTCTTGGAGAATACGTAGGGGACCAATAGTAGAGCCTCAGAGCAGATGGGGGCTGATACTCAGGAGTTGGGGGAAGAATCATGTCTGCACAGAGAGGACCTGAAAAGGCATCATCCTTTTATCTGTATCCCAGAAAGCTGTGTAGGGCCTCTCTGTAAGGATAGGGCCAGGGCTGCTCCTTGGCCTCATTAGGAGTCCAGTATGAGCCCTGCAAACTTGTCAGCCGGAGACATCGGTGCCAGCTCTTCTTTATGCCCCTCTGCTTGACACACTGGGCAATTCCTCTGAATAATTCATGATTCTTCTTCTCAGCTTTTCAAATGCAAGAAATTCCCATTCATTTAGGAAACTCTGGATCTCCTGGTTACTCTAGGTTTTAATTAACTAGTCTGGGGGTTTTCTGGTTCCCCAGTTTGATTTTCCTCCTTTACTTCCAAGGCTTTCTGGTAATTTTGGTCTCAATCTCACTTTCTCCAATCTTATTCCTGAGTCTTCTCCCAGAATATTTCCACCAGTCACAGGGCCTAATCCAGGGTCCACAGAGAACAAGCCCTCGCTCAGCGCTAATGTGATCAGGAGTCACAAGGTGCCGAGTGAGGGAAGCGCAGGTGCTCCTCTCTGCTGCTGGCAATCTCTCCATATGGGGCTTTCACTTGTTAAATTTTACTACTTTCATTTAGTATTGGTCCTTTTGAAAATGTTCTACCTAACTCGACTGCCTTAAGGGGACCAAAATGTGGGGCCTGGCTTGGCTATGCCAAGTGGTAAATGGTAGAGACAGGGTGGAGATGGCGGAAGGAGAGAGATGGGGAAATCCTGGACAGCGTAGCTCACACACCTGGTGCACTCCCATCACGCGGCTCCACCAGGGGGCCCGGGCAGCTCTCTCTCCGTTCTCTCTGAATAAAGGGCACCTGCCCCTCAGCTGCTTCTAACCTATACCCCACTGCCTCCTCTCTTCCTGGAAGCCTGCAACACAGAGAGGTCCCAGGTGCTCAGGTTTTGGTATCAGCAATTGCCGCCTTATATATTATGAAATGGGACAGCCCCAGCTCTTACCCATCCTGGTCTTCCTCCCGTTCCACCTCCTGGCTGAGGCTCAAGGACGAAAAATGCCCTTCAGAGGTGGCCTCTTTGACACTTGGATTCTTTGCCTCTCGATAACACAACGGTTCTTTTTCTAGACAGGATGACCCTTTGTTTCTGCAGGAAAGAACCAGAAAGGAAGGAATTCTCTTAACTCGCAACTCAACTGTAGCACTTATTTTTATTTAAATTTGAAGTGAGTTATATGGGAATTTATGTACTTTTGTCAAAATAAATGTATTTACTTTTTTTGTGAAAATAAACCCAAATAAATAGTATTGTCTTGCTCTAGTCATAGTTTCATCTGTAACCTCTGTGCTACTGAATCAAGCAGCTTTGGGTCCTTTGGAGTGAATGACCCCCTCACAGGGTTGTCCAGTTTGCCTTCCCTGAGAAGATCTAACTCTGCCAAAGACAAATAAGCCTTTTCCACCCCTGCTGCCAGAATTGGGATGCTTCCCTTATTCACAGAAGAGAATCCAGTCTTCCTCTTTCTTCCAGAAGGAGTCTAGACTTAAGCCTCTAGTCTAAAACATAAGCCCCCATTACTCCCACGATGTGATAGTCTCCTTCACATATGGGTCTTGCTCTGCTAGAAGATGTATTTCAGAACAAAATCTCTCCTTTTATATCATTTATCAAAATTAAATAGCATTAAGATGCTGATTATCCTAAGATCTTACCCAAGCAGGTCTATTTGAGACTCTGGCAATTAGGGATTGCAAAGGAACTTATTATATAAGAATGATTCTTAATTCTATTTTTTCAATCAATCATTCTATCTTTTATGGCCTTCAGCTACCAAGGGAATAGGGCTTAGTTTGGACACTTCCATTTTTCCCTCAATTGTGGCTCCTATTCAAGAGACACCCCAACAAATGATTAAACTACATCTCAAGGACAGTAAGCCCATGTTGGCCAGTGCCCACCCCAGCTATCACCCAGCTCCCAGGCCCTTGGGAGACAATTAGTCATTCTCTGTGCTGGTCATACCAGCATCTCCAAAAACCCTCCAGCTTCTGCCACACTGTATTTATTCAATAAATTCCAAGCTGTTCAGTAAAAGGAAACTACTGCAGCTTACTTTGGGCACTTTTTAGAAACAGAGAATTGAAGGCTGATCTCCTAGAAACAGTCATATAAGCTCACTTTTCTTCCACCTTCCTAGGTTATTTTTTTTATTGTTATCAACAGTTTTAATAAGGTATAATTTATATGCCATAAAATTCACTCATTTTGAGTATACAAGTCAATGGTTTTTAGTATATTTACTGAATTATGCAACCACCACCACAGTCTTATTTTAAAACATTTTCATCAACCCCAAGGCCCCTTGCTCATTAAGTCACTCTCCACTCCCATCCCCAGCCCTAGGCAACTACTATCTACCTTCTGTCTTTATAGATTTGCCTTTTCTGAACATTCTCTACTTAAAAAAAAATACCATAGGCTTTTGTTATTGGCTTCCCTTCACTGTGTACAATGGTTCTGAAGTTCATTTATGTTGCAGCATGTATCAGCATTTCTTTCCTTGTAATTGCCAAGTAATATTCCATTGTATGGATATACCACATCTTGTTTATCCATTCATCAGTTGATAGACATTTGGGTTGCTTCTGCTTTTTTGATTATTCTGAGTAATTATGCTATGAACATCCATGTCCTAGCCTCTATGTGGATATATGTTTTCATTACTCCTGAGTAGAAATCCAGGAATGGAATTACTGGGTCACATAATAATTTAATGTTTAACATCTTGAGAGACTGCCATGCTGTTTTCCAAAGTTGCCGCACCATTTTACATTCCCTCCAGCAATATCTTAGGGACAGCACTACTTTTAACCAGATAGTTACAAGTTACATAATTACGTAGAGACATCTCTTACTTTTAATTCTATAACTAGTTAGCTGAGATGATTCCCCACATTACATGCTTAGTATTTGATAGTATATACCACTTCTCTGTTTATAACATCTTTTCACTCTGGGCACAATATTGTAACAGCTACTACCCACCAAAATCAGTCCCAAACTCCATTTATACTACAATTCAATTTTAAATCTCCTACCCTTTTAGCTTTAGTACAAGTTGTTAACAATTTTTTTTCCATTTCTGCACTTGTTATTTCTGTGTTAGCTACTTGTTCTTTCAGACCAGAAAAGCCTGGGGAATGTTGCCACCTCACCAGACACAGTGGTGGGAGATGCCCGATGTCCTGCCACTATGGAGCCTGGTGTGTGCCTCAGCACTGTCTCAGCAACGTGAAAGGAAGGCAGGGGATGGCAGCACCACCTAGCATCTTAGCAAAAGAAGAGCAAACCTATGGAAGAGCAGACTTACTTGTAAATAACTGCTTTTCCTTCTTCCTGGGATTTCAGAAGAGAAGGAGTTCTTGCCAAGGGTTTCAAATCGAAACTACAGTCGTTAAAATTCACTTTCACCTTTAACCTTTAACAAGATAACAAATATGAGAAGGTTTTTTTGTTCTTTTTTGCTGTTGTTTTTTGAGACAGGATCTCTGTTGCTCAGGTTGCTGTGCAATGGTTGTGATCACAGCTCACTGCAGCCTCAATCTCCTGGGCTTAAGAGATCCCTCCCACTTCAGCCTCCTTCCCAAGTAGCTGGGACTACAGACATGCACCACCATGCCACGGGATTTATTTTTATTTTTTGTAGAGATGGGGTCTTGACATGTTGCGCAGGCTGGTCTCAAACTCCTGGCCTCAAGTGATCCTCCTGCCTTGGCCTCCCAAAGTACTGAGATTATAGGCATGAGCCACCACACCTTGTGGTATGAGAATGTTTTGAAAACAATACTAACTCACATTTATATAGGAATTATTATTATACACTGACTGCTAAATACAGAGACCAAAACATCATTCTCCAAACTGGCATACATTCTTGGATGAAATTAGTCGTTCTAGAGTTTCTGAAACCATGATGGAGATTGATTTACTATTTACAGAGAAGAAAGGATCAGCTTAAAGTTTAAAGTACTCCCTATCCACGAGAGCTTAAACTCCAAAGTAAAAAGAAGCCATAGAGATTGTGTTGTTTATAAGCATTATGTAAAATGCTTTTCTCCAGAGAAAATCCAAACATTCTACTTCCCGATACCTTACCATGGGGTGGCAGACAGGTACCTTAGAGTCCTCCAATCTTGCACCCATGCAAGGATTAACTGGAAGGGTGATACTGGCCCTGTGTAGAATATACATTTTGCTGGCACAAAGAAGACACAGAATGTAGTATAGCAATGTGTGAAATGCTTCAAGAAGAAAAGGATCCAAGCACCAAGATAAGAAAGCACTAAGAGCCTATTGGGAATGAACAAGCATATTGGGGGGAAAAGGAAATTTAAGAAATTAAAATCTTAAACACAGTGAAGAAAGAATTAGCACACTGGAAAATATATACAAAGAAATTACCAAGGGAAATGAAAAATATGAAGAATATATAAAAAGATATTAAGATAATAAGAAGTCCTAATATATCTAATCTGATCCCAGAAGCAGAATGCAAAGAATGAAGAAAAAGCTATGTTTAAAATGATAATTGCTGTATGTTTTCCCGAACTAATGATAAACATGAATACAGACATCCAGGAAGCACAACATATACACCAGTAGGTTAAATAAAAAGAAATCCAGCCAGATGCAGTGGCTCACGCTTGTAATCCCAGGACTTTGGGAGGCTGAGGTGGGCAGATCGCTTGAGTCCAGGAGTTTGAGACCAGCCTGGACAACATGGTGAAACCTCATCTCTACTGAAAATACAAAAATTAGCCAGGTGTGGTGGTACAGGCCTGTAGTTCCATCTACTTGGGGAGGTGAGAAGCAGTGATTGCTTGAGCCCAGGAGGTAGAGGCTGCAATGAGCCAAGATCGCGCTTGTACTCCAGTCTGAGTGACAATCAAAACAACAACAACCAAAAAACAAAACCCATACCTAGACACCGGCAGTGAGAATGCAGGACTCCTAAAGACAAAGAGAAGATCTTAACAGCAGCCACAGAAAAAGGACAAAAAATCAGAATGACAGCAGACTTCTCAAAAACAACAATAGAGGCCAAAAAACAAGAGAATTATGTCTTTAAAACATTAAGAGAAATAAATGTCAACCTAGAATTGTGTGCTCGTCAAATTATCTTTAAAGGTAAACAAAAATTGAATTTTAAAGGCTGAACTTCAGGAAAAGGAAAATGATCCCAGAAATTTGGTATAAAATGGAAGGAGGGACAGGATACATACTAAATTCTTTCCTCTTTATAGCTGTCTCCCATATCTATATCTGCTACATAACTGCAGAGAACTCCTATTGGTAACTTCAGATGGGATATATCCCTTTGGATGTACCCAAACTAGAGATCATTTGTTAAATTAATAAAATTATAAAAAAAGCATTGAGTGATTTAAATCCCAAGAAACTGTTGTTGTTGTTCCTCCTCATTCTTCTATTTTTATCCAAGGTTTTACCTTGGTCTGCTTTCTGTTAGGCTAGCTGACCCTTCTTTGTGTGTCCATAATAATATGCGCATATCGGCATTACTGTGTTTGCCACATTGTAATATAATAATCTGCTTAAATATGTCTTCTCTATTAGATTGTGAACTCTTTAAAGGCAATTACAACTCTATACATGATTATTTGATGGATGAAATAATGTAATAGGATGAATTGTGTGCACCTAGAAAAATATCTTCTAATCCTAATTCCTGGCATCTACAAATGTGACCTTATTTGGAAATAGGATCTTTGCAGGTATTATCAAGTTAAAATGAGGTAATACTGAATTAGGGTGATGGACCCTATCCCACTGACAGGTGTCCTTATCAGAAGAGGGGAATTTGGACACAGACACAGAGAGAAGACAATGTGAAGATGGAGACAGAGACTGCAGAGATAAGGCTATAAACCGAGGAATGCCAAGGACTGCCGCAACCACCAATAGCTAGGAAAGAGACAGGGAGCCTTCAGAGAGAGTGGCCCTACTAATACTTTGATGTTAGCCTTCCAGTCTCCAGCACTGTTGTTTTCAAGCTGCTTGGTTTGTAGTACTTTGTTATGGCAAGCCCAGTAAACTAATACATATGATAACAATTCTCAAAACTTCGAACTCCTCTCTGACTCTTAGTTCTCCCTGGCCTTCCAAATGTAGTCACCAAAATCTAGAATTCCTTTGTGTCATATCATATCAATTTCTTTGTTTCATTCCTCTTGCCACCACCCTGACTAAGGTTCTTATTGCCACAAACGTGGATTCTTATTAAAAAAAAAAATTCTTTAGTGATCAGTACTATCCTATATCCAAACTGTCATATATCTCACATGTCAGATTAAAGTTTCTAAAAACATCATCTCCAGCATCTCACTCCCTCCTCAGCTATCCTGACTCCCCATTCCCTACATGATAAACTCCCAACTCGTTAGCTAGTATTGAAGATTCTTTGCAAAATGGCTACAACCTAGATTCACAGACTTAATTAATGACTGACTGGTCTTCCATTCATTCATTACACAAACAAGTAAACAGGTGCAAACTGCGTGATCCATGAAAAAGTACATGGTGGGACAAAAGAGAGACTACTCTGTGCAGCCTAGTATAAGGAGGTAGTTTGGAATGACTTCAGAGAAGAATTTTTAAAGTGGCATTTTAATGGAGTCTTGGAAACAATGCCCCCCCCCCAAAAAAAGGAGGTTCAGGGAGAAAGCCCAGCTTGTGCAAAGGCACAGATGTATGAAAATACCATTTATTTAGGTAGTTGTGGAAGACCTCGTATTGTTGGAGTACAGAGTAGAAGGTAGAGAAAAATCAGCCCAATCTTATATGTCATACTAAAGAGATCACATTTAACAGAGGGACACAGGAGTCACTAAAGAGATTAAGTTGGGCAGTAACATGACATGCCACATTTCACCCCGGTAGCACCATGCAACATAAGGGAAAGTATGGCACTGTGTTTCAGAATGTAGACTATGGAGTCAGAGACCTGAGTTCAGTTTCTGAGTCTACCACCTTATGGCTATATGGCTATAAATAAGTGGTTTCAACCTGGTGTGTATTGGAATCATCTGAGGATCTTTAAAAAGACTGATTTCTACATACCACCCTCAGAGATTCTGACTTCATTTGTCTAGGGTATGGCTTGGCTGTCTGAGTTTTATTAATTTGTTTATTTATTTAGAGACAGGGTCTCACTCTGTTGCCCAGGCTAGAGTGCAGTGGCATGATCTTGGCTCACTGCATCTCCACCTCCCAAGTTCAAGTGATTTTCCTGCCCCAGTCTCCTGAGTAGCTGGGATTACAGGTGTGCACCACCATGCCCAGCTAATTTTTGTATTTTTAGTAGAGACAGGCTTTTACCATGTTTGCCAGGCTGGTCTCAAGCTCCTGACCTCAGATGATCCACTCATCTTGGCCTCCCAGAGTGCTGGGATTACAGGCATGAGCCACCATGCCCGGCCAGAATTTTTTTCTTAACTTTCCAGGATATTCTGATATAAAGCCAAAGCTAAAAACTACTGCTCTAAAATTGACAAGGTACTTAAGTCATCTGTGTAATACTACTTATCAAATAAAGTTTTTATAAAGATAATACAAAATTAGCACATGTTAAGAAGTGTATAACTCATTCTATTGATCAGCAGATAAAATATTCTCCAAGATAAACCATATAATAGGCCAAAAAACAAGTGTCAGTAAATTTAAGAAAATCAAAATTATATCAAGTACTCTCTCAGACCACAGTGGAATAAAATTGGAAATCGACTCCAAAAGGAACCCTTAAAACCACACAAATACATGGAAATTAAATAACCTGCTCCTGAATCATCATTGGGTCAACAATGAAATCAAGATGGAAATTTAAAAATTCTTTGGACTGAAGGATAATAGTGACACAACCTATTATAATCTTTGGGATTCAGTAAAAGTGGTGTGTAGGGAATCCATGAGCCCTACATGTTGGGTGCCAGAATGCAGGGATCCATGAGCCCCAGGTTGGGTACCAGAATGTAGGGAGCCAGCCCTATGTCACCCATGGGTACCCCGAGTTCAGTGGCGACAAAGGAATGAGAAAAAGACAGATTAAGAGAGACAGTGGGACCAGGGGGCCATCACTTATTACTTTGGAGGAGGCAATGAAGGCTCCAAGCTCTGATCATCCACACTATTTATTGATTACCATCACTTTGATCTATAGGGTAGGGGTGGAGTGATGGTGGGGAGAGGGTGATGGTGGAGTGAATGAGTGAACCAGAACTGGTGTGTCATTCTAAGGACTCATAACAGTGGCAGTTTGGGAGTTTCACAAAACAAGAACATGTAGTTATCTTTAGCCTGTTATCTATGTGGAACACGGGTCTTACAAGGAACCTACAAGTCTGGCTACTTCATAGTGCTACAAAAGGGTTTTACATCCTTATCACAATGTTTTTAGTAACAGAGCCTAGGTCACCCTGCACCAGAACATGAGGCACGGAGAGGCCTTCCTCCTCAGAGGCCTCCTGTGGCCTTCTGCAGTTTGTTATTCCTTGTTTATGTGTTACTCATAACCACTTTATGTAGGCACTCTGTAAGTCCTTTCTCCTTTGCTGCTTTTCCCAACAGTGGTGCTTAAAGGAAAGCCTACATCACAAAGTCTGAAAGAGCACAAATAGACAATGTAAGGCCACACCTCACAGAACTGGAAAAACAAGGACGATATAAATCCAAACCCAGCAGAAGAGAAATAACAAAGATCAGAGCAGAACTAAATGAAATTGAAACAAAAAAATATATGAAAGATGAATAAAACAAAAAGCTAGGAGCAAAAAGAAGTATATGACAGTGTCTGGTACATAGGAGCTCAATAAATAATAAATGTTACAGATTGGATGTAAGAATGGGAATTTGGTTTATGGGAATGTTTAGGAAGGGGCAATTTATTATCATTATTTTTCGAGATAGAGTTTTGCTCTCGTTGCCCAGGCTGGAGTGCAATGGCACAATCTCAGCTCACTGCAACCTCTGCCTCCCAGGTTCAAGCAATTCTCCAGCCTCAGCCTCCAGAGTGGCTGGGATTACAGGTACATGCCATCATGCCCTGGCTAATTTTTTGTATTTTTAGTAGAGATAGGATTTCACCATGTTGGCCAGGTTGGTCTTGAACTCCTGACCTCAGGTGATCCACCCACCCCAGCCTCCCAAAGTGCTGGGATTACAGGTGTGAGCCACCACACCCGGCCAGAAGGGGCAAATTAGAAGCTGATTTAGGAATGGATAGGACAGAACCCAGTGCTGGATTAAGTAAAGGGATAATGAGAGATAAAGAAGAATCCTGATATTTCCTACAATCAGGAACACAAAAAAAGCAAGTTAGATGCATAAGATGACAAGCATGACTTGCTCACTTTTGGGTAGGTTGAGTTTGACTTATGTGTGGAAAATAGACGAATATTTGTGACTGGAACACAGAAGCCACACTCATCTTGCTCCAGTCTCCTCTGTCTCATGAAGACATTCCAGAACTACCGTAGTGGTTAAGCACTTGAGCTTCCTCCCACTTTCAGACTCCTGGTTCCATCAGCACCTTCTGCTTAACAGTATAGGATATGGACCCCAAGTGTTCAGGCTGGAGACTGAAAAGCGGCATCACAATTATCTTCAAAATTTGAAAAACATGTTGGAAAGAAACTGTTCCTCTATAGGGTTAAAAATATCAGCATGGTCTTCAATGACTTCTAGCACACACCTGCTTAGTGTGTAAAGACTAAGATTCAGTAACAGGGCTCGTGTAAAAAGCCAGTCACCCCCAAACATGCCAGCCCCCATCAGGCTAGAGAAGTATGAGGTCACAGAAGAGAATCTGACAATCATCTAAAGAGGATATTTACCTTAGCTTTTCCTTACATTAGTCACCACCAGCACCTTAGTAAGGGTGAAAACAAACAGCATGACTGGAATTCACTGTATACCCATTAATTGCTCACTATAATATTCTAATATTATATTCTAAATATCATCTTCATACATGATCAGAGTTAAACCTATTATAAATAGACTCCTGGTTTGAGTGGACCCTATTTAATGATTAGAGCTAGGACTATGATGCTCAAGTAGAGAAAGAAATAAAGTAACAGCCATTCTTTCAAAATTCTGTCTTAAGGTTTATTTCTGTCTTATGTAACATTTACAATGCCATTTGTGGCCATTTTTTTAAAAATAACAAATGAAATGATTTTAGTTCTGCTTCCATTTAGGATTAGAAAGCATCCTAAAATAGAAATAATGATGCTCTAGAAATAATGGTGCTCTCACCCCAAGGGCAAAAAAAGGTCAGATAATTTACAAAAACCCAACTTTTATTGAGCCCATCAGGTCTCAAGGCAAAGAAGTAAACTAAATTCCAAACAAAGACAAGTCCCTCCCACGAAAGGCAGGACACAAAATCTGTTTCGCATTTGGTAGAACATGAGAGGAAAAGGTGGCTTCCTCTCTTTCTCCTCTCGTGCTCTCATGCTCAGATTAAAAAAAGAAACAAAAATGGTGATTAACTGGACTTCATTAAAATTTAAAATGTGTGCTCTGCAAAAGACATTGTTACTAGAATAAAAAGACAAGCCCATAGACTGGGATAAATTATTTGCAAAATATATACCTGAAAAGGGACTTATATCCAAAATATACAAAGAACTCTTAACTCTCAACAATAAGAAAACAAACAACCCATTTTAAAAATGATCAAATCATCTGAACAACGGACACCTCACCAAAGAAGATATACAGAAGGCAAACAGACACATTAAAATAGCATATGGCAGAGAAGCATATGAAAAGATACTGGGGGTAGAGCAAGATGGCAGAATAGAAGCCCACACCCTTTATTCTCCCCGCTGAAACAACAAATTTGAGGGTCTATCTGCACACAGAAAAGCACCACCACAAGAACGAAAAATCAGGCGAGCAATCACAGTACCTCGTTTTAACTTCATATCACTAAAAGAGGCACTGGGGAGGGCAAGACGGACAGTCTTGAATCACTGATGCCACCCCTCTCCTATTCCCCAGTCATGGCTGTGTGTTACAGAGAATCTGTGCATTTGGGGAGGGTGAGCCCAGTGACTAGGGGACTTCCGTTGAATTTGGCTCTGCTCTGTCACAACAGAGAATAGAGCCATGCTGGGCTCAGCCAGAGCCCATGCAAGAAGCGAACATTTGGACCAGCCTTAACCAGAGGGCAAGTGCCCATCCCAGTGATTGGAACTAGAGTTTCCCCACAAGCCTCACCATTGTGGGCTGAAGTACCCTAGGCTCCTAGGCAAACTTGAAAGGCAGTCTAGGAACAAGGACTGTAATTCCTAGGCAATACCTGGTATTGGGCTGAGCTCAGAGCCAGAAAACTAGTTTGGCATATGATCTAAGGAGACACCAGCTGGCATGGCTAAGGGAGTGCTTGCACCATCCCTCCCACAACCTCAGGCAGGGCAGCTTGCAGCAACTCCAAAGGTGCCACCTTCCTTCTGCTTAAAGGGAAGAGAGTGAAGAGTAAAGAGGACTTTTTCCTGCATCTTGGATACCAGCTCAGCCACAGTAGGATAGGATAGCAGGTAGAGTCCTGGGTCCCCATTCCAGGCCCTACCTCTGGAATGACATTTCTAGATACATCCTGGGCCAAAAGAGAATCTGCTGCCTTGAAGGGAAGGACCCAACCCTGGCAGGATTCATCATGGGCTGACTAAAGAGCCCTTGGTCCTTGAATAACCAGCAGCAGTGATACTAAGGGATTACACCATGGGCCCTGGGCTCTGAGATGTGCTGGCTTTAGTAGTGACCCAGCACATTCCCAGCTGTGGTGGCTATGGTGAAAGGCTCCTTCTGTTCGAGAAAAACAGAGGAAAGAGAAAAGGGAACTTTGTTTTGTACCTTAGGTACCCGCTCAGTCACAGTAGGATAGAGCAACAAGCAGGCTTTTGGGGTCCCTGAGTCTGGGTCTGGGCTCTTGGACAGCATTTCTGAACCTGCCCTAGAGTAAATGGGAGCCCAGAGCCCTGAAGGGTAAGTCCCAGGCCTGGTAGCATTCACAAGCTGAAGGAAGAGCTCTTGGGCTTTAAGTAAACATCAGTAGTGACCTGGAAGAATCCCCATAGACCAGTGGTGGTGGTGGCCACAGAGAGAGGTCCTCTGCCTGTGGAAAGGGGAGGCAAGAGTGGAAAGGATTTTATATTTTGGTAGGAATGCCAGTTTAGCTGCAGTAGAAAAGAACATCAGGTAAGCTAAGGTATTTTCACTTCAAGCCCTGGCTCTCAGACAGCATCTCTGCCAAGGACCTGGGGAACTCACCCCCATGAAGGGAAGGGCCTTGTGCTGTACTGTCTTCAGGTCTAACCCAATGCAGCACCAGTGATGGTGGTCACAGGAGTGCTTGCATCATGACACCGCCCAGCTCCAGGTGGCTCAGCACAGAGAAAGAGACTCTGCTTGTTTAGGAGGAGGTTGGGGGAAATATCAGGAGTCTCTGCCTAGGAACCAGATAACTCTTCTGGATCTTATCAAAGTCTACCAAGGCAATACCTCTATGAGTCTGCAAAAACCGCAGCATTATTGGGCTTGGGGCCCAAATCCCCTCAAATATCTGAAAAGCCTTCCCAACAAGGACAAGCCCAGACTGTGAAGACTACGTTACCTAACTCTTCAATGCTCAGACACTGACAAATATCTGTAAGCATCAACACCATCCAGGAAAATATAAGCATACCAAATGAAATGAACAAGGCCCCAGGGACCAATCTTGGAGAAACAGAGATACATGACCTCTCAAACAGAGAATTCGAAACAGCTTATTCTGAAGAAACTCAAAGAAATTCATGATAACACAGAGAAGGAATTCCAAATTCTGTCATATAAATTTAACAAAGAAATTAAAATAATTACAAATAATTGGCTGGGCATGGTGGCTTGTGCCTGTAATCCCAGCACTTTGGGAGGCCAAGGCAGGTGGATCACATGAGGTTAGGAGTTCGAGACCGGCCTGGCCAACATGGTGAAACCCCATCTCTACTAAAAATGCAAAAGTTAGCCTGCCGCTGTGGCACATGCCTGTAATCCCAGCTACTCAGGAAGCTGAGGCAGAAGAATTGCTTGAGCCCAGGAGACAAAGATTTCAGTGAGCTGAGATCATGCCACTGCACTCCAGCCTGGCTGACAGAATGAGATTCTGTCTCAAAAAATAAAAATACAAATACAAAAATTAGTCAGGCGTGATAGTGCGAGCCTGTAATCCCGTAATCCCAGCTACCTCAGGCGGGGGTGTGGGGCGCTGAGGCAGGAGAATCTCTCAAACCTGGGAGGTGGGGGTTGCAGCCACTGCACTCCAGCCTGGGTGACAGAGTGAGACTCTGTCTCAAAAAAAATTTATAAAATAAATAAATAGAGTGCCGACAGAAAGAAACTTTTACCCTCGAATAGTATTATCCAGAAAAAATATCCTTCAAGCATGAAGGAGAAATAAAGACCTTCCCAGACAAACAAAAGCTGAGGGATTTCATCAACACCAAACCTGTCCTATATGAAATGCTAAAGGGAGTTCTTTAATCTAAAAGAAAGGGATGTTAATAAGCAAGAAGTGATCTCTAGATACAAAACTGACTGGTAATAGTAAGCGCACAGAAAAGCACAGAATAATATAACACTGCAAAGGTGGTGTGTAAACTATTCTTATCTTAAATAGAAAGACTAAATGATGAACCAATCAAAAATAGTTACAATAACTTTTGAAGAAATAGTACAATAAGACACAAAGAGAAAAAGTTAAAAAGTGTAGGGGGACAAAGTTAAATTAGTGTTTTCACTAGTTTTTTTTGTGTGTGTGTTTGTATATGCAGTCAGTTTTAAGTTGTTGTCAGTTAAAAATAATGGGTTACGGCCGGGCATGGTGGCTCACACCTGTAATCTCAGCACTTTGGGAGACCAAGGCAGGCAGATCACCTGAGGTCAGGAGTTCAAGACCAGCCTGGCCAACATGGTGAAACCCTGTCTTTTAAAAAATAAATGAATAAAAATAATGGGTTACAAGATAGTATTTGCAAGCTTCATGCTAACCACAAATCAAAAAACCAACAACAGATTTACAAAAAATAAAAAGAAAGAAAGCAGGCCAGGTGCGGTGGCTCACGCTGCCCAATGCACACAGAAGCCAATACTATGGCATCAGATTTTTTAGCGAAGGAAAGCCTTATTACAAATTAACCACAAGCCAGGCATGGTGGCTCACACCTGCACTTTGAGAGGCCAAGGTGGGTGGATGACCTGAGGTCAGGAGTTCGAGACCAGCCTGACTGATATAGTGAAAACCCATAAAAACACAAAAATGAGCTGGGCGTGGTGGTGTCCACCTCTAGTCCCAGCTACTTGGGAGGCCAAGACAGGAGAATTGCTTGAACCCAGGAGGCAGAGGCCACTGTGAGACTCCATCTCAAAAAAAAAAAAAGAAAAAACTTCAATGAGGTATCATCTCACTCCAGTTAAAATGGCTTATATCTAAAGGTCAGGCAAAAACAAATGCTGGCAAGAATGTAGAGAAAAGAGAAATCTCGTACACTGTTGGTGGGCATGTAAATGAGTACAACTACCATGGAGAACAGTTTGGAGGAGTCTCAAAAAACTAAAAATAGACCTACCACATGATCCAGCAATCCTACTATTGCATACATATTCAAAAGAAAGAAAATCAGTATATTGAAGAGATATCTGCACTCCCATGCTTGTTGCAGCACTGTTCACATTAGCCAAGATTTGGAAGGAAACTAAGTGTCCATCAACAGATAAATGGATAAAGAAAATGTACTTACACATAATGGAGTAATATTCAGCCATAAAAAAGAATGTAATCCTGTTATTAGCAACAATATGGATGGAACTGGAGGTTATTGTGCTCAGTGAAATAAACCATGCACAGAAAGACAAATATCACATGTGACCACTTATTTGTAGGATCTAAAAATCAAAACAATTGAACTCATGGAGATGGAGAGCAGAAAGATGGTTACCAGAGGCTGGGAAGTATATTGAGAGGGTGAAGGGTAAGTAGGGATGGGGTTAATGGGTACAAAAAATAGAAAGAATGAATAAGATCTAGTATATCATAGCACAGCAAAGGAACTACAGTCAATAACACTTTAAATGCACATTTAAAAATAACGGAAAGAGTATAATTGGATTCTTTGTAATACGAAGAATAAATCATGAGGGGATAGATACGTCATTTTACTTACATGATTATTATCAATTGCGTGCCTGTATCAAAACATTTCATGTACCTCATAAATATATACAACCACTATGTATCCACAAAACTTAAAATTAAAAATTAAAAAAAAAAAGACATCAAGACTCCCATTCTTACATTAAGCAGAAATCTGCTGTCATTGGAAGACAGACAGGAAACTGCCATCCAAAAACAACCATAGATACAAGGTCAAGTTTGGCTGCCACAAGGATAAGAAAGAGGAACCTCAGGAAAGCCCTGCTCCTGAGGCTTTAGCACGTAGGGCTTGCCTAAAACTGAAGCTCAATGAGAAAAACATAAGGTATTTCTCTGCCTCCACTAGGAGCCTTGCAATAAGCAACATGCAAGAGTGGTATACTCCCAAGGGAGAGGCAAGAGCATGGAGAGAACACCCCTCCATCTCTACGATGCCAGCTTGCATGGACAGCTGAAAACAGGGAGGAGCAGAAACACTTGAGAAAATCTTTCTGGTACCCCACCTCCACCCTAAGCACAAGACAAAGCAGCCAAACCACTAGAGGTATTTGAAGCCTGTGGTGCACTAAAGGTAACAATAGCAATAACAATACCCAGAGTCAATTCAACTCCAACTAGATAAGCCTAATCCTTCACACAAATGCTTGACAGAAGAAAAGGCAAGTCCATTTCTACACATAAATACTCTGTGTACACTGTTCTTCTACAACAAATATCTGGCACTCAGTAAAAAACTACAAGACATGCAAAAAAATTAAAAAAAAAAAGCAAGGCAAAACAAGCTATTATCAAGAGATAAAAGCAATCAAGAGAACTAGATTTATAAATGACCCTAATGTTGGAACTACCAGAGAGGGAATTTTTAATAATTAATATGGTAAAGAATCTAGTGGAAAGGTGGACAACATGCATGAGGAAATGAAGAATTTCAGAATTAAAAATTATATAAAAGAATCAAATGGTAATGTTCGAAATTTTAAAATCTTATCAAAGATGAAGAATTCCTTTGATGGGGTCTTCAGTAGATGGGACACAGCTAAGGAAGGACAGTGAACTTAAAAACAAGTCAGAAATCATCCAACTGAAATACAAATAAGAAAAAAAAGAGTGGAAAAACAGAACAGAGTAAGAGCTATGGCATTGTGAGACATCATCAAGTGGTCTAATATACATATAACTGGAGTCTCAGAAGGAAGAAAAAAAGCAGAGAGAATAGGGAATAAGAAACATTTGAAGTGGTAATAATGGTCTAGAATTTCCCCAAAATAATAAAAGACATAAAACCACACATGCAAGAACTTCAGAGAACATTAAGATAGAAAGAAAAAAACAAATACAGACAGATCATGGTCTAGCTAATGAAAACCAAAGAGAAAGAGAAAATCCCAAAAGTACCCAAGAAAAAAGAAACATCACATACAGAAAAATAAAGATAAGAATTACAGATTTTTCACTGAAAAATGAAATTTTCAGAATGAGACCATCTAAAAAAAAAGGAAAATTGAAAAAAACAATAACTATGAAAAAGTTTATATCAGTCTCAAGAATTTTCAAAGTCCAAAAGGTTCTGTAATTTCTCGTATATTAACCATTACCTTCTCCTCTTACAAAATTCACTTTCTATGTATCCTATAGGCAGTTTTAGCCACTCATTTGGAGTCATAAAGTTCCTTGAATTAGAAATTTGTGGGAATCTGGAATGCAGCTGAGCCTTCTCAACTTCTTTGAATTCTTTTATTGTATATATTTTGCCTGCAGGAATAATAAAAATTTAAATTAACATCCTTAAAGGCAACTGCCATTGTTCTTGGGCTATGAAATCATATAACAATTAGGAACTAAGTACCAGTCTCACACTGAAGAAGAGTTCTTTTTTCATTATCCTTGTCATTTTGTGCTTTTTTCAAAGGGTCGCGAAATGGTGGGATGGTAACCTACAAGAGAGGCACTTGTTTGAGGACTGAGTTGCGGGTCTGAGTAGTAAACATTTTCAGTCTATTCTAAGCATCCAAATATGGATGGCTCTTATGTCAGAGAGTAAATAATACAGTATTTACAAATAGGCTTACCATTATGTATATTTAATAATTTACAAAGAGATGGGGGCATATCAATACCTCTCTTAACAAGGCCCTCCAGTCAAAGAGACAAGGTTAGCTCTTGTTTCAAAGTGTGGGTTCAGTCTTCAAAAATTATTTTTTTTTGTTATCATATGTTCCCAAATTTTTAAAATTGCTTTCCCATGCACAAAAGAAAAAATATATCCATATATTTACCTTAATGCGTAACGTTGATAACCAACAACATAACTAACATTACTTAAAACTTAACCAAGTTATTCAAAATTAGATTATTTGTGAGCCAAGGTATGGAAGCACTAAACCTATGTTAAAGGCCAATATTATCAGTATCAAAATGACAGTTTACATAAGAAATAACAGGATTCACAGTGACATTCACCATATAGACCTAGTCAGTGAAATTCTACCACAATCTTAAAAGGTCACTCATTTATCTTTCTAATCCTCATCAGGCTAGTTTTTCAGGGGTAATTATAATAAACATCACAACTGTAAGGTCTTTTAGGCTGACTGACGGTGCCATGGATGCCATTTTAACCTCGGTGACCTGCACGGACACTCCAGATGAGTTCCTGGAAGACCGAAGAAATGATCAACCCCTGCTGCGCCCACTTAACTTTGAGATAATCTATTGTTCCTTATTCCCCACCTAATTGATAAGGTCACTGGACTTTGTAACCGACCTTGGTCAACCTCCTGACTCCACACCCTACAACCCCCTCCCAGCTTGCAAAAAACTGCCCTAAACTATAACTTTCCACTACCCACCCCAAATCTATAAAACCAACTCTATCCCGCTGCCCTTGGCTGACACTCTTTTCGGCCTCAGCCCGTCAGCACCCAGGTAAATCAACGGCCATGTTGCTCACACAAAGCCTGTGTGGGGGGTCTCTTCATTCAGTGCGTGCGTTTTAGCAATGACTATTAGAGTTGCAATAAACAGTGATCAGACTGCCCAGTACAATTTTGCTTTTACAGAAGTTATGAAGAGTGCTACTTACAAAATATTAAGAAAATATTAACTCACTATAAAAAGGAACAAAGAAAGGTACTATCATTTTCAGGTATTTGTATGTGACCTATTCATTATGAAGAGCAGATCAAATTTTCAATGGCACTGGACTCTGCTGCTGGAGAGCTGTGCTGCTTTGGAGGTGTCAGAGCCTTGCTTTTTCATGTTTCTTGTGTTCTTACATGACATCTGTGCATCTGGGGTAACGGATGCTTCTTCCTGTTTTTTGATTTGCTTTCTATGGTGTTGGATGGGTAAGACACTTCAGCTTTGATCCTGGATATGTGCAGCAGTGTAGTCTCCATATGATTTCTCCAGCTGCAAACAGTGTCAGTGGTGTCTGTGTTTTCCTCGGTTGCTTAGGGTACAGTTGTTGAAGGCTGTGGTGAGGTTTTGCTGGGGATGGGGATGCTGGAAGCAGTGACAGGCTAAGCATACCTGGCCTGGGTCCTCAGAGCAGCATACACTGGAACCAGTGCTATGGGTTCAGGTGGGCCAGTTCTTGGGTCTCCAGATAGCTTACTAGGGTACAGGCAGTGGCCGTAGTGGGTTAGGTGGATGGGCAGATTCTTGAACCCCTGGGCAGTGGACATGACATAGGCAATGGCAGTAACAGTGATGAGACACTCTCCCAAGTGGCCCACATGGGTGTTGGCAGCGGCTGCAACAGGCTGAGTGAGCCAGTCTCCTGACCCACAGTTGGCGCATGCAGGAGGGTGCCAGTTATGATGGTAGCAGCAGGCTGGTGGGCTCTTGCCAATGATGGTGGATGGGGCAGGGCGATCCCCAGCCCCCTGCAGTGTACTTTGGTAGGGGAGCTGGTGGCTGTGCTGTGTCCCTGCTGCTGGGGAGGGTGTGGTTGCTTTCAGTGGTGACAGGCATAGGCAGGCAGCTAGGGAGTGTATGTTTCAGCCTAGGTGATGCTACAGGTGGGGCCTGTCTTCCAGATGTAAGAAAATGATCCATGGCGCCCATGCTGAGGTCAGCAAAGTTGCTGCCAGCTGCCCACATCTTGGCCCTCTGCATCTCGAGGCAGCCCCCGTGTTAGTCTCAGGCAGGCTGCCTCACCTCCTTCTCCTTCCTGACCTTAGATGTTTCCTAGTCACTTCTCTGGAATTCTAGTGTTCTCTCTTAGATGATGTGTTCCAAGTACAATCATCTACTCACTATTTTGGTTCTTCTGTTGAGGAGGTGAGTGTCAGATGCTGTGAGCCAGTCATCTTGAAGCTCTCCAACAGAGTCTCGCTCTGTTGCCCTGCCTGGAGAGCAGCTTCGACCTCCTGGGCTCAGGCCATCCTCCCACCTTCACCTCCCAAGTAGCTGGGACCACAAGTGTGCACCATCATGTCCAGCTAATTTTTTTATTTTTTTGTAGAGACAGGGTCTCCCTATGTTGCCAGGCTGGTCTCGAACTGCTGGTTCAAGCCATCCTCCCACCTCAGCCTCCAAAGTGGTAGGATTATAGGCGTGAGCCACCACATCCGGACCAAATTTTAAATTTAAAATTGAAGATAGAAACAAAGAAAAATCTAAAGTTTTAACAACAATTATAAGTCCTGAGACTCTCCTCTTTCTACTGACAAGCACCTGTACATCATAAATGGAGGTATCATAAACAGTGGTTCTGAAACTATTTTATTTCAAAACGTTGTTGTTGTTGTTATATCCAAATAACTTTTGTGTATATGGCTTAGATCTATGGATACTTAGTTTATTAGAAATTAAAACAGAAAATTTTAAATTGCTTTTTAATTTTAAAATAATAATATGCTTATTATGTTTAACATATCCTTCTATGAAAAATAACTATATTTCCCAAAACAAAACAAAAAATGAGAAGAGTAACATTGCTTTACATTTTTATAAACTTCTTTATGTCTTGCTTAATAGAAGATAGATGGATTCTCATTATCTGCTTCTGCAGGCAATCTGTTGAGATTTCTTGTTTTAGTTGTCATATATTAAGAAAATCCATATAGAGATATGTAGTTGAAAAAGGTAGGAGTATTTTAACAGCCTTTTTAGATCATTGTGCATATTCATTTTTGATACTATATCCAAACTCAGTAAGAGGTAGTTTCTTAAAGGTTAGTTATGATGTGGAATCTGAAACCATATCCATGAATTTTTCATACTCTTCTACTAAGTCCAATAGTCTATCTTGTACATTGAATGAATCTTTTTCCCATGCATGATTTTGTAACATTTGAGAAAAAACTGGATCATGGAGTTATGCAAGATCTTCCAAATGTCTGTACATTTCATTATTTAATATCAAAGAATCACATTCATTAATATCATTACCAATTTCACCTGTAAGATCTTTTGAGTATTGGGACACTGTCACACTTCTGATGGTGCATATGAGTTTTCCAAAATTCCAAATGTTTTGCTTGAAAGCTCACATTTTATCACGGGCAACAAATATTGTCAGTAGTTTTTCTTGAAGTGACAAGCTGATTTCATTCATTTTCTAGAAAATACCCGCCAAATACCCAGGACTTACTAACCACAGTTTGTAAGGCATTCTTTCAAGTAAAAATGGTGTTTCATGGAAGAAAAAAGAAAGCAGCCAGTTCAGCTCACAATTCAAGCAATCATCTGTATTTCAGTAGCAGCAGAAGTGCTTTTCGCATACTTCCATTTCATCACAAAGAATATCTAAAAGATGTGTACTGAAGGAGGAAGACTTAATAAAGTTAACTTTAAAGTAAAGCTGCACAAAGCACATTCAAAGAAATGCTGAAGATCCATCTGAAGGAAGGAATCAAGGCTCTGTGTTCCTAAAGGCAGATCTGTCCCACTCCCAGGAAAGGAAGACAGACAGGGTCATTTGGGCTGGTCTGAAGCCAGACACTCTCTCTACTGTTGAAAGAAGGGGCAGGATGAACCTTTCCTGTACTGAGGAAATTAAAAGGGGGAAAGGAGTTAACATTAGATATCTCCACTGGAAAACCCAGAATTGAGAATAAGGACAAGTTTACAGACTCTGCAGCAGCTCAGGAGCAGGGTCTGGGAGGTGCCAGGTCCATAAAGAGTACAGAGCAGATCACCAGGAGCCCAGCCTCTGGAGTCTACCCGAGACACTCTCAGGTGGAGTCTCTGCCAGACATGAGCAAGGACCTGGATCTGAAGACATGAAACAGCCATGCTGGGTCTACAAATGGGGCCAGCACCTAAGCCACAGCATGTGATCATAAGGAATAACATCCATAGTACAACCTGGGCCTGGGACCAGAGATGTGTCCCACCAAGAATTGGGAGGTTGTGGGACCATTTTGTGGAATGACACAAGCCCACAGCATGACTGTACAACTTAAGGTTGGAGACCTCCAAAAATAATTAACATTGGACTTCTCAATGATTTGGACACATGAGGGCCAATACCAGTTCTAATAAAACCTCTCTAAAAAGGATAAAAAGTATTCCCTAAATACCATTTAAAAATGGTATCTTTTTAAATGTTCAAGAAACCTTATTAACAAATAATTTGTGTCACTAAATTCACTTGAATGCAATACAATTATATTTTTTTCAGCCATAACATTTTTTTTTTTCTTTTCTTTTTTTTTTGAGACAGAGTCTGACTCCGTCACCCAGGCTGGAGTGCAGTGGTGCTCCATCTCGGCTCACTGCAACCTCTACCTCCCGGGTTCATGTGATTCTCCTGTCTCAGCTTCCCGAGCAGCTGGGACTACAGGAACATGCCACCATGCCTGGCTAATTTTTGTATTTTTAGTAGAGATGGAATTTCGCCATGTTGCCCAGGCTGGTCTTGAACTCCTGACCTCAGGTGATCCACACGCCTCAGCCTACCAAAGTGCTGAGATTACAGGCATGAGCCACCTCACTCAGCTGCCATAAAATTTTTCTGGAGATCTATTGTACAACATGATGGCTATAGTTAATAACAATGTATTGTATTCTTGAAATTTGCAAAGGGAATAGATTTTATGTGTTCTCACTTAGAAAAAACTGGTGTGCCCCACCGCCCCCCTTTTGGCTTTCACATTTTAAATCTTAAATGTCAGGCTGCAGGCATGACAGGCAATGAGCAGTTAAGAACCAATGGGAAAGTGTTCAAAAACTACTGTGTTAGCTAGCAGGCTTCTGAATGTATCGCTGTGGTCCACAGAGAAGGCTGGGGAAGGTAGCAAGGAGATGCTGTATCAGCTACTACAGCCTTAAAACAAAGTTGGTGTCTCTTTGGACTTTAAAATTGTTCCTATGCAGCTTATTTTATTTTTGTTTAATCAAATAAACAAGGGGGTTTTTCCATGGCAAAAAAAAAAAAAAAAAAAAAGAAAGAAAAACTGGTGTTTGTGAGGCAATGTATATGTTAATTAGCTTGATTTAGTCATTCCACAATGTATACATATTTCAAAACAACATTTTATACAAGATTAGGCTAGGAGCAGAGGCTCAAGCCTGTAATCCCAGCACTTTGGAATGCCAAAGCTGGCAAATCGCTTGAGGTAAGGAGTTTGAGACTAGACTGGCCAACATGGTGAAACCCTGTCTCTACTAAAAATACAAAAATTAGCCAGGCATGGTGGCACATGCCTGTAATCCCAGCTACTCGGGAGGCTGAGGTAGGAGAATCTCTTTTTTTGTCGGGGGGGAGAGACTCTCTTGAACCCAGGAGGCAGAGACTGCAGTGAGCAGAGATTGCACCACTGTACTCCAACCTAGGCAACAGAGTGAGACTCCATCTCATAAAAAACAAAACAAAACAAAAAACCCACATCTGTGCATTGGTATTGACAGCTGGGTGACTTTGACAAGTGCCTGAGCCTCACTTGTCTCATCTGTGACTTACCTCACACAGTAGCAGCAAAGGTGAAATAAAATGGGAAAAAAAAACCTAAGACTTGGTTAATCCTTCAGTACAAGGTTAATTAATTCTGCTATTAATAACAGAATACCATGCAATGCAGACAATTAATATGTTTATATTTTTAAGCAAAGAAGCAAATAATAAACTATCGAGGGAAGGAAAGCCCATTATAAAACCAAATGTAACTCCATTCTTATAAAATAAAAATGTGTATATATACACACATATAGAAAGAAGTCTAGATAGATATACAAAAAAATGTTAATGAGTTAACATTATAATGAGTTAATTCCAGGTAATGGAATTTTGGTTTTTTATTTTCTTAATTTGAAAATTAATTTTCTCATTTATCTACCATGAAAATGTGTTACTTTTGTAACTAATGTAAAAGTCTATGGAGCTTTTAAATATTACCTATTACCCAATCATTAGCCAATATTTTCCATTTTTACAGACATTTAATTTACTTGGGCCTTTGGCTATTTGTTCCTTTTTAAGATCAGGTGATGGGAAACTATGCTTAAACTGTTACTGCACTTTTAGGGAATCACTTAAAGACGTTCAGATATTAAGGCTGCTCAAAACAACCAAACTCATAATACCAAAGTTAAAAAAGAAATCTACCCTACCTTCAGAAAATTGGGGTCCTTCTTGCTCATATAAAAGGGATCATACTCCTTTGGATCATAATGTTCTATAAATGCATTTCCCTATAGCAAGGAAATAAAACCACGCATAAGAACAAGAGGTGCACAGTTAATTTTGAGCATATCAGGACTTGAGAGTCAAACACACAGTATCATTCTTATGCTTGAAAGTGGCATCAGTGACAAATGCAAACGGAAAGAGAAGGCTGCATTTGAAACTTAATTTATTCAAGCAATAACTACTTAAAATTTGTAAGATTTTAATAAAGAATGCTGGAACACTAAAATATTTGGAAATTTGTTCTTAAATGCTTACTAGTCAGACATCTCAGATTTTTTAAAAATGCTAGAACAGCTATATTTTAGAGCTTTGCAAATAATCAAGTTCCAGAATAAAAGAAAAATATGTCCTGAACCTAGAGTCCAAATTATTTTATTTATTTTTGTATTTATGAGTCAGAATCTTGCTCCATCACCTAGGCTGGAGTGCAGTGGTGTGATCTCGGCTTACTGCAATCTCCACCTCACAGGTTCAAGCAATTCTCCTGCCTCAGCCTCCTGAGTAGCTGGGATTATAGGTGCCTGCCACCATGCTCGGCTAATTTTTGTATTTTTAGTAGAGACGGGGTTTCACCATGTCAGCCAGGCTGGTCTCGAGCTCCTGACCTCAGGTAATCCACCTGCCTCAACCTCCCAAAGTGCTGAGATTACAGGTGTGAGCCACACACCCAGCCCAAATTTCTGAACTTGATAATTAAAATTAATAATCACATGAGGAAAAAAGAAAAATGGTTCTAATGTACACAATTAAATCCAAATCTAATCTTCCTTTTCTGTCCTTTCCAAATGCCCTAGATTTAAGAATACTTTATGCTATTCTATAACAGGGTATAGATTATACATACGTAGAGGGGGAAAGGGACAGACTGGATAATTATAAATGAACAAAGATGACATTAGGTTTTAAATCAACTGAAAAAAGCATCAAATGATCTCTTAGTACCTTTTTATTTACATATTTTATAAAGCTGTCTGATTCCTCTTGCCTCCTTTTTTTAATCTTCTTATGTGAGCAAACTTTTTCTATAATTTTCTTTTGAAGAGGATGTGCCACATGGTCGACCCATCTTTTATATAACATCTCCTTTTTTCTTGCATTTAAGAAGGCTTGATGTTGTAAATACTTATCTAGTTTCTAGTAAACAGTGATAGAAAAGACAAATATATTATTCTAAAGCTTTCTTGTTCTAAAATTTTCCAAATTTAATTTGTTTTAAGTTTTCAAAAACTTAAAACTTAACTTCATAAGTTTAAATTACTCCTAAGAATAATCCACAAAGACATTCATTAATTCAATCATTTCTTTGGCTTTAACTTCTACTATGTGACATACACTCTGCTGCAAACAAGGAAAACACAGGTAGTTGAGGCAACATGCCTGCACTCCCTGGGGAGAAAGACTAAAGAACAAATCAAAAGCAAGGTGAGGTGGTGCCTACCTATATTTCTAGCTACCCAGGAGGCTGAAGCTAGCGGATCACTTGAGCCCAGGAGTTCAAGACTGCAGTTCACTATGATCAGGCCACTGTACTCTAGCCTGGGCAACATAGTAAAAACCCATCCCTAAGAAATAAATCTACAAACAGTGGGAGGAGGAATATAGCAAGATGTATATTTATATATGATGCATATATATATCTGGCATACTATATATAAAATAACTGAAGACAGGAGAGAAAAAACCATTTCCTAGATTCTTGAAAGAGTCCCAGTTTGGTGGGCCTCAGAAATTTAAACAGACCTACCATAAGACCCAGCAATTCCACTCGTAGGTATGTGACCAAATGAATGAAAATCCGGGACTCAAATAGATACTCCTACACCAATATTCACTGCAGCATTATTCACAATAGCCCGAAGGTGGAAACAGTCCAAGTATCCATCAGCAGATGAACAGATAAACAAAATGTAGTATCTACAAACCACATTTATTTATATGTGTAATATGAACTATTATTCAGCCATAAAAGGAATGAAGCTCTGATATACGCTACAACATGGATGAATCTTGAAAACAATATGCCAAAGTGAAATAAGCCAGACACAATGGACAAATAGTATAGGATTCTACATATATGAAAAATCTAGAATAGGCAAAATTCATAGAGACAGAAGGTAGATTCAAGGTTACCAACTGCCTGGGGGAGGGAGAAATGAGGAATCATTGCTTATTGAATACAAAGTTTCAGTTTGGAGTAATGAAAAAGTTTTGGAAATAGTGGTGATGGCTGCACAACATTATTAATGTAAGTAATGACACTGAATAGTATACTTAAAATGGTTGAAATGAGAAACAAAATTTTAAAAATAAAAAATAAATTTAAAAATTTTTAAAATGGTTAAAATGGGAAATTTTATATTGTGTATAATTACTTTTATATTGCATACATTGAAAGAAATGATTTTTTTTTTTTCAAAGCCAAGATTCCCAAAGTGGGAGACATTTGGGCTGGGCCTTTAAGAATGAGGATTTAGGATAGGCATGGTGGCTCACACCGGTAATCCTAGCATTCTGGGAGGCCAAGGCAGGAGGATCACATGATCTCAGGAGTTCAAGACCAGCCTGGGCAAAATAGTCTGACTTCGTCTCTACAGAAAAATTAAAGCTTGGCCAGGCGCAGTGGCTCATGCCTGTAATCCCAGCACTTTTGGAGGCTGAGGGGGGTGGATCACTTGAGGTCAGGAGTTTGAGACCAGCCTGGCTAACATGGTGAAACCCCGTCGCTACTAAAAATACAAAAATTAGCCAGGCGTAGTGGCATGTGCCTGTAATCCTAGCTACTTAGGAGGCTGAGGCAGGAGGATCGCTTGAACCCAGAAGGTGGATGTTGTAGTGAGCTGAGATAACACCACTGCACTCCAGCCTGGGGGACAGAGCAAGACTCCGTCTCAAACAAACAAAGAAAACAAGCGGGTAGAGGGAAATTCTTGTGCCTCTTTGTGAAGGAATTCCACAAAGTGTAGGAAGAGAGGAAATCCACTGAAGCAATCTCAAAGATCCCTTAAGGTTAATTCCAGGTGCAAGGGAGTAGTCTTAATTCTATTTTCCATATTTTCTAAATAGTTTTTATAGAATATGCTACATATAAAAAGGAAAAACTACATTCAATTTTTAACTGAGATGCATTTTGTAGCCAATTCTTACCTTAGTTAAATAATTTTCTCTGTATAATATTGACTGAATAGCTGCATCAGTATCTTCTTTAGCTAAGACCTGAAAGGACAGAATTAAACTTTGAAAAGAAAATCTTCAAAAATTATTAGTGCTATCTGGAATCATTATATTTTGCATGACAGACATATCCCTGGAACGTTCTCTATGCATGCAGTTTGTCTACTCCAAATCATATCGTCAAGTACCTTTTTTTTTTTTTTTTTTTGAGGCAGAGTCTTGCTGTGTCACTGTCACTTAGGCTACTGGAGTGCAGCAGCCATCTTGGCTCACTGCCACCTCCATTTCCAGGGTTCAAGCGATTCCCATGCATCAGCCTCCCAAGTAGCTAGGATTACAGGCATGCAACATATGCTTGGCTAATTTTTGTATTTTCAGTAGAGATGGGTTTTGCCATGTTGGCTAGGCTGGTCTTGAACTGGCCTCAAGTGATTTGCCTGCCTCAGCCTCCGAAAGTGTGGGAATTACAGGCTTGATCCACTGTACCCAACTCACCAGGTGCTTGTAAAAGACTATTTTAATCTGTCTGCTCTTGGCTACAGCAAAATGTAACTCAGCTCATAGGTGTTTTGAATCTCAAAATGGTCAAATGACTTTCCCAGAGTTGGGTATTAGAACCCATTTTTTTTTCTACATCTTATAAAATGCTTTTACTTTTCTGGGTAAAAATAGATTAAATTAGGCCTCTATCTGAGGCTTTTTGACTACATAAGACATACTGATCATCCACAAAAAACCTGAAAAAAAAATCAGTGAATCCACGAGCTGGTTTTTTGAAAAACAACAAAATACATAGACCGCTAGCTAGACTAATATAGAAAAGAGAGAAGAATCAAATAGACACATTAAAAAATGATAAAAAGAGATATTTTCGCCACTGACTCACAGAAATACAAACTACCATCAGAGAATACTATAAACATGTCTATGAAAATAAACTAGAAAATCTAGAAGAAATGAAAAAATTCCTAGACACATACACCCTCAGAAGACTAAATGAGGAAGAATTCAAATCCTTGAGTAAACTAATAATAAGTTCTGAAATTGAGTCAGTAATTAATAGCTTCCCAAGCAAATAGCCTTCTACCATCTCTTCTCTTCCTGAATAACTCTTCTTCTTTTTTTTGAGACAGGATCTCATTCTGTTGCCCAGGCTGGAGTGCAGTGGTGCAATCACAACTCACTGTGACCTTGGCCTCCTAGGCTAGTAATTAATAGCCTACCAACCAAAAAATAAAGCCCAGGACTGAGGGATTCATAACTGAATTCTATTACAGATACAAAGAGGAGCTGGTACTATTCCTTCTGAAACAATTTCAAGCAATTGAAAAGGAGGAACTCCTTCCTAACTCATTTTATGAGGCCAGCATTATCCTGATACCAAAACCTGGCAGAGACACAACAAAAAACATAAACTTCAGGCCAATATCCCTGATCAACTATGATGCAAAAATCCTCAAGAAAAAGGAACACTTTTACACTGTTGGTGGGAGTGTAAATTAGTTCAACCACTGTGGAAGACAGTGTGGCGATTCCTCAAGGCCTTAGAAATAGAAATTCCATTTGACCCAGCAATCCCATTACTGGGTATATATCCAAAAGACTATAAATCGTTCTACTATAAGGACACATGTACACGAATGTTCACTGCAGCACTGTTTACAATAGCAAAGACCTGGAATCAACCCAAATGCCCATTGATAATAGACTGGATTGGAAAAATGTGGCACATATACACCATGGATTATGATGCAGCAATCAGAAATGATGAGTTTGTGTCGTTTGTAGGGACATGGATGAATCTGGAGAACATCATCCTCAGCAAACTGACACAAGAACAGAAAATGAAACACCGCATATTCTCACTCATAGGCGGGTGATGAAAAACGAGAACACATGGACACAGAAAGGGGAGTACTAAACACTGGGGTCTATTGGGGGGAAAAGGGGAGGGCCAGTGGGAGGGGGAGGTGGGGAGGGATAGCTTGGGGAGAAATACCAAATGTGGGTGAAGGGGAGAAGGAAAGCAAAGCACACTGCCATGTGTGTACCTACGCAACTGTCTTGCATGCTCTGCTCATGTACCCCAAAACCTAAAATCCAATAAAAAATTTAAAAAAAAAAAACACTGGCAAACTGAATCCAGCAGCACCTCAAAAAGTTTATCCATGGAAACTGAACAACTGGCTCTTGAATGTTGACTGGGTAAACAATGAAATGAAATCAGAAATAAAGAAGTTCTTCAAAACCAATGAGAACGAAGACACAACATGCCAGAACCTCTGGGACACATTTAAAGCAGTCTCTAGAGGAAAGTATATAGCAATAAGTGCCCATATGAGGAGAATGGAGAGATCCAAAATTGACACCCTATCGTCAAAATTGAAAGAGCTAGAGGAGCAAGATCAAAAAAACTCAAAACCCAGCAGAAGACAAGAAATAACTAAGATCAGAGCTGAACTGAAGGAGATTGAGATACAAAAAACCCTTAAAAAAATCAATAAATCCAAGAGCTGGTTTTTTGAAAAGATCAACAAAATAGACAGACCACTAGCCAGATTGATTAAAAATAAAAGAGAGAACAACCAAATAGATGCAATAAAAAATGATAAAGGGGAAATCACCACAGATTCCACAGAAATTCAAACCATCATCAGAGAATATTACAAACAACTCTATGCACATAAACTAGTAAACCTGGAAGAAATGGATAAATTCCTGGACTCCTGTGTCCTCCCAAGCCTAAACCAGGAGGAAGCTGAAACTATGAATAGACCAATAACAAGGTCAGAAGTCGAGGCAGCAATTAAGAGCCTACCACACAAAAAAAGCCCAGGTCCAGACGGGTTCACAGCCGAATTCTACCAGACACACAAAGAGGAGCTGGTACCATTCCTTCTAAAACTATTTCAAACAATCCAAAAAGAGGGAATACTTCCCAAATCATTTTACGAGACCAACATCATCCTGATACCAAAACCCGGCAGAGACCCAACAAGAAAAGAAAACTTCAGGCCAATATCCATGATGAACATAGA
Source organism: Callithrix jacchus (assembly GCF_049354715.1). Taxonomy (NCBI): domain Eukaryota; kingdom Metazoa; phylum Chordata; class Mammalia; order Primates; family Cebidae; genus Callithrix; species Callithrix jacchus. Next base: position 91,121,205 of record NC_133515.1, read on the forward strand.
TGCAAAAATCTTCAATAAAATACTGGCAAGCCGAATGCAACAGCAAATCAAAAAATTTATTCACCATGATCAAGTAGGATTCATCCCAGGGATGCAAGGCTGGTTCAACATACGCAAGTCTATAAACATAATTCACCACATAAACAGAATCAAAAACAAAAACCACATGATTATCTCAATTGACGCAGAGAAGGCATTTGACAAAATTCAACAGCCCTTTATGCTAAAAACCCTCAATAAACTCGGTATCGATGGAACGTATCTCAAAGTAATAAAAGCTATTTATGACAAACCAACAGCCAATATCATACTGAATGGGCAAAAACTGGAAGCATTCCCTTTGAAATCTGGCACTAGACAAGGATGCCCTCTTTCACCACTCCTATTCAATATAGTTCTGGAAGTTCTAGCCAGAGCAATCAGGCAAGAGAAAGAAATAAAGGGTATTCAAATAGGAAAGGTGGAAGCCAAATTGTCTCTATTTGCAGACGACATGATAGTATACCTAGAAGACCCCATCACCTCAGCCCAAAAACTCCTGAAACTGATAAGCAACTTCAGCAAAGTCTCAGGATATAAAATCAATGTGCAAAAATCACAAGCATTCCTATACACCAATAACAGACTTAAAGAAAGCCAAATCAAGAACGAACTGCCATTCACAATTGCTACAAAAAGAATAAAATACCTTGGAATACAACTCACAAGGAACGTAAGGGACCTCTTCAAGGAGAACTACAAACCACTGCTCAACGAAATCAGAGAGGACACAAACAGACGGAGAAACATTCCATGTTCATGCTTAGGAAGAATTAATATCGTGAAAATGGCTATACTGCCCAAAGTAATTTACAGAATCAACGCTATCCCCATCAAGCTACCATTGACTTTCTTCACAGAACTGGAAAAAACCACCATGAACTTCATATGGAACCAAAAGAGAGCCCGCATAGCCAAGTCAATTCTAAGCAAAAAGAACACAGCGGGGGGCATCACACTACCGGATTTCAAACTATACTACAAGGCTACAGTAATCAAAACAGCATGGTACTGGTACCAAAACAGAGATATAGACCAATGGAACAAAACAGAGGCACCGGAGGCAACACAACATATCTACAACTATACAATCTTTGATAAACCTGACAAAAACAAGCAAGGGGGAAAGGATTCCCTGTTTAACAAATGGTGTTGGGAAAACTGGCTAGCCATGTGCAGAAAGCAGAAACTGGACCCCTTCCTGACACCTTACACTAAAATTAACTCCAGATGGATTAAAGACTTAAACATAAGACCTGGCACCATAAAAACCCTAGAAGGAAATCTAGGCAAAACTATCCAGGACATAGGAGTAGGCAAGGACTTCATGAACAAAACACCAAAAGCATTGGCAACAAAAGCCAAAATAGACAAATGGGACCTAATCAAACTCCACAGCTTCTGCACGGCAAAAGAAACAGTCACTAGAGTGGATCGGCAACCAACAGAATGGGAAAAAATTTTTGCAGTTTACCCATCTGACAAAGGGCTGATATCCAGAATTTACAAAAAACTCAAACGGATTTACAGGAAAAAAACAAACAAGCCCATTCAAAAGTGGGCAAAGGATATGAACAGACACTTTACGAAAGAAGACGTATATGAGGCCAACAATCATGAAAAAATGCTCATCGTCACTGGTCATCAGAGAGATGCAAATCAAAACCACATTGAGATACCATCTCACGCCAGTTAGAATGGCGATCATTAAAAAATCTGGAGACAACAGATGCTGGAGAGGATGTGGAGAAAAAGGAACACTTTTACACTGTTGGTGGGAGTGTAAATTAGTTCAACCATTGTGGAAGACAGTGTGGCGATTCCTCAAGGCCTTAGAAATAGAAATTCCATTTGACCCAGCAATCCCATTACTGGGTATATATCCAAAAGACTATAAATCGTTCTACTATAAGGACACATGTACACGAATGTTCATTGCAGCACTGTTTACAATAGCAAAGACCTGAATCAACCCAAATGCCCATTGATAATAGACTGGATTGGAAAAATGTGGCACATATACACCATGGAATATTATGCAGCAATCAGAAATGAAGAGTTTGTGTCATTTGTAGGGACATGGATGAATCTGGAGAACATCATCCTCAGCAAACTGACACAAGAACAGAAAATGAAACACCGCATATTCTCACTCATAGGTGGGTGATGAAAAAAGAGAACACATGGACACAGAAAGGGGAGTACTAAACACTGGGGTCTATTGGGGGGAAAAGGGGAGGGCCAGTGGGAGGGGGAGGTGGGGAGGGATAGCCTGGGGAGAAATGCCAAATGTGGGTGAAGGGGAGAAGGAAAGCAAAGCACACTGCCATGTGTGTACCTTCGCAACTGTCTTGCATGCTCTGCTCATGTACCCCAAAACCTAAAATCCAATAAAAAATTAAAAAAAAAAATGAATGAGATCATGTCCTTTGCAGAGACATAGATGAAGCTGGAAGCCATCACCCTCAGCAAACTAAAACAGGAAGCAAAAAACCAAACACCACATGTTCACACGTATTAGTGGTAGTTGAAAAATGAGAACACATGGACCCAGGGAGGGGAACAACACACATCAGGGCCATTCGGGGGATGGAGGGCAAGGGGAGAGACAGCATTAGGACAAATAACTCATGCATTGCAGGGCTTAAAACCTAGATGAGGGGTTGATAGGTGCAGCAAACCAACATGACACATGTATACTTATGTAACAAACCTACACGTTCTGTATTTGTGTCCTGGAACTTAAAGTAACTCAAGAAAAAGAAAGAAAATCATCTTAGATATGAAAATCTGAAATAAAAAAAGAAGACAAGGATTTTAGGACAGTTGTGATAGCTATGCTTAAAATATGATCATAATTAATGGATAGAAAATCTTAGCACAGAACAGAAATTGTAAAAAACCAAGTGGAAAATACAGTTCTTAAATTTGAAAAATAAACAAACTTCAGTGTGTTAGCAGCAGATTAGAGATGACACAAAAATAGTCAATGAACTTGAAAACAGATCATTAGAAATTACCCAATCTGAAAAAGGAAGAAAGATTAGAAAACAATGAAGGGTAATAGTGACCTATGAGACAATATCAAAAAACTCCACAAATGGATAAATAGAATTGCAGAAGTGAGGAGTAAAAGAATGGAGCAGAAAACAACTGTTTGAAAAAAATCACTTTTGGACAAGACAGTGTAACAGGGAACAGACTTACTCTCCCACCTGAAACAATTGAAAAAAAAAGAAAATAGATGAAACAAGTTTCCAAGATATTGAACATCAGGCAGAGGATAGTGGCCCCTGAGAAACAGAAAACAAACAGCCCAGCTGTCTCCCTGAATTGAGGAGGGGAGACAGGCATTCATAGGTTGGAGAGCAGTTGGAGTTCATAGGTTAGAGTACTAGAGGGAAGAAAGCTACAAGACAGATGGAGCTCTGGAGAGCTGCAAAGGGTCAAGTCCGCAGAGGTCCCCTTGAGTCTTCAGCTGATGGCAAACACTATATGCCTGTGAGAAAACTACCCAAAGGAACAATGGGCAAAGAAATACCTGAAAGAATTAGGGAATCAATCCCTAGAGGTCATACAGTCCCAGGAGTGTCCCTTTAGCATCAGCTGGAGGGGGGAATTATCCCATAGTTTGAAGAGCACAGAGTTGAGTATTTGGAGAGGTTTTGTATCAGTACTGAAACAAAATTGGCCCTACAGTAGATGCTGCTGTGCTCCTGCAGAAGCAAGAACTGAAAAGATCCAGCTGTGTCCAAGTAACTTAACTAAATCCCAGGAAAAGAAAATGAAGAATATTTTTGGGAAATCCGTGCAGCTGTACTTAAAAAAAAAGAATATTTATGGCAAATCAAAAATATCTAGCATTCAACATAGTTAAAATTCACAGTCTTGCAATCAAAAATCACCAGATATACAAAGAAATAGGAAAATTTAACCAGTAATCACCAAGTATGCAAAGAAATAGGAAAATTTAACCAATAATAATAAAGTCAACCAAAACTGCCCCCAAAATGACAAAGACACTATAATTATTAAACCAGGACATTAAAATAGTTATTATTCCTGTAGTTCATAAGTTAAGGAAGCTAGAGGAAACAGTAAACATGTTGAGACAGAAGAAAATGTTTGAAAAAGAACTAAGACCCAGGCATGATGGCTCACACCTGTAATCCCAGTGCTTTGAGAGGCCAAAGTAGGAGGATCACTTGAGGCTAGGAGTTCAAGACTAGCCTGGGCTACATAGCGAGATCCTGTCTCAACAACAACGGGAACAAACAAACAAAAAACAGCAACAAAAAGATCCAGATAAAATTCTAGGGATGAAAAGTACAATGCATGAGATGAAAAATACACTAGATAGGCTTATCAGCAGATTAGACATTACAGAAAGTTAGTGAACTTAAAAGCATACCAATAGAAGTTTTCCAAAAATGAAATGCATGGGGGGAAAACTGAAGAAAATGATCAGAATATCAGTGAGCTACAGTACAACTTCAAGCAGGTTATTGTACATATAGTTATATTTCCCAAAAGATGGAGAATAGAAAAAGTATTTTTAAAAATAGGCTGGGCTCGGTGGCTCATGCCCATAATTCCAGCACTTTGGGAGGACAAGGCAGGTGGATCACTTGAGGTCAGGCAGTCAAGATCAGCCTGGCCAACATGGTGAAACCCCATCTCTACTAAAAATACAAAAATGAGTCAGGCATGGTGGTACACACCTGTAATGCCACCTACTTGGGAGGCTGAGGCACAAGAATCACTTGAACCTGGGAAGCAGAGGTTGCAGTGAGCTGAGATCACTCCACTGCACTCTAGCCTGGTGATAGAGTGAGACTCAGTTGGACAAAAAAAAAAAAGAAAGAAAAATGACCAAAAATTTTCCAGATTTGTCAGATACTGTAAGCCCACAGATACAAGAAGTTCAATGAACTCTGTGCAGTGGAGAAATTGTAACCTTCATACATTGCTATGAAAATTTTAAATGGTATCGCTGCTGTGGGCAAGTTTGGCAGTTCCTCAAAAAGTTAAACATAGAGTTACCAAATGACCCAACAATTCCACTCCTAGGTTACAAACCCAAAGGCACTGAAATTATATGCTACCTAAAAACTTGCACACAAATGTTCATAGCAGCATTATTCATAATAACAAAGAACTACAAACAACCCAAATGTCCATCCACTGATGAAGGGATAAACAAAATGTTGTACTGAGACAATGGAATATTATTTGGCCATCAAAAGAAATAAAGTACTGATTATGCTATGACATGGAAGAATCTTGAAAACATTACAGTAACTGAAAGCAGTCACTAAGGACCACATCTTGTATGATTCCATTTGTATAAAATGTCCAGAGGAGACAAATCTGTTTAGACAGCAATTAGATTAGCGTTGGCAAAGCCAGAGGGAGAGGGGAATGGGGATGGAATGCTGAAAGGTGTGAGGTTTCTTTTTGGGTGTGATGAAATGTTCTGGAATTAGATAGTGATAACAGTTGCATAACTTTGTGAATATACTAAAAAACAATGAAAATAAAAATTCAGAATTTTTTAAAAATAAAAAACACTGAATTGTACACTTTAAAGCAGTGAATCTTAAGGCATGTAAAGTATATCTCAATAATACGAGCCCAACAATAAGAATACAAATAACCCAATTTAAAATTACCAGTTTTAAAGTGGGCAAAAGATTTGAACAAACACTTTGCTGAAGAAGACAAATGGCAAGTAAGAGTTGAAAAGATGCTCATCGTTAGTAATTAGGGAAGTGCAAATTAAAACCATAATGAGATGTCACTATACATCTTTTAGAATGTCTTGAGTTAAAAAGGCTACACAACAAAGTAAGTAGAAGTATTCCAAAGATTGGCTTGATTACGAAACAACTGGAACTCTCACACACTACTAGTGGGAATGTAAAATAATTCAAACTATTTTGACTTTGGAAACTAGTTTGGCAGCTTCATAAAAAGTTAAAATTCATTTACCATATGACCCAGCCATTCCACAACTAAATATCTACCCAAGAGAAATGGAAGCGTATGTCTATACAAAGACACACACATGAATGTTCATAACAGCTTTATTTGTAATAGCGCCCCAAACTGTAAACAACCCAAATGTCCATAAACAGGATGAACAAATTGGGTCCATATAACGGAGTAGCATTCAACAAAAAAAAGAATGAAGTATTGATACATACAACATGGATGAGTTGCAAAATAATTAAGATGAGTGAAAGAAGCCAAACAGAAGGAAAAGAAATATATCCTGTTAAGATTCCATTTGTATACAAATTTTTAAATGCATAAACTAGAGTGGCAGAAAGCAAAGGAGGCTGGGCACAATGGCTCATGCCTGTAATCTCAGCACTTTGGGAGGCCAAGGTGGGCAGATCACTTGAGGTCAGGAGTTTGAGACCAGCCTGGCCAACATGGTGAAACTCCGTCTCTACTAAAAATCCAAAAAAATTAGCCAGGTGGGTTGGCACAGGCCTGTAATCCTAGCTATTCAGGAGGCTGAAGTGTGAAGACGCTTGAACCCAGGAGGTGGAAGTTGCGTTGAGCTGAGATCATGCCAGTGCACTACTGGCTGAGTGACAGAGCGAGACTCGAAAGAAAAATAAAAAGAAAGTAAAAGAGAGAAAGACAGAAAAAGAGAAAGAAAATCAGTGGTGAGGGGATGTGAGGGAGGAGGGATTACAAAGGGACAGGATATTAAGGCAGCTTTGGGAGTACAGAATAGCTTCATCATCTTGATTGTGGTGGTTTCGTGTGTATACATGTCAAAACTTACCAAGTTTGTACACTTATTTATTTGAGACAGAATCTTATTCTGTCACCCAGGTAGGGATACAGTGGTGCAATCACAGCTCACTGCAACCTCAAACTCCTGGGGTCAAGTGATCCTCCTGCCTCAGCCTCTCAAACAGCTGGGACTATAGGTGTATGCTACCACATCTGGCTATTTTTGTTTGTTCATTTGTGGAGACAGGGTCTCAGTACATTGCCCTGCCTGGTCTGGAACTCCTGGGCTCAAGTGCTTCCCACTTCAGCCTCCCAATGTGCAGGGATTATAGGCATAAGCCACAGTGCCAGGCAGCACACTTTAAATATATGCAGTTTACTGTATATCAATTATATCTTAATAAAGCTGTTTGGAAAAAAGAAACTACAACCTAAAAACAATCTAACTGAGTGCAAGGGCTCACAGCCATAATCCCAGCATTCTGGAAGGCCAAGGTTGGGGGGATTGCTTGAGCTGAGGAGTTGGAAACCAGCCTAGGAAACAGAGAGATCCCGTTTCTACAGAAAATACAAAAATTAGCCAGGCATGGTGGTGTGCGCCTGTAGTTCCAGCTACTAGGGAGTGGAAGGATGGCTTGATTCTAGGAGGTGAAGGTTGCAGTGAGTCATGATCATGTCACTGCACTCCCGCTTAGGCAACACAGCAAGACCCTGTCTCAATAATAAATATAAATAAATATATACATCATATCAAAATTTGGGTGATACAGCTAAAGCAGTACTTCAAGAGAAACTTACAGCTATGTTACATTTAAAAAGGTATATAATCAATGATCTATAATTCCACCTTAAGATGTTAGAAAAAGAAACAGCAAAGTGAATATACAAAGTTAGTGAAGGGAATAAACAGAATAAAAACAAAAAAATAGAAAAAACCATGTTTAGCACAAGCCACTTCCCACTGCAACGACCCAAGTAAAAAAAATCTCCAAATCCCACACTATTTATCATACCTCCATAAAACAAAGGGGCTTGGGCTCCAACCATTCTTTTGAGCTCTTGAGCTTGGGAAGTGTGCCAGTTACCAGATCATCACTGTCTACACTTTTCATTGTGGTCACAAATAACAGTGCCCCTAGAAAAACTAAAAATCAGCTTATTTAGTATTAAAAATTTCAGTCATTGAATTTTCCCTTCTAATAACACCTGTGTCTTTGCACACACGCGAAATGGATTTTGAACACAAACCATCCAGTTGCCCTAACAAGAGGGCTTCACCACAGGCTCTAGATGACGGCTTCAGAGCCTGCCTCCTTTGTAAGCTGGTGAGATTCTCTTAGAATCTCCCTGCTCCTTGGAATGAATTCCCACGTCCCTCTCCAAAGTAGCCCATTCCAGCCAGTGTGGCAGCTTCAGCCTGGCCTCTGGGAGCCCATTTGCAGGAATTTTCTGACTCTGGTGGCCTTGAGTGGGAAGAACTGTAATTTTCTGGCTACAGAACACAGGCTGAGCTGCTTGGAGAAGGGAGGGGTTTTCGGTCAAAATTTGCGAGCCTTCGGGCTCTGCGAGGTCCGAAGTCCTCCCCGACGCCGGGGCGCTACGGGGAGGTCGTCGGGTCCGCACCCGCTCTTGCCCACCGCGCCCTCTCCCGGCCCTTCCTCCCACCCGTTCGGTCGGTCGGGTGCCGGGGGCCTCCCGCGCGGCACGTCGTACGCGGGGTCCCCCGGCCTGGCGGGGAGGTCACCGGCCGCGACAGGCACCTCTCTACCCTCCCAAGGCCGGCAGGTCCGCAGCCGTCCTGCACCACACCCAGGCCCGGCCCGACGGCCCCGGAGTCGTCCGGCTGAGGCAGGAAGAGAGGCCGCCTGCCTCTGCGGAACGCGCGAACGTTGGCGCCCACTGTCTCCCGGACGCAGCGCCGCACGGCCCCTCCGCCCCTTCCGCTGCGGGTTCCACAGCGAGTGCGAGCGGCCGGCGCCGGGGCGGCGGAGGAAGACTTCAAGCCAAAAGGGATTGGGCGGCGGCTCTAGCCGGCGGGTCTTGGTTTGCGGAAGGGTCTGAAGTCCCTGCTTCTCCGTGACCTGCGCGTGGCCTGGCCAATCCCGCCACCGCCACCCATCCCCCCAATCGCGTCCGTTGACGGGCGGGTCCTCGGTCGCTGGCCCCTTGCAGAGCACCAGAGAGGGGGGTGGCGTCCGCTCCCTCGAGTCCTCGGTGTCGGGGAATTCACCGCTCACCATCCCCTGCCCCGCTTTCGGTCCTGCTCCGGGGACCAAACCACTGAAAGGCAGTGACGGGAAAGGGGATCCTCTGCTGGAGGTCCTAATAAGGGGGTCCAAGGCTTAGGGACTTGTGCGGGAAATGTGGGTTTAAGTGCCTTCAAGGTGTCCACTGGGATGTTGATCAGCGTTCACAGTTGGCGCTGATGCAGGTCGCCGGGAAGGGAATGTGTGGGTTCATGACCACGCATATCTCTTCTAGTCCTGTTGACCTTAGTAGGGTAGCTCTCCACCCTGGCTGGGTTTTGTTTTTTCTTTTATATTTTATTTTACAGGGTTTTTTCAGTGTGCAATGTTTGTTTTTAAATCCCGAATGATCCTGATGTAAACCATTGACACGGCCAGAAAATCATGAGGCTATGATTTTCCAAACTCAGCTTCATAACCTACTCTGTGTGTGCTGTGATTTTTCTATGATTCTGTTTTCCTCTTTGGGTATTGGTGGGCCCTGAATGATGAACCACCGTTTTCACTGTGTATCTTTTCAAAGTACACTTGCTGACCTTAAAACTAACCAAAGTGTCTTAGGGACATTTGTATTCACATGCCTTTTAAAAGCTAGCCAGAGTCAATGGCTTCAAATGCAGTTTTCCTTTCAGAGTTGAGGGAACATGAGCCATTTGCAAAGCTTATTGTTAGACACCCTCTTGGGAACCAAGCACGTGGATGGTGCAGCCCTCATCAAAATCCAGGAGCAGAGCCTGTCTGTGGCATCACCAGGTTTCAATGTAAGAAAAAACAAGTTTGGACATAAGACTTCTGATTTACTATTTGTGTTCTTCCAAAACATAAAGAAGACATGACTTTTTTTTTTTTTTTTTGAGACGGAGTTTCACTCCTTGCTTAGTCTGGAGTGCAGTGCAATGGCACGATCTCAGCTCACTGCAACCTCCACCTCGGGTTCAAGCGATTCTCGTGCCTCAGCCTCCTGAGTAGCTGAGATTACAGGCATACGCCACCAGGCCTGGCTCATTTTCGTGTTTTTAGTGGAGATGATGTTTCACCATGTTGGTCAGGCTAGTCTTGAACTCGTGACCTCAGGTGATCCACCCGCCTCGGCCTCCCAAAGCACTTGGATTACAGGCATGCCACTGCGCCTGGCCCAGACATGACTTTTTTTTCCTATGAGATGGAGTTTTGCTCTTGTTTCCCAGGCTAGAGTACAATGGCACGATCTCAACTCACCCCAACCTCTGCCTCCTGGGTTCAAGTGATTCTGCCTCGGCCTCCTGAGTAGCTGGGATTACAGGCATGCACCACCACACCTGGCTAATTTTGTATTTTTAGTAAAGACGGGATTCTCCATGTTGGTCAGACTGGTCTCCAACTCCCGACCTCAGGTGATCTGCCCACCTTGGCCTCCCAAAGTGCTGGGATTACAGGCGTGAGCCACCAGCCCCAGACATGAATGTCAAATGAACTTTTTCTGGCCAGGTGTGGTGGCTCACGCCTGTAATCCCAATACTGGGAGGCTGAGGAAAGTGGATCACTTGAGGTCAGGAGTTTGAGACCAGCCTGGCCAACATGGTGAAATCCCATCTCTACTAAAAATACAAAAATTAGCTGGGCATGGTGGCACGCACCTGTAGTCTCAGCTACTTGGGAGGCTGAGGCAGGAGACTTGCTTGAACCCAAGCGGTGGAGGTTGCAGTGAGCTGAGATCACACCACTGCATTCCAGCCCGGGTGACAGAGTGAGACTCGGTCAAAACAAAACAAAAAAGAACTTTTTCTGTAAAGAGCCACATAAATATTTTAGATTTCTAAGCGTCTTAGTCGGTTTAGTGTTGCTATAAAGGAATACCTGAAGCTGGGTAATTTATAAAGAAGAGGTTTATTTGGCTCATGGTTCTACTGGCTGGAAGACCGGTCATTTGTGAAAGCCTTAGGCTGCTTCCACTCATGGCAGAGGTGAGGGGGAACCAGCATGTGCAGAGATCACAGAGGGAGAGAAGGAGCAAGAGAGAGCAAGTGGAGAGGTGCCAGCCTCTTTTTAACAGCCAGCTCTCCTGGACCAAATACAGGGAAAACTCACTCACAGCTTCTCCCACCTCACAGGGAGGGTATTAATCTATTCATGAGGGATCTACTTCCATGATCCAAACACCTCCCATTAGGCCCCCACTGCAAAAGTTGGGATCAGATTTCAACATGAGATGCAAACTATAGCACAGAGCCATGGAGTCTCTGTCACAAGCACTCAACTCTGCAGTTGTAAAGGAAAAACAGCCATACGTAAAAGAATGAATGTGACTGTGTTCCAATAAAATTTTATATTTATGGATACTGAAGTTTGAATTTCATATAATTTGTAAGTGTCACAAAGTGTTATGGTTCTTTTGATTTTTTTCCCCCCAACCATTTAAAAATGTGAAAACCATTCTTAGCTTAGAGGCCATAAAAAACAGACAGTGGGCTAAATTTGGCTGGCCACCAGCCATAGTTGGCTGACTCCTGTTGTAACCATGTAACCTCTCCAGGTAATGCCCGGTGATGTCCGAACACTGGTGAATGGATTTGCCAAGAACCCTTTGCAAGCCCGGAGAAAAGGACTGTATTTCAAGGAAAAGTATTACAAATGTGTCCGGGCGGATGACTATTCTCTTTATGCCAAAAATGTGAGTGCTCAAGATTTGAAGACAGCTGAATAAAAGAAAAGAATTTGCCTCCAATTTTCTTTGCCCTGCCTGATCCTCTCTGTAAAACAGATTAAACCCATTGATGTCTTGAGGCAGTGTCTGAGATAACACTCTAGTGCCAGAAAGACATGTGAAAGAAAGTCCTATCAGAGAGCCTGGTTCTGAGAAATGTTCATTGCAGAATCTATAAACTGAGCCTGGCCTGAACTCTTTCCACTATAGTCCAGCCTTCATACTCTACATCCTCCTTTAAAAAAAGTATATAGATAGATAGATATAGATATAGATATAGATATAGATATAGATATAGATATAGATATAGATATAGATATAGAGACATAACTTCTGCACTTAAAATCTCCCTCAGTGGCAGGTCACAGTGGCTCATGCCTATAATCCCAGGACTTGGGAGGCCAAAGTGGGCATATCACCTGAGGACAGGAGTTCGAGACCAGCCTGGCTAACATGGTGAAACCCTGTTTCTACTAAAAATACAAAAAATTAGCCGGGTGTGGTGGCATGCACCTGTATTCCCAGCTACTCCAGAGGCTGAGGCAGGAGAATTGCTTGAACCTGGGAGGCAGAGGTTGCAGTGAGCCAAGATCGCGCTATTGTACTCCAGCTTGGGCAACAAGAGTGAAACTCTATCTCAAAACAAACAAACTCTCAGCTCTCTGTTGCTTATAAGGAATGAAGGAGATGAAAATCATTCATTGGATGCCCTATATTATGAGTTAGATGTGCTTCATCCACATTATAAACTAAATAACCTCATTTTACAGATGAGGAAACTGAGGCTTAACATGGTTAAATAACCCTTATTCATGCAACAGAAAATGGATGCACTAGAATTCAAGCCCAGAGCTGTCCAATTCCAAAATGTACCACCTTTCCATTATATCAGTTGTTCTTTTTTTTATTATTTTGTGATGGCGTTTTACTCTTGTTGCCCAGGCTAGAGTGCAATGGTGCAATCTCAGCTCACTGCAACCTCTACCTCCTGGGTTCAAGTGATTCTCCTGCCTTAGCTTCCCGAGAAGCTGGGATTACAGGCACTTGCCACCACTCCTGGCTAATTTTTGTATTTTTAGTACATACAGGGTTTCACCATGTTTGCCAGGCTGGTCTCAAACTCCCAACTTTAGGCGATCTGCCTGCCTCAGCCTCCCAAAGTGCTGGGATTGATTACAGGCATGAGCCTCCGCACCTGGCCTACATCAGTTGTTCTAATTGGGATAGGAGTATATGACAATCAGTTGAGGAACTTTTTCAAAATCCATCCACCATTATGATAACAGTCTAAAACTTGTTGAGGAAAGGCAACTAAATTGATGGAAAAGAGTGGACAGTCCAAAAACAGATATATAAATATATGGAAATCAGGAAATGGTGAAAAACATAGCTGAAGCATGACCGCTGGTCCTGTGATTAGAACCAAGAGCAGCATATTCTCTTTTATTCTTTATCCAGGAGAACACTGGTGTGGTTGTCGTGAAGACTCATCTGTATCTTCTGGTGGCAACTTACACTGAGAGCATGTATCCTAGTGTCTGTGTGGAAGCCACAGAGAAGCTGGGTAAGTCGGCATCCCAGTTCATGTCTTCATTCTCTTTGGTTGTTAGGTCTTCTGACTACAAGTCACAGAGATTCAGCTCAAACCAGCAAGGTCAGAAAGGAAGAATTTATTGGAAGTATGCTAAGGTTATTTACACAACCACTGGAAGGACAGGGTGCAGCTGAGCCATGGGGACAGTAGATTCCAGGGACTGAAACACTGCTAGGACTCTGTCTCTCTGTCTTGATTCTAAGTGAGTCAGCTTTGTTCTGTCTCGTAGAAAACTGTTTCCTTTCCTGGCTGATGTCATGGCTGAGCCTCCCATAATACCACTTAATTTCTCTTAGGACCCTAATTTGGCAAGTTTCAGGTCATATGGTTTACCCCTGTATCAGTCAGCTATGTAGGTAGGGCAGGATAGGGGAGGAGGGAGACAGCAGGGTAAAAAGGCAGAGATGTGGCTGCTGGAGGTCCACCCTATGTAAAAAGACATTTTATAGGAAAAGAAATTACCATGAGCCAGGCAGTCAATTTGTTGGTGTATACTGAATTCCCTCTTTGTGTCCATATATTTTTGAATAAAGATCTCATAGAGAACTAGCTTGAGTATTATATCTGTGAGAATTGATCTTAATAAATGGTAAATCGTATTTGTGTTTAGATTTTTTTAATTTAAATTTATGCAACTCTAGTAAATTTAATTTTAAAAAATTTACTGGAGTTGCTTAATTACTCCTTTGAAGTAGTTGGCCAGGCGCAGTGGCTCACACCTGTAATCCCAGCACTTTGGGAGGCCAAGGCAGGCGGATCACCTGAGGTCGGGAGTTCAAGACCAGTCTGACCAACATGGAGAAACCCCACCTCGACTAAAAATGCAAAATTAGCCAAGTGTGGTGGCACATGCCTGTAATCCCAGCTACTCAGGAGGCTGAGACAGGAGAATCGCTTGAACTCAGGAGGTGGAGGTTGCAGTGAGCCGAGATCGTGCCATTGCATTCTAGCCTGGACAAGAGTCAAACTCTACCTCAAAGAAAGAAAGAGAGAGAGAGAAAGAGAGAGGGAGGAAGGAAGGGTAGAAGCCTCTAGTAACAAAAGCAGCCATTCGTTCATTCATTCAAGAAATATTCAAAGGTGATCACCATGTGCCCTGCACTATCCTAGATAAATTAGGGAAACAGCTGGTTAAGATATATCCTCTGCCTTCCATGCCTCTATACATGCTGTCCTATCTGCCTAAAATATTTTCCAGTTCCCTTCCTGTCCCTCACATCTATTCAGCAAATTCCTAATCCTCATTAAAGACCCAAGTCAGATCTTGGCTTCTGCCAACTGTGGTATGGATTTTATGCATACCTTTATGATTATCCCCATTATAGTTCTTTGGTTATCTAGATTGTAAACTCTTGGAAGGCAAGAATTTTGTCTTAATCATTCTCCTTCTCCATTAGCTAACACAGTATCTGCTGTTGGGTAGGCAATTAGTACATGTTTAATGAACAAATAAATTAATTGTTTCGGCCTAGCAGAGTCAGGGAAGGCTCTGGAGAGCTGAATCTTCAAGGGCCAAATGAGAAATTAAGCACCATCACAGGAACTACATACCTATGTACAGATACGCCTCATTTTATCACATTTTGCATTATTGAACCCTTCCTGAGCAGGTGTCAGGATTTGAAGGAGGCTTTATTTCAGAATGGTAGGGCAGGAGCAGAGAGCAGAACAGAGACATAGAGATCCAGGTTAATTATCTAATTAAAATAACCAGAATATGAGATTAGAAAGATGGGGAATTCTGCTCTCAGGAAGCCAGCCTCTTATCCTGTCAGCTAGAGCTCAGAGCTAACTCCCCAGATGGTACCAGAGAAATTGCCCAACTACTATAATGTAGATTATGTGGCTGGCACTAAAGGTTGATAGTCTTGCTTAGGGCCACAAAAAACTCGACGGACTCCAAAGAATGTGCCCTGGTTAGAAGTGCACCGGTGGCATCGTGCCATTAATATCCCACTGCTCTGGGAAGGGACACACTATCCTGGAAATGGTTGGATGCTCAGGAGGGATGGACAAGGCTGATATCCACTCAGGAGCCAGTTATCTTATGACTGACTTTTGTTTCCTCACTCCCTTTTTAAAAAAATATTTTTCTCTATCTAAAAAATTATGTGATCTTTGTAGAAAATTTGAGAAGTAAAGAATTATGGGCTGGGTGCAGTGACTCATGCCTGTAATTTCAGCACTTTGGGAGGCCAAAGCAGGCGGATCACTTGAGGTAGGAGTTCGAGACCAGCCTGGCCAATATTGTGAAACCCCATCTCTACTAAAATTACAAAAATTAGCCGGTTGTGGTAACAAGTGCCTGTAATCGCAGCTACTTGGGAGGCTGAGGCAGGAGAATTGCTTGAACCCAAGAGGCAGAGGTTGCAGTGAGCCAAGGTGGCACCAGTGCACTCCATCCTGGGTGACACAGAGTGACTATGTCTCAAAACAAATAAATAAAAAAGAAAATCAGGTTTGTTTTTAAAATAAATATATTACAGAGTCACATTCGTAACACTGGTAAAATGTTAACATCTTTAATTCTAGGTCCTCAGTTATTTTTGTTTGTTGTTTTTGTGTTTTTCTTTTTTTTTTTTTTCTGAGACACAGTTTCACTCTATTGCCCAGGTTGGAGTGTGGTGGTGCAATCCTGGCTCACTGCAACCTCCACCCCAGGGTTCAAGCAATTCTCCTGCCTCAGTCAGCCTGCAAAGTAGCTGGGACTACAGGTGCCCACCAGCATGCCTGACTAAATTTTGTATTTTTAGTAAAAATGGGGTTTTACCATGTTGGCCAGGCTGGTCTCGAACTCCTGACTTCAAGTGATCTGCCTGCCTCAGGCTCCCGAAGTGCTGGGATTACAGGCATGAGCCACCACACCCAGCCAAGTCCTCAGTTTAAAAAAAGAATCTTAAGTATATATTGTGACTAATTTATAGAATTATTATTGAATTATTAATTTTTTTTCTTAAATTTCTTATGACATTTCAGGTTGGGACATAGACTTTTTGGAAATCAACCAGGTTTCCTAGTTTCTTCATTTAAGCCTTGCCTCACTCTGAATCTATATGCTAAAGAACTGAATCTATATGCTAAAGAACTAGGCTCTGTGTTTTGATTATTGATATGGCTAGAGATAGATGATTCATGGTTTTGATATTCTGTTTATTCTCATAAGAATTCACCTGGGATTTATTGTCAAATTTCTAACATAGATGAGTGGGAAAATATGATTCGTTTTACAGAATTTGCCTTGAAGTTAACTTTTCAGGAGTCAACTTCTTTTGTCACTTAATATCCCACTGCTCTGGGAAGGGATATTCTTCCTCCATAGTCTTCTATCGGTTGCATTTGTCATGATTGCAGTAAAGGAAGGCTAGTTAAGTAATATTCAGCACTCAATTTAAGAAGAAGAGTGGAATTTTTGAGAATGAAGCAGCAGCCTTCAATGTTTCTTTATTAATAGCTTGTTAAAAAATGAAGTGCTGGCCAGGCACAGTGGTTCATGCCTGTAATCTCAACACTTTGGGAGGCCAAGGCAGGGAGATCATGAGGTCAGGAGTCCAAGACCAGCTTGGCCAACATGATGAAACCTCATTTCTATTAAAAATTAAAAAATTAGCTGGGTGTGGTGGTGGGTGCCTGCAATCCCAGCTACTCAGGAGGCTGAGGCGGAAGAATTGCTTGAACCCAGGAGGCAGAGGTTGCAGTGAGCCGAGATCACACCACTGCCCTCCAGCCTGGGTGAAAGGGCAAGACTCCATGTCAAAAAAAAAAAAAAGTGCTACCCAGCATGGTGGAGAACACCTGTAGCCCCAGCTACTCAAGAGGCTGAGGCAGAAGGATCGATTGAGCCCAGGAGTTTGAGTCCAGTATGGGCAACATAGTGAGACTTCATTTTTAAAAAGTAAATACATCAAGTGCTGTAATCAGTTTTAAGTCTAGGTCATAGAATACATATAGAAGAGGATGGAAGCAGGTTCTTTTATGCTCTTGATCCCACTCTCATCCTGCTCCCTTTGCCCCCAGATACATACATTATTCATCCTTTTTCTGCATGGAAAACCAATTCACACTCCAGGACAGCTCAAATAGCTCTACTGTGGCACTTATTACCATGAAATAGAATTGATGTTTATATGTACCTATCTCCCCTACTAGACAATGGACTCCATGAGGGCAGGAACTGTGTTTTAACTATCCAGTCACCCTTGTATCTGCGGTACCTAGTACAGCGCCTAGCACATGATAGTTATCTGCCAATGTTTGTAGAATAATAAATGGATGAATCAATCATTTGTAGTGATAATTTGCTGCTCATAAATAATAACCATGCTATGTTTCTTTCAGGAGACTACCTAAGAAAAAAAGGAAATTAAGTCATCAGAGGCCCGTGAAAGACACTTTTATTATTTTAGAAGAAAATTGGAGAGCCTAAAGAAAAAATAATATTTTATGGTTGAAAAACACTAAATGGAAGGTACTAAAAAAGAAGAATGAATTCAGGGAACAATTTTTATTACTTCAAGAGATCCTCTTTTTTCATTGGAATTACTTGATCAACTGTTTTTTTTATTAGTGTTGGTCATTGGCATGGAACATGAGAGCACTGATCATTTCATGGAGCATATCTATTGGGAGTCTCCTTTCCTTGAGGCTATTTTACACAAGGTGTGTACTTTACACACCTTGCTAAGTATGCCAAGAATGCAAGGTTCTCACCACTCTTTATCCAGGACATTTCTCAGGGTTACATTGCAGCAAGCAACCTTGAAAAATGAAGGGGTGTCTCCCTTGAGGACAAAAAGCAAGCTTGCTTACTGTTTGCTATAAAAGCAGTGGAGTCCCTGAGCTCAGGGTTCCCCTGCTGCAATGCAACTCCCTGCATGTGTGACATCTATCTGGCCCACATCACCCCTGTGAGACTTGGGAGAAGGGACCACTAGTCAAAGTATAAGGGTGGAGAGCTATAGAACCTATTTTGAAAATTAAAGATTCTAGCCTATTACTAGACATGAGCATCTTTTTTTCCCTAACAGCAACCCCAGGCCAGCCTGGTCAGTATACCCTTCAGATGTACCTGGGGAAGTAACACCTTAGACTACTTGCCAAAGGACAGCCTAGGGAATTCAAATTTAATTCTGATTCTGCCAGATTGGACTAACATGGTCCTATATCATGATAATAATGACTACTTAGTTAAGTACACTGTTCTCTAGGTCACAGCACTTTGGGAGACTGAGGCAGTTGGATCACCCAAGGTCAGGAGTTCGAGATCAGCCTGGCCAGTATGTTGAAACCCTGTTTCTACTAAGAATACAAAATTTAGTCAGGTGTGGTGATGGGCGCCTGCAGTCTCAGCTACTTGGGAGGCTGAGGCAAGAGAATCACTTAAACCCTGGAGGCAGAGGTTGCAGTGAGCCAAGACTGCACCACTGCACTCCAACCTAGGCGATAGAGTGAAACTGTGTCTCAAAAAAAAAAGAAAAGAAAAAAAGCAGTATGTGGGAGACAGTGATCATTGAAAATGGGAAGATGGATAGAGCCAAAATAGAAAAGGCTACTTTCCTTAGAGTCACTCAAGAGACATCAAGCAGGGCTGTGGGCTAGAGAGTATTTTTAGAAAACTATTAAATTCTGATTACAAAAGTAATATATGCTCACTTTTAAAACTTGGGAAAATAAGTTAGTCATAATTTAACTTTAATGAAAACTTCTGGGCCAAGCACAGTGGCTCACACCCATATTGCCAGCACTTTGGGAGGCTGAGGTAGGCAGATACCTGAGATGAGGAGTTCAAATCCAGCATGGCCAACATGGTAAAACCCATCTCTACTAAAAACACAAAAATTAGCCAGGCGTGGTAGTGGGTACCTGTAATCCCAAGTACTTGGGAGGCTGAGGCACAAGAATCACTTGAACCCAGGAGGTGGAGGTTGCAGTGAGCTGAGATTGCACCACTGCACTCCAGCCTGGGCAACAAGAGCAAAACTCTGTCTCAATAAGTAAGTAAGTGAATGAATTAATTAATTAGTGAAAATTTCTGTTGATGGTTTTGAGATTTTCTTCAGGTCTTTTTTGATGCATGTAATATATATGTTTTAACCTTATCTAGATCCTTAATGCATAGAGTTGACATTCTACTATGTCCATTTAGCATGATGCTATGAGACCTTGAATGGCTTTAAATTGCTTCAGAAACATTTTAAATCACTGCATATCATATAATTTAACCATAATATTGTTCTTTGTTAGATATTTAGATTATTTCTACTTTTCACTTCATAAATAATATTACTGTTTATAACTTTTACATACTTCTTCATATCTCTGATTATTTCCTTAGGTCTGGAAGTGGAATTTCAGAGTCAGAATTTGAGCAACTTTATGGCTCTCTGGAGTTTTTGTTTTGTCTTTTACAAGAAAGGAATTTTACACTATAGCTTATAATATGCAGTTGAGAGGTTTTTTTTGGCAGGTAGGAGTTGCATGTAATTCAGCTTTCATTTATCAGCCCCCTCTACTTGTGGGTTGGATCTGAAACAGTCTTGGTGTCTCAGTGGGTGAGAATGAGAGAAAATACTGCAGACATTTGAACTAGCTGAATCAGAGACTGGAGAAGCAGGTTACTCTTTAAATTCCAGATAGTATGAAAGCATGGCAATGCTGAACAGTCACACCTCTGCAGTCCAGAGATGTACAATATAAAAATACTTGTGAGGTTTGTACGACAAGCTGGGAAGCATTTGAGGACTTCTAGTCAGAACTCCAAAAGAGAGCAGGGATGCCAAGGCCCAAAGATAAACAAAGACTGAGATATCAATACTTCAGGCTAAAGTTAAGCTGTGTCATCAAAACGGAAAGGACAGGAGCAGACACATGCAAAGAATGGCTCTCAAGCCTGCAAGACTTGAACATGTGAACGTATTGATATGTATGTAGAAGGAATGTGTAACCACAAAAAAGTGGAAGTGGGGCTGGGTGCAGTGGCTCATGCCTATAATCCCAGCACTTTGGGAGGCCAAGGCAGGAGGATTGCCTTAGCCCAGGAGTTTATAATCAGCCTGGGCAACATAGCAAGATCTTATCTCTATAAAAAATGCAAAAATGGGGGTCCAAAGTGGCTCCTGCCGGAGGTCATGGCGCTTGCGAAGGCGAGGTCATCAGTTCAAGGCTAACCTCATAAGCTCAAACTGATTGGCAAAAAAAAAAAAAAAAAAAAAATGCAAAAATGTCTGGGCATGGTGGCCCACACCTGTAGTCCCAACTACTCAGGAGGTTGAGACAGAAGGATTGCTTCTTGTTGAATAGCACCGATTACTATCATATAATGCCCTTCTTTATCTTTTTTAAAAATCTTTGTTAGGTTAAAGTCCATTTTGTCTGAAATTAGGATTTCAACCCCTGCTTTTTTCTGTTTTCTGTTTGCTTTGTAAAGTTTTCTCCATCCTTTTATTTTGAGCCTACAGAAGGCATTGCATATGAGATGGGTTTCTTGAAGACAGCATACCATTGGGTCTTGCTTTTTTATCCAGCTTGCCACTCTATCCTTTTGATTGAGCCATTTAGCCCAATTACATTCAAGGTAGTATTGATATGTGCAGATTTGATCCTGTCATCATGTTGTTAGCTGGTTATTTTGCAGACTTGTTTGTGTGGTTGCTTTATAGTGTCACCAGTCTGTGTATTTAAGTGTGTTTTTGTAATGGCTAGTAATGGTCTTTCCCTTCCATATTTGGTGCTCCTCTCAGGACTGCTTATAAGGCAGGTCTGGTGGTTAAAAAAGAAAATCCCTCAGCATTTGCCTGTCTGAAAATGATCTTATTTCTCCTTCACTTATGAAGCTTAGTTTGGCCAGATATGAAATTCTTGGTTGGAAAATTTCTTATTTAAGAATGCTGAGGCCAGGCGAGGTGGCTCATGCCTAATCCCAGCACTTTGGGAGGCTGAGGCAGGCAGACCACCTGAGGTCAGGAATTTGAGACCAGCCTGGCTAACATGGCAAAACCCTGTCTCTACTAAAAATACAAAAATTAGCTGGTCAGGGTGGCAGGCACCTGTAATCCCTGCTACTTGGGAGGCTGAGACAGGAGAATCGCTTGAGCCCAGGAGGTAGAGGTCGCAAGAAGCAGAGATCATGCCACTGCACTCCAGCCTGGGCAACAGAGCAAGACTCCAACTCAAAAAAAAACAAAGAATGCTAAATATAGGACCCCTATCTCTTCTGGCTTTTAGGGTTTCTGCTGAAAGGTCTGCCATTAGCCTGATGGAGTTCCCTTTGTAGGTAACCTTCCCTTTCTCTCTAGGTGCCTTTGCCATCTTTTCTTTCATGTCAGCTTTGGAGAGTCCGATGATTACGTGTCATGGGGACGGTCTTGAGTAATCTCTCTCAGGGGTTCTCTGTATTTCCTGGATTTGAATGTTGGCTTCTAACAAGGTTGAAGAAATTTTCATGAACGTTATCCTAAAATATATTTTCCAAGTTGCTTGCTTTCTCCCTCTTTCATGGGTGCCATGAGTCATAGATTTGATCTTATTACATAATCCCATATTTCTCTGAGGTTTTGTTCATTCTTTTTTATTCTTTTTTTTTAATTCTTGTCTGAATGGGTTATTTCAGAGAGCTACTCTTCGAGCTCTGAGATTCTTTACTTGGTCTACTCTGCTGTTAATACTTGCAGTTTCAATGTGTCATTCTTGTAGTGTGTTCTTCAGCTGTATCAGATCAGTTGGATTCTTTTTTATAGAGGCTATTTCATCTGTCAGTTCCTGTATTGTTTTATTGTGATGGTTAGCTTCCTTGGATTGGGTTTTGACATTCTCCTGAATCTTGGTGATCTTCATTCCTGTACATATTCTGAATTCTATTTTTGTCATTTCAGTCATTCCAGCCCAGTTAAGAACCCTTGCTGGGGAATTAGTATGATCATTTGGAGGAAAGAAGACACTCTGGCTTTTTGATTTGCCAGAGTTTTTGTGCTAATTCTTTCTCATTTGTGTGGGCTGATGTTCCTTCAACCTTTAAGGTTGTTGTCCTTTGGAAGTTTTTTGTTTTTTGCTTTTTTCTTCTTTGATGCCCTTAGGGGTTTGATTATGGTATAAGGTGGGTTTGGTTTACTGCCTTCAATTCTAGTCCACTTCTAGGTCTTGGAGGAGCCCCTTCCAATTACTGTCTCTCTACTTGCATTTCTTTTTTTGGGTGGTCTGGTCCACAGAACTCCCTCAGGCAAGGGCCACAGTTGGCCCGTAACCTTGCCAGGTCAGCTCTAATCTGCTGTCTGTGTGCTTCCTGGGGAAACACGAGCTTGTACCTGCCTGCAGAGTTCAGACAGAAGCATGACCACTGGATTGGAAACTATTGGGTGTGGCCTATCTGGCTACAGGAGAGGGGGTGGGTGGGTACAGTTGTCTGCCCTGCTGTCTGGGTGTTTCCATGGCAACAGGAGGCTGTATTCCTTGACAAATTCCGGTAGACATAGGACTACTTGGGCCTTAAGCTCTAGCAGCTGTGGCTTGCCTGGCTACCAGTGGCTGGGGTTGGTGAGAATGTCTGCTCTGGTGTCTGTGTGCTTCCTGGAACAACAGAAGGCTGCACTTGTTGGCTGAGTTCACACAGAAGCAGGACTGCTGGAGCAGAAGCTCTATCAGGTGTTGTCTACCTGGCTGTCAGTAGCGAGGGTGGGTGGAGTCATGTGCCTTGCCATCCGGGTGCTTCCCGGGACAACAGGAGGCTGCACCCACCAGCTGAATCCACACAAAAACAGAGCTGCTGGGCCAGAAGCTCTAGCAGTTGTTAGCCACCTGGCTACCAGAGGTGGGGGTGGGTAGGGTCACTCACTCTGCTGTTCAGGTGTTTCCCAGGACAACAGAAACCTGCACCCTCTAGCTGAGTTCACACAGAGGCAGGGCACTGGGCTGGAAGTTCTAGCAGGTGTCGCCCACATGGCTACCAGTGGTGGGGGTGGTGGTAGTAGCTGGCTGAGTTCAGGCTGAAGTGAGACTGCTGGGCTAGAAGCTGGTGTTGAGGCCTGCCCAGCATGAGTGGGTGGAGCAACCTTACTGCTCCCAGGCATGGTAACTGCAGCCTCTACTGGGGCTATGGTGCTGGCTTGTCTGCTCTGGGGCCCAAGGCTTATAGAGGTCCCTTTGGACTCGAGAGGTGACCCCATAAAACGTCTAAGTGGCTCTCTGCCTCAGTCTAGAAGCACGATGGGTGGGTGTGGGGCCCAAAGGATTCTCCTATTCCTCATCTTGCATGGATCCCTGTGGAGAGCATGAGTCCCCCTGAGGGCTCTCACTCACTCACCCTGTCTTGTGTTGGAGAGATTCTCCTGGCTCCATGCTGAGCCCATACAGTTGGTGCCTGGCTTCACTCCTCTATGCTCTCTGTGTTCCTCTGCTGCCCTGATGGATACCGGCATGGTTTCTCAGATGATCAGCCTGTAGGTCAGTGTTCACTAGTCCTTTTGCTTCTTCTCCTTGACAGCAGCACACATGAGCTGCCTCTAGTCCACCATCTTGGCCCCACCCTCAATTCATGTCAATCATCCCATCTTGTCCTGAGTCTTAGCTTATCATTTGACATTCCACATAGATTTGCCTATAGATTTTGGGGTTCAGTCCCCATGCCAATAATTTCTCCTTATAAATTAGCACACTGACATCTGGATTTGAGAACTCAATTCTGTGAGCTGTAGACTGCACTACACGTGCTGATGAGCAGGGAGTCTGATCTGGACTATAGTGAACCTCTGAAATTCTGCAGGCCTGGTGAAGCCTCTTGGCAGCTCACCACCTGGCTGGCCAGCCTTTCCTAAACACACCTGCTGCACTGCTGGGTGCCTAGTGGGAGCCTTTTTCATAAACTTCCTCAAGGCAATAACTGTCTGGAGCCTCCTCTGTAGGGCATTTCAGCTGCTTCCTATAATTCTCATTACAAACTTCCAGTTGGGTCCAGCTACTCAGAGAGACCCACACAAGAGACACGTTGGTGATAGCTATACAGCACCTGTGGAGGTGCCCAGGGAGCAGGTGATCTTTTGAAACAAGGGTCTCAAAACTAGAGAACTTTGTGTCTTGGTGGTTCACAAAGCCACTAGAAGAGGCACACAGGCATGAATGGATTTAAGGGGTTCATTTTTCCCAGGTTCTCAACTTCCATATGTACTTTCCTAAAAAGGATCTGCTGTAGTTGAAGACTCATGTCAAGGTTACTTTCTGGCCTCCCCTCCTCAGCCTCCCTTCACCCAGCATACAAAAGAGCTCACACTCACACAGCCCTTTGAGCCTTTGAGCCTGGCTTGGAGCATAAGAGCTGTAAGGTACCAAAGGAAGGGAATATTCTAAATATTCTTAAATTGAATTATCTGTTTCATGCTCTATTGTTCAAAAATGCATCACATATGAAGGAGAGTCCCATAAGAGTAAAGCAAAAAAAGAATCAGTGAGAAACAGGAACACTCTTATATCATAATTCATCCAGGAAAGGAAGTCTGCATGCCTTGTCCGTCTATATTTGTTAAGATTCAGAAGCGAAATGATTGTCACAAGGCACATATTAGCATGATTACTTTAATTTAAAAATGAGAAATCTTTTCTGATAGAAAGTAATTTGATTTGGCTGAGTAGTTTAACAGTGAGGACTGCCTTTGCCAATAAGAATGTCACAGATGTTTTCCATAAATGAGTTAAGTCTGCAGCTCCAACATGTTACTGAAAATATTTTGTTTGTTTGTTTTGAGACAGAGTCTCTGTTGCCCAGGCTGGACTGCAATGGCATGATCTCGGCTCACTGCAACCTCCACCTCCTGGGTTCAAGCGATTCTCCTGCCTCAGCCTACAGGCGCCTGCCACCGCAACCAACTAATTTTTGTTTTTTTGTTTTTTTTTTTGAGACGGAATCTTGGAGTCTCACTCTGTTGCCCAGGCTGGTCCCAGGCTGGAGTGCAATAGCATGCTCTGGCCTCACCACAACCTCTGCCTCCCGGGTTCAAGCAGTTCTCCTGCCTCAACCTCCCGGGTAGCTGAGATTACAGGTGTGTGCCACCACACCTGGCTAATTTTTGTATTTTTAAGTAGAAATGGGGTTTCACCATGTTGGTCAGGCTGGTCTCAAACCCCTGACCTCGTAATCCACCTGCCTCAGCCTCCCAAAATGCTGGGATTACAGGCATGAGCCACCATGCCCAACTCCTAATTTTTGTACTTCTAGTAGAGACAATGTTTCGCCATGTTGGCCAGGCTGGTCTTAAACTCCTGGGATTATATGTGTGAGCCACCATGACTGGCCTGAAAATACATTTCAAGCATGTGATAAGATAAAAGGATTCGATCCCAAAAATTTAGCAAAAATGTATTGAAATTAAGATTTTTACTTCCTGAATCTTTCCTGAGTATATCAATTTAAACAAAGTGCCTCTAAATGAAAAAATAGCAGATATAATTAATAAACATTTGATATGTCTTCAGAAAGCTTTGTTGATATAATTCCAGAAACTGAGAACTTGGATGACACTTGTGACCGAGTAACAGACTGGATGATTTCCAAGTATTTACTTTCGATAAAACTGAAGCAAGATCTAATTAAGTTGTCAGCTAATAGAGCATTGAAAATAACTTTTGATGATAAATCATTATATGGTTTTTACTACATAATTCAGAGGTATTCAAAGAATCAGCTAGCATTCCTACAGTGAAATTTCTTTCCCATCTAATTTATGCAAACTAGATTTCTCAGATCTTGTCTATAAAAATAAAAAATAGGAAGAGAACTAATTTCAAACTCAGTCCCATTCTAGCAATAAGTAATATTCATCCACATATATAATAACTATTGGGAGAAATTCAACCCTACCAACTGTCATTAAGAATGTCTTTCCAAAAAAAATTTATTTTATTTTTCATAATTATTATTTAAAGTAATACATATTGTTTTGATCAATTGTGGACTATTAATATTGTAATAATAAATCCAAACAAAATTTAACACATATAGTAGCCCTGTGGTCACAGAAAATAATTTTTTTAGTTAATGTCAATTTATATATGTATTTTGGTTGCAGATAAGAATGATCAGTAAAGCATAAAATATACCAGAATATGATTCAATGAAAAAAGTGGAATAAAAACATGAGTAGTAGAAGAAAAATAAGGTTGTAAACTTTTAACTGTTAAAGAAGAGTTTAGGTCTTGTTTAGTGGATGATTATATTAATATCAAATTGCTCTAATATCAGGCTGGAGTGCAGTGTTGTGATCTCGGCTCACAGAAACCTTTGCCTCCCAGGTTCAAGTGATTCTCCTGCCTCACCTTCGAGAGTAGCTGGGACAACAGGCATGAGCCACCATGCCAAGCTATTTTTTGTGTGTGTATTTTTACTAGAGATGGGCTTCATCATGTTAGTTGGGATGGTCTCCAACTCCTGACCTCAAGTAATCTGCGTACCTCTGCCTCCCGAAGTGCTGGCATTACATGTGTGAGCCACCACACCCAGTCCAATTGATATATTTAAAAGCCTGATGTAGGCTGGGCAAAGTGGCTCATGCCTATAAACCCGGTTCTTTGAGAGGCCAAGGCAGGAAGATCCCTTGAGGACAAGAGTTCAAGACCAGCTGAGGCAACATAGTAAGACTGTCTCTACAAAAAATAGAAAGTTTAGCCAGGCATGGTGTCATGTGCCTATAGTCCTAGCTTCTAGGATGGCTGAGGTGGGAGGATTTCTTGAGCTCAGGAGTTTGAGGTTACAGTGAGTTATGATCACACCATTGTACTCCAGCCTGGGCAACAGAATGAGACTCTGTCTCTTGAGGGGGCGGCGGAAAGCCTGTCGTAAGAGTTTAAAATGTTAGTATTTAAAGAAATAAGAAATCCTTATCTTTTGAACTATTTATATTTCAGATGAATAATTGTAGAGATCAACTTAAAAATGTGAGAGGAGGCTAGGCACAGTGGCTCACACCTGTAATTCCAGCACTTCGGTAAGTGAGGCAGGAAGATCACTTAAGCCCAGGAGTTGAAGACCAACCTGAGCAACATGACAAGACCTTGTCTCTACCAAAACTTTTAAAAGTAGCCAGGTGTGGTGGCATGTGCCTGCAGTCTGAGGCACATGAGACTATGCAGGGGGCCAAGGCCCACTTATTCAGGAGCCTGAGGCAGGAGGATCACTTTAATCCAAGAGGTCAAGGCTGCAGTAAGCTATGATGGTGCCACTGCACTCCAGCCTTGGTAACAGAGCAAGACCCTGTCTTTAAAAAAAAAAGTGTGTGGCGATTCCTCAAGGATCTAGAATCAGAAATACCATTTGGCCCAGCAATCCCATTACTGGGTATATACCCAAAGGTTTATCAATCATTCTACTATAAAGACACATGCAGCCAGGCACGATGGCTCATACTGTAATCCCAGCACATTGGGAGGCTGAGGCAGGCAGATCATGAGGTCAGGAGTTCAAGCCTGACCAATATAGTAAAACCTCTATATTGACCAGCCTGGCCAGTGTAGTGAAACCTCTACTAAAAATACAAAAAAACTTAGCCAGGTGTGGTGGCGGGCACCTGTAGTCCCAGCTACTTGGGAAGCTGAAGCAGGAGAATCACTTGAACCCTGGAGGCAGAGGTTGCAGTGAGCCGAGATTGCACCATGCACTCCAGCCTGGGTGACACAGCAAGACTCTGTCTCAAAAAAAAAAAAAAAAAAAAAAGAGACACATGCATACCTATGTTTATTGCAGCACTATTTACAATAGGAAAGACTTGGAACCAACCAAAATGCCCATCAATGATAGACTGGATAAAGAAAATGTGATACATATGCACCATGGAATATTATGTAGCCATAAAAAAGAATGAGTTCATGTCCTTTTCGGGGATACGGATGAAGCTGGAAACTGTCATCCTCAGCAAACTAACAGAGGAACAGAAAACTAAACACCAAATGTTCTTGCTTATAAGTGGGAGTTGAACAATGAGAACACATGGACACAGGGAGGAGAACATCACACATCAGGGCCTTTTGGGGGATGGGGGCAAGGAGAGGGAGAGCATTTAGGACAAATACTTAATGCATGAGGGACTTAAAACCTAGATGACGGCTGATAGGTGTAGCAAACCACCATGGCACATGTATACCTAAGTAACAAACCTGCATGTTCAACACATGTATCCCAGAACTCAAAGTAAAATTAAAAGAAATGAGAAGTGAGAGGGGACACATAGTTTTGGAACATACTTTTTGCCTATTTCAGAATTTAAAAATGTGCAGACTACCACCTGGAGTAAGGAGAAATGCCTTGGGCCCTGAGCCATGGTGGTGGGTGGCCAGGAAGATGGCAGAGGCAGGCAGCCAAGCAGACAGCCCCAGAAGACACCAGGGGTGAACAGGGGGCCTGCTGGGCAGATTCCAAGCCCTTCCTTCTCCCACAGCCTTCCTAAATCTTTACTCCCAGGATTTGCCCATCAGCCTCAGGGTGGGGTGTCTACAGAGGGAGGGGAGGAGGAACCCAGGAAAAGTCCTGCAGGCACAGAAGCTGGCACTGTACCCAGAGCTGAACTGCTCCAGCTCCTTCAGTGGGAAAAGTATCAACCTTTATGCTGCTCCAGACCATGAGTCATCCCCAAGTTTCGGCTTAGAATTAGAGAAGCTGCTGCCTCAAGGTGACTCAGCAGAACTTCACCGAATCCTTTGGAGGAGCTGGGAACCCACTAGACAAGAGATTATCCCCCCAAACCCATTTAACTATCAGGATGAGCAGGAGCAACTGCACCCTAGGACCAGCTAGGTTTCTGGACACAGACCTCCACCCATGCTTAACACAGAGATATTGTTTGTTCTGCTAAAACATGATCCTTTGGGGAGACTCAAAGCTGGGGCACTGTGGATACAGACACTGCAAATTACCACCCAACCCAAAAATTTGGATCTTGACAGAAAGGGGATTAGAGCAGAGGGGATGCTTTGTCTCAAGAAAAGCAAACTTTTTTATGGGGTTTCCAACAGACCTATCGCTGCCCCTTTCAGGGGATCAGGCACTCAGAGATGGAGATGACGTTTGCAGCACACAGGGAAACCTCCTAAGCTCCACACTACATATAGAAATCCCTCCTTTCCCCATCTGCTGTGAGGGGCAGCCACTTCCAAGGTGCCCTTCCTTCTCTCACTTGTCCTTTTCAGCATTCGGGTGGGAGGGGGTGATGAGGCAGCCTTTCCTGCAGACTCTAACCCAGGACTCCTGGGTTCTGGCAGCTGCTTTTCTGTGGAGGAGCTCTGATCCTAGATGAGACCTTTACCTCTCTGTTTTCCCACCTGAAAATGGAGCTCATTACCTGCCTGACTCTTTGGAGATGTTGTGAGGCTCAAGTAGGCACAGCTGCTTCCAAGCACCTTTCCCCAGCCTGAGGCACCTTCCCCTCTCAAACACCCACAGCCTTCAGGGGTCCCTTGGGCGCCCATCCCTTCACTTCTTCACCCTCCCTTAAAAACTGCACTGCGCCTTCTCTGCCCACCACATGGCTGGCACAGAGCTGGATACAAGATGGCCACCCCTTCACCCCAAACGTGAGTTATCTGCCCCTAAGGGAAAGCGGCACTCAGCCACCCTCCTGCCCTGGGACAGAAGCAGCATCCAGAGATACACAAGTCAGGAAGACAGCCTGTCACAACCCGTGCAGGGAGGGACCAGCCACCACAGCCTCGGCCTGAGGGGTGCCAGGAGGAACTCGGGCCACCAGAGCCTCAGGTTGAGGGGCACAGGGAGGAATGCAGCCACCACAGCCTTAGGTTGAGGGGTGCAGGGCAGGTCGTGTCCCCCGAGGATCAAACTTGTGTAACATAATGAGATCACTTTGATAATTAAATTTCTAAAATGAACAAACAGGGCACATCCACATCCCAGGCAATGGGCCTGCTGATCCCTCCGCCAGGAACATAAATAGTCCCTCCCTGAGCTGGGTCTGCAGCAGCAGCAGCAGCCACACCGAGGCAGGAGGCGCAGGCACCCCAGTGCTGACGGAAGGAGGGAGACCCCAGCAGGATGGCTCCAGGTAAGGCTCCCCTCCACCTGGGCTGTGCTCTCAGGGCCACCAGCCCCAGAAAGGCAGGCTAACTCCCTGGGAGAGGGACTGTCTGCAGAGCCCTGCTCTGGCTGGGACCAGGACAGTGCATTATGTAATAATATTTTAGTCCCATTCTTGCCTAAGACTTGAATCTCGCTTTCATTCCAAAGCTGCTGCATGAATCCCTCTTCACAGTCAGAGAAGATGCAGGAAGCAGCAGTAGCTAGGGATGTAGTTAGGGAAGCCAGACAGGCAGTGACAGTGAGGGGCAGCAGTCAGAGAATGAGAGGTGGAGACAGGCGATCTCTGGAGATCCTAATTTGGGAAAGGGGGTTCCTTTCAAATCTGTCCCCATTTTCATGCCTTTCTTTCATCCCTCCACTCCTGTGTCCTCAGATAAAATGTTGGCCGTGCATTTTGACAAGCCAGGAGGACCGGAAAACCTCTACGTGAAGGAGGTAGCCAAGCCAAGCCCAGGGGAAGGTGAAGTCCTCCTAAAGGTGGCAGCCAGTGCCCTGAACCGGGCAGACTTAATGCAGGTACCCAGTCACCATGGGGTGGGGCACTGGGGACCAGCGCCTGCTCCTGGATCAGAGCTGCTTGGGTCAGGATCTGACCATTAGCCAGTTTTGAAGGGAGCTGGACCCAGCATGGCTAGATGGGTGGCTTAGGTTCTTGGCATCTATGTCAGATTCAGGAGCAGGACTGCAGCACCCACCATTGTGCCCTTGGAGCCAGCTAGGGACACCGCCTTTCCTAGCCCCACACCTGGGCCATGCCGGGAGAGTCCGCGCAGACATTAGCACCTGCTCAGTGCCTTACAAGCACACAAGGAGATGGGTCCTTGTGTCTCCATTTCAGTAATGAGGAAAGTGAGAATGATGCCCAGGAAGCTACGTAAGCCAGAAGCTTGGGGTTGACGCCCTGTCTCTCTGCTCCTCATCTGCTTCATCAGCCTGGGCCTCTGAGCCTCCCTCATCATAGCAGATGTCCAGTCAGCCCCCTTCTCCCTGCTGCTCTATCCAGGGCCACGCCAGTTCTACTTTACCTGGGCGCTGGCAGTACCTCCTCCAGCCCCCTCTCCACCTGGCAGCCAGAGCGACCCACAGAGAGATGGCCACGCACTTAGGACAAGATGGAAACTCCTCACCCGCTGTGGGGTCCTGCTGGTTAGGCCTCTGACACCTCATCCCCCTGAGCAGAAGCTCCTGTCACTTGCTCAGCACCCTCTTGCTGCTCTCCACGCTCCTTCCTGCCCTGAGCTTACCCTTCTCTCTCCCTGCGATGCTCTTCAACCATTTTTTGTATGTCTGACTTCTCCTCTCATGGCAGACTGTTAGTTTCCACAGATCTGGCTCGTGTGTGTGTGTGTGTGTGTGTGTGTGTGTGTGTGTGTGTTTAATTCTTTAAAGTCTGTCTTCCCCCACTAGACTGTAAGTTCCACCAGGACAGAGCAATCTGCTTTGCCTAGTACAGGGCCTGACACATAGTAAGCATGTGTAGTATGTGTTATATGACTGAATAAATGGCAGACAGAATTTGAACCCAGATCATTTGGCTCCAGTGTCCAGAGAGCTGGCTCTCAGGAAGGAGGGGATTGGTGTATACATAGGAAGTGTGAGAACTGAGGGTCCCAGGCCCCTTTGTTTGGAGCCTATTCTGATCCAAGTCCCAAGTTGTGTCAGGCAGCAATGAATGCAACCCCTTGCAAGCCATGATCTCAGTCCCTGTGCCCCAGAGCCAAGCCAGCACCCTTCCTGCCTCCCCTTCCTCCAGGCTGGAGAGAATTAGAGAGCCAGTTTGCATGACATCCCCTTTGCAGATCCAGTTTCTAGCTGGTAAATATGGCATAATAGCCCACCTTCTTGTTGAAGCTGAGTTCAGAGCAGGAGAAACAAGGGCTGAGATTGCAGGATGTCCCCTGGCCAGCCCCACCTCTCAGGGTCTCAGACCTTAGCAAGCTGCATTCCACGCCTTCTCCCAGCTCCCTCGGCCCCCTGACTCACAGCATGGTCTGCCAGGCGGAGGGAGTGACAGGGAAGACCTCTCAGACGTGCTGTCTCTGAGATGAAGCTGTTTCTGGAATGACTCTTATTTGGAGACTATCTGAATTTTCTCCCACTCTAGAAAACCAAAAGTAGATTCCAAGCCAAAAATCCACCTTCTCTCCAGCAACAAGGAGGACTGACATTTAACCCCTCTTATCAGACCCACTTACTGTGCTGCCCTCCCTTTACAGAGACAAGGCCAGTATTCCCTGCCCCCAGGAGCCAGCAACATTTTGGGACTCAAGGCAACTGGACAGATGTGGCAGAGCTGGGGCCTGGCTGCCAGGGACACTGGAAAATCGGAGATGCAGCCATGGCTCTTCTGCCTGGTGGGGGCCACGCTCAGTACATAACTGTCCCCGAGGGGCTCCTCATGCCTATCCCAGAGGGACTGACCCTGCCCAGGCTGCAATCATCCCAGAGGCCTGGCTCACTGCCTTCCAGCTGCTGCACTGTGTGGGTGAGGAGGATCCCTACCCCAGAGAGGGTGTTTTTGGAGGGTGTATGTGGGGGGGTATGTTTGTAGTGTGTGTGTGTGCATGTGTGTGCCTGTATATTTGGAGGGTGTGTATGTGTCTGTGTGTTTGGAGGGTGTGTGTGTGTCTATAGGCCTGTGTGTTTGGAGAGTGTGGGGGGTGGCCTGTGTGTTTGAAGAGAGTGTGTGTGTGTGTGTGTGTGTGTGTGTGTGTATGCCTGTGTGTTTGGAGGGTGTGGGTGTGTGTGTTTGCAGGCCTGTGTGTTTAGAGTGTGTATGTATGTGTATGTGCTGGCCTGTGTGTTTGAAGGGTGTGGGGGTAGGCTGTGTGTTTGGAGGGCGTGTGTGTGTGTGTGTGTGTGCAGGCCTGTGTGTTTGAAGGGTGTGTGTGGGGGGGTGTGTTTGGAGTGTGTGTGTGTACATGTGTGTATCTGTGTGTTTGGAGGGTATGTGTGTGTCTGTGTGTTTGGAGGGTGTGTGTGTGTCTGCAGGCCTGGGTGTTTGGGGGGTGCTGTGTGTTTGGAATGTGTGTGTGTGTGTGTGTGTGTGCCTATGTGTTTGGAAGGTGTGGGGTGTGTGTGTGCAGGCCTGTGTGGATTGTGTGTGTGTGTGTGTGTCTGTGTGTGTGTGCTGGTCTGTGTGTTTGAAGGGTGTGGGGGTGGGCTGTGTGTTTGGAGGGCGTGTGTGTGTGTGTGTGTGCAGGCCTGTGTGTTTGTAGTGTGTGTGTGTGCATGCTTGTGTGTTTGGAGGGTGTGTGTATGTGCCTGTGTGTTTGGTGTGTGTGTGTGTGTGTGTGTGTGTAGGCCTGTGTGTTTGGAGGGTGTGTATGTGCATGTCCACTGGCCTGTGTGTTTGGAGGGTGTGTGTTTGGAGGCCTGCGTGTTTGGAGGGTGTGTGTGTGTGTGTGTGCGCGCGCAGGCCTGTGTATTTAGTGTGTGTGTGGACAGGCCTGTGTGTTTGTAGTGTGTGTGTAAGGCACATGCTTGTGTGTTTGGAGAGTGTGGGTGTATGTGCCTGTGTGTTTGGGGGTGTGTGTGTGTGTGTGTGTGTACCTGTATGTTTGGAGGGTATGTATGTGCATGTGCACTGGCCTGTGTGTTTGGAGGGTGTGTGTGTGTGCAGGCCTGTGTGTTTGGAGGCTGGGTGTGAGCAAGCCTGTGAATTTGTAGTGTGTGTGTGTGTGTGTATGTGCACTCGTGCTTGTGTGTTTGGAGACTGTGTATGTGCCTGTGTGTTTGGTGTGTGTGGGGGGGTGTGTGGGCCTGTGTGTTTGGAGGGTGTATATGTGCCTGTGTGTTTGGTGTGTGTGTGGGGGGGTGCTGTGTGTTTGGAGGGTATGTATGTGCCTGTGTGTTTGGTGTGTGGGGGGGGGGACTGTGTGTTTGGAGGGTGTGTATGTGCCTGTGTGTTTGGTGTGGGGGGGGCTGTGTGTTTGGAGGGTCTGTATGTGCCTGTGTGTTTGGTGTGTGTGGGGGGGGGGCTGTATGTTTGGAGGGTGTGTATGTGCCTGTGTGTTTGGTGTGTGTGTTGGGGGGTGCTGTGTGTCTGGAGGGTGTGTATGTGCCTGTGTGTTTGGTGTGTGGGGAGGGGGCTGTGTGTTTGGAGGGTGTGTATGTGCCTGTGTGTTTGGTGTGTGTGTGTGGGGGGCTGTGTGTTTGGAGGGTGTATATGTGCCTGTGTGTTTGGTGTGTGTGTGTGGGGGGCTGTGTGTTTGGTGTGTGGGGGGGAGGGCTGTGTGTTTGGAGGGTGTGTATGTGCCTGTGGTTTGGTGTGTGTGTGGGGGGTGCTGTGTGTTTGGAGGGTGTGTATGTGCCTGTGTGTTTGGTGTGTGTGTTAGGGGGTGCTGTGTGTTTGGAGGGTGTATATGTGCCTGTGTGTTTGGTGTGTGTGGCAGGGGGGCTGTGTGTTTGGAGGGTGTGTATGTGCCTGTGTGTTTGGTGTGTGTGGGGGTGCTGTGTGTTTGGAGGGTGTGTATGTGCCTGTGTTTTTGGTGTGTGGGGGGGCTGTGTGTTAGGAGGGTGTGTATGTGCATGTGCACTGGCCTGAGTGTTTGGAAGAGAAGCTAGCTGATCCCTGGCTTAACCTCCTTCTCTTATCCTATCCCCTCCCCTTTCATAACCTTTCCTCCTCCTTCCTCTCCTTTATTAGTAGCTATCTATTACTGCATAACAAATTAAAACAATGCATATTATTATCTCCCCATTTCTGTGGGTCAGGAATCTGGGAGCAATTTAGCTGGGTCCTTCAGCTCCAGGTCTCTCCCAAGGTGTCAGCCAGGGCTGTGGTCATCGCCAGGCTCACCTGGGGTGCAATCAGCTTGCAAGTTCACTCTCATGGCTGTCATAGGCTTCAGGTTCTTGGCAGCTATTAGCCAGAGACATCAGTTCTTTGATATATGAGCCTCTCCATAGGGCAGTGTGAAACACGGCCAGTTGCTTCCTTCAGAGAGAGCAAGCAAGAATGAAAGAAAGTGTCCCATGTCCCATAGGGAAGCCACCTTTTGGTGACCTAGTCTTGGAAGTGACATCCCATCACTTCTGCCATGTCCTTCTTGTTAGAAGTAAGTCTGTAAGTCCAATCCACACCCAAAGGGAGGGACTGGAAGGTGTAAATACTAGAAGGCAGGGGTCATCAGGGGACCATCCTGGAGGCTGCCTACCACATCTCCCTTTTCCTCCTGTGCACTCACAACCCTCTCTTCTTTCTCCATCGCAATCCTTGCTCTCTACTGTATTTTCCCAAAGGCTGAAGATGGTCTAAACACTCGGGATGAAAAAAAATTAATTAGAACTAGAAAATATATACCAAGGAAAGGAGAAAAAACATGTTAATCCTAAAGATTAGAACAATAACTGTGAACAAGTATTATGCAAGAGTCTGAGCTTCCTGGCTGCCCCGTGAAGGAGGAGGAAGAGAGAAGAAGGGGAAGGGGAGGAAGAAGAAAGAAGAGGAAAAGAAAGAGAGATGGAGGAGAAAGAGGAAAAGGGACAAACAGGAGGAGAGAAGGAGAAGGGAAGAAGAAGCAGGAAAATGAGGAGGAGGAAGAGGAAAAAGAAGAATGATTGGGATTCCCATATTTAAACATTTGAGGGATCTCAACCATGGTGGGGATGGATTAAAAAAAAGATTTGGGTGGCTGGACGCAGTAGCTCACACCTGTAATCCCAGCACTTTCGGAGGCTGAAGTGGGTGGATCACCTGAGGTTGGGAGTTTGAAACCAGCCTGGCCAACACTGTGAAACCCTGTCTCTACTAACAATACAGAAATTAGCCAGATGTAGTGGCACACACCTGTAATCCCAGCTACTCAGGAGGCTGAGGCACAAGAATTGCTTGAACCCAGAAGGTGGAGCTTGCAGTGAGCTGAGATCACACCACTCTAGTCCAGCCGGGGCCACAGAATGAGACTCTATCTCAAAAAGCAAATAAATAAATAAAAAATTTGGGGAGTTCCTCAAAGCTCCAGGGGGTCGAGTACCCAAGGGGATTACATCGCTTTAATTACCAAAAAAGGAGGTAATTAAGGAGGAAGTCTACTAACTTTTCAGAGCAGAACAATGCTCTCCAGAGCAAGTACTCAAGGCTGGGTTAGTCTGTGTTTAGAACTATCATGAGACATATCTCCTTAGCCTAAGGTCATCTGAAAGCTGCATGCTTAGCACTTCTCTCCCAGCTCTCTAGGAGGACTAAGTGCACCTTGCCTCCCAGATAGTGCTTTTTCTTCCCACTTTGTTTCCTGACACACAGGAGAATGTGCAAAACTAGATCCAGAGGGGAGGAGTTTGGGCATCTGCCTTCCCACGATATCTAAGCCATTTCTACCTACTATCCAAGGTGTGGGTGTCAATGTGATCTTCGAGTGCATTGGTGGCTCCTACTAGAAGAAGAACCTCCACTGTTTGGCTGCAGATGGCCGATGGGTTCTGAATGGTGTCATGGTGGGAGCAGAAGTCAACAGACCCTTGCTTTCCAAGCTGTTGTGTAAGTGAGGAAGTCTGTGGACCAGTCTGCTGAGGTCCAGGGATCAGAAGGTAGGTGACAGACAAAGCTGAGCAGGTTCTGGGCACTACCCTTGAGTTATAGTCATGTGACTCCAACCTGCCTTGGCTTATAGAATTCCTGCTCATGAAGCTTTGCTGACATTGCCAACTCTCCTTCCTCTGGATGGGAATCTCAGGGTCAGCCTGACCCTTCCTCCCTCAGAAGTCTCATTTCTGCCACCTACTTCCTCATTTGACTTGGACTTACTCCTCCTCTCTTCCAAGTCCAGGATTCATATTGAGACTCCCATACTTTAGGAGATTCAGGGGGTGGCATTGTCCCTTGATATTCCAGGGGTTTCATTGTCCAAGGGAATTTAAATTGATAAATGACCTTTCCTCCTCCGTGGTTTGGTCTGACCTCCTTGAGTCAAAGTTTGTACCAGGGCCAAACAGGCATGGCCTGATATTCCCCTCGAAGTTGTATGAGACCAAGGAGACTTCATCCTTATCCTGTTAATGGACTGTTCTCTCTGCCTCAGTACAAGGAAACACTGGTGAAGACCTTCACGGAGCAAGTCCTGGCCCACTTCTCCCCTGGGCGTGCTGTGCAGCTATAGCCTGTTGTGAACAAAGTCTTCATCATGGCTGAGATTCAGAAGGCCCACGCTCGCATGGAGGCCAACCAGACGTGGGGAAAATTATCCTGGAGAAGCCCTAACTCGAACACAGTGTGGCTGATGAGAGACACCGGGCCAAGGAGAATTGTCAGGGCCAGGGCCAGGGATGTGGGAGTGTGGGGAGGCCCGGGGCTGGGCTAAAGAAAACTAGGGCCAGACTACCTCACAACATTGTTGAGAACATTAAACTGAGACCACAGAAATAAGAGCACTTCATTAGCTGTAAAATACATTGCAGTGGGCAAGGTAGGTACTTTGTAGACGATATGTAAGCTGCAAAGTGTTCATATATTATAAATATATCATGACAGATTTTTTTGTGGGGGGCTGGCTTTTTTTTCTTATGGCTATACCCCAGGTCTGTTTGACTATTCCCATAGCCCAAATGCCCATATTTGGGGGAATAAACTACATCCAATCTGCTCCCAGATTCAGAATAGTCCTTTGATCTTCAGAAATGGCCTAGGGATTCAGGTCAGTTCTGAAGATCAAAGGACTAGCTTGAATTAACACAGAGCCCTGGCCCTAAACCCTTCTCTGAGTTCCAAATGCATATATCAAACTGACGACTTGACACTTAGATATCTCAAAGGTACTTCTACTTTAACATGTTCAAAATTTAACACATAATCATCACCTAATATCTACTCCTTTTCCAGGCTTTCCTGTCCCCATAAATAGCAAACCGTCAATCCAGGTGCCAAATCCAGAAACCTAGAAGTCATCCCTGATACCCCTTCTCTCTCTCATCTTCAGATCCAATGGATCGCCAAGTAGCCAATTTTCTTTTCTAAATCTCTTTTGTCTTTTCCTTTCTCTCCATTTCACCATCTCTCCTAATCCAAGCTACTGTCCATCTTTTACCTGGGCTATTGCAATGGTTTTCTAATTTATCTTCATCTTCTTTTTCTTTTGAGATGGAGTCTTGCTCTGTTGCCAGGCTGCAGTTCAGTGGCACGATCTCGGCTCACTGCAATCTCTGCCTCCCAGGTTCAAGTGATTTTCTTGCCTCAGCCTCTCAAGTAGCTGGGACTACAGGTGTGCACCACCACACCCAGCTAATTTTTGTATTTTTAGTAGAGATGGGATTTCACCATACTGGCCAAGATGATCTCGATCTCCTAATTTCGTGATCCACCCATCTTGGCCTCCAAAGTGCTAGGATTACAGGTGTAAGCCACTGCAGCCAGCCTCTAGTTTATCTTCTTATACCCACTCTTTTCTCTTGTAATCCATATCCTATGCTGTAGTAAAAGTGATCTCTTCAAAAGGCAAATTTAATTATGTCACAGCCTTGTTCAATACACTTCTATAGCCTTCCATACCTGGTACAGCAGTGATAAGACCCTTACAGGGCCACGAGTCTTTGCATAGACTGACCCATGCCTGTTTCTGCAGCCTTATTTTCTACCATGGGTCTCCTTTCAACTACAGGACCTTCAAACATATTTCTTTTATCTCAGATCTCTCTACTGCAATCCAAATATCTATCAAGAGGGAACTTAGTGGATAAACTATATCACATGATAGAGTACTATGTAACTGTATAAAGAAAGGTAAACTGCCATAATCTCCAGAATATGTTGTTAAGAGAAAAAAACGTGGTAAACAATAATGAATATGGCCTTAGAAAAGGGGAATATATGAACATAAATGTGTATGTATATGTACACACATATTTTCTTATATTTTCTAACAGGAGAATCAGAAATGGAGATGTTTCAGCCAAGTTCAAGGATGGTGAAAAAAATTTTTTAAGGGAAAAAAAAAAGGCCAGGTGCAGGGCCTCATGCCTGTAATGGCCTCAAGCCTGTAACCCCAACATTTTGGGAGGCTGAGGCAGGAGTTTTAGACTAGGGCAACATAGAGAGATCCCATCTTTACTGAAAAAAAAAAAAAGAAAGAAAAAATCAAAACTAGCCAAGTGTGGTACCACACACCTGCAGTCCCAGCTACTTGAGAAGGTGAGGTGGGAGTAACATTTGAGCTCAGGAGGTAGAGGTAGTGAGCTGTGATCATACTCCAGCCTAGGCAACAGAGTGAGATTCTGTCTCAATCAATCAATCAATAAACCCTAAGGGAAACCAGTGTTCACCTTTCACCTTCATAAGAAGGAGGAGGCAGAATGGAAGGGATGGGTGTAGGAGCTAGACTCCTCTGAATTACTTCATTTTGAAGATTTTTTTTTTGGTACCACGTAAATGTTCTACATAATATGAAACATTTAAAAAGGTAAAAAATGAATCCCTAAAATCAAAGAAATATACTGAATTGTATTTCTAGTTCATAGATTAGCCACAGAGAAAGGAATAATTTCTTTTTTTTTTTTTTAAGATGGGGTTTCACCATGATGGCCAAGCTGGTCTTGAACTCCTGACATCAGGTGATCCACCCACCTCGGCCTCCCAAAGTGCTAGGATTATAGGTGTGAGCTGCCACGCCCGGCCTAGAAAGAAATA
This sequence comes from Callithrix jacchus, assembly GCF_049354715.1. Classification (NCBI taxonomy): domain Eukaryota; kingdom Metazoa; phylum Chordata; class Mammalia; order Primates; family Cebidae; genus Callithrix; species Callithrix jacchus. The sequence goes on from NC_133515.1 coordinate 91,161,195, forward strand.
ATTTCAACTGATGTGAAATTAAGAACACAATAACTTGCTGGGCACGGTGGCTCATGCCTGTAATTCCAGCACTTTGGGAGACTGAGGTGGGCAGATCATCTGAGGTCAGGAGTTTGAGGCCAGCCTGTCCAACATGGTGAAACCCTGTCTCTACTAAAAATACAGAAATTAGCTGGGCATGGTGGTGCACACCTGTAATTCCAGCTACTTGGGAGGCTGAGGCAGGAGAATCTCTTGAACCTAGAAGGCAGAGGTTGTGATGAGCTGAGGTCATGCCATTGCACTCCAGCCTGGGCAATGGAGTGAAACTCTGTCTCAAAAATAATAACAATAATAAATAGAACACAGTAACTTGACTGTATGTCCTTATTTGGGGATATAGCCTATGAACAAAAAGATACCAAGAAAATTATAAACTTTCAATAATCATGTTACTATAAATAACTATACTGGGGGGCACAGTGGCTCATGCTTGTAATCCTAGCACTTTGGGAGGCTGAGGCAGGAGGACTGCTCAAGCTCAAGAGTTTGAGACTAACTTGGGTAACACAGCAAGATCTCATCTCTACCAAAAAACAAAAAAGCCAGGTGTGGTGGCATGCACCTGTATTTTGAGCTACTCAGGAGGCTGAGGCAGGAATGTCACTTGAGCCCAGGACATAAAGGCTGCAGTGAACTATGATTATATCACTGCACTCCAGCTTGGGTGAGAGAGCAAAACCCTATCTCAACAACAACAAGAGTAAGTATACCTATATCATTAGAAGCCATGAGTTTCAGGAGAAAAAACTCTAAGAAGTTTAGTTAGGCCAAGCTCAGTGGCTCACACCTGTAATCCCAGCTACTCAGGAGGCTGAGGGCATGAGAATCGCTTAAACCAGGGAGACAGAGTTTGCAGTGAGTCAAGATCATGCCACTGCACTCCAGCCTGGACAACAGAGTAAGACTCTGTCTCAAAAAAGAAAACAAAGAAGAAGTTAAGTTAAAGCCCTATAGCCCTCAAATTGAAACTATCAGAATTCTTCATGCATTTTCTCTTAAAAAAATAAAAAGATATTTTCTTTTTTTTTTTTTTTTTTTTTTTTTTTTTGAGACGGAGTTTCGCTCTTGTTACCCAGGCTGGAGTGCAATGGTGCAATCTCGGCTCACCGCAACCTCCGCCCCCTGGGTTCAGGCAATTCTCCTGCCTCAGCCTCCTGAGTAGCTGGGATTACAGGCACGTGCCACCGTGCCCAGCTAACTTTTTGTAATTTTTAGTAGAGACGGGGTTTCACCATGTTGACCAGGATGGTCTCGATCTGTTGACCTCGTGATCCACCCGCCTCGGCCTCCCAAAGTGCTGGGATTACAGGCTTGAGCCACCGCGCCCGGTCATAAAAAGATATTTTCTAACCTATCCATTGAAAAGGACTAGAAGCCTCTTGTTATTTCTCAATGGATAGAGCTAGAAAATATCTATCTCATAGCAATGAGCACTGCTTAAATACAGACCGTGGTCTCTAAATATCATTTTCCAATCACAGGAACCCAGGCTCTGTTGAGAAATGATTGATTCCAGATTTGAGGCAGGAAACGTACGAGATGAGCCTGAAACATCTTGTCTAACCAGAAAGCAGGGCCCCACTAGCCAAATATGAGACAATTTGAGCCTTAAAAAGAATAACTTGAATGGTTTGAAACACATAAGTTATACTTAAGTTTCTGAGCACATAACTGATTTTTTAAAAATTCATTGATCACCTTTGGAAGATGATTATTATTTTGAAACTTAGCAAATAACATTTATCATCTCTATCTTGTATGTTCAAGCTATACCTCAGAATAACCCGATAATTGATGAAAGAATAGAAAGCTCTAATGAAATAATCTAGGTTCTTGCTTGTTAGAAATGCAAAATTTTGGCCAGGTGTGGTGGCTCACGCCTGTAATTCCAGCACTTTGGGAGATCACTTAAGGTCAGGAGTTTGAGACCAGCCTGGGCAATATGACAAAACCTCATCTCTACTAAAAATACAAAAATTACCTAGGCGTGGTGGTGGTCCATGCCTGTAGTCTTAGCTACTTCAGAGACTGAAGCAGGAGAATGCCTTGAACCTAGGAAGCAGAGGTTGCAGTGAGCTCAGATTGTGCCATTGCACTCCAGCCTGGGCAACAGAGTGAGACTCTGTCTTAAAAAAAAAGCCCATGGATCTCATTGAAGATGGTGGTGCGATCTGTGTCCTGCATCACCAGAAGAGTCGTTATGTGAATAGCCTCAGGCACTTGAAATAGAATTCTCTATTTCAAGACAAAATACAGAATTTCGTCGTGATCCAGAAAGGAGAAAGAGCCAGTGGTTGCTGAGACAGTAGAAGAGGTGAAAAAGGAAACTATCCCAGTGTGTCCACCCTTACGAAGCTGAGCATACACACCACCTGAAGATCTCCAGAGTCACTTGGAATCTTATCTTAAAGAAGTTTTTGGTTCATCTCTTCCTAGAGATGATTGGCAAGACATCTCCCTGGAAGATCATCATCTAAAGTTGAATCTCTTGGCACACTTAGCTGATGACTTGGGTCATGTAGTGCCTAACTCCAGCCTCCACCAGATGTGCAGGGTTAGAGATGCTCTTGATTTCTATAATGTCCCTATTCAAGAGAGATCTAAATTTGATGAACTCAGTGCCAGTAATCAGCCCCCATAGTTTGAACATCACTTGGAGTTACTAAGCAATTTGAAAGAGAAACACATTGAAATCATTTTTATTCCTGAGCAAGGGGGCTGCTTTTCAGACCTTTCGATACTTTACCATGTGAAATACTACCAGAACTGTTCTCTAAACCCACTTTTTCTATAGAGGAATGTATCATCTCTTTTTTTTTCCCTCATATTTTGAATGAACAAATAACAGGACTTTCTATTTTCATGTTTGCTGAATCCATTTTTAAAATGAAATTAGGTCAATAATTTATGAAAAAGTTTGAGAGGACAGTGTCATTAACTTAGGCTTACAACAGGAGGACATTGCAAGTTCACACCCTTCATAGGCATAAAGTAGTAGTGCAAGAAAATATTTCCATCCTGTTAGGACTCATATCTAACACAGGGTTATTATATATTGCACATATACAAATGAACTTGTATTATGTAGATGCCTATAAAAGAAATATAAAAGTATGTTGTATATTACTGACTATTCTAGATTAATTTCTTTTGAAATGGAAGATTTGTTAAAAAAAATGAATGCAAAATGGATTATTTTGTGTTGTTGAAGAGAAGAAAAAAAAAGGAATGCAAAATATCATGCCCCATTCCAGACCTACTGAATCAGAACATACACTTTAGCAAGACCCCCCAGATGATACCTATTTTATTAGTCCATTCTTGCATTGCTATAAAGAACTACCTGAGATTGGGTAATTTATAAAAAATAGAAGTTTAATTGACTCACAGTTCCACAGGCTGTACAGGAAGCATGGCTGGGGAGGCCTCAGGAAACCTGTAATTATGCGGAAGGCAAAGGGGAAGCAGGCACATCTTACATGGCTGGAGAAGGAGAAAGAGAGAGAAGGGGGAAGTACTACACACTTTTATAAACAACCAGATCTCCTCAGAACTCACTGCTGTGAAAACAGCAATCCCCCAAATCCGATCACCTCCCACCACACTCCTCTTCCAACATTGGGCATTGCAATTCAACATGAGATTTGGGAGGGCACCCAGACCCAAACCACCAAGAGGCACCAACCTGGACAATGATTATCAATAGCTAATGAAACAGTTAGGCAAGAAAGCTACTGGGGGAACTTCATACTGAAGTAAGCCAATTGACAATATCTGAACCCAATAATGTCGTTTTCTTTCTTTCTTTTTTCCAAGACAGAGTCTTGCTCTGTCGCCCAGGCTTGAGTGCAGTGATGCCATGTTGGCTCACTGCAACCTCTGCCTCCCGGATTCAAGCAATTCTCCTGCCTCAGCCTCCTGAGTAGCTGGGATTACAGGTTCAAGCCACCACGACTGGCTAATTTTTGTATTTCTCCAGAGATGGGGTTTTACCATGTTGGCCAGGTTGGTCTCAAATTGTTGACCTCAAGTGATCTGCCCACCTCAGCCTTCCAAAGTGCTGGGATTACAGGCATAAGCCACCACGCCCAGCCAATGTCTTAACACCACAAAGTGAGATTCAATTAGACATTATATGTCTCCTATTGTGAAGCACTAAGTAGATTGACTAAGTAGTTGATAATTGTTGAAGTTGCATTATGAGTATACAGGGGCTCGTTATACTATTCCCTTTACTCTTATATGGCTTTTGTTTACATTTTCTTATTTATTTATTAAGTGTAGGAAAATATACATAACCTAAAACTTGCCATCTTAACCATTTTAAGTTCAGTGGTATTAAGTACATTCATGTTATTGTACAACCATCACAACCATCCATCTCCAGAATATTTTTCATCTTGCAAAACTGAAATTCTGTACCCATTAAACAATGAGGCCTCATTTCCCCTCCTCCCAGATAATTTTTTAAAGACATTTTTATCTTTATTAACCAGCCTTTGCTGCAAAAATAAACTACCCCCAAATCTTAACTACTTATGACAACAAATGTCTATTTCTTCCTCGGTTGTGACTGTGCTGGGCTGGTCCTGAGACAAGTTGGATTCAGGGCTACCCTGAGTGTTTCTCACTAGGGGACAAGGTGAAATAGAGGCCACCTGTGGGTGGCAGGAGGGCAAAGGGACTGACGGAAACTGACCATGGCTTCCTCACTCATCATTGACCAAAGTAAGAGCGCCAAACCCAACATCAACAGAATGAGGAGAAAATACTTCACCCATTAAGTAGAAAGAAGTAATTTTGCTAGAAAATCTTCCATTTTTTCTAGATTTTACAACTTGTTATTGTAGAGTTTCAAGTAATATGATGTATTCTTCTTTTAGTCACTCCTATGTCTGTGGTTATGTCTCCCTCCTCATTCCCAGTCTTTCAGACTTTGGCTATGTCTTGTTTCCCAGCTCTAACTCACAATACATTTCATTCATGTTACTGGTTTTTATAAAGAACAAGCTGGGACTACAGGCGCCCACCACAACACCCAGCTTATTTTTACATTTTTAGTAGAGATGGGGTTTCACCATGTTGGCTAGGCTGGTCTTGAACTTCTGACTTCAACTGATCCACCCGCCTTGGCGTCCCAAAGTGCTGGGATTACAGGTGTGAGCCACCTCACCCAGACCATTTCCCAACTTTCATAATTGGATACATTTCTACTAAATGTATCCAATTATATTTCTACTAAATATAAATATAATATATTTTCCCATACCAGGGAAACCACAGTTTCTACACTCTCACACAGAACACTTCGTTTCTGACACTAGATATGCAGGTTTTATCCCACATCAACCAATTCTCTGACACAGGCTGGATGTTCCACAATTCAATTCTGACATTCTCTACCTGCAGTTAGTGTCTGATCCCACAGATTAAGGGCTCAGTCCAGCAATGTTGCCCCCATTAAAGATGCCAACTGCAAATCCAAGCCTCCTATCCTTCTGACCAACTGAATGTATAAATCAGAGATTTCTATGACTCCCTCCTTGGGTTTGATAATTTGCTAGAATGGTTCACAAAACCCAGGGAAACATTTATGTTTACCAGTTTATTATAAAGAATATCATACCCTGGGTGCAGTGGTTCATGCCTGTAATCCCAACACCTTGGAAGGTTGAAGTAGGTGCATCACTTGAGGCCAAGAGTTCAAGACCAGCCTGGCCAGCATGGCAAAACCCTGTTTCTACTAAAAATGTAAAAACTGGCTGGGCTTGGTGGTGCACATCTGTAATCTCAGCTGCTTGGAAGGCCAAGGCAGGAGAATAGCTTGAACCCAGGAGACAGAGGTTGCAGTGACCCAAGATTGCATCACTGCATTTCAGCCTGGGTGACAGAGCCATACTCTGCTTAAAAAAAAAAAAAAAAAATTATAAAGGGATAAACAGCCAGGAAAAGAGGTACATACCATGAGGTCCAGAAGGGTCCCAAGTGAAGGAGCCTCTGTCCCCACGGAGTTGCGGTCTCTGTCCCCACAGAGTTGCGGTATACCGCATCACCTTCCCATGGTGGATGTGTTCACCAGCTAGGAAGCCCACCAAATTTCACTGTTCAAGAGTTTTTAGGACCAGGCGGGGTGGCTCACACCTTTAATCCCAGCTCTTTGGGATGCCAAGGCAGGTGGATCACCTCAGGTCAGGAGTTCGAGACAGGCCTGGCCAAGATGGTGAAACCCCATCTCTACTAAAAACACAAAAATTAGCCTGATGTGGTGGCTCATGCCTGTACTCAGGAGGCTGAGGCAGGAGAATCACTTGAACCCAGGAGGCAGAGGTTGCAGTCAGCTGAGATCAAGCCACTGCACTCCATCCTGGGCAACAGAGTGAGACTCATTCTCAAGAACAACAACAAAAAAGAGTTTTTATAGCACGAAATCTCCCCTGCTTCCCTTTCCCAGGGTCTTTCTGGTGACCAGCTCATTCTGAAGCTATCTAGGGCCCCCACTCTACGTCACTTTATTAGCATAAACTCCAGTGTGCTTATAAGGGCTTGTTATGAATATAAAAAGTCACTTCTATCACATAAGAAATTCCAAGGGTTTTAGGAGCTCTGTACAAGAACACATTGTTAGAATAAAAGACACTTATTGGCCAGGCACAGTGCCTCATGCCTATAATTTCAGTACTGTAGGCTGAGGTGGGAGAATTGCCTGAGTCCAGTTCATGACCAGCCTAGGCAACATACCAAGACCCCATATCTAGTTAAATTTAAAAAAAATTAAAAAGAAAGAAAGAGATGCTTATTCAGAAAATAACAAAGGTTTTAAGAGTGCTAATGCAGGAACCCAGGACGAAGACCAAAAATATATATTTATTACACACTATAAGATTACAATAGGATTACATTAACCAAGGGGCTCAGTAAGATAAAAATCTTTTTTTGAGATGAAGTCTTGCTCCTTGCTATGTTAGCCAGGATGGTCTCAATCTCCTGACCTCACGACCTGCCCACCTCCCAAAGTGCTGGGATTACAGGCTTGAGCCATCGTGCTGGCCCTCACAAAGATAAAATCTTAAGCACTTTCAATTCTAGTTTTCTTGGGATACTTTAGTATACTTAGTGGTTGGCATTATTAGAATTTATTTGTTTAACTATTGAGTCTTCTTCATCCATTCCTCTTCCTCCTTCTAAAATTCCTATTATTCTCATAGCAGGATCTCCTGAATGTTTCCTTAAGTCCCATCATTTTAAGATTTCCATCTCTATAGGCTTTTGCTCTGTTGTGTTAAAGAAATAATTATTCAATGATACTTCTTAAAGTACATTAAGGAAGACTTTATTTAGCACCATCACTACAGGTACAGGGACCACTGCAATGGGGTCTTGCAGTGGAGGAGACAGGTCGGGATCAACTCTGAATGCATCATGGACAAGTGGGAATGAATAGCCAAGGAGCAGCGTAGGGGTTAACAGATGGAAAATGAGTAAGAAGAGGCATCAGGGGTAACGGAGATTCTATTTAAACTGACCTAACAGGATTCTTACTGAAGACAGGCCACAGTGGTCGGATATCACTTAGGGGATGGTGGAGGATGAGGAACTAGATCAGATATTGAGGGTGATAAGATGTCAAGGATGGGAGGTTTTTACTAAAACAGGAATTTACAAGGGGTGCTATGGATATGTACTGGGAGGAGGCCAGGGATGCTGCTAAACATCCTACAGTGCACAGGACAATCTCCTACAACAACGAATTATCTAGTCCAAAATGTCAATAGTGCCAAAGTTGAGAAACCTTGATGTAACTTACGGATACAGCTTTTACTCAGTCAAAATCGCCGGCAAGCTTCTCCTGGAGCTGAACGTCTCCCCCAGGACTGTCAAGGAGGAGGGGGCGTGATAAGGGATCCCAGGACTGCGTTTTGCCTTCCTTCCCCACCCCCCCAACTGCTCCTCTCTCTTCTCTTAGCAGCACCCCGTTTGCCCACTCATTCTCAAGATGGGCAGGATGCCAGCCTGTTACATTAAATGTGCCAAAAGCCTGGCCTTGCCTGGAAAATGGACCAGTCCGCCTGCCAAGAGGTTGGGTCTCGTTCCCTAGAGAGAGGGAAGTTTCCTCTCCTTGCAGTGAGAGCTAGAATCGTATTTTCTGCCAAGCTGAGAGAAAGACTCTTTTTCTACAGGCTAAAAGGACAAGAAAATCTGATTTGCTTGCTTCTAACTTTGCGTTTTAAAGGGGGAAGGAGGAAAGGGAAAAGAGGGAGGGTAGTTCTACTCGGCCCCACCCCTCCGGCTGCCCAGAATCCAGCCGTCCATTCCAGTGGTGGCAGAGGCAGTCCCGGGGCTCTGGGGCTCGGGCTCTGCTACTGGGACCCGCAAGAGCCAGAACCACTCAGCGCTGCCAGGAAGGTAGCCCGGCCAGGAGTAAGTAATTCACAAGGCGCCGGAGACCCGGGTTGGGCTGGGGGGTTCCAACTCAGAGGGAGTGCAATTTGCTTGACGCTCTTTGTCGTTTTTCTTCTCTGCCGCTTCCAGTTCGGTAGCGCCATCCCACTTCCCGCCGTTCCAACCTGTGTTCCAGGTGGGGTTGGTCTGGAGGCGGCCGGGGAACTCCCAGGCAGGAGCACGGGGCTGGGGCCGGGTCCGTGGGAGACCAGCACAGCAAGGCGCGGGGCTGCAGGGGGCGCCGCGGTGCCGGCCTGAAGCTGGGCTGCTCCGCAAGGACACAGCAGCCCCTGCCCTGCCCTTTCCTGTTCTGCCTTGTGTCCTCAGAGAACATGTTAGCCGTGCACTTTGACAAGCCGGGTGGACCAGAAAACCTTTACGTAAAGGAGGTGGACAAGCCCAGCCCGGGGGAGGGTGAAGTCCTCCTGAAAGTGGCGGCCAGCGCCTTAAACCGGGCGGACTTAATGCAGGTACCTCTAGCTCAGCCGTGCGGGGGCGGGCGGGACTCCAGAGCCTCCCTCTCAACAGCACTCAGTGAACATTGACCAGACGTGAAGGCGCGCACCGCCCCACACTCAGCAGGCAGGTGCGCTGGGGTTCCCAGACCTAAACCCAGAAAGCCCCCTTGGTTCACACAAAACAAGTGGGGGTATTTGCAAAGCAGAATCCACCCCCTGCTAATCCTTAGCAGCTCAGGCTTCCTGATAAGGAGGGAGGAACTAACATTGTTGTGGGGTGTGGGCACATTTACTCCCCAGGCTACCCAGTTCACCCTCTTCATTATACAGAAAAGAAACTGAAGAGGTTAAGCAGAAAACCCAAGGCCACAACACTAGCAATTAGAAGAGCTGGGATTCAAGCTGAGGTCTTTGTGGCTCCAAAGACCCCTTAGCTCTTTCCACTCTGAGAGTCCCACAGTTGACAGCAGGCAGTACTCTGAGAATTTTCTTCTGTCTGCTACTGATTCACTGACCTGAGCCAGCTGCATTGGTTGGGGTCATTCAGAAATGTGTATCCGAATCCCCTGGGGTACAAGAGAAATGTGATGGGGGCCGAGGCAATATACTTTGGAAACACTCCTCTGCTGGTTCTGGCACACCCTCCTAGTTAAGTCCCTCTGCTCTACAGCTTCTGAGGACTGGGGTGAGTGAGCACAGAGCCTAGTGCTTGATGCATGGGAACCATCATCAAGGAGTCCACAGTTTTGTTCCTAATCCCACTACTAATTTTTCCCCTGCCTGTGACTCAGTTTCTCCATTTGTAAAGCAAGAGGTTCAGACAAGGTAAATAGCTAAGGATTCTACCAGTTATAACATCCACTAATCATTTGACCTCCAGTTCATTTGCATAAAACCAGTGGCCTCTCCTTTCTCTTCTCCTGACTTACAAAAACCTGATTTCATCCTGAAATTTATTTATGAAAATGAAAAAAGCAGGGATATTGGAAGAGGGGCCAAGGGTGGTGAGACACAGATTTCTGATCATTCTCACTGCTTAGTGAACTTCTTTCTCTGCAGAGACAAGGCCAGTATGACCCACCTCCAGGAGCCAGCAACATTTTGGGACTCGAGGCATCTGGGCATGTGGCAGAGCTGGGGCCTGGCTGTCAGGGACACTGGAAGATCGGGGATGCAGCCATGGCTCTTCTGCCTGGTGGGGGCCAGGCTCAGTACGTCACTGTCCCTGAGGGGCTCCTCATGCCTATCCCAGAGGGACTGACCCTGCTCCAGGCTGCAGCCATCCCAGAGGCCTGGCTCACCACCTTCCAGCTGTTACATCTTGTGGGTGAGGAGGCCTCCCTGCTCACTCCACACATTGTGGCTCAATACCTTCATAAATCAGCCACCTTGAATCCCAGCAATCCTCCAGGGCACTCCCAGGCCCTGCTGTACCACCTGTAGTGTCAGGTCCTCAAACCATGTTAGAAGGGTTTGATGTTGAGGCTGAGAATCATGGTTAACAGATAGAAGGCCTGGATAACACTGGATAGGAGGCCTATGTACATCTTAACACCGGAGGCCCAGCAACAGTCCCAGCTTCTCAAAATCATGCTGAGCTTCTCTCTGGGGTTCCCAGTGCAACAGAAGGGGCCAATCAACTCATTTATTCCTCCTCAATCCCATTGAGGCCAGTCAAGAACTCATAAGGGAGTGTAAGAAGTCTCGGTCCTTGCCTTTAAAGAACGCAGGGAAGTAAGTGGGAAGAGAGTAACTGGGAAGGCAACATATGCATAAGATCAGATGACCATAGAGTTTGAAAGGAGAGCCCTGTCTCTAACTACAATAGAAGCTGGAGATGGGAAAAGTTGGTCTGGAGAAGGGTAGTCAGAAAGCTTGTTGGAAGAGAAGGCTTTGAAGGGTGGGTAGACTTTTGAAGGACATAAGGCATGCTAAGGTAGCCTAAGAAAGAGTATGGGCAGGGCTAGATGGCTCACACCTATAATCATAGCACTTTGGAAGGCAGATCACTTGAGCCCAAGAGTTCAAGACCAGCCTGGGCAAAAACCCTGTTTCTATAAAAAATACAAAAATTAGCCAGGTATGATGGCACATGTGTGTAGTCTCAGTTACTCAGGAGGCTAAGGTGGGAGGATCACCTGAGCCCAGGAAGGTAAAGGATGTAATGAGCCGTGATCGTGCCACTGCACTCCAGCCTGGGCGGTAGAGTGAGACTCTGTCTCAAAGAAAAAGAAAAAGAGTATCAAGGTGAGCCCAGCCACTGAACTCAGTAGTGAAGGATGACTATAGTCACTTGTGAAAAATGAGGCTGGGGCCAGACCATGGTGTCCTTGAATATCAAGCTGTCTGGACTCAATGCAAAAGCCAATGGAGAAGCAGTTTACATTGTAAGGAGGAAGGAACATAATGAAAGGGCCATCTTAGGAAGAGGAGCCTGGTGGCTGTGTGTTGCCTGGATCAGAAAGACTAGCTGGTAGTCAGTTTCAGACTCTAGAAGGACTGGCTTCGGTGGTGACCATGGGAATGATAGTTGTTCTTACTTATTCAGGTGTAAGTCAGAGATGTACATTTTGGTGTTATATCATAAGTAAAATAGAGATTATGGATGTGAGCTGCTTATAGCCCTATTTCAAAAGCCTGTTTTCCACTTTAGCTAGAGATAAGACAAAAAGGGACTGTCAAAATGCTTTTTATCTTTCTCTAAAAACATGCACTCTAAAGAAAGCAAGACAGTTTGTATTTGAGTCACAGCATCCTACCCCCACCAGCTCTCCCCCAATAAAAAAGGAAAAGCAAAAGATTGATTTGGCATTTGGCGCAATGGCCAGGTGATCTTGATAGAATATGTCTGCGTGGGGATTGTGCAGCAGTTGCAAAGTAAAGAGAACCCTGTACTTTCTGTCACAGGAAATGTTCAGGCTGGACACCACGTGCTAATCCATGCAGGACTGAGTGGTGTGGGCACAGCTGCGATCCAACTCACCCGGATGGCTGGAGCCATTCCTCTGGTCACAGCTGGCTCCCAGCAGAAGCTTCAAATGGCAGAAAAGCTTGGAGCAGCTGCTGGATTCAATTACAAAGAAGAGGATTTCTCTGAAGCAACGCTGAAATTCACCAAAGGTAAACAACTGCTTCTACAGTTCAGCAGGAATATAAGAGATGATTAAATAAAATCCCCACCAGTCCCAAAGTTGCCAGTGATATGGTTCAGTCTTGTCTCTACTAAGTGCACAGCGACTACCCTGGCCAAATTCTAGTACTACAGTATTTGACCACTGGAGATAGGTAGTCATATCTAGATCTAAGATGGTTTCCACATGCATTCTTGCAAGAGATATGATTCATCCACACTTTAGAAACTGGATAATCACGCAGAGTTGGTCTAGAATTATCCAGCGCCTTTTCTTCCCAACTGGCCATTCCACACTTAGGTAACGGGAGGCTTGGGGGAGAGACCAGTTTAGAGTTGGCCATAGTAGGGTTGAGGGAGTGAGTAGATGAGTGAGTAGATGTGCGCATCTAAATGGGTGAGTAGATGTGTGCATCTCTGTATTCCAAAGCCAGATCTGTCTATTTTTGGCTTATCCCTTTGTTTTTCTTTCCCTTTTTTTGAAACTGAGTCTCACTTTGTCACTGAGGCTAGAGTGCAATGGGGTGATCTCGGCTCACTGCAACCTCCACCTCCCATGTTCATGCAATTCTCCAGCCTCAGCCTCCCAAGTAGCTGGGATCACAGGCATACAACATGCCCAGCTAATTTTTGTATTTTTAGTAGAGACAGGGTTTCACTATGTTGGCCAGGCTGGTCTCAAACTCCTGACCTCAGGTGATCTGCCCGCCTTGGCTTCCCAAAGTGCTGGGATTACAGGCATGAGCCACTGAGCCCAACCTCCATTTTTCATTTGCATAGAAAAGGAGAGATGAAAGCAAAGCTAGCAAGCCTATAATTCCAGTAACCCAGTGCAGACACTTTCTAACTTCGATGTGAACAACTAGCCTAAATTGGACCTCCTGTATTCTGTTCTCAATCATGTCTGGGTGTCAGTGGGACTGTACTTATTTTGGCATGAGAAGAGATTCTAGGTCATGGTGTTGCCTCATTTCCTTCTTGCTGTAGCTAGGCATCATAAAGGGTGAACACATGCTATGACAGAGTTCTGCTATCTAAACTCCATTTACAACAGTTTTTCAAGCAGTGTTTTAATTCCAACCTATAGATTTACCATTTGTATCTGTATTTACATCCATAATCTACAAATATATCATGGTATCTTATTTTGCACCAAGCTTTCTATATCGAACATCACAAATCTGTTTCCTATGGAAGGTGCTGGAGTTAATCTTATTCTAGACTGCATAGGCGGATCCTACTGGGAGAAGAATGTCAACTGCCTGGCTCTTGATGGTCGCTGGGTTCTCTACGGTCTGATAGGAGGAGCTGACATCAATGGGCCCCTGTTATCAAAGCTACTTTTTAAGCGAGGAAGTCTGATCACCAGTTTGCTGAGATCTAGGGACAATAAGGTGAGTGATGAATGAAAAGAAAACGTGATTTAACCCAGAAAAAGTATGGTTCATTTACATTATCCCAAGAAAGGAAGCTCTATCTTAGGTTAGGGAGGTTAGTTTCTATAAAGAAACCTGCCCTTACGAAGATAAATAGGGAACCTGATTTCAGAGAACTGATTCAGATTGGTCGATAGAGCCTTCAGTATCATGAAGAGTGTAGCTGATACTTCACATATTATCTGAACATTCTAATAGAATGAACAAAGCACAGACCATATTGGGAAGTAATTCTAGTAGTTTCAAGAATGTGTTTTCAAAGGCCGAATTCATCTCAATGCGCTAAGAAAGACTCTTAGGTGAGTAAAAACTGAGTAACAGATTATAGGTTCCATGCCTGGCACAGTGGCATTCGCTTGTAGTCCCAGCTTGGGGACTTGGAAGGCTGAGGCGGAGGACTGCTTGAGCCCAGGAGTTTCAAGGCTGCAGTAAGCTATGATTGTGCCTGTGCATAGCTGCTGCACCCTAGCCTGGGCAACATAGCAAATCCCATTAAAAAAAAAAAGATTATATGCTCCTGAAATCTTCCATCTGTCAGTCTAGTGGGTACCAACTTTGCGAATGTTTCCACCATAGGGTTTCATACCTGCCAAGAGACAGGAGAGCTTAAGCATCCTTTTTGCATTGAGCCTATGAGTCCTATCTGTGGCTGCCTCCTAGGTGAAGCCTTTATTTAAAAACAATTCTTAGACGTTCAGTGACACTAACATTTTACTTCAGGATTTAGTCTTTATCTGGTACAGAACAGAAGTCACACATTTGGAGGTACAGGGGAGCCAGAGATCACCTGTAACCCCTCTTTAGCTCCTATGTGGTTTCTTCCGCTGGATCTAGAAACCAAATTGATAAGCATGTACTTTTTTTTCTTTTTCTTTTTTTTAAGACAGGGTCTTACTCTGTCACCCAGGCTGGAGTACATGGCACAATCAGCCTGCTGGGTAGCCAAGACAAAGGCATACCACTGTGCCCAGCTTGTATTTTTTATAGAGACATGGTTTCACCGTGTTGCCCAGGCTGATCTCAAGCTCCTGGGCTCAAGTGATCCACCCACCTTAGCCTCCTAAAGTGTTGGGATTACAGGTGTGACCCACTGTGCCCCACCAGATTTTATTCATTTTATATGTATATAGGGATCTTCACAAGAGAGTGAAGTCTGAAGAAGTGGCCAAAGTAAGATGCTTTTGTAATTTTAAGACAAAGAATAATAAATTTGAGAAGAAATAACAACACAAAGTCTGGCTAGGGATGGTAAATTTCTAGGGAAGTCACTAGGAGATATATGGGGCAGGGTAGGGGGCGTAAAACTAATGGAAGATTAGGGTTACTTCCTTAAGCATATTTATTCAGATCCATTGTAGCCCCATTTCCAGTCTTTGGTGATAAGGGCTATTTTCTTGCCCTAGAATGAGAAGGGTACCCCTCCTAGAGGAATCTTTATGATTTGAAGAGGAAGGTCAGCTAGCCTTTTCTGAAACTACAATTTCTCCAATGTTTTCATCTCAAAATGAACAATATACCTATCAGACATATTCTGAGATGGCACATCACTCCTTCAGGGGGGTATTGCACACACATTCTGGGAAGCGAGGGATTAAGTATCCCTGTGTGCTTTTTCAGACATGTGATTTCAGAGAGAGCAGGAAGGCTGAGGAGGATGTGGAGGGCAGGGTGAGGCTTTCTTCCAGGCTGATGATCTCCTTTCCCTTGTTTTAGTACAAGCAAATGCTAGTGAATGCTTTCACGGAGCAAATTCTGCCCCACTTCTCCAAGGAGGGCCCCCAACGTCTACTGCCGGTTCTGGACAGAATCTACCCAGTGACCGAAATCCAGGAAGCCCATAAGTACATGGAGACCAACAAGAACATGGGCAAGATCGTCCTGGAACTACCCCAGTGAAGGAAGAGGGGACAGGACAGGACGCGGCCACCCCAGGCCTTTCCACAGCAAACCTGGAGTAGATTTACAATAGACAGGCAGAAACCAGGTGCTTCCCCCAGTCGTGTAAAGCTGGTCTAAGGAAATAAAGAGGGTACTGGTAGGGCAGCAAGAGGACTCGGGCCGCCAAGGCGGGGGTGAGGTGGGAGTCCGGCGGGCGTCGCAGTGGGGATTACAGAGGCCGGATCAGCTGAGGCTCAACCTGAAGGCCCCTCCAGGGTCGGAGATTCGGGGTATAGTTACAGCGTCAGCCGTGACACAAGACGCCAGAATCCCGGAGACTCCGCGTTGCGCACGGCTTAGAGGCCCAGGCCCAACCTCGCGTCTTCCACACCTGCCCACGCACCCCACAACCAAGGGGTACCACAGCAGACCCTGCCCCCGCCCACTACTCACTTGGGTCCCACCCCACCTCTCGCTGCTCTCCTCAGGCCCCACCACAGCGCGCTACACATCTGGGCCCCGCCCCACCTCCACCACCCTCCTCAGGTCCCGCCCCCTCCGGCTACTCACCTGGGTTCCGCCCCAGCTCACCGCCCTCAGGCCCCGACCCCCCCCCCCCGATACTCACCTGGGCCCCGCACCAGCTCTCAGCACCCTCCTCAGGCCCCACCCCACCTCTCACCACCCTCCCCAGTCCCTGCGTCGCCGCCCCGTTACTCACCTGGGCCCCACCCTAGCTCAGCACCTCCTCAGGCCCCGCCCTCTTCTGTATCACCTGGGCCCTGCCCCAGCTCTCAGCACCCACCGTCTCCGGCTACTGACCTAGGTCTCGCCCCATCTGTCAAATCCAGCTCAGGCCCCGCCTCCTCCGCCCCCCAGCTACTCACCTGGGCTCCACCCCAGCTCACCATCCTCCGCAGGCCCCGCCCCCTCCACCCAGTTCCCTCTGCTCAGGGCCTCCCCTACCGGAACATCTCGCCTTTTGCAGGCTACGCCCCGCCCTTTACGCTACGGAGCCCGGAAGTGTCTTGGACGCTCGCCTTTCCATCTTCCGGCCGTGGGTCTCGCTCAGGCTCGGTTTTACCCCGGAGCCTATTCGAAGGGGGATGCTACGTCAGCGCGTCTCGGCGTGAGACGGCGCTATTCCTGGGGTGCTGTTAGAGCTTCCGGCGGATCCTGGATGTTGATGTCCTGCATCTAACGCGGTGTAGCGTCCGAAGCCGAGCGAGCTCCGGAGGTGTCCGGAGGAATTTCAGTATTTGCTACGGTAACCTCATCAGCCCGCCAAGATGGCGATGCAAGCGGCCAAGAGGGCGAACGTGAGTATCGGGTGTTCTGTGGAGGGTGGGAGAACTTCGGGTTTGACTTTTCTCAGCGGCGTGGATCGAAGCATTCTTGCCCCTCCTCCGTCCCCAGAGCGGAGAACCCCAGAATTCCTATCCTGTCAACGAAGACACTATCCTGGTCCCATCCTCAAAGATACGCTCCTTGAGCGACATTTCTGCATTCACCTCTTTTGAGAGTTCCTCAGTCTCTACCCTAATGTCAGTGATAGTGTTAACCCTATAGCCTCTTTGCTTGACCTGGCGTTAGGATTATCTCCTCGGCTAAAAGTCGATAGCGCAGACGAGTCCTCAATAACTAACTAAATAGTTCACCAAAAACTAGGGCCTGGGATCATGGAGCTTTTTGGATCCTTCATTAATATATTAATTGAAACTATTTTTTTAGCACCTATCTTGCCATATGGGAAATAATTGATCAGTTATATCTATTGAACAGCTAGCTACTATGTGCCAGACTAGTCTTATGTATTGGGAATATAGCAATGAATAAAACAAGTCCTTCTGCTTACATTCTAGTGTTTGAGAGTGCAGTGTTACAGAGACTTTAAAAAATGAACTCAAAAAAGAGATTAGACAACTGTAAAACGCTTAGAGGTATAAGATGAAGTCAGGCCAGGCAATGTGGCTCATGTCTGTAATCACTGCACTTTGGGAGGCTAAGGTTGGAGGATTGCTTGAGCCCAGGAGTTCAAGGCTGCCTTGAGCCGTGACTGTGCCTCTGCACAGCACTACAGCCTGGACGACAGAGCAAGACCTCGACTCAAAAAAAAAAAAAAAAGGAAAGATAGACAATTGATTACTGGCTATGTAAATGGAGACTTTGGTGGCCTTGATGATAGTAATCATTTCAGTGGATAAAACTTGATTGCAGTGGGTTGAAAAGACGGTGGAATTTGAGAAACTGGAAACAGCAAAGACACTCTGCCCATGAGTTCTCATGTAAATAGGAATTAGGGAAATTGGATGATAGTTGACTTTTTTTTTTTTTTTGAGATAGACTCTCACAGCCCAGGCTGGAGTGCAGTGGCACAATCTTGGCTCTCTGAAACCTCTGTCTCCTGGGTTCAAGCAATTCTCCTGCCTCAGCCTCCTCCCTAGTAGCTGGGATTACAGGTGCCCACCACCATGACTGACTAACTTTTTGTATTTTTAGTAGAGATGGGGTTTTACCGTGTTGGCCAGGCTGGTCTCGAACTCCTGACCTCAAGTGATCCACCTGCCTTGGCCTCCCAAAATGCTAGGATTACAGGCATGAGACACCACACACGGCCAGATAGTTGACTTTTTAAAATATGTGTGATATAGGTGTATTTTTATGCCAATGGGAGCAATCCAGAAGATTGATATGGAAGAAAGATAGGTTTCTTCCATATCAAAGAGAAGTGAAGGTTTTGAGTAGATGAAGGTTGGCATAGTAATAGAGGGAGAGTAGGTAGATATAGATGAAAAGTATTTACCAATTGGCCATGTCTATTTTCTCTAAGAAACAAGAATCAGGATCATCTCCTGGGATGGACAGGGCAGAGGGTACAGGCCAACTCAGGTGTTAGCAGGAGTGATGACAGTAAAGCTTGAGGAGGCCTACAGGTACCTACCACCATGCCTGGCTAGGTTTTAAAATTTTTCGTAGAGATGGGGGTCTCACTGTGTTGTCCAGGCTAGCCTCAAACTCGTGGGCTCAAGTGATCCTCCCATTTTGGCCTCCCAAAGTGCCAGGATTATAGGCATGAGCCACTGCACCCAGCCTCTGTTGCTTTTTCAAAGATCTTGGCATTTTCAGAAACATCAAATTATACCTCTTATTCACAGCTTTTTATTATGTATCATTAAGAATTTTTTAAAATGGTAGCACTTCTCCTAATTATAATAACAATACATATTTCTCATTTTAGATTCGACTTCCACCTGAAGTAAATCGAATATTGTATATAAGAAATTTGCCATACAAAATCACAGCTGAAGAAATGTATGATATATTTGGGAAATATGGACCTATTCGTCAGATCAGAGTGTGAGTCTTACTGGGTTAAAGAAAATGAGAGCATAATCTGTAATCTCAGAATTATAGCTGACGGCGAGGCCACCCTGTGCGGTGTGTAGTGCAGCAACCCTTACCAAGAGCCTAGAGACTAACTGATTGCGATCAGAGAGATGAGATCTTTTTGAAACGGGGAAAAACCTACTGAGACCCTAATGATCCAGCTCAATGAGAGCCAAGAAGAGGGTTTGAGTTTCAGTGAATGCTTTGAGGAAACTGGTTGAGAAGGGAAAGAACTAACATTTATTGCATACCTACGATTTGTAAAGCCAGGTGTTACACTGTTTTTTGTATGCAGTAGCTCTGTAATTTTCTCAACAATCATCACTGTCCCTTCAAATAACCTCAGAATCTGAATAAGCTAAGTAAAAGAGGATAAAAGTAACAGAAAAAAAAAATGATATTTTCAACTACAGCTCTTCAATTGAAGATTTAAAAGTATAGGGGAAAACATCTATTTACAAGCTTTTATGTTTTAATTTAATATAAAGATTGGAGTTCATACCCACAAGTGATATTTGCTGGACATCTACTGAATATCATTAACCATAATAAGTGCTTTTATTTGCATCAAGGAAACTATAGCCCTGAGAGTGAAAGTACCTTCCTAGTCTCACAGTGCTTAGTGGTAAAATCTTCTGACTCTAAACTGAACCTCCACATTACATAGTACCATAGCCTCTGACACCCTAACTCATATGAAAGGGCTAGTGGCTTAAGAGTCCATCTGAAAGGAGTTCTAAAGTTTTTATTTAAAAAAAAATTCTAATTGGCTGAGCACGGTGGCTCATGCCTGTAACCCCAGCACTTTGGGAGGCTGAGGTGGGTGGATCACCTGAGGTCAGGAGTTTGAGACCAGCCTTACCAACATTGAGAAAACCTGTCTCTACTGAAAATACAAAAATAGCCAGGTGCAGTGGCTCATGCCTGTGATCCCAGCTACTTGGGAGGCTGAGGCAGGAGTATTGCTTGAACCCAGTAGGCAGAGGTTGCAGTCAGCTGAGAGCGGAGATCATGCATTGCACTCCAGCCTGGGTGACAGAGCAAGACTCTGTCTCAAAAAAAAAAATTATTATTTTACCACTGTAATGACTACATATAAAGTTTTTATTTCTAGTCGGAATTCTGTCTTGTATGACCTGAGAGCTCCTTCCAGGCTTTAGGACTGTGAGGTCTTGAGGGCCCGCCTTTTTAATGACACTGTCCTCCAGGGAGTAAACCAAGAGCTGGAAACAAACACACACACACACGATTAGGAGTTCAAGACCTGATTTTGTCTGAAAATCAGGAGACAAGATTCTACTTCGGGCCCTGTTACTAGCCATGTGTGTCACTAGTTGCCTAGCTTTTTCTGGTTTTCTCTTGTATTAGATAATTTGGGTGGTGGCCTTTTAGCTTTTAACGTTGAAGCAGAATGGATTGGTTGTAAGGCCTCGATTTAAATACTAGCTTGCCTACTCTTATGAAACTGGGCAAAATATTTAACCTTATCTGGGCTTCAATTATCTACGAAATAACAGTCTTCCCAACCTACTTGTCTTAAAAGAATTTTAGTGCCTGGGCACGGTGGCTCACACCTGTAATCCCAACACTTTGGGAAGCCGAGGCAGGTGGATCACAAGGTCAGGAGATCGAGACCATCCTGGCCAACATGGTGAAACCCCATCTGTACTAAAAATACAAAAAAAATTAGCTGGGCATGGTGGCAGCCACCTGTAATCCCAGCTGCTCAGGAGGCTGAGGGAGGAGAATCACTTGAACCTGGGAAGCGGAGGTTGTAGTGAGCTGAGCTCATGCCACTGCACTCCAGCCTGGGCAACAGAGCAAGACTCCATCTCAAAAAAAAGAATTTAGTTTGGATCAAATTAGGCAGTGTCTGTGAAGGTACTTTATCACAGAGTTTTTCTTCCTTGTGTTCATTGGCCACTCCTTCTCTGCTCCTATAGCATTTCCAAGTGTCTCTCCCAGGTTAACATGTGGTTTTGCTGTTGTCTCTGGTTGCCCCAAGTAGGCTGAGTTCCTCCAGGGCTGGTACCTTATATTCTTTTTGTTTTTGTGTTGATAGCACTTGTGTGATACATGGTAAGCACCCAATGTATACTAAATGAGTAATATAGAAAATAGAATAGGCCAGACGCAGTGGCTCACACCTGTAATCCCAGCAATTTGGCAGGCCGAGACAGCCAGATCACCAAAGGTCAGGAGTTCGAGGCCAGCCTGGCCAACATAATGCAATGCCATCTCTACCAAAAAATAGCTGGGCACGGTTGCACGTGCTTGTAATCCCAGTTACTTGGGAGGCTCAAGTGGGAGAATCACTTGAACCTGGGAGGCGGAGGCTGCAGTGAGTGAGCCAAGATCGCGCCACTGCACTCCAGTCTGGGCAACAGAGTGAGACCCTGCTTCAAAAAACAAAACAAAACAAAAAAAATAGAAAAAGTGGTTATGATTGGCTTATGAAGGCATTATAAAGTTTATTGATAGCATTCAATTAAGGGATGCTTAAATCAATGAAGTTAGAGAATGTTTCAGAAAGCCAAAATGAAAGGACAAGGAATAAAGCAGGGCATCTTGAGAAGAGTGCAGAGCAGCTCAGAAACTGTGCATCTAGTCCTTGTATCTGGATTGGTTTTCACCAGCTTATCTCATGCCTGGCTCCTTCTCATTCTTCAGGTTTCAGCTTCAATGTCACCTTTTCAGAGAGGTTTTCCCTGACCACCCTAGCTGAAGTAGCTCCCTGTTTTCCACTAATCTGTTACAGCTTTCTACTTCCTTTATGAAACTTTTTTTTTTTTTTTTGAGACAATTTCACTTTTGTCACCTAGTCTGGAGTGCAATGGCACGATCTCAGCTCACTGCAACCTCCGCCTCCCAGGTTCAAATGATTCTCCAGCCTCAGCCTCCTGAGTATCTGGGATTACAGGCACCTACCACCACGCCCAGCTAATTTTTGTATTTTTACTAGAGATGGGGTTTCACCATGTTCGCCAGGCTGGTCTTGAACTCCTGACCTCAGGTGATCCTCCCACCTCAGCTTCCCAAAGTGCTGGGATTACAGGCATGAGCCACTGTGCCAGGCTGAAACATTTCTTAAGATTTATAATTATTTCATATTTATTAAGTATCTCTCTCCTGCCTGAATATAAGCTTGGAGGAAGGGATGATGCTTGTCTTTTTCACTATTGTATTTCTAGTGCCTGTCACAGAAAGAACACAGTGTAAACACAGAATTTTAGGGTACAGGAGCTTAGGTCTAAATTATAGATCGAGAAACAGCTGTTTTTCTGTTCTACAACTATGGTCATCCTTTATTTGTATATCTGGCACCTGGCACTAGGGTGACCAACCTTCCCAGTTTGTCCAGTACTGAGAGACTTTCTGGGAGACTGGACTTCAATATTAAAACCTGGATAGTCCCAGTCAAAGCAGGATGATTTGGTTTGACCCTGCCTGGCATGTAGCAGACACTTGGTACTTTGTACGTTTTAAAACTCTTTAATACTTGTTACCTCTTTTGATTATTAAACCCACATGGAAGGTAGGGCACCTTATTAAATGCCCACATGGAAGGCAGGGCACATGATAGAGCCTGATGTCACTGGACATGTGAGGCAGCTGAAGCTCATAGAGGCTAAGTTACATGATCAGGTGTTATTCCTACTGGAAGCTTTTACTGCCAATCAAGAAAATGATATTATGGCCAGGCGCAGTGGTTCACGACTATAATCCCAGCACTTTGGGAGGCTCAGGAGAGTGGATCACTTGAGGCCAGGAGTTGGAGACCTGCCTGGCCAACATGGCAAAACCCCATCTCTACTAAAAATACAAATGATTAGCCAGGCATGGTGGCACACACTTGCATGAGAATTGCTTGACATTATCTAAAAAAAATAAGAAAATAATGTTAGCTCAGTGCCCTATACATGGTACAAATACATGCTTTTAAAAGTTCCAATTGGCCAGGCACGGTGGCTCATGCCTGTAATCCCAGCATGTTGGGAAGCCGAGGCAGGCAGATCATGAGGTCAGGAGTTTGAGACCAGCCTGGCCAACATGGTGAAACCCTGTCTCTACTAAAGATAAAACAAATTAGCCAGGCATGGTGGCGGGTGCCTGTAATCCCAGCTACTCAGGAGGCTGAGGCAGGAGAATCACTTGAACCCAAGAGGTGGAGGTTGCAGTGAGCCGAGATAGCGCCTTTACACTCCAGCCTGGGCGACAGAGCAAGACTCCATCTCAAAATATATATATATATATATATATATATATATATATATATATATATATATATATATATGTTCAGATTATAATACAGCTCTCAAGATGTGAGGCTGATAATTAAGACTGGGACACTTGAGATGGAGGGTCTTTAAAGTGGGGTTAGTATCTATCCCTATGCTGGTTCCTAAGAAGATGTAAGAGGAAGAAAGAGAGTTGCTTTGTTTTGAGCTTCCTGGAGAAAGTATGTGTGAGAGAATTGATAGGAAGTAGATCTCCACCTTTCAAAGGCATATTAGCATCTGCCTTATGTGTGGCACTATAGGAGTAAATGAAGTAGGCATAAGATCACCTTTGCTCTTAAAGAACTGAAAATCTTGTTAAGTTTTTAAAAGTCAAAAGTCTGAAAGTTGTTAAGACTTCCCAGATCCTAAAGAACATTCTAAAACCCGAGATCAGGCCCACGTAACCTGACAAAGTGAGCATACTCATTGACACTGGCACCCTCCAATCACCCCCAGCACCCTGCACCTTTTCAATGTTATAGGAAGCAGAAGCTTGAGCAGGGCCCGGACTATAATCTTGTCCTAGATCAAGTCTAGGCATGTGCCTCCACTTCCCATGGCTCCACTGCTTTTATTCAACCCTATGTAGGGACTGTGGCAGATGGAAAGCCAACAATCTTAAACCTCATTCCACGGTTGCACTGGGTGGTCAGAACACAGATGGAGGCAAGGGGGCCATCTTGTCATCCAGAGCATGAACTGAGTGGGAACTCTACCCATTGTCCCCACTGACAATCACATGGCCAGCTGCTGCCTACAATTTAGTGTTCTGTTGCTCCTCACACTTCTCTACCTCTCTCAGAGGAAGCTGATGAAGTGAAGGAAGGAAGTGGCCAGGAATACCTACACTAACAGCAGCCCCATATCTATGAGTAAGGTCTAGTTTCCACTTCCAGTCACCTTCCAGCATTCTGCCCTTGCTCACAGATAACCCTATCTATAAGCACACTTCCACTCCCATCTTTGCAGAAGCCTAGCCCTTCTCCCCAGCCATACAGCTGTATCATGCATTAGAGTTTGTATTAAAAAGGCATTGAGTTGTATTAAAAATGAATGTAGACCAGGTTTGGTGACTCATGCCTGTAATCTCAACACCTTGGGAGGCTGAGGCAGCTCAATCACTTGAGGTCAGGAGTTCGAGACCAGCCCGGGAACAGGGCAAAACCCTATCTCTACTAAAAGTACAAAAATTAGCTGGACATGGTGGCACATGCCTGGAGTCCCAATTACTTGGGAGGCATGAGAATCACTTGAACTTGAGAGGCAGAGGTTGCAGTGAGCTGGGATCATGCCACTGCACTCCAACCTAGGCAAGAGTGAGGTTCCATCTCAAAAAAAAAGCAATGTAGTGCCAGACAGGGTGGTAAGAAGCTGAGTTCTGGGTAGTAGCTGTGTTCCTAGTATTCCTGATATAGCAGTAAGCTTGACCTATAGATGTTTTACTTAAGATAAAAACAAAAAACAAAATTACCGAATTCAAGAAATTACAGGCTTATCTAGTTATCTATGCGTGTTTATTTCCTCTTATGGTTTCAGGTTGGTTTCAAAATATTTAAATTAAAAACATATTTCAGTTTACTGTCTTTAGAAGACAGTTACCAGTTTAAAAGACAGTTCTGTTATTCAACTCAATGCTCAGGTAAACGTATATCTTAATTAAGTTTGATTTAACTCTCCAGGGGGAACACACCTGAAACTAGAGGAACAGCTTATGTGGTCTATGAGGACATCTTTGATGCCAAGAATGCATGTGATCACCTATCAGGATTCAATGTTTGTAACAGATACCTTGTGGTTTTGTACTATAATGCCAACAGGGTAAGTATAGCCAAGTTCTCCTTGTATGGTGATCTCATTTGAAAATTAGTGTAGAACTGTGCTGTGACGATATATGTCTACTGTGACTATTTTTTGGCTAATGCTATTGGTGAAATTTATTTGGCTGTAGATCGGTAATTCAACTTTGGTGCTTACTGCATTTCCAGGCATTTCAGAAGATGGACACAAAGAAGAAGGAGGAACAGTTGAAGCTTCTCAAGGAGAAGTATGGCATCAACACAGATCCACCAAAATAAATGTTTTCTACATTTTCATTTTGGACTGAAACCATGAATGACAACTACCATCTTTTCCCTTTTTTTCCTTTTTAATTAATACTAAATATTGTGATTTCTTATTTTAGGTTCAAAATGACCTTGAAACTTTGATACATATCAGAATACATGATATTAATAAACCTGTTGCTTTTTGTGAAACACGTCTGTCTTTTCTTTTGAACTTTCCCTCCCTGTTTGATACCAGGAAAAAAATAGTTGAAGCTTATCAGGAATTGTAGGTGCTCCTAGGGAGTCCGAGTTTCTTGAAAACAGGACCTCTTTATATTCTTAATGCCTCCGGGGTCCAGTGCAGTGCTTAGCCGTCAAAGGAACTTGCTGTTTATTGAATGTCTATTAATAATGGATCTTTATAACAACTCAGTGAAGATAGGTATTTGCATTTTGCAGGCGAGGAAACCAAAGCTCATGATGTTGGGTGAATGAATAAAATGCTAACCTACAAAGCTGGTGTAATAGCAACCAAGCCTTTACATTTGAATGATGCTTGCTTTATAGTTAACAAAATACCTTTGTCAGTATGGGTACCCTTGTCTTAGAACAGAGGTCTATTCTAGAAATGGTCATTTAGATGGTAGTACACTGTTAGAAACTTAGATTTGCCTCTCTAAATTTTTTTGAAAATTATTATGGGTATATAATGGTTGTCACATTGGTAGAAGTTTGAGAGCAAGCTGCTTGGATAGTGGTGTTGGTTGTTATGTGTCTAAAATTGTATTTATGTAGCCTTTTCTTTTAGTTATCAAGCGTCTGTATTTTGGACCTTAGCTCATAAAATATCTTTGCCATAAATAAAATACTTAACGCTCATTCTTATTATCATGAGTTCTCATGACATGGAGATACTATGGTTATTATCCCATTCATCATCGTGGCAGCTTGGGAGAATATAGTCATAATATTCTTTTTATCACTTAGGCATAGACCAAATGGAAAAATACGGACTAATTGTTTTGTGTGTAATTGGAACCTAAAATCAATTTGAAGGGTACATACACTGAATCAATTCAATGGACAATGAGCATCAATTCTGCTTTTAATTATATCTTGAGTGTTTTTTGAAAGCCCTGTAAGAGAGTAAAAGAGTCATTTCTAAGGTTGGCAGATAAGAAAGGAGCCACAGCTGTAATTTTCTTTTGAATGCTTTTATGCATGTATTATTAGTTTTTATAATGCATGGTGTGCCTTTAGGTAATGTAAAAAGAATTTTCTAAAAGACTTGCTTATAAGAGAAAAACTGAAATTAGAATTGAAAACCTTGAGTGTGATTTGTCTAAATGGCAGGCTAGCTTGCCTCTGGTGTAGTTGTTTTAATAACAAGGAAAAATTCCTTCTATTAGCAATCATGACCAGTCCATCATTTGGATTAATATATCTGTTAGCTGAATTTCATGACCTAAAGTTAAGACTTCTAAAACTTCCCTCTAAGGCTGGGTGTGGTGGCTCACACCTATAATCCCAGCACTTTGGGAGGCCGAGGCGGGTGGATCACGAGGTCAAGAGATCAAGACCATCCTGGTCAACAAGGTGAAACCCTGTCTCTACTAAAAAATACAAAAATTAGCTGGGCATGGTGGGGTGCACCTATAGTCCCAGCTACTCGGGAGGCTGAGGCAGAAGAATTAGTTGAACCCAGAAGGCAGAGATTGCGGTGAGCCAAGATCGTGCCATTGCACTCCAGTCTGGGTAACAACAGCAAAACTCCATCTCAAAAAACTTCCCTCTAATTGTTTGGAAATTCTGTGTCCTGTCCCAATTAAGTTATAAGAACTTGCACTCAGTGTACAAACACTGAACCCCGCTTTGCACACAGTACTGTACCAAGATACTGAGGATATTATGATCAATCCTATTCATAAGGCATCCAAAGCTCAATTTTCAAACTGCTTTTTTTTTTTTTGAGACAGAGTTTCACTCTTGTTACCCAGGCTGGAGTGCAATGGCGCGACCTTGGCTCACCGCAACTTTGCCTCCTGGGTTCAAGCAATTCTCCTGCCTCAGCCTCCTGAGTAGCTGGGATTACAGATGCGCACCACCGTGCCCAGCTAATTTTTTGTATTTTTAGTAGAGACGGGGTTTCACCATGTTGACCAGGATGGTCTCAATCTCTTGACCTCATGATCCACCCACCTCGGCCTCTCAAAGTGCTGGGATTACAGGTGTAAGCCACCGCGCCCGGCTTCAAACTGCTTTTAAGAGTGCAACAGATGACTGTGTGTTTATATGTGCACACCTGTGCCAGAGCTGCTTTACTTTCATCTAGGTTAAATTTTTGGGTTTCTAAGAAAAAATTAGTATGAATAGAGAATTCATTGACTGAAAGTTTGAAAACTGATGTGACCTTGATCTTATTATTGCTCCTCTGTTTAACAACTTGAGTGGCTCTAACAGGACAATGTCCAAACTCTTAGTATACTGCATCATAATTTTCTGCATCATCTTTTAAGAGCTCCAGTAAAAAGGTTCATTTCCCAGATTACCTGCAGAGCCTAGCCTGTCCTCTCCAGGTGCTAGTCAGTATGTATTTGCACTTTGGGGGAGTTCTTTTAGTGGGTGTCTCCTTTGACCCACCTCAGCTATAAATACTCTAGACAGATCTTTTATATGCCCCATAGTGGGCACCTGAAATAGTCCTTGATGCCATCTTTAGTTACCTTATTTGTGTCACAGGAGAAAATATGCATGTCTTTTATACAGGCTGACTTCTAAGAAATTATAGGCATTTGGGTCATCAAAGAAAGCAAGGAACCAAAACATTCTGAAGGAAACACCCCCTGGCTGGTCTAGTACCACAATAGAGGTGAGCACAGGGACTGTAGGTGACTAAAATGCAAAGTGGTTCCTTTCCCTCATCATTCTCTATCCTAAAGCACTGCCTCTTTATTAACTCTTCCACCCTCAGCAAAGGAATATAGCCAGGATTTCTTGGAGACAAAAAAGGCAGATCATTTAGCCAAGATGACATGGCCCCATAGCATATGTATGACACATGTCACATGTATTAGTGGGTTTATGAAGAACACTAACAGTACCTGTTAGCCCCTCCCTCCTCAATCTTGAAACAATTTCAAGTCATCACTGATAGAAAACTATCATCTGAGCACAGTGATTTAAACCCGTAATCCCAACACTTTGGGAGGTTGAGGAGAGAAGATAACTTGAGGCCAGGAGTTTGAGACCAGCCTGGGCCACATAGTGAGATCCTCCATCTCCATTTTTTAAAATAATAAATGATTTTTTTTAAAAAAAACAACTATGGCAGTTCTTCTCACCCTACACCAACTGAAAGAAAAATGTTTGAGCACATTGCCCCAGGCTCCTCTGACCTATGCATGACCTACACGTAACCTACACCAAAAAGTTGGCTGATTTTAAAACCTAAATGGTGTTTCTACTCAGTTACAATAAATGTTAATGAAATAAGCACAATATTTGTAAACAAGTTCAGAATCATACATTCTTCTCAAAAGTAATTCCTCAATGTAAGTCAGAACAAGTCTAGGTGAAACTAAGCAATGTGTGTGAAAACAAGTCAGAATCACACATTGTTTTCACAAGGAACTTTCCAATGTGTGTGTATGACTTCAAGCCCGTAACATATCTTCATTTGTTCAGACGCACAAAGTGCAAAGTGTTCTGTTTCCATCTGGGTGAATGGAGCTCATCCCTCTTGCTATAGTCCAAACAAAGATTGCAAGAGCACATCGATGCTCAAATCCCACATTTGATTGCTAGGCTAGAAGATTTGGACCCTGTATTTCTTTAGTTATGCAGAGGAGAATTCTGAACCCGAGATGGGTGGCAGGTAATATGTACTTTGCAGGATTGCTTAGAGGATTAATGGTTATAATTTAAAAGTATATACAGCCAGGCACAGTGGCTCACACCTGTAATCCAATCACTTTGAAAGGCTGAGGCAGGCGGATCACCGGAGGTCAGGAGTTCGAGACCAGCCTGGCCAATATGACAAAACCCTGTCTGTACTAAAAATACAAAAATTAGCCAGGCGTGGTGGTGAGCACGAGAATCGCTTGAACCCAGGAGGCAGAGGTTGCCTCCTGGCCAAGATTGTGCCACTGCACTCCAGCCTGTGACAGCGAGACTCCATCTCAAAAAAAAAAAAAAAAAAAAAAGTATACAGAACAAGGCCAAGCATGTAAAATGCTCACATTGTAGCTATTATGTTTATCACTCACCTAGCCTCCTGGAACCCTCCTTTCCACTCTTTCCCAAGGGCAACTGGCTTATGTGGTCCTTAGAGTACTTCCTACCTACAATAAGGATGGACAGGAATTTGTCAAGCACAGATCCTTTATTTTACATATTTCCAAAGAGGACACTGTGAGCAGCCAACAGAATTTATAAGAGAGAAAGTGACAGCAAAGGTAACTGGCTCAAGTCCCTCTGTGTACACCATGTACATTTCATGTCTGAGCACCTTGTGTGTGTGGCTTAAGTGAAGGTAAGGCAGTATAGATTGTGCGAACAAGAAATCTATGTTCTGTCATCAGGAAAGGCTACTACATGCATCACACAAAATGCACAACCTGAAATGCTTCAATCTGCAACCGAAGTTTCCTCAAGCAAGAATTCGCATGAACACTGACGAACACATACAGAGCAACTTGGGCAGAGAGAACACATGATGCCATGGGGCAGTGAGGTCAGCACACTGATCAAGAGCCCCAACAGGAGGAGCCGTCTCAGTGGCAGAGCAGGCTAGGAGGGAGAGCAGCAGCCATCTCCAGCCACCTTGAGTTCCTTCCTGCCTTCACTCTAAGTTGAGCAGCTCCACGTCAAAGATGAGGGTGGCATTGGGAGGGATGACACCAGGGTGGCCCGTGGCTCCATATGCCACATCAGGGGTGCAGGTCAGCTTCGCCCTCTGCCCCAAGCTCATCTAGCAGGGATGGGGGCAGATGGGGAGAGGAGAAAGAGGACCCAGCTTGATTTAAAAGAAAAAAGTTAGATGACTATGGCATTTTCCCAAACCATCCTCAATGTTAACTCAGAAAATCTGAGATGAATCTTACATGTGATACATAGAAATTGTGCTAAGAGCTGTAACAAATGCAGATTCTGCCTCAGCAGAGACATGACTGTGGGGCAGTAACCCTCACAAAGTGGTCTCAAATTCATACATCTGACAAACATTACTGGTTACTCAATTTCTGTATGACTGAAACACTTCCATTTGTTCATAGTTGTTCCTCACCCTCTTCCAAAGAATAGGCCTCTTTAGGAAAGAGGGTGTAAGAATAGCACAGGTACATACTTAAGTAGGTGACAGAAGCAGTTCATTAAAGTGGTTTAGAGACTAGAGACACCAGCAAGGTGGCAAGGGCCTTTTACAAGACCTACTGTGGCAGGTTGCATTGGGTCACACATATAATCCCAGCATTGGGAGGCCAAGGTGGGCAGATCTCTTGAGTCCAGGAGTTAAAGACCAGCCTGGCCAATACGACAAAACCCAGTTTCTACTAAAAAATACAAATAAAGTAGCTGGGCACGGAGGTAGGCACCTATAATCCCAGCTACTTGGGTGGCTGAGGCAGGAGAATCGCTTGAACCCAGGAGGTAGAGGTTGCAGTGAGCTGAGATTGCGTCACTGCATTCCAGCCTCAGTGACAGAGTGAGACTCCGTCTGAAAAAAAAACCACCAAAAACAAGACTTTTTGTAAGGGAGCATCATAGGACTTCACAGACAGACCAAGGAAGGAGAGCTTGAACCAGGGTGCATCACAGCAGTTGTTGAGAACCTGCTCAGCGTTAGTGGGACAAGTAGTGAAATTTTAAATTACATGATAATTCTATTGAATTAGAAATTAAATTATATTCTAATCCAATAAATTATATTTTTGAATTTTGAATAATCAAAAATTTGAATAAGTAGTATCATATACACGTGAATGTCCTGGTTTTGAACACTGTGCTATAGCTATGCAAGAAGGGGAAGCTGGACAGAGTACAGAAGAACTCTGTACTATTTCCGTAATATTTTTGTAAGTCTGAAATTCTTTCCAAAAAAGCAAAAAAAAAAAAAAAAAATCTTCTTGGCCTACTGTACCCCAAGTCTTCTGCCACCTCAATCTCAGACATCTAGTAGACCTCAGCTAGTTTGTTTTTTGTTTTGTTTTTTAAGACAGAGTCTCACTCCCTCACCCGGGCTGGAATGCAGTGGCACAATCTCTGCTCACTGCAACCTTTACCTCCCGGGTTCAAGTGATTCTCCTGTCTCAGCCTCCCAAGTAGCTGGGATTACAGGCATGCACCATTGTGCCTGTATTTTTAGTAGGGATGGGGTTACCCCATGTTGGTGAGGCTGATCTTGACCTCCTGGCTTCAAGTAATCCACCCCACTCGGCCTCCCGAAGTGCTGGGATTACAGGCTTGAACCACTGGGCCTGGCCCTCAGCTTGTTCTGAGCAAGCCTACAGGAATGTGCTTGGGATGAGAGTCCCCCAGGGACACAAAAGAGGCATGCTGGCAAGGAGAGGGGTGGGGACGCAAAGCCAGGAGGGGACAATAGATGGTGTTGCCATGGCCTGGCGGTAGAGTCAAACCTGTAGTGGTCTGTGAGCAGGTGAAGGTGGAGGTAGAGGCAGAGTGCTGAGCCCAGATCCCCAACTCCCCAGATCCCCTTTAATGCGAATCCTCATCCTACCTGGGCTGCGCCCTCTTCAAAACCTTTGATGACTTCCTGTTTGCCAATTCTGAACTTGAAAGGTTTGTTTCTGTCTCTGGATGAATCAAATTTCTTCCCATTTTGGAGCATTCCTGTCAAAGCAAGAATAGGGTGCAATAGAGCTGTGGTCATGAGTCAACTACCGATTCAGAGTCCACATGTCTAAAATGGAATGCCTTTTTTGCACACACCTGCTCATCTTCTGATCCTCCCATCCATCCTGTTGCCCAAGCAGGAAATCTGGACGCTTCCCTCGGCCTTACCCCCACATACTGCCTAACACAAAGTCCTCCATATCTTTGGACTCCACCTATTTTCTTCATTTCTTTTATTTATTTATTTAGAGATGAAATCTCACTATGTCACCCAGGCTGGAGTGCAACGGCACAATCTCGGCTCACTGTAATATCTGCCTCCTGGGTTCAAGCAATTCTCCTGCCTCAGCCTCTCAAGTAGCTGGCATTACAGGCGCCTGCCACCACATCCAGATGATTTTTGTATTTTTAGTAGAAACGGGGCTCAGCCTCCCGAAGTGCTGGGATTATAGGCGTGAGCCACCACACCCGGCCTTTTCTTCATTTCTATTACCACCACCAAGTCACCAGCTTATCTCACCTGTGCACAGGAACAACCTCCGAACTGGGCTTTTTGATCCTCTTCTACTCTCCTCCATTTCATTGTCCACTTGGCATCCAGACTGACTTTTTTTTTTTGTCTTTAAACACAAATCCGATTCTATTACTCCCCTGCTTAAAATACTTCAATAGCTCCCCAGGGCAGAATCCAAATGCCTGCCTTGCATACAGGCACTTCACGATCTGGCTCTTGCCTGCTTATAACCCTCTCTGTTCTTCCCTCCCTACCCTTCTCTCTGTGTCCTATTCAGATCATGCTTTTCTCAAATTCCTCTGCACTTTTCAACTTTTTTTTCTTTTTTGAGACGGAGTCTCACTCTGTCACCCAGGCTGGAGTGCAGTGGTACAATCTCGGCTCACTGCAACTTCTCCCTCCCAGGTTCAAGCGATTCTCCTGCTTCAGCTTCCCAAGTAGCTAGGACTGCAGGCACCTGCCACCACGCCTGGCTAATTTTTTTGTATTTTTAGTAGAGAAGGGGCTTTGCCATGTTGGCCAGGCTGGTCTCGAACTCCTGACCTCAGGTGATCCACCCACCTAGGCCTCCCAAAGTGCTGGGATTACAGGCGTGAGCCACTCACTGCGCCCAGCCAGACATTTCAACTTTATGCCACTTCCTCCACCTAAAGGTCTGTTTTCCCAGCTATTCCAGCCTCAGTTTGAGTCCTCACATAAGGTTCCTAAGGATTCCTAGGTTTCCCCCAAAAGGCAAAATTCAAAGGTTACATCATCCCCTGCTGTAGGGAAAAGTGTAAGGTGATTTAGCTGGTCAGAGGTGGCCTCCTGACTCCATACTAATAGGGCTGTTTGAAACCAGAACCCCCAGGTGCTAGTCCAGCAGTTCCGGGTCACCCAGCCTCTGCTTCAGATGCCTGTCATCTGATGTCCACATGTCATCTCAGTCCAGCAGCCCAAGGCCCAGCAGCTATTCTCAATTCTTATTGGTGATTCAGACTCAAAGATCAGACCTTCTACAAATTATGCAGTTCCACGACTGCTCCCAGCAGTCCCTGGACCCACAGAAGGCCATTTGTGGGAAGTAGAGAAAGACCTTGCTTGTAAGTCCAGAGACTGGGTTTTGACTTCACTCTGGAACTAACTCATTGTGTGACACTGGGCAGATCACTTCCTCTCCCAGGGCCTCAGATTTGCCATGCTTAACATAGGAAGTAGGGCCAGCTTCGTGTCCAAGAATCCATGATGCTACTTCCTAATTCCTATAACTAAAATGTATATTAGAGAAATTGTCTTATTTAACTACTTTCTGAGTAGAATACATTAGGCTTTTGCCCTGGGTACTAAATGAGGCAAAGGAGAAAACCCTTCTGGCTACACAGAGGTACATGCAGATGGATGCTAACAAGATCAAATACAGACTCATGCATTTGCACCAGGTGCAGTGACTCACACCTGTAATCCCAACACTTTGGGAGGCCGAGGCAGGTGGAACCCAAGGTCAGGAGATCAAGACCATCCTGGCCAACATGGTGAAACCCTTTCTCTACTAAAAATACAAAAATAAAATTAGCCAGGCATGGTGGCATGCACCTGTAGATCCAGCTACTCGGGAGGCTGAGGCAGGAGAATTGCTGGAACCCGGAAGGCGGAGGCTGCAGTGAGCTGAGATTGAGCCACTGCATTCCAGCCAGGGCGACAGAGCAAGACTCCATCTCAACATGCATACATATATATACACACACACATACATACGTAAAACTCGTGCATTTGCTAAGGTCGCTAAGATATTCAAATACACAGAGACACTTATATATGCTCACCTGCACGTATGCACTCACACTCAGGAGAAAAACCCTGGTGGCCCAACAGATGCTAAGAAAATGTTTAGACACAGAGACATACTTATACAAATATGCACACAGATATGCACACATTCTCACAGTCCCTTTATAGACCAACTTCCCTTTCTCATTCCTTAGTTTCTTCGGGTTTCGTGTGACTTAACCTACTTTGGGTAAATAACTTCAGTTATCTATTGCTACAAGTTCAGCCACAACCATGCAGTCTAGAACCAGACCCACCTGTATGGTGATTTGATTAGACAAAGATGCCACTGCAATGCAGCAAATAAAGGATGATTTTTTTTGCATTAAGTTTGCTGGGTCAACAGTATATTCATATGGAAAATAAATGAACCCTAACCCTACCAAATCCACACAAAATATCAATTTCAAATGAATCATAAACCTAAATATGAAAGATAGAACAATAAACCCTTTACAAGATAATAAATAGTAGGATATCTTCAAGACCTGGAGACAGACAAACATTTCTTTCTTTTTTTTTTGAGATGGAGTCTTGTCTCTGTCACCCAGCTGGATTGCTCTGGTACGATCTTGGCTCATTGCAACCACCGCCTCCTGGGTTCAAGAAATTCTCCTACCTCAGCCTCCCGAGTAGCTAGGATTACAGGCATGTGCCACCATGCCTGGCTATTTTTGTATTTTCAGTAGAGACAGGGTTTCACCATTTTGCCCAGGCTGGTCTCAAACTCCTGACCTCAGGTAATCAACCTGCCTCAGCCTCCTAAGTGCTGGGATTACAGTCATGAGCCACTGCAATGGGCCTGACAGACAAAGATTTCTTAAAATGAACACAGAAAGTTCTAATCATAAAGGAAAAGACTGATAAGTCTGACTTCATCAAAATTAGGAACTTCTGTCAATCTGGGTACAGTGGCTCACACCTGTAATACCAGCACTTTGGGAGGCTAAGGCAGGAGGATCACTTGAGCCCAGGAGTTTGAGACCAGCCTGGGAAACATAAGGAGACCTCCACTCTCTACAGAAAAATTTAAAATTAGTCATAGTGGCATGTTCCTGTAGTCTCAGCTACTTGGGAGGCTGACATGGGAGGATTCCTTGAACCCAGGAGATCAAGGCTGCAGTGAGCATGATCCCTAAAGCCTGGAGCCACTGAACTCCAGCGTGGGTAACAGAATGAGATCCTATCTCAAAAAGAAAAAAGAAAAAACTTTTTGAGAAGAAAGAAAAGAAAAAAGAAATAATTAAAAAAAAAAAAGAACTTCTGTTCAAAAGATACTCTTAAGAGTAAAAAGACAAGCCACAGTGTGGGAGATGTTCGGAGTAGATATAATGAATGAAAGACTCATATCCAACATACATACCAAACTCCTATAAATCAATAAGAAAAATAACCTAACTTTTAAAAATGGACAATATTAGAGCAGTCTAAAGAGGATATCCAAATGGCCAGCAGGCACATGAAAAGGTGCTCAACTTCATTCATCATCAGGGAAACACAAATCAAAACCATAATGACCAGCATGGCCAACATGGTGAAACCCCGTCTCTACACAAAAATACAAAAATTAGCTGGGCGTGGTGGCACGTGCCTGTAGTCCCAGCTACTTAGGAGTCTGAGGCATGAGAATCGCTTGAACCCGGGAGGTGGAGGTTGCAGTGAGCCAAGATCACACCACTGTACTCCAGCCTTGGCAACAGAGCAAGACCTTGTCTCAAAAAAAAAACAAAAACAAAACAACACAATGAGATACTACCGGGCACTCACCAGAGCAGGCCAAAACCAAAACAAGGCCTGGTGTGGTGGCTCACGCCTGTGATCCCAGCACTTTGGGTGGATCACCTGAGGTCAGGAGTTCAATATGAGCCTGGCCAACATGGTGAAACCCTGTCTTTACTAGAAATACAAAAATTAGCTGGGCATGGTGGCACATGCCTATAATCCTAGCTACTCAGGAGGTTGAGGCAGGAGAATCACTTGGACCTGGGAGGCAGAGGTTGTAGTGAGCCAAGATCGTGCCATTGCACTCCAGGCTGAACAACAGAGACTCTGTCTCAAAAAAAAACTTGACAACATCAAGTGTTGGGACTCTCCTACACTGCTGCTGAGAGTGGAAATTGGCACGACTTTGGAAAGCTGTCAGACAGTACTGCTAATGCTGGGCCTAGGTATAACCCTGTACCCCACTTCTGGGTATATACCCAACAGAAACATGCACATATGTCTGTACACATGTACACTAAGAGATGCCTGCAAGACTGATCAAAGTGACACTATCTGCAATAACCAAAAACTATGAACAACCCAATGTTCATCATCAGTAGAGAGGATACATAAATTATAATATACTCATACATTAAAATGCCGTAGAGGAATAAACCACTCTGGATATATCTCACAGACATGATATTGAGTGAAATGAGCCTAACATAAAAGAGTATATACTCTATGGTTTCATTTATATGAAGTTCAAAAATAGGCAAAACCAATCCATGGAGACAAAAATCAGAATAATAGTTGTTGGCCAGGTGCAGTGGCTCACATCTGCAATCCCAGCACTAGGAGGCCAAGGTGGGAGGATGGCTTGCATACAGAAGTTCAAGAGCAGCCTGGGCAACATAATGAGACCCCCATCTCTACAAAAAATGAAAAATTAGCCAGGCATGGTGGCTTATGCCTGTGGTACCAGCTAGTCAGGAGACTGAAGCAGGAGGATCACTTGAGCCCAAGAGGTTGAGGTTGCAGTAAACTGTGATCACTACTGCACTTGGCCTGAGTGACAGAGTGAGATCCTGTCTCAAAACAGCAACAACAATAAACAAAAACAAAAACAATGCTAGCTACCTCTAGAGACGTGGAATGACCGAGAGAAGACACTGGGGAGACTTTTGGGGATGCTGGTAATGGTCTATACTTATCTGGTTGGTAGTTACATAAGTGTGATCACTCTGAAAAAAATGCATTTGAGCTGGACATCTTACATTATGTTCTCTACTGTATTTATATTTAACTTAAAAGTTTACCAAAAGGACCGGGCGCTATGGCTGACGCCTGTAATCCAGGCACTTTGGGAGGCCAGGAGGGCAGATCACGAGGTCAGGAGATCGAGACCATCCTGGCTAACACGGTGAAACACTATCTCTACTAAAAACACAAAAAATTAGCTGGGCATAGTGGCAAGCTGTAGTCCCAGCTACTTTGGAGGCTGAGGCAGGAGAATAGATTGAACCCAGGAGACAGAAGTTTGCAGTGAACAGAGATCAAGCCACTGCACTCCAGCCCTGGGCAACAGAGCAAGACTCTATCTCAAAAAATAAACAAGAGAGAGAGAGAGAGATCAAGATCATCCGGGCCAACATGGAGAAACTCCATTTCTACTAAAAATACAAAAATCAGCTGCGCATGGTGGTGTGCGGCTGTAGTCCCAGCTACTCGAGTGGCTGAGGCAGGTGAATTGCTTGAACCCAGGAGGCAGAGGTTTCAGTGAGCCAAATCACTGCACTCCAGCCTGGGTGACCGAGCGAGACTCTGTCTCAAAAAAAAAGTTTACTAGAAGTCCCACAATCTCCTGCTGTGTTTGATAAGACAGTCTCTCCCAAGACCAGAGCCGCTGCCCTATGTATGTATTGTGAAAGGGCTTTGCAAAAGGATGTTGTGGTTTCAGTAACTTGATAAATACTGGTCTGTCTATAACATGTAAAACTGATAAATCAATTACACAAGTCAGAGGCCCCAGAGGACCCATGGTAATTAGGCCATATCACCAGGAGATAAAACACGGTCCAGCCC
This sequence comes from Callithrix jacchus, assembly GCF_049354715.1. Taxonomy (NCBI): domain Eukaryota; kingdom Metazoa; phylum Chordata; class Mammalia; order Primates; family Cebidae; genus Callithrix; species Callithrix jacchus. The sequence continues at coordinate 91,199,248 of NC_133515.1, forward strand.
ACTGACGTCAGCAACTAGCAACACAACTGCTGAAAACATCCACACCGTCTGCCTAGAATTAACCTTGTACTTCACACTGGCCCACAGAATTGCTAAAAATGGCTGTATCTGAACATGTCCTAGGAATTAACCAGGCCTTGCTGTCTGCTAAGTGGCTGTCATTGAGTTTGCTACTTCAGGAAGCAGGTCACAAGGCAGGGTGCTCACCCCGCTGGGAACAAACACCTGCTCATGATCTTCCTGCCAGCAGTCCTGAAGAACCCATCCCATCTCGCCTGCAGATAAAGAGCATCTAACAGGGATCAGCCCCACTCTGAGCTCCCCAGTACCCAGAGACAAGCACTGGTCCTCAAATGGCATCGAAGCCTCTGCATGACTTGTCTGTCCTCTCCCTTCCTCCTCTTCTTAATGATACTGCAGGATGGAGAGCAAGTCTGCTGGGAGCTCTAAGAGGGATTTCCAAATATCAGGCAGATTGAGCAGGGACAGGGGCTCCGCCATGTCCGCAGCAGAAGGAAGGGGACTGAAGTTGCTTGACTCACCTAGAAGCTGGCACCATGGATGGCCCTTGCTGGTAGAAGGGGGAAGAGTTGGCCTCCAAGCCTCCTTTATCATTCCCACCAGACTGGCTGGGGGGAGTAGGGGAATGGCTGGTCACAGGGAGACCCTGCTGCCTTGGGCTTTAGGCCTGATCCAGAGATAGGCACCTCTGGAGAGAAGCTCAGAGGACACTTCTGCCTTGGGAGGGGCAGGACTGGGTGGGGGCCGAGGGGGCGAGACTTACCTGTGTAGTGCACCACACACGTCTGGCCCTTCTTGGGGAATGTCCTTCCTGCAGGGAGACATGAGAGCAGATGAAGGAGTAGTGTATTGGAAAAACACCTGGGACATTAAGTATGATCCAACCAAGAGTTCCAGCCTGCATTCGCCTCCACACCATGGAGACACCTGGGCCCTAGTTCTGGCTCTGGGTCCTGTATGAGCCAGAACGAGTCATGTCACCTCTTTGGCCTGGATTTACTTTACCCGCTTGATTTTCTCCACTCTGCTCTCTCCTGGGCTTTCCTACCACCCACCCCCATTTTCTTTGATGGCTCCTTTTACTTCACTTCATCCATTCCACAGACATTTACAGTTGGCCTTCTGTGTGCCAGGACTGGACCAGACTTTAGATATGCAGAGCAATGTATGAATTCAAAAGGAAGGCATGGAAATAGACACACAAATACCAGATTATAATGCAGATTCTACTCCAATGATCATGAATAAACATAATCATTTACAAATATTTGCTAAGAGGTCAGGTGCGGTGGCTCACATCTGTAATCCCAGCACTTTGGGAGGCTGAAGTGGGAGGATCACTTGAGCCCAGGAGTTCTAGACTACCCTGGGCAACATAGGGAGACCCCCCCATCTCTAAAAAAAAAGAAAATCCTTTTCAATTAGCTGGGTGTGGTGGTGCACACCTATAGTCCCAGCTACTCGAGAGGCTGAAGTGGGAGGATTGCTTGAGCCCAGGAGGTCAAGCCTGCAGTGAGCTGTGTTCACGCTACTGCACTCTAACCTGGGTGACAGAGCAAGACCGTGTCTTAACAAACAAGCAAACAAAACAAAACAAAACCACGCATATTTACTGAGTACCTACAATGTGCCAAGCCTGTGCCTGATCACAGGAACAGCAGTGAACACTACACACAAGACCTCTATCCCTGTTCTTTTAGAGTTTACTTTTTTTTTAAGAGTAGGGGTCTCAGTGTGTCACCCAGGCTGGAGTACAGTAGCATGATCTTTGCTGAGTGTAGCCTTGACCTCCTGGGCTCAAGCAATCTTCCTGTCTCAGCCTTCTGAGTAGCTGGGACTGCAGGTGCATGCTGCCACATCAAGCTAATTAAAAAAAAATATTTTTTTTTTAGATACAGGGTCTTGACATGTCTAGGCTGGCCTTGAACTCCTGGGCTCAAGAGATCCTCCCATCTCAACCTCCCAAAATGCTGAGATTATAGGCATAAGCCCCTACACCCACCCTGGAGTTCATATTCTAATGGAGAGACAATACTTAAATACACAAAATGATTATGGTTCATGATGAGTCCTGTAAACAAAATATACACAATGATGTATTAAAGGGAGATGCAGTGGGACAGGACATTTCAGAAAGAGTGGTCCAGGATGGCCTCTTGGAGAAGGTGCCGCTGGAGCTGGGACTTGAAGCATGAGCAAAATACTGGGAAAGCACACTTGGGGAAGGAGTAACAAGTGCACAGAGTCAGTATATTTGCAGCCATCGAGGAAGTCAGGTGCTGGAAAGAAGCGAGGGAGGAGAGAGATGGGAAGGAGATGGGTCATGCAGGCCTTGCAGAGCGGGATTTAATGCTAAATGCAATAGGAAACCACCGGAGGGTTTCAAGCCAGAGAATGACATAATCTGAATTAAGATTTTATAAGATCACTCTGGCTGCTGTGTGTAGGATGGACGGTTAGGCGTCTGTTGCAATAATCCAGACAAGAAATCAATGATAGCTTGATTTAAGGTGGTGGCAGCAGAGAAGAGAGTGAAATAGACTGGAGACATATTTTGGAAGCGGAGCTGACAGGGCGTGCAATCGGATTGGAAATGGGGCCCAGGATGAGGACAAAGGAGACAACAAGAATGATGCTTGGGTTTTCTGTTTGGGCAACTGGATGAAGAGTGGAACTATTCCTTAAGATAGGGAAGACTGGGGAGGAACAGATTTGTGCGGGTGGCAATCTTGAGATGCCTATTAGACATCTGCGTTTATATTGCAAGTAGGCAGATGAAGAGTCTGCACTGGAGGTATAAATTTGGCTAGAATTTAAAGCTATGGGGCTGGATAACAAAGCCTAGGGAAGGCCAACCACAGAGCCAACATTTAGAGGACTCTGTGGGAGCCTGGAGGAGGGAGCAGCTAACTGACCACAGAAGTCAAGGAAAACATCATAGAGGAAAGAATGATGAAGCTAGGTCTTGAAAGACAAGTAAGAGTTTGCCAGAGGAAGTTTAAAAACACCATCTGGGAAGAGGGAACAACATGTATGTTCAAAGGCCTGGAGTCCAGCAATATCGGGAGCCCTGTCTGTTTCAACGCTGTCACCCTAGAGCCCAGCACACATGTTCAATAAGTATTTGCTGAAACGAGTGGTGTGTTTCACAACTTGCAGGCAGCTTGGGAAACCTGGAGAAAAAGTTGGTGGTGGGCTTAGGGACAGGTGATCAGAGAGGACGCTCTAGTGTGGAAGATGAGAAAAGTCCACAGCACCAAAGGCCCCTCTGCCTAAGGGAGAGAGAAAAATCATTAAAATATTTTCTGCCTGAGGGAAGGGCATGATCAAATATGAATTTTTTTAAAAGTCCTCAGACTATGGTGTAGAAAGGGAGTGAATATGAGATTGGGAACGAGATTGAAGGCAGGGAGGAGAGATTGAAGACGGGGAGACCACTTCAGGGGCTGCTGGAGATGACAAGGCCTCAGGGAGATGCTTTCTGAGACCCAGCACCAAGGTTTCCTGCATGGGCAAAGAAGCCTGTACCCCAGGGGAGATCCGAGGTAGTGGTTGGGATTGGACAAGGAAGATGGCCTGGAGCCAAGAAGTCCCCCAATTTCCTCAGGAGGGGAGCTGTTCATATTAATATCTGATAAGAAGTTTGCCCATCAAACCCTGCAGACAATGTGGGCTTTGGTATGAATTAAATTTCAAGAAATAAAGAAATGACTATTCCTTGCATACCCAGGCCCAATAATACAAGGGCTTGGGAAAATGAGACACAGAACAGGAGTAAGAAGGATCACTCAGAGGAAAAGGTTGGAAGCGTGAGTTCTGTTTTGAACTTGCTGACGAGGGCACACCCTGGGACGTCCAGGGAGAGGTCTGGCAGGTCGGAGGGCTGGGCTTAGAAGCTTCAATGTGGAGGCCATGGGAGTGGACAGGGTGGCCAGGGAGTCTGAATGCGGCGGGAGGATAAAGCGAGGTGCGGAAGCGAGCAAGGGAGCGCTTCCCCCTTCCAGCTTGGGTCTGTCCCCACAGCCGCTCACAGCGGGCCCTCGGGGGCCCGACGGGAGGCCAGGCGGGGGACGCGCTAGGAGGAAGTCCCGAGCAGCGGAGACCGGAGAGCAGGTCTTCCCTGGTTTCCAGAGCTCGCTGAGCAGGGCAAGGAAAGAGAAGCAGAAACCCAGCCTTGGGTATCTGCAGCAGCGGAAAACCGAGCGGTTGCAGCCGCGACAGCATCAGCCCCGGGCGGTGGTGGGCCGCAGACCCCCGCCTCCGGGCTATAGACCCCCGCCTCCGGGACGCAGACCCCCACCTCCGGGCCGCAGACCTCACCTCCGGGCTGCCGCCTACATTCCCAAAGGTGAGCGCGGAAGAGGATGGTGGAGGACGGTCTCTTAGACCCCCAAGAATCCCGTCCGGGGTCTCCGCCAGCCTTCCCCACCCAGTCCCCCCAACCCTTCGGCACCCTCCGCGCCACCTCCGAATCAGACCCCCGCCCGCCGGGCTCCGCCCCGGGACCACTCCCCTCCCCTGGCTCCGGAGGGAGCCCGGTACCGTCTCCAGGGGAGATGGTCTCGATCTCCACGCCCATAGCGGTCCCACAGGCCCCGCCTCCGGGGGGTCCCTGCTGCTGCCCGACCCCGGCTCGGCTCCGGCCCCGGCCCCGTAGTCGCTCCCGCTCGCCTCCCCGCCGCCACTGCAGAGCCGGAGGAGGTGCGGCTGGAGTCGGGACCTGCGCGGGGAGGGGCCACTGGGAAGGGGGCGGCGGGGCGGAGCCGCGCGGAAAGGTGGGGTCGGCCGGGGCGGGGCCCGGGGGAAGGGACCCGCCCGGTTGTTTGCGAGCCTAGCCCCGCTGACGACAATAATCCACTGACCGGGAAGCGTGGTGAGCACCCCCTCATCCTCCATCTATCCGTTCATTAGCCCATCCGTCCAAAACACATTTATTTAGCATCGAATCTGTGCTAAGCTCTGGGGAGTTAACCCGGTCCTACAGACTTGTGGGGGGTGAGGGAGAGGAGAGGCAAAGGCCGACAATTAAACCATCACTTTATTTTTATTTTTATTTAGAGAGAGGATCTTATTCTGTCGCCCAGACTGGAGTGCAGTGGCGTGATCATTAGCTCACAGCAACCTCGAACTCTAACTCTCAAGCGATCCTTCTGCGTCAACCTCCCTAGTAGCTGGGACTAGAGGGGCGAGCAACCACGCCCAGCTAATTTTTTATTTTTTGTAGAATCAGGGTCTCGCTGTGTTACTATCTAATGAAACCATCACTCTAAGTAGATGCGCTCAGTACCCTGCAGTTCAGAGCGTTGCGGAAGCACCAGAGAGGTTCCTACTCTGGCTAGGCGTCCTGGATCTGCAGGAGCAGAGCTGGGGGAGGGAGGGAGGACATCAGTCCTTGCTGACTCTTCCCCTACACCCCTAAACCCCTGTTCTCCATCTCGCGTAGTTCTGCTCCACGCACATTTATTGGGTACTCAATTTTCAAGGCAAAGAAATGCACCCTGGGGATACCAATTGAATTAAGACAGGATGGCTGTCTTCCAGGTACTAAGTCCGAGAGGGGCGGGCATACACATTTACCGCGTGGAGTGATTAGGACAGTGGAGTGAATGAATGAATATGTAAATGAATTCTACTTTGAGTTCCTCCTTTACCTAAATACACATTCAAGAATGTAGAAAAATATTTTCTGGAGGAGGTAACATTTGTTTGAAGGGTAATTAGGACTTTTAAAACTTTCCCCCCCTCATTATTATCTGCATTGTTCCAAAAATTGATGTGAGGCCGGGCAAATCAATTTTTGAAACAATGGCTCACACCTGTAATCTCAACACTGGGAGATCAAGACAGGAGGATTGCTTGAGCCCAGGAGTTCGAGACCAGTGTGAGCAACAAAGAGAGATCCCGTCTCTATTTTTTTTTTTTTTTGGAGACAGAATCTCACTCTGTCACCAGGCTAGAGTGCAGTGGCACAGTCTCAGCTCACTGCAACCTCTGCCTCTCGTCTCGTGTCTCAGCCTCCCAAGTAGCTGGGATTACAGGCATGAGCCACCACATCTGGCTGTCATATTTTTAGTAGAGGCAGGGTTTCACCATGTTGGCCAGGCTGGTCTTGAACTCCTAAACTCAGGTTATCCACCCGCCTCAGCCTCCCAAAGCGCTGGGATTATAGGCATACCGTTTTTATTTTTTAAAAAAAGAAAAGAAAAACATAAACAAAAACTGATGTGAAGGTATGATTCTGCTAAGTGGCACTGGAAGATAGGCATGGGGAAAAAAAACCTGGCAGACGGGCCCAGTATGAGCCCCAAGGGTGTTCTTCCTCCATTTCCCGACTCCCACTCTCCTGTATGCTTAGGTCCCAGATGAGGTTGTCTGCATCCCTGAAGGAGGACGGGCTGTGTTGTTCAAGAAAGACGATGGTTAACTGTACTGTGAAGGTCATGACCTGGAATTTCTCATGGGCTGCTCCGAGATATGGCCCAGAGTCTTCCAAGAGTGTAGCTGGTCTACAGAAGCCTCAGGAACGCACTAAGCCTAAGGGATGCACCAGAGCAGGCACGCTTAGGGTCGGTGTAGAACAAGGATTTGTAGCCGGGACAGTCCCATGAAGCAGCTTCAGTTGAATGCACAATATTTTGGGTACAGATAAGAACATTTTCCTGGAGAGATTTTATCAGAATCTAAAGAAGGTTAAGAACCCGTGTTGATCCTAGGGCTCCTGAATGCCTTAGACAAGAGAACCAAAGAGAAGCGGGGGAGGAGCTCAAGTGCTTTGGGGAAGAAAAAATGTGGCGGGCTTGCGGTCGGTGGTTTCATGGGAACTACTACTCCCAGCGATCCGTGAGGCAGAGCCAGAGCTTATTGGCCAGTGGGACAAACCCTCTCCTAACGTGCACATTCAAAAGCCAATAGACGGGGCCATCGCGGAGCGTGCACGGCCACCGCTCACCTATCAGAGGTCTGAGAGCCGGTGCTTCCGGTGACTGCCCAAAGCTTCTGATCTGCGGCGGCGTGATATTGGGCTGCCTCAGGGAAGCTGGTGTTTTTGTGAGGCAGTGAGACCTAAGGTATTTTGTCTCCACTGCTGCCGGGCCTGGCGGATGTGGGGAGGCTGTAGGGGGTCAGGAGGGAAGTGGACCGGAGCGGGGGTGGGGGGGTAGGTGGGATGGGGGATGGGGGTCTGGAGGGAGGGAGGACATTCAGGAGTGCGCAGAGCATGAGGAGAATGGGGCGGGCCGCGTGTGAGGGGTCGCGGAATGAGGACCGCGCTGGGTGTGGGTGTAAACGAGCGAATATGACTGTGACTCGTGAATAATACTCCTGGGAATGTGTTCCAAGGAAGTCATCCAAAGTCAGGAAATGGGCTTTAAGCATTAAGACCTCGGTCACAGCGTTATTTATAGCGGGGTAAAGTTGGATACAGCCAGGAGCTGTTCAGTACCTTGTCACTTCACTGAGTGTTGAAGTGGGCTCTAAAACTAATTTATAAAACGTTTAAATAACATGGGGAAATGCTAATTATATAATGCTAGGTGAAAATCGTGATACAAAGTTGCACACCATGACTGAAAAATATTTGACAGCCAAACTATGCGTAGAAGCGTCTAGAGGGATGTCGTCGTAATTTTCCTTGGATGAATGTTTTTTCGTTAACTTTTCTTAATTTTTACCTTTCTTATGTGTGACTTTTTTTTCACATAAGGGTAAAGAATTTGAAATCATTTTATAGTGGAAACACAATAAACTTGGAAAACAAGTTGGGAAAGGGATGTACTTTTGTTTAAACCTACTGGAAATGCTCCAGTTCACCTGAATCCCTTGATTCTCATCATGAGTTTCTTTAAAGAAGATGAAAAACAGAATTAAATGGTCATATACTGAGCACCAGCTCTTGGTTTTCTACCACCCCTCTCCTGAACTAATACAGTGGTCTTTTCCCTCCTAAAACACGCAGGGTTCTTGATTTTATGTTCTCCAGAAAACTTATACTTTGGAGATTGTGAAACAATAGGTATACAGTTAGTTTCAGGCAAAATCAGTAGTGTTGAGGAATGCCTGAAGATCATTTAAACCTTGGTCCTCCTGGCTCTCTCATCTTTTACAGTGAGGTTCTCTACTGTATTTACTTTAATTATTAACCCTGTGTCAGTGATTTCCAAATCTTTACCTCTGCCTGCCTAAAGTACATTGGTACCATGTAGACATTTTACATGAAGCACATGTTAATACCAAATACATCACATACTACACACCTTCCTCCTCCTCTACTGCACCCACCTCACACAGGGTCTCACTCCGTCACCCAGGCTGGAGTGCAGTGGTATGATCATAGCTTACTGTAACCTGGAACTCCTAAGCTCAAGTGATCCTCTTAGCCTCCTGATTAACTAGGACTACAGGTGTGTGATGCTGCACCCAGCTGATTTTTATTTTATTCTTTTCCTTTTTTATGGAACACTTCCCAAATTTGCACCTCTTCCTTGTGCAGGGGCCATGCTACTCTCTGTATCATTCCAGTTTTAGTATATGGGCTGCCAAAGCGAGCCCCCAGCACATTTTAAAAAAAATTTTTCTGTAGTGTTGGGGGTCTCCCTGTGTTGCTAAGGCTGGTCTTGAATTCCTGACCTCAAGCAGTCCTCCCAGCTTGGCCTCCCAAAGTGCTGGGATTACAGGTGTTAGCCACTGTGCTTTGTTTGCCTTTCTTCCCTCCCTCCCTCCCTTCTTTCCGTCTCTCTCTCTTTCTTTTACTTTTCTTTTCTTTTTTTTTTTTTTGAGAAAGAATCTTGCTCTGTCACCCAGGCTGGAATACAGTGGTGCAGTCTCGGTTTATTGCAACCTCCACCTCCTGGGTTCAAGCGATTCTCCTGCTGCAGCCTCCTGAGTAGCTGGAACAGGTGCACGCCACCATGCCCAGCTAATTTTGTATTTTTAGTAGAGACAGGTTTCACCATGTTGGCCAGCCTAGTCTCGAACTGGTAACCTCAGGTGTCTGCCTGCCTCAGCCTCTCAAAGGTCTGGGATTATGGGCATGAGCCACCACACCCAGCCTGCTCTGCCTTTCTTGCCTTTGAAACATGCTTTGGTTAATGGTTCAGCAATTTCTTAAGCTAAAAATCTGGGTGTTTTCCTTAATTTTTTCTTCCTCACTACTTATATCCTATCTGATATCATTGTCTATTCCATCTGCTTTAGAAACGTCTCTTGACTCTGGCCATTTTTCTCTACTGAAATAGCTACAGACTTGCTTCACTTTCACTTTGTGGCATTCAAATTACTCAGCTTTCTTCTTTCTCAGGTGCGTTGTGCATATTGTCATTCGAATATATGCTGGTTCCCCCCAGATTCCAACTTCTTCACCATGCCCTTTATGATTAGAGAAAAGTTAGAAAGATATATCAGTATCTGATAATGTAAGGCCTTAAATACCTTGTTAAGACATTTTGAGGCTTTTTTATATGTACTGTAGATGTGGGGATTCATCAAAGGTATTTATGCAGTAAAGCAAAATGATCAGAGCTATGCTTTTTTTAAAAAGATAATTCTACACAACAACACGTAGTATGCAGACTCATTTGGAAAGTAGAGACTGGTATCCAGGGGACTTCTTGTACTACCCTAATAAAAAGGGAGAAGTCAGAACCTGGGCTAACAGGAGTATAAAGGAATGGAGCAGATTTTTGTAATAATTGGGTTTTTGAGAAAAATGTGCCACATTTCTTTCTGTTACTGAAGATGACAGTATTAAAATTCATTCTTCTAAAAACCTCAGTAAACTGGCCCAGCATGGCCAAGGCAGGAGGATCACTTGAGGTCAGGCTTTCAAGACCAGCCTGGCCAACATGGTGAAACCTCATCTTTACTAAAAATACGTTAAGTTAGCTGGGTGCCTATTCCAGCTACTTGGCTGAGGCACGAGAATCCCTTGAACCCAGGAAGTGGAGATTGCAGTCTAGATCACACCACTGTACTCCAATCTGGGTAATAGAGCACGACTGTCCCCCTCCCAAAAAATAACCTCAGTAAACTTATTCTCATGTTTGTTTTTCTCTTATTCTCAAATCCTTATCTTGTGCTACTCTGGTCACACACACCCTCATTGACATTAGACTGAATTTGGTATCCTAAAATATATAAATCGACTTAGATGTAATTGGCCCATTAGGAATTTTCTCTGCCCATGAAAGTGTATCATGCATTATTTATCAATAAAAGTCTTTTTAAAGTACATAAGTAGATATTAGGGGGAAAACATCTATTATCTTTCATAAGACCAGTGGGATAGAGATCACGGTTTTCTTCATTAGTAATGACAGGGGACTTTCTTCTCCATTTAGCAAGCCACTGCAGAACCACTTAATCTGACATCATATATAGAAAAGCATAATAGACCTTTTATTTTCTTTAAGTAAAAAATCCTAAGAGCAAGGACAAAGCTGGCAAGGAGACATGAGAAATAATTTACAGATAAACAAACCACCAGGTTAGTAGAGAATACATTTCTTTGGATTTAGAGTCTGAAGACAACTTCTCGAGTTCTCTCTTTGACACTGAGTAAAACAAGGCTGAAAAATGTCATTTAGATACAGTAACAGGTATGGCACTGGTGGCCTGATAAAGATGTTTTGGAGAAAAGATTGGAATGGAGTTCATTTGAAGTATATTAAGAGAATGAGTGGTGAAAAATGAGTCCTGCTAGTTTACACAATTCTTTGATAACTAATAAGGTTAAACATCACTTTATATATGTCTGTAGATTTTTGTTTTGTTTTGTTTTTAAGCAGAGACAATGTCTTGCTATGTTGCCCGGGCTGTTCTCTGGTCTCGAACTCCTGGGCTCAAGTAATCCTTCTGCCTTGGCCCCCTAAAGTGTTGAGGTTACAGGCATGAGTCACTGTCTAGCCAATAGTCGTTTTGTTTAGTTTTGTTTTTGAGACAGTCTCACTTTGTTGTCCAGGCTGGAGTGCAGTGGTGCCATCTCGGCTCACTGCAGCATCCACCTCCTGAGTTCAAGCAATTCTTGTGTCTCAACCTCTTAAGTAGCTGGGATTACAGGAGTGTGCCATCACTCCTGGCTAATTTTTGTGGTGTTAGTAGAAACGAGGTTTGGCTTCTTGGCCAAGCTGGTCTCGAACTCCTGGCCTCAGGTGATCCACGTGCCGCAGCCTCCCAAAGTGATGAGATTAAAGGCATGAGCTACTGCATCTGGCCCAGCAATTGTTTTTATACTAAAGTTAGTCTTTCTCAGTCTGTGTTTATTATTGTAACATTTTGTTCCTTTTTTTTTTTGAGACAGAGTATTGCTCTGTCACCAGGCTGGAGTGCAGTGGCACGATCTCGGCTCACCACAACCTCCACCTCCCGGGTTCAAGAGATTGTCCTGCCTCAGCCTCCCCAGTAGCTGGGACTACAGGCACATGCCACCATACTCAGCTAATTTTTGTATTTTTAGTAGAGATGGGGTCTCACCATGTTGGCCAAGAAGGTCTCAATCTCTTGACCTGTGATCCACCCGCTTCAACCTCCCAAAGTGCTGGGATTACAGGCATGAGCCACTGCACTCAGCCAACAGTTTTGCTTTAGACACTTAAGGTTTGTTTGAGTTTTATTGCAATGAGCATATACTTTTGTTTGTTTTTTGAGACAGTGTTTTGCTATGTTGCTCAGGCTGGGGTGCAGTGGTGTCATCTCAGCTCACTGCAGCCTCCACCTTCCAGGTTCAAGGATCCTGTCTCAGCCTTCCCAGTAGCTGGGATTACAGGTGTGCGCCACCATGGCTAATTTTTGTATTGTTAGTAGAGATGGGGTTTCGTCATGTTGGCCAGGCTGGTCTTGAACTCCTGGCCTCAAGTGGCCCGCCCACCTTGGCCTCCCAAAGTGCTTGCATTACAGGCGTGAGCCACCATACGTGGCCTAAGCATGTGCTTCTTTAGTGATTCAAATGCCTGGGGAAAAAACATTGAGGGTGAAAAAATGAAGATAATACTTGCCTAACCTACTTTAGTTACTGTAAAAGATTGTTGTAAGATAAAATGCAATAGGGAATGTGAAAATGTTCTGAAAATTATTAAGTGCTGTTGAATATGATGAAGTTGAAGTAGAAACAGTGATTTTTGAGTGTCATTTCAGTAGAGAGATAAAAGCCACTCGGGAAGGATTTGAAATAAGTGCTAATAAAGTCAGAGATGTGCATTTCAGTTATTCATTGATTTGGCAGTAAAAGGATGAATAGAAATTAGATGATGGAGGAGACTTTTCTCAAATTTTTAATTGGAAAATTTTCTAACTTAAAAGATGAAAGTACCATAAATACTCACATAGCCACAATCTAGATTCAACAATTATTAACATTTTGCTACATTTGTTTTCTTTCTCTGTGTGTCGATAGAAAATTTGGGTTTTTCTTTTTGTCAAACCATTTGAAAGCATGTTGTAGGCATCATAACATTTTACCCCAAGTAGTAAATTTGGGGTAAATTTAATCGTCCTGCATAATCACAATACCGTGTTCACACTTAAAAAAATTAATAACTCCACGATATTTTCTGATATCCATTCCATACTCAGATTTCCCCTGTTCTAAAAATCTTCATTTGGTAGATTTTATTTCTTTAATTCAAGATCCAAAGTCTATACAATGCATTTGCCTGTTATAGCTCAGTAGTCTCTTAATTTACAATACTCCCCCTGTCATTTTGTTTCTCCACATTATTAACCTGGGAAGGGTCTAAGCCAGTTGTCTTATAAAATGTCCTACATTCGGCCAGGCGTGGTGGCTCAAGCCTATAATCCCAGCACTTTGGGAGGCCAAGGCGGGTGGGTCACGAGGTCAAGAGATCGAGACCATCCTGGTCAACATGGTGAAACCCCATCTCTACTAAAAATACAAAAAATTAGCTGGGCGTGGTGGCGCGTGCCTGTAATCCCAGCTACTCAGGAGGCTGAGGCAGGAGAATTGCCTGAACCCAGGAGGTGGAGGTTGCGGTGAGCCGATATCACGCCATTGCACTCCAGCCCGGGTAACAAGAGTGAAACTCCACCTCAAAAAATAATAATAATAATAAAAATAAAAATAAAATGTCCTACATTCGAGATTTGTCTAGATTTCTCATGATGTAACTTTCCTTCTTAATCATTTCAGGTAACCTTTATCAGAAGGATGGAGTTGGGAAAAGGAAGACTACTCAGGACGGGGCTGAATGCGTTACATCAAGCATTGCACCCGATCCATGGCCTTGCCTGGACTGACGGGAATCAAGTTGTCCTAACTGATTTACAGCTTCACAATGGAGAGGTCAAGTTTGGGGACTCCAAAGTCATTGGACAATTTGAATGTGTCTGTGGGTTGTCCTGGGCCCCACCCGTTGCAGCTGACACACCTGTTCTGCTCTGTGTCCAGCATGAGAAGCATGTCACTGTGTGGCAGCTGTGTCCCAGCCCTATGGAGACAAACAAATGGGTGATGTCTCAGACTTGTGAGATTAGAGGGTCGCTGCCTGTCCTTCCCCAGGGCTGTGTGTGGCACCCAAAATATGCTATTCTGACTGTGTTGACCACACAGGATGTCTCCATTTTCCCTAATGTGCACTATGACAATTCCCAGGTAAAGGTAGACATCAACACTCAGGGCCGCATTCACTGTGCATGTTGGACCCAGGATGGCCTACGGCTGGTGGTCGCAATAGGCAGCAGCCTGCTTTCTTATATTTGGGAGAGTGCTCAGAAGACTCTTCACAGGTGTGCCTCCTGCCTGGTGTTTGATATGGACAGCCACGTCTGCTCCATCACAGCAACTGTGGACTCACAGGTTGCTATAGCCACTGAGCTTCCACTGGATAAGATCTGTGGCTTAAATGCATCTCAAACCTTTAATGTCCCACCTAACAGTAAAGACATGACTCTGTATGCTTTACCAGTTATTGGTGAAGTACCCTCTGTGGATAAAGAGGCAGCTGATTCTGAAACAAATTCTGAAGTATCAGTTTCTTCTTCCTATTTAGAACCTCTGGATCTAACTCACATACATTTCAATCAAAGTAAGTCTGAGGATAATTCTCTTATTTGTCTAAGGAAAAAGGACTACTTGACAGGAACTGGCCAAGATTCTTCACATTTAGTCCTTGTGACCTTTAAGAAGGCAGTTACCATGACAAGAAAAGTCACTATTCCAGGCATTCTGGTTCCTGATCTGATAGCATTTAATCTTAAAGCACAGATAGTGGCAGTGGCTTCCAACACTTGCAATATAATTCTGATCTACTCTGTTGTTCCATCTTCAGTGCCAAACATCCAGCAAATTCAATTGGAGAACACTGAAAGACCAAAAGGGATATGTTTCTTGACAGACCAACTATTACTAATTTTGGTAGGAAAACAAAAACTCAGTGATACGACGTTTCTTCCTTCTTCAAAGTCTGATCAGTATGTCCTTAGCTTGACTGTTAGAGAAGTAATGCTGGAAGAAGAATCTTCAATAACATCAAGTGAAAGCCAGACTACCTACTCTACTTGCAGTGCTCTGTTAAATAAAGCAAATAGAAAAAAGTTAATTGAAAGTCTTTCCCCAGATTTTTGTTACCAAAACAAAGGGCTGTTGCCGACAGCTAATGCCAGTAGTCAGAATGGAAGGCCTGGAAGAACACTTATTAAAGAAATCCAGAGTCCTCTGTCTAGTATCTGTGATGGCTCCATAGCCCTAGATGCTGAGCCTGTTATCCAGCCAGCAACACTGCCCAGACACAGCAGCACACCAGACCACACTAGCCCACTGGAGCCTCCTTGTTTGCCTCAAGGAAAGAACTTACAAAGTGAAAAGGAAACTTATGAGCTGTCTAAGGAAGTGGAAATTTTATCTAGGAACCTGGTTGAAATGCAACGGTGTCTTTCTGAACTCAAAAACTGTCTGCATAATGGGAGGAAATCCTCTTCAGTGTATCCACTCTCTCAAGATCCTCCATATGTTCACATCGTTTGCCAGGTAAATTCTTTGAGGAATTGCCACTATACATAAAAGCTCCTGCAATGGGTGAGTGCTGCAAGAAATACAGTGATGAGGAAGATGGTGCTGTAACTGAACTTCGCTAAGCTGGGCATGTTACATTACAGGCAAGTTGGTACACCTTTGCAGATTGGTTGGTTCTTAGCCTGCCAATAAGATAGGCATACATATTAGTCCACATCATGATTTTATCAGGTTCGTGGTGTGGAAAAATAAATGACTGCACCAATTCTGGCAATTTACATTTAGAAGAAAAATTTAATCATGTTATTTCATTGAGACAACCTTTTCCTTATGTAATAGAGATACTCCTCCAGTTACAAAAAAGTTTATGCTGCAGGGCGTTGTAGCTCACGCCTGTAACCCCAGCACTTTGGGAGGCAGGTGGATCACCTGAGGTCAGGAGTTCGAGGTCAGCCTGGCCAACATACTGAAACTCTGTCTCTAATAAAAATACAAAAATTAGCCAGGTATGGTGGCATATGCCCGTAATCCCAGCTGCTCAGGAGGCTGAGGCAGGAGAATCACTTGAGCCCAGGAGGCTGAGGTTTCAGTGAGCCAAGACTATGCCACTGCACTCCAGCCTGGGCAGACTCTGTCTCAAAAAAAAAAAGTATGTTCATTTAAAATGTTTTGATGTATTTCTTTATGCATGCATATGTAAAAATATTACATACATGGGATCATATTATCATACATGCTTTTTATCATGGATACTTTCCTTCTATATAAAATATGGCCTTGTTCCATCTGCCCCTTAACCCGCTGTAACTAGTAGCTTAACATGGATCCTTTTGTGACTTTCTCCATGCTCATATGATCTAATACAGGTCTTTGTATACATAGATATATAGGTATGTGGGGGTGGTTCATCATTGTTTTTACAAAAATGGGGTGATATGGTACAGTCTTTTATTTATTTATGAATTTTTTTGAGATGGAGTCTCACTTTGTTGCCCAGGCTGGAGTGAATTGGTGCAATCTCGGCTCACTGCAACCTCCATCTCCTGGGTTCACGTAATTCTTCTCCCTCAGCCTCCCAAGTAGCTGGGGCTACAGGTGCATGCCACCATGCCCAGCTAATTGTTTGTACTTTTAGTAGAGATGGGGTTACACCACGTTAGTCATGAGGGTCTTGATCACCTAACCTCATGATCCACCCACCTTGGCCTCCCAAAGTGCTCAGATTATAGGTGTGAGCTGCCGTATCTGGCTGGTGCACTCTTTACTTCATACTGAGGTATGCTCTTTATTTAGCCATTCCCTTTTGATTGACATTCACTTTGTTTTCAGTTTTTAGCTACTCCAAATAATGCTGCAGTAGTACTCTTATATGTCTCCATTCGTATTAGTACCTTTATTTCTTTTGGATTGGTTCCCAGAAGTAGAAATGCAAATTTGAAAAGTATATGTTTCCACTTTTAATAGATGCCAGATTGCTTCTCAAAGATTTTTTTCTTAACAATGCATCATCACACACCCACCAGCTATATATAAAGCTGTCCTTTTCCTCACATCTTACCAATCTGATCAGTGATCCTCTTGCTTCAGCCTCCTGAGTAGCTGAGACTACAGGTATGTGCCACCATATTCAGCTACTTTTCTTTTTAAAAATTTTTTAGCAGAGAGAGGATCTTTCTGTCTTGTCTAGGCTGATTGTGACCTCCTGGGCTCAAGTGTTCTTGACTCAGCCTCCCAAAGTGCTGGGATTACAGGTGTGCACCACTGCATGTGGCCTAACCCTAGATTTTTTTGAAGAGGATTTTTGCCACATTAACTACGTGAAGTTTGCAGTAATGGAGTTTTAATTTTTTTAACTTTTTTTTTGTTAAACTATAGAGACAGGGTCTTGCTATGTTGCCCAGGCTGGTTTGGAACTCCTGGGCTCAAGCAGGCCTCCTGCCTCAGCCTCCCAAAGTGCTAGGAATACAGGAGTGAGCCACCAGACCCAGTCATAGTTTTGATTTTTTAAATTATTTTATTTATAAATGTGATAACTAGTTTTTATTTCTTACTATGACTTTTTAAAGAATGTTGTTTCTTTTTTTTTTAATTTAAATTTTATTATTTTTTTATTTATATATTTTTTTGAGATGGAGTTTTGCTCTTGTTGCCCAGGGTAGAGTGCAATGGCACGATCTTGGCTCACTGCAACCTCTGCCTCCTGAGTTCAAGCGATTCTCCTATCTCAGTCTCCCAAGTAGCTGGGATTACAGGCGCATGCCATCATGCCTGGCTAATTTTTGTATTTTTAGTAGAGACAGGGTTTCATCATATTGGTCAGGCTGGTCTCAAACTCCTGACCTGAGGTGATCCACCTGTCTCAGCCTCCCAAAGTGCTGGGATTACAGGTGTGAGCCACCTCACCTGGCCTTTTTAAAAATCTTTTTAAATAGGTAATTTATTTACTTGGTTTAAAAAGCAAAACAGTATTTTAATAAAAACTATATACCAAGAACTCTTACTCCTACTTCATGTTTCTTCAGCCTGTTCTCCTTCCTCCTTTAGGTAACCATTTTTATTTTTATGTCTTTATGCAGATACTAGCAGACTTTAGTTTGTATTTTTATTTCCCCTTTTGTTACACAGAAGTTAAGGTGATGTATACACTTCATTTTCCATTTAATAGTATGTCCTGGAGAGCTCTTCATATCAGCACACAGAGCTCTGTTTTCATCTTTTTCCACAGCTGCATAGTATTTTTTTTCCTAATTACAAAAGTAATGTATACCTATGGAGGAACAACATTTAAGCATTGTAGAAATATTTAATGTTGAAAGTAAAAATTTTCCATAATCTACCCTTTAGAGAAAATACATAGTTATATATTTAGATGTTTTTATTTTATTATTAGATGTTAGATGTAAATATTTCCATATTTTTTCTGTATATTTAATCTAAAAAACATATCTAATTGTTTAAATTTATTTTAAAAATATATTATTTTAAAATTTATTTTCTTTAGGCAATTTTACTTGCAAACAACAACATACCTTTCTATTTTTAAAGCATTCATAAATGTAAAATTTTATATTTTTAAAAACTTAAGGTTAAAATTACCATGTTTGACCAGGCACAGTGGCTTAAACCTGTAACCCCAGAACTTTGGGAGGCTGAAATGGGTAGATCGCTTGAGCCCAGGAGTTCGAGACCAGTCTGGACAATATGGCAAAACCTTGTTTCTGCCAAAAAAATATAATAATTAGCCAACCTTGGTGGCACCATCTGTAGTCCTAGCTGCTTGGGAGGCTGAGGTGTGAGGATCACTTGAGCCAAAGAGTTTGAGGCTGCAGTGAGCCATGATCGCACCACTGCACTGCAGCCTGGGAAACAGAATTAGACTCTGTCTCAAAAAAAGAAAAAAAAATGTTTTGTTGCCCTTTCAGTTCCTCAGATTTTTAGTTTATCATGATATAATCCAACCAAGCTGTTGTCAGTAGTTATCTCTGGAGGATAGGGAAACAGAATTAGACTCTGTCTCAAAAAAAGAAAAAAAAATGTTTTGTTGCCCTTTCAGTTCCTCAGATTTTTAGTTTATCATGATATAATCCAGCCAAGCTGTTGTCAGTAGTTATCTCTGGAGGATAGGATTTTGAGGACTATTCTCTGCATTATATATTTCTGTTATACTTTTATTTATTTATTTTTTGTTTATTTTTAGATAGAGCCTCACTCTGTCACCCACGCTGGCGTGCAGTGGCGCAATCTTGGCTCACTGCTACCACTGTCTCAAGTGATTCTTCTGCCTCAGCCACCCAAGTAGCTGGGATTACAGGTGTGCACCACTACGCCCAGCTAGTTTCTGTATTTTTAGTAGAGATGGGGTTTCTCCACGTTGGTCAGGCTGGTCTCAAACTCCCAACCTCAGGTGACCCACCCACCTCAGCCTCCCAAAGTGCTGGGATTACAGGTGTGAGCCACCACACCTGGCCTTAAGTAGATATATTCTTAGAGTGGTTCATCTTACCACAATGATGTATAATTTTATTTTCTTTTTACAGGATGGGGGTCTTGCCATGTTGCCCAAGCTGATCTCCAAAGTGCTTAACAACAAAATAAGTTAGAACTATAATTTATAAGACTGTCTTTTATTTTTATTGTTTTCTTGTTTGAGATGGAGTCTGGCTCTATTGCCCAGCCTGGAGTGCAGTGGCACCATCTCAGCTTACTGTAACTTCCCCTCCCGGGTTCACGTGATTCTCCTGCCTCAGCCTCCTGAGTAGCTGGGACTACAGGCGTGTGCCACCACGCTCAAGTTTTGTATTTTTAGTAGAAATCAGGTTTCACTATATTGGCCAGGCTAGTCTCAAACTCCTGACCTTAGGTGATCCACCGGACTTGGCCTCCCAAAGTGCTGGGATTACAGGTATGAGCCACTGCACCTGGCCAAAACTGTTCTTTAAATGCTTATATGAAGATATTGTTTCACATAATATATAATTAGAAATAATATTTCTTTTTTTATTATTATTTTTTGAGATGGAGTCTGCTCTGTTGCCAGGCTGGAGTGCAGTGGCACAATCTTGGCTCACCGCAACCTCTGACTCCTGGTTTAAGCAATTCTCTTGCCTCAGCCTCCCAAGTAGCTGGAATTACAGGCAGGTACCACTACACCTGGCTAATTTTTGTACATTTAGCTTAGACAGGGTTTTACCATGTTGACCAGGATAGTCTCTATCTCCTGACCTCATAATCTGACCACCTCAGCCTCCCAAAGTGCTGGGATCACAGGTGTGAGCCACTATACCTGGCAGCATTATTTTTATTCTATATTCTATGATTATACTTTTGGGCTTTAATTTGTCTTAAATTAGAGCTATACGTTTCAATATTTTTTTCTCTAGGTATATTTGAAACCATTCTAAAGATGACTTATTTTTAATGACTTTATTTATTATTTTTGAGATAGGGTCTGACTGTTTCCCGGGCCTGAGTGCAGTGGCATGATCTTGGCTAACTGCAGTCTTGACCTCCTAGGCTCAAGTGATCCTCACATTTCAGCCTCCTGAGTAGCTGGGACTATAGGTACGCATCACCATGCCTGGCTTTTTTATTGATGTAAAGACAGAGGTTTGCTATGTTGCCCAGGTTGATCTTGAACTCCTGGGCTCACGTGATCTGCCCATCTTAGCCTCCCAAACTTTTGGAACTAAGGGGTGAGCCACCGTGCCCAGCCAATTTTTGATGACTTTGAAATTTACAAATCATTTATTTTTATTTGTGCTTTTTCTGAGCTGTGTGAATTTTGACCACAGTTTGTTTATTTTACTTATGCAAATCCTCTTCTACTCTACCACTTAGGACATTTTCTTGGCATTTATTTTCTAATGAAGCATGAAGTGTCTTAGCTGTATCTCAAACAGCCAGGCAGCTGTTCTCACCATCAGATTGTGTCTCTCAGGCTGCTGTCCATCATCCTTTTAGTGTTGTTGGTTGTATTCTAGGAGAGCCAGTTCCTAGTGATGAAGAACCCTGAGGAAAGAGTAGAACAAAAGGAAAAATAAATTAAGGCTGTTTTGTTCCGAATTTTTAGTTGTGTTAAATAAAGCAACAAAGAGCTCCTTAAAACTGAAGTGGGCCAGGCATGGTGGCTCACAGCTGTAATCCCAGCACTTCAGGTAGCTGAGGTGGGCAGATCTCATCACAAGGTCAGGAGTTTGAGACCAGCCTAACCAACATGATGAAACCCTGTCTCTACTAAAAATACAAAAATTAGCTGGGTGTGGTGGTGCACGCCTGTAATCCCAGCTACACATAAAGTCGAGGCAGGAGAATCGCTTGAACCCGGGAAGTGGAGGTTGCAGTCAGCGAAGATCGCACCATTGCACTTCAGCCTGAGTGACAGAGCAAGATTCCGTCTTAAAAAAAAAACAAAAAAAAACAAGTCCAGGTGATTAGTGGTAATAGATAAGAATTTAAAAAAAACAAAAACCATTTATACGTTCGCTTCTTAAGAAATATTAACTTCATTACTTATGCGATCAGTTTAACAACTTTTATTTTGTATTTGCAGAAACCTTACTATCTAGGTCCTGTTGTTGAAAAAAGAGCGGTGCTTCTCTGCGATGGTAAACTAAGGCTCAGTACAGTTGAGCAGACTTTTGGCCTTTCTCTCATTGAAATGCTGCATGGTAGGTCAGGTTCAGAAATTGACCCTACCCAACATCCTTGCCTCCTCCACCATCTATTTTAACTTACATCATTAATGAAAATGAGGGGTACCAACCATTCAGTAATTCACTAGATAGTTAACAAGTAATTTATTATTATTATTATTATTATTGAAACAGGGACTTGTTGCCCAGGCTAGAGTGCCATGGTGTGATCATAGCTTACAGCCTTGAATTCCTGGACTCAAGCAATCTTCCCATCTCAGACTCCCAACTAGCAAGAATTATAGGAGCTTACCACCATGTCCAGCCAATTAAAAAAAAATTATAAGGCTGGGCGCGGTGGCTCACGCCTATAATCCCAGCACTTTGGGAGGCCGAGGCGGGTGGATCACAAGGTCAAGAAATCGAGACCATCCTGGTCAACGAGGTGAAACCCCGTCTCTACTAAAAATACAAAAATTAGCTGGGCATGGTGGTGTGCACCTGTAGTCCCAGCTACTCAGGAGGCTGAGGCAGGAGAATTACTTGAACCCAGAAGGCGAAGGTTGCGGTGAGCCAAGATCATGCCATTGCACTCCAGTCTGGGTAACAACAGCAAAACTCTGTCTCAAAAATATATATATATATAGCTAATGGAGTCTCACTCTGTTGCCCAGGCTGGTCTTGAACTCCTGACCTCAAGTGATCCTCCCACTTTGGCCTCCCAAAGTGCTATGATTACAGGCATGAGCCACCACACTCAGCCTTAACAAATATTGTTAATTGCCACCGGGTGCAGTGGCTCATGCTTGTAATCCCAGCATTTTCGGAGGCTGAGGCGGACAGATCACGAGATCAGGAGATCGAGTCCATCCTGGCTAACATGGTGAAACCCCATCTCTACTAAAAATACAAAAAATTACCAGGTGTTGTGGCTCACGCCTGTAGTCCCAGCTACTCAGGAGACTGAGGCAGGAAAATCGCTTGAACCCGGGAGGTGGAGGTTTCAGTGAGCTGAGATCATGCCACTGCACTCCAGCCTGGGCGACAGAGTGACACTCCGTCTCCCTACTGTATACCCAGGCGTCATATAGGTGCCAAAACATATGGAAAATATTTACCCTGCCCTTAGGGAATTTACAGCCTAACTGGAAAAGTTAAATGTACACATGAAAAAATTAGAAAAGAGTTAGAAAGCCGTGCTCGCTTCAGCAGCACATATACTAAAATTTTGGAACAATACAGAGAAGATTAGCATGGCCCCTGCACAAGGATGATATGCAAATTTGTAAAGCATTCCATATTTTTAAAAAATACGTATTTAAAAAAAAGAGTTAGAAAGCAGTATATAACAACTGCAAGGAAGTAACAGAAAGCCTCATATATTTCTATTGCCCTAAAATGTAAAGATCATAGCAGCATTGCAGTATACTTCTTTAAGGAGCTGCCATTCTAATATGAAGCAAAGCTGGACATACAAAGGATACTCCTAAGTGGCAAGGGACTGAGTCATGCCAGGTTCATCAGATGTAGAGCATGGTTGTTTTCTTATGCCTCATTCTTGTAACAGTAGCCACCACATTGAACATCAAATATCATTTCATATGTTTCCCCTTTTTCCCCTACCTGACCCTAAGTGATACCCAGTCTTCCCAATTCCCCATTCTCTGTAAAATCCTATAAGGATCAAGTTGAATATTATCAACTACCGTATTCCTTCACTCAGGAAAAAAAATTGTAGTTATATGTTTCATCATAGGAATTATATATAGTAATTTGCCTATGTATTTATTTTTGTTTGCAGATTCCCACTGGATTCTTCTCTCTGCTGACAGTGAGGGCTTTATCCCATTAACCTTCACAGCCACACAGGAAATAATCATAAGAGATGGCAGCCTGTCCAGGTCTGATGTCTTCAGAGACTCTTTTTCTTACAGTCTGGATTCTGCTTCTTCTCTTAAAGTCTTTACAGGCCTCACTGCTCCCAATTTACATATCTCTGGCTGTTCTAACCATGTAGATGGCATGGCCTGATATCTGCAGTGTCCTTGCTGTGTAGCTCTTCAGATGGGACCATTACAAACAAGGCCTGCCACTGTGGACGCTCACCAGTAAGACTCAGGTGAAGCACTTGCCGTAGTCAGCTTTCCTGTTATCCCCCATTTCCTCTGGGCTGAGGCTCGTGTCTTTGTTAGATGGTTCCAAAAGTGGTGTTTATGTATTCATGACTATGTGGTTTTGACCAAGGGCAGAATTCCCAGAATAAATTAATATGGTGCCATATGGATTGCATTTTATGGTTTCTCTGAGGTTTTGTGTCCCTTGTCCAAAGCCGCATTGAAGCTGTCTTAGGAGCACTTAAAAGGCACCTCGGCATTGTTATAGGTCTTTTTCTTGGCTTCAAGAGGAGGATGAGGAGTGCTGCTGGGGGGCATGTGCTCTAGCATATTAGCCTCAAACCAACAAGAATTAGAGCTCAAAGCAGGACCAGAAACTCACTGGTTTCTACTCCCAGGAACAGGAAATGGCTCTGATGTTGCCTGGACGTCCCATAATTTAAACCTAACCCTCTTGCTTCCTTAATAAATTCTGGCCGACAAAGGTCCAGATACTCTTAAAAACTGGTCCTGGGAAATTTTTGAATGAAATTTCAAGTGAATTTGTTTTCTCTGGGTGCCACTTGAGGTTGTGCTGATGCTGCTAGCACACTGTCAAGTCCAGGCAAGTCCTACTGTGGAATTTTGTGCTGTGGCCACTCATGAGTGTCCTTGAAATACCTTTGTTTGTTGGTTTGTTTTTTCCCATCCAGTTTTGGGATCATACAACTTTCCTATTTTTCTCCCAGTAGTCAGCTCCCTTAGTTAACTTGTCACTTTAATTTGATATTTTTATTTTCTCTCAAGCCTTAGAGACAAGCATAGAATCTGTCAGAGAAAATATTTCAGTAAGTTCGAAATTTAACTGAATCTGCGGTAGTTCTAAAAAGTGCCATTTTGTTTCACTTATGAGCTAAAAAGTACCAGCTTAGTCAGGTAAGAGCCCTGACCCCCTTCAGATGGACACACCACTTCTCGCTGCCTTCAGATGAATCATAAATTTCAGTTACTGCAGAACGAATTGATCAGTGTGTGGCTAGGCATCTGCAGATAAATTGTTTCAGCCATGGAAGCTCCATTAGCACATATGCTTCCTTTTCTCCCCTTCCTTTAAGATCATCTGGAAAGAAACTGTTTTGTGCCCTTGGGGACTCCTATCTGTTACAGTTTACCAGGATGGAGCTGGTCTAGGAAAGAAGTGAGGGCCCATTTTGTAGTTCAAGTGCACTAGACAGCTGCTGGGTAATGGAAGCAGAGGCAGTGTCTGTAATCAGATGTGGGAGAGCAGTGACTGAGAACAGTCTTGAGGCCTGGCTCCACTTCCAAAGGAAGTGTCTGGGGTGCGGTGAAATCACAATTATCTTGAAACCTAAAGAGAAGACTGCAGGACTGTTAATGTGGGCGCCTAAAGGGGTATGTTACAATTACCATTTCTCAGGTCAAAATACTGTGAATAAGTCTTCAATAAAATCACTGATGGTTATTGTGGCTGTTTGGATGTTTTGGTAGCATTTTCTTTGTGATTGTTGCTAGTATAGAGGAACCAACGATAATCTTGATGTTATATATGCATATGTTGTCGTCGTATTTTTTCTGCTGGTGGACAGTCCAGAATATAAATGATTCTTTACAACAAATCTGATTCCATGACAACTCTCATGCACGAAATGTTTCCTTGGCCTCTGCTATTCCAATAGTCATTGGAACAATAGAAAATAATCCCATATTTGCTGGCTTTGGAGGCAGGCAGAGAAGAGCTAAATTCTTCAAAGTATTGTTTAATGTTCTGAAAATATTTTACATAAAGATATTTTTACAAATCCCATTTTACAGTCAAGTTTTTCTAAATTCTGAATGGGTATTATGTGATACATATTACATATATACGTATATAAGGTATAGGAAGGCTTAATAATAAAATGAACCACCCATGGCCTAATTTAAGAATCAGAACATTACCAGAAACCACTGAAGCTCCTGTGTGTCCCTCCTTGTTCCTGTCTCCATAGCTGTGACCCAGAGGTAACTATCCTGATTGTTATAATAATCATTTCTTCATTCCTTTTCTTTCTTTATAAAAAGGAGTTTCACAACCACATATGCACATTGGCTGAAAGAATATGTTTATTTTTGCTTGTTTTGTGGTTTATACAAATGGTATGTATTGTATATAGTTTTTGGTGTCTTGCTTTTTATTTACTCAGCATTGGTACTAAGATTCATCCTTGTTTTGTGCATGTTATATTATTTTCACTGTTTTGAATTGCCACAATTTATCCATTTTCCTACCATGGACATTTGGATTGTTCCTTGGATTTATTTTTGAAGTTATAAACAATATTGCTTTGAATATTCTTGTCATTGCCTCCTTATCCAAGTGTTTGAAAAGTCTCTTTAGGGTCTTTTACCTACAAATGAAATTGCTGGATCCCAGGGTATTCACCTTGATGAGATAATATCAAATTATTTCCTAGATGGTTATATCACTTTCATTCCCAACAGCAATGTATCAGAGCTCCTATTCTACAGTCTTCATTTGCTACAGTCTAGGAGTTTTAAATGCTGTCTCACTGTGATCTTTATTTTTATTTATTTTATTTTTTTGAGACTCAGTCTCGCTCTGTTGCCCAGGCTGGAGTGCAGTGGCATGATATCAGCTCACTGCAACCTCCGCCTCCCGGGTTCAAGCAATTCTGTCTTAGCTTCCTGAGTAGCTGGAATTACAGGCACCCACCCCTACGCCTGGGTAATTTTTGTATTTTTAGTAGACATAGGGTTTCACCATATTGGCCAGGCTGGTCTCGAACTACTGACCTCAAATGATCCACCCGTCTCAGCCTCCCAAAGCGCTGGGATTACAGGCATAAGCCACCATGCCCAACCCCTTATTTTTACTTACAGACTAGCAGTGAGCTTTAGCATCATTCAGATGTTTATTGGCCGTTAAAGTTTTCTTTTGCAAAATTCTTGATTATATCATTGGCTTAATTTTCATGTTGAGTTGTCAGAATTCTTTATATATCTAGATGTTGCTAGTGTCTTCATCCACTCTGTGGACTCCTTTTTGTCTTTTCTTCTGTCTCTCTCTCTCTTTTTTTTTTTTTTTTTGGTAGAGAACAGAGAGCAGGGTCTGTGTTGCTCAGGCTGTTCTTGAACTCCCAGGCTCAAGCCATCATCTCCTGCCTCAGCCTTTCAAAGTGCTTGGATTACAGGCATGAGCCACAGCACCTGGCCTTTTTTCTTTTTTTTTTTTTTTCTGAAACCTACTCTTTCTCTGTCACCTGGGCTGAAGTGCAGTGGCATGATCACTGCTCACTGCAACCTCTGCCTCCTGGGTTCAAGAAATTCTCCCGCCTCAGCCTCCTGAGTAGCTGAGACTACAGGTGTGCACCACCTCGCCTGGCTAATTTTTGTATTTTTAGTAGAGATGGGGTTTCATCATGTTGGCCAGGGTAGTCTTGAACTACTGCCAGCCTCTTTCTGTATACCTTGTGTGTTGGACAAATATTTTAATATTAAGGAAGCCACACATTTATGGAATGTCTTTACTTTTATGGAAGTTTTGTCTTCACATTTATGTCTTTAATTAGTATTCTGCTGGATAATTTTATTTGTTTGGCGTGTTGCTGCTGTTGTTGTTGTTGTTTTGAGACAGAGTCTTGCTCTGTCACCCAGGCTGGAGTTCATTGGCACAATCGCGGCCCACTGCAACCTCTACCTCCCAGGTTCAAACCATTCTCCTGCCTCAGCCTCCTGAATAGTTGGGATTACAGACACCTGCCACCACACCTGGCTAATTTTTGTATTTTTAGTAGAGATGGGGTTTCACCATATTGACCAGGCTGATCTCAAACTCCTGATCTCAAGTGATCTGCCCACCTTGGCTTGCCAAGTGCTGGGATTATAGGGGTCAGCCACTGAGCCCAGCCTCTGCTGATAATTGAGGGGCCCCTCTGCAGAGCTCCTGAGTTCATGCTCTGCATTGTTCTGTGTGGTACATTTCATTTGATAGGTTTTTCTAATGTTAAACTTTGCATTCTTGGAATAAACCCAGTATGTTCATGGTGTATTTCATTTTTATACATTGCTAGACTCATTTTGCTATTATTTTGTGTAAGATTCTTCCTTTCCTTGTTAATAGGTAAGATTAACCTATAAATTTCCCTTTTTAATTTTTATTTTTTTTTAAGACAGAGTCTTGCTCTATTTCCCAGGCTAGAGTGCAATGGCACAATCTCAGCTCACTGCAATCTTCACCTCCTGGGTTCAAGCCATTCTCCTGCCTCAGCCTCCTGAGTAGCTGGGATTACAGGCTCATGCCATTATGCCTGGCTCGTTTTTGTATTTTTAGTAGAGACGGTGTTTCACTATGTTGGTCAGGCTGGTCTCAAACTCCTGACCTCATGCCTCCCAAAGTGCTGGGATTACAGGCGTGAGCAACTGCGCCCAGCCCTTTATTTTTATTTTTATTTTTGAGACAGGCTTGCTTTGTTGCCTAAGCTGGAGTGAGTGGCACTATCACAGCTAACTGCAGCCTCAACCTCCTGCGCTCAAGAAGTCCTCCCTCCTCAGCCTCCCAATTAGCTGGGACAACAGATGCATGCCACCACACACAGCTAATTTAAAAAATTTTTTTTGTAGAGATGGGTTTCCCTTTGTTGCCCAGGCTTTTCTTGAACTCCTGTGCTCGAATGACCCTCCCGCCGTGGCCTCCCAAAGTCCTGGGAGTACAGGTGTGAGCCATGACACCTGGCCTCTTTCCTTTTTAATGTGCTTGGCTGGTTTTGGTAAGAAGCTTACTCTGGGCTCATAGAATGAGTAGCAGAGGGTGCCTTCTTTTTCTGCTCTGTGGAGGAGTTTGTATGAGGTACGAATGATCCTTGATTGAAAGTTTGCTAGAACTTAGAAAAATTTGGGTCTGGTGTTTTCTTTGTGGAAATATTTTTAAATATTTAATTCCTTTAAGATTTATGAAACTAAAAGGAGAAACTTTTTTTCTATAACTACAGAACGCTTCTGACATCAAATGTGCAGGTTTTCCACACCAAGCAATTCTTCAATTCTCTGTGGACATGAACTGGGTACCCTACAATTTCTCTTTTTTTTCCATCTCCCGTGCACCCCACTACAATTTAATTCAATTCTGACACTACCCAGAGTTACTGCAGACCCAATAGGTTGGCTCAGTCCAACAGGACTGGTCCCTACTTCTGATACCAGTTGCAAGTAGTGGGTTTCCAGGTGATGCACACTTCTCTCCAGCTTGGCTGCAAATAGGGGATTCCTAGGAAACCCTCCTCAGATTTGATAATTTCCTATAATGGTTCATAGAACACAGAGAAACACTTTACTTAACATTTATTGGCTTATTATGAAATGAACAGCCAGATGAAGAGGTACATAGCATGAAGTCCAGAAGGGTCCCATACACAAGAGTTTCTGTTCCCTTGGAGTTGGGTAGACCTCCTGGCACATGGATGTGTTCACCAGCCTAGAAGCTTTCTGAACCCCTTCATTTGGAAGTGGAGGCTCCATTACATGGGCACAATTGATTAAATCATTGGTGATGAGCTCAGTCTTCAGCCCCTGTCCCTACCCCTTAGGGAGATAAGGCTGAAAGTTTCAATCTTCTGATCACAAGGTTGGTTTCTCTGGCAACCAGCCTCCATCCTCTACTAGTCACATCATTAGCATAAACTCAGATCTGTTTGAAAAGCGCTTATTATATATAACAAAAGATGTTCCCTTCACCCCTAACACTTAGGAAGTAACCCGCATTTTAGAAACTCTGTGCCAGGAACCTGGGGCAGAGACCACATATGTATT
This sequence comes from Callithrix jacchus, assembly GCF_049354715.1. Taxonomy (NCBI): domain Eukaryota; kingdom Metazoa; phylum Chordata; class Mammalia; order Primates; family Cebidae; genus Callithrix; species Callithrix jacchus. The sequence goes on from NC_133515.1 coordinate 91,228,278, forward strand.
TCTTATGTGACAGGGACCATTTAGGATTTCTATATATTTATATACATACACATATATGTTAATTCCTTTAATATTTATGAAACTAAAAGGAGAAACTGTTTTTGTTTCTGTTAATTATGCTTGTTTTGAAAACCCAAACTTATTCCAAAATGGCTGTGATAATAGAGAATGAGTACAGCATATTGTGAATTTCCTGTTACTTATACAACAGTTTTTTCCTTAAGAAACACTGGAGCTGGGAACGGGGACTTGTGTCTGTAATCCCAACTACTCAGGAGGCTGAGGTAGTAGGATCACCTGAGGCCAGGAGTTTAAGACCAGCCTGGGCAACAAAGTGAGAGATCCTGTCTCTACAGAACACACATGCACACACACACAGAGTAACAGAAAACTACCCAGCTGAACTGAGTCCCATAGACTACAGAAGTGCATATACCTCAAACATAGCAGCCAACGATGTCAGCTCACCATGTGTTATAAGCCATATTCATCCATATGTGATGTTACAACTTTCTGTCCAGTTTCGAATAACTTTCACCATTTGTTAATCCACAAACTATAACCCTTGTTTTCCTCCCATTCAAGTACTAACCAGGCCCAACCCTGCTTAGCTTCCAAGATCAGACTAGACTGGGCACGTTCAGGGTGCTGTGGCCAAATACTCCCCTTGTCTTTGCTCAATCCACACTCAGTACATACAGGGATGAGACAGTGGGGTCTGTTGGAGCTAATCAAGGAGAAAGGAGATCCGCCTGCCTCAGCCTCCCAAAGTGCTGAGATCACTGGCATGAGCCACTGCACCTAGCCTTCAAAATAATTCTTGAGCGTATAAGATGGCAGATACAAAAAGAAACAGAGCGGGGCACAGTGGCTTACATGTGTAATCCCAGCATTTTGGGAGGCCAAGGTGGGCAGATCACTTGAAGTCAGGAGTTTGAGACCAGACTGGCCGACACTGTGTGAAACCCCATCTCTACTAAAAACACAAACATTAGCTGGGGGGCTGGGCGCAGTGGCTTACACCTGTAATCCCAGCACTTTGGGAGGCCAAGGTGGGCGGATCATGAGGACAGGAGTTCGAGACCAGCCTGACCTACATGGTGAAACGCCATCTCTACTAAAAATACAAAAATTAGTTGGGTGTGGTGGCATGCTCCTGCAATCCTAGCTACTCAGGAGGCTGAGGCAGGAGAATCGCGTGAACTCGGGAGGCAGAGGTTGCCGTGAGCTGAGATCACGCCACTGGACTCCAGCCTGGGCAACAGAGTGAAATGCCATCTCAAAGAAAAAATTAGCTGGGCATAATGGCGCACGCCTGTAATCCCAGCTACTTGGGCAGTGGAGGTAGGAGAATTGCTTGAAACTGGGAGGCAGAGGTTACAGTGAACAGATCATGCCACTGCATTCCAGCTTGGGTGACAGAGTGAAACCCGGTCTCAAAAAAGAAAAGAAACAGCTTGCTGAAACTTTCTCCACTTGTAAGATAACAAAACTGGCTGAAATCAGTTGTCTGATTAGAGTTTGCACAGAACACGCTTACTGATGTCACAGCCTGAATTTCCACCACGTTTCATACTAACTTCCCCTGAAATTTGCACATGCAACCCATGAAGAGACAAGTGTGCATGTCCGGAGATGTTCCAGAGCTCCCCTTTCCTTCCACCAATCACCTGCTAACTCCAGAACCCACCCTCTAAATCTTATATCATAAAAGGACCGCCTTAAGACCAGCACAGGAAGAACAGATTTGAACCGGACTTCTGTCTCCTCGTTGATTGATTTTTGTTTGTTTTTTATTTGAGACGGCATCTCATCCTGTTGCCCAGGCCAGAGTGCAGTGGCATGATCTCAGCTCACTGCAACCTCCGCCTCCCAAGTTCAAGTGCTTCTCCTGCCTCAGCCTCCTGAGAAGCTGGGATTACAGGCATGTGCCACTATGCCTGGCTAATTTTTATATTTTAGTAGAGATGGGATGCCTGGCCCAAGATAGAGTTTTGAAAAGGAGTGGTCAGCATTAATTGACTGTTGACTGAGGATTTCCTTGGTCTGGTACTAGATCAAGTCTTATCTCATAGCCATCCTGAGGTTTATGTAATAGTGTACACATTTGTTCAAAAAGAAGAAACTGGCTGGGCGCAGTGGCTCACACCTGTAATCCCAGCACTTTGGGAGGCCAAGATGGGCAGATCACCTGAGGTCAGGTGTTCAAGACCAGCCTGGCCAACATGGTGAAACCCTGTTTCTACTAAAAGTACAAAAAACTAGTCAGGTGTGGTGCCGTGTGCCTGTAATCCCACCTACTCTAGAGGCTGAGGCAGGAGAATCACTTGAACCTGGGAGGGGGAGGTTGCAGGGAGCCGAGATTACGCCACTGCACTCCAACCTAAGAGACAGTGCAAGACTCCGTCTCAAAACAGAAAAAAGAAATGGAGGCTCAGATTTGTTGAGTAAGTCAACCAATCATGCATGGTGAAAGAGGGAAGCAACATACAGATTCTCATCTGCTGTCCTTTGATGCTAGGCTGCACGGTCTCCTCGGTGTTGGAGGCCACCGCCAGGTTTAACTGGTTAAGGAGTGAATAGCAGGTGAGGAAAAGGAGATAAGAATGGGAGGGGTGAGAGGAGAACAGTAGAGCAGACTATTTGGAGAGGAGAAAGCAACCGGAACAAGTAAAAGGTGGTGGTGGTTGTTGTAGGATGAAGGGAAGAGGAACATTTGCTCGTTCATTCAGCAGATTTTCATATTGTACATTTACTTCTGGGCACTGAGGATCTATAGCCATAAACAGGCGCAGTGGCTCACGCCTGTAATCCAGCATTTTGGGAGGCTGAGGAAGGCGGATCACCCAAGGTCAGATCAGTTCCAGATTAGCCTGGCCAACATGGTGAAATCCCATCTCTACCAAAAATACAAGCATGACATAAAACGATAACATGGTGGAAACTACATTGCCTTCTGTCTTACTGGGTACTGTCTCCACATGACCCATGATATCCCGGTATTACTAAACTGTTCTCTCCTGTTTTCAGTAGCTTGCATGTGTGCTTGCTTGTGTGTGTGCGCGCGTGTGTGTGTCTGTATCCATACCGAGTAGGGGAAGGCAGAGCTTCCTGTCAGAAGGGGCAATGCAGAGAAACTGAGCCCAGCTCTTTCTCTGGTGCCTTGTAACCTCAGGAACCAGACACTCATGCCAGTGTCACAAGGGCCAGAGAGTTGAGGCATCAGAAAGACCAGGTCAGACCCCACAAGCTTCGGGTGAGGTCAGGTTCCTTCTGCCGAAGTGTTTGTGGAGGCAGTGAGATGCTTTCAGCTCTGAGGACTGTGTCATATCTAAGGACAAACCTAAGTTCTAGGCCTCAGGGGGATTGCTCCCAAGAGACAGCTGAAGATCTCAAGAGTGGAGGGGGGCCTAGCTGTGGGACATGGGCTCAGGAGAGCTGACTCCATGGAGGAGGAAAGGCTGGGGGCTGGGGAGAAATGTAGGGGCAAGTCTGCACCTCCAGGTCCCCTGTTTGGGTGCCAGACTTCTCCAGGCAGGAGTTGTTGGAGCATCAAGTTCCCCAGCCCTTCCCCCAGCCCCCATGAGCCACCTTGGTGGCCTGCTCTTCAAGCCACTCTAGAGCCTCAACTTTTTGTCTCCTCTAAAGGGAAGGAGGAACCTGCCCCCTCCCACATGGTGTCACTGGTCTAAGGACATGCAAGTCAGGGGTGTGTGGTTGGGGGAGCAGCCAGGTTCAAGGGCATCACGCTTTCTCCCCTTTCCCTTCTCTGGGGATTCCAGATAGGAGAGGGTGGTCCACGGTCACATTGCACAGACTCAATAGCAGATCAACCCCTGAATTTGTTTTTGAAAAAAATAAACCTCAGTGGATCTTTCTTCCCCAAAGATGTGGCCCCTAAAACACTGTAGTTCCTGTGCTCTTAAAGATAAAATTTCAGAACAATCTTTCTACACAAATAGCTTTTATTTGTAAAAATGATGGATCTTTGCTGGCTCGATAGCCATTTCTGATCCTGACAGAAAGAGTCACATTAATGGATGGCAACGTGAAGAGGCTTGAGGAGCACCTCAGCACCCGGCCCTGCTCAGTCCCCCTGCACTGCTGTCTCGGTCTCCCTGGGGCCCGCCGGCCTCCCTCAGTCTGTCTGTGTCTCCCTAATCGTACATCTCCGGCATGTCCCCACTCTGCCCATCCACATGGTCTCTCACCTCTCTGTGTCCTCAACAGATGTCTACTGGAGCCTTGGGACAAACGAGAGTCCTGTGTGTGTCCTGTTGGGGAGCTTTGCCATCCACGCAGGTTGTTGGGCCTGGGGCTCCCACAGGGTCCACGAGCCAGGTTGGGCAGGGGCTTCCTTTTTCCAGAGACAGGTGCTGTGGGGCTAGTCAGGGGCACAGGCCTATCTGAGATGGTCTGACTGCAGCAGACAAGAAATGCCAAGTGGGGGTCCCGGAGCATAGGCTGGTCCAGTCAGAACAAATCGCCAAAGACTCCACATTCCAGGGGAAAAAAAGGCCGCATGCTAAACTGCCAGGCTGGGTGCCGAAGGGCTGAGGAGGGTAACGTCAGGCCCTGAGGATGCTGGCTCCTGTATCCATTCACAGTGGCTCTCCCAAGCTTTAAGCCAGGCTGTAGCTGGTCCTCCTGGGGAAGCCAAGGAGAAGGATGGAAGTGCTGCTGGGCCTCTGTCCTGTTACAGAACCCCACGGAGGTTTGGTGGCTGCTCCTTGTCTTCCCAGCAACTCCTCTTCAGCTCCTCCCCTCCAGGTCCTGTAAATAAGCTACGACCCTACTTCTCCAAGTGCCATCAAGCAGTTACCCATTGCCTGGCCCTCCCTGACTGGGAAGCGTGACCTCAGTATCTCTCTGCTGCAGAGCAGAGCCCAAGGCCGTCACCCTGAGCAGGGAGCAGCTGATGACAAGACCACCCACACTGCCTGTCCTGTGTGGGCCTGTGTGATGTGTGCCTGCTCATGGACCTTCCGTGTGTGAACATTGCATGCTCATGAATGTCTGCTGGGCCAGACGTGGTGAGGCTGCAGCGGTGATTCCTGAGTGCCTGCTTGGCCTTGGGCTCTGTGCTGGGCTCTTAAGGTACAAAAGGAATAAAATACAGCTCCAGCCTTCAAGGTCCCCATAGCCTCCTCGAAAGGTCAGGCAGTGAGTAGATCCTCCCCATCAGTGGGGTTGGTACTCTGGTAGGGAAGGACCAGGTCAGAGAGCTGCTCAGCACTGCCCATGGGAGGGAAGGCAAAAGACTCCTAGGCTTCCACCTGAGGGGGAACAATGGTGCCATTCCCCAAGACAGGGACACAGAAGGAGGAGCCAGTTAGGGGACAAGATGAGTTCTGTTCAGGGCTCATCCAGACTGAGTGCCATGCTTGTGGGCTACTAGGTAGAAATGTCCACACACCGGCAACGTACGGTTCTGGAACTTGGGGGAAGCCCAGGGTGGAGGGTGGAGGGCAGCTCTGGGAGTCCCCAGGCATAAGGGGTGCCTGAGTTGGGTCAGGCTAGCAGATAACGTACCTAGGGGGCTTTAGACAGCAAAACCAATATGAGGTCTAGGAGGGAGCCCTCACATACCACAGTCCACCATGTGACCGAAGGAAGAGGTCTGAGAAGTGGGGGCCAGGGTAGAAGAGAATCCAGGAGAAAAGGGTGACCCTGAGCTAAGGAAAGAGTGTCCCAGAGGCAGGACCGTCAGGCTGTGTGACACAGCAGGGGCATCCACAGGCTGGTGTTAGTCATTCCCCTGTCAGCATACACTGTGCTTCCCCGGGTGCAGGGGGCATGTGGGGCCCACCTCCGAAGGCTCAGCCGGCGGGAGGCATCCTGGCTGGGTGTCTTTGGAGTGGAACCAACCATGAGGATGCAGAGCCCAGTGAGGATCATGCAGGTGGGCACGGCACCGATGAGGACCTTGAGGGTGACCACCACCTCCTCCGCCTGCTTGCAGGCCCCTGCCTTGTACCCCGAGAACCTGGAGAAAATCACCCAGCCATTAGGGCAGGGCCTTACCGAGCCTGGCACCCTGGGTGGAGGGACCCCAGACACCCCCTCCTGAAACTTGGACTTCATTTCCTGGCCAGATCAAGAGAGGAGTGTCGAGGGGACGGGCTGACCTGGGAGAGTCTGGAGGGAACTGAGAATGTGGAGAGCTGGCCCTCGCAGTCCTGTGCACAGGGAAACCTGGGGAAGTAGTTCCCCACAGTCTTCAAAGAGCAGAGCTCAGGCCTCAGACGCACAGGTGCCCTGAGTTCAGTAGGATGGGGGCTTTGCCTTCTTGCCGCCCAGTGGTCCTTGCTGCCTCTGCTATATTAGGATATAGGGGACCCTGGGACTCACTGCAGACTGAGGGTGGAGATGCCCAGGGCACACGCGCCGGACAGCTTGGTAAAGAAGACATAGGAGGAGTAGAAGATGGTCTCCAGGCCTGGCCCATAGCGGTGCCGCAGCTGAAAGTCATCCACCACGTCTGGCAGCATGGACCTGTGGTGGCGGCGTGGAGTTAGCCCTCTTAGCCCCTTGGCCACCAGCAGCCTGTGAGTTCTCTGGGGCAGAGACCAAGGTGGATTCATCCCTGAGTTCCTGTGCCCAGCACCAGACTTGCTGCCAGAGAAGCAGATGGCCTGTGTGCTTGTACCCCCACCATTCCTACTGTCTGCTGCCCTCTCAGGAGGGCTCCATCTCCTGCCCAGCTGGGCACAGGGGGCCTGGGACAGCAGGCTGATGTGAAGGAGGAGACACCCTCTATGGACACATGTGAGGCCCCCACACCCAGCCTACCAGGGTAGCAGCAAGGACACAGCAATGCTCACGCCAGATACAAAGGCCACGACATAAGCCACAGGTGCTGTGGGCACAGCGGCCAGCAAGATCACAAATGGCACCATCACCTGGGGAGACACACACACCAGCTGTCCGGCCTGTTCTTTCACACATGGCTCTAGACTGATGACCCCCATGCTTCGCCCTGTGCTAGGCCCTGAAAACTCAGGGGAACACAAATCCACTCCTGCTGACCCCAGGAGGTTCAGGCACCACGGTCACCGCCCCGCCTCTCTCCTGCCCCACCCCCAATCCCTGATTCCTATCTCACTCACAAAGATCCCGAAGGCTGATGTTGTCTTCCCAAAGTGCTGGAGAACCCACTCCCACAGCGGGGTGCTCAGCACAGCCGAGACCTGTGAGTAGACAGCGTCGTCATGCCAGGGTCGTGCTGCCAGCACCTTCACCCAGGACCTTGAGGCCTTGGCTTTTAGGTGGGACACCTGACCTTGGCCTTGCCCCGGTTCAAACCAGTGGCTATGAATGTTATAATCCTGGTCCCAATTCTACCCTCTGCTGGAATGCGGGTGACCAAGACCAAAGCAAAGTCCAAAATGTTGATGACCAGAATTCTGGCCATATGTATCACATCAAGGACCACACGTCCCCAGCTCAGGCCCCCAAGTGACCTAGCCTCCACCACCCCAGGTCCCCTCACCAGGACAGTTAGCACCAGGCCCTGGGCGTGGTCGTGTAGCTGGGAGGCATGTGTACAGAACAGGACCAGGTAGCTCTGCTCCACCTGAGGAGATGAACAGGAAGTGGGCATGGCAGGAGCTCAGAAGTCAAGGGTGAGGACCAGGTCTCGAGTCTGGCTTCTCTGTTGGGACCTTGGATTGCTGCTGCCATCATGCAGTTCCTTCCCCCACAAAGGGCGCCTATCCCCAACACAGAAATCAGCACCACCCCTAGGCCACCCTCATCACCTGCACAGCTATGATCAGGTAGACTTGACTTTGCCTCAGGTAACGTGAGAGGAAACTGACCAGACACTGTCATCTCCTAGTGCCTAGGCCCTGGCCCTCCAATCTCACAAGCCCTTCTGGGATCTCCCCCCCAGCACCAGGCCCTCTGACCCATGTTCCAGCTGCAGGTTTCTCCCTATAAAACTCAAGCTGAGACTGCACCCTGAACCTATGCAAGGTCAGCATGGCCAGTGCCAAGCCAGTCGGGGGCCACTGGCCAGAGGTACCTGAACAGCAGCAGAGATGAACAGGAAGGAGACCACCAGCTTCAGGTAGGGGGGATGCCGGGTAGTGAGACCCAGCCCAGCCAGGAAGCTCAAGCCTGGGCCTGAGGCTGGAGCAGAGGGGTCTGCAATGCAGGAGGGTGGCACCTTGGCTTCCCAGAGTCCAAAACAAAAACCCGCCCCTGAGTAGAGCCCCGCCCCTGAGTAAAGCCCCGCTCCCGAGTAGAGCCCCGCCCCAGCTTCTGATTCCCTCCTCCCCATCCCCATACCTGGCCGCTCCTTCACCCCTAGGCACAGTAAACCGCTGCACACGGGGTAAGTTGCTGCAACCACAGCAGCTGCAATGCAGTAGAGATGGGCCTGTGGGACATGACAGGACTAGGGTAGGTCTTCAATCCTGGGAGGTGTCGACACCCGAGGGGCGGGGCAGGACGGCCTCCCCACAGGAGCAGAGCGAGGCACAGCCAAAGCCCCTACCTCCCAATCACCCCACAAGACAGCCTGCTCTCTGGGCCTGGGCTGGTCGTTCCATGCACCCCCTCTGCTGACCCTGTGTTTCCTGCGTGGCAAAGAGGGCGCTGACCCTCATAGAATTCATAGAATTCTCCCTCCTGCATTCTATGAAGCAAACATTGATTGCTGCTGCCTTCTGCATGCTAGTCCCTGAGGCTCCAATGATGAGTAAGTGACCCCTGTCCATCCACAGGGCTCAGAGTGTGGAGAGGAAGACAGATCCAGGAGCAGGCAGTTACAACACTGAGATGCATGCTGACTCAGATTAACGTAGGAATCAGGGCCAGGTGTGGTGGCTCATGCCTGCCATCCCAGCACTTTGGGAGGCCGAGATGGGTGGATCACCTGAGTTTAGGAGTTTGAGACCTGCCTGGCCAACATAGTAAAACCCCATCTCTACTAAAAATGCAAAAATTTAGCCAGACGTGGTGGCAGCCACCTGTAATCCCAGCTACTCAGGAGGCTGAGACAGGAGAATTGCTTGAATCCAGGAGGCGGAGGTTGCAGTGAGCTGAAATTGTGCCACTGCAGTCCAGCCTGGGTGACAGAGGGAGACTCTGTTCCCCTCCCCACACAAAAAAAAAGATATGCAGGAGAGTCACAGCCAGTTCAGGACAGAGGCTGCCTCTGGGGAGGGAGCAGAGAGAGGGTACAGGGCGGGGCAGGGCACTCATCCTGTGTGGCCTCCCTGGGCCTCTCGCTCTGAAGGGCACTGCCTCTGGGCTTCAATGCTCTGCTGTTGCTGTCCTGAGATTCTTAATAATTTTATCATGGATTTGAATTTTGTAAGTGAAACAGTGGGTTGTGAGCCACCAAGAGCTTCCAGTCTCTGCTCACATGAGGCTCTGCCCCCTGGGAATAGGTTCTTAGCCTCCCGCTTCCCACTCCTTGATACCCTCCCTTCCCCAACCTAGGCTGTTGTCACCAAGCACGTGGCATTGGAGAGAGGCATGGAAGGCCCGAGTGGAGGCCCAGGTGTGAGTACAGGGACAGTCAGTCTAGGATGCAGCCTTCTGGCATGTAGATTTGGAGAGTGGGGGCCTCACACCTATCCCAATCCAGGTGTTTAGAGGACACCTAGAGGGTGCCAGCGCTGGTGGCTGCAATCCCCTGGCTGAGGCAGTAGGCCCACTGGAAAAGGGGAGGGAGATTGACTTCCCGAGGCCCTGCATTTTCATTTTGCAGAGTACATAGGCAAGCTGAGTAGCTGACTGAGTGTCATCCAGCTCACTGCAACCTTGGCCTCCTGGGTTCAAGTGATTCTCCTGCCTCAGCCTCCGCAGTATCTGGGATTACAGGTGCCTACCACCATGCCCAGCTAATTTTTGTATTTTTAGTAGAGATGGGGTTTCACCATGTTGGCCAGGCTGGTCTCGAACTTCTGACCTCAAATGATCTGCCTGCCTCAACCTCCCAAAATGCTGGATTGCAGGTGTGAGCCATCGCACCTGTCTATAATGTTTTCTTAAATGGGTGGTGGGCCATAGATGTTACTGGTATTCTTCTCATACTACTGATGCTGAGACATTGGTGGGGGTGGAATCTCCCAGAGGGCTTGTTAACATAGAGATGCTAGACTGGTCTCTAGAACTGGTGAAGGAGAGCACTGAGGTCAGGCCTGAGATCTGCCATTCTAACAAGGTCCCAGGTGTTGCTGATGCTGCTGGTCCAGGGACCACACTAAGATCTGTGGCTTTCTGCCCTTGTGTAAATCTGAAATGTTAAAAACAAGCACAGGCCGGGCACGCCACTGTACTCCAGCCTGGGTGACAGAGCCAGATTCTGTCTGAAAAAAAAAAAAAAAAATGCCAACACCGCAGGGCGCAGGGCACACAGAGGGCAGGTCTACATGAAGGCTGCGGAGGGTGCCTGCGCCCCATCCTGAAGGTGAGGGCCACCCATGCTCAAACTCCTTTCAAAGGGCACCTGACCGTGCAGAGTAGGTGGCTGCAGGGAGGGATGCTGCACAGGAGATGGAGGCAGCAGTTGTGGGGTGGGGAGGGAGGTGGGCGGCACGGTCTAGGGCCTGGCAGTGGGGTGCAGGGAGGCTGGATGTATTCAGAAGACTTTTGGCCTAAAAACTGGGCACAATTCAGTATAGGTTGGAGGGTTGAGAGAGGACAGAAGAAAGAGGACAGTGCTGGGAGATAATAATGTCATTTACTTAAGGAAAGAGGGAGAAATAGAAAAAGAGAAGGTAAAAGTGGTGGATAAAATAGAGGTGCATCTGCTCAATGCTGAAGGGACCTGCTGTGAAAGGGAAGGAAGGGGGCTTCCCCTCTCATTTCACCACTTCATGCTGGGGGTTGGGGGCTCACCTGGTCAGGGCTGGGGAGGGGACACATGTCATAGGAGGGGCTTTACCCAGGGCTGTGTGAGGATACCAGACCCCTCTGCTGCCCCTCCCCCAGCCTGGCCTGGGGCTTTCCCCACCCTTGCCCCTCCTCTGGGGCCAGGCTCCTCTACTCCAGGTGGCCAGCCCAGTGTCTGTTGTTCTATTTTATGTCTAGAAGGAACCTAGGAGGAGGCAGGTTTAGCAGAGGACGTTAGATGTGGGGGCCATCTGCTCAGCTGGAGGAGCAGGGAAGGAGTGAGGGGACACAGTGAGTCCCCTAAAAGACAGCAAAGGGGAGTGGACAGGAGAACCAACCCTAGAGGAAGGAGGTGACCTGCAGAGGGGACACCAGGTTGCGGGTCCTGGCCACCCATGCACTTACTGCACTGGCAGAGACAGTGACCGGCCCCGGGGTCACAGTGGCCTCACACCTGTGGGGTCTGTGAGCACCAGACACAATGAGCCCGTGGACGGTGGCCCCCATCAGTGTTCCCGCCATCTCCACGGTCATCCCTAGAGACAGAGCGCCGCTTAAGGTGACTGAGAGGGTGTGGGGTCCCAGATGCAGTGCCCTCCCCAGAACCTAGGGCTGCACTCACGGTAGGCAGTGGCTGAGTCCCGCTCCCTTGGGCAGGGGGTTAGCAGCATGGTGAGCGCTGTGTAGGGCACCTGGAAGAACTGGAGCACCAACAGAGCTTAGAACCACACCCAGCTTTGCCTGGTGACAGCGGCCAACCTCCCCTCTCCTGGGTGTCACATCCTGGTACCCACGGGCCAGCCTGACATATCCCAGCTGACCACCTGAAGTCGGATCTAGGGGCTCAAGGGCAGGAGGCAGCAGCCAGCCCCAGCACAGGGCCGACGAGAGCCAACAGCATGGTCCAGGCACAGGTGGGTGGGAAAGGCAGCGGCCCCACCCCATGGCACACTTCAGAGTGGCCACAGCCAACCATGGGCTTCACCAGACCACACGCCCAGGAAGGGGCTCTGCTTACCGTGGCCAGGGCCTGGAACAGGCAGTAGCAGATCGTGTACCAGAGGCCTCGCAGGCTGGTGAAGGGGGGCAGGAACCACAGGAAGAAGTAGGCCAGGGCGATGAAGGGGGTGCAGCCCAGCACCCTGTGGAAGCACAGCTGAGATGGAGCGGTCCCCAGACCAGGACAGAGGGACACAAAGGGCCCAGCCTGGAGCAACCTCACCCCTTTTCTGCCCCTTGGGAATCCATAGGCTGGGGCTCCCTGGGTGGGAACCACAGGCAGGGGAGAAGTGACCCATGGCTCATGGAGGCATTGGGAGTGTGCAGCCACTCCTTGTGGGAATTCCAGCTGCATACTCGGTGCCAGTGGTGCCACTCCCTGTGTGGACACTGGGACACTGCGTTGCATTTCCTCTGTGAGGCCTCATGCGGCCTCCAGCCCAGCCTGCCCACACTCAGAGACCCAGGCCAGATCTGGGAGTCTCGGAGGCTTCATCCAGCCCTGTGCCATCTGGAGAGGGAGAGTCCCCAAGAATGTCTCTGAACTCCTTATCACTCACAGCCAGTCCCCAGTGCACTGCGACATTATCCAGTCTTGTCTTCTAACCACCCAGAGGGTTTCCACTAGGAAGCAGCGCTGTGACAGTGACCTCAGGGCCAGGGTCTGGTGCCTGGATCTAAGAACCGAGGGTTTGCTCACCAAGGCATGAGCCGTCCAGACCCTGTCCTCCTGCTTCTATTGATGAAGAACCCAGCCACAGGATCAGCAGCCGCCCCAGATACTTTTCCCCCAAACAGAACAAGTGACACCTGGGCGGCAGGGATCTGAAACAGACAAGGGAGGAGATAGAAAGCCAAGGCCCAGCAGCAGCAGAGAGGCCATCCAGGCCTGCTTGCCACCAGGAGGGAGGACTGGGAATCAGAATCAGTAGGGCAGAGCCACAGTGTCAAAGGCTCCTCAGCCTCCCCCAGGACACTAATCCCAGGGCTCTGAGTCCAGGGGAGGGAGCTGAGTTCTGCCGCTCAGCACACCCCCATTACCACTCATGTCAGCCACTGTGGAGAGGATTCCAGAGCCCTCATCTGGGGCTGGCTCAGAGCAAGGAGGATACCTCTGGGCTGACAGAGGTGGACGTTGTGTTTCACAATGGAAAGGATTCACTGGTTTTTCTGACTATGTAAATAATACACTCATTAGAAAAACATTCAAACAATACAGGAAAATCCTAAGCAAAGCTCATGTGAAATCCCAGCATCCTGAGACAACTGCCAGAATCGTTTTGATGATCAGCCTTTCATAGGCTTCTTCCTGTGTGCTTGACATTGATCACTTTATATAAACGGGATCATATCAGAGGGTCATCTTAAACATTCATGAAGATCTCATTTTATTTTTTAAAAATTGAGATAGGGTCAGCCAGGCTCATTGGCTCATGCCTGTAATCCCAGCAGTTTGGGAGGCCGAGGTGGGCAGATCACGAGGTCAGGAGATCAAGACCACCCTGGCTAACATGGTGAAACCCCGTCTCTACTAAAAATACAAAAAATTAGCTCGGTGTGGTGGCATGCACCTCTAGTCCCAGCTACTCAGGAGGCTGAGGCAGGAGAATTGCTTGAACCCAGGAGGCAGATGTTGCAGTGAGCCGACATCACACCACTACACTCCAGCCTGGGTGACAGAGCAAGACTCCATCTCAAAAAAAAAAGTAAAAATTGAGACAGGGTCTCACTCTGTTGCCCAGGCTGGAGTGCAGTGGCACCATCTCGGCTCATTGCAACTACTGCTTCTTGGGCTCAGGTGATTTTCCCACCTCAGCCTCCCCAGTAGCTGGGACCACAGGCATGTGCCACTATACCCAGCTAATTTTTGTATTTTTAATTAATTTTTTTTTTGTGGAGGTGGGGTTTCTGCCTTGACCTCCCAAAGTGCTGGAATTACAGGTGTCAGCCCACCACCCCCAGCTGGATATCTCATTTATTTGTTGTTGGTTTTTTGTTTTGAAAGGGAGCCTTGCTCTGTCACCCAGGCTGGAGTGCAGTGGCGCGATCTTGGCTCACTACAACCTTCACCTCCCAGATTCAAGTGATTCTCCTGCCTCAGCCTCCGGAGTAGCTGGAACTACAGGAACCTGCCACCACGCCCGGCTAATTTTTCTATATTTAGATAATAGAGATGGGGTTTTGCCATATTGGCCAGGCTGGTCTCGAACTCCTGACCTCAAGTGATCCTCCTGTCTTGGCCTCAAAAAGTGCTGAGACAACAGCTGTTGAGTCAACATGCTCAGCTGGATACCTCACTTTAAAAATTTGGTTTTACTTACCCTCCATTCTCCATTATTCCCTCCTGTAGCCAACATTAATGAGTTCGTGTATATCCTTCTAGAATTTTCTCCATGCTCATATTTTAGACATGGACCGATGAATATATATACATATCCATACACACACACGTATGGAGCCTGTCTTTGTTTTGCTAAAATGGGATCGTTCCATATACTATTCTCTAAAACTAGCTTTTTTTTTTTTTCACCAGAGCATCATGGAAATCACTCTAAGTCAACGGTACAGATCATTCTTCTGAATTGCTGCACGACAGTCTATGTGATAGTGAGGTTAGTCTAATGTTTGCCTTCTCTGGGCCACACTGGAAGAATTGTTTTGGCCAGGCATGGTGGCCCATGCCTTTAATCTCAGCACTTTGGGAGGCTGTGGTGGATCATCTGAGATCAGCAGTTCGAGACCAGCCAGGCCAACATGGCAAAACCCTGTTTCTACTAAACACACAAAAATCAGCCAAGTGTGGTGGTATATGCCTGTAATCCCAGCTACTCAGGAGGCCGAGGCATGAGAATCACTTGAACCTGGGAGGCAGAGGTTGCAGTGAGACGAGATCACACCACTGCACTCCAGCCTGGGAAACAGGCTGGGCGACTTGTCTCAAAAAAAAAAAAAAGAATTGTCTGGGGCACATATAAACACATAACATACACTAACATTAATGATAGCTAATGAGCTAAAAAAAAATCACAAAAAAATTTCATAATGTTTTAAGAAAGTTTACAAATTTGTGTTGGGCCACATTCAAAGCCATACCACTGCAGGCTAGACAGGCTTGGTGGGTTATGTGGCTATGGTACAGCTTACTTAGCCAACTGCTTCTATATAGACAGGCATCCACATTGTTTCTCATTTTCCCACTACAAACCGGCTGCAGTAAACATCCTTGAGGAGCCTGCCCTCAGTAGCCTGGCTTTTTGTTAAGCTTGAGTCAGAAGTGCTGTCTACAAGGATGTTGGGAGCAGAAGTGCAGGTGTGGGTGGAAGGATCAGACCCCAAGGAAGATTCGAGCAGAGACTGGGCTGCTGCCCACACTTACCTGTGCTATATCAAGCAGGAAGAGCTGCAGGTAAAAGGCTGTGGCACTGGAGGCTATCTGGTTGGGGACTCCACCAATGCCATAGCACACCTTTGTACAGAATGAGAGGCGACCAGCTCTGCTGTCCTGGAGGAGACACAGGAACTAAGCTCTTCCCCCAACAGACACCAAACGGGTCCCCACACCCTATGACTTCAGTAAGCATCCTGCATTCTGGTGATGCTTTCAGGGCTTTTCCAGCAACCTCTCGGCCCCATTTTGCCCCCAGATCATTCTAAGAGGAAGTGAGAAGAGAAAAAGATCCTAAACCATGACCTTTAAACATTAAGCTGCAGGTCCGGAGACCTGGGCTTGAGCCTGTCGTTGTCACCTATCCCTCTAAGTGACTTTGAATAAATCACTTTCTCCCCTCCAAGCCTGTTTTCCTCATCTGTCAAATGCAACATCCTTGCCGATTTCACAAGGTTGTTTCCATGAGTAAATGAGGTGGTAGCGGTAGCTCATTTCCCCATCACCTGCCAACTCACAGTCCTCCAGGGATGCCTGGCAGGCATCTCAGCTTAGCATGGTCAATGTACAACTCTGGATGGCCATTAGGAACTGTCTAATCCAGCTCTCTGTTGGTCCCCTCAGTGGCTCAGGCCACAAACTTAAGAGGCATCTTTGATTCTTCTTTTCAATTCTCGTCTATCAGTGAGTCCCTCCTAAGTGGCTTCTCTGTGTCTGCCCTTGCTCCCTATAATCCACGCCACCCAGCAGCCAGTGCTCTTCTAATAACATAAATTGGATCCCAGCCAGGCACAGTCACTCACCCCTGTAAATCCAGCACTTTGGGAGGCTGACGCGGGTGGATCGCTTGAGCCCAGGAGTTCAAGACCAGCCTGGCCAACATGGCAAAACCCCATCTCTACTAAAACACAAAAATTAGCCAGGCATGGTGGCATGCCTGAAATCCCAGCTACTCAGGAGGCTGAGGCAAGAGAATCACTTGAACCCGGCAGGTGGAGATTGCAGTGAGCCAATATGGCACCACTGCACTGCAGCCTGGGCAACAGAGACTCGGGCTCAAAAAAATTAAATAAATAAATAAATAAATCAGATCCCATCTCCTCTCTGATTAAAACCCTCCAACAAGTTGCCATTGCAGTTTTTTCCCCCAGATACATGGTATATAGTCAATGCCATCACACTTTGAACTCCAACTCCTGATCATGACTAAGGAGCCCACCCAGTTGGCCCCCTACCCATCTCACCTCTCTACGTCAGCCACAGTGGCCTCCTTCCTATTCCTCAAATAGGCCCTGGGTTGCTGCCCCAGGGCCTTTGCAGTTCCCATGACTTCTGCCTGGAAGGTGACTCCTATTCTGGTTGGTCACCAGCTTAAATGTCACCTCCTCCCAGAGGCATTCCCTAGCCACTCACCTCTCTCAGTTGTACTTACCTGTATATATTCTCATTTAGCTACATTCTCATTTAGCTCCTGCCTCTCCCTACAGGAATGTAAGCTCTCTGAGAGCATGAACTTTACCTTTTATTTATCATGGTGTTTCCAGTACCTAGAACAAAGCTTGGTATACAGTAGGTGCTCAATATATGTCAGTTGAAGCAAATAGTGGCCATGAAGACCCTGTGTAAAGGGCTGTTTCTTTGAAAGATGCTGGGCACCTTTTCTCATCCTTTGCCAGGGGGTTGTGGGCAATGGAGATGACATGGCTTCACCCATTTCCACATCTGGCAGGACACCCCAGCAGACTGTTGTGAAGGCAACGGCTCCCCAGATATGGATTTATCACACTCCGCACACTCTTCCTACCCACAGGACAAAACCACACTGGGGGCAGGATGATTCTTTTCGGACGTGTGTGAACATCATTTCAACTGCCAGAAAACTTTCAGAACAGGCAGAATTCAGCGTGATAGTCCTCCTCTCCCCATAATGGAGACCCTTGTATCCCCAACATGGGCCTAGCAAGATTTTAGAACTTTAGAAAGAACGTCCAAGGGAAGCCAGGAATATTATCCAGTCTTGCCGTCTTGAGGATGACAGTTTTATGGAAAGTCATAAAAGTCCTGCACAGCTGTACAGTGAGAATTTTGACCCAGAGCAGGGCCCCTGCCTTCTGCGCTTTGGTATCCTAGGAGTGGTCAGGAATCCCACCCCTCGCAGGATTGTATGAGGATTCCATAGCGGAGCTTCTCCGGCAGTGCAAATTTTTCCCTGTTGCTGTTAATCTCCCCCGAATTTCTAAATTTCCCGGGAAGAGAGAGTCCCTGGAGAGCCTCCTCATCTCACCTCACTTTCTTTCTTGTGGGACGTAATCCTGTGCTCCGTGGTGCCTGGCAGGACGCCCTGAACCAGAATGGGGGGGGTGAGGTGGTCAGAGGAGGCCACAGAACGCCCTGGGCACGAGCAGGGAGCGGGCGCATTTAGTGAGACCCAGGAAGCCCCAGACCCCTTGCCCGGTCCTGCACAGCCCGGCTGGCCAGCTTGGCCTGGCCGCATCAGCGAGGGACAAGGAGCCCGGCCGCTCCCACCTGCCCTCCGCCCTCCCTGAAGGAGCCCAGGGCCAGGACTTCCCGTGGGCAGCCTCCAAGGGGAGCCTGGTGCCTGAGCGAGCACAGGGTCTGGGAGGGAGGCCGAGGCCACAGCAGCTGCCTGAGGTCGGGAAGGACGCAGCCTCCCCACGCGCGGCCGAAAGCTGCCCTGGGCTCGGGGACCCCTGGAGGACCTCCAGTGGCGCGGACAGTACCCCTAAGCCATGAATCAGGACAGCAGAGTCCACGAATCCCCAAGTTACTTCCTTGGCTGGGGCTCACCTGCCTGTCCTAGTCTCTTGCGGGCGCCAACACGTCCCCAGCCTCCCCGCTCCCAGTCGTGGAACCCCGTGAGGGCAACCCCTGAGCCGGCAGGTTTGGACCGAGCCCCGCCAGGCTGTCACCAGTTGGAAAAGGGGCTGCGAGGTGATGCCCTCGAGCTCCCCGGGGACGCAGCCCCTTCCCGGCCCGCGCGGAGCCCCGCGTCACCCCTGCCGCCCAGCTCACCTCTCCCCCTCGCTTTGTGCTCCCCGGGCCGGGCTCCGGGGCGTGCGGCTGCGGCTGTGGGGGTCCTTCGGCTGCCGTTGCAGGGGTCGCCGCCATCGCCACCGCAGTGCCACCCGTGGCCGTTGCCCTCGGAGTTACCGCCCTCGGGAGGGACGGCTCCGGGCGAGGGCCGCAGCGCGCAGAGTGAGTAGCCGACGGCAACGCGGGAGAAATGCAGAGGCCGCGAGGGGCACTGTTTCTTTCGCTTCCCCAAAGGGAAACAGCGAAGAGCCAAATTCCGCGGCGGGAAAGGCCCACCAGGCCATCGGGACAGTTCTCCTTGGGGTAGATCCAGGAGAGGCGTGATTAACGCGCCCGCAGACGGCGGCCCTGCGCACTAAAGGCCTCCGCCAGACCCCTGGGATGACCTCGGACAAGAAGCAGCTCCCTGCAAAACGAAGCAAGAGTCCTGCTTGTTCAGGCTGGACAGGCATGCCACCAGCTACACATGACACCCAACGCCTGAAATACACATAATCTCCTATACAGATCACAGGGATGGCCAGTAACTAAGTTCTGGCGACT
The DNA here is from genome assembly GCF_049354715.1 of Callithrix jacchus. Taxonomy (NCBI): domain Eukaryota; kingdom Metazoa; phylum Chordata; class Mammalia; order Primates; family Cebidae; genus Callithrix; species Callithrix jacchus. The sequence goes on from NC_133515.1 coordinate 91,247,107, forward strand.
AAAGCAAGCAGGGTGGCACAGGTAATATTCCAGAAAAGTCCTTAAAAGGGAAGGGGTGACAGCACGTAGCTAGTCAGACTCGAACAGGGCAGGAGAGGACCACGCTTCCAACAAGGAACATTAGGCAACCATCAGGTGGTTATGTTCCCTTTAAAATAATAATTGAAATAATTGAAAGGCAGCCTCCCAGTAGATAGAGAAAACCTGAAACTGCTGATCAGCTTCTAGATAAGATCTCAGGAGTTGGGCAAGTGGGCTCATGCATATATACTACGAGGCCAGTTTCGGAGTTCAACTGGCATATGACCTTGCAAGGACATTGGAATGGTAAGGGAAGAATGCCTCTGGTGAGCATGGGCACAACTCCAGTAAACACAGTGTGCATGCTCCCCACCCAAATGTTGGCAGGCCACTGCCCATGCGGACAGGCCCCCCACGGGAACAATCAGGGCAGAAGGGATGCAAGACCCCAGAAGTATGGCAGTGTATAAGACCCCAGGTCAAAAGGTCAAACTAGGCACTTGTCTTTAAGGTCACCGGCTTGGCTCTCTTCCAAGTATACTTTCCTTCCTTTCATTTCTGCTGTAGAGCTTTTTAATAAACTTTTACTTCTGCTCTAAAACTTGCCTCAGTCTCTCTTTATGCCTTATGCCCCTCAGTAGAATTCTTTCTTCTGAGGAGGTAAGAATTGAGGTTGCTGCAACCTGTATAGATTTGCCCTTACTAACATATTTTGGTGCCATGTGACTCAGATGCCTTCCACCAGTAACAGGGGCACACATTAACTGAAAATGCATTAACTAGAATATAAAACTCTTATGAAAAAACAGGAGGCGGCTCACACCTGTAATCCCAGCTACTCTGGAGGCTGAGGCAGGAGAATCACTTGAACCTGGGAGGTGGAGGTTGCAGTGAGCGCACCACTGCACTCCAGCCTGTGTGACAGAAGACTCAAAAAAAGCAAACAACAAAAACCAAAACCAACCAACCAAGCAAACAAACAAAAAACAGGAGCAACTCTTCATCATATTGGGCCAGGCAACTGTTTCTTAGGATGCCAAAAGCACAAGCTGGATAAACTACAAAAGTTTTCAAAATGAAAACCTTTGTGCTGTAAATGATTCCAACAAGTGGGTATAAAGACAACCCAAAGAATGGGAGAAAAGGGATTTGTACTGGAATCAACTTTCACAACTCAACAATTAAGACAATCCAGTTTTAAAATGGACAAGGAATTTGGATATTTCACTAAAGATATACAAATGAACAGTAAGCATGTGGAAATAAATATTGAAACTACAGTGAGATAGATACTGGTTTAGATCCACAGGGTGGCTGTAATGAAAACGAGACAAAAACAAGTGTTGGGGAGGTTGTGGAGAAATCTGAACCCCTGTACACAGCTTGTGGGAATGGAAAGTAGTGAGGGTCCTTTGGAAAAGTTTGGCAGTTTCTCAAAGTAAAATGTGTAATTACCATATGACCTGCAATATCCTACAGAAAGGAAACATGTTTATATAAAATCTTGAACATGAATGTTAATTAGCAGCATTCATATTCATATATATATGAATATGAATACATAAGTGAATATAAATTCATTCATGTATATATTCATATATTCATTCATTTATAAAATTCACATATATGAATGTATATGAATACATATGAATATATGTATATATGAATGCCACTAATGAACATTCATGTTCAAGATTTTATGTGAACGTGTTTTCATTTCTGTAGGGTATATGCCAAAAAGAGGACACAATCCAATGTCCATCAGGTTATGAATGGATAAATATGTAGTATATCCATACAGTGGACTACTATTGGGCAGGAAAAAGGAATGAAGGACCAATTCATGCTACAACATAGATGAACCTTGATGACAGTATGCTAAGTAAAAGAAGCCAGCCACAAAAGACTACACAGTGTATGATTCCATTTATGTCAAATGTCTAGAATAGGCAGACACAGAGAGAGAGAATGTACATTTGTAGTTGCCTGGGACTGGGCTAGGGAGTGACTGCTAATGGGTATGGTTTCTTTTAGAATGGATGAAATTTTTCTAAAATTAAATTGTAATGATCACACAGTCCTACAAATACACTAAAAACCATTGAATTGTATACTTTATTTTTATTTATTTTTTTGAGACAGAGTTCTTGCTCTGTTTCCCAGGCTGGAGTGCAATGGCACAATCTCAGCTCACTGCAACCTGCACCTCCTGGGGTCAAGTGATTCTCCTGCCTCAGCCTCCAGAGTAGCTGGGATTACAGGCATGCGCCACCATGCTCAGCTAATTTTTGTATTTTTGGTAGAGATGGGCTTTCACCATGTTGGCCAGGCTGGTCTTGAACTCCTGACCCTCAGGTGATCCACCTTGGCATTCCAAAGTGCTAGGATTACAGGCATGAGCCATCAACCTAGCCTGAATTGTATACTTTAAATGGGTGAATTGCTCAGCATCTGAATTATATCTCAATAAAGCCATTAACATTTAAAAGGGAAGGAATCTGCTCCTTCCTATTGGCTGAAATACAAATGTGTCAGCTGGTGCTAGTGCAGCTACCTTGAGACCCCAAGTCTACAGACTGCTGAGATTGGCAGATCAACAGTACAGGAATCTGATGATTTTGTGAGGTTGATCCTACCAGCCCTGAACTGTTTCCCTTTGGAATTTAGCATGGGAAATAAAATTTGACCTTGTAAGTGGCTACTGTTCTGGATTTTCTGTCATAGCTAAATCTAATCCTAAAGAATACACTACCCAGTTTAGAGCAAGTCATTCCATTTTATATGTCTTAATTCCTTAATCTACAAAATGGGTACATTTTTGTTTCCTTGATTGCAACAGAAGGATAGATTAGATAATGCATGTGCTAAATATTTAATTCCTTAGAAATTAAAAACTAAAGCCAGAGTTTCTTTAGATAATCTACTTTTACAAATTTTTCCCCTTTTTGTGGAGAATGGGATCTTGCTATCTTGCCCAGGCTGGTCTCAAACTCGGGCTCAAGCTACACTCCTGCCTCTGCCTCCCTAAGTGTTGGGATTACAGGTGTGAGCCACCATGCTCAGCTAAATAATCTACTTTCAAGTACATCCTATTTATATGCATTTTCAATAGGTTTGGAAACATTTCATTCTCAACACTTGTGCTTTGTTTATACTACTGCAATTTTAAGTTGCAAGGCAGCAGGTAAAAACAATTTAAAAAATTGTTTAAAAATTTAAAAATAACTTTTTTTGGATAGCAAAACATGTAATTATAATAAAAGGCATTTATCTAACAGTTACTATTGTATTTAAAGTGACGGTAAGGCCAGCGTGGTGGCTCACACCTGTAATCCCAGCACTTTAGGAGGCCAAGGCAGGTGGATCACCTGAGGTCAGGATTTCAAGACCAGCCTGGCCAACATGGTGAAACCTTGTCTCTATTAAAAATGCAAAAATTAGGTGTGCATGGTGGCAGGTGCCTGTAATCCCAGCTCTTTGGAAGGCTGAGGCAGGAGAATGGCTTGAACCTAGGAGGTGGAGGTTGCAGTGAGCTGAGATCGCACCACTGCACTCCAGCCTAGGGGACAAGCACAAGACTTCATCTCAAAAAAATAAAATAAAGTGACGGTAAGTTCCTAATGAAATGCAAAAGACACATAAATTAGATTTCAATAGATAAAGTAAGATTAAAATAATGAAGGCAGCTGCCTTTTAATTAAAACAAGACTAAATACACTAAAAAATATCTGAAAGGATGCACACCAAAATGTTACTAGTTACGTTTTTAATTTCTAATTTTTTTTAACTTTTTTTTGCTCGAGATGGAGTCTTGCTCTGTCGCCCAGGCTGGAGTGCAGTGGCACAATCTTGGCTCAATACAACCTCCGCCTCCTGAGTTCAAGTGATTCTCCTGCCTCAGCCTCCCCAGTAGCTGGAATTACAGGCACATGGCACCACGACTGGCTAATTTTTGTATTTTTAGTAGAAATGGGGTTTCAGCATCGGCTGGACGTGGTGCCTCACGCCTGTAATCCAAGCACTTCGGAGGCCAAGGCAGGCGGATCACCTGAGGTTGGGAGTTCAAGACTTTAAAAAAAAAAAAAAGTAATAAATAAAAAAGAAATGGGGTTTCACCATGTTGGCCAGGCTGGTCTCGAATTCCTGACCTTGTGATCAGCCTGCCTTGGCTTCCCAAAGTGCTGGGATTACAGGCATGAGCCACTATGCTTGGTCTTTTTTTTTTTTTTTTTTTAACTTTTTGAAAGAGACAAGTTCTCCCTATACTGTTCATGCTGGAATGCAGTGACTAATCACAGGTGTAATACCACTACTGATCAGCATTCATTCTGACTTGCTCCTTTTCCAGTGGGCAACCTGGTAGTCCCCCGTTCCAGGGAGATTACCAAATTGATGCCAAACTTAGTGCAGACATCCGACTGACCGGCAGAGCACACTACACCCCAGAACTCCTGGGCTTAAGCAATCCTCCTGCCTCAGTCTCCTGAGTAGCTGGGACAACAGGCATGCATCACTAGGACCAGCAGTGGTTATCTTTGAAAGGCAGAATAATAGGTGATTTAAAGATCATTTTAGCATACCTGCATATTATAATTTTCTGTAATGAATATGAATTATCTGTGTAAAATATACATTAAAACAAATGACAAAGAGCCAAATATTAGTCTACTGAATAAGCCATTTCCATTTGAGGATTTAGTGCAATGAGTAATTTTTTCATTAAATGGTTTGTACTTAGGAAAAGATAGAACAAAGGAGTAAACCCTACTAAAGAGTCTTCATGCCAGTTCAATTCATAACACAGGAATGGTCAAAAAATTAAACACACCATTGAATTAGTATTTTTTTTAAAATCATGTCTTTACATTTCTGAGTATTGAATGAAAGTAATGTTGGTTAAAGCAAAGGCACCTAATAAACATTTGTTGATTATCAAACTAAATGACTACGCCAAACAAAATGACACATGTATTTGCAAATAACTATTTTATAACAAGTGTAAATGATTTCAATAATCCTTTTAATGAACAGTATTTCATTCTTAACGGTTCTTTAACTGTTAGCAAAAGATTGCTCTCAAAATACTTTAAGGCACTGAAGTAGATGCATACAATATTATCAATACACTGAAATGTCATGAAAAAGTATACTGAGAGAAGTATACAAAATAAGGTTTTTTTTTTAACAGAACAAGTGCATAGTAATTAACTAATAAACCAGAATCTGTAACATTAGATATGTATTTCTTTTTTCTGGGATGGAGTCTTGCTCGGTCACCAGGCTGGAGTGCAGTGGTGCGATCTTGGCTCACTGCAACCTCCACCTCCTGGGTTCAAGCTCCTGCCTCAGCCTCCTAAGTAGCTGGGACTATAGAAATGTGCCACCATGCCCAACTAATTTTTGCATTTTTAGTAGAGATGGGGTTTCATCATGTTGGCTAGTATGGTCTTGATCTCTTGACCTCGTGATCCGCCTGCCTTGGCTTCCCAAAGTGCTGGGATTATAGGTGTGAGCCACTGCACCTGGCCTAGATGTGTATTTCTATATATCAGCCCTAACAATTATTTTCAAGAAACTGAAGACAGTTTTTAAATAATTGCTTAGGTCAAATTGTATTCCATATCTGAGATGCTTATTTTCAAGTTTTCCTTCCCTTAGCAAATTCAGTTTGTTTCCCAAAGTCAACATCTTTTGATAATTCCACACATTTAACTAACAACTTTACAACTTTTAAATTTTCAGGTAAAAAGCTTCACTGGATGATTCTCATTGTAGAAAACCTTTGAGAATATTATTCACATTAATGAACATTTCACAGTTAGAATAATGAAGGTTATTGCTGATGACAGGTCTTTCTCCATAGGACCCTTACTGGGGTGTATTTGACAGGTACATACAATAGAACCTCCTGTGTGTCTTCTGGTTAAATAATTATAAACCGGAAAATCTACCAAAGAGGCTTTCTATAAATACACAAGAAACATTCTCAATCAGAAACTCCTATATGGAGAGTCATATGTTGACTATAATTATGCAAATAAAAATGTTACATGATAGGCCTAAATGAAACATTTTCTTAGATTCCTGAACATGTATTGACAATCATCCTGTTATTTTCTATATCAGAAAGATAAGTTCATTGATTTTACCACTGCCTCATTTTTTTTTGGTAAGAATTAACATTATTTTTGTTTCACTAAAGAGACACTCTAACACAGCTGTGTAAACACTACCAACAATAAATATTTATTGTCTATTATATACCTGTTCATTTCTAAGGGTAAAGGACAAAAGGAAAAAACTCTCCTTTATCCTCCCTCTCTTCCTAATAAAAAGACAAGACCTCTGTCCCATGGAAGGCTGGGAGCTAGGAAAAGCAGCTTTCTTACAATAGACTACAATCAGAAGATAGATTTTATGTCAGGTCACCTAGTTACATAGATATTTCCCTGTTGTTTTTCCCGAGTCCTTAGTAAAAACCTTAATTAAATGTTCCAGCCTTGTCTTGGCTGTGCTACAGGTGATAAAGCACAGGTTTATGTCATGATTGGTTCAGCGATAAAAGGGAGCAGACTCTTTCCAAGAGTAAACTGGGTGACAAGGATAAACTTAGTGGTCTAGCAAACTGGTTTCAGCGGAGTCTTCCACTGTCCATAGTAAAAGCATGCAGGTTTTCTTTTCTTAGGGTAGATGCTTAGCACAGGATTTCCTTTAGAATGGTACTTTACCACATACTTAAGAATCACTTGAGAGTAAAAATGCAGAGATCTGAGACCCATCCCGGATACAGTGTATCAGAATCTTTTTGGTAGGTGGCAGAATAGGCATTTTGAAAAGCTAACCAAATGATTCTTAAACTAAGGCTTGAGAATCATTGTGAACCATCACTGTATATAGATTGGCTCTCAAAGCGTACCTGAGGGATCCCTAGAGGTTCCCGAGACCCATTCAGGGAGCTGTGAAGTCAAAATGTTTTTCATAATCATACTAAGGTGTTATTTGCTTCTTTTTAATTCTCTCACAAGTGTACAGTGGTGTTTTCCAGAGTCTACATGATATGTGACTGCATAACAGATTGAATCTAGAAGATACGAGAACCCATCTATCTTTTTTAAGACAGAAAGTAACTCACAAAAAAAGCCCACTGCTTTCCTCACTAAATCATACTATGTTTTAGAAGTTATAACTGGCTGGGCACAATAGCTCATGCCTGTAATCCCAGCACTTCGGAAGGCCGAGGCTGGCAGATAACCTGAGGTCAGGAGTTCAAGACCAGCCTGGCCAACATGGTGAAACCCACCTCTACTAAAAATAGAAAAATTGGTCAGGCATGGTGGCAGGTGCCTATAATCCCAGCTACTTGGGAGGTTAAGGCAGGAGAATCGCTTAAACCTGGGAGGCAGAGGTTGCAGTGACCCAAGATGGTGCCACTGCACTCCAGCCTAGGTGAAAGGGCAAAACTGTCTCAAAAAAGTTTGTATGCATGTATTTATTTATTGTTTTTGAGCTAGAGTTTCGCTCTCGTCACCCAAGCTTAAGTGCAATGATGCAATCTCGGCTCACTGTGACCTCCGCCTCCCAGGTTCAAGCTATTCACCTGCCTCAGCCTCCTGAGTAGCTGGGATTACAGGCGTGTGCCAAAACACCCGACTAATTTTCTGTAATTTTAGTAGAAATGGGGTTTCACCATGTTAGCCAGCCTGGTCTTGAACTCCTGATCTCAGGTGATCTGCCCACCTCGGCCTCCCAAAGTGCTGGGATTACAGGCATGAGCCATTGTGCCCGGCCTATTATTATTATTATTATTGAGGCAGGGTCTCACTCCGCCGCCCAAACTAGAGTGCAGTGACACAATCTTGGCTCGCTGCAACCTCTGCCTTCCAGGCTACATCAATCTTCCCACCTCAGCTTCCCCAGTAGATCTACAGGCATGCACCACCATGCCCAGCTAATTTTTTTTTTTTTTTTTCAGAGTATCGCTCTGTCGCCCAGGCTAGAGTGCAGTGGCACCATCTCGGCTTACTGCAACCTCTGCCTCACAAGTTGAAGCAATTCTCCTCCCTTAGCCTCCCAAGTAGCTGGGATTACAGGTGTGCACCACCACACCAGGATAATTTCTGTATTTTAGTAGAGATGTGGTTTCACCATGTTGACCAGCCTGGTCTCAAACTCCTGACCTCAGGTGATCTGCCTGCCTTGGCCTCCCAAAGTGCTGGGATTACATGTGTGAGCCACCGAACCCAGCTAATTTCTGTAATTTTTTTTTTTTTTTGAGATGGAGTTTCGCTCTTGTTACCCAGGCTGGAGTGCAATGGCATGATCTTGGCTCACTGCAACCTCCGCCTCCTGGGTTCAGGCAATTCTCCTGCCTCAGCCTCCTGAGTAGCTGGGATTACAGGCACGCACCACCATGACCAGCTAATTTTTGTATTTTTAGTAGAGACGGGGTTTCGCCATGTTGACCAGGATGGTCTTGATCAATTTCTGTAATTTTTATAGATGGGGTTTCGCCTTGTTGCCCAGGCTGGTCTTGAACTCCTGGGCTCAAGTGATCCACCTGTATTGGCCTCCCAAAGTGCTGGGATTACAGGTGTGAGCTACCATGTCCAGCCAGAAGCTATTATTTTTAAATAAATAGATAAATATTTAAAAGTTTTAATGTTTAATATAATAATAATATATATAGCTCACACAAATAAATGGTCTTGAGATCAAAATGTTTGAGAACTGCTGCTTTATAAGCTGCATCTTGCACCCTATGAATATTACTACTGCTATGGGCCACTTAGTTCCTTGGCACACTCAATGCATACTTCATTTTAAATCTGATTCAATAGATGATTTGCAAAAAAGCATCTTAAACTTATTTTCAGGTATGGAGATTTAATCTGACAGTGAAAAACTGAGGTCTAAAAGTTTTAGATTTAAAAGTTAAAAGTCTAAGACATAAAGCATGTTTTTCTTCATGACATCAAAATGAAATAATCTTTAAATGTATACACAAGTTGACTCTGATGTATGAAACAGAAAACCATACTTTATGTGATGTATTTAAAAAACATTAGTAATGTGACACTACACAGGCATTAGATTCTAAGTGAGTGGTGGCAAATAAATGGCTAATCCCAAGCGTTAGCCAAAAACAAATCCATAGTTTTTTCAAAGAAAATAGAAAGAAATTGGGTTTATAGAGAGATAACCTTCTTTTAATTACATTTTTAGAGTGTAGAAATGTGAGTAGACAGATTAATATTGACACTATACTAAGCTACACAATTTTATTCTTTTATTTTTTTAATTAAAAAAAGATAGAAGGGCTGGGTGCTGTGGATCATGCCTGCATATTGGGAAGCCGAGGCAGGTGGATCACGAGGTCAGGAGATTGAGTCCATCCTGGCCAACATGGTGAAACCCCATCTCTACTAAAATACAAAAAAATTAGCTGGGTATGGTGGCATGCACCTATAGTCCCAGCTACTGGGGACTGAGGCAGGGGAACTGCTTGAACTCGGAAGGCAGAGGTTGCAGTGATCCAAGATCATGCCACTACACTCCAGCCTGGTGATAGAGTAAGACTCTGTTTCCAAAGGGAAAAAAAAAAATAGGGGGTCTCACTATGTTGACCATTCTGCTTTTAAACTGTTGGCCTCAAATGATACTCCCATCCTGGCCTCTCAAAGTGTTGGGATGATCCATCGGGCTCAGACACAATTTTATTTTTTTTCTTTTTTTGAGATGGAATTTCACTCTTGTCTCCCAGGCTGGAGTGCAGTGGTGCAATCTCGGCTCACTGCAACCTCTGTCTCCCGGGTTCAAGCAATTTTCCTGCCTCAGCTCCTGAGTAGCTGGGCTTACAGACACACACCACCATGCCTGGCTAATTTTTAAAGTACATTTAGTAGAGATGGGGTTTCACCATGTTGGTCAGGCTGGTCTTGAACTTCTGACCTCAGGTGAGCTGCCCACTTTGGCGTCCTGTAGTGTTTGGATTACAGATGTGAGCCACTGTGCTCAGCCCATAATTTATTTCTTAAAAGAAAATATATCTTTGATATTGTTGCCAAATTAATATTTGAGTATATGTTGCCATTACAGAATAAAAACCAAAGACACTTAGATGTTTAGCCATAGCTGTGGTAAAAACAGGTGTCTCCAGCTTTGCACCTAAGCAGCAAAATAATTACATTGATACTTTTAACCTGCCATGTATAATTTTTCAATGTTTTAGCTATTTATTTTTTATTTTAATTTTAAATTTCTGAATTTTCATTGTTTTGAGATGGAGTCTTGCTCTGTTGCCAGGATGGAGTGCAGTGGCAGATCTCGACTCACTCCGTTAATCTCCACCTCCTGGCTTCAAGCAATTTTCCTGCGTTAGCCTCCCGAGTAGCTGGGATTACAGGCGTGTGCCACCATGCCCAGCTACTTTTTGTATTTTTGGTAGAGACGGGGTTTCACCATGTTGGCCAGGATGGTTTTGATGGTTTATCTCATGATCTGCCTGCCTTGGCCTCCCAAAGTGCTAGAATTATAGGTGTGAGCCACTGTGCCTGGCCATATTAGCTATTTAAAAACTCTGAGACAGCTAACATTTAAATAAATCCCTACTGTTTGGGAATGATGTTTGAATAATATTGTAAACACACTTGCTAATTTATACCATATTAAGATTCTGAATAATACGGCTATTTAATATATCTTGATAATTGGTATTTGAAAATAAGTATATTTTTCTGAGTAGCCTTTTGGAAAAAGTGCACTGAATATATTTTCCAGTCATATGCTACTTTCCTAACTTGTACTTCTCTAACATCTCAACAGGAGAGAGTTTAATAGTACTCGAATCAAAAGTCTAGTGAGTCTGACTTCTCCAGTCCCCAATTTTGGTTTGCATGTCTACTTACAACCATCATTTCTCCACAAATTCTCCACTTAGTCTATCAAAAATCAATGTTCTGAAAGTTCTCTAAAAGGTGCAGCAGTTTTTTGGAGTCTCTGAATGATGACAGCATTCTGTAAGTCTGCTTCTTCCAGTGTGAGTGTCTCATCTAGCAATCTGAGGACAGGAAGAGCTGTTGCCAGGAAAAATGGAGGACTTCTTTGAGATCCTTGGTATTTTTCAATGAAGTCTTTGATATGGCTTACTCTGCAAAACAGCAAAAACTATTAATATAATATTATGAAAATTTGAATTAGCTAATTTATAGTAATAACAAATGGTAAAAGTAAGACTGTATTGAGAGACAGTATCTTGCTCTATCACCCAGGATGGAGTGCAGTGGTACCATCATAGTTCACTGCAGCCTTGAACTCCTGGGCTCAAGCGATCCTCCTGCTTTAGCCTCCCAAAGTGCTGAGATTATCGGCATGAACCACCACACCTGGACTCTGGATATGTTAATACATAGAATAATCAAATTACAATATAACTGATTACTTGGGCTTTTTTCTTTCTTTTTTTTTTTTTTTGAGAGACAGAGCTTTGCTTTTGTTGCCCAGGCTGGAGTGTAATGGTGCAATCTTGGCTCACTGCAACCTCTCCCTCCCAGGTTCAAGCGCTTCTCCAGTCTCAGCCTCCCAAGTAGCTGTGATTATAGAGGCATGCCACCACCAGCATGCCTAGCTAACGTTTTGTATTTTTAGTAGAGATATAGTTTCATCGTATTGGCCAGGCTGGTCTCAAATTCCTGACCTCAGGTGATCTGCCTTCCTTGGCGTTCCAAAGTGCTGGGATTATAGGCGTGAGCCACTGTGCCTGGCCTGGGCTATCTTTTAAAGTTTGACTCCCAGATATTTGATGACAATAAGAAATTACTACTGTTAAATTATCTTAGGTATGACAAAGGAATTATGGCTATGTTTTAGAGTCCTCATCTTTTTGCGATTTGCTTAAAGATAATTCACTGGGAGCTGAGTGATGCATCGTATCTTCTCTGCTTTTGGATGCATCTACAATTTTCTATAATAGAAAGTTTAGGGATCGATCCAAGATGGCCGACCACTAACAGCTCAGGATTGTAGCTCCCAGTGAAAGCTCAGAGACGGAGACGACGCCAAGTCTTTAGACGAATTTTCATCACTCACCGATTAGCTGATTCCCAGTGGAGGAGCCCCACGGGTCGCCAGCGCGACTCTTGTGGCCGCCGCAGCGGTTTTGCCTGGCATCTCGGCGCAGCAGCTCTTCACGCAGAGCCAACGGGACTGCTTCCCCTACTGACCGGAGTTTGGAGCTCCGGGAAGTCAGAGCCGCTTGTTGTGGACTCAAGAGGGAAGCCAGACCAGAGAATCCCAGGCAGAAGAGCACCATCAGTCTTATCGCTGCTATTTAGGCTGCCACAGTGGGTTGCTCGGATCCCAGCACTGGGAATCAATAAGTCTGATGTAGACTCAGAAACCTAATTAGAAAGGCGGTTCATCTACAATGAAGGGAAAAAAACAGCCTAAGAAGGCCGAGTATACTCAAAATCAGAACCCATCAGCAACGGAATAAGCCCTGATGGAAAAGGACTCATCAGCAACCGAACAAGCCCTGATGGGAAAAGGACTCATCAGTAACGGAACAAGCCCTGATGGAAAAGGACTGTGTTCCATTATCTGAAGTAGGCTTTAAAAGGTGGATGATAAGAAACTTCTGGGAGTTAAAGGAACTTGTTCTAACCCAATGTAAAGAAACTAAGAACTTGGAAAAAAGGTTCGATGAAATGTTGAAAAGAATAGACAATATAGAGAGGAATACAAATGAACTTATGGAGTTGAAAAATACAACATGAGAACTTAGTGAAATATGTACAAGCTTAAACAGCCGAATGGATCAAGCAGAAGAAAGGGTATCAGAGGTCGAAGACCAACTTAATGAAACAAAACGACAAGACAAGAATAGAGAAAAAAGGATAAAAAGGAATGAGCAAAGTCTCCAAGCAATATGGGACTATGTGAAAAGACCTAATATTATATGAGGCCAATAATCATATGAAAAAATGCTCATCGTCACTGGTCATCAGAGAGATGCAAATCAAAACCACAGTGAGATACCATCTCACGCCAGTTAGAATGGTGATCATTAAAAAATCTGGAGACAACAGATGCTGAAGAGGATGTGGAGAAAAAGGAACACTTTTACACTGTTGGTGGGAGTGTAAATTAGTTCAACCATTGTGGAAGACAGTGTGGCGATTCCTCAAGGCCTTAGAAATAGAAATTCCATTTGACCCAGCAATCCCATTACTGGGTATATATCCAAAAAGACTATAAATCGTTCTACTATAAGGACACATGTACACGAATGTTCATTGCAGCACTGTTTACAATAGCAAAGACCTGGAATCAACCAAAATGCCCATTGATAATAGACTGGATTGGAAAAATGTGGCACATATACACCATGGAATATTATGCAGCAATCAGAAATGATGAGTTTGTGTCGTTTGTAGGGACATGAATGAATCTGGAGAACGTCATCCTCAGCAAACTGACACAAGAACAGAAAATGAAACACCGCATATTCTCACTCATAGGCGGGTGATGAAAAATGAGAACACATGGACACAGAAAGGGGAGTACTAAACACTGGGGTCTATTGGGGGGAAAAGGGGAGGGCCAGTGGGAGGGGGAGGTGGGGAGGGATAGCCTGGGGAGAAATGCCAAATGTGGGTGAAGGGGAGAAGGAAAGAAAAGCACACTGCCATGTGTGTTCCTACGCAACTGTCTTGCATGCTCTGCTCATGTACCCCAAAACCTAAAATCCAATAAAAAATAAAAAAAAAAAAAGACCTAATATACGCTTGATTGGTGTACCTGAATGTGACGGAGAGAATGAATTCAAGCTGGAAAATACTCTCCAGGACATTATTCAGGAAAATTTTCCTAATTTAGCAAAGCAGGACACTATTCAACCCCAGGCAATACAGAGAACACCACAAAGATATTCCTCAAGAAGACCAACCCCAAGGCACATAATCGTTAGTTTCACCAAGATCGAAACGAAGGAGAAAATATTAAGGGCAGCCAGAGAGAAAGATCAAGTTACCCATAAAGGTAAGCCTATTAGGCTTACAGCAGATCTCTCAACGGAAACCCTACAAGCTAGAAGAGAGTGGGGGCCAATATTCAATATACTTAATCAACAGAACTTTCAGCCCAGAATTTCATATCCTGCCAATTTAAGCTTTACATTTGAAGGAAAAATAAAATCTTTTAGGAACAAGCAAGTACTCAGAGATTTTATTACCACCAGGCCTGCTTTACAAGAACTTCTAAAAGAAGCATTATACACAGAAAGGAACAACCAGTATGACCCTTTCTAAAAATACACCAAAAAGTAAAGAGCATTAACATAAAGAAGAATTTTTATCAACGAAAGGACAAAATAGCCAGTTAATATCAAATGGCAGCAACCCTAAATTTAAACCGACCAAATCTCCCAATCAAAAGATACAGACAAAATCTAACGGTATATCCAAAGATATACATAGACTCAAAATAAAGGGTTGGAAAAAAAAAAGTACCAACCAAATGGAGAGCAAAAATAAATAAATAAAAAGCAGGAGTTGCAATTTTCACATTTGACAAAATAGATCTCAAAGCTACAAGGATACAAGGGTAAAAGGATTAATGTAATAATAAGAGATCTTAACACCCAGATACATAAGACCCATAATGAGATTTAGATTCAATGAGACAGAAAATTGATAACGATATCCAGGACTGGAACTAAGATCTAGAACAAATAAACTCAATAGAACTCTCCATTTTAAACACACAAAATATACATTATCCACAAAATCTAACGATATATCTAAAGATATACAAAGACTCAAAACAAGGGGATGGAAAAAAACTCACCAACCAAATGGAGAGCAAAAATAAATAAATAAAAAGCAGGAGTTGCAATTCTCACACTTAATAAAATAGATTTCAAAGCTACAAGGATGCAAGGGTAAAAGGATTAATGTAACAATAAGAGATCTTAACATCCAGATACAGAAGACACATAATGAGATTTAGATTCAACGAGACAAAAAATTGATAACGATATCCAGGACTTGAACTCAGAGCCAGAACAAATAAACACAATAGAGGTCTCCATTTTAAACACACAAAATATGCATTAACCACTTTAAACACTCAAAATATTGATCGGCTATTATTGAAACCCATTTTAGGAATGAAATAATATTCCTTTTTCCCTCTTTTTCTTTTTTTACCCTTCTTTTTCTTTTTCCCTCTAAAAAAAAAAAAAGAGCAAGGATGGGATAGACAGTACCAGGGTTGGGTCCTACCCTTAGCAACTAGCCACGTTTAAAAAAAAAAAAGAAAGAAAGTTTAGGCTGGGCGTGGTGGCTCACGCCTGTAATCCCAACACTTTGGGAGACTGAGGCAGATGGATCACTTGAAGTCAGGAGTTGGAGACCAGCCTGGCCAACATAGTGAAACCCCATCTCTACTAAAAATACAAAAGTAGCCAGGTAGGAGGGCGCCTGTAATCCTGGCTACTCGGAAGGCTGAGGCAGGAGAATTGCTTAAATGAAGCAGAGGTTGCAGTGGACTGAGATCATGCCACTGCACTGCAGCCTGGTGACAGAGTGAGACTTCATCTCTAAAGGAGTAAGTAAGTAAATAAATAAATAAAGTTTATGTATCTATATAACTAGCTCTGAATAGAAATTGTCCAATCAATGATCCTACACACATATAGGTTGTATCTCTTAAATACAAGGTCATGAGGTGCTTCAAATCCAATTAAGAAAAACTTTAACTCAGTGGTGGTGGAATTTCAGCTAGCATAATGAATATGTAGTATTATTCACTATAACATAATATAATCACTGCAAACTTGATTGTAGTTCAAAGTTAGGCTCACATATGTGTATTTAAAGAGGAAGAGTGCAAATACTGATAGAAACTAAGATGCCATTTATTTTAAGACACCTCATTTTGTATGTATTGTTATTTTTTAAATTTTATTTCATTTTTGAGACAGTGTCTTACTTTGTTGCCCAGGCTGGAGTACAATGGTGCAATTACAGCTCACTGAAGACTTGACCTCCCTGGCTCAAGCAATCTTCTCACCTCAGCCTCCCAGGTAGTGAAGACGATAGAAGCAAGTCACCAAGCCCAGGTAATTTTTTTATTTTTTATCTTTTGTAGAGACGAGGGCTTTGCCATGTTGCATATTTTTCCATATGTTTTCCAGGCTGGTTTTGAACATCTGGGCTCAAATCATCATTCTGGCTTGGTCTCTCAGAGTGCTGAGATTACAAATGTGAGCTACCACACCTAGTCAAAAAAATAGGTTTAAATCCAGACTATGACAAATGTTTTCTTAATACTTAACATTTTATTTTTTATTTATTGAAAAAGCACTTTTGGGCCAGGCACAGTGGTTCAGAGGACTACTTGAGTTCAGGAGTTCAAGACCAGCCTGGGAAACATATGGAGACACTGTCTCTACAAAAGAAATTTAAAAATTAGCTGGATGTATATTTAAAAAAAATAGCTGGATGTGGTGGTGCACACCTAGAGTCCCAGCTACTTGAGAGGCTGAGGTGGGAGAATCACTCGAGTCCAGGAGGTCAGTGTGTCCTTATGTCACTACAGTTCACCCTGGGTGACATAGTGAGACTTTGTCTCAAAAACAAAAAACAAAGGGAAAAGAAATAGCACTTAAAATTTTTTTTTTTGAGAAACAGTGTCTCTCTGTTGCTGGGATGGAGTGCAGTGGCATGATCTCAGCTCGCTCCAACCTCTGCCTCCCAGGTTCAAGCAAATCTCCTACCTCAGCCTGAGTAGCTGGCACTACAGGCATGTGCCATTATGCCCAACTAATTTTTGTAATTTTAGTAGACATGGGGTTTCACCATGTTGGCCAGGATGGTCTCAATCTCCTGACTTCATGATCTGCCCACCTTGGCCTCTCAAGGTGCTGGGATTACAGGCATGATGAGCCACCAAGCCTGGCCAGAGAAAGCATTTTTAGACCTAATTTCATACAAGCATTCATCAAATCACTCATGTTCTTCCATAAAATGGAAAATTCAAGTAAAATAAAATAGTTGACACTCCAAACACTTGAATATTATTCAGACTTGAATCCTCTGAATCATTTTTTATTCAGTCATCAATGTATGTTTTTCCAGATGATACCCACCCTCTGTATCATCAGGTATGTTGGTGATATGGTTTGACTGTGTCCCCACCCAAATCTCCAATAGTAGCTCTCATAGGGAGGGACCTGGTGGGAGGTAAATGAATCATGCAGGCAGGTTTTTCTCATGCTGTTCTCCTGACAGTGAATAAGTTTCATGAGATCTGATGGTTTTATAAATGAGAGTTCCCCTGCACATGCTCTCTCCCACCAGCCACCACGTAAGACATGCCTATGCTCCTTTTTGCCTTCTGCCATGATTGTTAGGCCTCTCCAGCCATGTAAAACTGTGAGTCAATTAAATCTCTTTCCATTATAAATTACCCAGTCTTGGGTATGTCTTCATTAGCAGCATGAAAACAGACTAATACAGTGGGTGATATTGATTTTTTTGGCAGGGGGACGATGGGGTCTTATTCTGTTGTACAGGCTGGAATGCAGTGGCACAATCTTGGAACACTGCAATCTCTGCCTCCTGGGTTCAAGCAATTCTTGTTTCTCAGCCTCCTGAGTAGCTGGGACTACAGCTGCCCACCACCACGCCCGGCTAATTTTTGTATTTTTTTGGTAGACAGAGTTTCGCCATGTTGGCCAGGCTGGTCTCAAACTCCTGACCTCGAGTGATCCACCAACCTTGGCCTTCGAAATAGAATTTCTTTTGTAAGTGCTCTATTATCAGTGGGGTACTGTGGCTCACACTTGTAATCTCAGCACTTTGGGAGGCTGAGGAAGGCAAATAGCTTGAGTCCAGGAGTTTGAGAGCAGCCTGGACAACATGACAAAACCCCGTCTCTACTAAATATAAAACGATTAGTTGAATGTGGTGGCACTAGCCTCTAGTCCCAGCTACTTGGGGGGCTGAGGCAGGAGGATTGCTTGAACCCCAGAGGTGGAGGTTACAGTGAGCCAAGATCATGCCACTGTACTCCAGTCTGGATGACAAAGCAAGACCCTATCTCAAAAAAAAGTGCTTGACTACCTTTTTTGAATAGTCTTTCGTTCCACTGACACTCATTGTACACTTTGAGGCAGATGCTAAGGCCATCACAATTGTATCATGACTGTCATGTAGCCATAGGATTACAGAATGCATCCTTATTTCACAGATGCTAAAATGTGAAAAAATATGCAACTCAGAATAAAA
Organism: Callithrix jacchus; assembly: GCF_049354715.1. Taxonomy (NCBI): domain Eukaryota; kingdom Metazoa; phylum Chordata; class Mammalia; order Primates; family Cebidae; genus Callithrix; species Callithrix jacchus. The sequence goes on from NC_133515.1 coordinate 91,265,415, forward strand.
TATCACTTAAGAAAGAATTCTCTCATTCAATCACTTCACTAAAATTCACTATGTGCCACTTTATTAAACCTGTAAGGGTTAACAAAAATGTCTAACATCCTGTGTATTCATTTGAGTACCAAAAATTGGATAACTAAAGGTTAAAGCTTACATCAACCAACATAAATATAAAAAGCAAGAAAACAAAGGTTAAAAGAACTGGGGAAAGATTCATGAATGTCGAAGGATTTGAATGTGGTCTTAAAAGAGGTCCAGCTGCTCGGGAGTCTGAAGTGGGAGATGAAGGTTGAGCCTGGGAGACAAAAGGTTGCAGTGAGCTGATGCATCACTGCATCCCAACCTGGGTGAAAGGGTGAGATGCCATCTCAAAAAAAAAAAAAAAGAAAAAAAAAAAAAGTTAAGTTTCTTTTTTTTCTCCCTGAGACAGAGTCTTGCACTGTTGCCAGGCTGGAGTGCAATGGCCTGATCTTGGCTCACTGCAACCTCTGCCTTCTGGGTTCAAGCAATTCTCCCTGCCTCAGCCTCCTGATTAGCTGGGACTACAGGCACCCACAGCCATGGCCAGCTAATTTTTGTATTTTTTAGTAGAGATGGGGTTTCCCTTTGTTGGCCAGGCTGGTCTTGAACTCCTGACTTCAGGTGGTCTGCCTGCCTCAGCCTCCCAAAGTACTAGGATTACAGGCATGAGCCACTGTGCTCTGCCAAGATTCTTATCCATTATTCTTCTCTGCTTTTATATTTTTGAAATGTTTCTTCTCAAATATTATATGACTCATTTATTTTCTGTCTCTCCTGACTAGAAATGATACAAAAACAAGTATTTTAATTTTTGTTCATAGATATATCCTTGGTGCCTAAAAAAGTGCCTATCAGAGATACAATAAATATTGGATGAGTGAAAAATAAATCAAAAAGCTCATGTATCAATGATGATGACTGCTGGAGTCAATCCTGCAGACCTTAGCTGCACGACGGATGAATAATGTACTCAGACACTGATATTCAGTGAAAAAGTGGATTAGGAGGCTAGGCTACTGACTGAAAAATGAAAAAGTTCTAGCAGCCGCACCTCCTCGCTGGATCTGCCAGCCAAGCTCAAATTTATTTAGTCCAGATTAAATGACAAAGGCTGTGAGTAAACACTACTAGAAGGTAATTAACAAGATGCCTGAGCAGAAAGCAATCATGCATCTGTCAAAGGTTAGTCTTAAGACCACAGGAGTAAACAAACTATTTAGAAGCTCTTTTACATTTCTTTGTTATTTAATTTTGCTGTTAGCTCAAAGAGGATTAGGCTACCTTCAGCCATAACTCTATCGTGAGGCTTTTGCAAAACCTTCCAGCCTTCCAAGAAGGTTTATGTCTATTCTACAATTTCTATCACAATCCTGACTGATCCCCTACAGATGAACACAAAAATCAGCTGGGTGTGGTGGCGGGTGCCTATGATCCCAGCAACTTGAGGCTTAGGGAGAGAATTGCCTGAACGTGGGAGGTGGAGGTTGCAGCGAGCCCAGATCGTGCCAGTACACTCCAGCCTGGGCAATAGAGTGAGACTCCGTCTCAAAAAAAAAAAAGAAAGAAAGAAAGAAAACAGAAAAAGAAGGCATAATTAAACAACAATAGGAATGCAAATGGAACATAACTAAAGATTCAGCAGAATTTAAAAAGACATTAAGAGAGGCTGTAATCCCAGCACTCTGGGAGGCAGAGGCAGGTGGATCACCTGAGATCGGGAGTTCAAGACCAGCTTGACCAACATGGAAAAACCCTGTCTCTACTAAAAATACAAAAAATTAGCCAGGCATGGTGGTGCATACTTGTAATCCCAGCTACTCGGGAGGCTGAGGTAGGAGAATCGCTTGAACCCGGGAGGCAGACAAAGGTTGCAGTGAGCCGAGAGTGTGCCATTCATTGCACTCCAGCCTGAGCAACAACAGGAAAACTCCATCTCAAAAAAAAAAAAAAAAAAAAAAAAAAGACATTATAAGGGCTGGGTGTGATGACTTGTGCTGTAATCCCAGCACTTTAGGAGGCTGAAGTGGGCAGATCACCTGAGACCAGCCTGGCCAATATGGTGAACCCCATCTCTACTAAAAATACAAAAATTAGCCAGGTGTGGTGGTGCATGCCTCTAATCTCAACTACGTGGAAGGCTGAGGCAGGAGAAATGCTTGAACCTGGGAGGTGCAGGTTGCAGTGAGCCGAGATGGCACCACTGCACTCCAGCCTGAGTGACAGAGCGAGACTCCATCTCGAAAAATAAAAAGGCAATAAGAGGGTTTTGTTTTGATCATTTATGAAATAGCTTTTATTTAAGTAGTGCTCCTAAAAATATTGCTATATGCCGGGTGCAGTGGCTCACGCGTGTAATCCTTGCACTTTGAGACGCCAAGGAGGGTGAATCATGAGGTCAGGAATTTGAGACCAGCTTGACCAACATGGTGAAACCCTGTCTCTACTAAAAATACAAAAATTATCCGGGCATGGTGGCGTGTGCCTGTAATCCCAGCTGCTCAGGAGGCTGAGGCAGGAGAACCACATGAACCCGGGAGGTAAAGGTTGCAATGAGCCAAGACTGAGCCACTGCATTCCAGCCTAGGCAACAGAGCGAGACTCCCTCTAAAAAATAAATAAATGTATTGCTATAAAAGCTGGACAATATACAGATGGTCCCTGACTTACAATGCTTTGACATAACAGTTTTTCAACTTTACAATGGATTTATCAAGGTATTAAATGCATTTGAACATGGACAGGTTAATGGGGACATGACACCGTAAGTTAAGGAGCATCTAAACATAAAGGAGCTGTGTGAAAGCACTGAAGACCATCCAATGTAAAATATTTGAGAGCTCTGTAAGAAGGGAAATCCACAAGGTGAGCTCCACATTCACAATGTTTTTTTCACTGAGCGCATTTTCCAATTTGCAGCAGTGAATTACTAGGGGAAATTCACTCTACCAAGGAGGGACAAGAAGTTGGGATTTATGAGCCAAAATCCTGGAAGAGAGGGAATCACAAAGAAATGTGTCCAGAAAACCATAGCAAATTCTCAAGTTATAAGATAACTCCTCAGTTATTAGTAGAATGAGAATTCAAAGAACCCAACAGAAAACAGCAACTGAGGAGCCAGTCTAACAGCTGAAAAATGCTAGACACGTGGCTTCTGGAGTTTAAGCTCTGCCAATGTGGAGGAGTCTTGGTAACACCTTGGTTTTCACCAGTTCCCAGAGTCAGACCCTAAGGATCAAGTCCACGCTCTAAAAGCAAAACAGATAACCAACTAGCCCCAGTAAAATCTATAGTCAATCCAACCAACTCTTAATAAAATCAACATAATCCATTAGGAATCTGTCTGACAGAAGCACAGCTATCTTTGGAGGAAGATGATGTCATCTGAAACTTCTACAATGTTTCTGTAAACAGTATCTAATGACCAGACGAATTATAACTATGCTAAAATCCAAAAGTAGCAACAAACAAAATGAAAAAGATGGGGAATTTCACCTGAGATCTTAAAAATAACAGACTCAAATGAAAAGTTTAGAAGTGATAGTATAATTGAAAGTAAGAATTCCAACAGCTGTATTTAACAGATCAAACCAATACAACATATTACTGAACTGGAAGACAGGTCAAATAGAAAATAGGCAGACTGAATCAGAAGGAAAAAGAAGAAAAAAATTAGAATAGAACATAAGATACACTGATAACATCTAACTTACATGTAAATAAAGTCACAAATGCCAAATACAAGAGAGAATAAAATATGAGAAAATTTCCATCAATACTGGCCAAGAAACTCCCCAAACTGACAAAAAACTTAAACTATGGATCCAAGAAACTCAGCAAATTCTAAGCAACCTAATAGAAAGACAACTAACACCTAGGTACATCACAAACTGTTAAAATCTAAGAACAAGGAGAAAAATTTTAAATGGAGAGAAAAAATACTTAATACCTTTCAAAAAAGCAAGAAAAAGACTGACGGCTGATTTTTCAGTAGGAAGAATGGAAGCTGGAAGACAACGTATGGGTATTCTTAAGAGCTGATGTGCTAGAAAAACCTGACAATTCTAGCCTACTGAAAATGGTCTTTAAAAAATGAAGATATGTAAGTTCTGTACCTAGCATAAAAATATAATAAAAAATTAATTTAAAAAATGACGATGTGTTCAAATCAAAGCTAAGAGAATTCATCATTAGTAGATAAGCAACTAAAGCTGGGTGAGATGACTCACGCCTGTAATCCCAGCACTTTGGGAGGCCAAGGTGGGCAGATTATGAGGTCAGGAGTTGGAGACCAGCTGGCCAACATGGTGAAACCCCATCTGTACTAAAAAAAATTATAAAAATTGGCTCAGTGCAGTGGCTCACGCCTGTAATCCCAACACTCTGGGAAGCCAAGGTAGGTGGATCACCTGAAATAAGGAGTTTAAGACCAGCTGGCCAACATGGCGAAATCCTGTCTTTATTGAAAATACAAAAATTAGCCAGGTATGGTGGTACACGCCTGTAATACCAGCTACTGGGAGACTGAGACAAGAGAACTGCTCCAACCCAGGAGGCAGAGGTTGCAGTGAGCCAAGATGGTGCCACTGCATTTCAGCCTGGGTGACAGAGCAAGACTCTGGTTCTAAAATAAATAAATAAATAAATAAATAAATAAATAAATAAATAAATAAAATTAAAGAGATACTAAGGATAATTATTCAGGCTAAAACACATCAAATTGGGGGGAAAACACCAGAAAAAAATAAAATGTAATTATAAGTGAATATTAATTGTTTACAAGTAATAACATTTTGAGAGTTGTTAAAATGTTCATAGAAGTAATTCTATTTGTTGACAAAAATAGCAAAAAGGTAGGAAGAGAGTAACAGAGTGAAACTGTTGGCCAGGTGCAGTGGCTCATGCCTATAATCCCAGCAGGTAAGACCCTGTCTCCACCAAAAACAATAAACAAAATAAAATTATTTAGCCTAATTAATCATTACTAAATAAATGCTGTGGCCAAAAAATTTTTAAATGCTTCAGTCATTTAGGGGAAAAAGAAAATCTACATGTTTCTGGGGCCGGGCGTGGTGGCTCCACAAAAGACTGTAATCCCAGCACTCAGAGAGGCCAAGGCGGGTAGATCACCAGGTCAAGAGATTGAGACCATCCTGGTCAACATGGTGAAACCCTGTCTCTACTAAAAATACAAAAAATTAGCTGAGCACGGTGGCACGTGCCTGTAATCCCAGCTACTCAAGAGGCTGAGGCAGGAGAATTGCCTGAACCCAGGAGGCGGAGGTTGTGGTGAGCCGAGATTGCGCCATTGCACTCCAGCCTGGGTAGCAAAAGCGAAACTCCGTCTAAAAAAAAGAAAAAAAAAAACTACATGTTTCATTGTTAACCTATTTTATTTCCATGATGATAAACAAATAAGCTTGGGCCAGAATAACAAATCCCCCTTCCCATTTTCTACATCTTTAGTTGCTCTCCTCTCTTCATTTGGAAGAAATTTAGGTCACAAAAGAACATTCTAAGACACAATTTCAAACTTGTGCTTCTTCTATTATTATGATAATCAGTTGTGTGATTTCAGCTGTCTAGAATGGTTTTGACAGAAAAAAAGTGAAATGCCTTCAAGAGAGCCTAACACATAAAAAGCCCCCGGTACATGGTAGCTAAAAACAAAACCACAAAAGAAACCTCCTTGCAGAGTAAAGCAGGAGGGAAAAAAAACCCCACAAAACCAGAAACGACTAATACTGTTAGCCCAGATTTAAAAACAAAACTCAGATAACTATTTGTAAGAGATAGTTTTCAACATACAGACAGATAAATATATAGAGATAAGTTGAAATTAAAAGTAGGGAGAGGCTGGGCACAGTGGTTCACACCTGTAATCCCAGCACTTTGGGAAGTTAAGGTGGGTGGATCACGAGGTCAGGAGGTCAAGACTAGCCTGACCAACATGGTGAAACCCTGTTTCTACTAAAAATATAAAAATTAGCTAGGTGTGGTAGCATGCACCTGTAATCCCAGCTACTCAGGAGGCTGAGGCAGGAGAATCGCTTGAACCTGGGAGGCAGAGGTTGCAGTGAGCTGAGATTGCACCACTGTACTCCAGCCTGGTAACAGAACAAGACTCTGTCTCAAAAAAAAAAAAAAAAAAAAGAGAAAGATATACCAGGCAAATACTAACTAGAAGGAGGAAGCTGTTATGACCATATTAATATCAGGCAGAGTAGATTTAGCACAAAAAGCATTACCAAAGATTAAGAGAAACATGTCACAGTGCTAAAAAGGTTGACAGGATTCAAGATATGGCACCCTAAAATATAGCACCTTGGCATTTGAGAAAACAGCAGAAGCAGGTAGATCACTCTCATTTTCCCCTTGCCCTTCTCCCCTCAAAGCAGCCTATAAAAGAAATTATGTCCTTCCTCTAAAGTAGGTCATAAAACTTTCATTCCGGAGGTATCGTCCCTGTACCAAGAGGAAAAGAACACCTTTATCCTTGAAGATGCAGAGATACCAAGAAGAATCTGAACAAACAGGCTGAGCTAAGTTCCCCTTAATTTATTACCATTAGATCATACCCCTTTTGCCCTCAAATCATACTTCTCCACAAACTACTTCTTCATCAAACTTAGGCCAGGAGTTCAAGACCAACCTGGCCAACATGGTGAAACCCTCTCTACTAAATATAGAAAAATTAGGTTGTGAGCGGTGGCTCATGCCTGTAATCCCAGCACTTTGGGAGGCAAAGGCAGGTGGATCACAAGGTCAGGAGATTGAGACCATCCTGGCCAACATGGTGAAACTCTGTCTCTATTAAAGTACAAAAATAAGCTGGGTATGGTGGCACACACCTGTAGTCCCAGCTACTCAGGAGGCTGAGGCAGGAGGAATCACTTGAACCCAAGAGGCAGAGGTTGCAGTGAGCCAAGATTGTGCCACTGCACTCCAGCCGGGTGACAGAGCTAGAGTCCGTCTCAAAAATAACCCAAAAAACAATAAACAAACAAAAAACAAATTAGCCAGGTGTGATGACGGATGCCTATAATCTCAGCTACTCAGAAGGCTAAGGCACAAGAATCGCTTGAACCCAGGAGGAAGAGGTTGCAATTAGCTGAGATTGTGCCACTGCACTCCAGCCTAGGCAAAAGAGTGAGACTGTCTCAAAAAAAAAAAAAAAAAAAAGAACAGGAATAAATACAGATATAAACATAAGTGCATATATATACATATGTGTATGTACAGGTTTTTTTTTTTTGGTGTGTCTTTGTTGATTTTGGTATCTGGGTAATGCTGGCCTCATAGAATGAGTTTGGAAGTATTCCCTCCAATTTTTCAAATAGTTTTCTTTTTCAAAAGTGTGCGTGTCTGTGCACACAAACAATTCTTTCCACACAGAGGGCCTGGAAGTAGTGGTATCCTGATAAACAATAAGTATATCTAGTACCCAGATCCTGGATTCTCAATACCACTGTCCACTAAAAAGAGCCAGGGATTCCTGGAGAAGCATGGAATGAATTTGAAAAAATAATTTGTGCTGAAAATGAGGAAATGTTCAAGAATTATAGGAACATTTCAAAATAACACAAGAACCAGTTTAAAGGAGGTCTCACAAACTACCTGAGACAATGTGAGTATCAAAATAAATAATGATAGTTAAGAGTTCATAAACTACTGAATAAAATAGGATAAAATAAAATCTATATGAGTAGTTACAGACATAAATCAACCAATCAATCAATCTGAGGTTTTGTGAGGAACATAAGTATCCTATTTCAAAGTCCTTCCCCATAAAATATGGATTAATTACAAAGGGAAAATGAATAACTTTAAAGGAGTCTGGTAGACACCACTTTAATCAAGTGTCAAATTTAACATCATCATAATGGGACAAATGTAAATGATGGCACCTGTTGGAATACAATGAGAGGTACAAAGCATTAGCTCTGTCGCATCCCTGCCAAAATTAGTAACCTAAATATAATCATGAGGAAACATCAAAAAGAAATTGGCTTGTAATATTTAAAAAAAGTCAAGGTTATAAAAATCAAAGGAAGGCAAGTAACTATTTCAAACTGAGACATGGCAACTAAGTGCAACATGTGATTCTGAATGGCCTTTTACTACTGTAAAGGATGGTATCGGATAAAATGGAAAACCTTGAATTAGGGTGTGGCAAGCCTATTAAGGTTAAGTTTCCTGATTTAACTGGCGGTATTGTGGTTATGGGGAAGAAGAACCTTGTTTATATATAATCTATACTTAAGTCTTTCAAGTGATGGGTCATCAGACTGGCACTTATCTTGAATGGTCAGGTAGAAAAGTTCTTTATATTGTTCTTAAGCCTTTTCTGTAATATTTTGCTGGTTTGAAATTTGGAGTAATTATTTGAAAATAAGCAAAACAACTTAGTATATTTTAGGAATACGTATATACTAGGTAAAACTATAAATAAAAGCAGCAAATTATCAACACAAATTTAGGACAATGGTTATTTATCTCTTCCACAGAAGAAAAAGAGACATGACCATAGAAAGACACATAAAGTATACTGGTAAGAATCTATGTTTTGAGGTAAGTGGTACACATGTATTTTATTCTTATTCTTTTTTTTTTTAGATGGATTCTTGCTCTGTTACCCAGGCTGGAGTGTGGTGGTGTGATCTCGGCTCACTGCAACCTCCACCTCCTGGGTTCAATTGATTCCTCTGCCTCAGCCTCCTGAGTAGCTGGGACTACAGGCACACGCCACCAACCCCGGCTAATTTTTTTTATTTTATTTTAGTAGTGATGGGGTTTTATTATGTTGGCCAGGACGGTCTCGATCTCCTGACCTTGTGATCTGCCCACGTTGGCCTCCCAAAGCGCTGGGATTGCAGGCGTGAGCCACCGTGCCTGACCTATTCTTATTCTTTTAACTCTCTCTTTCTCTCTCTTTTTTTTTTCTTGAGATGGAGTCTTGCTCTGTTGCCCAGGCTGGAGTGCAATGACGTGATCTCTGCTCACTGCAACCTCTGCCTCCTGGGTTCAAGCGATTATCCTGCCTCAGCCTTCCGAACAGCTGGGATTACAGGCGCCAGCCACTGTGCCCAGCTCATTTTTGTATTTTTTAGAAGAGATGGGGTTTTATCATCTTGGCCAGGCTGGTCTCAAACTCCTGACCTCATGATCCACCCGCCTCAGCCTTCCAAACTGCTGGGATTACAGGCGTGAGCCACCATGCCTGGTCATATATTTGTTATTTATCTGTGCCACATTTCCTGAAAATAAATAAATAAATAAATAATTTTTAAAAATAAAAATAAAAATTACATATGCTATATATGGTGTTTCTACCCCCCGGCCCCCGGTTTTATTTTTAAGAGACTGAGTCTTGCTGTTTCCCAGGCTGGAGTGCAGTGGCACAGGAGTTTTGACCTGCTCCTTAGGCAACCTGGTGGTCCCCCACTCCCAGGAAGTCACCATAATGATGCCAAACTTGGTGCAGACACCCAATTGTCATATCACACTACAGCCCAGAACTCCTGGGTTCAAGTGATCCTCCCACTTCAGCTTCCTGAGTAGCTGGAACTACAGGCACACGTCACTGAGCCCGGCTGTTTCTACTTTTAATTAAAACAAATAAAATAAACTTTTTCCCCCTTTTTAGATAGGTTCTTGCTCTGTCACTCAGACTGGAGTACAGTGGTGAGATCATGGCTCATTGCAGCCTCAACCTCCTGGGCTCAAGTGATTCTTTCACCTCAGCCTCCTGAGTAGCTGGAGCTACAGGTGTGTGCCATCACACCCAATTAATTTTCGTATTTTTTGTAAAGATGGGGTTTCACCATATTGCCCAAGGTGGTCATGAACTCCTGGGCTTAAGCAATCTGCCCACCCCAGCTTCCCAAATTGCTAGGACTATAAGCATAAGCCACGACACCCAGCTAAAAAAAGCTTTTAAGAAGACCAGGAGCGGTGGCTCATATCTGTAATCCCAGCACTTTGGGAGGCTGAGGTGGGTTGATCAGCCTGTTCGAGACCAGACTGGCTAACATGGCAAAACCCCATCTCTACTAAAAATATAAAAATTACAGGCATGGTGGCACATGCCTGTAATTGCAGCTACTTGGGAGACTGAAGCAGGAGAATCCTACTTGAACCCAGGGGGCAGAGGTTGTGGTGAAACGAGATCATGCCACTGTACTCCAGCCTGGGTGAGAGAACAAGACTCTGTCTCAGAATAAATAAATAAATAAACAATCTGTTGACTGAACTGAAAAGAAGAAATGAAATTTAAACTTGGTGAAAAAAAATCAAATACTGAAATTGAAGACTCACCTATGAGAGACGTTAAATTTCTGGACAATCCTTTTCCCGTTGGCTAACCAGATCTGTATATTAGTAACAGGTTCCAAGTTGTTCAGCAGAACAGCAGACAAATTATTTTTATTTTCAACTTCAATACTCTTTGCTTTAGAAACAATTTTTGGTGTGGCACTAAGGAAATCCAGACAACAAAATTAAACGTATTTTTCCATTCAGTAAAACTTTAGCATTAAATAATTACTATAAAAATTCTAAGTATAGCTTTTAGGAATATTTTTGTAAGTTATATCTGTTTCTTCAATAATAACAGAAAGATAAATTATGTCCACATTATATGATGGTTCTAAGAATCTGATAAAATTATATATATCCAAGTAATTTGTAAGCTACATGTATTGTTACTGGCATTATTTGTGTAGTGCTTTATAGAATGGATAATTTTAAAGAAGGTTCATAGATCTATGGACTTTATCTACTGCCCAGGTTGAATTTCTAAAAGAAATTATAAGTTCTTTACTGAGCTGAGTCCTTGGGTTATAATAAAAAAGAAACTAAATAAAGTACTTCCTCATCATTCTGAAAGATGCATCCAGATATATTTGTACATGTGGATAAATATGTATGTACCTTACCAATCTTGATAATTAAAAATATGAGAATTTATAAAAATCAAAGAGCTCCCGTATCTAATCTCTCTGCATTTTCTGTTAGATGGGATGGGAACTGTAAAACTTGAAAATAATTAAAGGCTTTGATACTGACACTAATTTTCATTTTTATTACCTCAAAATTCATACATAGATCATACAACACAATGCTGCAGGCGGTGGTAATCATAAAAAAAGAACAATATTCAAAAGCTAGCACATGTACTCTATAGTAGTGGGTGCAAGGGAGAGAAAGGACTTACCTATTGAATTCTGTACTTAATAAGCCAAGCCCTTTTGATTTGGATAAAACAAAAAAAGCCCCCAAGATTTTTTAGTGTAGTGCTGGCATTGTTAATATACACTTAGGTAACTATAATTTAAGAGTCCTCATAAAAATTAACATTTAAAAAAATCTGATTTCCAATAAGAGAAATGATAAGCTCTATTCATGTGGTCTACATGGGTAAAATAATGATAGATAATTAGTTAAACCTTGATGTAGGGAAAACAAGACAATAGGCATACTTACCTTCCTAGTCTGTGACCCTGTCCTGAAAAGGGCTGGAACACAGGCTTTGTAGACATACATACTTCATTTTTCTTGTCTTCAACTTTAACATCCACCTCTTCTTTATCAAAAATTCTCTGTAATTCTGAAGGTAATTCCCTTGGAAGGCAAAGAAATAAAATGATAAAGCTCCCAATGTATTTTCTTTCTCTGAAAAACATTCTGTACATGCAAAAAATGAATAATATGTAGAAACATACAGAAATAAGAGATATATAACATTCCCTACAATGAAATAACTAAATGTATTCAAAACAATGTAATTAAATAATATGAACAATACAAAAAACCCACAAGAACAATATAATATATAAGACTACAAGCTCATGAACAGTATGAGTTTTAATTATTACTTTTTATCGTGAAAATATATACCTAAAAAATATTTTTTTCTTTTCTTTTTTCAGAGATGGGTGTCTCAGGCTGGAGTTGCCCAGGCTGGAGTGCAGTGGCTATTCACAGCCACGATCCCACTACTGATCAGCACGGGAGACCTGCTCCATTTCTGATCTGGGCCAGTTCACCCGTCCTTAGGCAACCTGGTATTCCCCCGCTCCCGGGAGGTCACCATATTGATGCTGAACTTAGTGTGGACACCCGATCAGCATATTGCACTATAGCCCAGAACTCCTGGGCTCAAGCAGTCCTCCCACCTCAACCTCCCAAGTAGCTGGGACTAGAGGCACACGCCACAGTGCCTGACTATATTTTTAAAATTTTTTGTAGAGACAGGGTCTTGTCCAGGCTGGTCTTGAACTCCTGGGCTCAAGCAATCTTCCTCCTTCAGCCTCCCAAAGTGCTGGGATTATAGGTGTGAACCACCACCCCCTGACCAGCATGAGTTTTATACCAGTACCTAGAATAGTACCAAAGTCATGAAATATTTGATGACTATATACTACACCAAGCTTGTCCAACCTGTGGCCTAGGATGGCTTTGAACATAGTCCAACAAAAGTTTGTAAACTTTTTTAAAACATTATGAGATTTTTTTGCAACTTCTTTTAAGCTCATCGGCTATCATTAGTATTAGTGCATTTTAGTATTTTATGTGTGCCCCAAGACCATTCTTATTCTTCCAATGTGGCCCCGGGAAGCCAAAAGATTGGATACCTCTGTTAACTAAACAATTTTATTATTATTTTTTAAGAGAGATCTCGCTCTGTCACCCAGGCTGGAGTGCGGTGGTGCAATCATGGCTTACTACAAGCCTTGACCTCCTGGGCTGAAGTGATTCTCCTGCCTCAGACTCTCGAGTAGCATAGAGGCCACCATGCCCAGCTAATTTCTGTATATTTTGTAGAGGTGGGGTTTCACCATGTTGCCTAGGCTGGTCTTGAACTCCTAGGCTCAAGTGATCTACCCCAGCCTCCCAGTGTTGGGATTACAGGTATGAGCCACTGTACACGGCCAAAGGACAAATTTTAACAAATTATTTAAAAGTAGTTGATTTGTTCTAACAGAAATAATCCAAATTCATTTAGTATATAATTGTGATTTCTGTACTTTTCTTTTCATTTTATTATTATTTTTTTGAGATAGGATCTCACTCTGTTGCCCAGGCGGGAGTCCAGTGGCACCAACATGGCTCACTGCAGCTGTAACCTCTTGGGCTCAAGTGATTCTCCCATCTTAGCTTCCTGAATAGCCAGGACTATAGGTGTGTGCCACCACAGCTGATTTTTTTAGGTTTTCTTTTGTAGAGATGGGATCTCACTATGTTGCCAGGGCTGGTTTAATTCCTGGGCTCAAATGATGCTCCTGCCTTGGCCTTTCAAAGTGGTTCTAAGATTATATGCATTAGCCACTGCACCTGGCCTACCTGGCCTGTACTTTTGTATATATAAGTCATACTTCAATAAGAAAGTCTAAAAAATATTTTAGTGAATAAATAGCACTCTATACACATAGCAATTCTATGTAATTGTTTCATTTTTTCTGTTTGGGTTGAAAGGTGCTCAAAGAATGAGAGAAAATATTTGCAAATCATATATCTGATAAGGAATTCGCATTGAGAAAATATGACAAATTCTTACAACTAAACAAAAATGCAAATAACCCACCTGAAATTACAAACAGGCTGAGCACAGCAGCTCACGCCTGTAACCCCAGCACTTTGAAAGGCCGAGGCAGGTAGATCCCTCGAGGTCAGGAGTTCAAGACCAACCTGGCCAACATGGTAAAACCCTGTCTCTACTAAAATACAAAAATTTGCCAGGTGGGGTGGTACATGCCTGTTATCCCAGCTACTTGGGTGGTGGAGGCACAAGAATCGCTTGAATCTGGGAGACAGAGTTTGCAGAGAGCCGAGATCATCCCACTGCACTCCAGCCTGGCCAACAAAGTAAGACCCTCTCTCAAAAAAAAAAAAAAAGGCAAAGAACATACTGGACAGAGGATTTGAGCAGACATTTCTTTAAAGAGGATGTACAAATGGCCAATAAGTACATGAAAAGACACTCAACATCACTGGTCATTAGAGAAATGTAAGTCAAAACCAGAATGACATACCCCTTCACAACCACTAAAATGGCTATAATTTTGAAAAAGAAACCAACATGTGTTAGGATGTGGAAAAATTGGAACCCTCATACAGAGCTAGTAGAAATGTTAAATGGTACAGCCACTTTGGAATACATTTGGGCAGTTCTTCATGAAGTTAACATAAGAGTTAACAATTCCACTTCTAGATTTATACCTGAGAGAAATGAAAACATATGACCACACAAAAACTTGTAGATAAATGTTCACAGTAGCTTATGCATAATAGCCCAAAATGTGGAAATGATCCAAATGACTAATCATTGATAAATGAATAAACAAAATGTGCTATATCCGTACAATGGAAATAAGAATGAAGAACAAGGGCTGGGTGTAGTGGCTCACGCCTGTAATTCCAGTACTTTGGGAGGCCAAGGTGGGCAGATCACGAAGTCAGGAGTTTGAGACCAACCTGTCCAACATGGCCCATCTCTACTAAAAATACAAAAATTAGCTGGGCATGGTGGTGCACGGCTGTAATCCTAGCTACTCAGGAGGCTAAGGCAGGAGAATTGCTTGAACTTGGGAGGTGGAGGTTGCACCACTGTACTCCAGCCTGGGTGACAGAGCCTAACACTCTGTCTCCTAAAAAAAAAAAGAAGAACAGATACAAGCTACAACATGGATAAACTTGAAAACTTTATGCTAAAGGAAAGAAATCAGATATAATAGGCCACATACTGTATGATTCCATTTACACATGTGTAGAACAGGCAAATACATAGATACAGAAATCCGTAGAGAGACAGAAAGGGGATTCATGGTTATTTCAGGGCTGTAGTGAAGGGGAAAATGAAGAGTGATTTCTAGTATCTGACTTTTTTTTTTCTTTCAGCAATATATTTGGTTTTTGGAGGTGATGATATCCTGAAATTAGATTGTGCTGATGATTGTAAAACTCCGTAAACATTAAAAAATACTTAACTGTATACTTCAAAGGGATGAATTTTATTATTCATCCCTTTGGTTTTTATATATAATTATATACAAACAAAGGTTAATTATATATAAACAAAGCTTTTTTTTTACATAAATATAAAAAATAGTCAAAATATTTTTCATAGTGGTAAAATTTTAAATACTTAGCTGGGCATGGTGGCTCATGCTGGTCATCCCAGCACTTTGGCAGGCCAAGGCAGAAGGACTGCTTGAGCTCAGGAGTTGTGAGACCAACCTGGGTAACACAGCAAGATCACACTGCTACTAAATATTTTTAAAACATAGCTGGGCATAGTGGTGCAATCCTATAGTTCCAGCTATTTGGGAGGCCAAGGTGGGAGGACCACTTGAGATGGGGAGTTTGAAGCTGCAGTGAGCTATGACTGTGCCGCTGCACTCCAGCCTGGGTGACAGAGCAACATCCAGACTCAAAAATACATAAAAAGAAAAAACACTATGTTGCCAAGAGCAATTAAGTATATATAAAAATTATGGAGCACTGTTGTGATAAAATATCGTTCAGATATATTCAAATATTTTATATGATGAATTTAAAATTGTTTTAAAAATAACTGTACACATCATATATATGAATCTATGGACAGAAAATGATAGAATGAAATTCACCAAAACTGTTAATAGTAGTTACTTCTGAGTGGTTACATTATAAGTGATTTTCCAGTTCTTTTTTTTTTTTTTAAGATGGACTCCATTGCCTAGGCTGGAGTATGGTGGCACCATCTTGACTCACTGCAACCTCCACCTCCTGGGTTCAAGCAATTCTCCCTTCCTCAGCCTCCCACGTAGCTGTAATTACAGGTGCCTACTACCACACCCAGCTAATTTTTGTATGTTTTAATAGAGACAGGGTTTCACTATGTTGGCCAGGCTGGTCTTAAACTCCTAACCTCAGGTGATCCACCCACTTCAGCCTCCCAAAGTGCTGGGAATACAGGCACGAGCCACTGCGTCTAGGTGATTTTCAAGTTCTTAATACTTAAAAAAATTTTCTAGATCAAGCATGTATAATACTTAAATTCATAAACACACAGTAAACATTACAGTTTTTTCTTTTAAATTTTAATTTATGAATCACACAGCCTCCCAAGCTGGAGTAGGGTAAGAGAGGCTTTTAACATGACCATTTTAAAAGACTCTACAGATATTTAAATATAAATGTTAAATAATAAAGAAGATGTGGCATTAAAAAATACTTAGTAAAGTAAATTAGTTTAAGTAAGATGTGGGTTGATAAGAATTCAAGTTCCTAAACTTTCTTCAAAATTATAGTTGTTGGCGGGGCACGCTGTCTCATGCTTATAATCCCACCACTTTGGAAGGCTGAGCCATTGTACTCCAGACTGGGCAACAGAGAGAGACTATCTCAAAAAGGAAAAAAAAATTGTAGTTGTGGTTCACTTAAGAAAATTAATCTTATAAAAATGTGAATTTACAAAAGAAAAAGTATATCTGTGAATGGGTAGGGTGTGTGAACATTAAAATGAATTATTTGACAAAAAACATGCCTAAAATATCTTCCTATTACAAAGATTATTCACCCCACCTCCTTATTTATTTATGGAGACAGGGCCTCGTGCTATTGCCCAGGCTGGAGTGGTACAATCATGGCTCACTGTAGCCTCGATCTCCCAGGTGTAAGCAATCTTGAGTAGCTGGGATGCCTGGGTAATTTTTTTTTTAAGTAGACATAAGGTCTTATGTTACCCACGCTGGTGTTGAACTCCTGAGCTCAAGCAATCCTCTTGCCACAGTCTGCCAAAGTTTTGAGATTACAGGCTTGAGCCACCACACCTGGTTACTCACCCCTTTTTGATGGAGTTCAAAAACTGTTGACTTGCACCATCAGAATAACTTCTGAAATCATCATTGACAGTGAATCCATTTTTCCATAATTTTATATTTACATCTACCTGCAAAACAGTAGGAAACAAAATGCATCATGTTAACAAAATGTAGTAGGATTGAAAGTCCTTTGAAAATTTCTTCTATCACTATTCAGGCCAGGTGGGGTGTTCACTCCTACAATCCCAGCATTTTGGGAGGCTAAGGCAAGAGGATTGCTTGAGCGTAGGAGTTTGAGACCAGCCCTGGCAACAGAGTGAGACCCAGTTTCTACAAAAAAATTAAAATTATTGATATGGTTTGGTGGTGTCCCCACTAAAATCTCAAGCTGAATTGTATCTCCCAGAATTCCCACCTGTTGTGGGAAGGACCCGGGGGAGGTTCTTGAATTATGGGGGCTGGTCTTTCCCATGCCATTCTGTTGATAGTGAATAAGTCTCATGATGGGTTTATCAGGAGGTTCCACTTTTGCTTCTTGTTCATTTTTTCTTGCTGGTGCCATGATTATGAGACCTCCCCAGCCATGTGGAACTGTAAGTCAAATTAAACCTCCTTTTCTTCCCAGTCTCAGGTATGTCTTTATCAGCAGTGTATAAATGGACTAATATAACTGGCTTCATAAAAATTAAAATATAAGAGAGAAGGGATGTTAGGGGAGGTAGAGAATTGAGTAACCAGGACAGAGGAGAATACTCAGGATCACAGACTCCAGAACAAGAGCAGTAGAGCTCCCCCAGCAGACAACCAGTCCACTGAAGAAGGAAGAAGGGTTTCACCACAGTCATCCCTTAGAAAAAATATAACTGGTGGGCTGGACGTAGTGGCTCATACCTGTAACCCCAGCACTTTGGGAGGTCGAGGTGGGCAGATCACAAGGTCAGGAGATCGAGACCATCCTGGCTAACACGGTAAAACCGTCTCCACTAAAAATACAAAAAATTAGCTGGGCATGGTGGCACGCGCCTGTAGTTCCAGCTACTGGGGAGGCTGAGGCAGGAGAATCGCTTGAACCCGGGAGGCAGAGGTTGCAGTGAGCTGAGATGATGCCACTGCACTCCAGTCTAGTGACAGAGTGAGACTCCAACTCCTCCCCACTAAAAAAAAGTAGATGCTAGGGCCAAGGAGTCATTTTTCAACATAAGCTTTTCACAACAAATAGACTTTAAGTTTTTATGACTTAAACTTTGATAAAATTTTAAATTAACTTAAAAAGCAAATCAGAGTGAAGGGATTTTTCACAAATACTTTTAATGTCTCATGTCAAAAAAATCAGCTGGGGTCTCATAATTGGTACTGCTCTCAGCCTGCTGTGACATGTTATTTTGATTGAAATGTTTTTTTAAAAAACCAAAGTCTCACAGACATGTAGTTAGAAAAAGAAGTATTTTAATAGCCTTCCCAGGATATTCTTCTTTGATACTTAATCAAAATTTATTAAGTAGTAGTAGTATCTCAAGTTAGTTGAGTGTCTGAATGTGGAATCTAAAACTTACCAACCATCTTTTCATATACTTGTTACACTAAAATATTTTAGTATATGTGATACTTTGGCTCTTATACTCATATATCACTTTATTACATCATATATTGGTCATTTGGAAAATACTGATTTTCTTAATTATGCAGATCTTCCAACGGCTGACACATTGATTTCATTATGTAACAAAATTTATTTTTATCAAAATGATACTAATCTCACTAGGAAATTCCTTATACTTTGAAAATTTGTCAGGTATAATGGCTTTCTTTTTCTTTTCTTTCTTGCTCTGTTGCCCGGGCTAGCGTGCAGCGGCACGATCTTGGCTCACTTCAACCTCCACCTACCAGGGTCAAGTGATTCTCATCCCTTACCCTCCTGAGTAGCTGAGATCACACATACACACCACCAAGCCCAGCTAATTTTTGTATTTTTTAGTAGAGAAAGGATTTTGCCACGTTGTCCAGGCTGGCCTTGAACTCCTGGCTTCAAGTGATCCACCCACTTTGGCCTTCCAAAGTGGTAGGATTACAGGTGTGAGACACCAAGCCTGGCCTATGGTGGCAATTTACTAAGTCTTATTGTCACTTAAAAAGTTGGTTAAATAAAATTTTATCATTTTCAACAGCTACTATAAGATGTTTTCCTTGAAGTGCCAGGCTCACTTCATTCATTATTAGAAAATATCTACCAAATATGGAAGTTGGAATAACCATAGTCCGTATGTAAACCATTCTTTCTTGCAGAAGCAATATGACATGAAAAAGTAGAAGTTGGCTGGCTGTGGTGGCTCACGCCTGTAATCCCAGCACTTTGGGAGGCCAAGGCAGGCAGATCACGAGGTTAGGAGATAGAGACCAACCTGAGCAACATGGTGAAACCCTGTCTCTACTAAAAATACAAAAATTAGCTGGGCATGGTGGTGTGTGCCTGTAGCCCCAACTACTCAGGAGGCTGAGGCAGGAGAATTGCTTGAACTCGGGAGACAGAGGCTGCAGTGAGTTGAGATCACCCCATTGCACTCCAGACTGGTGACAGAGCAAGACTCTGTCTCAAAATATATATATGTATATATTATATAGTTTGTTGATCTCAAATAACTGCACTTTTCCTTAAGACACTTCTGTATACTGTAGAAATACTTTATCTATACTTCACATTTTGTCACACAGAATATTAAGATGTGTATTCAAGGTTTGAGATATAAAATTTACACATTCTACTGCTTCATTAAGGACATTCTTAATTAAAATTAGTTTTCTTTCCCCTTGTAGGTATAAGCAAAGAATAAAGTAAAGGTTGAATATTCCTTATGTGAAATGCCTGGGACCAGAAGTTTCAGATTCTGAAATATTTGCTGGTTGAGCTTTCCAAATTAAAAAACTTGAAATCTGAAATGCCCCAGTGAGCATCTCATTTGAGCATCATGTCAGTTCTCAAAAAATTCTAGATTTTGAAGCATTCTGGACTTTTGGACTTGGTGGATTTAGGATGCTCAATGTGTAATTGCTAGCAGTTTGTTGCCACTGCTTTGATTCCTGCTAAGGTGTTGTAGTTTTACCCACCACTGCTTTTCCAATATCAGTGAAAACTAAATACAGTTTTTTGTTTTATTTTTTGTTTTTTGAGACAGAGTCTTGCTCTCCTACTAGGCTGGAGTGTAATGGCGTGATCTTGGTTCACTGCAACCTCCACCCTCTGGGTTCAATAGGTTCTCCTACCTCAGCCTCCCAAGTAGGTAGCGGGGACTACAGACACGTGCCACCATACCAGACTAATTTTTGTATTTTTAGTAGAGATGGGGTTTCACCATTTGGCCAGGATGGTGTCGATTTCTTGACCTTGTGATCTGCCTGCCTCAGCCTCCCAAAGTGCTGGGATTACAGCTACTGCACCCAACTGTTTTATTTTTTATTTTATTTTATTTTATTTTTTGAGACGGAGTTTCGCTCTTGTTACCCAGGCTGGAGTGCAATGGCGCGATCTCGGCTCACCACAACCTCCGCCTCCTGGGTTCAGGCAATTCTCCTGCCTCAGCCTCCCGAGTAGCTGGGATTACAGGCACGTGCCACCATGCCCAGCTAATTTTTTGTATCTTTAGTAGAGACGGGGTTTCACCATTTCGACCAGGATGGTCTCGATCTCTTGACCTCGTGATCCACCCGCCTCGGCCTCCCAAAGTGCTGGGATTACAGGCGTGAGCCACCGCGCCCGGCTGTTTTATTTTTTTATATTATTTTATCTTATCTCATTTTTTGAGTCAGGGTTTTACTCTGTCACCCAGGCTGGAGTGCAGTGATGTGGTCATGGCTCAATGCAGCCACAACCTCCTGAGCTCAGGCAGTCCTCCTGCCTCAACCTCCCAAGAAGCTGGGAAACAGGTACATGCCACCACACCCAGTTAATTTTTTTATTCATTTATAGAGATGGAGTCTTGCTTTGTTGCCCAGGCTGGTTTTCAACTCCTGGGCTCAAGTGATCCTCCTGCCTCAGCCTCCTAAAGTACTGAGATTATAGGTGTGCCTAGCTTGTGAACATAGTAAAAAAGGGAAATAATATCTTATGAAAACAGTTTATTTTTTGTTTGCCTTGCACTTATAATCCCAGCACTTTGGGAGACCAAGTCAAGAGAACTATTTGAGCCCAGGAGTTCAAGACCAGCCTGGGTAACAAAGCAAGACCCCATCTCTACAAAAGAATTTAAAAAAAAATTAGCTGGGCATGGTGATATATGTCTGAGGTCCAAGCTACCCAGGAAGGCTGAAGCAGGAGGACTGCTTGAACCCAGGAGGTTGAGGTTGCAGTGGGCCAAGACTAAGCCACTGCACTTCAGTCTGGGTGACAGAGCAAGACCTCATCTCAGACAAACAACAATTTGACCTTAGGGACCCTCTAAAAGTACCATATATTGAGAAACACTGGAAGGAAAAAAAAAGTAATGGACATTTATTTACCTGTTTCTTTTGTTCAGTGGAAGACACGCATTTGGAACCAACATTTTGAGCTTCCTCAAAAAGGCTATCAACAAAATATTCACAATTTGATTGTTGATTATTACCAAGAGGTTGATTATCAGATCCTGCCTCACAAACCCTAAACAAGATAAAGAAAAATAGGCACTATTAACTACTAGGTCTGTAAAAATTTACTTATTTTACTCTTTTGTGTTTGTTACTTAAGTTAAGGGATATTGAACTTAGATGCTACTTGCATGTCTGTAGTTCAGGACCTTTTCTAAGTTAATGTAACCGTGGGGAAGTCCTTAACCCCTTTTTAGTTCAGAGCAGGGTTTTCTCAACCTCAGCTCTATTAACATTTAGAAATAAATAATGCTTTGCTGAATGAGGTGTCCTGTGCATTGGAGATTGGGATCCCCAACCCATAGGCCCATGGCCTGTTAGGAACCGGGTGGCACAGCAGGAGATGAGTGATGAGCAAGCAAGCAAAGCTTCATCTGTATTTACTGTTGCTCCCATTGCTTGAATTACCACCTGAGCTCTGCCTCTTGTCAGATCAGTGGTGGCATTAGATTCTCATAGGAGCATTAACCTGTGAACTGAGCATGCAAAGGATCTAGGTTGCATGCTCCTTATGAGACTCTAATGCTTCATGATCTGTCACTGTCTACCACCACCCCCAGATGAGACCATCTACTTGCAGGAAAAGCAGCTCAGGACTCCCACTGATTCTACATTATAGTGAGTTGTATAATTAGTTCATTACACATTATAATGTAATAATAATAGAAATAAAGTATAAATAAATGTAATGTGCTTGAATCATCCCGAAACCATCTCCCTTTCTCCCCACACACGTCCATGGAAAAACTGTCTTCCACAAAACCAGTCCCTGGCACCAAAAAAGCTGCAGAATGTTTAACAGTATCCTGGTCTCTATCCATGAGATACAACAAGTAGGATGCACATCCTTGCCCCATTCCTAACCCCCAGTTGTTATAACAACCAAAAACATCTCTACACATTGCCAAATGTGGTAGGGGCAAAATCTCTCCAGGTTAAAAACCACTGGTCTAGATTTTAAAAAGTGTTGTGGTTTTGTTTTGTTTTTTAGAAACAAAGTCTCTCTGTCGCCCAGGCTGGAGTGCAGTGGCTCAGTTTCAGCTCATTGCAGTCTCAACCTCCAGGACTCCAGCAATCTTCTCACTTCAGTCCCCCAAGTAGCTGGGACTACTGCAGGCTTGTACCACCATGCCCAGCTAATTTTTTGTAGAGATGGACTTTAACCATGTTGCTCAGGCTGGTCTCAAGCTCCTGGGCTCCAGTGATCTGCCTGTCTTGGCCTCCCAAAGTGCTGGGATTACAGGTGTGAGCCATTGCTCCTGGTCAAAATTGTGTTATTTTTAAAGGCCTCAAAATGGCTTTAAAAGAGGCTACTATGTATTTTTTGGTAACAGAAAACACTCTTGAAAGTAAAGGGGATAATGTATCAGGAACAATTGCATTTTTGCTCCTTTGCACACTTCAGAATATTTCCCACTGTAGACTTCATTTATAGTGGTTTATTTATTTATTTTTGAGACAGAGTCTCATTCTGTTACCCAGGCTAGAGTGCAGTGGCATGATCACAGCTCACTGCAGCCTCAACCTCCTGGTTCAAGTGGTTCTCCCCAAAGTAGCTGGTTCTACAGGTGCACACTACCATAGCTGGCTGATTTTTAAAAATGTTTTGGAGAAAGAGGGTCTCACTATGCTGCCTAGGCTTATCTCAAACTTCCAGGCTCAAACAATCCTCCTGTGCCTGTTTCCCAAAATGCTGGGATTACAGGTGTGAGCCACTGCATCCAGCCTATAGTAGTTTAATACTTTACTGGTTTTAATTTTGTATTTTTATTTCTTTGTATAAGAAATGTTATCTAGGCCAGGCGCTGTGGCTCACGCCTATAATCCCAGCACTTTGGGAGGCCAAGGCGGGTAGATCACAAGGTCAAAAGATTGAGACCATCCTGGTCAACATGGTGAAACCCCATCTCTACTAAAAATACAAAAATTAGCTGGGCATGGTGGTGCGCGCCTGTAGTCCCAGCTACTCAGGAGGCTGAGGCAGGAGAATTGCCTGAACCCAGGAGGCAGAGGTTGCGGTAAGCCTAGATCGTGCCATTGCACTCCAGTCTGGGCAACAACAGCAAAACTATGTCTAAAAAAAAAATAAAAAGAAATATTATCTAAGATTATGTTTGCTAGAAAAGATGGTTTCTGATTGATCTCTTTTGAAGTCATGCAGGAAAATTTACAAAAGTACAGAAATAGGATTTTTCAAATTCTTTTTTTCATTTTTTTTTTTTTTTGAGATGGAGTTTCGCTCTGTTGTCTAGGCTAGAGTGCTGTGGCGCTATCTCAGCTGACTGCAACCTACACCTCTTTAGTTCAAGCAATTCTCCTGCCTCAGCCTCCAGAGTAGCTGGGACTACTGGCACATGCCACAACACCCAGCTAATTTTTGTATTTTTAGTAGAGATGGGGTTTCACCATGTTGGCCAGGATGGTCTCATCTCCTGACCTTGCGATCCGCCTGCCATAGCTTTCCAAAGTGCTGGGATTACAGGGGTGAGCCACCACACCCAGCCTTTTTTTTTTTGAGACTGAGTTTCATTTTTGTCACACAGGCTGGAGTGCAGTGGCGTGATCTTGGCTCACTGCAACCTCCACCTCTTGGGTTCAAGCAATTCTCCTGCTTCAGCCACCCAAGTAGCTGGGATTATAGGCACATGTCACCATGCCTGGCTAATATTTTTAGAGATAGGGTTTCACCATATTGGCCAGGCTGGTCTCGAACTCCTGACCTCAAGTGATCCACCCGCCTCAGCCTCCCAAAGTGCTGGGATTACAGGCGAGAGCCACAGTGTCCAGCCTAGGATTTCTCAAATTCTATAAATAATATCACATTTTTATACCTCTTATACTGTGCCAGGAAATGTAAGCTAGAGACTGTTAAACTATGCTGCTATTCTGTCTCCCAAGTCTGTGATCCTAACCATGACATCTTATAAAGAACTAAGTAACTAACATGTGCCAACTCAGTCAGTCCTCACAATGACCCTAAAAAGCTTAATTTGCCAGAGATCGCAAAGCTATTAGGAGGCAGTACTAGGCACTAAACTCTGCTACCAATGCCTCTGCTCTTGTTCACTGTGCTAGACTGTCATAGAAAATAGCCATCACTGAGCCTTGGTGTGGTGGTACATGTCTGTAGTCACTTAAGGAGGATCACTTGAGGCCAGGACTTTGAGGCTGTAGTGTGCTCTGACTGAGCCTGTGACTAACCACTGCATTCTAGCCTGGGAAATATAATGAGATCTTATCTGGTCTTTTTTTTTTTTTTTTTTTTAAGACAGAGTTTCACTCTTGTTGCCTGGCTGGAGTGCAATGGTATAATCTCAGCTCACTGCAACCTCTGCCTCCGGGTTCAAGTGATTCCCCTGCTTCAGCCTCCTGAGTAGCTGGGATTACAGGCATGCACCACAATGCCCAGCTAATTTTCTGTATTTTTAATAGAGAAGAGGTTTCTACTTGTTGGTCAGACTGGTCTTGAGCCCCTGACCTCAGTTGATCTGCCCACCTGGGCCTACCAAAGTGCTAGGATTACAGGTGTGAGCCACTGTACTGGGCCTGGAGACCTTGTCTGTTTAAAAAAAAAAAAAAGGCCATCACTATATTGTTACTAAAATGCTGATACTCAGGCGGTGCTTTAACTTAGGTATATTCTCTGTATACACTCTTAAAACACTCCACATTATCACAAAGTATTAATTACGCCTTTTCCAAAGCAATGACATGATACCTCCTACACAGAAATAGTTGCATCCTAAGATGGTTTCTTATAACACTAGTGATTTTCCCCTCCCTTTAATCAGCATAGTCAAATAGCAGTATAGTATATTGTCTAAAAGTCCAGGCTTCACTGTTTGTATTTAGGTGCCTTCATTTAGTCACGCTGACAATGGGTAAGAAACTTAACTTCTATGTGATTTGGTTTGCTTATTTGTGAAATACAGATACCACCACTTATTTCACATGGTTGCTATGAAGATTAACTGAAAAAATATATAAAAGCCTATAGGTGGTATATAGTAAGTATCAGTATACATACTGGCACACAGTACACTCTCACATATTAGATAGTAATATCATTATAACCATTTTATGTTTTCTGGTATTTAACTGTTTCTTCTGTTCAGATGGTAGTTGGTGCTGCATTAGTAATTACAAAATACACAACCAATAAAGCTGAGCATCAAGAGTAGCTGAAGTTTTATTCCTTTATGTTATTTATTTGATGTGTAAATTCTATTAAACTTCATCATGCAAATTCAAATTACTCAAACACTTATTGAGTATCTACTACATGCTAGGTGGCAGGGAGATAGGAAGATGAGTAAGAAACAGTTTATGTTCTCTAGAGGGACAAAGAATGGAAAAAAGAGAAACTGTTTTTAAGAGGTTCAGAGTGTAGTGGAGTAGAGTGGAGATGTATAGTAAGAGGAGAGCAGAGTGGAGATGTATAGTAAGAGATAGTTACAATAGAAAATAGCTACAGCCAGTTGCAATGGCTCAAGCCTGTAATCCCAGAAATTTGGGAGACCAAGGTGGGGAGAATTGCTCGAGCCCAGGAATTGGAGACCATCCTGGGCAACATGGTGAAATCCTGTCTCTACAAAAAAAAAATTAGCTGGGTGTGGTGGTGCACGCTTATAGCCCCAGCTACTTGGGAGGTTGAAGTGGGAGGATCACATGAATCCAGAAGGCCAAGGTCACAGTGAACTGAGATCACGCCAATGTACTCCAGGCTGGGCAACAGGCGAGACCATGTCTCAAAAAAAAAAAAAAAAAAAAAAAAAACAACTACAATAAGAGATATAAGATACAGTTCAGAAAACTGGGGTGCTCTGGCTCCATTGAACAGGTGGGAATGGGTTTGTTTCACTTTTGATGAGTGTATAGGCACAGGAAAAAAGAGTAGCAAAGGCATTAAGAACTGCTTTATGCCTCTAAAATTGATAACTTACATAAAATGAACCAATTTCTTATAAGGCACACTCTATCAAAACACACACAAGAAGGAACAGACAATATAAATAGGCCTACCTATACTAAGGAAATTAAATCAATAATAAATAACCTTCCAAAACAGAAGCACCAGGCCTGAATGATGTCACTGATGAATTCTACCAAACATTTAAGAAACAAATGATACTAATTTGCTACAATCTCTTCCAGAAAATAGAAGCAGAGGGAATACTTTTAACTCATTCTATGAGGAAAACACTATGCTATACTCAAACCAAAGACATTACAAGAAAGGAAAACTACAGAAAACTTATCATGACCACATATGTAGAAATACTCAACAAAATATTAGCAAATAGAATACAACATGTTAAAAAAAATTAAACGCCACAACCATGTAGGATTTATCCTAGGTATGCAAGGCTGCAGTGGTTTAACACTGAAAATCCATTCATGTAAGGCATCACATCACAACCTAAAGAATAAAAATAATATAATCATATCGACATATGCAGAAAAAGCATTTGATAATATCCAATAACCATTCATAATAAAACCCCCACAAACTAGGAATAGAAAGGAAACTTCCTCAACTTGGCATAGAATGTCTGCAAAAGCCTACAGCTAACATCATATCTAATCATGAGAAACTAGATTCTTTCTCACCAAGATAAGAAACAAGACAAGGATGTCATGTCTCACCATTCCTCATCAGAATTGTACTGGAAGTCCTAGCTAATCCAGTAAGATAAGGACAGGAAATAAAATACATACAGAATGGAAAGGAGGCCAGATGCAGTGGCTCACACCTATAATCCCAGCACTTTAGGAGGCTGAGGTAGGAGGATCCCTTGATCCCAGGAGCTTGAGACTAGCTTGGACAACATAGGGAGACCCCACCTCTTTAAAAAGTAAGAAAAATTAGCCAGGGATGGTGGCGCATACCTATAGTTCCAGCCTCTCCAACAGCTAATTTTTGTATTTTTTGTAGAGCTAGGGGTTCACCATGTGTTCCAGACTGGTCTTGAACTCCTGGGCTCAAGAAATCTGCCTGCCTTGGCCTCCCAAAGTGCCAGGATTACAGGCATGAGCCACCATGCCCAGCCAGTAAACATTCCTAACATATCAGGAGTTCCTAAAATAATAAAAGTACAGAAGCTTCAGGTGAGGGATTTCTAAAATATTTTAAAAATTTTATTGCAGTAAGAACACTTAAAATGAGACCTAACCTCTTAATAAATTTTTCAGTGAACAATAAAGTGTACTTTATTGTTCAATATAGGTACTACGTTGTTCAGCATATCTCTAGGACCTATTCATCTTGCTTAACTTAAACTTTATGCCCACTGATAAGCAGCTCCCCATTTTCACTTTCCCCCAGCCCCTGGCAATCACCATTATATCTTCAAGATTCATCCATGTTGTTGCATACTGCAGAATTTCCTTCTTTTTCAAGACTGAATAATATTCCATTGTGGGTATGTATTATATATTCTTTACCCATTCATCTCTTTTCTAGATTTTTTTTTTTGAGAACTCTGTGACCCAGAATGGAGAAGTGCAATATATTACATGATAATGGCTCACTGAAGCCTCTAACTCCTAGGGTCAAGCAATCCTCCTGTCTCAGCCTCTTCAGTAGCTGTGTTTACAGGCATGTGTTACCACACTAGCTAGTTTTTAAAAAACTTTTTTGAGACAGAGTCTTGCTCTGTTACCCAGACTGGAGTGCAGTGGTGCAATCTTGGCTCACTGCAACCTCTGCCTCCAGGGTTCAAACAATTCTCCTTCTCAGCCTCCCAAATAGCTAGGATTACTGGCGCTCACCACCACACCCAGCTAATTTTTATATTTTTAATAGAGACGGTATTTCACCATGTTGGCCAGGCTGGTCTCGAACTCCTGACCTCAGGTGATCCGCCTGCCTCGCCTCCCAAAGTGCTGGGATTAAAGGCAGGGGCCACTTCGCCCAGCCAACAATGTCACAATTATATAATTAGCATCAGATACTTATATAAGCCTATAAATACCTGAGTGAAAAAAATAACAAATAGGCTAAGTATGGTGGCTCATGCCTATAATTGCAGCATTTTGAGAGGCAATGGCAGGAGGCTCACTTAAAACCAGGAGTTCCGGGCAATATAGTGAAATTTCACTGCTACAAAAAATTTGAAAACTGGCTGGGCCTGGTGGCTCACGCCTGTAATTCCAACACTTTGGGAAGCTGAGGTGGGTGGATCACGAGGTCAAGAGATCGAGACCATCCTGGTCAAAATCATGAAACCCTGTCTCTACTAAAAATACAAAAAACTAGCTGGACATGGTGGCGCGTGCCTGTAATCCCAGCTACTCAGGAGGCTGAGGCAGGAGAATTACCTGAACCCAGGAGGCGGAGGTTGCGGTGAGCCGAGATCACGCCATTGCACTCCAGCCTGGGTAACAAGAGCGAAACTCCATCTCAAAAAAAAAAAAAAAAAAAAAAAAAAATTAAAAATTAACTGGGTACAGTGGTGTAAAACGGTAATCCCAGCTACTCAGGAGGCCAAGGTGGGATGATTGCTTGAGCCCAGGAATTCAAAGCTCCAATGAGCTATGATTGCACCTGGGCAACAGATACCCTGGTCTGTTAAAAAAAAAAAAAAAAAAGAAAGAAAGAGAAAAGAAAAAAGATATGCATATAAAACCTTTCAAATAGGTAGTTATTTATAGCCTCATCTTATAGATGAGATATTGAGGCTCAAAGAATTTACCTAAGTTGCCCAAAGGCCAGAGAGTAATACAAGGCAGAGATGGAATTCAAGCCTAGGTTTATCTGACTCCAAAACCATATTTTCACTATGACACCAAAATAGTATTCTCACAAGAGGCTAATGAGGTAAATAGTTATTTAATTTCTTAAATAACAGAGGCAATGCATGAACATTCATAATTTAACTTTTTAAAATTAATAACAAAAAACATTCAAGTAACTTCACTAAAATCTGTTCAATGCAGCCATGGTAAAAAAAATTACTTCAAAATAGCACATATTTACTGAAGTAGTCATACACAATTAAAATACACTTTACTATCTCTGCCAATGAACTATAATAAAAATAGAGAACGATATTAACAAAGGCATTAACAAAGCAATTCACAGTTTGAATTAACTTACCATTCTTCTTTTATACTTTTGAGGTTATCTACGTCTTTCATTCTCTTTTGCCTTACTGTAAAAGTAAAAAGAAATAAAAGCTAAAGTTCTCATTTTAGTGTTTTAAACAAATTTATTCCTATGTACATATCAATATTTTCTAACATTTAAGTTACCATGTAGTCCTAAAGTAGCACTTAGAAGGGTCTAAAGAAAAAGTGAGCAAGCTCAAAGCTGTCATTTTCATCTACAAAATAAAGAAATGTTAGAAAATACATTTTCAAGTCTGATAATCTGAGAAAAGAAAGATTTCTTAAAACTTATGATGAAGCTGGGTAGCTCACACCCAGCTACCACCTTTAATCCCAGCACTTTGGGAGGTCTAGAGGCAGGCGGATCACCTGAGGTCAGAAGTTTGAGACCAGCCTGGCTAACATCATAAAACCCTGTCTCTACTAAGAATACAGAAAATTAGCTGGATGTGGTTGTAGGCGCCTGTAATCCCAGCTACTTGGGAGGCTGAGGCAGGAGAATCGCTTGAACCCAGGAGGCGGAGGTTGCAGTGAGCCAAGATCACGCCATTGCACTCCAGCCTGGGAGACAGGCTCAAAAAAAAAAAAGTATATATCAAAGGACCCCAAAGGCTAGGGATGTGGTGGCAAAACACCATCTGTACTAAAAATTTAAAAAATTAGCTTGATGTGGTAGTATGCGCCTGTAATCCCAGCTACTTGGGAAGCTGAGGCAGGAGAATCACTTTAACCCAGGAGGAGGAGCTTGCAGTGAGCCAAGATTGCACTACTGTACTACAGCTTGGGCAACAGAGTGAGTAAGACTCTGTCTGAAAAATAATAATAATAATAATAAATTAAATTAAAAAGAAAAGAAAAAGTGACCCCAAAGCCACTCTGAAGGGGCTCTCATTGGCTAAATTTGGGAAATTAACATCTAAAAAAATAATAACACTAGTGGATTATGCGCCATTGAATAAAACAAAAGTATGTGAGTCTATACTATTATTATTATTTTTAATAAAAACAATGAGGCCAGTTATGGCGGTAATGCCTATACTCCCAGCACTTTGGAAGGCCAAGGCAGTCAGATCACTTCAGGTAAGGAGTTCGACACCAGCCTGGCCAACATGACGAAACCCCATCTCTACCAAAAATACAAAAATTAGCTTGGCATGGTAATGCACACCTGTAATTCCAGCTACTGGTGACACTGAGGCATGAGAATTACTTGAACCTGGGAGGCAGAAGTTGCAGTGAGCCAAGACTGTGCCACAGCACTCCAGCCTGAAATGAACCCTTTAATAAATTCAATAGTAAGGTGATATTACCATAACCAAAATACATTCCAAATGCAGTAATATGCTGTGTAACAACATGTTGGTCAACAATGGACTGGATATACAAAGATGGTCCCATAAGATTATAACAGTATATTTTTACTGTACTTTTTCTATGCTGAGATATGTTTAGATATGCAAATAGTTATAATTATATCATAATTGCCTACAGTATTCAGTATAATAACATGCTGTACAGGTTTGTAGCCTAAGAGTAATAGGCTACATCATACAGCCTGTGTGTATAGTTGGCTATACTATCAGGTTTGTGTAAATACATTTCATGATATTCACACAATGACAAAATTGCCTAATGAAGCTCTTTTCAGAATGTACCTCCTTCATTAAATGAGATGAGATTACATATACAAGATTTAAAATGTTTAAACTTCTGTTGAAAGAGAATGGGAGAAAAAGAAAAAGGAAAATTAAAATCGAGGGTGATATCAGCAAAATGGAAAAACAGATAGGTCCAGGCACCTGTTCCCCTACCCACCCCCAAAAAATCAAAAAACAATTAGAAACTCTTAGAACCAACTTTATCAGAACCTAGAAAATAGTCAAAGAAGGGTTACAGCATCCAAGGGAATGATGAAATTAAGAAAAGGGCAATGTTAAAATGATAGAAAAGCTGGGCACAGTGGCATACTCCTGTATTCCTAGCTACTCGGGAGGCTGAGAGGCAGGAGATCACTTGAGTCAGGGAATTTGAGGCTGCAGTGAGCCATGATCATGTCACCATGCTCCAACCTGGACAACAGAGCAAGAATCTGTCTCTTATAAAAAATGCACAACAAAATAAAAACAAACAAACAAAAAAATGCACAGATGGGTAAAGGACTTGTGGGAATAGACATTTTTCCAAAGAAGAAATAAAAATGGCTAATAAGCACATGAAAAGATGCTCAAAATCAATAGTTCCTAGAAAATACATATCAAAACCATAATGAGATACTACTTCACACTCATTAGGATGGCTACTAAAAAGAAACAAAAAGCAGAAAACAAGTGTTGGCAAGGTTGTAAAGAAATTGGAACCCTGGTACACTGCTGGTGGGAATGTGAAATATCGCTGCTGAGGAAAAGAGTTTGGTGGCTACAGTGATATTCACAATAGCCAAAAGGTGGAAACAACTCAAGTATCCATTAACAGATGAATGAATAAACAAAATGTGGTGTATATAAGCAATGGAGTATTATTCAGCTTCAAAAGGAGTGAAATTCTGATACATACTATAACATGGATGAACGTTGAAAACGTGGTGCTACATGAATAAAAAAGTCAAACACAAAAGGACAAATACTTTATGATTCCATACATATAAAATATCTAGAATAGGTGACTGATAAAGACAGAAAGTAGAATAGAGGTTACTAGGGATTGAGATGAGTGAGGAATGAGCAGTTAATGGGTATAGAGTTTCTGTTTGGGGTGATGAAAATGTCTTGGAAATGAACAGTAGTGATGGTTGTACAACACTGTGAATGTAATTAATGTCACAGAATTGTACTCTTAAAAATGATTAAAATGGCAAATCTTATGTTATCTATGTTTTCTCACAATAAAAAATGTTTATTTTATTTTATTTTGAGACAGAGACTAGCTATGTTGCCCAAGTTGAAATGCAGTGGCTATTCACAGGCACGATCATAATGCACTACAGCTCAAACTCCTGGGCTCAAGTGATCCTCCTGCCTCAGCCTCCTGAGTAGCTGGAACAATGGGTGCACGCCGCTAATTTTTTGTTTAAAGTGTTGTTGGAAACCCAGTCTCACTATGTTACCTAGGCTGGTTTCAAACTCTTGGTTTCAAGTGGCCCTCTCACCTCAGCCTCCAGAGTAGCTGGACTATAGGCACACGCCACTGTGTCTAGCTAAATTGAAAAAAACGAAGAGCTAACTCTTAACTATTTAAGTTAAGAAAACATAGTAAAATTTTTTTTAAATAACCTGGAAGAGGTCAGGCGTGGTGGCTCATGCCTGTAATTCCAGCACTTTGGGAGCCTGAGGTGGGCAGATAACGAGGTCAGGAGTTCGAAACCAGCCTGACCAACATGGTAAAACCCCATCTCTACTAAAAATACAAAAAGTAGCCAGGTGTGGTGGGATGAGCCTGCAATCCCAGCTACTCAGGAGGTTGACGCAGGAGAATCGCTTGAACCTGGGAGGCTAAGGCTGCAGTGAGCCAAGATCACGCCATTGCACTCCAGCCTGGACAACAGAGCGAGACTCCATCTCAAAAAAAAAAAACAAACCTGAAAATAACCTGGAAGAGAAGACAACTTTCCTATAACTCAAATCCGAAGGAATAAGAAAAAAACTGATATATCTTATACAATAAAAAATGTATAAGAGGCCAGGCGCAGTGGCTCATGCCTGTAATCTCAGCACTTTGGGAAGCTGAGGCGGGCAGATCACAAGGTCAAGAGATTGAGACCATCCTGGCCAACACTGTGAAACCTCGTCTCTACTAAAAATACAAAAATTAGCTGGGCATGGTGGTGCATGCCTGTAGTCCCGGCTACTCGGGAGGCATAGGCAGGAGAATCGTTTGAACCTGGGGGGCGGAGACTGTGGTGAGTGGAGATTGCGCCACCGCACTCCAGCCTGGCGACAGAGCAAGACTCTGTCTCAAAAAAAAAAAAAAAGGTATAAGATCTGAGAGCTATCGTGTAAAATGAAAAAAAAATTTAAAACAAAGAAGACAAACAACAAACTAAGAAAAAATATTTGGAACTGACACTATAAATAAAAGATTAATATAGCTGGGTACAGTGGCTCACACCTATAATCCCAGCTACTCAAGAGGCTGAGGAAGAAGGACTGCTTGAGGTCAGAAGTTTGAGACAAGCCTGGGCAACATAGTGAAATCTCATCTCTTTAAAATAAAATAAAATAAAAGAATTGGGCTGGGGGTGGTGGCTCACACCTGTAATCCCAGTGCTTTGGGAGGCCAAGGCAGGCAGATTGCTTATGCTCACGAGTTTGAGACCAGCCTAGGCAACATGGCAAAAACCCATCTCTACAAAAAATTAGCTAGGCATGCTGGTACACGCTGGTAGTCCCAGCCTCTTGGGAGGCTGAGGCAGGAGAATCACCTGAGCCCAGGAAGTCAAGGCTGCAGTGAGCCATGATCATGCCACTCTGCACTCTAGCCTGGACAACAAAGCAGCACCCCGTCTCAAAAAACAAAGAAAAAAACAAAACCAAAAAAAAGCCTCTAAAATGGAAAGTCAAAATAAAACAAATGGAACGGAACTGATCAAGTTGGTGGCAAAACCACACAGAGGAACTATTTCAAATAACTTTAAAACAGAGTAATTTGCTAGGCGCAGTAGTTCACACCCGTAATCGAAGCACTTTGGGAGGCTCAGGTGGGCAGATCACCTGAGGCTAGGAGCTCGAGACCAGCCTGGGCAATGTGGCGAAACCCCTTCTCTGCTAAAAATAGAAAAATTAGATGGGAATGGTGGTGCATGCTTGTAATCCCAGCTATTTGAGAGGCGGAAGCATGAATATTGCTTGAACCCAGGAAGCAGAGGTTGCAGTTGGCAAAGATTGTGCCACTAGACTCCAGCCTGGGTGACAGAGTAAGACTCTGTCTCAAAAATACATAAATAAACAGAAAAACAACAACAAAAACCAGAGTAATTTAGTAATTTGACTGGATATCCAAGTTAGATAAACCTGAAGGGGGTAAATACAGTTTCTAGTAATCACATTATTCATAATATATGAGTATTGTGAATACTAATCATCATTTTATGATACTATCATATAATGATCAAGTATTGTTTTTATGATACTATGGTATAATGATCATGGTTTTTATGATATTTACCAACCAAGATTTTTTTTTTTGAAATGGAGTCTCACTCTGTTGCCCAGGGGTGCAGTGGGGTGATCTCAGCTCTCTGCAACTCCATCTCCTGGGTTCACACAATTCTCCTGCCTCAGCCTCCTGAGTAGCTGGGATTACAGGCATTCACCACCACACCTGGCTAATTTCTGTATTCTTAGTAGAGAAAGAATTTTGCCATGTTGGCCAGGCTGGTCTCAAACTCCTGACCTCAGTTGATCTACCTGCCTCAGCCTCCCAAAGTGTTGGAATTACAGGTGTGAGTCACTATGCCCAGCCAAAAAGCAAAACTTTTTTTTTAAGAGTAAGAATAAATAACAATATAAAAATCAAAGAAGTGAAATTCCTGTCATTTAAAAATTTTAATTGGAAATATCAGTAAAATCTCATGCCGTATTTCCTCTTTTAAAAAAAAAATACATACTAGCTCTGCTCATTAAAAAGTCTCCAAAGCAATAAGCATCCAATAAAAATAAGCACTTCTAGCACCCAGATTTGTTGGAATACTAATACCATTTCTCACTAAAAGGAATCAAGGTTTCCTGGAAAAATACGTGATTCCAGTTCTGGATCAAAAAATGTCTACTTTGCACTTGGCATATCTTGACATTATGGATTAGTGTCAAAAAAGATTCAAAAGTAAATTTGAGGAGGGTACTATTGGCCCAAAGATGGGATCAGCTGGTGTAGTGGTGCAAACCTGTAATCCCAGCACTCTGGGAGGCCAAGGCAGGGCTGCTTGAGGCCAGGAGTTTGAGACAAGCCTGGGCAACAGAGTGAGACCATGTCTCTACAAAAAATACGAAAATTAGTGAAGCATAGTGGCACATAGCTGTAGTCCTAGCTATATGTGAGGCTGAGGTGGGGAGATCTCTTGAGCCTGGGAGGTTGAGGCTGCAGTGATTTTATCAGGCCATGACTACACCAGTGCACCCCAGCCTGAGTGACAGAGTGAGACCCTACCTAAAGAGAAAAAAAGAAAAAATGGGACCAAAAAAAAAAACCTACCTGAACTGAAACACATCAAATATCACTTCATAATGATACTCATTAAAAGGAAACAAAACAAACTCACTGGTCATCTTTTGAGAATACTAGGGCACCAACTTATTATACTGAAAACTGATAAATAAGATTAAGAATAAAATATATATACTGTCTTTCTTCTTTGAACTATCTCTGAATAACCAAAGAGTTAATGAAAGTTTCCTTTATACATGAATCCAGGTAAATGAAGATGAATTACTGAATTAGAATATCTCCTATTTGCAACTTCTAATGCAATAATGAATCTAGGCATATCAATGGCTGCAAACATCACAGAGATAGCCAGGCAAAAAAAAAAACCACACACCTCAGTGTGAAAGCTTGTACCACTATCTCTTCTTGCCAAAAAGGTGAATCTGAATCCATTCAAGCCTCCAGATCTAACTACTAGATTACAGGAAATATAGGGCACAGAGGAGTGTAATCAGATCACAAGAATGCAACCAACAAAGCCCAGAATGTGGAAAATTCTTCAGGAAAAAATGATCCATTTTTTTTCAACACATATATTACTAGGGAGAAAAAAGAGATGATAGATTATTTAAATATTTCAGAAATGGATCACTGTATTACAATATGTGGACCACATATAGGTTTTGATTTAAATAAATCAATGGTAAAATAAGTTATGAAAGAATTTGTACCATCTGAATACTGATGGGGTACCTGATGTCATTTTGGAGTAATGATTAATTTTTAAGGTGTGAGGTGGGTGGATCACGAGGTCAAGAGATCGAGACCATCCTGGTCAACATGGTGAAACCCTGTCCCTACTAAAAATACAAAAATTAGCTACGCATGGTGGCACATGCCTGTAGTCCCAGCTACTTGGGAGGCTGAGGCAGGAAAATTGCTTGAACCCAGAAGGCGGAGGTTGTGGTGAGCCAAGATCGCACCATTGCACTCCAGCCTGGGCAACAAGAGCGAAACTCTGTTTCAAAAAAAAAAAAAAAAAAAAATTAAGGTGTGACGATGGGACTGTAGCTGTACATTTTTTAAAGTAATTGCTTTAGATACACACTGAAATATTGACTGATAAATACTATGAACAGAATTTGCATCAAACAAGTGGATTGGGGGATGGAATATAATTAAAATCAAAATGGCCACGACTTGATAATCATTGAGCTGGGTAATGGGTTGACATGAGAGTTTACTGTTCTCTCCATTTTTATATATATTTGAAAATTTTTATAATAAAAATTGGGATAAAAAAACTCTACCTTAAAAATATATATACCTAGAGTGTTATACTGCCATTTTATTCATTTTTTTTAAAGAAAATACTTTTGCTCTATCAGAAAATTACTCTTAATAATCTAAGAATAGCAGTAATTTCAAAGACTTGGGTCCTCATGGAATATAATTTGCCTCTTACTCTATAAATCATAAATTTGAAGCTGTGAAAAGTAATGTGAATTCACATTTAAAGTAATGACTAAAAAAGATGTATTATGTCTAGAATAAACAGTACTTTGTAAATAACAACAACAACAATCAAGAGCTGCATATCACATTTGGTTGACTCATGGCTTAAAAGCAATGTGAGCACACAGAAAAAGTAGTGCAGTACACAGAAGTGCTATGTGAGGTGATACATAGACAATCGTTATGAATTGCCAATTGTACAATTAAAGTTATCAGTTGTCCAAACTGTCAAAATTCAAGTAAAGAAAAATCAAGGTCTGTTTTATTTAACTGAGGTATCTAGGGTGAGTAACTAAGGAAAACATAACCAAACTGACTATGAGAAGGAAGAAAAAAATAAATGACTTTTTTACAATTTTAAAATTAAATAAACAGGCCAGCATGGTGGCTCAAGCCTGTAATCTCAGCATTTTGGGATGTCAAGGTAGGAGGACTGCTTGAGGCTAGGAGTGCCAGACCAGCCTGAGCAACATAGTAAGACTCCCATCTCTATGAAAAATACAAAATCTCAACACTTTGGAAGGCCAAGGCAGATGAATCACCTGAGGTCAGGAGTTTGAGACCAGCCTGGCTAATATGGTGAAACCCGTCACTATTAAAAACACAAAAATTAGCTGGGCGTGGTGGCAGGTGCCTGTAATCTCAGCTACTTGGGAGGCTGAGGCAGTAGAATTGCTTGAACCCGGGAGGAGGAGGTTCCAGTGAGCCGAGATTGTACCACTCTGTTCCAGCCTGGCAACAGAGTAAGACTCCATCTTTCAAAAAAAAAAAAAAATCCATATTACCAATTTTACTTAGTTTTATAAACAAATATTCTATGGTCAAAAGGAATTTGAGGAGAAAAAAAGAAAAAACTAGTCATTTTTTTTTAGATTATGGATTTGTATGAAGGTATTGATACAAATCCATAATCTAAATATACAACCAGACATGCTATCTTTATATAGAACCTTAAGTTTCTTTTTAAGTATAAGGCCATTCCAGGTATTAAACACAAGGGAAAAGAAACCAATGGATCACATTTCCATGTTGGGTTCCTTTTACTTAGATCTTCTATGGAATGTGGTTAGGCCCTCAAGCCTCCAAGAGCAACCTAACTATGATAGCATTTGAACCAAATACTAAAAAGACAGTTCATTTGTATATTTTATGAATTCTGGTTTACTACATACTAAGTGATAGAAAATGAAATATTTTTGAAAGTTTCAGCTCATTTTAGCTGTAATCATAGTAATGAAAAAAATATATTTTTGTCCTTTCCTAGAAAAATTGTTAATGGGATAGTTATATACTCCAATGACCAAAGTGGTAGTGACAACAGTAATTTAAATGAGAAAATCCTATGGGAAAGGTGATACTTCAGCAGAGACTGGCAAGATTACTTACTGAGTCATTCCACAGCTGACCAAGACATTCTCATTCCAGGCCTCCATACTGAAATGTTATCCTAACTTGCAAAGCAACCCCCTCCCTTTTTTTAAATGAGTATTTTAATCCAATTTCAGGAAAAAAAATGGTACATGACTTGGATAAGAAAGCATAAAATTAAGGTTTTTCTGAAAATGCAAAAAAAATAAATAAAAAAGAAAGAAAGAAAAGAAATAACCTTTAATATGTTCAATGCTAATTTTCTGGATCTTTGTCTTGTGTCAAAAGCTATATATTTTCTCCTCAAAGAAGCTGCTGCTCCAAGAACTAACTAGCCCTCTTCATCTCCCTCTAGCTAGGATAAACTAATCCCCCTCCACTCCCAACTCTTTTCTTTCAATAGCATTGCATAGGTGTTAATGGCCTGGGCTCTCCAATGAACAGAACTGTCCTTTAAGCCAGCAACCCACAGGCAGTGGCATACAATGTCTCACCCCCAGTCCCCAGGGCAGAAGCCACAGAGCTGGCCTGGCATTGTTTCCACTGTCTCAGGAAGAAGGAGCCAAAACCTGACCCTCAGCACAAATCAAAGCCCAATATGGATAGAGAAAAACTGCTTCTAGACCTGGAGTAGGCAAACTGTGGGCAAAAAGGGGAGTTTTTGCAGCCACTCCTCTTGAGAAACAAGGGGAAAACTAGACCTTTTTCCACTATTATGATCTACAAGGTACTCTATTGCTCCAAGGGGATCTAAAAGCACAAAACAATCTAAACAAAGAAGAAGAACTTTTCCCAGGCTGGGGATAAGAGGGACAAACAGAAAGATGGGTGAATGCAATAACGTGTAGGAAGATGATGCTGGGAATCTCTGTTCTTCACATGGCTGCCAGCCCTACAGAGAACAACATAGTAAGAACCAGGACAACCACTCCAAACTGGTATAGCTGGGGAATCTTCAGGCCTTTTTCCAGGTTCCACATCAAGTGTCGGATCCCATGTCAGGTATGATACATGAGAGGGTGCAAACTTAGCTGTGTGAATCAGTGCTAACTCCAGACACAGGGACTTCATGAGTTCCAAATAAGACTCACAGTTCCCAGGGAAAAACAGGGCTGACATGCCAAAAAGAGACCCCTGCACTCAAAGCAATACCAGTGCACGGTGGCAGATGGACCAACCACTCCATCTCTTCTTTGGCTGTGGTTCCCAAAGGAACAGCATTTCTGATACAGAGCTCAGGGCTAAAGTGGGCTTGGAGGCAATGAGGACAAACATATCTCAGCAAGAGTATAGCCATCTTGGGTTCTGGTCTGGACAGATGTGCAAAGCCATTTTAAATACAATCTCCTTTGGTGTGCTGACTTACCCCAACGTGGGCAGATCACCTGATATCAGGAGTTTGAGATCAGCCTGGCCAACATGGAAAAACCCCGCCTCTACTAAAAATACAAAAATTAGCCGGGCATGGTGGCATGTGCCTGTAGTCACAGCTACTTCAGAGGCTGAGACAGGAGAATGGCTTTAACCTGGGAGGTGGAGATTGCAGTGAGTGGCGCCACTGTACTCCAGCCTGGGTGACAGAGACTCCACATTAAAAAAAAAAAAAGTCCTGCATCATCTCTCTGGCCCTAACCTACTTTACCACAGCACCCTTTTGCTTCCCACACACCAAATGCTGAAGTTCCTGAAATGACCATCTTCCCTAGCCTCTGCGTCATCAACTGCCTTTGCCTGAGCCTTTCTTCTCTCCTTTGGGAGGCATTTCCCCCTAATTCCTATTTATCCCTAATATCTGAGCTCAAAGATTACTTTCCTAGGAAAACCTTCCCTGATTTCCCCAGCTGGGATAAGTCCCCATGTTACCTTCTCTCAAAAACACCTTACGTCCTTCGTTTTTAGCCCGTCTTGGCTTACTGGCATTTATTTGTGATTATTTATTTTATTTTTTGAGACAGAGTCTTGCTCTGTCACCCAGGCTGGAGTGCAGTGGCACCATCTAGGCTCACTGCAACCTCCACCTTCCGGGTTCAAGCGATACACTGCTTCAGCCTCCCGAGTAGCTGGGATTACAGGCATGTACCACCATGCCCAGCTAATTTTGCATTTTCAGTAAAGAGAGACCGGGTTTCACCATGTTGGCCAGACTGGTCTCGAACTCCTGACTTTGGGTGATCCGACCGCCTCAGCCTCCCAAAGTGCTGGAATTACAGGCGTGAGCCACAGCGTCGGGCCCTGATTATTTGCTTAATATCTGTTTTGCCCAATGATACTGAATAGTCTAAGGGCCAAGTCTGTAATTGTCACTATCATATCCTTGGCACTCACAACATAATAGGTACTAAAATTTTTTTTTGAATTATAAAATAGTAAAGGAAGTATATGCTAAGTAATTAATCATTATTAAATGAAAATGCACATAAAATACTCTCCACAGCGCCCAACTGAGAACAACTGCTCCGTAAGTGTGAGCTCCCATTAATACTGGACTGAATATTCAGCCTCGTATCATTCACTGTGCTTAACCACTTCCACCTCCTAAACACATTTTTTACTCATGTTTGGACGCCACCAGTGCCCAGCACTAACATTAGTATTATACAAAGATGCTCTGTATTCGCTGAATTTAATT
The DNA here is from genome assembly GCF_049354715.1 of Callithrix jacchus. Classification (NCBI taxonomy): domain Eukaryota; kingdom Metazoa; phylum Chordata; class Mammalia; order Primates; family Cebidae; genus Callithrix; species Callithrix jacchus. The sequence goes on from NC_133515.1 coordinate 91,306,611, forward strand.
GCCTTTTAAATAAATCCGACTTTCAGCATATTTAGACAGAAGACACAACATGAACTTTTAGTTTCCCCGCTATAAACAAACTACAACCGGTCAGACTTTATACCACGTTCTTTTCTGCATTCGCATTAAAAGAAACCAGCAGTTTCCTGTGTTTACTTATCTCAAATTACGTACATAGGAACCAACGCTGGACGCCACACGAACGTTCATCACTGCTGACAAGTAATAAACTATTTTATTACTGGCAGCGAAAAGGGAAAAAAGGCACAAAGAAGAAAGGAAGGAAATGTGAAATCAGCGAACACCAGACCTTCAAAACATCAGAGAAAGTGAGTGGTGGGAGAGGGTGAAGTCACTAACAGGCATACTTTGTAGCACTGGAGTGCAATCGTGCAGCGTTCGCCTTTGAAAATGGAAACATTGTGTTTCGCATAACTCGAAGTTTCGGAAAGCCCTTCGAGAGAACCCCGAGCTGCGCCTTCCGCGAGCTCGCGAGTCAACCCGCAGGCAGAGTCAAGGGCCCAGGGTCGCCGCTCACCTCGTCGGGGCGGGAGCCTGGCCCCGGCTCTGCCGCCTGCGCCCCTTCCCGAGTCGCAGACGCGCGGCCCTCGGGAGCGAGACTTCCCCCACAACGGCGAGCAGCGGCGGCCCGGCCACAGCAGACGACCCCTCGACCCTACCCGGCAGGCAGCCACCCTGCCCCGCCCTCACCCCGCCGGACGCGGCGCGGCCCCAGGACCCTCACCTCCGGGCACGGCCTCCGGGCCTCAGCCTCACTCAGCTCAGGCGCCGAGGGCACCGTTTGGCCGCGGGCCCCGTTTGGCCAGAGCCCTTCAGTCCCGGAGCGCCGCCGCCCCAAACCTCCTCAGATTCCACCGCCGCGCCTCTGAGATCCCGCCCACCTCTCACAGTCTCTGTCGGGCGCCCAGCGCGCGCCGACGGCGACTCCGCGCAGACCGGAGGAGCCCGCGCGGGCGCGGGGGCGCGCCGAGGGGCGGGGCTTACTGCGTTCCGGCGCTTCAGGCCCGGTTGAGAACTGCGCTAATGGCCGCGGCGCTTTCCCGCAGCAGGCCGAGCGGCTGGCTGCCTCTTCCCTGGGCGCGGGAGACACAGGGACCTTGGTGTGTGCTCACCGGAGAACCCAGCGTGTGTTTACCCGGGTACCTCCTCAGCCTCTGAAGCCGGGGAGGGACGTCCCAGCATTCTGACAATGTGGAACTTGACCTGAGCCCTGCGGTCCTGGACAGCGACGTTGAAGACATCCCCACACCGCTTTGTTCCTAATAGGACTTACTGCACGCAAACGCCCTTTCCCATAAGACTTAGTCACGACTCAAGGATGCCCCCGTAGTTAGCTGCGACAAAGTCAGGCCCAAACCCTCTAAATTCCAGTTCTCCGCCTCACAAATGATTAGCTGACCTGCCTGTGCTCACGATGTGGACAAATGCCAGCTGCCTTGACTTGACCGGACTTTAGTGAAGCAGCTCTCCCCGGGCCTCTACAAGGTGGCCGAGCCTCAGCGGCAGCCAGCGACCACCCCTCCTCGACCACCGCCCGAAAATAGGCGGACCCCAAGGAAAACATTCTCTGTGTAGTCTCTTCGCTGCCACCCTCCACTCTTCTCCCCACCTCCCCACACCCGGGTCTTTCTAGCCCGGTTCTCTTCTCTCTGTAAAAGGAAACCCCTTTTCTGCCTGACCCAGGAGATCGCTGCAGATCTCATGGTTGGAGGGTTCTCCCGGTTGCAGTAGCCTCCCCCAAACCCCACTCTCAATTGCAATCGTTTCTTTCCCTTTTCTTGGATCTCTTACACTGAAATCTCTCCTTACGTATATCCAGATTTGTTTTTTATTTTATAGTCCAGCATTCTTCCTATTGCAACAGTCCTTTTTCCCATTGCAGTAGTTCTCCGCCCTTACTGCAATAGTCCATTTCCCCCCTACCCCCGTTGCAATAATCCGTTCCGAATAAAGTCTCGGCTTGCCTAAATCGGGATTTATTTGTTAGTCTTTAGTGCTGGAACTCAGATTGAGATTGATCCTCACTTACAGACCCATGCCAGTTCCCATCCCCCACCCCCTCATCTCCTGCTCAGCGATTTCCGGAGCCTGTGGTGACTTCAAATGTCAGTGCTTTTGGAGCACAGTAAAGAGTTAATTTGATCCCTTTGGGTTTTTCCACCATAGAAAGCATTGTCGAAGTAACCGCTGAACTAAGTAAAGCCAGCCCAATTTGATCCCTTTGGGCAAAGAGACTTTTCTTTGACCCTTCTGTGAGAGCTCTTCTAATTTTTGGTCCCAGCACCATTTAATGAAGAGAGGATTCTTCCCTTGTCAAAAATTAATTGACTATAGATGTATAAGTTTATTTCTGTACTCTCAATTCGACTCCATTGATTATGTAACTTATCTTTATGCTAGCACCATACTGTTTTGCTTACTGTAGCTTTGTAGTAGATTTTGAAATCAAACCACCTTATCGTTTTGCTTACTGTAGCTTTGTAGTAGGTTTTGAAATCACACCTCCCACTTTGTTCTTGTTTTTCAAGATTGTTTTGTCCCTTGCAATTTCCTATGACTTTTAGCTCAGCTTTTCCCTTTCTGTTAAAAACATTAAAAGGGGGGGCATTGGGATTTTGACAGAGGTTTCTTTGAATTGGTAGATCAACTTGAGGAGCATTGATATCTTAACAATATTAAGTCTTCAAATCCTTAAGCATGAATATTTTTCCATACAGTCATGTGCCACATAACAACCTTTTGGTCCATGACTTACAGCATATATGATGGTGGTCACATAAGATTTTAAGGCCGTATTTTTACTGCATCATATGTTTAGATATACAAATATTACCATTGTGTTACAGTTGTCTACAGTATTCAATACAGTAATGTGCTGTCTAGGCTTGTAGCCCAGGAGCAAGGCTATGAATATTGCCTATATGTGTAGTATACTAGACAATTCAGGTTTGTGTAAGTACACTCTGTGATGTTTACACAATGATTAAATCACTTAGGGACACATTTCTCAGAAGGTACATTCATCATCAAGCAATACATGACAACACATAGACCTTCTTTAATTTCTTTCAGTAGTGTTTTATGGTTTTTGGTGTACAAGTCTTATACCTCCTTGGTTAAATATATTTCTTTTCTTTTCTTCTTCTTCTTTTTTTTTGAGACAAAGTCTTGCCCTGTTGCCCACGCTGGAGTGCAATGGCGAGATCTCAGCTCACTGCAACCTCTGCCAATTGGGTTCAAGCAATTCTCCTGCCTTGGCCTCCCCAGTAGCTGGGATTATAGGTGTGTGCCACCATGCCTGGCTAATTGTTTCTTTTTCTTTTGTGTCTTTAGTAGAAATGAGGTTTCACCATGTTGGCCAGGCTGGTCTCAACTAGACTTCCTGACCTTGTGATTCACCCACCTCGGCCTCTCAAAGTGCTGGGATTACAGGTGTGAGCCACTGCGCCCAGCCAGTTAAATATATTTCAAAGTATTTTATTCTTTTTGATGCTATTGTAAAAGGAATTGATTTATTTCCTTTTTGGATGTTTTATTGCCAGTATTTGAAAATACCACTGATTTTGTGTGTTGATCTTGTATCTAACAACTTTACTGCATTCATTTATTAGCTCTAATCATTTGCTAGAGATGGGGTATCCTTATGTTACCCAGGTTGATCTCAAACTCCTGGGCTCAAGTGATCCTCCCATCACGATGTCCTGAGTAGCTAAGACCACAGATGTGTGCCACCATGCCCAACTAATTAAATTTTTTGCGGGGGGAAGGAGGGGAAAAATTTTTTTGTGTGGAGATGTGGTGTCACTGTATTGCCCAGGCTGGTCTCCAACCCCTGACTGGCCTCAAGCTATCCTCCCTCCTTCTTGGGCCTCCCAAAGCACTGGGATTACAGGTATGAGATACCACACTTGGCCTCAGTTTTATTTCTTTCTAATTTGGATGCCTTTTATTTATTTTTCTTGCCTAATTGCTCTAGCTAGAACTTCCAGTACAATGTTGAATTAGAAATGATGAGTCTGGGTGTGGTGGCTCAAACCTGTAATGTCAGAACTTTAGGAGGCTAAGGCAGGAGAATTGCTTGAGCCCAGGAATTTGAGACCAACCTGGGGCAACATAGTGATACCCCATTACTAGAGTTAAAATTAAAAAAAAAAAAAAGAAATTATGAGGCTGGGTATGGTAGCTCACAGCTGTAATCCCAGCCCTCTGGGAGGCTAAGGTGGGTGTATCACTTGAGGCCAGGATTTCGAGACCAGCCTGTCCAACATGGTGAAACCCCATCTCTACCAAAAATACAAAAATTAGCTGAGCCTGGTGGTGGGTGCCTGTAATCCCCGCTACTTGGGAGGCTGAGGCAGGAGAATCGCTTGAACCCAAGGGGCAGAGGTTTCAGTGAGCTGAGATCACACCACTGCACTCCAGCCTGTGAGACAGAGCAAGACTCTGCCTCAAAAAAAAAAAAAAAAGAAAAGAAAAGAAAAGAAAAAGAAAAAAGAAAAGAAATAAACAAACAAATACATAAATAAATGATGGGAGTGGGTGTCTTTGCCTTGTTCCTAATTTTAGAAAAAAAGCTTTCAGTCTTTCTTCATTGAATATGATATTATCTGTGTGTTTTTCTTTTTCTTTCTTTCTTTTTTTTTTTGAGATAGTCTCCCTCCATCTTTCTTTTTTTTTGAGATAGTCTCCCTCCATCCCCACATGGTAACCTCTATTCTACTTCATTTTCTTTTCTGTTTTTTTGTTTTGTTTTGTTTTGAGATGGGATTTCACCATGTTGCCCAGCCTGGTCTCAAACTCCTGGACTCAAAGCAATTTTCCCATCTTGGCCTTCCAAAGTGCTAGGATTACAGGTGGGAGCCACCATGCATAACCTATTCTACTTTCTGTCTCTAGGAACTTGCCCATTCTAGATACCTCATGTACATGGAATCCTGCAATATTTGTTCTTTTGTATCTGGCTTATTTCACTTAGCAGAATTCTTTTCTTTTCCCCTTCCTTCCTTCCTTCCTTCCTTCCTTCCTTCCTTCCTTCCTTCCTTCCTTCCTTCCTTCCTTCCTTTCTTTTTACCGAACCTCGCTCTGTCACCAGGCTGGAGTCCAGTGGCACAATCTTGGCTCACTGCAATCTCTGCCTCCCGGGTTCAAGCGATTCTCCTGCCTCAGCCTCCCAAGTAGCTGGGACTACAGGTGCAAACCACCACACCCAGCTAATTTTTGTAGTTTCAGTAGAGATGAGGTTTCACCCTGTTGGCCAGGATGGTCTTGCTCTCTTGACCTCATGATCCGCCCGCCTCAGCCTCCCAAAGTGCTGGGATTATAGGCATGAGCCACTGTGCCCGGCGTCATATTGTTTTTCAAATGGCAGCACCATCTTACATTCCTACCAGCAATGTATCTGTTTTCCAATTTCTCTATATCCTCCCAACACTTGTTATTTTCTGTGTGTGTGTATATGTACGTGTGTTTATAATAGCCATCCTAATTGCGTACAAAGTGGTATCTCATTGTAATTTTGATTTGCATTTCCCTGATGAATAGTGATGTTGAATATCTTTTCATGTGCCTATTGGCTGTTTGTATATTTTCTTTGGTGAAATACCTATTTAATTCTTTGTGAATTTTCAAATAGGGTTTTTTGTTTTGTTTTGTTTTTGTTGAGTTACAGGAGTTTTGGATTTTAAAATATATATATTATGGATAGTAATACCTTATCAGATATGTGATTTGCAAATCTTTCCTCTCATCCTGTGAATTGTCTTTTCATTCTGGTGTTAGTATCCTTTGATACACAAAAGTTTAAAATTTCAGTCAAATTAATGTATTCTTGTTTTTGCTATACTTTTGGTGTCATATCGAAGAAACTATTGCCAAATCCAACGTCATGAAGATTTCTATGTTTTTTTCTAAACATTTTATAACTTTAGCTCTGACATTTAAGTGTTTGCTCCATTTTGATTTTTGTGTATGGTGTATGATAAGAGTTCAACTTTATTCTTTTGCATATGGACATCCAGCTTTTTCAGCACCATTTGCTGAAGAGATTGTCCTTTTCCCATAGAATGGTCTTGGAATAAATCCCCCTGGGGATCAATTCATCACTTGGTCATGGTGTATAATCTTTTACTATGCTAGTGCATTTGGTTTCTTAGTATTTTGCTGGGGATTTTTTTTTTTTTTTTTTGAGATGGAGTCTCGCTCTGTCACCCAGGCTGGAGTGCATGGGTGCAATCTCGGCTCTCTGCAATCTCCATCTTTCAGGTGCAAGCAATTCTCCTGCTTTAGCCTCCCAAGTATTTGGGATTACAGGTGTGTACCACCATGCCTGGGTAATTTTCATATTTTCAGTAGAGACGGGGTTTTGCCATGTTGGCCAGGCTGTTCTTGAACTCTTGACCTCAGGTAATCCATCTACTTTGGGATCCCAAAGTGCTGAGATTACAGGCATAAGCCTCCACATCCAGCCTTGCTTCTCTTCTATATTTATCTCCACTCTATTCTTTATTTCCTTCTATTACTTGCTGTATTACTTCTATTACTTGTTTAGTTTGCTCTTTTTCTAATTTATTTCTGTGTTGGTGTTTTAGTTATAAGTGCAAACACCCAAACAGGACTGTAAGTTCCTTAAGGGTACAGACTGAGTAATTTATTTATTAGATGTTCTCTAGAGCACTTTTCACAGTAGCTATTTCACAGGTGCCTAATAGAGGTCAGTGAATGCTTTTTGAATTGACGTAGAAGGATGATAGGTGGCACTCAGCAATCTGCTCCTCATCCTGCATCCTCTTTCCCAATTGGTAGCCCACCAACCATCCAGTTCAGAATAGAAACCAAGTGATCATCTTTGAGATTTCGTTCCCTTGAGATGAGTATCTAGGTCAGCACTGTTCAGCAGAATTTTCTGTGATGATGGAATTGTTTCTGCATTGTCCAACCATTGGCTACTTAGCAACATTTGTGTATTGAATATTTGAAACATGGTAGTGTGACTGAGGGGATGAATTTTTAATTTTTTAAATTTAAATAACTACATGTGGCTAGTAATCACATTGAATAGTGCATAATTCTAAGGTCAACAATTTTTTTTTTTTTTTTGAGACATAATCTTGCTCTGTTGCCCAGGCTGGAGTGTGGAATGTAGTAGTGCAATCTTGGCTCACTGCAACCTCTGTCTCCCGGGTTCAAGCAATTCTCCTGCCTCAGCTTTCTGAGTAGCTGGGATTACAGGCCTGTATTACCACACCCAGTTAATTTTTGTATTTGCAGTAGAGATGGGGTTTCACCATGTTGGCCAGGCTGGTCTCAAACTCCCAACCTCAGGTATCTGTCCCCCTCGACCTCTTAAAGTGCTGGGATTTCAGGCGTGAGCCACCACACCCAGCCTAATGTCAACAATTTTGATTTTGCCTCTTGATTTAGTGTTTCTCAAAATGTTTTATGGATCTTAAAGATGCAGTTCCATGGATTGCATCCTACACCTACCAAATCAGGATCATCTCTTTGCTGTTGGCCTCCCTATAGACTTGCAGTATCTCACTTTAGTCCCTTTGGAAGTATAGCTTTGTTTTGTTTTGTTTGTCTTTTCTTTTGAAACAGGGTCTTGCCCTGCTGCTCAGGCTGGAGCGCAGTGGAGTGACGAAGGCTCACTACAACCTCAAACTCCTAGGCCCAAGTGATCCTTCTGCCTCAGTCCCCTGAGTAGCTGGGACTACAGGTACTTACATCATGTCCAACTAATTTATGGCTCTTGCTTTTGGTGGCATGTTTAATATTTTATTCTTTTTATTTTATTTTTTTGAGATGGAGTTTCACTCTTGTTACCCAGGCTGGAGCGCAATGGTGCGATCTCGACTCACCACAACCTCTGCATCTGGGTTCAAGCAATTCTCCTGCCTCAGACTTCTGAATGGTTGGGATTACAGGCATGAGCCACCACGTCCAGCTAATTTTGTATTTTTAGTAGAGATGGAGTTTCTCCATGTTGGTCAGGCTGGTCTCAAACTCTGACCTCAGGTGATCTACCCGACTTGGCCTCCCAAAGTGCTGGGATCACAAGCATAAACCACTGTGCCTGGCCTATTCTTTTTCTTTTTTTGAGATGGAGTCTTGCTTTGTCACCAGGCTGGAGTGCAGTGGTGCGATCTTGGCTCACTGCAACCTCCACCTCCTGGGGTTCAAGCGATTCTCCTGCCTCAGCCTCCTGAATAGCTGGGACTACAGGCATCGGCCCACACGCCCGGCTAATTTTTGTATTTTTAGTAGAGATGGGGTTTCACCATGTTGACCAGGATGGTCTTGATCTTTTGACCTCGTGATCCACCCGCTTTGGCCTCCCAAAGTGCTGGGATTACAGGTGTGAGCCACCACACCCGGCCCTCTTTTTATTTTTATAAGATCTATTTCATTCTTTTAAAATTTGTTTTGTCATTTTTTGCTCATTAGTTCTAATATCTTCTTTATTTATTTAATTTTAAATTACTATGGCTATATAACAGTTGTTAATTTTTTTTGAGAAAGGTTTTCACTCTGTTACCCAGGCTAGACTGTAGTGGCACTAACATGGCTCACTGCAGCCTCTGCCTCTTGGGGTCATGATCCTCCTACCTCAGCCTCCTGAGTAGCTAGGAAAATAGGAGCATGCCACCATGCCTGGCTATTTTAAAAAGTTTTTATAGAGTCAAGTTCTCACTATGTTGCCCAGGCTGGTCTTGAACTCCTGGGCTCAAGGAATATTCCAAACTCACTATTTTAGTTATTTTGAAATATACAGGACAGGAGTGGTGGCTCATCCTGTAATTCCAGCACTTTGGGAGGCCGAGGTGGGTGGATCACTTGAGATCGGGAGTTTGAGACCAGCCTGACCAACATGGAGAAACTCTGTCTCTACTAAAAATACAAAAAATTAGCCAGGCATGGTTACACGCCTGTAATCTTAGCTACTCAGGAGGCTGAGGCAGGAGAATCACTTGAACCTTGCAGGCAGAGGTTGCGGTGAGCCAAGATCCTGCTATTGCACTCCAGCCTGGCCAAGAGCGAAACCATATCTCAAAAAAAAAAAAAAAAAAAAAAAAGAAAAAAAGAAAAATACGTTAAGTTATTGTATATGAATACCTAAGTTATTGTATATTATGTACAAATAATTTACATAATTTACAAATAATGTACATAATATACAATAACAGGTATTCATATACAATAACTTAACGTATTTTTCTTTTTTTACATAATTGTATATTATGTACAAATAATATACAATAACTTATTTTATATTAATAATTATGTCTAGTTTTCAGTAGCACTAGGTATAATTCCTTCCATCTTCATTATTTATATTAATTATCTGAATATAAATCTGTGGTTCTCATTCTGTTGACTATTTTTTTGCTGGCTGTCATGATGATTCTTTTGTGTTTTGTGATTTTCTATTTTTACTGTGAATCATATTGATTGGACTTTATTTTTGTGCCTTCTGTTGGAGGTATATTCTGTCAGAGATGATTGACGTTTGCTTCTGCTTGCTTAAGATCACTTTTGACTCAAGTCTATTTAACCTAAGTTATTGTCCTGAGGGTCTTCATACCTATTAGCCTTGGTGAATTCAGGCTGTAAACCTCTTGATCAGTGTGTTGTTACGAATTCTCAAGGAATAAGTTTTAGAGTTAACATTTGTTGATAGTAAATGATATAGGTTATGGTAACCTGGTCTTCCCAATTTAGGACTACAAAAACAAAAACACAGAAAAAAAAAAAGGAGGAAAGCACACAAATCCTTTGTGTATAGTTTGCATACCACACACCTCTGCCGGACACTAGCCTTTTTTAAAAAATCTTTTTTGAGACAGGGTGTTACTCTGTCACCCAGGCTGGGGTACAGTGGCATAAACTTGGCTCATTGCAATCTGGACATTCTGGGCTCAAGAGATTGATGGTGCCTCAGTCTCAGGAGTGGCTTGAGCCACAGGCACCACACCCAGCTAATTAACAGAATTTTTTTGGCTGGCCTGGTGACTCACACCTCTAATCCCAGCACTTTGGGAGGCTGAGGTGGGTGGATCACTTGAGCCCAGGAGTTAGAGAGCAGCCTGGGCAACATAGGGGGACCTTGTCTCTACAAAAAACAAAATAATTAGCCTGGGTGGTGGTGGTGGCAGGTACCTGTAGTTCCAGCTACTCGGGAGGCTGAGGCAGGCGGATTGCTTGAGCCTAGGAGGTGGAGGCTACAGTGAGCAGTGGTTATGCTGCTGCACTCCAGCCTGGGTGACAGAGCGAGATCCTGTTTCTCTCTCATCTTTTTAGTAGAGAGAGCATCTCACTATGTTGCCCAGGGTGGTCTCCAACTCCTAGTCTCAAGCCATTGTTCTGCCTCCGCCTCTAAGTGCAGAGAATACAGATGTGAACTACAGTACCTGGCCTAAACCAGCCTCTTTCCTCAGGAATTGATACTGGTTTATTCTGCTCAACGACCTGATAGCTACCTGACCCAGGAAAATCCAGGTGTGGTTCCATTACAAGGAATCCACACCCATTAAGAAGTCAGCTCTAGGTGGTAGGTGAAGTGTCCAGGAGAGGGTGTGGTATGCAAATTGTGTCAGAGGATTTATCTATTCTGGAATCCATACTGCTTCCCGAACAGAAAAACTATACCCATTCCCAGTGTCATACAGTTTTCTGGAACAATTGGGAGCGTAGACGGTCAGAATACTCTAATTTTTATGCCATTTGGTCATTTTCAAAACTTTTCTCGAGTCTTCAATTTTTTGGTTTAATAAAGTTTAATAAACTTCTGTGCAATAAATATTAGGCTATATCTAATGTACCATGACTTTTTGAAATGAACCTAATTCCTACTTTACAGCCGAGCTTTTCTCTTCTTTCTTTCTTTTTCTTTTCTTTTTTTTTTTTTGAGACAGGGTTGACTCTGTCGCCCAGGCTGGGGTGCAGTGGCGGGATGATTTCGGCTCACTGCAACCTCCGTCTTCTGGGTTCAAGTAATTCTCAAGCCTCAGCTTCCCGAGCAGCTGGGATTACAGGTGCCCGTCACAATACCCAGATATCTTTTGTATTTTTAGTAGAGACGGGGTTTCACAGGGTTGGTCAGGCTGGTCTTGAACTCCTGACTTCGGGTGATCCACCCACCTTGGTCTCTGAAAGTGCTGGCATTACAGGCGTGAGCCACCACACCCGGCCTGCAATAGAGATTTTCATATGAATTGTGTGGCTTAATTTTTTTTCTTTGAAAGTTAAATTATAAATGTCGTATATTTGGGTTCAGCTTTTTGTATTCTTAATTCTTAAGCGGGCCGGGGGCAAGGGACAGAGATAGAGGCGGCTCCTATAGGGAACTCATTCTTTGATTCCGCCTTAGATCTGGCTAAGGGGATAGGAAACGACCCTATCTCGCTTTGTTTAAAGACGCAGGGTTCTAGCGTGGTGTTCCTCCCGCCCACCCCCAACCCCCCGTTTTCTTCTTAAGCTCACCACGTTCCAGATAGCGCACAGATCAATTTTTATCACAGCTGTCATTCTCATTTTTACAGCCATGAAAAGTGTGATTCTAGTTAAGTGTCAGCCTCGGGTAGGTCGGGGATTCCCAGTCAACTCGCACTTTCGTCGCCGCTCCCCTTCCACCCCGCGCCTTCGCTGGCCGTCCCCTGCTCCATCCAGGCCACGGGGGTGACGAGGGTGTCTGGGGCATTCGGGCCTGGCTGGTCGTAGGGCTTCAGGTCCAAGTCCACGCCGGAACTCGTCCTGATCAGTCTGGCTTTTCTGGTCTCCCCAGCTTTGCGGTCGCGGAGACAGGGAAACCATCGAGCTGACAGCCCAGAGCGTCGCTCGCTGGCTGCCAAGCGCTGACGCCGCGCCGGAGGCGGGGCCGCTGGAAGCCGCGGGGAGAGGAGCTAGCAGCCGGGAAGGGGAGGGCTGGCTGGCCTCGCAGCGCCCCGCCGCGGCTGCGGCCGGAAACGGTCTCGTTGGCCCTGCGGCGCTGGAGCCCTGACGCACGGAGCTCGAGAGCGAGAACGGGAGAGAAAGGGGTAGAAATGGCGGCTCCGCTCGGCTCCCGCTGAGGAGGGCGAAGCCGGCGGAGTGTCTGTGCTGCCAGCCTGCAGCACCACCCCCGCTTCCCTCTCGCCGCCTGCTAGCGCCGACTTCCCTTCCTCTGCCCGGCTCTCTGTTGTGTTGGTCTGCGCTCCGCACGCTCCGGGCCGGCTCGTCTCTCCCTGCCCGGCGGCTCCGCTGGCCCTGACTGACCGGCCGGCGGGCCGGCCTTGCTCGGCTCTCCGGGGCGCGGCGTGGACTCCGTCCTCCTGGCTGGACCATGGTGAACACCCGGAAGAGCTCTCTCCGCCTTCTCGGGTCCAAGTCTCCTGGTCCCGGGCCTGGGCCTGGGGCCGGAGCAGAGCCTGGGGCGACCGGAGGCAGCAGCCATTTCATCTCCTCTCGGACCCGCTCCTCCAAGACCCGCGCTGCCAGCTGCCCCGCCGCCAAGGCCGGGGGAAGCGGTGGCGCCGGCCTCGCTCTGGATGAGGCCAGGGTAAGCGCGGCGTCCCGAGTCCGGAGGCTCGGAAGTGTCAGGCCGGCCGCCGGGGCTTTGTCTGGCCGGGTTGGGGGCAGGAAGCCTCCAGTAGAGACCGCTCGGGCGGCTGGAGACAGGGTCTGCGGGCGCGGTGGAGGGTGGCACCCAGGAGAAGGGCCGCGACGCTGGCCCGTTTGCTTTTCAAGCTGGCCCGGCTCTTTTGTGTAAAGAACAGCCCTTGAGTCCAGGGGAGAGGGCTTTGGGGGTCCCTTTTGGGGGCATTCGAACGATCTGCAGTCCTTGTCCTTGTCCTGCCCCAGAGGGGAATTCTAGCGGGGAAGCAAGAGCGAAGGACCAGAGCCCCTGGGTGGGAGGGTTGGAGAAGTGAAAGTTTTCTGCGGTGTCAAACCCTTCTTGAAAGTGTGTCAGTTCCTGCCGCTGTCTAACTCCAGCTTACTCTCAGTTTGGGGGTGGTTCAAGTTGGTGAGGAAGTGAGCAGAGAGCTCCAGTTGGCAGCCAGGCAGGGATGCTGAAAAAAGTTTGTAGCTGCTCTGACACCAACTTTAAAAACAAAATCAACACTATCGCCTCTCCAGGCAGGAGAGATCAAACATAATGTTGTAGCTGGGGAACCAGCCGGCTAGCTCACCAAGGTGCCAGTAGGAACCAGAGCTTTCAGGTCACAGAAGGAGCGCGTCGAAATAAACAAGTGGAATGTGTTGGACAGTCAGCACTATCATGCCAAAATTGTGTGGTTTCTTAGATGTCTACATTTTTGTCATGGGACTATATTACAAAAGTGAATGAACACCATCGTTGTCATGCAGTTGCAAAAATGACGTTTGAAGAACCTGGTGATTGAATTAAAAAGTGATAGATCTTGAAATTTTACTAAGCACAGGTATTTATTGCTGTAAAGGAATTGATGCTTTTGTTTTACCATGAGATTGTTTCTGAATTCAGAGAAGACTATACTGCTTCTCTCTAAAGGAGGTTGACTTGCTAGGTAATTTGGCTGGAAAATGCTGTTCATTTAAAATGCTCCTTTAATTCCACACCATTTTTTGGTCTTACTGGGGTGGGAGCGAGGAGGGAAGCAGTATTTCATGTTCAATAGGGGTCTACAAGATCGCAGTTTGTGTGTGCTTTTTCTTTGTGTCTTACACTGTTTTGACGCCATCAGAATGAATCTAGGCAGAGACAACAGGAATATTTTACCATACCACTCTGAAATATTTTTATTATATCTTTGAAAATCGTTTTGGTTTCTATTTGATAAAAATGTGGATATTAATTTTAGAACTGTCCTATTTAATGTACTATTTTGGGGGTTTACAGATCTCTTAGGTTGAAATAAGAAGCCTAAATCTGAAAGTTGTGCAAACTATTGAGAATAAGTACTTTGAAGACGAGGCTTTCTGTGGAAACTTTCCAAACATGTTCAAGCTTCTTGACCTACTGATGCTATCACGTGTTTTAAAATAAAACTAAATTTAAGATCTGTTCTCTACATTTAAGGACAAAGAAAATATTTAGAGTGTAAGCATTTAATTGTATCATGCTATGAATGCCTGGTCTATTAGAGCAGTGTCTAATTCATCTGAAGCAATTAGCTCATTTATCGCTGATCAGTTCCTGGTCCCATTTTTGAATTCATGGGTATCATGCTTCCTTACCCCCTGAGGAATAAGGTGAGGTAATTTGTCAAGCAGCTGTTATAGAGATGTTAAAAGGCTAGGAATCAATAATCTAATGAGGAAATGAACATTTGGTAGCTTTTAAATTACTAGAAGAATGAAAGATATGAGAGCTCTTTGTAGAGGGGTACTAATGAAACTTTGTTTCAAAGATCCTTTTAAAATGTTTTAAAGCACCATAAATAACAGTCTACTGAAGATTTACTTTGAAATATTTGTTTTTCAGTCTTAAGAAGATTTATGTTATGGCTCTAGTAGATTATGGAGTTATCTAATTGCTTTCTCTGAAAGATTTTTTAGAGGCTTACTGCTCTTACATAGAGATTGGACCTTTAGAAGAGGCTAAATTATAATTCTGAATTTATTAAGTTTATAGACTACATATTTATTAAGCAGGCTGTATATTTCTTTGTTGTATATTTCTGGTTAGCTCTTCTCCAGTTTTGTAGGAATTTAGCACTCCTGGTTTACCCTTTCTGGAGTACTTAAAGGCACTCTCGATGTCTGTGGGGTCTGAAACAGACATTTACCAGTGTCTGTAAAGTCTTGATGCAAAATGGGGTTTCCCGTGTTGTCGCTTTAGCAGACCCTTATTTTTGTAGGAGGAAATGTATTCCTGTTTGTAACATCTATAATTGAGGAGTTTCTCCTTTTTCTGCTTTTGTGCCATGTTCTTAACTATACCTGATGCCCGTTTTTCCCTCTTTTCCCTGTTTTTAGATTATTTCATTCACTGTGTCCAGAGACATTTTATTTGCTTTAAAAAGTCATAGCAGTTTGAGTTTTTCTTATAGTTTTGTCTTTTTTCCCAAGTAGCGTATGTATAGGATGGGTGATAAATATACATTCTGCAGATTATTAGAATTATTTTTTCTTTTTTAATATTAAAAGCCTTTTTTTGACATGTAAAAGGTTGCACTTAGTATATTTAACTCTGTGAGTTTGGAGGTTAAATATGTATATTTGTGAAACCATCAACACCATAGAGATATCCATCATTCCTAAAGTTTTCCTATCCCTTTTATTATGAATGTCTTATTAGTATTTTTGTGGCAAGAACACTTGATATAAAATCTACCCTCTTAGAAGATTTTAAGTATGCAATACAGTATTCTTAGATGTAGGCACTACATTATATAGATCTTCAGAACTTATTTATCTGGCATAAGTGATATTTTGTTGCCTCCCCCCAAGACGCTGGCAATCACCCTTCTACTCTGCTTCTATGAATTTGCTAGTTTAGATTCCACATATAAGTGAGATCATACGGTATTTATCTTTCTGGGACTGGCTTATGTTATTTAGTGTAATATCCTCTAGGTGCATCTGTTGTTGTAAGTGACGAGATTCCCTTCTTCGGCTTAATAGTATTCCATTGGGCATGCACACATGTACACCATGTTTCCTACATTCATCTCTTGTTGGACATTTAGATTGTTTCCATGTCTTAGCTATTATGAATAATGCTACTATGAACATGGGAGTGTAGATGTCCCCTTGAAAGCCTGGTTTCAATTCTTTTGGATAAATACCCAGAAGTGGGATTGCTGGATCATATGGTAGAGTTCTATTTTTATTTGTTTGAGGAACTTTCATACTATTTTCCATAGTGGCTGCACCATTTTGCATTTCTACTGGCATGTACCAGGATTCCCTTTTTTCCACCTCTCCCCAATATTTGTTGTCTCTTGTCTTTTTGACAAGAGCCATCTTGACAGGTATGAGGTGACACCTCATTGTGGTTTTAATTTGCATTTCCCTGATGATTAGTAATTTTGAACACCTTTTCATATACCTGAGTGGTGTCTATTTAGTTAGGACCTTTCTTTCTCTGATGCCCAGGCTGGAGTGCAGTGGCACAATCGTAGTCCACTGAAGCCTTAAAGTCCTGCTTTGCTTATTAAAAATTTTTTTTTCCCTCTGGAGTACCCTATGTATTTTGGAAATTAACTGCTAATCAGATATACAGTTTGAAGATTTTTCTCCTATTTTGTAGGTTGCCTTTGTGCCTACACTTTTAAATTTTAAATTTTCTTATTTTTTTCCTCCCTTATCTTTACCCACAATGCCCACACTTTTAAAATGTCAGGTTGTCTTTTAGTGCTATGCAGTTAGATGTAATTACTCCTGTACACTGTGGCTTTTTTTTTTTTTTTTCCTCCAAGCTTGCATAAAGCTTGACCTCTTTTAGGTCAGTTAATCTGGCCTTCAGTCATTAAGTGTTTATTTGTTCCACCTAAGTGTCACTCCCAGTAAACAATCTAATACTGTATTCACAAAACTGGAGAGCAATCTTTGAAAGATATTTCAACTATTCTACTTCTCCTTGTTAGATCTGTTTGCTGGTATTTCTGGCTTTGTCACAGCTTTTTTGGGCTTTTTGAGATGGTCATTGACTCTGAGTCCCCATCTTACTTGTGAGATCAAAATAAATATTTTGAGTAACTTTAGAATTAAAATGCTTACTTTCTTTTTAATTTTTAAAATCCCTAGATCCTTCTTTAGTATTCTCTTTGATCATCCTGTACTTTTCCTTTTCCAACACTCATGCATTTGCCAACATAACAAAGCAGAGTGGGTGAAGTTGAGGGTTACAGAGGTGAAAGAAGTCTGAGAGGGAAAGCTCGTAATGTATGTAACTCTCAGATGAGCAGGGAAAAATATAAGTTCCTCAGAACAGAGCACTTTTTCCCTTATACTGTAGCAGATTCACATGGAGTACAGAATAGATAATATTGTAACATAACAATGTTCCCTGCCACAATTTTGAACCAAAGCAGTGGTGGAATTCATAGGATTGCTCTGGTAGCCAAGTGAAAATGTGGCTTAAATTCAGGTACTGGCTATTTCCGTAGTCCAGATATTTACACTTTCTGTTGTTTAGGTCATGGATGAAACTTATAAAGCCTATAGGAGTGAATGCATATTAATTCCTTAAATCATTTTCCCTGGCAAGTAGTCTTTTTTTTTTTTTTTTGAGACTGAGTTCGCTTTTGTTACCCAGGCTGGAGTGCAATGGCGTGATCTCGGCTCACCGCAACCTCCGCCTCCTGGATTCAGGCAATTCTCCTGCCTCAGCCTCCTGAGTAGCTGGGATTACAGGCACGCGCCACTGTGCCCACCTAATTTTTTTTTGTATTTTTAGTAGAGACAGGGTTTCACCATGTTGACCAGAATGGTCTTGATCTCTTGATCTCGTGATCTGGGAGACCCGCCTCGGCCTCCCAAAGTGCTGGGATTACAGGCGTGAGCCACCGCGCCCGGCCCGCAAGTAGTCTTTTAAACCATCCTTTCATAGGTGTTTTATTGCATGTCTCCTAAATACCTAATTATAGATAAACTCAGAACTTCTGGAAACCAGCTGGACAAGTGGTAGAATTACTACTTGTTGTGAGAACTGAGAAGCCCAACCAGTGTTTGCACCTGAAGGTAGAGTGATCCTGTCAATTCAAGGATCTAAGTGCCATATTACTTTGAATGATATGTTTGGCATTTCTTTTAGGACGTACACAATGAAGTTTCATTTGTGTGCATAATCAGCTTGAGGGGATTTCTTTATACTTAGGTTTTTGGTCTTGTAATAGGAATATTTTGTATTTCTTTTATGCCTCTTCTCTAGAGAGGGGAGGGGGATTCTATGAAAAATGAATTAGTGAGTAAAAAGCTTTGGGAATGTTTGAATAAAAGGTTATATGGAAGTACAAAGTTGAGAGAGAAATCATATATGAGTTAACTTTAAATGTAAGTTTTTTTTTCTTTTTGCAGTAAGTATTGTAATTTTATCTGGAGGTAGGATATATACCTTTGGTTAAAGTCTTTCTCTCCTAAACTCTTCCATTAGAGTATGCCATGAGCTCCATGAAGGCAAGCACTATATTTTATTTTCCCCCAACTGCTGTATTCCCAGAGCCCAAATACAGCTCCTGACACAATGCTGAAAATATCTGTTAAATGAAAGAACAAACAGCTTATTGAGGAGCTGACCCATTTTGAGAATATCATGGTTATAGGACTTTGTGATAGAGGATAAATAAAACACAGTTTTTACCCTAAGTACTGTAAGTGTGCACATAATATGCATATGAGAAGTTATTAAGGTAAATTGGTTCAGAGTAGGTGCCAGATGAATGACATACTTAGTGTGGTAAGACTTCTAGTCCTCTACTCACTGAATGTTTTGGTGGAACTCTTTTTGTGTGTGTTCTTTAAAAACAGGCTATTATGTTGACAGCTGTATCCTGAGCGCCTAGAACAGTGTGCCAGTCAGTGCCCAATTAATTAATACTTTTTTTTTTCTTGTTTTTGAGGCAGAGTCTCGCTCTGTCACCCGGGATGGAGTACAATGACTCTATCTCAGCTCTCTGCAACCTCTGCTTCCCAGTTTCCAGCAATTCTCCTGCCTCCTGATTAGCCAGAATTACAAGCATGAGCCACCATGCCCGGCTAATTTTTATATTTTTAGTAGAGACAGGGTTTTGCCATGTTGGCCAGGCTAGTCTTGAAATCCTGACCTCAGGTGATCTGCCTGCTTTGGCCTCCCAAAGTGCTGGGATTACAGGTGTGAGCCATTGGGCCTGGCCTGATACGTTTTGTTTTTTTTGGAGACATAGCTTCACTCTTGTTGCCCAGGCTGTAGTACAATGAGACCTCTGCTCACTACAACCTCTGCCTCCTGAGTTCAACTGATTCTCCTGCCTCAACCTCCTGAGTAGCTGGGATTACAGACACATGCTACCATACCCGGCTAATTTTTGTATTTTTAGTAGTGACAGTTTACTATGTTGGTCAGGCTGGTCCTGAACTCCTGACCTCAGGTGATTTGCCCGCCTCAGCCTCCCAAAGTGCTGGGATTATAGGCATGAGCCACCACATCTGGCTCCTAATACTTTTTTTTTTTGAGAGGCTCTTACTTTGTCTCCCAGGCTGGAGTGCAGTGGCATGATCATGAATTGCTGCAACCTTTGCCTCTTGGGCTCAAGTAATCCACCCACCTCAATCTCCTGAGTAGCTGGGCCTATAGGTGCAAGACACCACAGTTGGCTAATTTTATGTTTTTTGTAGAGACGGGGTTTTGCCATATTGCCCAGGCTGGTCTTGAACTCCTGGGCTCAAGCAGTCTGCCCACCTCAGACTCCCAAAATGCTGGGACTACAGCCACTGCGCCTGGCCAATTAATACTTTTTGAATGAATGGAAAGTATGACTCATTTAAAATTATTTTCACATTGACAATCTTTTTTTTAAATTTTTTCAAAATAGAGATGGAGTCTTCTTATGTTGCCCAGGCTAGTCTTGAACTACTGGCCTCAAAGCTGTCCTCCCTTGGCCTCCCAAAGTGTTAGGGTTACAGGTGTGCACTACCATGCTTAGCCGACAATCTTTCTTTTTTGCTATACTCACTTGTTGCATTTTGTCCTAATGAGGAGAAAAGTAAACCAAGTTTTATTTAGCATCTCATACATGCCAGATGTTGTTTAATGCTGTCTCATTCAATCCTTTTAACTGTAAGGCAAGTGATGATGCCCTTATTTTACAGCTGAGGAAATTCAGTTGCCTAAGAGGTTAAGTGGCCTATGGAAGGCTAAATAGGTAATAAATAGTAGGGGTAATATTAAAATCTAGGTCTGTCTTCTCTACTTGTATATCTTGTTTCATCTGTATTTCTTTTCCTTTTTTTTTCGAGGTGGAGTCTTGCTCTGTCACTCAGGCTGGAGTGTAGTGGCTTGATCTTGGCTCACTGCAACCTCTGCCTCAGCCTCCTGAGTAGCTGGGACTACAGGCACCCATCACCATGCCCAGCTAATTTTTGTATTTTTGTAGAAGTGGGGTTTCACCATGTTGGCCAGGCTGGTCTTGAACTGCTGACATTGTGATCTGTCTGCCTTGGCCTCCCAAAATACTGGGATTACAGGTGTGAGCCACCACACCCAGCCTCATCTGTATTTCTTTACCTCACCTATCACTACTCTTTGAAGTTGTTCAATCAGTAGTTTCCACCAACATCTGAAAAGTGAAGGTGGCAGCTATTGTATATAGCTGTTCTGTACCTACTGTAATTATACCTACTGTGTATTGACAACTTTTACCTGCTTATCTGGAATTGTGTCTAGGACAGTATTGGGACTGAAAGTGGGAAAAGTAGCATATAAGGATATAAAATATAGGACAATGATTTTCAGTAATTTCCTGCAGCTTGATTCCAGGAGGTAGTGTGTAGGGAGAAGAGCAGGTATATTGTGCAGAGATTGTTTTTGCAATATATATATATTTTTTGAGATCAAGTCTCGCTCTGTCACCAGGCTGGAATGCAGTGGTGTGATCGTGGTTCACTGTAATCTTTGCTTCCTGAGTTCAAGTGATTCTCCTGCCTCAGCCTCCCGAGTAGCTGGACTACAGGCATGTGCCACCATGCCCAGCTAATTTTTATATTTTTTAGTGCAGACGGGGTTTCACCATGTTGGCCAGGATGGTCTGGATCTTGACTTTGTGATCGGCCCGCCTTAGCTTCCCAAAGTGCTGGGATTACAGGTGTGAGCCACCGTGCCTGGCCACAATATTTTTTATTAATATTTTATTATTTATATATGTGTATATTTATATTTTTTGTTTTATTTTTTATTAAAAAAATTTTTTTTGTGGGTACATAGTAGGCATATATGTGGTATATACATATTCTTTTGAGACAGGATCTTGCTGTGTTCCCCAGGCTGGAGTACGGTAGTGGATCACAGTTCACTGCAGCCTTGACCTCCTGAGTTCAATGGATTCTCCCACCTCAGCCTCCAAGTAGCTGGTACTACAAGCATGTGTTACACACCTGGCTAATTTTTTTGTTTTGTAGAGACAAAGTTTTACCATGTTGCCCAAGCTGGTCTCGAACTCCTGGGCTCAAGAAATCCTTCTGCCTCAGCTTCCTAAAGTGCTGGGATTACAGGAGTGAACCACTCCTCCTAGTTTATATTTTTGTTAGAGACAGGAGTCTCACTATGTTACCCAGGTTGGTCTTGAACTTCTGGCCTCAAGCAGTCCTCCTGACTCAGCCTGCTGAGTAAGTAGCAAGGATTATAGGTATAAGCCACTGCACTTGGCTCTTTGCAATATATATATATATATATTTTAAGAGATGGGCAGCAGCTGGGCGCGGTGGCTCACGCCTGTAATCCCAGCACTTTGGGAGGCCGAGGCGGGTGGATCACGAGGTCAAGAGATCAAGACCATTCTGGTCAACATGGTGAAACCCCGTCTCTACTAAAAATACAAAAAAAAAATTAGCTGGGCACAGTGGCGCATGCCTGTAATAATCCCAGCTACTCAGGAGGCTGAGGCAGGAGAATTGCCTGAATCCGGGAGGCGGAGGTTGCGGTGAGCCGAGATCACGCCATTGCACTCCAGCCTGGGTAACAAGAGCGAAACTCCATCTCAAAAAAAAAAAAGAAAAAAAGAGATGGGCTTTCACCATGTTGGTCAGGCTGGTCTTAAACTCTCGACCTCAGGTGATCTACCTGTCTCGGCCTCTGAAAGTGCTGGGATTACAAGCATGAGCCACCACACCCAGCCTTCTTCTCAATATTTTTATGTTGGCTTTGGAGAAAAAAAAATCCCTGTAAGCAGACTGAAAGTCTGGGCCTTCTGGTCTTTATTAGAGGTATACTTGTGCTACCATCTTTCCCTCTACTTGGTGATATTAATTTATAGTGTATACATTTGCTTTTATGCTATGGGAAACTATCCCTAGGGGAAGTAAAGTGTTTTCCATTTGAAAAAAATATTTCAGCCATTATGATGGCTCACGCCTATAATCCCAGCACTTTGGGAGGCTGAGACAGGTGGATCACCAGAGGTCAGGAGTTCGAGACCAGCCTGGCCAACATGGTGAAACCCTGTCTCTCCTAAAAATACAAAATTATACTCCGAGAATGTTAAGAAAAAGAAAAAAAAAATACAAAATTAGCTAGGCGTGGTGGTGCATGCCTGTAATCCCAGCTACTTGGGCGGCTGAGGCAGGAGAGTCACTTGAACCCCTGAGTCGGAGATTGCGGTGAGCCGAGATCACACTATTGCACTCTAGTCTGGGCAACAAGAGCAAAACTCCGTCTCAAAAAAAAAAGTTTCCTACTTTAAACCTCTTGAAAAGACATTCTATAGCATATTTATATATGAAGGTTTGCATTAGTACGTTAAACATCTTTAGCATTGTTAGTTTATATCTGTATTCTAGGACCCAAATTGGAATCCTTAAAGGAATGGTACTTAAAATACCCACCAAGTATGTTCTCTAATCTTGCCAGACAGAAATTTGGAGGTATTCCAGAGCTTAGTTTTTGATGGTGAGGCTTGCTTGTTCTTTTGTTCGTTCATACATTCATTCATTCAGTAAATATCAAGCAGCTACTACACTAAAATGTAAGTGCCATGTGGGCAAACATTTTTGGCTCTTTTTGGGTTGCAAACTCATAGAAGTCCAGGACGTGCCATTCACAATGTAGTCTGTGAATGGCATTCCTGGAGGTGTGTCATTACGCTTGTCTGAATCCTAAGAATCTAGCATTGTGTTTGGGGTGAAAGCAGGTAGAGAATGAAGCAAAGTCCCTGTTTCATGGTATGTACTTAAAGTCTAGTGGAGGAGACAAATACATGCCATAAAAAAAATAATTAACCCTTTCCTCAGGTCTGGTGCCCTTTCATCTACATTTATTCAGGTGATTTAGCAGCCTGCCTAGGGGCTACTGCTTCCAGGCTCACTTCCCATGTGGATTTTAGAGAGGGACCAAAAGCACCCTAAAATTATTTTTGTTTAATTGTTATATCTGAAGTTTATTCATTCTTGTCTCCTTTTGGACCCTTAAGGTCTTTAACACTACATTTTTGTGGCAAATTTAGAATGAAGTGAAGAAATAGGATATTATTTTAGAAATTTTGGCAGAAACCTATGGTTAGAGGGAATTATTCTCATGTGCCAGACAAGTTTCTTGCATGGTATGTGGTTAGTGACTTTACTAAGATCTGGTTTTGTGATTAGGGTTTGAATTATTAGAGAGGATGATTGGAGTGGTCTGATATTTTTGGATTTGAATTTAGAAGTTACTTAAAAACTTGTCAGCCATTATTTTTGGACTTAAATTTAGAATTTGCTTAAAAAATTTAAGCCATTGTGTTTTGTTTTTGGTAGTAATCTAAGAAATTTCAGAGAAATGTAGGAAAACTCAACTTGGATTAAAACTTTCATTTGTTGTTTAAAACTTTGTGTTACGTAACTTTTTCCTCTAAAAGTGGTGAAGATGAATCAGTTATAGAATAAATTTGATCCTTGAAAGATAATGCAAGAATAGTTAGTGAACTCCTTTAGCCTAACCTAAAACTTTTCCCTATTTTACAACTGTGTGGAATACTGACTCTTTGGATTTTAACTCTTGATGTTTGAGCATTATATACTTCTGGAAGAATTTTTCTGTAAGAGATCTTAGGTTGAGATTGTAACAGAAGGTATAAAGTTATGTTACAAAATTTTACTTATGTATGTTGATGATCAGTCATAATTTCCAAATAAGTTATGTAAGGGTTTTAGTATGTTTTTGTGGTTTATGTTTCACTGATGATCTGATGTGTGGGAAGTCAGCATACCTAAGAGGAAAATAATGAACTGATAACCAGGCATGGCTGTTTACACCTGTAATCTCAGCTAATCAAGAGACTGAGCAGGGAAGGATGGCTTAAGCCCAGGAGTTTTGAGTCCAGCCTAGGCAACATAGCAATACTCTTGTCTCTTTTTTTTTTTTTAAATGGTAAGTTGGATTTATTTATTTTTTTTAATCAAGACTTTGTTTTTCTAGGTTACAGAGAATAGTGGTTAATAGGTAGAGGGGGCCATATGTCTCCACTAGCCTCGGATAGTTCTGATTTGCCTGGCATGTACACAATTTATGCTTGTCTCAAAAAGAATAATTAACGCCTTAAACCCTCTATTTAACATGTTTAGATGTTAAATGTTGATCATCAGTTCACTTCAGATCATCAGTGAAACATAAACCACAAAAACATACTAAAACCCTTACATAACTTATTTGGAAGTTATGACTGATCATCAACATACATAAGTAAAATTTTGTAACATAACTTTATACCTTCCGTTACAATCTCAACCTAAGATCTCTTACAGAAAAATTCTTCCAAATACCTGATTACTATGTTGGTTTATATATATGTCTTTTAAGTTTTCATGAGTGGCATTTAGCTATAGAGCTTATTTTATTATTTTTTCTTACCAATATTTTCATCCATGTAGTAAGTGTATAAACATACAGTCACTACTCCTGTCTGCTACATAGTACTTCATAGGCTACATTCATTGCATTTTAACTATCCACCCTCAAGTGATAGGTACCTAAATTGCTTCCTACTCTCTGCCACTGCAAATATTGCTGCAGTTAATACTCTGATGCAATGTCCCTTTGGACATGGTGTGGGAATTTCTTTGAGATAGACACCAATAGTGAAAGAGTGTATGTACTTAAATATACTGCTCTAGTCTCCACTCCTAGGAGTATAATGTATGAGAGTCCTTTTGTTTCTTTTTGGGATAAGATCTCACCGT
Organism: Callithrix jacchus; assembly: GCF_049354715.1. Classification (NCBI taxonomy): domain Eukaryota; kingdom Metazoa; phylum Chordata; class Mammalia; order Primates; family Cebidae; genus Callithrix; species Callithrix jacchus. Next base: position 91,331,433 of record NC_133515.1, read on the forward strand.
CGGCCGGGCGCGGTGGCTCACGCCTGTAATCCCAGCACTTTGGGAGGTCGAGGCGGGTGGATCACGAGGTCAAGAGATCGAGACCATCCTGGTCAACATGGTGAAACCCCATCTCTACTAAAAATATTAAAAATCAGCTGGGCATGGTGGCGCATGCCAGTAATCTCAGCTACTCGGGAGGCTGAGGCAGGAGAATTGCCTGAACCCAGGAGGTGGAGGTTGCAGTGAGCCGAGATTGCGCCATTGCACTCCAGCCCGGGTAACAAGAGCGAAACTCCGTCTCAAAAAAAAAAAAAAAAAAAAAAAAAAAAGATCTCACCATCGTCTAGGCTAGAGTGCAGTGGCATAATCAAGGCTCACTGCAGCCTGGACACTGGCTCAGGTGATCTGCCCACCTCAGCCCCCCAAGTAGCTGAGACAAGCACGTGCCACTATGCCTGGCTAATTTTTTGTAGAGATGGGGTTTCACCCAGTTGCCAAGCTGGTCTTGAACTCCTGGGCTCAGTCAATCCACCTACCTTGGCCTCCAGAACTCCTGGGCTCAATTAGTCCACCTGCCTTGGCCTCCAGAACTCCTGGGCTCAATCAATCCGCCTACCTTGGCCTCCAAAGTGCTGGGATTACAGGTGTAAGCCACTGTGCCTGGCCAATTAACTCTCCTTTTTTTTCTTTAAAATTTTTTGTTACCTCATTTTTTTTTTTTTTTTTTTTTTGAGATGGAGTTTAGCTCTTGTTGCCCAGGCTGGAATGCAATGGCGTGATCTTGGCATACTGCAACCTCCGCCCGCCTCCCAGGTTCAAGCGATTCTCCTGCTTCGGCTTCCCAAGTAGTTGCGATTGCAGGCATGCACCACCATGCCCAGCTAATTTTGTATTTAGACGGGGATTCTCCATGTTGGTCAGGCTGGTCTTGAACTCCTGACCTCAGGTGACCTGCCTGCCTCGGCCTCCCAAAGTGTTGGGATTATAGGTGTGAGCCACCATGCCCGGACTATGTTACCTCTTACTACAGACACTTTAACATGTTCCTCTAATGTTTTTTCTTCTTACCCTTTATTTTATTTTATTTTGAGACAGAGTCTTGCTCTGTTGCCTAGACTGGAGTGCAGTGGTGCAACCTCAGCTCACTGCAACCTCCGCCTCCCAGGTTCAAGCAATTCTGTGCCTCAGACTCCCAAGTAACTGGAACTACAGGCGTGTGCCACTATGCCTGGCTAATTTTTGTATTTTTATTAGAGACCGAGTTTCACAATATTGGCCAGGCTGGTCTCAAACTCCTGACCTCAAACAATCTGCTCACCTCAGTCTCCCAGCGTGCTGGAATACAGTTGTGAGTCACTGCACCCTGCCTTCCCTTTATTTTCATAATATTTTCTTATGGCTGGAAGTTCTTTTCTTCCTTTCTTTTCTTTTTCTCCTTCTCTTTCTCTTTTTTCTTACTGATGGAGTTTCACTCTTGTTGTCCAGGCTGGAGTGCAATGGCGTGATCTCGGCACTCCGTAACCTCCGCCTCCTGGGTTTAAGTGATTCTCCTGCCTCAGCCTCCAGAGTAGCTGGGATTACAGGTGCATGTCACCATGCCCAGCTAATTTTTGTATTTTTAGTAGAGAAGGGGTTTTATCATATTGGTCAGGCTGGTCTCAAACTCCTGAACTCAGGTGATCCGCCTGCCTCGGCCTCCCAAAGTGCTGGAATTACAGGCGTGAGCCACCATGCCTGGCCAATGAATTTTTTTTAACAAGATAGTATTGGCCAGGCGCAGTGGCTCATGCCTGTAGTCCCAGCACTTTGGGAGGCAGAGGCAGGCAGATCACGAGTTCGGGAGTTCAAGACCAGTCTGGCCAACCTAGTGAAACCCTGTCTTTACTAAAAATACAAAAAACTAGTCAGGCATTGTGGTGCGTGCTTATAGTCCCAGCTACTTGGAAGGGTGAGGCAGGAGAATCGCTTGAACCTGGGAGGTGGAGATTGCAGTGAGCTGAGATTGCACCACCGCACTCCAGCCTGGGTGATAAGGCAAGACTCCATTTCAAAAAAAAAAACAAAAACCCCAAACCCAAAAAAAACCACCAAAAAACAAAACAAAAAAACAAACTTATACACGTTTCATAACCTCAGCTCTTTGGAAAAATATTTTATTCTTATTCAAAAGTATGAAATATTTTTTAATTTTGTTTTCCACACGTTATGATGAAATAACTATTTCAAATAATATGGATGTACACAGAAAAAAAGGGTTTCTTCCTACTCCCCTAATATCTCCAGTTTGTTCTTCCAAGGGATAACCACTGTTAAAGCTGCTGTACATCCCCCCGACCATATATCACACACATATACACACATATAAACCACCCCATAGGTACATGTGCGATGTGTGTGTGTGTGTGTGTGTGTGTAATATATGTATATATGTATCTTTTTGTTTTTGTTTTTGAGACAGTGTCTCACTTTGTCACCCAGGCTGGAGTGCAGTGGTGTAGTCATGGCTCACTGCAGCTTTGACCTCCTAGACTCAAGTGATCTCCTACCTCAGCCTCTGAATAGCTGGGACTACAGGCATGCCTTGGCCTCTCAAAGTGCTGGGATTGCAGGTGTGAACCACCACACCTGGCTCATCTCATTGTTCTTGATGGCTTTCTAACATTTCTTTTTTTTCCTTACACTGTTGACCAGGAGCCTTTCTAATATTTCTTTGTATCATTATACTGCCACTTGTTTAACCTTTTCCTGTTGGCACACAGGTTTTCTCCATATTTAAAAATAGTGTAGCAGAAAATGACCTTTTTTTTTTTTTTTTTTTAAGACTGAGTCTCCCTCTGTCGCCCAGGCTGGAGTGCAGTGGCGTGATCTCGGCTCATTGCAACCTCTGCCTCCTAGGTTCAAGCGCTTCTCCTGCCTCAGCCTCCCAAGAAGCTGGGATTACAGACACCCACCACCATGCTTGGCTAATTTTTTTTTTTTTTTGTATTTTTAGTAGAGACAGGGTTTCACCATGTTGGTCAGGCTGGTCTTGAACTCCTGACCTCAAGTGATCCTCCTGCCTCAGCCTCCCAAAGTGCTGGGATTATAGTCATGAGCCACCATGCCCAGCCAACCTTTGTCTTTTAGATTAAGTGGAATTATTGGGGCAAACGATAATGTGTATTTTCCATTTTCATAGGCTTTGTCAAATTGCCTTACATAGATGCTAAACCAATTTGTTCCCCATTCTCCAGTACTATCAACATGATTTTCATGTCTTTACTGGCTAATTTAAGAAGTTAAATTTTAACTTCTATGAAAGGCAGGGACTGCCTTAGTGCTAAGAATCTTTAGTATCTAACACAAAAATAGACACTTAATAAATTTTGTCTGTGGAAGGAATGAATCATTGAAAATAATGAATAAGCTTATGAAGTTACATTAATTCTATAAAGCCAAACAAGTATTCTTACTTGAGATTGTATCTACTGTGAGGCAGTAGGAGTAAAATTTGTTACTTATACTACCTCAACAATCTCATGAGGTTAATAGTTTCTGAGTTATAGTGCTACAATGTAAGATTAGTCCTGTCTGGACAACTTCAAAGTCTAGCATTTTTCTTGTTTGAATCAGGGTCTCACTCTGTCACCCAAGCTGGAGTGCAGTGGTGTAGTCATAGCTCACTGCAACTTGGACCTCCTGGTGGCTCAAGTGATGCACCCACCTCAGCATCCTGAGTAGCTAGGATTACTGGCATGTGCCACTACACATGGCTAATTTTTAAATTTTTTGTAGAGCCAAGTCTTGAAGTCTTACTTTGTTGCTCAGGCTGTTCTTGAACTCGTGGGCTCAAGTGATTCTTTTACTTCAGCCTCCCAAAGTGCTGGGATTATAGATATGAGCCATCATGCCTGAGCATGTGGCATTTTTTAGTACCTACATTATGTCTTTCTTAAGTAATGTAATATTTTCAGATTTTTAGAAACTACCTTTTAGAAATTTTTATCTGGAAAAAAACTATATTTTAAATTATTATAGACTTTTTTAATCTTTCTTTTAAACTGGTTGCTTCTATGTATTTTTTCTCTTTCTGTATTCTTTCATGTTGATTGCTTAGAAATACTAAACTAGTAAGCCCTTGTTCTTGGGATATTTGAGGAAAATTTAGAACATTTTGTATGCCTGCCATTTCAGGACCTTGTAGAATAGGGTTGGCCCTAAATAAATAAATAGCAGCGCAGAGTTTTGTTTTCTGCAGTCATGGTAACCACTGCCTCTGTGCATTCTTTTTATAAATGAAAGAAAAAGAAACTGACTGCTCTTCTAAGCTTCCTTGTGAAAACAGGAATACTTGTTTTAAAAAAGTATACAAAAAGCCTGTCCTATAAGGAGATTGGAAAAGATTGATTGCACCCATACACTTTCTGATCTAGCTTGGGAGAAAATGTTCCCATTCTGTTTTTTTTCTTTCTTGTCTCTTTGAGCCTTTTTCTCTCATCATTTACTTTTTAAATGATTTGTTTTATTCTCTCTTATGGTTCCCTTTTTTTTCTATAAGAAGCCAGGTTGTCTTAAAAAAAAACAAAAACAAGAAAAGAAAATCCTTTCCCTCAACTCTAAACTATTCTTTTTTTTTTTTTTAATTCTGAAATTTTTATAAGACTAGGTCTGTAGTCATTACTGGTACTTGCTCCCCACTTGCTCCGTTATTCACCTAGTGATTTCTACCCCACATTTCACAGACATTGCCTGATCAGAAGTTACAATGATCTCTTAAAATCCTCGGGTTTATCAGCTTTCTTCTGTTAAGTCTTTTTGGAGCAAAGTTTAACTCCCCTTGTTTTAGTGAGAGACTATATTTGTCTCTGATTTTATGACATCTCTTCTGCTTATCCCCATTAATGTAGGCATTTTTTAAGGTTTTGATTTCTGCCCTTCCGTTTTTATATTCTATACATTGCCTATGATCATTTTCTTTTATGACCATGTTTCATACCTGTCTCTGCTCCTTAACTCCCTTCACCTCAGAATTGTATTTTCCATGGCCTGATAGACCTCTCCTTAGATTTCTGGCTATAATTCCGAACCTAACTTTCCAGTTTTCATTCAGCATTACACTTCTGCCTTCATCACCTGTTCCCTGGCTCCACCACCACTACCACCACCACCCATCACTTTTTATACCTGCCTTTATTGTATTTATTTTGATATCACTAATCTAGTTATTTTGTTTTCTGGACTAAATTTATTTTTTCTGATTTTTCCAATTCTTAATGAGGCCATCATCAAGTTTTTATTTAATCTAGTGGTCAGCTAATTCACTTATTTCCATGCATCTCATTCTTAAATGCTATACTTGGATCCATTCTTTTTGTCTTTAGATTAAAATCCAGCTTTTAGATTTCTGACAAATTTGGGTCTGGATGTGAAGGCTTCCTTGAGAACCAGAGCAGGATATATTCATTTCTAGTTATTCTCAAGTTCTTTGCCTCAGTTTATAAGATTTATGACAGAATAATGGTCACTATTTATGGTAGCTGATGAGTATGGTTTAAGGGACTATAAAAGTCAAGGATAAAATGCTTTTTGTAAGTTGAAAAAAATTATTCAACGAAGTTGGAATTTAGACAAAAAAGTTTTTTAAGTGGGGACGACTATCTTTTCATTATTTAATTTCTGTAGGATTTTACATTATTATTGTTATACTTCTCTTGGAAGTTATCTCATCCTTAGATTGTGTTCTGCTATTTTATGTGCTCCATTATTAAGTTGTTAGGATATATATTCTCATTTCTTTCTTTTTTTTTTGAGGTGGAGTCTTGCTCTGTTGCCCAGGCTGGAGTATAGTGGTGTGATCTCAGCTCGCTGCAACATCCGCCTCCTGGGTTCAAGCTATTCTCCTGCCTCAGCTTCCTGAGTAGTTGGGATTACAGGTGTGCACCACCATAACTGGCTAATTTTTGTATTTTTAGTAGAGACGGGGTTTCACCATGTTGGTCAGGCTGGTCTCAAACTCCTGACCTTGTGATCTGCCTGCCTTGGCCTCCCAAAGTGCTTGGATTACAGGTGTTAGCCACCATGCCTGGCCACATATTCCCATTTCTATAGAAAACTTGAAAACATAGGTTACTAATAAGAAAAAAAAAAAAGAAAAAAGAACACTTTATTTCTTACTAAATAAGAAAAAAAAAAGAAAAAAGAAAACTTGAAAACATCATTTATTTATTTATTTGCTTACTTATTTTTGAGACAGGGTTTTGCTCTGTTGCCCAGATTGGAGTGCAGTGATCCATTATGGCTCACTGTAGCCTCAACTGCCAGGGCTCAGGTGTTTCTCCCAGTTAAGCCTCCCAAGTAGCTGGGACTGCAGTGTGTGCATTAGCACACCTGGCTAATTTTTCTGTTTTTTTTATAGAGACAAGGTCTTGCCAATTTCCCCAGGTTGGGCTCGAATCCTGAGCTCAAACAATTCACCCACCTCAGCCTCCCAGTTTTGAGATTACAGGTGTGAGCCACTATGCTCAGCCAAAAACATCCTTTAAAGTCCACATCATTTATGATGTCTTCCTTCATCTCTGCTAGCTAACAGTTACAGTTTTTTTGTTTTTTGCTTTCAGCGAATTAGGTATTACTTTAATAGTTTTTTTTTTACAACTGCTTTCCATGTCTTATGTACATAGTAGGTCTTCAATAAATGTTGGTTAATTGAAATTATTTCCTTTTTGCGTGAGATACTTTTCTTCCTCATGGATTATAATCACTCTGACACAGATTGCTAAATGGCTGTGGGTAGATTGCATAATCTCTTAAATATCTTTGTCATGAAACTGGTAACACCTTCCCTCAAAGGGTTAGGTTATCATTAGCTAGTAAAAGACTTTGAAGATGAAAAAGTTAAGGTTGAGCATTATGACTATCCTATTAAGGGTGAGTTGTTAGTATCAGGTTTGTAGGTAGAAGCTTTCCCAAAGCTTGAAGTTAATTAAATGGTGAAGTAATTATTTTGTACCTGTTTACATCGTGGTTGCTTGCTTTACTTAAATCTCTAGATTTCTTTGGAGGGAAGGAGTCTTTGGTAATGCTCTTTATTCTGAGGTCTCTGTCATAGAGCCAAATCAAGATTGAAACCATCCCATGACAAAAAAATAAATATACCAGTACATTGCAGCAGTTAGGAAGTTATACTTGAAGTACATTTGAAGTATGTTACACGCCAGAGGTCCTCAGACTTATGTGTACTAAGAATCATTTGGAAGCCCTCATTAAAAATGTTTCACCTCCAGAGATTCTAGTCTAGCAGGTTGTATTTTTTAATGAGTAAGCCAGGTGATTTTTTATTTAGGTAGTATGTAAACAACAGTTTGAGAAATACTTCTGAGTGGAATTGAAGAAAGCCAATAGAATATGTGAATGGCCAATAAATAGATATGCAAAACTCACTTAAATTGATATGCAATATACTCAGATTATTATAAAAATTGCTGAACTTCAAATATTTTACTATTTTTTTTGTCTTTAATTCAATAGCACATAGTGCTTCTTTCCAGAGTGTGTTTGGGAAACTAGTACCTGCAGATGTTCCATGAAAAGAGAGCGCTTGAACAAATAAGTTCGTGAAATGTTATATACTTTATGCCATCCGTAGAGATTTACTTTGCATGTTATCATAATATTCTTAGAAGTTTTGCAACAAAAAACCTTGGACCTCATTGTTTCCCAAACTTAATTGACCATGAGCCCTCCTTTCTTGCCCCTAATAATTTCTTTTTCTCTTTTTTTTTTTTTTGAGATGGAGTCTCGCTCTGTAGCCCAGGCTGGAGTGCAGTGGTGTGGTCTCGGCTCACTGCAACCTCTGCCTCCCAGGTTCAAAAGATTCTCCTGCCTCAGCCTCCCAAGTAGCTGGGATTACAGGTGCCTGCCACCACAACTGGCTAATTTTTGTATTTTTTTGTAGAGACAGGGTTTCACTGTGTTGGCCACACTGACCTCAAACTCCTGACCTCATGATCCACCCGCCTCAGCTTCCTGAAGTTCTGGGATTACAGGCATGAGCCACCGCACCCAGCCTTCCCCTGATAATTTCTATTAATAATTTGTGGCTGGACATGGTAGCTCATTTCTGTAATCCCAGCACTTTGGAAGGCCGAGGCTGGTGGATCACGAGGTCAGGAGTTTGAGACCAACCTGGCCAATATGGTGAAACCCAATTTCTACTAAAAATACAAAAATTAGCCAGCCCTGGTGGTGTGCCCCTGTAGTCCCAGATACTCAGGAGGCTGTGGCAGGAGAATTGGTTGAATCTGGGAGGTGGAGGTTGCTGTGAGCCAAGACCGTGCCATAGCACTCGATCCTGGTAACAGAGTGAGACTTCATCTCAAAAAAAAGAAAAAGAAATCGTGAACAAATTTCTAGAAATTTTGCTTGTCATTTTTCCTTATCATGGAGTTTTAAAAAAAGTGGACATGTTTTTGTAATTCAGGAGCTTGAAATCTTGCTAGAATTCCAAGACGTGGACATGGCACTTTAAAGATGATAAATATATAATAATAATAAAGTGCCTAACTTTATAATAGGGTTGCAACTAGTATAGGGGGGATAAACTTAATTTAGGGTAGATTCTTCAGGGAGATTTCACTTAAAAAAATGAGTCCTAAGATAGTCTTGAAGGTGAGTGATCAAATTTAATTAGAAGGAGTAATGCTGGCCTGGGCTATTTAAATTGGTATAGTAGTTCGTAGGTACTAGTTTCTGTATCACAGATATACTCTGGCGTAAGACACATGATGTTGCTTTCTCAGTGACTACTTTTTTTTTTTTTCAATAAACAGTCATTTTATTACTTGAGTACATTGTCAAATTTATGCAACCAGGGCAGAAGCTGTGGATGACTCATATTTTCAATTGGGAGGAAGAATTTGCTTGGTCTTCTATCAGTATCATTGAGCCAGTCAGTGTATTTGCCTATCAGAATCAGATGGAATTTAGCATCCTTATCCTTTCTGTTCCTCCCAAGATGCTTTGGAACAGCAACTACTTGCTTAATTGAAAAGTAGAGATCCTCAGGGAGATTAGAAGCAAGTCCTTTGAACTTAAGGATTCTTAAGATGTGTTGCCTATCACAAAACATACTTATGCAACACTGTATGAGTCTCAGGATCACACTGATTTGTGAGAGAGGCAGACCCTTCTTGGTCAGTTTGTAAATCTGCTCCTTCACATCATCAGATGCCAACTTCAGCCAAGTGGGAACCTTGCAGTCACAGGGCAGAGCCGATTGAGACAGGCCCTTCCCAGAAGCATGTGACTTATGATGGTGGCAGTCAGGCGGCCCAGTGACTACGTCTCGAATATGTTCTATAATAATGCTTTTCAAACTCTAATGTGCCCATGAATTGCCTAGGGATCTTTTTAAAATGGTTTCTGATTCAGTGAGTCTGAGGGTGGAGTCTGAGATTCTACATTTCTAATGAGCTCCCAGATAGATTATGCCTATGTTGTTGGTTCACAGACCAGATCTGAAGTAAGAAACATCTTGAATTAGTAGTAGTAGTAGTTCAGTTAGATGACCTTTAATGCACACTGTAACCTTGGGAGTCTATAAATATGCCAGGTTGGAGTGGATGAGATAGTATAAAGAAAACTGAAGCTAGGCATGGTGGCTCATGCTTATAATCCCAGTACTTTGCAGGGCCGAGGTGGGAGGATCTCTTGAGGTCAGGAGTTTGAGAACAGCTTGGCAATGAGACCCTGCCTCAAATAAAATAAAATGATAAAAATGTAAAAACACTCATTTGAGTATACTATGTCGATTAAGAATTATTACAAGATTGAATTATGTCTTAAGTGATTTTCCACCCTGTTCTGAATATAGTTTGGAAGTAGCTAACTAGCTTTTCTTGGGAACTTAACTGGATAAGTGATGGTGTATTACAAAACTATACACCATCTTAATTGTAGATCTGCTCATATTTGAATTTCAGTTGTTTTTTTCTTTTGTGCCTTTTAGTACCAGTGTGGCCTTATGGCTGTGTGTGTGTGTGTGTGTGTGTGTGTGTGTGTGAGAGAGAGAGAGAGAGAGAGAGAGAGAGAGAGAGAGAGAGAGATGGGGTCTTGCTCTTTTGCCCGGGCTATGGTGTGATCACAGCTTACTGCAGGTTTGACCTCTTTGGCTCAAGCGATCCTCCTACCTCCTCCTACCTGGTGCATACCACCATGCCTAACTATTTTTTTTTTCTTTTTTCTTTTGAGATGGAGTTTTGCTCTTGTTGCCCAGGCTGGAGTGCAATGGCACAATCTTGGCGTACTGCAACCTCCACCTCCCAGGTTCAAGTGTTTCTCCTGCCTCAGCCTTCCAAATTAGCTGGGATTACAGGCATGTGCTACCATGCCCAGCTAATTTTGTATTTTTAGTAGAAATGGGGTTTCACCCTGTTGGACAGGCTGGTATCGCACTCCTGACCTCAGGTGATCCACCCACCTTGGCCTCCCAAAGTGCTGGGATTACTGGTGTGAGCAACCGTGCCTGACTTAACTAGTTTTTATTTTTAATTTTTTTGTAGAGATGAGGTCTCATTATGTTGCCCAGGCTGGTCTGGCACTTCTGGCCTCAAGCAATCCTCCTGCATTGACCTTTCAAAGTTTTGGAATTTCAGGTGTGAGCTACTGTGCCTGGCCACAAATATTTTTATATGGTAGCATGTTGAAAAGTATTATAGATACTTGTTGACAAAAAGAGTCAAACTCTGTAAAACATTTGAAGAGATTTATATTCTGAGCCAAATATGAGTGGCCATGGATGAAGACACAGTCTCAAGAGGTCCTGAGAATATGTACCCAAGGTGGTTGTGTTATAGCTTCATTGTATACATTTTAGGAACACATATGACATCAATCAATAAATGTGAGATGTTAATTGGTTCAGCCTGGAAGGACGGGGAGCTTTCAGCTGATAGGTAGATTCAAATATTTTCTTTTTTTTTGAGATGGAATCTCGCTCTGTTGCCCAGGCTGGAGTCTAGTGGCACAGTCTTGGCTCACTGCAGCCTCCACCTCTCAGATTCAAGTAGTTCTCTGCCTAAGCCTCCTGAGTAGCTGGGATTACAGGCACCCCACACCATGCCTGTCTAATTTTTGTATTTTCAGTAGAGACGGGGTTTCACCATCTTGATCAGGCTGGTCTTGAACTCCTGACCTCATGATCTACCCTCCTTAGCCTCCCAAAGTGCTAGGATTACAGGTGTGAGCCACTACACCTGGCCCCAAAGATTTCTAATTGGCAATTTGTTGGAAGAGTTATCTAGAAACCTGGAATCAGTATAAAGGAGTGTCTGGGTTAAGATAAAGGGTTGTGGAGACCACAATTCTTATTACATAGATGCAGTGGCCTCCCTTAGAGATAATAGGTGGCAAATCTATTCTGTTCAGACCTTTAAAGGGTGCTAGGTCAGGTGTGGTGGCTCACACCTATAATCCTAGCACTTTGGGAGTCTTAGGTGGGAGCATTACTTGAGGTCAGGAGTTTGAGACCAGTCTGGGCAATATAGCGAGGTCTCATCTTAACAACAACAAAATTAACTGGGCATGATGGGAGGTGCCTGTAGTCCCAGCTACTCAGGAGGCTGAGGCTGGAGGATTGCTTCAGTTCAGGACGCAGAGGCCACAGTGAGCCATGACCACATTACTGTGTTCTAGCCTGGGTGACAGAGTGAGACTCTGTCCCAAAAAAGAAAATGATTCAGGTATATTATATGTGTATGTTTATATATTCTTTAGCCCTCTCTGCTGAGAGCACTTAATTGCAGTCACACCTCCTCAGTAACAGTGAGTGCACCTAGTGCCCAGCTTTTCATTTCTACATATTATCATTGACTAAGAGGGACCAAGGCTCCTTGGAGAAATACTGTGGGGCCAGAGAGGGAAAGTATAAAATGAGCCTACAGAATTCAGTTGTGCCAGAAAGTAAGGAAATACTTAACATTATGAGGATATGTCAAAAGATACAAGAATTACTTTGAAGGGACTCACACTGGCTAAATTTCACATAATTTGAGCAACAAAATAGAGTAGGGGATTATAATTTATAGAATAAAATAAGAATCCATGAGGCCATACATATATAAATGAATTAAATGCATTTGGGCTGACAGGGTAAGCCCTTTATTAAAATGCCAACCACAAATGTAGAAGACATGATGGAATTAGAAAATCACCATCTTTGTGGTGTTTGATAATGACGAGTAGTCGGTGAATGCTAAGGCTGGTTGGTAGAGATTTGACGAGGAACAGGGTATTGGTGAATTATTGCAATAATTCCCCGTAATATATAAATCAAATACAAAGGAAAACATAGTTACTTTATAGTGAAGAAACCTGGCAGACACCAGGTTGACCAGGTGATGAAGGTTAACCTTCCTAGGGATGGGAAGGATAAATATGGTATGCACAGCATCATTTCTGAATATCTGAATATTCTTATTAAGAATGCGTGACCTGAATCTGATTACTAGGAACATAGCTGGGCCCAGACAGAATGAAAGGCTTGTCCTTTTTTTTTTTTGAGATGGAGTCTTGCTCTGTCACCCAGTCTGGAGAGCAGTGGTTGCTCACTGCAACCTCCTCCTCCTGGGTTTGAGTGAATCTTATACTTCAGCCTCCTGAGTAGCTGGGATTATAGGCACATACCTTGCCTGGCTTTTTTTTTTTGTAGTTTTAGTAGAGATGGGTTGACCAGTCTTGTCTGGAACTCCTGACCTCAGGTGATCTGTGTACCTTGGCCTCCCAAAGTGTTGGGCTTACAGGTGTGAGCCACCACACCTGGCTGGCCTGTACTCTTAACGGTCAAGGACATGAAAGATGGGTAAAGAAGGAAAGACTGATTGAGGGAGACTGAGGAGGTCCATTAACTAAATGCAGTATGTGGTTCTGTATAGCATCCTGGACCTGAAAGAGAGGCATTGTTGGGACCTTTGGTAAAATTTGAATGTCCATGGTGTGACTCTGTATTATACCAGTGTTTATTTTCTGATTAGGGGGTTTGTATAGTGGTAATGAAGCAAAATGCCCTTGTTTAGGGAGGTACATACTGGAGTATTTAGCGGGGTCTGAGGGATCGTGACATAGAAAGAGATATATATACACACTAAATGTTTAAGAACACACACCTTTGGCCGGGCGTGGGGGCTCATGCCTGTAATCCCAGCACTTTGGGAGGCCAAAGTGGGTGGATCACGAGGTCAAGAGATTGAGACCATCCTGGCCAACATGGTGAAACCCTATCTCTACCAAAAATACAAAAAGTAGGTGCACGTGGTGCACGCATCTGTAATCCTAGCTCCTTGGGAGCCTGAGGCAGGAGAATCACTTGAACCCAGGAGGTGGAGGTTGTAGTGAGCTGAGATTGCACCACTGCACTCCAGCCTGGCGACCCGGCAACACTCCATCTAAAAAAACAAAACAAAACAAAACAAAAAAACCCCACACAGCCTTTCTTGAAGACTTTTTAAAGCAAAGACAAGAAACAGAACATAGTTTTCTGGTTATAAATGTAACCTTTCTTTTTTTATGTTTGCAGATTATGTCTTTTGCTATATTTGCAGTATAATTCATTTAGTAAATATTTGTTGGTTGACAAAATACTTTACTTGATTACCCAAGGATATTAACAATCCTTCTTTTTTTTTTTTTGAGACAAAGTCTTGCTTTGTCATCCAGGCTGGAGTGCATTGGCATGGTCTCAGTTCAGTGCAACCTCTGCTTCCTGGGTTCAAGCGAGTCTCCTGCTTCAGCCTCCCAAGTAGCTGGAACTATAGTTAGCTAATTTTTTTTTTTCTTTTAGTAGAGACAGGGTTTTGCCATGTTGGCCAGTCTGGTCTTGAACTACTGACCTCAAGTGATCTGACTGCCTCGGTCACCCAAAGTGCTGGGATTGCAGAATTGAGCCACTACACCTGGCTCCTAATATCAACAATTCTTTTTGTCTTCATGGGAATAATGAATACATTTTTAACCTTGTCTTTCAGAAAGCTGAAGTTGATGGTAGTTTAAGTGACAGTCACGTATCTCCTCCAGCCAAACGCACTTTGAAACAACCTGATTCTGTATGCAAAGACAAATCGAAATCAAGAAGTACTGGTCAGCGAGAGGAATGGAACTTATCAACTGGACAGGCCAGGTGAGAAAGGAGAACTCATTGATTGTTTTCTCTTAAATTACTGAATGTAATTCAGGGCTGATATTAGTGCTAATTTTCTTAGCTTATAAAGTAATGTCTTATCAATACTTATAAGTAAATTGTATTAAACTTATTTTATAATTTTTGTATGTAATTTTATTTTCTCCCAATATACTCTAAAATATATTTGTTCTATAAAGATATATGGTATGTAACTGAAACTACCATAAGTAAAACAATACAGATTTTTGACTCTTGAGTATGCATATGTATTTATAGTCCTGAAAATTTAAATAAACTTATGGTCAGAATTATATTTTTATTTGAAAATCTCCCTTTTGTAAGATTATTGGCTATTTCACTTGAATTGATATACTAAGATGTAATGACATTTAAATTAATTTTTAAAGAGATCTTTTCATCTGTTACTCTGTTTTTAACTTAAATTTGCTTGTGTCTGGTTCAGTATGTATGAGAAAAACTTAATTTCAGTCAGTTTCAGAGTAAATGCTGATAATTTTCTCTAAAACTGACTAATATTAAGTTTAATTTACTCCTAAATGGTAGTTAGGTTAGGCACACACATAGAAAAAAATTATTATTTGATACGGAGTCTCGCTTTGTCACCTAGGCTGGAGTATGGTGGTGTGATTGCGGCTCACTGCAACCTCTGCCTCCTGGGTTCAAGAGATTGTCTTGCCTCAGGCTCCTGAGCAGCTGGGACTACAGGCGTGCGCTACCACTCCTGGCTAATTTTTTTGTATTTTTAGTAGAGATGGGATTTCACCATGTTGGCCGGGCTGGTCTTGAACTCCTGACCTCATGATCCACCTGCCTCCCAAAGTGCTGGGATTACAGGCATGAGCTACTGTGCCTGGCCAGAAAAGATTTAAACATTGAAATCAGAATCTTTAGCTTCTGTTTTATATAAAGTGTTTATTTTTATTTTTTCCTAATTAAAAACAATTTTTTTACATGGATCTGGGAACTAAAGTGTTCTTTAAAGTCTTTAAAGTAGAAGTGCTGATGATGTGTGACTGTGAACAGAAGTAAAAGGGAAGTCCCTTGTTTTTATTCCTTCTTCAAGTATTTAAAAATATTTTGATTCTATATGTGTAGGTAAATTCTAGATACTTTTATTCTCTATTGAAAAAAATCTTCGGGGTTTTATAGACTTTGACAGGCTTTGTACATTTATTAGTTTCTAAGGGGTCTCTGTACTTACTAAAATATACTTCATAAGATGTATCTGTTTATTGTTATTTTTTAAATTTGCATTGTCTGAGGGCTAAGTAGAAAAATACATAAATCATAGTCTGTTTATTTTTGTTTTTTTTTCCTTTACCACACTCACACATCTGTGAGATGAAACAGGTTTGGATAATTATATTACTTTAGTACTGCCATGTAATTATACTTTTAGACTTAGTCTACCTGTTATAATCTATATCTTGCATTTATTAAATGAGTGAATCAAATATCTTCTTCTAGATAAATGTTCCTCACAATTTTTTTTAGTGTTAAAATTTGACTTTTAATATAGTAGATTTCTCTTACCTACCTACTCAGCAGGCCATTATGTAAATTGATCTTGATTTTTTTTTTTTGAGTTAGAGTTTCTCTCTTGTTGCCCAGGCTGGAGTGCAATGGTGTCATCTCTGCTCACTGCAACCACCCTGCCTCCTAGATTCAAGTGATTCTCTTGCTTCTGCCTCTTGAGTAGCTGGGATTATAGGTGCCTACATCACGCCTGGCTAATTTTTGTGTTTTTAGTAGAGACGGGGTTTCACCACATTGGCCAGACTTGTCTCGAACTTCTGACCTCAGGTTATTCACCTGCCCCTCAACTTCCCAAAGTGCTGAGATTACAGGCGTGAGCCACTGCACTTGGCCAGTATTTTATATAGAAGTCTTTCATATAAAAAAGCCTCAACAATTTTGGGAGAGTGAGTGAAAGATAGTTATGCTTCTATTTAGGAATCATTTAGGTTTCTTAGAGTGAGATATTTCTCACTCTAATACAGAATACATTTCAAGTAAAATACAGAATACAGACTAAAATACAGAATACATTTCAAATAAAAAAATAATGAATACTAATACATTTACTGTTTCTGTTTTGGCAAAAGAACAATGTTTAGTAGTTCACACAATTTAGAAAGATTTTTGAGGTCAGGCATGGTGGCTCATGCCTGTAATCCCAGAATTTTGGGAGGCCTAGGTGGGAGGATTGCTTGAACCCAGGAGTTCAAGAACATCCTGGGCAATATAGTGAGACTCCATCTCCACAAAATATTAAAAAATTAGCTATAGTGGCACATGCTTGTAGTACCATCTCTCAAAAGGCTAAGGCTGGAGGATCTCATGAGCCTAGGAGTTTGAGGCTACAGTGAGCTGTGATCACCCAGTGACAGAGTGAGACCTATCTTGGTTAAAAAAAAAGTTTCCATTTGTAGTTTATTCATCTAGGAGTATGAGTCATTGTTAAACTTTTAGAATTAGAGTCTTTTGATGTTTCAGATGACCTGAACATAAAATGCCGTTTAACCTATTAGATTCAATAGAATTTAATTTTTTTTGTGTTGTTTTTGAGACGGAGTTTCGCACTTATTACCCAGGCTGTAGTGCAATAGTGTTATCTCGGCTCACTGCAACCTCCACCTCCTAGATTCAAGCAATTCTCCTGCCTCAGCCTCCCGAGCAGCTGGGACTACAGGCGTGTGCCACCATGCCCAGCTAATTTTTGTATTTTTAGTAGAGATGGGGTTTCACCATGTTGACCAGGATGGACTCAATCTCTTGACCTCGTGATCCACCCGCCTCAGCCTCCCAAAGTGCTGGGATTATAGGCATAGCCACCGTGCCTGGCCTTTTTTTTTTTTTGAGGTGGAGTCTTGCTGTGTTGCTCTGGCTGGAGTGCAGTGGCGTGATCTTGGCTCACTGCAACCTCTGCCTCCCAGGTTCAAGCAATTCTTCTGCTTTACCCTCCCTAGTAGCTGGGACTACAGGCGCATGCCACCATGCCCAGCTAATTTTTATGTTTAGTACAGATGGGGTTTCACCATGTTGGCCAGGATGGTCTCTATCCCTCCACCTTCTGATCTGCCTGCCTTCCAAAGTGCTGGGATTACAGGTGTGAGCCACTGCACCTGGCCAATAGGATTTAGTTTTAAGGAAAACATGTAGTTAAAAATATTTAAAATTTTTAGATAATATAAATACAAAAATTAAGAATTACTTGAAGGCTTGTATTTATTTTTAATGTCATGAACCTGAGAATCTTGATTCTTTTATTTTGGTGGTCTCAACTCTTGTGGGCATCTAAGTCAAACATACTGAAGTCCTTTCATGAAAAATAACTTGTTCTTTCATTCATACGGATGAAAATTTAATACAGATAAGAATTAGTATTAGCTATGAAAAATAATAAATTCTAAAGAACTTTGCAAAGACCACTAAGGTCATTAATGAAATTACTGTTGATTGACAAAATAAATTTCCATTTTAGAGTTAGGTAATTGGATGAAGATAGAGACAAAAATGGACCTCGAACTTCTGAATCTTCATAATTTATTTGAGCAAGACTATGAGTTTTCTTTTGGGGAGAAACCTGAGTTTAAAAGCCCAAGTGTATCAACTTTTTTTTTTTTTTTTTGAGACCATTTCACTCTTTGTACTCAGGTGTGCAGTGGCACAATCTCGGTTCATCACAGCCTCCGCCTCCTGGGTTCAAGTGATTCTTCTGTCTCAGCCTCCTGAGTAGCTGGGATTACAGGCATGCGCCACCACACCCTGCTAATTTTGTATTTTTAGTAGAGATGGGGTTTCTTCTTGTTTGTCAGGCACGTCTGGAACTCCCCACCTCAGGTGATCCGCCCACCTCGGGCTCCCAAAGTACTGGGATTATAGGCATGAGCCATTGCACCCAGCTTAACATAATTTTAATGATTGATACTTTTAGTAAAATAGGATGGTTTTGGTCAACAATATTTTTTAATATATTTATATTATATGTGGAGATTCTTAAATATACATACTAACATAGATGTAGCTTATAAATATTTTGAATACAGAATGCTATTTTATTGACTTTTTTGTCAGCAGATATTTATTCGGTTACTAGTCATTTATTTAACCTGGTATTTATCTAGAATAATAGGCATACTCTGAGATAGAGACAAACTAAATTTTTTATAAGACTTACTGTATACTTGGCTGGGCTTGGTGGCTCATGCTTGTAATCCCAGCACTTTGGGAGGCTGAGTTGGGTGGATCACTTGAGGCCAGTAGTTTGAGACCAGTGTGGTCAACATGGTGAAACCCCGTCTATACTAAAAACACATAAATTAGCCAGGCATTATGGCAAGTGCCTGTAATTCCAGCTACTTGGGTTGTTGAGGCACGAGAATCTCTTGAACCCGGGAGGTGGAGGTTGCAGTGAGCCGAGATTGCACCACTGCACTCTAGCCTGGGCGACAGAGTGAGACTCTGCCAAAAAAAAAAAAATTTACTATATACTCAAATGTAGCATGCTTGAAAATTTCCTTTTGTGGTTAAGTAATAAGGAAGTAGTGAGGTGAGGCAAAAGTATAACCATCTATGTGGACTGCTGAGGCACATTAGAGTTGAGGAGTGCTAGTGGTTAAGTGAGGTCTATCAGAACTGGGGCTTTTCTGAATTGAGGTTTAAAACCTTCATAAATCATTAAGTGCCTTGAGTTTATATGGGAAAAGAGAATAAATATGATTTTTTTAATTTTTATTTTTATTTATTTATTTATTTTTGAGACAGAGTTTCGCTCTTGTTACCCAGGCTGGAGTGCAATGGCACAATCTTGGCTGACTGCAGCCTCCACCTCCTGGGTTCAGGCAGTTCTCCTGCCTCAGCCTCCTGAGTAGCTGGGATTACAGGCACACGCCACCATGCCCAGCTAATTTTTTGTATTTTTAGTAGAGACGGGGTTTCACCATGTTGACCAGGTTGGTCTTGATCTCTCGACCTCATGATCCACCCGCCTCGGCCTCCCAAAGTGCTGGGATTACAGGCTTGAGCCACCACACCTGGCTGTTTTTTTTTTTTTTTTTTAGTTGGAGTCTTACTCTGTAGCCCAGGCTGGAATGTGCAGTGGCACGCTCTTGGCTCACTGCAACCTCTGCCTCTAGGTTCAAGTGATTCTTCTGCCTCAGCCTCCCGAGTAGCTGGGATTACAGTAGGTGGCCACAACCACTCACAGCTAATTTTTGTATTTTTAGTAGAGAGGCGGTTTCACCACGTTGGCCAGGATGGTTTCTATCTCTTGACCTCATGATCTACCCACCTCTGTCTCCCAAAGTGCTGGGATTACAGATAAATATGATTTTTAAGTCTGGTATTGCAATGATGTGTGCCCCAGATAATTAAAGCTGTATAAAATTATAATATAATAATCACCTAATGTAAAGTGAAACCATTTCTATTTAAAAAATTCAGGAAACAGGGTTGGGTGCAGTGACTCACGCCTGTAATCCCAGCACTTTGGGAGTCGGAGACTGGCTGTAGGGGGATCACCTGAGGTTAAGAGTTTGAGACCAGCCTGGCCAACATGGTGAAACCCTGTCTCCACTAAAAATACAAAAATTAACTGTGTGTGGTGGTGCACACCTGTAATCCCAGCTACTCAGGAGGCTGAGGCATGAGAATTGCGTGAACCCAGGAGGCAGAGGTTGCAGTGAGCCAAGGAGACAGCCACTGCAGTCTAGCCTGGGCGACCGAGTGAGGCTCTGTCCCCTCAAAAAATAAAAAATAATAAGTAAAAGTTCAGGAAACAGTAACATAGGGAAAAAAGTCTCCAACTCACCTAACTTTCTTTAAAAAAACAAAAGAAGAGAGCTACCTGCTCAATATAAGTGACCAACTTTTCAGAACATTGATGTAATACAGAAACTTTTAGGCACATTTGTATAAGCAGGCTAACCCTTACAAAATCTCATAGGTCAGGCACAGTGGCTCATGCCTGTAATCCTAATACTTTGGGAGGCCGAGGTGGGTAGATCACCTGAGGTCAGGAGTTCAAGATCAGCCTGGCCAACATGGTGAAACCTCATCTCTACTAAAATACAAAAATTAGCCAGGCATGGTGGCTGGTGCCTGTAATCCCAGCTACTCAGGAGGCTGAGATTGGGAGAATCTCTTGAATTCGGGAGATGGTTGCAGTGAGCTGAGATCGTGCCACTGCTCTCCAGCCTGGGTGGCTGATCGAGACTGTTTCAAAAAAAACAAAAACAAAACAACAACAACAAAAAAACTCAGTGTGTTAATATCTCTTAATATACTCATGTATTTCATGTCATGTCTCCTTTTTCACTCTCTCTCCCTATTATAAAGATAAATGATGACAACAAAACGATGATAGTAATAATCTCTGACTGTAAGGTAATTGGATCAATTGAAGAACAAGTTTTTTTTTTTTTCTTAAAACAGATCTGGCCGGGCGTGGTGGCTCAAGCCTGTAATCCCAGCACTTTGGGAGGCCGAGGCAGGTGGATCACAAGGTCAAGAGATCAAGACCATCCTGGTCAACATGGTGAAACCCCGTCTCTACTACAAATACGAAAATTAGCTGGGCATGGTGGCGCATGCCTGTAATCCCAGCTACTCAGGAGGCTGAGGTAGGAGAATTACCTGAACCCAGGAGGCGGAGGTTGTGGTGAGCCGAGATCGTGCCATTGCACTCCCGCCTGGGTAACAAGAGCGAAACTCCGTCTCAAAAAAAACAAACAGATTTTTTATTAGTAACAATAAAAGCCAAGTAAGCGTTGTCTTCTGTAGAGCAGACAAAAAGCTTACTGTGTTTTTTTCTCCAATGATGTTGCCATTGTTCTGAAAAGTTTTAGATTTCTTTTATGGAATGACCTTAGGATCTGCATCTTATTCTTTTGAACAATTCAAGTGATGTAAAATTCCAACCATTTGGCTTTGTGTACTGTGAGAATTCATTTGGTGCCAAGACTTGGGAATAAACTGACCAAGCTGAATTAATGCTTTGTTGGATCTAAAGACAAAGTATATTTTTGAAATAATAAAGTGGATTTTGAGAGTGATTCTCTAGAGTTCCAGAAATGCATTGTGCAATGGCAACATTGTAAGAATACCTGTATTATATCCTTTTTTTTTTGAGTCTTGCTCTGTCGCCCAGGCTGGAGTGCAGTGGCATGATCTCAGCTCACTGCCATCTCCACCTCCCAGGTTTAAGCGATTCTCCTGCCTCAGCCTCCTGAGTGGCTGGGATTACAGACACCTGTCACCACACCCGGCTAATTTTTTTGTATTTTTAGTAGAGATGGGGTTTTCACCATGTTGGTCAGGCTGGTCTTGAACACCTGCCCTCATAATCCAGCTGTCTCAGCCTCCCAAAGTGTTGGGATTACAAATGTGAGCCACTGCACCTGGCCTAATCATTTTGTTACTTTATAGTCAAACTCATATACCTGTAGGAACATGTGCATTGTATACAATAGTGCTAAAAGTGAAATTTTCTCCAAGAGATAGTTTATTAGAATGTTAGTTTTTTGTTGTTTTCTAGAGGAAAGGGGAGCTAGAATTTTTTTATTTTTTATTTTTGACAATCTGAAGATGCATAGTAATTTGAGTTTTTTATTTTTTTTTGAGATGGAGTCTCACTCTGTCGCCCAGGCTGGAGTGCCTGGATCCCCACTCACTGCAACCTTTCCCTCCTGAGTTCAAGCAATTCTCCTGCCTCAGCCTCCTGAGTAGCTGAGATTACAGATGCCCGCCACCACGCCCAGCTAATTTTTGTATTTTAGTTGGCCAGGCTGGTCTCAAACTCCTGATCTCAGGTGATCCAACTCAGCCTCCCAAAGTGGTGGGATTACAGGTGTAAGCCATTGCACCTGGCTTGAGTTTTTGTTTATACCCTTTAGTCATTTTAACTGTGACCTTTTCTGGGCCAGGGGTATTGTGATATACAAAGTATTTATAATTTAACATGAAGAGTGCTGGAGTAACCAAAAATGTTAGATTAATTAAAAAATTTGTGCAAACCACGTAGATAGAAGACAGTCATATGTATTTATGATTTTCTGGATGTCCTTTTGCTAGTTTTTTAATATTTGAAGCTAATAATTATTGGATATTTCAAAAATATCTTAGTTTGTGTTGACAGCTCTTTTATTACGCAGCAATTTAGTTTTTACTTTTGAACTTTCTGACTATACTGAGAAGTACTGTGACTTTTTCCTAGTCCTCATGTTTTGATGACCTTTTAGTACCTTTCCAGTTATTTATATTTCTCTTCTTCCACCCAAAAGCCATTATAAAATGGCTCTTTTGATAAATCAGCGGTTTTTATTTGTCAGTTTAAATGTGTAATACAATACTTTGAAGAAATTATTAAATGATATTGGTATTCAAGCATGTTTTTCTTACCGTTTATTGGGTTAATAAATTTATCATTGTTTGAAAATTATTTCATCAACCAAAACCAATAGTTAATGCCTGTCAGTGACCATTGCTACTTATGGTCCTAGTTAATTTTATGGTGCACATTAAGTTTAAGCCTTTTTTTTGGAATTTTAATTTGTAGAGTTGATGACAGAATAAACTTAGTTTATAATCTGTTATTTAAGCTTTTCTTGAAGTAATAAAATGGTTTTTAACTAGCTAGTATATTTTATTAATTAGCATATTACCAATCTTAAAGTAAAAAAGTTATCTTTACTTTTAAAAAAGTTTTAAAGATTGAAATAATTCCAGCAATATTGCATTTCTTGCTTATATAAACAAATATTGATGTGTTTGCATATTAAATGTAATTGTGTTCTAGGTTAACTTCTCAGCCTGGTGCTACATTACCGAACGGACATAGTAGTTTATGTGAGTATTCTGTTATGAAACTGGTTAGTATTAAAATTCTTATAATGTTAGAGAAAGCATTAAAGTGGGGAAAAATAGAGTGATTTAATAGTGTGCTGAGCATACAGTTGGAAATGGCTGAATTTCAGTCATAGTAAAAAACATGTATGTAATTGTTAAACTTTGAGAAATCAGCATACCTGAAATAATTTAAATTATTTATGACAGATTGTAAAATTTATAGAAATTTTAGATTATTGAATATTAAAGCCATTTAAGAGGTTATATTCAACTTTTTGTAGGCTTTTAAAAGTAATTTTTTTTTCTTTTCTTTCTATACTCGGTACTTTGAAATGTAAATATCTCTCTCCTTGTAGCCCTTCGAAGCCATCCCCTTCGAGGGGAAAAGAAGGGAGATGGGGACCTTTCTTGTATAAACGGTGACATGGAAGTCAGAAAAAGTTGTCGTTCGAGGAAAAACAGATTTGAAAGCGTGAACCAGAGTTTGTTATTTGATCAACTAGTAAACAGGTATGAATGCTTATGTAGTAAGCAGTTTCATTTAATTATTTGGTTTTTAATATAACTATGTTTTTAAAAAATAACATAAGCAAGGACTTAGCAATAAATATAGTTCTTTTAAAACTTAACTTGAAGCTGGGTGTGGTGGGTTATACCTAATAATCTCAGCACTTTGGAAAGATGAAGTGGGAGGGTCTACTTAAGGCCAGGAGTTCAAAACCAGCCTGGGCAAAATAGTAAGATCTCATCTCTACTTTAAAAACAAAGCAAAACAAAAACAGGAAAACTCATCTTAATTTGAATTAACAGTAGTTAGCAGTGATTGTCAGTTTTTTAGTCATTTTAGTCAATTTAATATATAATTTGCGCAATAGCTAATTTTCTCATCTCTTTTAAGCTCTTCTGAATAGTTAGATAATATAAAAAGTAATTTTATCTTCACTACTATTGTCATTTGATAAGACATTTATGCTTTTGATAATTTTCAAGCAAGATTGTTTCATTATTGGCTATGCTGAATAGTAGAATAGTAGTTTTCCATAGTCAAGATTTTGAATTGAAGATGTTTTGAGACTGAGTATGTGGGATTGAGTCTCTTAGCTAGTGAGTAAGCTGACTATCCATTCAACATCTGCATCTATAAAACTTTTCTCAGATAATATGTCATCCTGCTTAGTCCTTACAACAGCCTGGAGAGGGTGGTCACTATAATCCCTATTTGATGAGAGGAAATTGTATTCTACAGTAGTAACATCAAATTTGGGCTTAAGTTATTTTTAAAACTTAAGTGTTGTTAATTACTTAGATCAGTATCTAGATGCATAGTATCTGTTATATAAGTATTTGTTTACCATATAGAAAAAAATTGCTAAGATAGCCAAGTGTGGTGGCTGGAGACTGTAGTCATAGCTGCTCAGGAGGCTGAAGTGGGAAGATCCTGAGCCCAGGAGTTCAAGACCAGTCAGGGCAACATAGTTAGAGCCCCCGCCATTTTTCTTTCTTTCTTTTTTTTTTTTTTGAGATGGAGTCTCACTCTGTTGCCCAAGCTGGAGTGCAGTGACCTGATCTCTGCTCACTGCAACCTCTGCCTCCTGGGTTCAAGCCATTCTCCTGTCTCAGTCTCCTGAGTAGCTGGGACTACAGGCGCCTGCCACCATACCCAGCTAATTTTTTGTATTTTTAGTAGAGATGAGGTTTCACCATATTAGTCGGGATGGTTTCGATGTCCTGACCTCATGATCTACTTGCCTTGGCCTCCCAAAGTGCTGAGATTATAGATGTGAGCCAGAGGAAAAATAATTGCTAAGATGTTAGCATGTGTTTCTTCAATGTCATTGTTCTACTCGGATTTCTAAAAAAGCCTTTCTAGTAAACCTTATTATTTCTTAACACTATCTCCAATAAAAAGATTGAATTAGTGTTTTTTCAGTGTCGTATATCTGAGAATTATTTGTAGGGGCATTAGGAATTTTTTTAATTGGGACTTTATTAACAAAAGCCTTATATTTAAAAAGTTTTATTTTAATGAATATTTAATATGTAGAAGACTTCCTGGTTTTGTTTTTCTTACTGGGCACTGTATTCTGATGATGGATACTGTTATGAAAGAGGTATTTAATTCGGATATGGTGGGGCGCACTACTGTACTTGCAGCACTTTGGGAGGCTGAGGTGAGTGAATTGCTTGAGCCCAGGAGTTCAAGACCAGCCTGGGCAACATGATGAAAGCTGATGTCCACACAAAAATATAAAAATTAGCTGGGCATGGTAGTGCATGGCTGTAGAACCAGCTACTTGGAAGGCAGAGGTGGGAGTTTCAGTTGAGCCCAGGAGGTTGAGGCTGCAGTGAACTGTGAACAGACCACTGTACTGCAGCCTGGGTGACAGAGGGATACCCTATCTAAAAAAAAAAGAAAAACAAGTTCTTTATAGTTACATATCAGATATGATTTAATTACAGTTTTGTAAAGAGCTTTTTAATGTGTATGGTGCCACCATTGTCTAAATCCTGATTTTATTATATGATTTTAGTACTGCTGAAGCTGTACTACAGGAAATGGACAACATTAACATCCGACGGAATCGTCGGTCGGGAGAAGTAGAGCGACTTCGAATGTGGACAGATACAGAATTTGTGAGTATATTAGCTGGAGCAGTCTTTGTAAATATTTTTTATTTTAATTGAGGAATTTAAAGGGAGAATGCAACAGTTGTATGTTTTTGAATTAGCACAATTATTCCTTCTTCTTCATGTCCAACTTAATTTGGGATTTTATTGCTTGCTTTCTTCTTTTCTTCATTCTCCTCTTGCTACAGCCTTCCCAAGAAAACCCTCTTCACTTTTGCTGGATGAGTCACCTTAAAGTGCAGCTCTGATTCTGTTACTTTTCTGATTTGAACCATTAATAATTTTTTATTGTGCACTGAATTTATTAAAAACACCTTGACGTTTATGATCTGGCTTCAACTTTTGTTTTCTCATACACCATTGCTTAAGTATAAACAAATCATTCTTGTTCCTGTAACTTTTACTTTTGTTAATATTCCTAGTTAGTGACCAATTCAGTCCTACCATTGTCTCAAGGTTAATTTCAAATACTGCCTCCCTTCCTTTTACCCCATAACAAAAGAAGAGTCTTCTGTTTGGATTCTAGAGACTTTGTACTTCTCTTTATGGCAATCAACTTATTTTACTTTCTTTATAATTACCTGTGATTGTCTTATTTCTGTCCTAATAGGCTGTAATTTGCTTCAGGGAGGAAGTATGTTGCTGGCATTATGAGTTTTACATTTTTGTAGATTATAAGTTTTTTCCCTTTTATTCCTTACATTTATTGAATTTGGGAAGCTCCATTTTCAGGTATCTATGGCATGCAAACAGGTGCTCAATAAATTTAATTGCGCAGATATGTACCATTGGGTTGTTTTTTTATAGTGGAGAGTAATTGTCATGTTACTATTTGACAGATTTTCTTTCTTTAAAAGGAAAACATGGATATGTATTCAAGAGTGAAAAGGCGAAGAAAGTCCCTAAGAAGAAATAGTTATGGGATACAAAATCATCATGAAGTTTCTACTGAGGGTGAAGAAGAAGGTTTGTAAATCACCTTTTGAAATAAATGCTAGAAAGTTCAGATGGAGGGAAGAAAAATAAAATATACAAGTAATATATGTAGAATATTGCTAGGTAGGGGATTTTTGGATTTTGAGGTCTATATTAATTTGATATAATTTAAATTCAGTTGGCAATCTGAATTTCATTTCCTTCATTTGGAAAAATGTTTTTAACTGCACATTATACTTTATGTAATGTATTTATTTAGTAGCCATCCGGTATGGGATTTTCTTTGGGCTCCTTTGCTTCTTAGGTAAGGCCTTTTTTGTACTTAACCTTCGAACTGGAAGGTTACTTTGCTATCCATGGCCTCTAAATCTCTGATTATATGGATCTCAAATTTAGATATGGTCTGAGGAATAAAGAGTAAAGTTTAGAGAGACTTCTAATACCAGTGGAAGGGGACTATACTGTTCTTTTCTGAGGCCTTGATGGATTCCGAACGGAATAACCCAGACTGAACTTGTAGCGCTGGAGTTGGGAACATGACAGCAGCACATTGGCCCTGTGAGTTATAAATTGGTGACCAGACACCTGTAGGATTTAATTCTGTAGGCATTAATTATTATTATTATTATTATTTTTTGAGGTGGTATCTGGCTTTTGTTGCCTGGGCAGTCTTGGCAGTTGTGCAATCTTGGCTCACCGCAACCTCGGCCTCCCAGATTTGAGCGATTCTCCTGCCTCAGCCTTCCAAGTAGCTGGGATTACAGGTGTGCGCTACCATGCCCAGCTAATTTTTGTATTTTTAGTAGAGATGGGGTTTCATCTTGTTGGCCGGGCTTGTCTTGAACTCCTGACCTCAGGTGATCTGCCCACTTTGGCCTCCCAAAGTGCTAGTATTACAGGCGTGAGTCACTACACCTGGCCTGGCATAATCTTTATTGAAATGGATTTTCAGAAGATTTGGTATAAATATAGTAAGGGGAATCTTACTAGTTCCCATTATTTGTGTAGTTTAGATTGAGAAGACTGTTTTTTTAAAATTCTATAGTTAATATTTTTATTTGCCAGTTTTGAAGAGGTGGTACTTTATTGAGCAAATATTGTTGTTGTTACAGCTAGAACCTCTAAATTGCTTCCTTTGGAGAAAATTGGTATAGGTGAGACAGATTTATAATGTAATTTTTGCCTTTTCATTAACTGAACATCTTTGTAGAGTTTCCAAAGTAGACACGCCATATTTAGAATTTTTGCCTGTAATACTGTGATTGTACAGTCATTTTTCAAAAACTAATGTTTTGGATATTTATAAAATTTATTTAGGTACAAATATATTATAATATTATTTGGATAAATACTGTATTTGTCAATTTATCTCTACAGCCTAACAACAGAAGTTTTTCAAATAATCCTTTCAGATGTCATGAGTAAAATATAAAGTCCTTTGCAGTTTTTTTTTTTTTGAGACAGTTTCTTACTCTGACACTGAGGCTGAAGCGCATTGTCACAATCCCAGTTCACTGCAACCTTGATCTCCCAGGCTCAAGCGATCCTCCTACCTCAGCCTCCTGAGTAGCTAGGATCATAAGCACCCACCATAATGCCCGGCTAAATCTTTGTAATTTTTATAGAGATAGGGTCTCAATATGTCATCCAGGCTGGTCTCAATCTCCTGAGCTCAAATAGTCTTCCTGCCTCAGCCTACGTGCTGGGATTATAGGCGTAAGCCACCATGTCCAGCCCTTTGCAGTTTTAGTCTTCTACTTCCCTGAGTATCTTGCCAGCTTTATATTTTTTCTATGCTTTAATATGATTGTATTATATTGACAATTCTTGTGGCTAAAAAGTTACATATTGCATTTGGGGTTCCATATGCTTATTAATATTCATGAGTTTGTTTTTTTTTTGAGATGGAGTTTCACTCTTGTTACCCAGGCCGGAGTGCAATGGCGTGATCTCGGCTCACCGCAACCTCCGCCTCCTGGGTTCAGGCAATTCTCCTGCCTCAGCCTCCTGAGTAGCTGGGATTACAGGCACACGCCACCATGTCCAGCTAATTTTTTGTATTTTTAGTAGAGACGGGGTTTCATCATGTTGACCGGGATGGTCTTGATCTCTTGACCTCGTGATCCACCCACCTTGGCCTCCCAAAGTGCTGGGATTACAGGTGTGAGCCACCGCGCCCGGCTGAGTTTTTTTTTTTTTTTTAATAGAAGCTGGGCACATGGCTAACCCTTGTAATCCCAGCACTTTGGGAGGCTGAGGGGGATGGATCACTTGAGATCAGGAGTTTGAGACCACCCTGGCCAACATAGTGAAACCTTGTCTCTACCAAAAATACAAAAATTCTCTAGGCATTATGCACGCCTGTAACCTCAGCTACTCAGGAGACTGAGATATGAGAATTGCTTGAAACTGGGAGGCAGAGGTTGCAGTGAGCCACGATTATGCCACTGCACTTCAGCCTGGGCAACAGAGAGAGACTCTGTCTCAAAAAAAAAAAAAAAAGAAGAGATGGAGTCTTGCTATGTTGCCCCAAGCTGGACTCAAACTCCTGGGCTCATCCTTCTGCCTTAGCTTCCTGAGTAGTTGGACTATAGGTGCGTGCCTCTGCATTCAGCTATACTTTTATTTTAACTGTACTTAGATGTTATATTGTAGCTATAGCCAAATTATTATTATTATTTTTTGAGACAGAGTCTTGCTCTGTTGCCCAGGCTGGAGTGCAGTGGTGCCATCTTGGCTCACTGCAGCCTCTGCCTCCTGGGTTCAAGTGATTCTCCTGCCTCAGCCTTCTGTGTAGCTGGGATTACAGGCATGCACCACCACGCCCAGCTAATTTTTTTATGTTTTTAGTAGAGACGAGGTTTCACCATGTTGGCCAGGCTAATCTCAAACGTCTGACTTCGTGATCCATCCTCCTCAGCCTCTCAAAGTGCTGGGATTACAGGCATGTAATCACATTAATTTATTTAGCAGATAATTATGTTGATCATTGGCAGGGAAAGCATTTTCTTTTACATCCATATAATATGTTGGCACTTAAACGTCACCTGTGCAGAAACAGTAATGGATAAAGTGTAAATATTCACTCTAGAGTAGACTAATCCTTTTGGATTAAAACAGTGCTTTTTTCTTTTCTTTTTTGTGTGTGGGAAACTAGAATCTCAAGAGGAGGATGGAGATATAGAAGTTGAAGAGGCAGAAGGAGAAGAAAATGATAGACCGTATAATTTGAGACAGAGAAAAACAGTGGATCGATACCAAGCACCTCCAATAGGTAGGCAAGTCTAAATAACTTTTTTCTTTTTGGTAATTGAATAACTTACTCTGCCCCAGTGTAAGTTGAGTAACTTAAACTGCTTTTAAAAATATTAATATTGCCAAATTTAAAAGAAGGAAATCTCTTATGGGTTTTATATAGTGTATCTTTTACTACGTATACTTCTGTGCACACACATGCAACAAAGTCATAGTACATGGTAGCAGCATTGATTTACATACAACATGTTCATTTTATTTATAGAAGCTTGTATTTAATAAATACTACTCATGCTTTTGTATTATGCTATATAGTTTACTGAGCACTTCAATTTACAGCAGTTGTTTAGGGAAGGTATCTTTTTTTATCTGAGACAGAATCTTGCTCTGTCACCCAGGTTGAAGTATAGTGGCATGGTCTCAGTTCATTGCAACCTCCGCCTCCTGGGTTCAAGCAATTCTCCTGCCTTAGCCTCCTGAGTAGCTGGGATTACAGGCGCCCGCCACCATACCCGGCTGATTTTTGTATTTTTTCAATAAAGACAGGGTTTCGCCATGTTGGCCAGGGTGGTATTCGCAGCCTCCCAAAGTGCTGGGATTACAGGTATGAGCCACCACGCCCGCCTAGGGAAATATCTTTATGGTCCAAGAGGTTAAGTGACTTATTCAAGGTCACAAAAATGGTATATGGCTGCAGCTTGGCCAATAACTTGGTTTCTTTCTTTCTTTTTTGCTGGGAGAAGGAAAAAGTTAAAAGTTTATCTTTTAGAGAAGGGTTCTCACTATGTTGCTCATGGTGCAGTGTAGTGGTTATTTAGAAGCACAGATATAACACACTATAGCCTCTACTTCTGAGCTCAAGCTTTCCCTCCTACCTCAACCACTTATGTAGCTAGAACTACAGGTGTGCAGCACCATGCCTAGCTAATTAGTTTTTTGTTTTTTTGTAGAGACAGGGTCTTGCTATGTTGCCCAGGCTGGTCTTCAGCTCCTGGCCTCAAGGAATCCTCCTGTCTTGGCCTCCCAAAGCACTGTGATAGCTTGAACCCAGCTGTGTATTTCTTTTTATTGCTGAGTATCGTTCTGTGGTGTGGATATATCACAATTTGTTTATCCATTCATTTGTTAATTGACATTATGATCCTTTCTAGTTTTTGGCTATTAGAAATAAAGTTGTGATGAACATTCATTTACAAGTCTTTGTGTGGACATATGTTTTTATATTTCTAACAAATACCAAGGAGTAGAAAGGCTGGGGTTTATGATGAGATATAAGAAATTACCAAATTCTTTTTTAAAGTGGTTACACCATTTTCACTAAGATTGTGTGTGAGAGCTGTGGTTGCTTTATATTCTTGCCAACACTTGGTATACTCAGACTATTTAATTAATTGTAACAGTTACTTATTGTAGTTTTAGTTAACATTTCCCTAATGGTGCTGGAGTGTCTTTTCATTTTTTTTTTTGACAGTGGTAAATCTTTTGTAAAATGTCTGTTGAGATCTCTTGCCATTTTTTCAGTTGGGTTTGTTTTCTTGTTATTGAGTTTTGAGAATCCTTATATGTTCTGGATATTAGACCTTTAACAGATATGTAATTTGCAATTGTTTTTTTTTTTTTTTTTTTTTGTGACGGAGTTTCACTCTTGTTACCCAGGCTGGAGTGCAATGGTGCGATCTCGGCTCACTGCAACCTCCCCCTCCTGGGTTCAGGCAATTCTCCTGCCTCAGCCTCCTGAGTAGCTGGGATTACAGGCACGTGCCACCATGCACAGCTAATTTTTTGTATTTTTAGTAGAGACGGGGTTTCACCATGTTGACCAGGATGGTCTCGATCTCTTGACCTCGTGATCCACCCGCCTTGGCCTGTCAAAGTGCTGGGATTACAGGCGTGAGCCACCACGCCCGGCTGCAAATATTTTTAAGACAAGACAGTCTGTGGCTTGTCTTTTTTATTGTCTCAATAGTAGCTTTTGAAGAACACAAGTTTATAATTTTATTTATTCTTTGAGATGGAGTCTCACTCTATTGCACATGCTGATATGCAGTGGTGCAATCATGGCTCACTGCAACCTCTGCCTCCTGAGTTCAAGCTCTTCTCCTGCCTCAGCCTCCTAAGTAGCTAGGACTACAGGCATGTGCCACCACATGCGTCTAATTTTTGTATTTTTATTAGAGACAGGATTTCACCATGTTGGCAGACTGGTCTCAAACTCTTGACCTTAGGTGATCCACCTGTGTAGGCCTCCCAAAGTGCTGGGATTACACTCTCCTGCTACTCCTGGGCTCAAAGCAGTCCTTTCTGACTTGGCCTTCTAAAGTCCTGGGATTACAGGTGTGAGCCACTGTTCCCAGCCTATACGTTTTTTTTTTAATACAATTTTTTTTTAGTGGATTTGTAATTTTAATGAACTCCAATTTATACTTTGTCCTTTTTTTTTTTGAGATAGGGTCACCCAGGCTGGAGTGCAGTGGTATGAATATGGCTCACTGCAGCCTTCTCCTGCTTCAGCTTGCCGAGGTGCATGTCACCATACCTGGCTAATTAAAAAAAAATTTTTTTTGTAGAATTGGGTTTTTTTTTCTTTTTTTTTGTTTTGTCTTTTCTTTTTCTTTCTTTCTTTCTTCTTCTTTTTTTTTTTTTTTTTTTTGGTGATGAAGTCTTGCTCTGTCACCCAGGCTGGAGTACAGTGGTGTGATTTTGGCTCATTGCAACCTCTGCCTCCTAGAATCAAGCGATTGTCCTGCCTTAGCCTCCTGAGAAGCTGAGATTATAGGTGCATGCTACTGTGCCTGGCTAATTTTTGTATATATATATTTTTAGTAGAGACATGGTTTCACCATGTTGGTCAGGCTGGTCTTGAACCCAAGTGATCTACCCCCATGTTGAACTAGAGTTGGGTTCTTACCATGTTTCCCAGGCTGATTTTGAACTCCTGGGCTCAAAGCAGTCCTCTCTGACTTGGTCTTCCAAAGTCCTGGGATTAGAGGTGTCAGCCACTGTTGCCAGACTATAAATATTTTTTTAATAGATTGTGCTACATTTTTTTTTAATGGATCATGTATCTGAGAAATCTTTGTCTAACTCATAGTCACAAAGATTAAGCTAACATCTGTTTAGAATATTTATTTGCAACTTCAGAGTATTGCCACAAAATTTTTATTTTTGTTTTGCTTCTAGACAGCATTGTACTTGAAGACACAGGAATAGGTCTTATTTAAAAAGTTAACAGAAGTCATTTCTACTCTTTAATACATTATCAATTTATTAGTTATTGCTCTATTATTTTTTGCTTCCCTTTTAGTACCTGCTCATCAAAAAAAGAGAGAAAACACACTGTTTGATATTCATAGATCTCCAGCAAGAAGAAGCCATATTAGGTAAGTTTTGTTTGCTTTTGAAAGGAGGAAATATATGCATTCAATGAGAGACTAATTGTATCTTTCTTTTTTAAATTAGTGACTAATAGTTATCATCCTACATGTGACTGTTGTCTTCCTGATTCACAGTTTGCTTGGAATATTTGTTGTTTTAACAGTTATGTTCTCTAAAGCTACACAGCTCTTTGGTCTCTTAGCAGAGTTGAATCTAAGTGACCTATATTTCTTTCATTTGAAGCATTAATTTGAGTTAATCTTTGATATTTTTTTCTCCCTAATTATCCTTTCTTTTACATTTAGAAGAAAGTAGAAACAAAGGATGGTTTCTACTTTTAAAAGTTTATTTTTTATTTTTGAGACAGGGTCTTGCTCTGTCACCTAGGCTGGAGTGCAGTGGCATGATCTTGGCTCATTGCAGCCTCAGTCTCCTGGACTTAAGCAGTCCTCCCATCTCAGCCTCCCGAGTAGCTGAGACTACAGGCACACGCCACTATGCCCAGCTAATTTTTGCACTGTTTGTAGAGATGAGGTTTTGCCATGTTGCTCAGACTGCTCTTGAACTTTTGGGCTCAAGTGTTTCCAAAGTGCTAGGATTTATAGGGGTGAGCCACTGTGCCCAGCCAAGCTTTTAATTTTTACAAAGTTCAAGTTACCTATTTTTTATTTTTTTGCTCATGCTTTTATTGTTATATCTAAGAATCCATTGCCAACTCAGAGGTCATGAAGATTTGTTCCTGTGGTTTCCTCTAATAGTTATATCTGTTATGTTTAGGTCTTTGATTTATTTAGTTAATTTTTCTATATGGTTTGAGTTAGTTTTTTTTTTTTTTTTTTTGAGATGGAATTCTGCTCTTGTTACCCGGGCTGGAGTGCAATGGTGCAATCTCGGCTCACGGCAACCTCTGCCTCCTGGGTTCAGGCAATTCTCCTGCCTCAGCCTTCTGAGTAGCTGGGATTACAGGCACGCGCCACCACACCCAGCTAATTTTTTTGTATTTTTAGTAGAGACGGGGTTTCACCATGTTGACTGGGATGGTCTTGATCTCTTGACCTCGTGATCCACCCGCCTCGGCCTCCCTGCTTTGAGTTAATTTTGTATATTTTTGTGTATATATATACTCTTTGGCTTTTATTTATTTATATATTTTTTGTTTTTTTTTTTTTTGTATTTTTGTATTCTAATTTTTGTATTTTTTTTTTTTTTTTAATGTAGAGACAAGGTTTTGCTGTGTTGCCCAGGCTGGTCTCAAACTCCTGGGCTCAAGTGATCCACCCACCTCAGCCTCCCAAAGTGCTGGAATTAGAGGCATGAGCCACCAACTCCTTGGCTTTTAATTCTTTTTTTTTTCAACCTCCTCCTGCTGGGTTGAAGCAATTCTCCTGCCTCAGCCTTCTGAATAGCTGGGATTACAGTCATGCACCACCATGTCTGGCTGGTTTTTGTGTTTTTAGTAGAGATGGGATTTCACCATGTTGGCCAGTCTGGTCTCAAACTCCTGAGCTCAAGTGATCTGCCTGCCTCAGCCTCCCAAAGTGCTGGGATTATAGGCATGAGCCACCATGCCTGGCCCCAACTAAAATTTTGGCTTTTCAGTTCTTTACAGGGAAATGATGTATACCACTCTTTTTGTTGTATTACTATTTGTAGCACACCTAAAAATGTTACAGATCTAATACTACATTGTTGGAATTATTAATTCGTATGATTTAATGGCTTTTGCTGAAGCTGCTAGAAGAAATATTAGCAAGTACAGTCGTCCCTCTTTAGCCATGGGTTCCGCTTGTGTGAATGCCACCAACGAGACCTCAAAAATATTTGAGAAAGAATGCCAACAATACAACAACAAAAAATACAGCAAGATGACTACTTACATAGCACATGTGTTTTTTTAGGTATTACATTTGATTTAGAGATGATTTAAAATATATGGGAGGTAACTCAACATTAAGTCTTTGATAAATTTAAAAAAAAAAGTGTATGGGAGTATGTGTGTAGGCCATATGCAAACACTATACCATTTTTATATAAGGGACTTAAGCATACTCAGATTTTGATATCACAAGGGTCCTGGGACTATTTTCCTATATATACTGAGGGATGACTATATGTTTATAGGTATTGCTATATTAACTTTGTAATTGATTTACCATTTTTGGTTCTCTTTTTTTTTTTTTCTTATGCATTCAGTTTACCAACTGAAGTCATTTTCTTAGACTAATACAACTTTCCTCCCACCAACTTCCTTCTGTGCTGTTATTGGCAAATTTATTACATTTCTATATATTTTAGGCCCAATACACACATAAACTTGGGAACTTTCCTGATGGGGAGAAAGAAGTAGAGGAGAGGATAAGTATCAAAATTCCAAAGAATAAGTAGATAATTTTTGCAACAATCTTCCTGAAGAGTTGGGAAGCATCAAAAATTGATGCAGGGCCTCCCCAAGCCACTGCCATGGCCACCTACAAACTGGTGCTGATCTGGCCTGGTAAGAGCGCCTGGAACCTGGAGAACCACTTCAGCATCTGGTACGATGCCAACCTGAGCTCAGCAGCCCATGAGGAGGCAAAGTGTGGCAGGCAGGTGCTGCGAGATCCTGGCTGTGAGTTTGATATCTGCTTCACCTCGGTGCAGAAGAGAGCAATCTGGATCCTCTGGACAGTGCTAGATGCTATTGATCAGATGTGGCTGCCTGTAGTGAGGACTTGGTGCCTCAATGAGTGGAACTATGGGTCTGACCTGTCTCAATAAAGCCGAAACTGCTGCAAAGCATGGTGAGACCCAGGTGAAGATCTGGAGGTGCTCCTATGATGTCCCACCACCTCTAATGGAGCCCAGCCATCCTTTCTACAGCGACATTAGTAAGGATCGCAGGTATGCAGACCTCACAGAGAATCAGCTACCCTCCAGTGAGAGTCTGAAGGACACTATTACCAGAGCTCTGTCCTTTTGGAATGAAGAAATAGTCCCCCAGGTCAAGGATAGGGAATGGGTACTGATTGCAGCCCAGGGCAACAGCCTATGGGGCATTGTCAGTCATCTGGAGGGTCTTTCTGAAGAGTCTATCATGGAGCTGAACCTGCCGACTGGTATTCCCATTGGCTATGAATTGGACAAGAACTTGAAGCCCATAAGGTGCTTATAGTTCCTGGGGGATGAAGAGACCATGCGTAAAGCCATGGAAGCTGTGGCTGCCCAGGGCGAGGCCAAGAAGTGAAGGCCAACAGGCAGGCTACTGTCCCCAGGAACACCCTCCCTGCCCGTTGTGTCCATCTGCCCTTCTCTCCTGCACATGTCACACTGACCACATTTGTAGACATCTTGAGTTGTAGCTGCAGATGGGGACCAGTGGCTCCCATTTTCATTTTAGCCATTTTGTCTCCTGTACCCACTCTCTTCATATAATTTAATCAGAATAGCACTTCTAGGGCACTGGGTTCTCAGACCAAGCTGTGGAAAAGCTCTCCTTGTCCAAGAGAGTTTAAAGGTAGTGACTTGGGTTTTCATGAGTGCTTTGTTTACTAAGGACTTGTGGGGAGGAACCATGCTAAGCCTTGACCAATGAGGAGAAACAGGAGAGCCTGCCTGCCCTCAGGAGCCAGTACTGTGTTCTTTGTAGTCAGGTCACTGTTGAGGAGTTCTAGTCATTCCAGTGGAAGATGAATGTAACCTGGATTGTGATGCAACAACTGTTTCCTCCCTGACCCCAGAGGAACTAGAAGGTTGGGATCAATCCTGAATTTAGTGTATGTGTTACATTTACTTTTTTTTTTTTTTTTTAAATGTGGCATATATAAATAATACAAAACAATAACCCTCTGGGGTTTCTCATGGTAGCTGAAATAGTCCCACATGTGGTCGTCAGAAAATAAGCCACTCCTCATACCAATATGGGATAAGCTTCTTGACCTCTGAGGGGTAGGAGTGCTTCCTGCTGTGTGTTTTAGAATCCTTCCCTTGCCTTGTTTCGTGGCAGTGAAATGCCTCTTGGTCCCGTCCAAGTGTGTCTTTCACTGATGATTTCTGAATCATGTTCTAGTTTCTTGGCCCTGCCACATGGGTCCAGTCTTCATTTGAACATAATTGTACTAAATCCTTTTTCCAGATCGGTATAATACAGGAGTGATGTGCAATTAAAAAAAAAATTGATGCAGGGCCAAGCATGGTGGTGGTTCATGCCTATAGTCTTAGCATTTTGGGAGGCTGAGGCCGGAGGATTGTGGGAGCCCAGGAGCACATGCCTGCAGTTAGCTATGATCACGCTACTGCGCTCCAGCCCAGGTGACACAATGAGACCCTCTATCTAAAAACAAAAATGAAAAGAGAAACAATTCCCTCTTCCCCTACAAAAAAATGAGTGCAGAAGGTAATACAAGGATTCTGGTTAGCGGAGAAGGAGTAGAGGTGGATTAAGGATCTCAAGAAGAAGTTGAAAAAATCTGGGTTGCTAATGAGACATGTGGGCATTGGAGGGGAGTACAGATGCAGTGAATCTGATCATTTGGGACATCTTTGAAGGCTATTTGTGCTTGTAGTAAATTACTGACAATGATTTCAGCTTGTCTGGTTGTGTGGATTTTCATTAGTGTGTTCAGCATTTTTATCACTTGGATTGGTGCAGGGTTGGAATTTAGCAAGTATAATGGAAGAAAAAGGAGACAGAGTCAGGTAAGAAGGTTAAAAACTGAAGTAATAGCTTTTACTATGAGGCTTGACAGAAAATGAAGCCACGAAAGGAGTTGACTGTGAGTCAATGGGTGCTCAGGCATAGTAGGCCTTGATGAGTTGAAAGTTGGTATTTTAGGAGGTTGTGTTCAAAGATTAGGCCATTAAATTTTAAAATTGCAGAGATGGAGATAAGTTCATGCAATAACAAGATCTGATGTAAGATCATGGCAATTTTTTTTTTTTTTTTTTTTAAGTAAAGCAGAGCTGAGGTGGTTAAATGGCTAGGCAAGTGGTAAGTGAAACCTAGGTTGGGATGGTGAAAAAGATGACATAAGGGATATTTACAGGCAGTGATTATGTGCTGGGCAAAAAGGGATTTTTGAGTTTTTTTTTTGTGTGTAAATTACTTGTTAGTGGAACTGCTAACTGAATATGCAATTTAAAAGAAGTGGTTGAAGCATTTGATTTGGATATGATGAACTCAGTTTGAACACTTTGTAACCACACAGTTTGGTGGTGGTTTTATTATAGTATTTTTTAGGTATCTTAGAGATATCATGAGTTATACTAATAATCTGACATTTATTAAGTATTATTTCTCCTTTGTGATGACTTTAGTTTGGCATATTACCTAATCTTTCCATAATAGTTCTGGTTATAAACTATTTTTTTCTTCAAAATATTTAATGTATTTTATAAGAAGTTCAAACAGGATATCTTTTTTTTTTTTCTTTTATTTTTGAGACGGAGTTTCTCTCTTGTTACCCAGGCAGGAGTGTAATGGCGCGATCTCGGCTCACTGCAACCTCCGCCTCCTGGGTTCAGGCAATTCTCCTGCCTCAGCTTCCTGAGTAGCTGGGATTACAGGCACGCGCCACCATGCCCAACTAATTTTTTGTATTTTTAGTAGAGACAGGGTTTCACCATGTTGACCAGGATGGTCTTGATCTCTTGACCTCGTGATCCACCTGCCTTGGCCTCCCAAAGTGCTGGGATTACAGGCTTGAGCCACTGCACCCGGCCCCAGGATATCTTAAGTGGAAAGTGAAAGCCCTTGTCCTCTGTAACCCAGTGTATTATTTTTCCTTTGTTCTTTAAATATCTAGACTGTGACCATTTGGGAAAGATAGAATTAAAAAAAAAGACACACTTTTTTTTTTTCTGAGATTCTAATATGATTTATCAAACAATGACAGATATTCGCTAAATTTGGATGTAATTTAAATTGGTTGCTGTCCCTGTGTGGTGGCTCAAGTCTGTGATCCCAGCACTTTGGGAGGCCGAGGTGGGTAGATTGCTTGAGCTCAGGAGTTTGAGACCACCTTGGGCAACATGGTAAAACTCCGTCTTTACAAAAAGTACGAAAATCAGCCAGATGTGGTTGCATGTGCCTATAGTCCCAGCTATTTGGGAGTTTGAGGTGGGAGGATTGCTTGAGCCCCAGAGGTTAAGGCTGTAGTAAACCCTGAGCTTGCTGCTGCACTCCAGCCTGGGTGACAGTAAGACCCTGTCTCAAAAAAAAAAAAAAAAAAAAAAAAAAATTGGTTGGTTACTGACTCCCTTCTTGAATTACTCTTTTCAAAAAATTTTAGGTTTCCTATTCTTCTTTTTTTTTTCTTTTCTGTTTTTTTCAAAATGGAGTCTTGGCTCTGTCACCTAGGCTGGAGTGCAGTGGCATGATCTCAG
Source organism: Callithrix jacchus (assembly GCF_049354715.1). Lineage (NCBI taxonomy): Eukaryota > Metazoa > Chordata > Mammalia > Primates > Cebidae > Callithrix > Callithrix jacchus. Next base: position 91,370,989 of record NC_133515.1, read on the forward strand.
CTCACTGCAAACTCTGCCTCCTAGGTTCAAGGAATTCTTCTGTCTTAACCTCTCGAGTCGCTGGGATTATAGGTGCCCGCCACTGCACCCAGCTAATTTTTGTATTTTTAGTAGAGACGGGGTTTTGCCATGTTGGCCAGATTGGTCTCCAACTCCTGACCTTGTGATCTGCCTGCCTTGACCTCCCAAAGTGCTGGGATTACAGGGGTGAGCTACCATGCCAGCCTTTTATTTTCTCTTAAGAACTTGCTACCTTTATACTTCATTGATGTAAACTGTATGAGAGGAATAATCTTAATAAATATTTGCTGATTGAATTTTCTACTAATTGTAGATATGATTACAGTGTGTTTTAAAAAGTTGTTTGCTATTATAATGGTTTTAAGGATTTCACTGTTTTTCAATAGGAGAAAGAAGCATGCCATTCATAGTAGTGACACAACTTCTTCTGATGAGGAACGCTTTGAAAGAAGGAAATCAAAGAGCATGGCAAGAGCAAGAAATAGGTTAGTAAAATTTTTAGTGTTATCTTCATGGTAGAAAAAGGAAAAATAATGTTTTTTTTTTTTTAGTGAGTTTCTTATTGTATAGGCACTTTGATAACATTGATATTCAACACATATTTTAGACTAGATTAAGACATTGACTTGGTTTCTATTTAGTTTCTCTTACAGTAGAAATCTAACCTTGGGAAATTTCCCCATAATTACTTAGTCTGAAAATACTTATGATAAAATAATTTGTGGAGAGGGAAAGTAAGGAGAACTAAGGGAAACAGAGAGGCCAACTTATATGACAGTATCTGTCTTTTCCTCTGTACCTCCTCTCTTATCTAAATCCAGTCAATGAGGTTGATTTTTGGTGCTTATAATGATTACAGTATTATAGCAATCAGAGTAAGGCATGGTTTCTAATAGAATTATCTCTGGATACTTTGTATTTTTATTGGAAAAATTTATTTTGTTTTTGTTGTTGGTTGGACAAGTGCCTCTAGTGAAGCCTAACTAGGGTAACTCACTGATTACTGTTTGGCTCACTAAAACCTCAAAGAATTTTTAGTGGAGGAGTCAATAATTAAAGCGTCATTATTATTTATTATAGAAATACCAAGTTTTCAATTAGCCGGTCTTGGAAACAAGTTTGGTTTGGTGTAGATTGTATACTAAAAAAGAATTTCTCATGTGAATGATGGAAAGAAAATGAAGAGAAAAATCCAAGTTTAAATAAAAGAATTTAATGCTTATTTAATCTGAACTATTCTGATAATCCACTTTGATAATATATTTTTATAAATTAGGATTCAGAAACTTCAATGAAGTTCATTCATTATAAATGCTAGAATTTTTGAGGCCCTTAATGTCATTGTTTGGTGTTTACCCAAGGTTAAAAGAGGAAGTCAACTATATTCAGGGAAATTAAATAATGTATTATATTAAATAATGTGTTAAATAATGTAGTATAGGATTTTAGATAGCTAGAGATCTCTTAAGGTAGTTATACAAAAGATAAAGCTTAGCGTTCAAGATGTGATCTCTAGTTTCTTTGAACAAAAGGGTAAGACGGTTTTTTCAATTATGTAACTGAGTAGACATCTTCATGTACTATCTGAGGATAAATTTAAATATTATAATAAAGGTTGGACTGATGGCTCACGCTTGTAATCCCAGCATTTTGGGAGGCTGAGCCTAGGACTTTGGGACCAGCCTGGGCAACATAGTGAGACTTTGTCTGTATAAAAAATCAGCCGGGTATAGTGGTGCTTGCCTGTAGTTCCAGCTATTTGGAAGGCTGAGGTGGGAGGATAACTTGAGCCCAGGAGGTTGAGGCTGTAGTGAGCTGTGACTGTACCACTGGACTTCATCCTGGGCAACAGTGAGACCTTGTCTTAATTAATAAATCAATCAACAGCTTGATTTTATTTTAATCCCATAGATTATAGTACTTATAGGTTTATTTTTATTTTATAGTTGTATAACATGGGATATCAGGTATGTAAGACATTTTTCTAAAATGGAATAGACTGGGCTCTTTGAACAAATAGATTAATGATCTTGTTTGCTTTATCTAGTGAGTAACTTAAATTTTGGCCATTGACAAGAATTTAAGAAAAGTAGAGCAAAAATATGAAATCCTTTGATGTTATTTTCTGGGTTATGAGAAAAAAGAGAAAGATAAAGACACATCAAAGATGTAAATTTATTTTGACATTAAAAATGTGAAACTTGTAATGCAATTTTACTTGGACTTTTATAAATTTCAGATGTTTGCCTATGAACTTCAGAGCAGAGGACTTAGCTAGTGGTATTCTCCGAGAACGAGTGAAAGTGGGTGCAAGCTTGGCTGATGTTGATCCAATGAACATTGATAAATCAGTAAGTTTGTAAATGTTTTTCTAGAAGATTTAATTTTTTAAGCGTTTTTCTTGTTTCTAAAGCAGCGATATGACCATTATTAATGTTTCGACATACGTGCTTTGCCTAAAAACCCTAGTCACATGTGGTGCTTAGGTATTTTCATTTCAGTGTTACTGGAATATATAACAGGGAAGAAATGAGGCTGAGAAGGTTATGAGGGGCAAGGCTTCATAAACCATAATGAGCAATGGGCTGTTGTTGAAATTGCCTAGTTTCATGATTTTGTATTTTGGGGAGATCACTCTGGTTATGATACAGTTAATGAATTTGGGGGAAGCAAGGCTGGCATTAGGGAGATTGGATGTTACTGTGGTCTAGTAATCTGGAGTAGTGGTCATAGTAGAAAGTAGGATAATGGGCTAGGCGCAGTGGCTCACGCCTGTAATCCCAGTACTTTGGGAGGCTAAAGTGGGTGGATCGCCTGAGGTCAGGAGTTTGAGACCAGCCTGGCCAACATGGTGAAATCCTGTCTCTACTAAAAATACAAAAATTAGTTGGGCATGGTGGTCAGTGCCTGTGATCCAGCTACTCTGAAGGCTGAGGCAGGAGAATCGCTTGAACTCGGGAAGCGGAGATTGCAGTGAGCTGAGATTCTGCCGCTGCCCTCCAGCCTGGGAGACAAAGTGAGACTTCATCTCAAAAAAGAAAGAAAGAAAGTAGGATAATGATGAGAAGTAACTGGGTATGAAAGAATTGAGGATCGAATTCAGAAATGACAGAATTTGGTGAATTAATTGCTTTTTGGGAATGAGGGAAAGGTACAACTTGAGAGTATTACCCAGGTTTCTAGCTTAAGCAACTAGGTAGATAATGGATGGACTGGATGGGAAATGGCTCAATTCTCTGAGTAGGGAACATAAGAAGAGGAATAAATATTTGAGTCAGGGATATGATTTAATTAGTTATATTTAACTAATATGTGTTTAGGTATCTGAGGTATACCACAAGTGGAAGCACCTTGTAGATAATTGGTTATTTAGGTTTGGCATTAAGGAGAAATGTCTGAACTGGAAATTCAGATACAGGTCATCAATATAAAGAGCTGTGGGGGCACTTTGGAAAATGGCTGATCGATCACACCTGAGGAAGGTATGTAGCATGAAAGCAGACATAAGACTTAGGGGACATGGTAGATTCTTTCTCATTGTTAGTAGTATCTTATTTTGGAGGGTATTTTAGAATAAGGTTATTTCATAACCAAGAATTTATTTGATATATTTTTTCTTTGTTCCCATAAATCTCTCTATACAACATAAGTGACTTTCATATGAGATATTTAAAATAAGTTATCAAATAGAATTGCATATTTATTGGAAGATGAAATTTTAACTCCTCTCTGAAGTCATAGAGGAAAATGCCTGTCTTACTTTATTAATGAGGCCCTACGGAAATACTAGAGTATTGAATATGACCAGAATCCCATTTCTAATCGTACATCTTCTCAGAAGACCTTACCTAATGGTCTTTGCTTATTTGGTTTACTAGCACTTTACTCTTGAATCTAGTTAGCTTTATTTCTTTTTTGTCTTTAAAAAAAAAACTTTATTTTTGTTTCATGTATTTTCATCCATCCATTTATAGGTGAATCTAGTTAATTTTAGATGTATCTTCCAGTCAAGTAGAGTAACTACTACTTTTTTTTTTTTTTTTTAGATGGAGTTTTGCTCTTGTTGCCCAGGCTGGAGTGCAATGGTGTGATCTTGGCTCACTGCAACCTCCGGCTCCCGGGTTCAAGTGATTCTCCTGTCTCAGACTCCCAAGTAGCTGGGATTACAGGCATGCGCCACCATGCCCAGCTAATTTTGTATTTTTAGTAGAGATGGGGTTTCTCCATGTTGGTCAGGCAGGTCTTGAACTCCTGACCTCAGGTGATCTGCCTGCCTCCGCCTCCCAAAGTGCTGGGATTACAGACATGAGCCACTATACCTGGCGAGTTATTTCGTTAAAGTCTGATACACTTTTTTTTCTTACAAAGCCTTCTAGCTATTATGGGTGGGAAGAACAGTCTTTGCTGCTGCTTGTGATAGATCAGTGTTTCTAAAATCATTTTTTCATCATTGTCTCATAAAGAAAAAAAATCAAATTTCTCTCTGACTAGAGAAATTAAATATTAAAGAATAAGATTTTGTCAGGTAAGCTTGACCTTGGGAGGGCTGCAAACTATTGTAAATAGCTAAGATTTTTTTTTCTTGCCCTTAGCCCTGAACCAATTTTTGCCCCTGTGAGGATGATATTGCCCCTTCTGAGAATACATGTACAAACATGTACAAAATAATTATATATTTTTAAAGCCATTAAAACTTTTTTTATTTGAGATAGAGTTTCAGTCTTGTTGCCCAGTCTGGAGTACAATGGCATGATATTGCTCACTGCAACCTCTGCCTCCTGCCTTCAAGAGATTCTCCTGGCTCAGCCTTCCAAGTAGCTAGGATTACAGGCGTACACCACCATGCCTGGTTAATTTTTCTATTTTTAGTAGAGATGGGTTTCACCATGTTGGTCAGGCTGATTTCAAACTCCTGACCTCAGGTGATCCACCAGCCTTGGCCTCCCAAAGTGTTGGGATCACTCATGAGCCACTGCACCCGGCCCATTAAAACTTGTAGCGTGTTAATATAATATAACAATCTCCAATAGATACCTATTAAAGTTTTAGGTTGGGCATTAATCCTGGTTCCGAGTTACTCATTAAATAATGGTAGCTTAATTTGCCTGAATGGAAATGTAAACTTGGGTTTTATTGTTGGCCTTATTTTTCTATGCTTATTTGTAGTTATGTTTAAAAGCTTCTGCTGAAGCCATATATTTCTGAATTATAAGACTCTTGTATAAATTTAAAAAATTATATGAAACATGTAAAATGGTTTTATATCAAACCTTTCCCCTTCTTTCCAAGGTACGGTTTGATAGCATAGGTGGATTGAGCCATCATATTCATGCACTAAAGGAAATGGTAGTATTCCCACTTTTATATCCAGAAATTTTTGAAAAGTTTAAAATTCAGCCTCCAAGGTAAGCAGTGTCATAGATGTTTATGATTGTTATTATCTTTACTTTCTCAAGTGTTATTTAATTGAGTAAATGACTGTAAATATAAATATTGGATATATATTTATTTGATATGTCCTAGCAATGACAGTTAGAAATAAAATGTTATTGTTTAGGGTCCAGAGGCCATGGAATAAAGTGTGCTCTTGAAGTTTACATCTCAGGATTTAAGTCAGGCACTCGAGAAGATTCTTTCTGTGAGCCCTAAAAACACAACCAGATTGTCCGTATGGATTTTCCTGAATTTGGCTCCCAGTACATCGAGTTTGATACTATATATTATTTACTCTTGGAAGCACAGTTTTATTGATGTGTTTCTTTGACTTGATGATGGAGTATTTTTAAAATAGGGTGAGCTTGATAATTTATTTTTAGGAACAGATTGTGTCTGATAATGAGATGGATAGCTGGTGAACTATTGGAAAAGGCTGAGAAAATTATGTTAAAGGAGATTGGGCAGAACAGAATATTCTGGCTGGGTACGGTGGCTCACACCTGTAATTCCAGCACTTTGGGGTGCTGAAGTGGGTGGATCACCTGAGGTCAAGAGTTCGAGACCAGCCTGACCAACATGGTGAAATCTCATTTTTACTGAAGATACAAAAATTAGCTGGGTGTGGTGGCACGCGCCTGTAATCCCAGCTACTTGGGAGGCTGAGGTATGAGAATCACTTGAACCCAGGAGACAGAGGTTATAGTGAGCTGAGATCGAGCCACTCTACTCTAGCCTGGGTGACAGAGTGAGACTCCATCTGAAAATAAAAAAAGAATAATAGAATATTCTGAAGATATACAGATAGGCTGTTAGATTTAAACTGACTGTTTTCTTTAAGGAGGCACTTTTCAGATTTGGTTCTAATTTATTTTTCATGTTTTTAAGGATATGGAAAATCTTATTAAAGAGTCATTTTAAATCTATCTTTATACATTCCTTTTGAGTATTTCTACATTATTCTAAAGATGTGAAATTTCTGGGTCATAGGGAAACACATTTAAAATTTCTGTATATCTTGCCAAATTACTCTGTACTTTAACTGTTTCTTATCTGCCAAAGCTTGGTAATTTAAAGACTTAGCAAAGTGGAACTTTTGTCTATATACTGGAAAAAGCTTTATCAATGTCTAATAATTGTACTTCAATACAAAATTATATGGGAGGGAGGGACATCCTTTTAAATTGGTTATCAGCAGTTTGATAACATAATTTACTTTTCTTGAATTTTTTTTTTATTCTTCTAGGGGCTGTTTGTTTTATGGCCCTCCTGGCACAGGTAAAACCTTGGTGGCCAGAGCATTAGCTAATGAATGCAGCCAAGGAGACAAAAAAGTGGCTTTTTTTATGCGAAAAGGAGCAGATTGTTTGAGCAAGTGGGTTGGTGAATCTGAAAGGCAACTTAGGCTTCTTTTTGATCAGGTAAGAGAAATAATCTAATTCGAGGGTATTTTCTTTTCTTTTTTTTTTTTAAGACAGGGTCTCACTCTGTCACCCAGGCTGGAGTGAGTGCAGTAGCGTGATTTCAGCTCACCACAGTCTTGACATCAGGGCTCTAATGATTCTCCTGCTTCAGTCCCTGCCCAGTGGCTGGAACTACAGGTGTGCGTCACCATGCCCGGCTAATTTTTGTATTTTTTGTAGAGGTGGGGTTTCATCACATTGGCTAGGCTGGTCTCGAACTCCTGGGCTCAAGCAATCTGCCTGCTGATAATATTTTCGTTAGAATATTTAATACATTTAATCTGCAAATGCAAACTGTTTGTGAGGAAGCAGATTTTCCATCCAATATGTTATATTTAGGATCAGTCATCTGTTACTGTATGCCTTAGAGGTATTTAATGGCAGTTTCACTAATACTTTTGAATATTTGTAATGACTCATAAAACATTTATTGAGGTGGCTACCAGGAATATAATACTATGTTAGGTGCTTTAGAGAACACAGGATATAACATATATATTGCTAGATTATAATCCAATTGAGGAACTAGAACAGGCATAAACACTTAAGTATCTGTGCAAGAAATCTCACAAAGCAGTGTGTTATTTTCATGAGTTGTAAATATGATACTAGACTAAATCAGCAAAGAGTGAATGCTTTTAAAAGGCAGAGTGAGGTGAATAAATATGTGGACTATTGTCTACTATCGTAATGAAAACTTTAAAGATGTTATTTCCCATACATTTAAAAAATTATTCCAGCTGGGCACAGTGGCTCACACCTGTAATCCCAATATTTTAAGAGGCCAAGGCAGATGGATTGCATGAGCCCAGGAGTTAAAGGCTGCGGTGAGTAATTATGACACCACTGTACTACAGTCTGGGGAATAGAGTGAGACTCTGTCTCTCAAAAAAGTAATAATAATAAAAAAAATCAGTCCCGATATAAATTCACTTTTAATTGTTTGAGTTAGTGAAGGAAACCATTTATATTTGGCAATGCAGCATATATTTGATTATGTCTAAGGAAACTCATGTGAAATAAAAAATAGCTTCAACAAGCGTTGAGCACCCATTACTAACATGTTGTCTATGAAAGTCCTTTGTAACTGGTAAAGTACTTCACAGTTTTTTTTTTTTTTTTTAAAGACAGGGTGCTCTGTCACCCAGGCTGGAGTGCAGTGATGTGATTACAGGTCACTGCAGCCTCAAACACTGGGGATCAAGTGATCTTCCGGCCTTGGCCTCTCTAGGTAGAACTACAGGTGTGCACTGCCACCCTTGCCTAATTTTTAACTTTTTGGAGAGGCAGGGTCTCAAGGTGTTTCCCAGGCTGATCTTGAACTCCTGGCCTCAAGCTATCCTCCCACCTTGGCCTCCCAAAGTGTTGGGATTATAGGCATCAGCCTCTGTGTCTGGCCCAATACTATTTAAAAATTAGTAGTAGTATCAAAAATTGCTAGGTAATGGATTTAGAAAAAGGAGCAGGTAAGATTTTTTACCTTGAAGATGTTCAGTGTCTAATGGCGAGTCAAACATGCAGTCTGAATGCTTAAAGATAATTCATTAATAATTAAACACCAAAAATATAAACATTTATAGATGAAGGAAGAATTGGCTTGGCTCTGCTGGCATATTATTCAATGATTTAATTCAAATTTTTAAGGTTACCCTTTTTAGTCATTTCATTCTGGGGCTAGGGATGCCTGTTGGTTTTATTTAAAACCATAGCATAAATCATGCTGCTGCTTTTGTCTCAATTTACTTTATTTCTGTTTCATAGTTTTCATGGTGGGTAGGAGTAGTTGAAATATTTGCTTTTTTTTTTTTTTTTTTTTAGTTGCTGGTAATCATGATTTTTCTTTTTTTTGAGATGGAGTTTCGCTCTTGTTGCCCAGGCTGGAGCACGATCTCGGCTCACTGTAGCCTCCGCTTCCTGGGTTCAAGCAATTATCCTGCCTTAGCCGCCCAAGTAGCTGGGATTGCAGGCATGTGCCACCATGTCCAGCTAATTTTATGTATTTAGTAGAGACACAGTTTCTCCATTTTGGTCAGACTGGTCTCGAACTCCCGACCTCAGGGGATCTGCCTACTTCAGCCTCCCAAAGTGCTGGGATTACAGGTGTGAGCCACCACTCCTGGCCCATGATTTTTTTTAATGAAAAATTCTGCATTCCTAAATAAAGGATATAGTCTATGCACTAAATGAAATGAAGGTACTTCAATGTATTGGCTAAGAGAGTGGCTTTCGGTGTCAGAAAAATGTTTATATCTAGCTTTACCATTGAGTATCACTTTAAGTAAATCAAAACATTTCATCTTTAGTAGCCTCTTTTGTGTAATGGTGGAAAGAATATCTATCTTACTAGACTATATGAGATTTTACTGAGAGGACACAAAATATCATAGTGACTGGTACATAATATGCTCTACCTCCTTTTTGCAATCCTATTAGGCTATAGGTGTAAAACAAAACAAAACAGAAAAACAGCTGTTTGTTTCATGTATGTAAAAAGAATGATCAGTACTCTCAAAGCACTGGCATTACAGCTATGAGCCACTGCACTGTGCCATAATTCCAGTTCTTTAAACACTTTTTTCCCCCAAACCCACGTCTTGTGGTTGAATTGTCTTATTTATTTATTTTTCTTGAGACAGAGTTTCACTCTTGTTGCCTGGGCTGGAGTGCAATGGTGTAATTTTGGCTCACTGCAACCTCTGCCTCCCAGGTTCAAGTGATTCTCCTGCCTCGGCCTCCCAAGCAGCTGGGATTATAGGCACCCGCCACCACGCCCAGCTAATTTTTGTATTTTTAGTGGAGATGGAGTTTCACCATGTTGGCCAGGCTATTCTGGAACTCCTGACCTCAGGTGATCCACCCACCTTGGCTTCCCAAAGTATTGAGATTACAGGCATCAGCTACCATGCCTGGCATCAACTGTCTTTCATTTCAAATTATTGGAAAACATTAGAAGTTTAGTGTATATCTATCAGGAGAAATGGAAAATTCATATCTCTTGCTTAGTAAGCTGATCTTCCTGTGAACTGAGAATTTGCTTTAATTTTGAAACATAAGCCACATAAATTTGAGTAAATTATATGATAAAACCTTCTCATTTGTTATCTAATACTCATTCACCTTAAATCAAATTAAGTTCTTTCTAAATCTAGTATTTAAGTTAGGAAAATCACACTGTGAAAACACCAGATGAAAACATGGGAGAATTTTGTTTATAATCTCAGAGTAGAGGTCTAACTATGTAAGGAAAGATCTAGTGCATAAAAACAATTTTAAGATTCTGCATGGCAACAAAATACCTATTTTTGTTTTGTGCTGTTAGAACAGAAGAACACAGACTGTGTAATTTAGAATAAACAGAAATTTATTGACTCACAGTTCTGTAGACTAGAAAGTCCAATATCAAGGCATCTGGTCAGTGCTTTCTTGCTGTGTCATAACATGACAGAAGATAACATCATGTAGCAGAAGGGCAAAGAGAAAGAGAATGCACAGGATAGGGGTGAACTCACTCTCACAATAATGAATCTACTCCTTTGATGTCAGCTACATTAGTCCATTTAGGAGGGTGGAGGCCTCAAGACATACACACTTTTTAAAGTTCCTACCTCCCAGTACCCAATACAATGGCAGTTAAATTTCTCTCTCCCCTTACCTCCCTCCCTCTCTCTCTCTCTCTCGCTCTCTCTCCCTCCCTCCCTCCCTCCCTCCCTCCCTCCCTCCCTCCCTTCCTCCCTCCCCCCATCTCTCCCTCTCTCCCTTTTTCCCTCCCTCCTCTCCCTCCCTCTCTCCACTCTCTTGACTGAGTCTTGTTCTGTCATCCAGGCTAGAGTGCAGTGGCATGATCTCAGCTCAATGCAACCTTCACCTCCCGGGTTTAAGTGATTCTCATGCCTCAGCTTCCTGAGTACCTGAGATTACAGGCGTTCGTTACCACACCCGGCTAATTTCTGTGTTTTTAGTAGAGATGTCGTTACCACACCGGCTAATTTCTGTGTTTTCAGTAGAGATGGAGTTTCACCATGTTGGCCGTGCTGATCTCGAACTCCCAACCTCAAGTGATCCACCTGCCTTGGCTTCCCAAAGTGCTGGGATTACCGGTGTGAGTCACCAAGCCCAGCTGGCAATTAAATTTCAACATGAGTTTTGGAGGGGAAAAACTCAAACCATAGCAATGCTAATCTAAAATATAAATGATATTTTTGCAGGAAAATATTTGCATTTCCTTTTACAAACAGAGCACTTACCTTTAAAATAAATAAGGCTGGGCAACATGGTGAAACCCTGCCTCTATAAAACAAAAATTAGCCAGGCGTAGTGGCATGGACCTGTAGTCCTAGCTACTCAGGAGGCTGAGGCAGGAGAATTGATTGAGCTGGGAGGTAGAGGCTGAGATGAGCCGTGATTGCACCATTGTACTCCAGCCTGGGTGAGAGAGTGAGACCCTGTCTCACAAATTAAAAATAAATACATATAAAAAAATAAATAGCTTCTAGAACTCACTAAACACAAGACTAGTGATCTTGTGAAATAATGGGTAAATGATATGAACAGAACTATCATAGGAAAAGCACTATAAATGACTTTTAAAGCTATATAATGTATTGGTCTTTATTCATGATGTAAACAAGAATTAAAACTAAAATGAGATAACATTCTTTATCCTAAAAAATTAGCAAAGATCAGTAAGTTTGATAATACCTTGCTAGTGAGCACCCTTAAATATTGCTGGTTTGAGGGTACAATGGCACTTCAGTGGATGTCAGTTTGCACGTATCTCACTAGATTAGAAATGACACATGCCTTTTGAGTCAGTAGTTCTACTTTTAGGTCTTATTAATATGTTTATACTCATATGAAATGATAAATACAATTATTTGTTATTTATAATTATTTATTACAATACTGTTGCCAAGAGGAAAATAATGAAAACAGCGTAAGTGTCCATAAGAAGGGGATAGGTTTAACTATGACACATTCATACAGTGGGACATCATGTAGTGTTAGGCTGGGTGCAGTATCTCAGGCCTGTAATCCCAGCAGACTGGCAGGCCAAGGTGGGAGGGTCACTTGAGTCCAAGAGTTTGAGACCATCCTGGTCACTATTTAATTTTTAAAATTTAAAAATTAGCTGGGTGGGCCGGGCACGATGGCTCACCCCTGTAATCCCAGCACTTTGGGAGGCCGAGGTGGGTGGATCACAAGGTCAAGAGATCGAGACCATCCTGGTCAACATGGTGAAACCCTGTCTCTACTAAAAATACAAAAAATTAGCTGGACATGGTGGTGTGTGCCTGTAGTCCCAGCTGCTTGGGAGGCTGAGGCAGGAAAATTGCCTGAACCCAGGAGGCGGAGGTTGCGGTGAGCCGAGATCGCGCCATTGCAATCCAGCCTGGGTAACAAGAGTGAAACTCTGTCTCAAAAAAAAAAAAAAAAAAAAAAAAAAAATTAGCTGGGTGTGTTGGTGCCTGCCTGTAGTCCCAGGTGCTCTGGAGGCTGAAGCAAGGGGATTGCTTGCCTTTGAGATTGTAGTGAGCTTTGATCATGCCACTGCACTCAAGCCTGGGTGACAGAGTGAGGCTCTGTCTGTAAAAAAAAGAATGAGGCAGGTCTTTATATACTTATATAGAAACTACTTAACATACACATTGTTCTATAAAAAGAATATATAGGCCAGATGTGGTGGCTCATGCCTGTAATCCCAGCACTTTGGGAGACCAGGGTGGGCAGATTACCTGAGGTCAGGAGTTTGAGACCAGCTTGGCCAACATGATAAAACCCTGTCTCTACTAAAAATACAAAAATTAGCCAGGCATGGTGGTGCACACCTGTAATCCCAGCTACTCGGGAGGCTAAGGCAGGAGAATCACTTGAACCCAGGAGGCGGAGGTTGCGTTGCGGCGAGATTGCACCACTGCACTCCAACCTGGGCTACAGAGTGAGACTCTGTCTCAAAAAAATAACTAAACAAAATAAAAATTAAAAAAAAAAATAGAATGTGTATAGGATGCTATCATGTGTTTTTACAAAATACACTTTGGTTTATGTGTATAAATATGTATGGAAGAATAAACAAACTGAAAACAGTAATTGCTTACTGAAGGAGACATGGTTGTTGGAGACTCGGTGGTAAGATTTCCTCTTTACTATATATTCCCTCATACCTGCTGCATGTTGTACCATTTGCTTTTAATAACTATTAAGAAAGTATAATAAATAAATTAAAAAATGAAAACAAATACAGTATATATCATTTGTTTTCTTTTTACTAGGCATATTTGATGAGACCTTCTATAATATTTTTTGATGAAATAGATGGATTAGCTCCAGTTCGCTCTAGCAGGCAAGATCAGATCCACAGGTAATTTTTCCTTATCTGATTATCTTGAGTTCCTTTTTACCCATTGACTCAGTAGTTAGCCTTAGCCCTTAGCTAAGTGCTGTGAGGCTTACAAAGAATTTTAGGCCAGACACGATGGCTCATGTACTTTGGGAGGCGGAGGCAGGTGGATCATGGAGTCAGGAGATCAACCAGCCTGGCTAACAAGGTGAAACCCCATCTCTACTAAAAATACAGAAAATTAGCCAGGCGTGGTGGCACGCACCTGTAGTCCCAGCTACTTGGGAGGCCGAGACAGGAAAATCGCTTGAACCCAGGAGGAGGAGGTTGCAGTGAGCCAAGATCTCGCCACTGCACTCCAGCCTGGGTGACACAGTGAGACTCTGTCTCAAAAAAACCAAAGAATTTTGAAACATAATCTGTGTCTGTGAGGACTACTTCTTTCTCTTAGTACAGGGATCAGCACACCACAGCCTGTGAGCAAAATCCAGGCCTTTGTGTGTTTTTGTAAATGAAGTTGTATTGGATTGCAACCATGTTTGTTCCTTAAGCATTGTCTGCTGTTTGTTTTGTGCTACAGGAATAGAGTTGAGCAGCTATGATAGACTGAATGGCTTGCAAAATTTAAACCATTTACTATGTGGGCTTTTTTTTTTTTTTTTAATTTGTCGTAGAGATGATGTCTTGCTCTGTTGCCCAGGCTGGTTTTGAACTCCTGGCCTCAAACCATCCTCCTGTCTCAGCCTCCCGAAGTGCTGAGATTACAGGCATGAACCACTGTTTCCAGCCTATCTGACCTTTTACAGCAAAGGTTGCCTCATCCTAATTTGACATAATTTTTTTTTTAATTTGGAGACACAGTTTTATTTTGTCACCCAGGCTGGAGTGCAATGGCACAGTCGTGGCTCACTGCAGCCTCCGCCTCCTGGGTTCAGGTGATTCTCATGTCTCAGTCTCCCAGGTAGCTGGGATTACAGGCATGTGCTGCCATGCCTGGCTAATTTTTATATTTTTAGTAGAGATAGTGTTTCGACATATTGGCCAGGCTGGTCTTGAACTCCAGGTCTCAAGTGTTCTGCCTGCCTCTGCCTCCCAAAGTGCTAGGATTACATACATGAGCCACTGTGCATGGCAGTAGCATAATGCTTTAAATTTATCCATGTCATGTATTTTTTTTTTTTTTTTTTTTGAGATGGAGTCTCGCTCTCTTGCCCAGGCTGGAGTGCAGCGGTTCAATCTCTGCTCACTGCAACTTCCACTACCTGGGCTCAAGTGATTCTCCTGCCTCAGCCTCCCAAGTAGCTGGGACTACAGGTGTCCACCACCACTCTCATCTAATTTTTGTATTTTTAGTAGAGATGAGGGTTTCACCACGATGGCCAGGCTGGTCTCAAACTCCTGACCTCAAATGATCTGCCTGCCTGGCCTCCCAAAGTGCCAGTATTATAGGCATGAGCTACTGTACCTGGCCTCCATGTCAGGTATGCTAATATTTTATTCTTTCTCACTCCTCTGTAGTATTCCTTAATGTCTATGTGTGTGTGTATACCACTCTTTATTTTTCCATCTACCATCTGATGGAGATTTGTTTTGCTTCTATTTTTAGCTATTATTATAATGCTACTACAGGTTGAGCATCTCAAATCCAAAAATCTGAAATCTGAAATGTTCCAACATTTGAAACTTTTTGAATGCTCACATGACACTCAACAGGAAACTCGATGAAGCTTTTTTGGTTTTGAATTTTGCGATTTGGGAAGCTCCATTGGTAAATATAACGCAAATATTCCAAATCTGAAAAAAATCCCACATTCAAAATAATTCTGGTCCCAAGCATTTTTAAGAGACTGGGTCTCATTCTGTTACCTAGGCTGGAGTGCAGTGGTGTGATTTATAGCTCACTGTAACCTCAAACTTCTAGGCTCAAGTGATCCTCCTGTCTCCTGCATAGCTAGAACTGCAGGCATACACTATCCCACCTTGCTGATTTTTGTATTTTTTGTAGAGACGGAATCTCACTATGTTGCCCAGGTTGGTTTCTAACACCTAGTCTCAAGCGAGCCCTCCGTCTTGGCTTCCCAAAGCATCTCTGCAAGTTTTTGTTTGGACATGTTTTCTTTTCTGTTGGATAAATGCCTAAGTGAGGAATTTTTTTGGATCCTATGGTAAATGTATATTTAAATTTGTAAGGTAACACTGTACTGTTTTCCAAAGTAGTTTTTACTATTTTTATTTTCCTCTTATGTATGATAATTTGAGTTGTTTCTCATCCTTGCCAATAATTGGTGTTGTTAACTGTCTTTAACTTTAGCCATCCTAGGGGGTGTACAGTAATGGATTTAATTTACATTAATAGTAATACAAGTAATATTGAGCTTTAATATTAATCCAGTAATACTGATCATCTTTGTGTTTATTGCCCATTTATATATTTTTATTTGTGAAATGTCTGCTAAAATCTTTTGCCCTTTTTTAAAACCAGAAATTAGATTGTGTGTTTTATCGTGTCGTAGTTCTTGTTTTTTGTTTTTTTTTGAGACAGTCTTGCTCTGTTTCCCTGATGAAGTGCAGTGGTGGGTGTTGTCTCAGCTTACTGCCACCTCTGCCTCCCAGGTTCAGGTGATTCTCCTGGCTCAGCCTCCCGAGTAACTGGGATTACAGGCATGTGCTACCATGCTTGGCTAATTTTTATATTTTTAGTAGAGACAGGGTTTCGCCATGTTGGCCAGACTGCTCTCGAACTTCTAACCTCAAGTGATCCACCCGCGTTGGCCTCCCAAAGTGCTGGGATTACAGGTGTGAGCCACCGCCCCTGCCCCAGTCCTTGTATATTCTTTACGCAAGTCTTTTGTTGGATCTGTGTTTTGAAATTTTTTTCTGGTGTTCTGGCTTGTGTCTTTGCTTAGCTATGACTTTTGAAGAGCAAAGGATTTTAATTTAGATAAAGCCACAATATAGATTTTAAAAATATATCTGTGCCTTTTGTGTTCTGCTTGAGAAAAATTGCCTAAATAAGTGTGGCAATAATTTTCTTTGAAAATAGTAATAGTTTTAGCTCCTAATTTTTTTTTTTTGACTCTCATTCTGTCAACCAGGCTGGAGTGCAGTGGCGGGATCTCGGCTCATTGCCACCCCCACCTCCCGGGTTCAAGCAGTTCTCCTGCCTCCACCTTGAGTAGCTGGGATTACAGGCATGTGCCACCACACCCAGCTAGTTTTTGTATTTTTAGTAGAGACAGGGTTTCATCATGATGGCCAGGCTGGTCTCGAATTCCTGACCTCAAGTGATCTACCCACCTTGGCTTTCAGAGTGCTGGGACTAAAGGTGTGAGCCATTGTGCTTGGCTTTAGCTCTTAATATTTAAGTCAATGATTCACTTTAAGTTAATGTTTGTGTGTCAATATGAGGTGAGGGTTTGAGTTCATTTTTTTTTTTTTTTTTTTTTTTGAGACGGAGTCTTGCTCTGTCGATAGGTTGGAGTGCAGTGGTACAATCTCGGCTCACTGCAACTGCCGCCTCCTGGGTTCAAGAGATTCTTCCGCCTCAGCCTCCTGAGTAGCTGGGACCACAGGCATGTGCCACCACGCCTGGCTAATTTTTTAAATAGTTTTAGTAGAGATGGGGTTTCACCATGTTGGCCAGGATGGTCTCTATCTCTTGACCTCATGATCCACCCGCCTCAGTCTCCCCAAATGCTGGGTTTACAGGCATGAGCCACTGTGCCTGGCCTGAGTTAATTTTTGTAGATAGTTTAAGATATGGACTGAAGTTTATTTTTTTAATAGAAAAAATTTTTTTTTTTTTTGAGACAGTCTCATTCTGTTGCCAAGGCTGGAATGCAGTTGTGCGATCTCAGCTCACTGCAGCATTCCCCTCACCGGTTCAAGGGATTCTTGTGCTTCAGCCTCCTGAGTAGCTGGGATTACAGGTGTGTGCCACCACACCTGGTGAATTTTTGTATATTTAGTAGAGAGGGGTTTCACCATGTTGGCCAGGCTGGAAACTCCTGACCTCAGGTGATTCTCTCACCTTGGCCTCCCAAAGTGCTGGGATTACAGGCATGAGACATAACACCCAGACTATTTTTAATATAGATATTCATTTATTCCAAGACCATATGTTGAAGAGTTTATTTTGTCTTTATTAAATTTCTTGGCACATCTTTGTCAAAAATTGACCATATAAATGTGTGTCTATTCCTAGATTTGTTAGTTGATTCCATTGATCTACAGGTCTATCCTTATACTACTGTCTTGATTTATGTAGCTTTACATTAGTTCTTTTTGGTGTAAGTCCTCCAACCTTATTCTATTTCAAAATCATTGTAGTCATCTGTTGTCTTTCCATATACATTTTTAAAGCCTCTTGTCAGTTTCTTTAGAAAGGACTGTTGGGATTTATTTGGGATTAGATTTAATACTTGGATCTATTTGGGAAGAATTGCATCCTTAACTTATTCCTCTTTCAATCTATGAACATGGTAAATCTGTTCATTTATTTAGGTATTCTTTAATTTCCTTTTTTTGTGTCTTACAGCTTTTAGCATAAGGATTGTAGGCATCTTTTGTTTAATGTATTCCTAAATACTTTATTGTTCATTTAATGTGAATGGAGTTTGAAGAGAAAATTTATTTCCTGATTGCTTACTGCTGATATATAAAAATACAACAGAGTTTATAGGCTTTGTATTCACAAGCTCGCTAAATTCATTTATTAGTTCTATTAGTTTTTTGTGGTTTCCTTAGGGTTTTATACATGTATCTTATTTGCAAATAAAGATACTTTTACTTGTTCCTTTCCAATCTATGTCTTTTATTTCTTTTTCTTCTTCGGCTAGAATTCACAGTTAAATAGTAATGGTGATAATGGAAATCATTGCTTTGTTTCTTTAGTGGCTGTAAAACATTGAGACTCTCACTGTTGACTGTGATTTTAACTAAGTTTTTCATAGGTGCCCTTTATTACATTGAGGGATCTCCACTACATTCCTAGTTTGCTGTGAGGGTTTATTTTACTGGGATAGAGTACTGAACTTTGTAACATATTTTTTTTCTGCCTCTTTTGAATTGATCATATGGCTTTTCTCCTGTGTTCTATTAAGGTAGAACATTATTCTGATAGAATTTCAGATTTTTTTTTTTTTGGAGATGGAGTCTTGTTCTTTCACCCGTGCTGGAGTGCAGTGGTGCAATCTTGGCTCACTGCAACTTCCACCTCCTGGGTTCAAGTCATTCTCCTGCTTTAGCCTCTTGAGTAGCTGGGATTATAGGTGCCTGCCACCACGCCAGCTAATTTTTGTATTTTTAGTATAGGCAGGGTTTCACCATGTTGGTCAGTCTTGTCTTGAACTCCTGACCTTAGATGATTCACCTGCCTTGGCCTACCAAAGTGCTGGGATTACAGGTGTGAGCCCCTGTGTGTGGCTTGAATTTTAGGTATTGAAATAACTTTGCATTCTTAGAATAAACCCTATTTACTCATAATAATTATCTTTGAAAAAAAGTGTTGGATTCAACTTGCTAATATAAAAGTATTTTATCACCTGCTTTAATGAAATTTTCATCTGTAATTACTCTTAAAATATCTGCATCTGGTTTTGGAATCAGGTGATTTTGATGTATATTAGATGAGAGATACACTGGGTGTGATGGCTCATGCCTGTAATCCCACCACTTAGGGAGGCTGAGGCAGCAGGATCTCTTGAGTCTAGGAGTACAAGAGCAGCCTAGGCAACATAGTGAGACCCTGTCCCATTAAAAAAAAAAAAAAAATAGATGAGATGGCATTCTCTCTTTCCCTATTTTCTAAGGGTGTTTATGTAAGTTTGGTGTTATTCATATCTATATATATATATGTATTTTTTTATTTTATTGCACTTTAGGTTCTGGGGTACATGTGCAGACCATGCAGGATTGTTGCATAGATAGATACATGGCATTGTGGTTTGCTGCCTCCATCCCCCTGTCACCTGTATCTGGCATTTCTCCCAGATGATATCCCTCCCATGTTATCCCTCCCTACCCTCCTTGTCCCTCCCCTATTCCCCCACAACAGACCCCAGTGTGTGATGCTCCCCTCCCTGTGTCCGTGTGTTCTCATTGTTCAACACGTGCCTATGAGTGAGAACAAGCGGTGTTTGATTTTCTCTTCTGGTGTCAGTTTGCTGAGAATGATGGTTTCCAGATTCATCCATGTCCCTACAAAGGACATGAACTCATCATTTTTTATGGCTGCATAGTATTCCATGGTGTATATGTGCCACATTTTCCTTGTCCAGTCTATCATCCACGGACATTTGGGTTGGTTCCAGGTCTTTGCTATTGTAAACAGTGCTGCAGTGAACATACGTGTGCATGTGTCTTTATAATAGAATGATTTATAATCCTTTGGATATATACACAGTAATGGGATTGCTGGGTCAAATGGAATTTCTCTTTCTAGGTCCTTGAAGAATCGCCACACTGTCTTCCACAGTGGTTGAACTAATTTACACTCCCACCAATAGGGTAAAAGTGTTGCTATTTCTCTACATCCTCTCCAGCATCTGTTATCTCTAGATTTTGTTAATGATCACCATTCTAACTGGTAGATTCGTTCTCTCTGTCATATTCAGGTACACCTATCGAATGTAGTTTAGGTCTTTTCACATAATTGCATATTTCTTGGAGGCTTTGTTTGCTTCTTTTGACTCTTTTTTCTCTAATCTTGCCTTCTTGTTTTATTTCATTGAGTTGATCTTCAATCTCTGATATCCTTTCTTCTGCTTGGTTGATTTGGCTATTGAAACTTGTGTATGCTTCGCAGAGTTCTCGTGTTGTGTTTTTCAGCTCCATCAAGTAACTTATTTTCTTCTCCAAGCTGTTTATTCTCAGCATTTTGTCAGTCCTTTTTTCAAGGTTCTTACTTTCTTTGCATTGGGTTAGAACATGTTCTTTTAGCTCAGAGAAGTTTGTTATTACCCACCTTCTGAATCCTGTTTCTGTCAATTCATCAGACTTATTCTTCATTCAGCTTTGTTCCCATGCGGATGAGGAGTTGTGATCCCTTGGAGGAGGAGAGTCGTTCTGGTTTTTGGTGTTTTCATCCTTTTTGTGCTGGTTTCTTCCCATCTTTGTGGGTTTATCTACCTGTGGTCTTTGTAGTTGGTGACTTTCAGATGGGGACTCTGAGTGGACATCCTTTTTGTTGATGTTGAAATTACTTATTTCTGTTTTTTAGTTTTCCTTCTACCAGTCAGGCCCCTCTGCTATAGGACTGCTAGAGGTCCACTCCAGACTCTGCTTGCCTGGGGATCCCCTGCGGTGGCTGCAGAACAGTAAGGGTTGCTGCCAGTTTCTTCTTCTGTTATCTTTGTCCCAGAAGGATACCTGCCAGATGTCAGCCTGAGCTCTCCTTTATGCGGTGTCTCTTTGGATATATGTGGGTTGGGGAGCTGCTTGAGGAGACAGTCTGTCCCTTATAGGAACTCAAGTGTTGAGCTGGGAGCTCTGTTGTTGTATTCAGAGCTGCTGGGCAGGTACGTTTAAGTCTGCTGCGGTGGAACTCATAACCACCTTTTTTCCCCAGGTGCTCTGTCCTGGGAATTTGGGGCTTTATTTATAAGTTCCTGACATGCTGCTGCATGTTTTCAGAGATGCCCTAACCAGCAAGGACATAGCCTAGTTATAGTCTGCCAGCAGAGGTGTTGCTGAGCTGTCATGGGCTCTGCGCAGCTGCTGTGTGAACTTGCAGTTTTGTTTACAGAGGTTTAGTTAGAACTGTCTCTGTAATGGTGGACTGCCTCAGTATTGGTGGATTGCCTCAGTTATGGCGGTTTGCCTCGGTAATGGCAGACTGCTTCAGTAATGGCAGACTGCCTCAGTAATGGCAGACTGCCTTGCTAATGGTGGACTGCCACGGTATTGAACTGCCTCAATAATGGCAACACCATTCCCCCTGCAGAGCTGTACTGTTCTGGGTCCAGCTGCTCTTGCTGGGAAACTCTCAATCCAGAACATTTCAGATTGTTGGTTTTTGTGGGGGTGGGACCCGCTGAGCCAGATCACCAGACTCTCTGTTTCAGTCCCACTTTTTTCAGTTGAATGGGAGGCTCTGTCTCCCAGGCACTCCAGGTGCCAGTTGAAACGGCCATCCAGATTTATGTGAGTTTTTGTGCAGAGACCTGCTGTGCCAGCTGAAACAGTGGTGCTAGAAACTCGTGGCACTTTTCAGCCTGGTAATCTGGTCTGTTGGCCATAATAACTCATTTGGAAATGTGATCACCCACCTTTGTGTTGTTCTTGCTGGGAACTGCACTCCAGAGTTGTTCCTATTTTGCCATCTTGGATCCCCCTCTGATGTTATTCATTTCTTAAGTGTGTGAGAGAATTCACCAGTGAAAATATCTGGGCCTTGAATTTGTTTTCTCTGTTTTTTTGAGATGGAGCTTTGCTCTGTCGCCTAGGCTGGAGTGCAGTGGTGTGATCTTAGCTCATCACAGCCTCCTCCTCCTCTCACGTTCAAGTGATTCTCCTGCCTCAGCCTCCCAAGTAGCCGGGATTATAGGCGTGCACCAGCACACCCAGCTAATTTTGTGTTTTTAGTAGAGACCAGATTTCTCCATGTTGATCAGGCTGGTCTTGAACTCCCAACCTCAGGTGATCAATCTGCCTTGGCCTCCCAAAGTGCTGGGATTATAGGTATGAGCCACCGCTCCCAGCAGTTTTCTTTATGGAAAGGTTTTTGATTACAAGTTAAGTTTCTTCAGTTGATACAGAGCTGTTCAAGCTTTCTATTTATTCTTAGGTCAGTTTTCATAGTTTGGTAGTTCATCTTTAGAGGAATTTGTTCATTTCACCTGTCATGAAATTTGCATATTTTTTTTCCTACTATCCTAATATCTCCTTAATTCCTAAATATTCCTTTGGTAATATTCCTTTTTTCATTCCTGATGGTGATAACTTATGTTTTATCCTTTTTAAAAAATTGTTTACTGTGGCTAGAAGATTATAAATTTTGTTTGTCCTTTCTCCCCCAAAGAGACAGCTTCTGTTTTCATAGATTTTTCACTATTATTTTTGTTTCCAATTTTATGCTACCTTTTTTCTTATTTTTTAAAAAATTAATAGACTGTGGGGGATTTATAGGCAGAGTATAAACGATTTTTAGGGCAGTGAAAATAGTCTATATTATACTGGAAGAGTGGATCCATGTCATTATATGTTTGTCCAAACCCATAGAATGTATATCACCAAGTGTGAACCCTAATGTAAACTGTGGACTTTGTAGATTGTAATGGATCATTGTAGGTTCATCAATTGCAATAAATGCATCACATCCTTAGTCACGGGTATGCATTTGAAGGGGCAGGCAGGGGACATATGAAAAGTCTCTGTATCTCCTTCTCAATTTGGCTGTTAACTTAAAACTGCTCTAACAAATGGTCTTAAAAATAGAGTATTTATGGCTGGGCAGTGTTTCACACCTTTAGTCCCAGCACTTTGGAAGGCCAAGGATGGTGGATCACTTGAGTTCAGCAGTTTGAGACCAGCCTGGACAATGTGGCAAAACCCCATCTCTACTAAAAGTACAAAAATTGGCCAGGCATGGTGGCTCATTCCTGTAAAGCCCTGCACTTTGGGAGGCCAAGGTGGCAGATCATGAGGTCAAGAAATTGAGACCATCCTGGCCAACATGGTGAAACCCTGTTTCTACTAAAAATAGAAATATTAGCAGGTGTGGTGACGTGCACCTGTAGTCCCAGCTATATGGGAGACCGAGGCAGGAGAATTGCTTGAATTGGGAGGTGGAGGTAGCAGTGAGCCAAGATCGCCCTGCTGCACTCCAGCCTGGTGACAGAGCAAGACTCCATCTCCAAAAAAAAAAAAAAAAAAAAAAAGTACAACAGTTGGTTGGGTATAGTGTGCCTGTGGTCCCAGCTACCCGAGGGGGCTGAGATGAAAAGATCACTTGAGCCCGGGGAGGTCAAGGCTGCAGTGAGCCATGATTGTGCCACTGCACTACAGCCTAGGCGGCAAGTGAGACCCTGTCTCGGAAAAACAAACAAATACCTTATAAACTGGGTAGCTTATAAATAGCAGAACATTATTTGTTATATTTCTGAAGGCTGGAATATGTCCAGAATCAGGGTGCCAGCAGATTTGTTGTCTGGTGAAGACCTGCTTTCTGGTTCTGGTGACTTCTCTTGTGTCCTTAAATGGTAGAAAAGACCAGCTAGCTTTTTCAGGTCTCTTGTATGAAGGCAGGAATTATCTTTATGAGAGTTTTGCCCTCATGTCCTAATTACCTCCCAAAGGCGCCACCTCTTAACACCTTATCTCTTAACTCTTAATACTTCTTAACAACATTACATTGGTGATAAGTTTTCCGTGTATCAATTTTAGGGGAATAGAAACATTCAATTCATAGCAGGCAGTTTTAGGGTTTTGACAAATGTGTAATGACAAGTATCTGCTCTTACAATATCATACAGAATATTTTCACTGCCCTCAAATTTTCTGTGCTCTATATATTCATTCACCCCTCCTTCTCTTCTGCTCTGCAGAGCCCCTCTTCCCTCAAAAACCTCTGATCATTTTACTATCTCCATAATTTTGCCTTTTCCAGAATGGCATATAGTTGGAATCAAACAGTATGTAGTTTTTTCAGATTGGCTTCTTTTATATAGCAATATGTATTTCAGGTCTTCCAAGTCTTTTCTGTTTGTTTGAATTTAACGCTTTCTTTTTTTTTTTCAGATTAAAGTGGAAGCTTAGAAATGGAAACTTTTCTTTTTTTCTAATATAGGCATTGAAAGTTGTAAATTTACCTCTAATCAATGCTTTAGCTACATCTCACAGTTTCTGACATGTGTATTTACTGTCATTTGATTCAGAATAATTTCCAATTCCTCTTGTCATTTTTTCTTTGACACAATAATTGTTTAGATGTGTATTTATTAAGTGGCTTTGAGAGAACAGATTAAAAAAAAAATAAAAAAAGATGTGTATTTAATTCACAAATAGCTGTGTTATTTTCCTGATTATTTGATTGTTATTTATTTCTAATTTAGTTTTATTGTGGTCTAGAGACAATACCTCTTTATTTTTATTTTATTTTTATTCATTTATGTATTTTTTATGTGAGAAGGAAGGAATAGAGACAAAAGACTAAAGTCCTTCTTTTTTTTTTTTTTTTGATGTAGTCTTACTCTGTTGCCCAGGCTGGAGTGCAGTGGTGCAATCTTGGCTCACTGCAACCACCACCTCCTGGGTTCAAGTAATTCTTCTGCCTCAGCCTCCCAAGGAGCTGGGACTACAGGTGTGCACCACCATGCCCAGCTAATTTTTGTATTTTAGTGGAGACAGGTTTTCACTATGTTGGCCAGGATGGTCTTGATTTCTTGACCTCATGATCTGCCTGCCTTGGCCTCCCAAAGTGCTGGGATTACAGGCATGAGACACTGTGCCTGGCCTGAGACAATAACTCTTAAAGTAATTTTTAAATTTATTGCACTCTCCGTTATGTCCTAGTGTATTCTGTGAATTTGTATTCTGCTATTTATGGCATAGTGTTCTGTAAATATAATAGAAGACAAAGCATTAATAATGTTATGTAGACTCTTTGGTGGTTTTGGTTTTTTTTTTTTTCTTGAGATGGAGTCTCACTCTGTTGCCTAGGCTGGAGTGCAGTGGCTCTGTCTGGCTCACTGCAGTCTCCACCTTCCAGGTTCAAGTGATTCTCCTGCCTTAGCCTCCTGAGTAGCTGGGATTATAGGCATGCACCACTATGCAGAGCGAATTTTTCTATTTTTGTAGAGATGAGGTTTCACCATGTTGACCAGGCTGGTCTCAAACTCCCTACTTCAAGTGATCCACCTGCCTCGACCTTCCAAAGTGCTGGGATTATAGGCGTGAGCCACTGTGCCTGGCCTCTTTTGTGTTCTTACAAATGTTTTGGTCTAATTCGATTGATTGCAGAGACAAATATGTTAAAATGTCCAGTTTGATCATAAGTTGTTTCTTTGTCTCTCATTAATTCTGCCAGTTTTTGTCTCACATGTTTTGAAATATTATATTAGCTGCATACACATTTATTGTGTCTTTATGTTGATGTTACTTTCTTATATTATGAAACGTTCATGTTTATCTCTCATAATACACTTAGTTTTGAAATATATTTTTATCAGATAATAATTCACTTATTCTAGACTTCATGCTGTTTGTGTGGTATAATTTTTGCCATTAACTTGCTTTCAACCTGTGTCTTTAGAGTGTTTTGTTTATAGATTATATGTAGTTGGGGTCTTCTTTTCTTTTTCTTTCTTTTTATTTTTTTGAGACAGAGTTTTGTTCTGTCGCCCAGGCTGGAGTGCAGTGGCATGATCTCAGCTCACTGCAACTTCTGCCTCCCAGGTTCAAGCAGTTCCCTGCCTCAGCCTCCTGAGTAGCTGAGATTATGGGCACGGGCCACCATGCCCAGCTAATTTTTGTATATTTAGTAGAGATGCGGTTTCACCATCTTGGCCAGGCTGGTCTTGAACTCTTGACCTCGTGATCGACCCACCACAGCCTCTCAAAGTGCTGGGATTACAGGTGTGAGCCACCGCACCTGGCCGGGTCTTATTTTCTTAATTCCACTGTCTCTTAATTTTAATTTGACTGTTTAGTCAATTAATGTTTAAGGTAATTATTGATGTATTTGAATTGGGGATCATTTAATTTCCATTTCTGTTTGTGTCTGCTGTTTTCTTTTTTTTGTTTGTTTTTTGCCTTTTTAAAAAACAAAGTTTTTTTTAGAGTCTCTCAGTTTTGCTATTGATTTTTAAAAACAGCTTTATTGAGGTATAATTGACATAAAATATATACCATATATATGTACACAATATTGACATTGATAAAGAGTAAAACTTGGTAGGCTTTAACATATGTATATACTTGTGATAACTACAATCAAGACAATGAATATACCATTTCCTTCAAAATGGATGCATACATTTAGTGTGATTGTTGATATGGTTAGGTTTAAATTTATGATCTAGATGATTATTTTCTGTTAGCCTGTTTCTTGTTTCCCTTTTTCTATTGTTCCACCTCCTTTTGGATTAGTTGAATATTTTTTATGATTCTAATTTGTTTCCATTGCTGGGTTCTTAGCCGTTACTGTTTATTATTTTCATAGTAGCTTCATGGTTTATGGTATATGTCTTTAACCTGTAACTATCAGTTGATGATAGACCATTTCACATATATAATATGGGAACCTTAAAATAGTATACTTGCATTTTTCTTTTCCTGAGGTTTGTGTTATTATCATACATTTTTAATTTTTTATTTTTTGAGACAAAGTCTCACTGTGTCACCTAGGCTGGAATGCAGTGGCACAGTCTCGGCTCACTGCAGCCTCCGCCTCCCGGGTTCAAGTGATTCTTTTGCCTCAGCCTTCTGAGTAGCTGGGATTATAAGGGTACACCACCATGCTTGTTAATTTTTGTAATTTTAGTAGACACAGGGTCTCAAATTCCTGACTTCAAGTGATTCACCTGCCTTGGCCTACCAAAGTGCTGGGATTATAGGTGTGAGCCATTGTGCTCGGCCTCATACATTTTATTTTTAAAACTTTAAAAACTTTTGAAGAAATGTAAATAAAAATATCTTAAATATTCATTATGCTTAAAATTTCATATTAAGTATAAGTATTACTTAAATATATATACTTTTTCTAGTGCTCTGAATTCTTTTGTAGATGTTCATATTTCCATTTGGTATTAGTTTCTTTATGCATACATTTCTTATAGTGTGGCCCTGCAAGTGACAAGTTCTTTTGGCTTTTCCGTATCCGAAAACATACTTTTTTTCCTTTTTGAGATGAACTCTCACTTTGTCACCCAGGCTGGAGTGCAGTGGCACAATCTCAGCTCACTGCAACCTCCGCTTCCAGGGTTTGAGCAATTCTCCTGCCTCAGCCTCCCAAGTAGCTGGGACTACAGGTGCATACCACACACCTGGCTAATTTTTGTATTTTTTTGAGTAGAGACCTGGTTTCCTCATATTGGCCAGGCTGGTCTTGAACTCCTGACCTCGTGATCTGCCTGCCTCAGCTTCCCAAAGTGCTGGGATTACAGGCGTGAGCCACTGTGCCCGGTCGAAAACACATTTTTTTTTTCAAGAACAGTTTTTTTCTTTCTTTAGACGAGGTCTCACTCCCTTCACTGAGGCTGTAGTGCAGTGGTATGAACATGGCTCACTGCAGCCTCGACTGATCCTCCCACCTTAGCCTCCCGAATAGCTGGGGCTATAGGTGTGTGCTACTGTACACCTAACTTTTTATATTTTTAGTAGTGATAAGGTTTCGCCATGTTGCCCAGGCTAGTCTCAAACTCCTGGACTGAAGCAATCTGCCCACCTCAGCCTCCTACATCCAGCCAAAACAGCTTTATTGAGGTATATTTATATGTACTAAAATTCACTTATTTCAAGTGTATGATTTGGTAATTTTTAGAGTACCTCAACAAAGTAATACAACTATTGGTAGAAATCAATTTTAGAACATCTTTTTACCCCTAATAAGTCCAGCATGAGGTTGGGTGCAATGGCTCATGCTTGTAATTCCAGCACTTTTGAGAGACCAAGGCAGGCAGATTGCTTGAGCCCAGGAATTTGAGACCAGCCTGGCCAACATAGTGAAACCTGGTCTTTACAAAAACTGCAAAAATTAGCTGGGTGTGATGGTGCATGCCTTTGGTCTCAGCTACTGGGGAGGCTGAGGTGGGAGGATAGCTCGAGGCCGTAGTGTGCTGTGATTGTGTCATTGCACTCTAGCCTGGGTGAGAGAGTGAGACCCTGTCTCAAAAAAAAAAAAAAAAAAAAAAAAATCCAGCATGTCCATTTACATTAAATTCCTTTTCTTGCCCCAAGCCAACCACTAATCTAATCTCTGTATAGACTGGCCTTTTCTAGACATTTTCTATTATTAAAATTATATACTATGTGGTTTCTTGTATCTGGCTTTTTTTTCTGGGTATAATAGTTTTAAGGAACATCCATGATATAATATGGGTCAGTATTTTGTTCTTTTTTATTGATGAACAGTGTTCTTATTGTATGGCTATTCAACACACTGGACAGACATTTAGGTTGTTTCCAATTTGGGCTATTATGAATAATGCTGCTGTGAACATTCAATGCAAGTGTTTGTGTAGAACATATATTTTTATTGCTCTTGGGGCGGAGATCGAGGAGTGGAACTATTAGGCAGGATGGTAGTTTTATGTTTAACTTTTTGAGAACTTAGCCTTTGTTTTTGAAGCGTGTTGTCTCTGGATATAGAATTTGAAGTTTATACTTTATTCTTTTTCTTTACATACTTTAAAGATGTTGGCCTTCTTCTCATTTGTATTGCTTCAGTAATGAATTCTGCTTTTATTTCTATTTTTGTTTCTTTGTATGTAATGTGTCTTTTATCCTCTGGGTACGTTTAAGTCCCCCCCCCCCCGCCCCCCGCTTCTTCCTTGGTTTTGTGCAATGATGT
Organism: Callithrix jacchus; assembly: GCF_049354715.1. Lineage (NCBI taxonomy): Eukaryota > Metazoa > Chordata > Mammalia > Primates > Cebidae > Callithrix > Callithrix jacchus. Next base: position 91,399,751 of record NC_133515.1, read on the forward strand.
ACCTTAGAGGAGTTTTTCTTTCTTTTTCTCATTGTTGGATTGAGCTTCTTGGGTGTGTTTTTCATCAAACTTGTGAAGTTTTTGGGCATTATTTCTTCATTATTTTTTCTGTCCTCCCCACCTCCTGTCTCCTCTTTCCTTTTGGGCTTCTAATTATGTATATGTTTAGTTTCTTGATGTCATCTCATAGTTTGCTGAAATTTTGTTAATTTTGCTTTAAATTATCTTTTCTGTGTTTCATTTTGATTAGTTTATTTTGCTGTGTCTTTTAGTTCACTAATCTTTTCTTTTGAAATGTCTAATCTGTTACTAATCCCTTTCATTATATGTTTGCTTATTTTTTTTTCATCTATATATAGAACTTTTCAATATCTGGAATACAGTTATAATCCCTACTTTAATGTCTTTGTCTGCCAATTCTAATATTGTAGTTCTGGGTTAGTTTTAGCTTATTTATTTTTCTCATTATGGATTGTGTTTTCCTGTTTCATTGCATGCTGGCAATTTTTATTGGATACCAGATGTAAATTTACCTTCTTGAGTGCTAGCTGTGTTATTGTACGTAGATAGTCTTGAAGTGGTTTTGTTGTGTTTTGGTTTTTTCCTTTTGAGACACAGTTAATCTACTTGAAAACAGTTTAATTCTTTGGAATCTTGCTTTTAAGCTTGTTGTCTGGGTGCAGTGGCTCACACCTCTAATCTCAGCACTTTGGGAGGCCGAGGCGGGTGGATCACCTGAAGTCAGGAGTCGGAGACCAGCCAGGCTAACATGTTGAAACTCTATCTCTACTAAAAATAGAAAAAATTAGCTGGGTGTGGTGGCATGCACCTGTATTCCCCAGCTACTTGGGAGGCTAAGGCAGGAGAATCGCTTGAACCCAGAGGCGGAAGTTACAGTGAGATGCAATGGCACCACTGCCCTCCAACCTGGGTGACAGAGTGAGACTCTGTCTCAAAACAAAAAAAACAAAAGAAAGATTTTACATATGGATCTTGAGTAGCCCTCAGTCTAGGACTAATTATTCCCTGCTATTGATGCAGTATCCTTTTGTTTATTCATGGACAATGACCCATGAATCATGAGGTTTATTAGTTCGGCTGGTGGGAACTGGCAGTATTCCTGGCTCTCTGTGAGTGTAGAGTACTGTTATTTCTAGTTCTTCTGGGTGTTTTTCCCCCCACGCCTTGGGTAGTTTCATCACATACATTCACTGTTTGATATTTAATTGAAGAGTTTAGGAGTCTTGTGCACACTTCCTGAGTTTTCTTTCTGTGGAACAGTCTCCTCTGTGGTACTGTTTCCTGTAAACTCTAGTCATCTTGGTCTCCCTGGAATCTCAATTCTGAATCTTCCACTTAATGAGTTAGCTGGCCCCTGCCAGGATTCCATTTCTGTGCATCACAGCCTATAATTGGAGAGCCATTAGTTATATTGTTGTTCCCACATTTTGTAATACTTAGGTTTTCTCTTGCTGCTTTCAATATCTTGCTCTATATCTTTTGCTTTTAACAGTTTAGCCATGACATTCCTCTTTGTGGCTTTCTTTGTGTTTATTCTGATTGGTGCTTATCATTTTGTATCTACAAATTTGTCTTTTTTCAGTCATTTTCTATTTTCACCTTGGATAATTTTAATTTGGCTATCTGTACTCAATCTTCACTTACTTTTGCTTTGTCATGTCCATTTTGTTATGGTCATCCAACACATTTTTTATTTCAGAAATTGTATTTTTCAATTCTAGGACTTAACGTTTGATTGTTTTTCATTGTTTCTGTTTTCCCAATGTAATTTTCATGCATTTAAGCATGTTTTATTTTATTTAATTGAGCTTCGTTACAATAGTTGCTTTAAAAGTCTCTGTGTTAGCTTCAACATTTGGTTTATCTCATAGATACACTTGGTTTTCTTTTCTTTGAGAATATGTTCTTTTTTGTTGTTGTTCTTAATTTGTTGAGTAATTTGATTATGTCCTCGATATTATTATTGTTAGTTTTTGGAGACTCTGGATTCTGTTATTTTTATTTTATGAGCCACATTTTCTTTCTCTGAGGAGACAGTTTTCTGAGTTAGGCTTGAAATGCATTCAGTTTCTTGACTGGCAGCTTTGATCTTCTTTAGCTGGATCCTTTGAATCTGCTCCCTGCTTTGTTTTTCAGGATCAGCTAGAGATCTGGGTAGACTGAGTTTGGGGTGTCCTTACTAGTTCTTTCCCTTGTGTGATCCCTTTATTCTCTAATATTAATAACTTCCAACCTTCTCTTTTCTAGACTTTCATGCTGAAAAGTTAATAAGGTGCCCCCCAAGCCCCGCTGCACATTCTCTCTCCCCCTCACTCTAGTTAGTCCCAGACTAAAAGCTAGAGAGAAGGAAACTTACTTTTTCTTCTCCAAGTGACCCTGAATTCCCACCATGTTTTCATTCTCTGAGTGACCATGAACTCCCACCAGAACCCATCTATCTCTGTTTGCTCCCCAAAAACCTCAGGTATATGTTAATGTATTATAATACATAGGCTTTGTGGTTGTTTTCTGAGGGGTACTCTGATTGGGTCTTCATCATAACCTGCAAGTAGAACCTTTGGATATCCAGTATGCAGGTTTAAATTTCTAGAGTAATCACTAGTAAAATAGAAACATAACATATAATTCCTAAACTTTTAGTGGGTGAAAATAGAATAATTTTAAAAAGTCAATCCAAAAGCAATCAAGAAGAGAGGTGGGAGAAATCATAACCAGTGGGAAAAATAGCACAAAATATGATTATAGAGTTAAACCCAAATATATCAATAATGACCTGAAATATAAGGGAAGTAAATGTTCTTGTTAAAAGACAAAAATTGTCAGATAGGCAAAAAACAAAATGTAATGATGTTTTGTTTATAAGCAAGACATCTGCATATAAGGATACAGAAAGTTTCAAAGTAAAATAGTAGGAAAAAAAGTACAAAAACAAATATTGATATTAGCATTATTCACACTAGCCAAAAAGTAGAAATAACTCAAATGTCCACCAGCTGATGAATAGGTAAATGAAATGTGATATATCCATACAGTGAAATGTTATTCAGCTTTAAAAAGGAATGAAATTCTGGACAGATGTGGTGGTTCATGCCTGCAATCCCAGCAGTTTTAGAGGCCAAGGTGGGAGAATTGCTTGAGCCTAGGAGTTTGAGATCAGCCTAGGCAACATAGTGAGAAACTGTCTCTACAAATAATAAAAAAATTAGCTGTGGTCCCATTCACTCAGGAGGCTGAGATGGGAGGATTGCTTGAGTCCAGGAGGTCAAGGCAGTAGTGCGTTGTAATGACACTACTGTACTCCAGCTTGGGCAACAGAGTGAGACCCCCATCTCCCTTCCCCTGCAAAAAGAAAAAAAGGAATGGAATTCTGACTCATGCCACATCATGGGCGAATTTTTTTTTTTTTTTTTTTTTTTTGATGGAGTCTCACTCTGTGGTTCGGGCTGGAGTACAGTGGCATGATCTTGGCTCACTGCAACCTTTGCCTCCCAGGTTCAAGCGATTCTCCTGCCTCAGCCTCTCGAGTAGCTGGGACTATAGATGCAAGCCACCATGCCTGGATAATTTTTGTATTTTTAGTAGGGAGGGGGTTTCACCCTGTTAGCCAGATGGTCTCGATCTCCTGACCTTGTGATCAGCCCACCTTTGCCTCCCAGAGTGTTAGGATTACAGGCATGAGCCACCTCACCCAGCCGGTTGAATCTTGAAGACATTATGCTATGTGAAATAAGCCAGACACAAAAGGCCACACTTTGTATGATTCTGTTTATATGAAATGTCCAAAATAGTTAAATTCATTAAATGGTATAAAATTATATCATGTAAATACTAACAGAACTGGTATTGCTACATTCATTTTAGACAAAATAGACCGTAAGTCAGAAACCATTACATTGCATATCAAAAGGAAATCTTAAAATGATAAAAGTTTCAATTTACTAGAAGATATGACAATTAGGCTGGCCCTGGTGGCTTATGCCTGTAATCCCAGCACTCTGGGAGGATGAGGGTAGGAGGATTATTTGAGCCCAGAAGTTTAAGAGCAGCCTGGGCAACATATTGAGAACCCATCTCTACCAAAAGAAAAAAAAGAAATAGCCATGTATGGTAGTGCATGCCTGTAGTCCTAGCTGCTCAGGAGGCTGAAGTAGGATTGCTTAAGCCTGGGTGGTCAAGGCTGCAGTGAGCCATTATCGTGACATTGCACTCAGTCAGGGTGACAGAGTGAGACCCTGTCTTAAAAGTAACAATTTAAAATCTGTAATTTCCTAATAACCATATTTCAAACTATGTAAAACAAAAATTGACAGAACTGCAAGGTAGAAGAGTCAAATTGATAATCATTGTGGGAGATATCATGTACTTCTCTTAGTAATTGATAGATCAATCTGAGCAAAAAAAATTATCTAATGCTCTATAGATTAATTTGAACCACCCACCATATTTCAGGAATCTGATCTAATGGGCATACTTTTCTAAGACAAATATAGAATGAAGATTATTTTCAAACATATACCACATTTATGAAAACTGATCCTATATTGTGCCCTAAAGTACATTTTAACTAATTTTCTAAAGTTTGGTAATATACAAAAAAAAAAAAAATACTAAGATAAGCAGAGAATTTTATGTTCGTAATTAACAACTGTAGCTCTAAAGTCTAAATGACCTGTGTTGTAAAGACAAAAATAGTAGCCAACAATATAGTAGAAATTAAGAAGACCAAAAACTGGTTCTTTGAAAAAAGCTAATAAAGTTGGTTCTTTGAAAAAACTGGCAAACCTCTAGCATGCTTGGTCATGATAAAAAGACACCGATAAGCAATATTAGGAATGCAAAATGTAATGTTTTGGTTTTTGTAGACATCAAAGATTAAGAGGATAAAGGCCTAAGCTTACGGGGTGAAAGAAGAGATCTTTTAGAATAAATATAGGGGAAATTCTTTATGACTTGTATGTCAATATTTTTTTATGTCAATGTTTATAGCAGCTTTTTGGTAATACCCCAGAACTGAAAACAATCCAGGTGGCCATCAACATGTGACTAGGTGAACAAATTGTAGTATATCTATATAATGAAATATTACTTAGCAATTAAAAAGAATAAACTATTATTAAATAGTAATGTGGGTGAATCTCAGAATAATTATGCCAAATGCAAGAATCCAGGAATAAAAAGAGTACTTACTGTATAATCCCATGTATGTATAATTTTAAGTAATGCAAAGTAATCTGTCGTGACAGAATAGAGATCAGTGGTTCCCTAGGGTTTGGGTAAAGGCGGCCAAGGAGGGTCAGTATGGATGGAGAACTAAGGAGTATGAGGAAGAACATAATGGATATGTTAACTTATTTTAGTTGTAGTGATAGTATACAGGGTATACATACTTCAAAACTTATCAAAATGTATAATTTAAATATGTACAGGGTTTTGTATGTCAGTTATACCTTCATGAAACTTGGTATGAGAAAATTCATTGGAACCCAGTCTCATTTGTAAACATGTATATAAGAATCCTAAACACATTGGTAGAGCTTTACATCAGGAAGATAAAAAAAGGATAATATATTATGACTATATTGATTTTATTTCAAATACACAAGGTTTATTTAATATAAGAGAAGTCAGTTAGTGTTACTTTGTCACATTTTCATATTAGAGAAAAATCAAGACAGTCACCTCAATAGATGTGGAAGAAATGTTTGATAAAATGCAATATTTAGTCATAATAAGATCTTCATCTTAGAGAACAAGGAATATGAAGTATTTCCTTAGAGGTAGCTACAGAAAAACTTACAACAAACAGACTTAATGTTCAAACATGAAAACTTTTCTTAAAATATGGGGAATATGACAAGCGTGTTTATTTTGCTGTGAACACTTCTGACCAATACTGTTCTATAGATCACAGTGAGTGTAGTCTGGCAAGACAAAGCTATACAAGATAAGCATTTTAAAGAGGAAAAAACAATACTCTTATCATTTGTATTTAGGGATTACAATTACGTATGTAGGGATTGCAAGCAATCTGTAGATAGATGCTAGGAAGTTTAGACTAATCAATATAAACATTTTTAAATTTTTATTGCTAGTAATTGTGTAAAAATGAAAAGTTACTATTTGCAATCTCATTAGAAAAACGTTACTCAAAGTCTAAGAAGTCTCGTTATATTTATGCAGAAAATATTAAAACTTGATTGACAAACATTAAAGAAACATTAAATAAATGGAAATAAATATTTTTCAATTGTCTTTTCTTCTACAAGGTGGGACCACTTGCTCTACTAGTTATTAAGGCCTCTTAGGGTTAAGAAAATTTGATATTGGCAGAAGACTAGACAAATAGATGAATGGAATGGAGCCCAGAGCCATAAATAAATGCACACACACGGATGCCTAATTTATGGTAAAAGAGGCAGTGCAGATGCTGTGAGGAAAAGATGACCTTTTTAATAGATAATGCTAGGAAAATTGGATATCTCTTTAGTGGGAAAAAAACCTAGATCCCTCTACACACCATACAAAACAATTTCATTGGATTTTAGATCTATATTTGAAAGATAAAACAACGATTTTAGAAAATAATATGGGAGAGAGAATTTGGAATAGGCAAGTAGGCCTTGAATATTACGTCAGGTAGTTTGGACTTTTAATTTTCGACATCATAGGAGTTGCTGAAGGATTGTAATCCAAGGGTTGGCCATTGATATATTTTAAGTTAGATTGTAATTCTGTTTCTGGCCATGTCTGAGTCTTTATCATCTGAAGACTTTGCAGTTACGAGACATTTAAAAATACAGATAAATTCCATCAAACACTTGAAATGCCAATCTGTATTTGGAAAATACTAAGGGAAAATTGGAGGTTAAATATGAACTTATATTTGAGGCTACTTATACTTCCAACCACTTTATATCTTTAATGAGAAACCTAGGTCACTAATTTTCAGTTATTCAATTTGTAAAGAAGAATCACACATCCTTCCTTCACACATACAATGGGTATCTAGCATTTTGGTTCTGCTTATAGATTTTGGAAACACAACTAGAGCAGTGTGTTTGGGAAGGAGAATGATTTCTGTAACATGTTGAACATACTGGAGAAGTTATTTCAGGCAGCTGTTAGCAATAAGAGTAAAGGAATAGAAATGAGAGCAGTTGGAAAACACTAGAAAGAACATTGTTACTAGAACTATGGTTTTGTTATAATTAGACATGAAACACTTATATTCAGAAATGTTTAAGTCATACTTTTAAAAAACTACTCTAAAATATGCAGAAAATAATTTTGAGTTGAACATAAAGTGGTAGCCATTCTAAAGAAATTGTCCAAAGGTGTAACAATAATGCAAATCTAATGTAACAGAAACTAAACATCATATACGTTTCCAGACATTTAAAACCTCCCAGATTGCTATCTATTAAAAACAAACTACTGTATTTTTTCTTTAAAAAAAAAAAAAAAAACAGCTTTATTGAGATACAGTTCAGTGATAGCAGCAGTGGCCCATCTGGAGTGGCCACCATCACACCTGCTACAGTGGAGAGGTGTGGCTCGGGATGCACATTCCACAGAGCTGGTGAAAGTGGGGCACAAGTGGGAATTCCACTCCTTTTGAGTTGGTGGGATGAGGGCTTCTTGGGTGCAGCTGCAAGCTGCCCAAATCATGGCTGTGGACCTGGGCCTCCCTGTACTTTTGTGGGGGACCTCTCTGTACTCTTGTGGGGGGGCCTCTACTCTTGTGGGGGGCCTGGGAGCAGGCAGGAGTCCTGCCCTCCTGGGCACGGCTATAGATGCCCAAGTCATGGCCATTTAACCTGGCATCTTTGCACTCTGGGGGGGCTAGGAAGGCCTCCCCTGTCTCCACAGGCTTGGAGATGTCTGCTCCCACTGCCTGGCCTCTCCCCACTCCTGGCCTCCACATTGATCTTGGAGCAAGGTTGGGGCCAAGCCAGGACACTGTTGCAGTCTGGCTGGTTGTGTGCATGCCCAGGGTTAGTGCTGCATGCTAGCTCCCTGCTGCCTCAGCCCCCTCCCAACTTTGGGTGCTGATGAGCCTGCGAAGGGAACCGAGGGGGTGGCTGAGGGCAGCTTGGCTCTGACCTGCAGGTGTCCCTTGGCACAAACTGCTTGGACACCATGAATGGCAGCAGGAGGCAGACAGGCTCGTGGGCAGGAGGAGGCAGGTCCCTAATGAGGGTCAGGGGCTGGGCTGCCAATCCCACAGACTGGAGTGGGAACTTGTGGTGCCTTTTCTGGGCCTGCCCAAAGCCACCCATTGACCAGTTGGGGTGCACTTACTTCCCTCTGAATCCCGTAAAAGCCCCAGCTCAGCCAGAGCTGAGTGGACATGAGGAGGACCAACTGTAGAGAGGAACTACCCCCTCCAGGGCCATCTCTCTCTGCTGAGAGCTGTAGATGTCAGGATGACCAGCTGCAGAGAGAAGCTACCCACTCCAGGGCCTCCTCTCTGCTGAGAGCTGAACACTTGACATGATGTCCTGCCTGTAGAGAGGAGCTACCCACTCCAGGATCTCCTCTGAGCTATTGTGTCACTCAGTAAAGCTCCTCTTTGCCTTGCTCACCCTCCACTTGTCCACATACCTTGTTCTTCCTAAATGCAGGATAAGAACTCAGGACCTGTCAAATGGTGGGGCTGAAAGAGCTGTAATACAAACAGGGCTGAAGCACACCCCTTGTTCGGCATGTTGTGGGTGAAGAGGAGAGAAAAACTATGGTCCTTCAGGGAGCCCAGACCTGGGAGCTCCCTGAGCCAGGACTGTGACTCCCTCTTTGGGTCCCCGTGGTTCCTAGAGTCTCCAAGCTTCCAGGCACCACTCTGTTTCCCAATGACAGCCATGGAAGCTGCTTGCAGTGTACCTGGTCCAGCCACAACCTCACAGAGAGCCATCACCTGTCCAACCTTGGAGCTGCTTGTCCCACTGCAGCAACCGGCATGCCTGACTGCTCAGTGGCTGCACCTCATGCTCACTCAGACACCCCTTGCTGCTCCATGCCTGGCTTGCCCTTGGCAGGCATGGGATCTAGGCCAGTAGTGTGAGTAAGCGCAGTCTGCCAGGCTGGGTGGGTGGAACAAGCCCAGCAGGTCTAAGCAAAACTGGGGCAGAGCCACCACCAGCCACAGAGTTTTCCAGCCAGAAAATCGACCCCCATAAAGATCCCGTAATAACAGCTGTACAGTTCACTCTTTCTTTTTTTTTTTTTTTTGAGGTGGAGTTTTGCTTTTGTCACCAAGTCTGGAGTGCAGTGGTGCAGTCTCAGCTCACTGCAACCTCTGCTGCCTCCCGTGTTCAAGCAATTCTCCTGCCTCAGCCTTCCAAGTAGTTGGGACTACAGGTGCCCACCACCATGCCTAGCTAATTTTTGTATTTTTTGGTAGAGATGGGGTTTTACCATGTTGGCCAGGTAGGTCTTGAACTCCTAACCTCAGGCAGTCTGCCTGCCTTGGCCTCCCAATGTGCTGGGATTACAGGTGTGAGCCACTGCGCCCAGCCCAGTTTACTCATTTCAACTGCTTAATTCAGTGACTTTCAGTATATTTACAAAGTTGTAATAACCATCCCTACAGTCAATTTTAGAACATTTTTATGACCCCAGAAACCTCATATAAACCCTTTAACCATCACTCCCAACATTCTCCTTATCCTCCCAAGCTCTAGGCAACTTCTAATATACTTTCTTTTTCTATAGATTTGCCTATTTGAGATATCTTGTATAAATGGAATCATAGAATATGTAGCCTTTTGTGTCTGGCTTCTTTAGCACAGTGTTTTCAAGATTTATCCATGTTGTAGCTATCGGTACTTCATTTATTTTTATTGAGGAATACTTCCATTGTATGGATATACCACATTTATTCTATTCACTTATCAGTTGATGGACATTTGGGATTCTTCTACTTTTTTGGCTATTATGAAAATTGCTGCTGTGAACATTTGTGTGTTAAGTTTCTTTGTGGATATTGCTGGATCATTTGGTAACTATGTTTAACAGAGGAACCGCAATACTCTTTTTTCCAAAGAGGAACATCAATTTATGTTCCTGCCAATCAGTCAGTGTATGAGTGTTCCAATTTCTCTACATCCTCATCAAAAGCTGTTAATTATCTGTCTGTCTGATTATAGTCATTCTGGTGGTTTTGAAGTGGCATCTCATTTGGTTTAATCTACATATGCTTGATGACTATTGATGTGGTTTTGTATATTGTCTTTCGAAAAATGTCTATACAAATTTTTTGCCTATTTTTAAAAAATATTTTTTGTTTTTAGAGATTTGGTCTTGCTGTGTTCCCCAGGCTGATCTCAAACTCTTGGGCTCAAGCAATCTGCCCACCTCAGCCTCCCAAAGTGCTGGGATTACAGGCATGTGCCACTGTGCCTGGCCCTTTTGCCTACTTTTAAATTTTATTATTTGTCTTTATATTGTTTAGTTGTTCAGTTGTGATTGTTCATATATATTATCAAATATATGATTTACAAATATTCTTAGGTTATAGTTTTACTTTCTTAATAGTATCCTTTGAAGCAGAAAAGTTTTTAATTTTGATAAAGTTCATTTGTTTTGGTTGCCAAGGTTTAGGTGTCTACTATATTTTCCGAATGCCTTTGAAAATAATTTTTGTAAATCACTTGATCCTGCATTAAAATATAATAATCATGCTATAGTTATTTTATTAGCATTGAAAACATAAAAATTATTGTACGCAGCAGTGTTTACAATGCTTTCTTTTTTAAAATTGTCTGAAAATTATTTTACAGCTCTATAGTATCAACCCTTCTTGCTCTTATGGATGGATTAGATAATAGGGGTGAAATTGTTGTTATTGGTGCTACAAACAGACTTGACTCTATAGATCCTGCACTCAGGAGACCTGGTCGTTTTGACAGAGAATTCCTGTTCAACCTGCCTGATCAAAAGGTAAGAGTTTTTGTTTTCAGTATGTTAATATTTATATGTAATTCTATAAGGCATATGTTCTGAGGTGATAGTGTATGAATTTTCATTGTTCATATTTTGTGCTTATAGGATATCTTAGTTAATACTTTAAAAATCTTACGTAATTATGGAACAGTTTTTTTTCAATTAACAATTATAAGAAAGTTTATGATTTTTAGGCAGTAAGAGGAAAGCTCTTGATTAGGTCACTGTAGATGTTTATGTGCGCTTTAGTTCTCTGGATTGTAGTAGTTGTCCTATATGACAGGTTATGTCTCTAGTTAGCCAAAGTAATTTTATTCTCATAAAATAATGTTTTTATAGAGTATTAGTGGGTTTATGAACAAGGACTCAATACCCAAATTTTCACAGAAATTGCTATATTTAATTAAAAGCAACAAATGTTATTCATTATGGTATAAAGTGTTTTTAAAGAATGTATTAACACAGGGCAATGTTTATCATTGATTATGTGAATGTTTTTTAATATGATATACAAAGTTCTTTTTTCCTAATTCAACTTGAAATTTTTAATATTATCTTGGTTTGATTAGTATCATCTGATTGGCTTTTCGTTAGAAAGTCATATTTGAGACGAAGAGATATATGCAGAGGAGATACTGTATGTGAACATGTGTTGTTGTATGGCTTTGTTCTTAGACCTCTGTGCAATGCCTGGGTTTAATATACCTAGATGTGAAAATCTTAGTGATTAGGACTGTATGGAAGACAATAGAGAAACAAATGGCTTCCCAGTGCAGAGCAGTTTATACTTGAGATTGACATCAGTCTCCACATTCACCACTAGTTGACTCAGATTTGGATTGACAATCCAATTTACAGGCTTTAAATTGGCACCAGGTTTACCTGGTTTTGTCAGGACAGGAAACATAGCATATACAGCATTATTTTCATTGCCAAAGTGCAGCCTTCAGGAATGTATCATTGAATATTGGTGTGTTTATTTGTAGGAGATAGGACTGAAGTAGGTACAGTCTACTTTAGCATGGGGAAGCATCAGCTTTTATTTTTTGGGACATATAACAATCCAAGCACAGCTTTTATGCTCTTCAGTACATGGGGAAATATGCTTAGTTCTGAGATACAGAACAGGAAAACCATTTCCTTGATTGTCTTCTGTACTGTCTTAGTTAAGTAGGCCTTAGAGTCTATATGCTAGTCACAGCCTCACAGTCCAGGTTCATTTCACACAAATCAAAGGATTAACAGTAATCAAGGTCTAGAACAATACTGTCTAATAGAATTTTCTGTGATGATGGAAATGTTCTTTATTGGCATTATTCTTTGAGCAGTGTGCAATGTGGTAGCGACTAGCCACATGTGGCTATTGAGCACTTAAAATGTGGCTAGTGTGATTAAAGAACTGCATTTAAAATTTTGTTTAGTCTTAGTTAATTTAAAATTTAAATAAAATAGCATTGTGTGGCTCATGGCTTACTATATTGCACAGCATGGATCTTGAACATAGTTTTCCACAGTAACTTTCCCTTTCTAACATTTCTAGGAAACAGTTTTATGATACTGAAATCTAAGGTCATTTTTCTCAGGCCGGAGTTTGTGGAAAGGCCTACGCTGGCTATTTATCTTTTTCCCTTAAATAGTTTTTAAGGTCCTGAGACTAGATGAGATTACCAAATCTTCTGTCTTACAGAGCAGTCAGTAAGGCAAGAGGAAAACTAAGAGAGTGGGGTGGTCTGGAAGCCAAGTGAAGAAAATGTATCAATGAGGAGGGTGTGATTAAACATGTCATAAGTTGCTAAGTCCATTCAGCTGAGGACAGAAAATTGGTCATTGTATTTATCATTTTGTAGGTCATCAAATCTGATGAGAACAGTTTCAGTTAGTAGTGGGTACAAACGCTTAATTGGAGTGTGTTAGTTCAAGAGAAAATGAGAAGGAATTGGAGGGAGTGAATATAGATAGGTTTTAAAAAGAGTTTTTCTGCAAAGGGAAGCAAAATATTAGGCGATATGATATTGAAGGAAGCAGGAACAAGATAATGTGTTTCATTGCTTTTAAGATGGAAGAAATATCCAGTAGGAAAGGGAATTTTTGTGTGAAATTGAGAGATGTCCTCAATAGGCAAAAAGCGATAGGATTTAGCATAAAAGTGGTGTTAATGACTTTATCTAGGAGCTGGCTAGTTCATCTGTGACAGTAGAGAGAAGATAGAATATTGTTGGTACACATGCTGATGGTTGAACATCTTTGGTGATTAGGATGTGGGGAGTCTGTGGAAGTTTTTTTCTTATTGCTTCAGTTTTCTCAGTGAATTAGGAGGCAAGGTTATCAGTGGAGTGTGAAGATGTGCTGTAAAATAGTTTGCTAGGAATAAGGTGTAATGAATGGCCTAGGGAAGTATTAAGGGTAGTAAAAAGAACCCATTCGGGTCATTAATTTAAAGTGTTACCAGTCAGTGTCTTACTCCTGTGGTTTGACCAATAGAGTATCATGACTCTTGCTATTTGATTAAGTAAAAGATTAATAAAAGTAAATCTTGGTTTCAAATTTTAACACCTTTGTTACTATTTGCATAAAATATACATTTTCTATATGCAATAATGCTTTTAAATTTATTTTCCTTTATCATCATCATCATAATTTTTATGATTGTTATAAGTAATATATGTTTGAATGTATACTTGTGGATTCTGAAAAATGAGGGGCTTGAATTTGCCTTTGACATTTAATAGTAGAGGAAGGTACTTTCTGTTACAGGAAGCCATTTGACTTCCTATTTGGTATGCCATATAGAGTAAAATATGTAATGAACATTTCTTGATTTCTACATTTAAATAATTTTTTCTTCATTCTAGGTAGTGTTTTTAGTGTGACAAAAAGAAGGTGACTTTGATTGGATTATATAGGGAAAGAGCATGGAACTTAAATGTTTTAGGGACCTGAAAATAACTTGCTAACCTTAGATATAATTATATATTTCATTTTTTAAAATCTCCTTTTAGAGAAATGAGAGGATAAGAATGGATCTCTTTTTGGGATATCTTCCAGCATAATTTTTTTGACATTTTCTTAATTTTTTAAGGGTCTTGTAATGAGCAGTACCTGTGCTGCTAATGAAGTTTATATAGATATTTAATGTCATCTTACAGAATATATATGCTGTTAGGTTGATATTTCTTTTGGACCTTCTTTTTTTAGTATGTGTTCAGGCAAATACTTCAAGTTGGAAGGAAATAAGTGTCATATCATTGCTTTAAGTTTCATAGCTGAATGCCTAACTTAGAACTTGGAATTGAAGCTGTAGCTATTGATTCCAGATTTGGTCAACTTTTTGAGCAAGATTTATCTTCATGACTTTGAAGTTGTTCTGTTTTGTTTTGTTGCTGGACCCCAAATTCCTCATCAAGCCAGTAAGATGTTATCATCTTGGTTATAATTTGCTTTTTCATGTCTCAAGAAGCTTAGATAGCAGTGTTGAGGGAACAAACATACTCAATTTTTAAGAAGTGTTGTAATTTTCCCCAAGGAAGACAAATGTGAAAACAAAATTCTCATCTGACTGTTGTTGGTGGTAGTATCAGCTGATTATAGATTCTTACATGTTAGTGGTTTTTTAAAAAAACTATTTTAGGCATGGTGCAGTGGCTCACGCCTATAATCCCAGCACTTTAGGAGGCCAAGGAGGCAGATCACTTGAGGTCGAGAGTTCAAGACTGGCCTAGCCAACATAGTGAAGCCTCATCTCTACCAAAAATATAAAAGTTAGCCAGGTGTGGTGGTGGATACCTGTAATCCCAGCCATTCCGGAGGCTGAGTCATAAGAATTGCTTGAACCTGGGAGGCTGAGGTTGCAGTGAACTGAGATCACACCACTGTACTCCAGCCTGAGCAATAAAGCGAGGCTCAGTCTCAAAAAACAAAAACAAAAAAGCTATTTTAGAAAAATAAATTTGTTTGTTGTAGAACCAATATGTTAAAATTTTGATTGTGCTATGCAGTCAAATTTAAGTGCTATGCAGTCAGATTTAAGCTAGAGAATGCTGAAATCAATGTAAAATTGTTTATAACACTTAGATCTTTCAATGCATTTAATTGATATTTACTGAAATTACCTCGTTAGGTATTAAATGCCAAAGCATCAAGTAACTGACAGAGTAATAATATGCATTATATATATACATTTTTATTTTATATTTTTTCTTTAAGACAGGGTCTCACTGTCTCACCCAGCTTGGAGTGCAGTGGCGTGATCACAGCACACCGCAGACCTTGACCTCTCAGGCGCAAATAATACTCCCACCTCAGCTTCCTGAGTACCTGGGACCACAGGCGTTCCCATGCCCAATTAATTAAAAAACAATTTTTTTTGTAGAGACAGGGTGTCACTATGAAGTCTACTATGTTAGCCGTCAAATCCTGGACACAAGTGATCCTCCCACCTCGGCATCCCAAAGTGCTGAGATTGCAGGTGTGAGCCACCACAACTGGCATGCATAATATTTACTTAAAATTGAAAACTGGTCAAATAAAAACTTTTTTCAAGTTACTTGTCATTTTGCTCATTGTCAATCATAACACCACAAATCTATGAAGTTAAAGTTTGTTTAAAATTATGACCATAACTATTATAACATAAAAGTTTTTTATTCATATATTTTCAAATGGTAGAAGTGGTATGGTAGAAAAGTGAAATTTGGTTTTGAATTCTAGTCCCAGATGAGTCATGGTCGTTATATGCTGCTAGTCAATTTTCTTCACCTCTTACAGCATTAAATGTCTTAGATTGTGAAACAGAGACAAGATCTCTACTATGTATCTCCCAGTTTACTGTTGGAATCAAAGTTGATGTAGATAGATGCTAAGGTGTTTAAATTTTTTTTTAAAATAAAAATTTTAATGGGATATGGTTAGTCAAAATTGGTTTCACCTAACATATTTGAGGGATTGATAATATTTTATTTGTACTTTTCTTCTTGGGCAAGACTTTATATACCTGTGCTTTTCATCTTAGGCAAGAAAACACATCTTACAGATCCATACCAGGGACTGGAATCCAAAATTGTCAGATGCTTTTTTAGGTGAATTGGCTGAAAAATGTGTAGGTGAGTGTTACCGTTTGAATTCTTTGATAGTCATTGTTCTGCTAAGCCTCCCTTTGCCCTTATGTTTGTAATGTGAATGAGCATAGTTATGTTTTTGATTGTGCAACAGATTGGCTCTGCCTTTATATTTTAAAGTTGTTTTAACTGTTTCACTTAAAGTTTGGGTACTTCTCAATTAGAATTTTAACTGCCGTTAGGTGTTTAGTTAACAAACTCAATAATAATATGCCTTTCATTGAGAGCTGGGTATCCATAATATTACTACAGGGTCTCCTTTTGAAAAAAATTATTCCCTCTTAGAAATTTCACTAAGAAAAATAAGCTTAAACTTGAGAAAGAAAAGTTCATGTCAAAGCAGGACTGCAGCCTTTTACTTTTACTTTGCAGATTACACAATGAGTTCATTTTCATTCCTGTGGTCTAGAAAGAAGTTGGGTGGAAGGGATCTTCAAAGAAAATAGTTAATGGTATTTGATAGTATTTCTCCAAATATAAAACTTTTCAATTTAACTGTAAATTTTTCACAGAGTGGAGGATCTCTCCACAGAGTGAATGGACACTACTGTCCTTCTAGGACGTGGTGAGAGCGTTTATCTGCACAGATGATCACACATAGGAGATGGAATTCAGGGTTTTGACTCTAATTAGGTCTGAAATAAAAAGAATACAATGTTAGGTAGTTGAATATACACACAGGTGTTTTTCCTACATTCTTTCCCCTCTTTTGTCTGTTTTCCTCTCATTCTCTGAAAAATATAAATTAAAAAAAACCCCAGTCTTCATTAACTTTTTAAGCATTATGAAGAAATCTCCCAAATAAGTTCACTAACAACAGCTTACTTGGGAAAACTTTAAAGCTACCAAAACCAAAAAGAACAACTTAATTTAAAAAATCATTGTAATCCACCATCAAATAATTAAAACTTAAATAGAACATTAGTCCATTCAGTTAGCTACATCCAAATTATCCTCTTCATCCACAGGGACCTCCATCTCCGAAGCAGCATCCCTCAGCTTTTGAACCACAAAGACCTCGACAACTTCTGGTGAGGAGAAAACGTAAATCTCTCCAGCACTACTTCAGTTTAAGCTTTGCCTGGTATAAGAGAGCATGCGCCAAACACATTTCATGTAAATTTGGCTTGACCTTTGCAAAGCCTTGTGCTGCTTTATGGGAGAGGGTGGTTATTTGGTACAAAATCCAATCTTTTCCCTTTTTGAAATTAGACCCCTTTTATTTATGATATTATTTTATTAGAGTTCAGATCAGACTGGGAAATCTTTGTAGACTTTTCTGTGAATTTGTCACAGAGTGATCCTTAACTGAAATAAGCAGAAGTCAAGTTATCGTTTTGGAAATTTCCCTAAGAGATAGGTATTCTAAATTACTTTCTATTATCCTGTCTACCATCAATATTATATACTCTAGTTTAATTCTTCATCCCAAATATTAGAATCTTAGTTTCCTTTTGCATTTCCAAAGACAGTACTTCTCATTTTCCCAAGTGATTTATTTTAGCTTTTAGGGAGTTTCTTGAGTTTTTGAATTTCCATGGTGTAATTTCTTATAGGACTGATAATTTCTCTTACCATTTTTCCTCCCCTCTGTGGGGTGTCTGTATGTCTGCAGACTCTGTTTATATACCATTTGCTTCCTGGACGGTAACATAAAAATCCATTATAATTAAATGACTTCTGTTTTTTGTTATGACATTCATTCCATCTGAGAAACCAGTTCACATAAAAAAAAAATCAAATTTAAATCTTTAAGCAGGAATGAAATCGTATTTTTAAATCCATTACAAACTCACTAGTGTATATATGCCAAACATGTTTTAACAGGAATGGGTTCAGTTCATTGAAATTTATGCCTAAGAAAAGAGTATGTAGTCTTGATGAACAGCTGCAAAGACAGCTGACCTTTTGTTAGAGGTTATGGATTTGGTAACTTTTACCTTGAAATTCCCAAGTTTTTGCATGCATATTGGGTGTGATTTTTGCATAGTGAAAAACTCAACATACATTGATATCAGGAACATTTGCATAAATAGTAGGAACTTACGATTAATGAAATGCTCAACTCTAATCATATTTATCTATTCCATTTTCAATGAGAGGGCTAAAACAATGAAAGGGTCTCAATGAAATGTCTATCTTGTGGGACTTCGTTATGTTTGATGCTGTATTTAAAACTTCATAAAATTTTGTTATGGCCTTGTTTCTAGTCTAACCTTCAATAGCTGTATTTTCAGCCTTTCAGAAAAATTTCTGTCTTAATAGCAGTACTCAGGAATGCTCTTTATTTGATGTCTAAATGTGTTCACAGAGTATTAGAATTGTAAAGTTAGAATTAGTATGATTATGAAAGAGATGTTTATAATTTCTTTAATATTAACTTTTAACTCCTAAAAGGCTATAGTATGTTTTCAGTATTACTAGAATGATCATATTATTTATTGTCTAAATAAGGACCCTTTGAGAGTGAAAAGTTGTTCTATTAGTTATTATTATGACAGGACAAAAGGCCTAACCAGCACATGTGGTCACCCTAAGTATAACCCATTTGACTGTGGTTATGATGTACTTAAAAAATTTTAGAAAGAAGTATGTTAAATCAGTAGTTATCAATTTTGTGTGTGTATCAGAATCACTTGTAAAGCTTTCTTGAAATGCATGTATGATTTCAAACCCCCCGAGATTCTGATTTACTAGGTTTATCGTGGGGCTTGGGAATCTGTTTCTTGTTTCAGTTTCAGTGTTTATTCAGATGGATAATCAAGGTGAGAATTGCAGATATAAACCGGTAATTCCTACTTTAAGCAAATGTAAAGAAATTTCCTCCTTTATAGTCTATTGGTTATGATAATTCATGTGAAAATCTACTTCATTAATTGGGGTCTATTGATAATTTCTTTTGTCTAGAATAAATGAGGGCAAGATGAACAGTAATACATTGCTGTTACATATGTAATTAACTTGTTATGGCAAACATAAATGTTATGGGTAACATTTACTATGTAAAATGTCTTCTAGTGGCTAATTTTATGTTTTGCCTGAATAGTTTCTGAGTTTTAATTTTTTTAACTTAGGCTTTTACACTTAAAATGGGACTGTATAGTATGTTCATTAACTCTGTATATACTTTTAAAGAAGAAATAGAAATGTGGTTGTTTATATTGTTAGAAGATGGTAGTATATTCCTTAACTCCTCTGGAATGGAAGACAGAATTCACATTCTATAATCACATCCTTGGATTATTTTGTTAACTGTTTATAACTTTGAGCTAGTATTCTATTTATTATTGAATTAACATAACAGATATATATGCAAAAGGAAAATATATTTTTTTCCAGTTTTATTCTTTGAGAAATAGAAAATAAAATGAGATACTAATAGTAAATTTGGTTATCTGAAAAATTATTTGTGAGACAGATCACTGTCATGGAACAATGTTAATGCTTAATCTGCTTATAGTCTTCTGAATTAAGTTCTTCCAGGTCATATTAAATTTTTCCCTAACTTTGAATAAGTTTTTCTTTGTAATCACCATTTCAAGTTCAGTATTTAAGTGTTCTATAAGGTCATCGTGAGGTATAAAAAGGTAAATAGGCCAGGTGTGATGGCTCATGCCTATAATACCAGCACTGTGGGAGGCTGAGGCAGGAGGATTGCTTGAGGCCAGGAGTTCGAGACCAGCCTGGACAAAGCGAGACCCCTAACTCTACAAAAAAAAAAAAAAAATCCATACAAAATTAGCCTGATGTGGTGCCACTCACTATAGTCTCAGCTACTCTGCAGGCTGAGGCAGAAGGATTTCTTGAGCCTAGAAGTCAAGGCTGTAGTGAGCCATGATCACCTACTGTACTTCAGCGTGGGTAACAGAGCGATATGCTGTCTCCCCAAAATAATGTAAAATAAAAATAAACCTGGTATTCGTTGAGGAGCTTAGTTAGGGTCTAATATTCTGTAACTATTTGAATGGTTCCCCCTGCTGGCATAACTGATAATTGTGACCAAATGCAAGTTTAATTGCTAACAGAAAAAACTAGTTTGAGCTTTTCTTTCATTTTGTGAAAGGATGCAACAGAGCATGTGTTTTTGTATGTATTTGTTACTCAGATGAATGAAATGACTTTAAAACACTGGGGCTTGATCTGTTGTTTGATTGGATCATCTATTAAACATGGGTAATAAATAATACCCCATGTTGATATAACCCTTACAATTAGATTATCAGTTGTTTTAAACTAAACAAAGAAAATTAATGTGGAAAATCAGTGGAAATATTTTTTCCCACATAGAGCATTCCTCAGGAGGAAATATTTTTTAATGTTCTTATTTAATATACTTGGAACTATCAGATGAATTACAATTTTAAGTGATAATTATAGGAGTAAATGAATGTTAACTTAATAGTTGGTTGCACTCAGAGTTGGTAGTAGAATACCTCTGTTTTTGAAGTTTCTGTTTATATACTACTCTTATGTGTGTTTGGAAGTTAATATTGATAAAACCATTTATAAGTAAGTATAATGTCATGAGAACTAATCTAATGATTGAGAATACTGATGAAGGACTGAAATGTAACTATTATTCTTTTAAAACTTTTTTCTAAAGAAAGTTGTGCATTGTAGGCCAGGTGTGGTGGTTTAATAATCCCAGCACTTCAGGATGCCGAGGCAGGCAGATCATTTGGGCTCAGGAGTTTGAGACCAGCCTAGGCAATATAGTGAGACCTCATCTCTACAAAACAAATAAATAAAATAAAATGAAAAAATTACACGAGTGTGGTGGCACATGCCTATAGTCCCAGCTACTCAGGAGGCTGAAGTGGGAGGACCACTTGAGGCTGGGAGGTGAAGGTTGCAGTGAGCCAGATTGCACCACTGCACTCCAGCCTGGCTGGGTGAGAGTCGACCCTATCTCTTATTAATTAATTAATTAATTTGAGACTGTCTCTTCAAAAGAAAAAAAAGTCCGGGCGCGGTGGCTCAAGCCTGTAATCCCAGCACTTTGGGAGGCCGAGGCGGGTGGATCACGAGGTCAAGAAATCGAGACCATCCTGGTCAACATGGTGGAACCCCGTCTCTACTAAAAATACAAAAAATTAGCTGGGCATGTTGGCGCGTGCCTGTAGTCCCAGCTACTCAGGAGGCTGAGACAGGAGAATTGCCTGAACCCAGGAGGCGAAGGTTGCGGTGAGCCGAGATCGCGCCATTGCATTCCAGCCTGGGTAACGAGAGCGAAACTCCGTCTCAAAAAAAAAAAAGAAAAAAAAAGTTGTACATTGTAATCGGTTAATCACATAATACATGACTTTTGTTTTAAAGCTTATATCAAGGACATAAGAAACATAGCTTGTTTTACTTTAATATTGTTAGCTTATGTGTTTGTTAATTAAAAATATTCAAAAATTTTTAATCTTAATGTAAGTATTTAGCCTTAAATCAACAGTTTTATTTGGTGATTTTAAATGGCTAGTTTCTATTTTACTGATAAAATTATACATAGTTATTGATTTAGTATTGATTATAACTTTAGATAAAGATGTGTATATTTACGAAACACAGTTGGTGCATGGAATAATGAATGTACCTTTTTTATACTTCTCCTTTTGTGCATTAGGCTACTGTGGAGCTGATATCAAGGCCCTGTGCACTGAAGCTGCCCTGATTGCGCTGCGGAGGCGTTATCCCCAGATCTATGCTAGCAGTCATAAACTGCAGCTGGATGTTTCCTCAATAGTGCTTAGTGCCCAAGATTTTTACCATGCAATGCAGAATATTGTGCCTGCTTCCCAGCGTGCTGTGATGTCTTCAGGGCATGCACTGTCCCCCATCATAAGGCCACTGCTGGAAAGAAGCTTCAATAACATCCTAGCAGTCTTGCAAAAAGTGTTTCCTCATGCTGAAATTAGCCAGAGTGACAAAAAAGAAGGTATTGTAAACTACTTTTCATATTGTTAAAATGAAACAAGTACAGGAATAAATAAATATAGTTTTCTCATAAGATTATGTGTCACTTTTGTAATATTATCTATTTTATTTAATACTGTATATTCCAGGCCTGGCATATTGCCTGACATATGGTAGTTGCCTGGCAAATGTTTGTAAGACAAATGAATAAATGTTCACTTTTGGGACATTCTGATCATCTTAATATAGGGCTATTATAATCTTTAGAAAGTTGATTATAATGATAATAGGTTAACCTTTAAAGCCCTTAAATTGTCATTTATTACTCCTTTTTTTTTTTTTGAGATGGAGTCTTGCTCTTGTTGGGCCAGGCTGGAGTACAATGGTGCCATCTCGGCTCACTGCAACCTCCGCCTCCTGGGTACAAGCTATTTTTCTGCATCAGCTTCCTGAATAGCTGGGATTACAAGTGCCTGCCACCACACCTGGCTAATTTTTTTTTTTTTTAATTTTTAGTGGAGATGGGGTTTCACCATTTTGGCCAGGCTGGTCCTGAACTCCTGACCTCAGGTGATCCACCCGCCTTGGCCTCTCAAAGTGCTGGGAATACAAGCATGAGCCACTGTGCCCTGCCTCTTAATCCTCTTAACAGGCTTACAGGTGAGCACTCTGATTATATAGAAGCGGAGAGTGGAAGATGTAGGCTGGTAATTTATTTAGTTATTGAGATATAGTCTCATTCTGTCATCCAGGTTGGAGTGCAGTGGCGTGATCTCAGATCACTGCAACCTCTGCCTCCTGGGTTCAAGTGATTCTCCTGCCTCAGCCTTCCAAGTAGCTGGCATTACAGGTGTGTGCCACCACACCCAGCTAATTTTTTGTTTGTTTGTTTTTAGTAGAGATGGGGTTTCACTGTATGGGTCAGGCTGCTCTCGAACTCCTGACCTCAGCTGATCTACCCTCCTTGGTGTCCCACAGTGTTGGGATTACAGACATGAACCACCACATCCAGCCTGGTAATTTAGTTAATGTAAGGTCATTCAGTAAGTTCTGGGGCCTGCCTCAACCCAGGGAGCCTGACTACAGAGCCCTTGCCCTTACCTATGCTGCTATAATGCTTCTTTGGATTAAACTCATCATTTTGTTGTTATTGGTAGGGCACTCTGTAGTGTGCAGTGCTGATAGGAGTGTGAGGTATTGCTAAGGGAGTAAATAAGAACCTGACTGTAGAGGGTCTAGAGTTGTATCAGGTCTCAAGATTGTACTTTGTACCTGAGATACAAACAGAAAACTATCTTTAAAATATCACTCCTGGCTGGGTGTGGTGGCTCATGCAGTGTAATCCTAGCACTTTGGGAGGCCAAGGCCGAAGATCACCTGAGGTCAGGAGTTCAAGAGCAGCCTGGCCAATATGGTGGGACTCTGTCTCTTTAAAAAATAATAGTAATTAAAAATATTAAAAACATCAAAATTTAAAATTTAAAAATTAGCTTGACATTCTAATCAGAGTATAAGGCTTGTAAACTTTGAAGGGAAAGTAATGTCTTTTGATTATCTTGATTTCTCCAGTGCCTAGCACCTGGTCTGGAATGTAGGCTGCACCAAACAGAAAATTATTCAGAGAATTATACTAACATTAAAAATATATGTAGTAAAAATTATGAATATTGTTCAATGAATTCTGTCATAAATATATTTTTCAGAAACTTTAATTGTTTAGTGACAGACTCACATAAGATACCACATGGAATACCTGATTTCTTAAATTTGGCAGACAGAATGGGGAACGACTATTTTATTGACTATCTATGAGCCAGCCACCATGCCATGATTTTTGAATTTTTTATTTCTGTATTTCATAACTGGAAATGTATTTCATATGTATTTTATGTACCAAAACTTCCCCAAAAAACTATGTCACCTTTAGAAAATCATATAAACCTCATCTTTCCTTCAGAGAGATTATCATAGCTCTTTATCTCCATTTGTGAATTACCAATTTATAGCATTATTATCTGTTTTCTTATAACTTTTTTTTGTAAATATAAAGAATACATTAGATCCTGTTAGTAGAACTAGTTGACATGAACCAGTGGAGAAGAGCAACCAAAA
The DNA here is from genome assembly GCF_049354715.1 of Callithrix jacchus. Taxonomy (NCBI): domain Eukaryota; kingdom Metazoa; phylum Chordata; class Mammalia; order Primates; family Cebidae; genus Callithrix; species Callithrix jacchus. The sequence continues at coordinate 91,423,840 of NC_133515.1, forward strand.
TTTTATTTGATTATCAATAATGACTTTTAGCTATTTAGTTATATTATTTGTTCTGGCTTATTTTGGCCTTTAATACTTTTCTTAGACAAATATCATTTCCTTGTGTATGAAATTATCCTCAAAAGATACTCAGTTATTTCCTAGATTAATTTTTAATTAATGACTTGTACTAAGTATTTAGCTTTTAAAAGCCACTTGAAAGCTCTGTCTGCCAGCACAATTTAGTATCTCATTTTAGAAAGCATCTGTATATATATATTTTTGGTTTGTTTTGAAAGGGTATGATTTCTCTTTATCTTAATTCTCTGTCATATCCTGTACACATGAAGCATTGCTTTTTATTGAATGAATTGTCACTTTTGATTAGGTGTGTTTGAAGTATAGCTGTTCATACTTTAGGTGGTAGTCTAAAGCTTTAAGTGTTGCATTCTCAGTAGAGATTTTAGTTCCAGTTAGTTCCCTGGGTGGTAACCTAAGGCCCATAGAGACACTAATGCTATGTAAATTAATATCTTTTTAATATTAGCTTTGACGGAATTTCTGACTCCATCTTAACTAGACTAAGACTTCCTTGACAAGGTGTATCCTCTTTAAAAAATAAGAGTCAGTTTATTCCTTGTTGCTTTTATAAGAACTGGCCTTGACTCAACTAACCTACTAATTAAACTAAAGATGAAATGGACTGGTTTTGGTCAAAATTAAGTCAGAGACTTTTAGTTAAATAGTTGGGGTTTTATGAGAGTGCCACTTGTTTTCTAGACTTGTTTTCTTTTTTCAGTCAGTCAGCGAGTTCTCCCAAATTACATCTCATAATACTTCAGTAGATAGTCTGTAAAAATATTATATTAATTTTGTTTGTAAATTATTTTAAAAACTGCAGTTTGTTAATTTGCCTGTATTATACTTGATAGATAACTTATTAGTTAATGTCGTTTGATTTTTAACCCAATTTTTCTTAGCTTTGGTAGGGCACTAATATTAAATGACTTTATAAGCTTCATAACCATTGTGATTTTCTTAAACAGATATAGAAACTTTAATTTTAGAGGATAGTGAAGATGAAAATGCTTTATCAATTTTTGAGACCAGTTGTCACTCAGGATCACCAAAGAAACAGTCATCAGCTGCTGCTATACATAAACCCTATCTTCATTTTACAATGTGAGTAATTTATATCAAATTTCTTTGTATTTAGAGCGATATTTGATACTTTATGATTAGAATTATAGTATATTTTTACTCATGGTCATAACTGTGAGAGTATTGTTTTTCTGTTGTTTGGACACAGTTCTGGAAAACTTTTACTGTGTATTCTTTTTCATGTAATAATTAGTTTGTTGGTTAACACTTAAGTGTTTTTTCCTCCAAGTAGAAGAATCTTTCCTATTACTTTGACTTTTTTTTTTTTTTTTGAGGCAGAGTCTCACTCTGTTGCCCAGGGTAGAGTGCAGTGGCATGATCTTGGCTCACTGCAACTTCTGCCTCCTGAGTTTAAGTGAGTCTCGTGCCTCAGCCTCCTGAGTAGCTAGGATTACAGGTGTGTGCTACCATTCTCAGCCAATTTTTGTATTTTTAGTAGAGATGGGGTTTCATTGTGTTGGCCTGGCTGGTCTTGAACTCCTGACCTTGGGTGATCTGCCCACTTTGGGCTCCTGAAGTGCTGGGATTATAGACGTGTGCCACTGCATCCAGCCAAGTTTCCTTTTTTTAAAAGTGATGGTGTGAATTTTTTTCCTCCATGGAGGCAGGGGAAGGCTTAACCTTAGAAAGTCAACCCATAAGCTCTAACTTTATTGCTTTTTATTTAATCTAAAATGGGCAGAAATTAAATATTTGCCATGATCTGGGGTACTTTAATTTGTAGTGAACTTTAGATGATCATTTAGGTCTGTAAGGCTACTAAAGAGATTTTGGTTTAGAAATTGTTTGGTAATTAAATAACTTTTTGATGTTCTAGAAACATCATTAGTTTATACTTTCATAAGTTGGATCTTATGGTTTTTCAATTTACATTTACCCTTTTGTTATCTGTGTTAAAGCAGCTTTTGCTGTGTACTATAATAGGTAAACACTTACAGTACAAATGTAATTTTAAATGAAGAGACCAAACAGTTTTCACATACTAACACATCTTTACTTGGATTTACACAATTAGTGCCGTAGTTGAAGGACCATAAAGCTTCAGTCAGGTAGATCTAATAGCACTTCTATTAGAAGAGGCTGGATTGTGTGTACTTTTAATATTTTGAACAAATTTAAGTCTCCAGCTTGAAGTTTTCCCATGTAGATTTTGGTGCATTGTTGATTTAATTATTTTCATTGATAACCCTTTCTTGTTTTTCATTTTTTAAAATGAGCCTAAATTACTTTCATCTTCTCTTTTTTTCTTCATATGTTCTTTAACAGCAAACTCTTCTATTAGTAAGTTTTTTTCTTCTTCTCCAGATTCTTTTATGCTCTTGGGGAAGTTTTTTTATAGGCTATTTCAGCATTTTACAGATTTGTTTTATTGATAATTATGGGAAAGCCATTTTTTTTTTGCCTTTCACCTGGCTAGCCTTTCTCTCTCTCTGTCTTTCTCTCTTTCTTTGCCTCTCTCCCCCCCCTCCTTCCCTCCCTCTCTCTCCCTCCCTTCTTCCCTCCCTTTCCCTTCCTCCCTTCCTCCCTCCCTTCTCTCCTTCTCTTTCTGTGTGTGTGTATGTGTCTGTGTTTGACAGTTATAGTTATTTGGATTTGCATTATGTAGCAGCAGAAACTAAAAGCTGTCAAAAGACGTGTTTAATTTTATAAGATAACTGTTGTCAATAAAGGAATATAGAAATAGATTTTGCTATTAGAAAATATGTCCAGTTTTAAGTTTGACTTTTTATTGAGTACATTTCCTGCCACTGATTTAATGTGAGACATTGGTATGGCTCATTTTGTTTTAGCTTTTCTGATTGGTTTAATTTTAGCTTTCTTTACATAAGCTTTTCTAGTTCATTGACTTAACTTTCCTACAGCTATATTCTAGAATAAACATTTTTAGATGTTTTAATAATATTATTCATTTATTTCTTTATTCACCTACCCATATATCCAATTTTTCTTTGTTTACCATATGCCAGGCATTGTATGAGACACTGAAAACATAAGTGTGAATAAGATATAATTCTTAGAGAAGGTCTCATTGTTGGGGGTGACAAACATTTCAATATGGCAAAAGTGCTATGAAAGCAGACTAATTCTGCTGGAAGTCTGGCAAGTTTTCACAGGAGAAATAGTGATGTTTGCTGTCTTTTGCAGTATGAAGGGATGGGAGTCTGCATCTGAGTGCTTTTTACAAATTAGATATGTGTTTGGTATGTAAAGATCTTGTGCTTCATATTCAGTAATATATATAGGCCTCTCGGGAATCATATTGCGTTTGTGGTATCATTTTATAGATGAGGAAACTGAAGCATACAAAAGTTAATTAAGTTGCCCATGATCATCTTTCTAGCAGGTGGCAGAGCCAGGCTCTCTGTGCTCTTTGTTTCCTAAGATAATATTTTTTCCAAATTGATTTCTGAGCTTAGTAAGTAGCTAGGGAATTGCATTGCTTCTTTAGGTAAGTTGAGCAATATATTTCAAACTCTCCAAGAAGTATACACTTTAGAATTAAGGCCTTTAGTATTGGCAACATACAGTCTTTTTTGTTTGGATTGTTTAGTTTGCTGTTTGAGCAAGATACATTAACGTTACAGATCAATGCAAAAAAAAAAGGTGCTCAGCCAGAAGAAAGTATAAGTTTAGTGCTGATTTTTAGTCACATTAGCCTGAGTATTGCTGGTGGATTTCTGAGAATAGTCTCCTGAAACAATGTTGAAACCTTTTCTTGTTCACATTTAATACAAAGGAGAAGTCAAGATGGTTAAGGTTTACCAATCTGATAGAGAAGCCTTATGATGGAAAATAAGTTATCTTTCTTACTTTATGTAATCGTAAGGGTGATTAGAAACAGAGCTTTCTGAGGTTTTCCAAATGAAAATAGCTTTGTTTTTTCTGATTAGAAAGATGGTATACACTGTAGAAAATTCAAGTAATAAAGAAGAGCATAAAGAAGAAAGTAAAAATTAAAGCCCCAGCACCTGCAGGTAATATTTGTTTAAGTTTTGATGACCACGCTTCCATGTTCTCTCTATGCATGTATAATGTATAGACTCATATATTATCTAGATTATATCCTCCTATAAGTTGTTAATATAACTTACTTTTTCATCCACTGTGTAGGGAATATTATTTCATGTCAGCATATGTTTAATATCATTATTTTAAGATAGCTGCCTAGTAGCTATCCATAATTTATAGACCCTTAATGGTAAAATTTGAAATTTTCAAGTTTCCTCTTTTCTAAACAATAGACTTGTTTCTAAGTATACATCTTTACACCATTATCTGATTCAAAGTGTAAGGTAAATTTTAAGAACAGCAATTACTGTGTCAGAGAGTATACACATTTAGCATGTTGCCACAGATTGTTAAATTATTTTCCAGAAGGCTTGTACCAGTTTATATTTCTCATACTAATATATGAAGGTGGTGTTTTTTTGCCATTATCAATTCTGAGCACTGTCTTTTAAAACCTTTACAAACCAGATAGATGAATGTAATATAGTTTTGTTTTGTTGAATTGTTCATTTGTTCTTTTGTATTCATTCACTCATTCAAATGTTTTGTGAAGTGCGCATTGTGTTCCAGACATTGTCCTGGGTACTCGGGATATGTCAGTGAACAAAATAGGCTAAGATCCTGGCCCTCATCGAACTTATATTTTTAAATGGAAGAGACAGATAGTAAAACAATAAATGCAATAGATTGCTAGATAGATAAAATGTTAGAAGATAAGTACTATGGGAAAAAATAATAGACAATAGTAAGAGGTTGGGGAGTCCCTGGGAGTGGAGTGAGTTACTGAATATTTTTGGGCACACATTTTGGCATATTTAGACCTACCGCATATAATTTCAGAAAAGTTGTGCTTTTTTCCACTAGTTGTGAGGATTATCAGTTTTCTTATCCTCTCATTGATAGTGCATATTAATTTTTAGTTTATTAATCTAACAGATAAAAGATGTCTGTCGTTATTTTCGTTTATATTTTCTCAATTTTTTTCCTCTCTGTGTTAATGACTACCATTTCATTCTCAAGCCTAGATTGACCCTGTCCAGTGGACCCATCTCCTCTTTGTTGTACCATTGATCTTTCCATCCATAGCTGGACTATATTTCCCCTTCTCTTCCCATGACTCTTGTGAGCCACCGTCCATTCAGTTGTCTCAGCTAGAATTTGACATCATTCTCAACTTCTTTCCTTTGCTTTCTTTCTTTGTCTAGTCAATGACCAAGTCTTTTTTATTTTTCTCACTAAGTAAGTCTCATGACAGGCTATTCCTTCTTCCTCTAGCACTTTTCTTGTAGAACGATCATTCATATCTCATGCCTGGGTTACTATAGCAGATGGCTGATTGATTATCTTTCCTCTCATTTGCCTTCTTTTAAAACCCATTCCCATACTGACATGCTGACATAGAGTTATCTTCCCTTAACATGTATATGATTAACTTGCTCCTCTAAAGTATCTTAATGCTTCCCCATTGTCTTCAATACACATCCAATCTTTTAACATGGCTTACAAAACCCTTTGTAACCCTTTGTAGTCTAACTTAACCTTTCTTTTTCTCCCCCCAACCCTAGTACCTTTACTGCACCCCTCACAACATGTCCCGATACTTTAAACCAAACAAATAAACAAAACCAAAACTGGCTGTATGAACTGTATCAGTTACCCCAAAGAGCCATGTTCTTTTTAACCTCTGGTCCTTTGCACATCCTGTTTTGCAGTCTTGGAATTCATCTTTTATACCTCCAATCCGTGGGGTTTCTGCCTTGGTAACACTTTTCCAGAAATGCCTTCTATGAATGTCTAACTGGTATGGTATCTCCCATAGCACTGTGTATTCAAACAGGTATCACTTATTAATCACATTGAATTATGGTAATTTTTTTAACTAAATACCATCAGTTATGAGCTCTGCGATAACACTAGTATTGTTTGATACTTAGGGTTAAGGCAGTCAGCATAGGAGGCATTCTATAACTATTAAATAAATAAACACTTTAAAAAATTTCCTATTTCTATTTTCTTTTTGAATTGTTTAAGTTCTTTGCCCCAAAACTATGCATATAAACTCTTTATACATTAAGAACCATTCCTGTTTATGACATATTCTTTTTTTTATTCTTTTTGAGACGGAGTTTTATTCTGTCACCAGGCTGGAGTGCAGTGGTGCTATCTCGGCTCACTGCAACCTCCGCCTCCCAGGTTCAAGCAATTCTCCTGCCTCAGCCTCCAGAGTAGCTGGAACTACAGGTGCACGCCACCACACCCAGTGAATTTTTGTATTTTTAGTAGAGATGGGGTTTCACCATGTTGGCCAGGATGGTCTCAATCTCTTGACCTCATGATCCGCCTGCCTCGGCCTTCCAAAGTGCTGGGATTACAGGTTTGAGCCACTGTACCCGGCCAATTTTTTTTAAAATTAAATTTTCTTTTTATGTTTTTTCACTCAACAATTTTTTGAGATGGGATCTCTCTATGTTGCCCAGGCTAGTCTTGAACTCCTGAGCTCAAGTCATCCTTCCAACTCAGCCTGTCAAATATCTGGGATTACAGGCATGTGCTACTGTGCCCTGCTCTATGGCAAATTCTTTATGCCATTTGCTTGTTGCCATTTGGTTCAGATTATAATTTTTGAGTTACAAAGGTTTTTAGATTATCATGAATTAAAAATAAGTGAATCTTTTAATTTAAATTTTGTGTTAGACATCATTTTGTTTATGCTGTGAAATGTCCTGATTCCTCTGTTTTTAAACATTTATTTTACCATCCATTTCTGTTCCTTTTACTTTATTTTTTGAGACTAGGTCACACTCTTATTTAAGCTGGGATACTGTGGCACCATCATGGCTCCTGGGCACAGGTGATCCTCAGTCTCCTGAGTGGCTGGGACTACAGGTGTACACCACCACACCTGGCTATTTTATTTTTTATTTTTTGTAGAGATGGGATTTTGCCATGTTGCCCAGGCTGGTCTCAAAACTCCTGGGCTCAAGTGATCCACCCACCTCAGCCTTCCAAGTGCTGGGATTACAGATGTGAGCCACCATGCTGCCCTCATTTATTTTTTATGATTCTTTTCTTTGTTTTTTAATTGAGTAATGGATTTTTTTTTTTTTGTACTTTGGGCTCTGGGGTACATGTGTGCATCCTGCAGGATTGTTGCCTAATTACGTACATGCCACATCCACCACCCCCACCGCCATCGCCTACATCAGGCATTTCTTTTGGTGTTATCCCTCCCCATCCACCCCACCCCCATAGTCCCTCCCCTTCCCTCCTCCTCCCCACCTAGCCCAGTGAGTGTTGTGCCCTTCTCTGTGCCCAAGTGTTCTCATTGTTCATCACCCACCTATGAGTGAAAACATGCAGTGTTTGGTTTTCTGTTCTTGTGTCAGTTTGCTGAGAATAATGGTTTCTAGATTCATCCGTGTCTCTACAAAGGACACAAACTCATTGTCTTTTTTTGGCTGCATAGTATTCCATGGTGTATATGTGCCACGTTTTCTTTGTCCAGTCTATCATTGATGGGCTTTGGGTTGATTCCAGGTCTTTCCTATTGTAAACAGTGCTGCAGTGGACATACATGTGCATGTGTCTTTATAATAGAGTGATTTATAATCCTTTGGGTATATACCCAGTAATGGGATTACTAGATCAAATGGCATTTTTATTTCTAGATCCTTGAGGAATCACCACACTGTCTTCCATAGTGGTTGAACTAATTTACACTCCCACCAACATTGTAAAAGTGTTGCTATTTCTCCACATCCTTTCCAGCATCTGTTGTCTCCAGATTTTTTAATGATTGCCGTTCTAACTGGCATCAGATTGTATCTCAATGTGGTTTTGATTTGTATTTCTCTAGTGACCAGTGATGATGAGCATTTTTTCATGTGTTGGCCTCATAAATGTCTTCTTTTGAAAACTGTCTGTTCATACCCTTCGCCCACTTTTGAATGGGTTTGTTTGTTTTTTTCTTGTAAATCTCTTTTAATTCTTTGTAGATTCTGGATATTAGCCCTTTCTTTGTCAGATGGGTTCATTGCAAAAATTTTTTCCCATTCTGTTGGTTGCTGGTTCACACTAATGATTGTTTCTTTTGCTGTGCAGAAGCTCTGGAGTTTAATTAGATCCCATTTGTCTGTTTTGGCTTTTGTTGCCGTTGCTTTTGGTGCTTTAGTCACGAAGTCCTTGCCTATGTCTATGTCCTGAATGGTTTTGCCTAGGTTTTCTTCGAGGGTTTTTATGGTGTTAGTTCTTATGTTTAAATCTTTAATCCATCTGGAGTTAATTTTTGTATAAGGTGTAAGGAAGGGATCCAGTTTCAGCTTCCTGCATATGGCTAGCCAGTTTTCTCAACACCATTTATTGAACAGGGAATCCTTTCCCCATTGCTTGTTTTGTCAGGTTTGTCAAAAATCAGATGGTTGTAGATTTGTGGCATTGATTCTGAGGCCTCTGTTCTGTTCCATTGGTCTATATCTCTTGTTTTGGTACCAGTACCATGCTGTTTTGGTACTGGTACCAAAACAGAGATATAGACCAATATACAAGTTTACAGCCTTGTAGTACAGTTTGAAGTGAGGTAGCATGATGCCTCCAGCTTTGTTTTTTTTTTTTTTTTTTTTTTGCTTAGGGTTGTCTTGGCTATTTGAGCTCTCCTTTGGTTCCATGTGACATTTAAAGTGTTTTTTTCCAGATCTGTGAAGAAGGTTAATGGTAGCTTGACGGGGTTGGCATTGAATCTATAAATGACTTTGGGCAGTATGGCCATTTTCACAATATTGATTCTTCCTAACCATGAGCATGGAATGTTTTTCCATCTGTTTGTGTCCTCTCTTATTTTCTTGATCAGTGGTTTGCAGTTATCCTTGAAAAGATCTTTTACATCCTTTGCTAGTTGTATTCCTAGGTATTTTATTCTCTTTGTAGCAATTGTAAATAGGAGTTTGCTCATGATTTGGCCTCTCTATTTGTCTGTTGTTGGTATATAGAAATGCTTGTGATTTCTGCACATTGATTTTGTATCCTGAGACTTTGCTGAAGTTGCTTATTAGCTTTGGGAGGTTTTGGGCTGAGATGATGGGGTCTTCTAAATATACAATTATGTTGTCTGCAAATACGGACAGTTTGACTTCTTCTTTTCCTAATTGAATACCCTTTATTATTTTTTTTCTTGCCTAATTGCTCTGGCTAGAACTTCCAATACTATGTTGAATAGGAGTGGTGAGAGAGGGCATCCTTGTCTAGTGCCAGTTTTTAAAGGGAATGCTTCTAGTTTTTGCCTGTTCAGTATAATATTGGCTGTGGGTTTGTCCTAAATAGCTTTTATTATTTTGAGATATCCGTTCCATCGATAGCTAGTTTATTGAGAGTTTTTTAGCATAAACGTCTGTTGAATTTTGTCAAAGGCCTCTGTATCTGTTGAGATAATCATGTGGTTTTTGTCTTTGGTTCTGTTTATGTGGTGGATTATGTTTATAGGCTTGCATATGTTGAACTGGCCTTGCATCCCTGGGATGAAGTCTACTTGATCGTGGTGGATAAGCTTTTTGATGTGCTATTGCAATCAGTTTGCCAGTATTTTATTGAATATTTTTGCATCAGTGTTCATCATGGATATTGGCCTGTAGTTTTCTTTTTTAGTTGTGTTTCTGCCAGGTTTTGGTATCAGGATGATGTTGGTCTCATAGAAAGAGTTAGGGAGGATTCCCTCTTTTTGTATTGTTTAGAATAGTTTCAGCAGGAATGGTACCACCTCCTCTTTGTACGTCTGGTAGAATTCGGCTGTGATCCCACCTGGACCTGGACTTTTTTCGTTGGTAGGCTATTAATTGCTGCCTCGACTTCAGACCTCGTTATTGGTCCATTCAGGGTTTCAGCTTTTTCCTGGCTTAGTGTTGGGAGTGTGCAAGTGTCCAGGAATTTATCCATTTCTTCCAGATGTACTGGTTTATGTGCATAGAGCTGTTTGTAGTAATCACTGATGGTAGTTTGTATTTCTGAGGACTTGGTGATGATCTCCCCTTTTTCATTTTTTATTGCATCTATTTGATTCTTCTCTCTCTTCTTTTCCATTAGTCTAGCTAGTGGTCTATTTTGTTGATCTTTTCAAAAAAGCAGCTCCTAGATTTATTGAATTTTTTGAAGGGTTTTTGTGTCTCTGTCTCCAGTTCTGCTCTTATCTTCGTTATTTTCTTGTCCTTTGCTTGCTTTTGCATTTTTTTGATCTTTCTCCTCTAGCTCTTTCAATTTTGATGATAGGATGTCAATTTTAGATCTTTCCTTGTTTCTCATGTGGGCATTTATTGCTATAAATTCCCTCTAGACACTGCTTTACATGTGTCCCATAGATTCTAATACGTTGTGTCTTTGTTCTCATGTGGGCATTTATTGCTATAAATTCCCTCTAGACACTGCTTTACATGTGTCCCATAGATTCTAATACGTTGTGTCTTTGTTCTTGTTGGTTTTGAAGAACATCTTTATTTTTGCCTTCATTTCATTGTTTATCCATTCCTCATTCAGGAGCACAGTTTTCAGTTTCCATGTGATCGTGTGGTTTTGACTGTTTTTCTTAATCCTGAGTTCTAATTTGATTGCGCTGTGGTCTGACAGATGGTTTCTTACAATTTCTGTTCTTTTGCATTTGCTGAATAGTGATTTACTTCAATTAAGTGGTCAATTTTAGAGTAAGTGTGATGTGGCTGCTGAGAAGATGTGGATTTCGGGTGGCGTGTTCTGTAAACATCGATTAGGTCTGCTTGATCCAGATCTGCGTTCAAGTCCTGGATATCCTTGTTGACTTTCTGTCTCTTTGATCTGTCCAGTATCATCAGTGGAGTGTTAAAGTCTCCCCCTACTATTGTGTGGGAGTCTAAGTCTCTTTGTAGGTTGTTAAGAACTTTATGTATCTAGGTGCTCCTGCATTGGGTGCATATATGTTTAGGATCGTTAGCTCTTCTTGTTGCATTGATCCTTTTACCATTATTTAATGCCCTTCTTTATCTCTTTTGATCTTTGTTGGTTTAAAGTCCATTTTATCAGAGACTAGGATTGCTACCCATACTTTTATTTGCTCTCTATTTGCTTGGTAAATCTTCTTCTATCCCTTTATTTTGAGTCTATATGAGTCTTTGCATGTAAAATGGGTCTCCTGACCATCATTCTCAGCAAACTGACACAAGAATAGAAAATGAAATACCGCATGTTCTCACTCATAGGTTGGTGTTGAACAGTGAGAACACAACACATGGACACAGGGAGGGGAGCACTACACATTGGGGTCTGTTGGGGGGAATAGGGGAGGGACAGCAGGGGGTGGGGAGTTGGGGAGAGATATGGGGAGAAATGCCAGATATAGGTGAAGGGGAGGAAGGCAGCAAATCACACTGCCACGTGTGTACTTATGCAACTATCTTGCATGTTCTTCATATGTACCCCAAAACCCAAAATGCAATTTAAAAAAATGCGTCTCCTGAATACAGCATACCGACGGGTCTTGACTTTTTATCCAGTTTACCAGTCTGTGTCTTTTGATTGGGCCATTTACATTCAATGTTAATATTGTCATGTTTGAATTTGATCCTGCCATTTTGTTACTGGCTGGTTGTTTTGCCCATTAGTTGATGTGGTTTCTTCATTGCGTCATTGTTCTTTACTATTTGGTACATTTTTGCAGTGGCTGGTACTGGTTGTTCCTTTCATGTTTAGTACTTCCTTCAGGAGCTCTTTTAAGGCAGGTCTTGTAGTGATGAAATCTTTCAGCAATTGCTTGTCTGTAAAGGATTTTATTTCTCCTTCACTTATGAAGCTTGGTTTGGCCAGATATGAAATTCTGGGTTGAAAGTTCTTTTCTTTAAGGATGTTGAATATTGGCCCCCACTCCCTTCTAGCTTGTAGTGTTTCTGCCAAGAGATCCACTGTGAGTCTGATGGTCTTTCCTTTGTGAGTGACTTGTCCTTTCTCTCTGGCTGCCCTTAGGATTTTTTCCTTCATATCAACCCTGGTGAATCTGACAATTATGTGCCTTGGAATTGCTCTTCTTGAGGAGTATCTTTGTGGTGTTCCCTATATTTCCTGGATTTAAATATTGACCTGCCTTGTTAGGTTGGGGAAGTTCTCCCGGATAATGTCCTGAAGAGTGTTTTCCAGCTTGGATTCATTCTCCCCGTCAGATTCAGGTATGCCGATCAAGCGTAGATTAGGGCACATAATCCCATAGTTCATTTCTTTTCACTCTTTTTTCTCTAGTCTTGCCTTCTCATTTTATTTCATTGATTTGATCTTCTATCTCTGATATCCTTTCTCTTGCTTGATTGATTTGGCTGTTAGAACTTGTGTATGCCTCGCGAAGTTCTCGTGCTGTGTTTTTCAGTTCCATCGAGTAAGTCATTTATGTTCTTCTCTATGCTGGTTATTCTAGTTAGAATTTCATCTAACCTTTTTTCAAGGCTCTTAGTTTCTTTGCACTGGGTTAGAACATGGTCTTTTAACTCTGAGAAGTTTGTTATTACCTACCTTCTGAAGCCTGCTTCTGTCAGTTCATCAAACTCTTTCTCTTGTCTTGTTTTATTCCCTTGATGGTAAGGAGCTGTGATCCCTGGGAGGAGAAGAGGTGTTCTGGTCTTTGATGGATTCATCCTTTTTACGCTGGTTGTTTCCTGTCTTTGTGGGTTTATTTGCCTTTGATCTTTGAAGTTGGTGATTTGGGGAGGAATCTCTTGAGTGTACCTGCTTTTTGTTGAGGTTGGAGCTGTATCTTTTTGGCCTGTGGAGGCGCTGCTGGGCTGCCTCGGATTCAGTCAGGTTGATAGGTGGGTGGTCTTCCCCAGAATTTGTTTATGCAGGTTAAATTAGCCCCGCCTTCCCAATGACCTCTTTGCTTCCCAGAACTCTATCTTCCTGGTTGGGATCAAACTGTTGTTTTCGCTGGGAAGCTCTCTATCGCTTGGGCTTCAGTTTGAGTTTTGGGGGTGGGGAGGGGGTCAGGCCTGCCAGGCCAAGCCTGTTTCCCTGCTTTCAACTCTGCCTCTTTCTGTGGGAAAGGTAGTTTCCTCCTGCTGGTGTTAGTCCACACTTCCGCCCAGGTCTGTGCCAGCTTGCGACTCCAGGCTGGAGCCGTCGCTCAGATTTGCATTGACAACCCACGGCGCCCCTCATTCCGCCGGGGCTCTTGTGGACCGTGGGTTGCAGGAGGGATGAGGGAACCACAGGATCTGAATCGGAGGACTGAGGGGGTGAAGTCCCCGACCCTCCGAGCCGGCTGCACTTTCCAGGTGGGATTGCGCCCTACCCTGTCTCAGTCAGTCCTCCCTGGGCTGCACTCACCCTGCTTCTCGGCTCACCTTCCCTGGGCTATTTTCAGAATTCTACCAGTTCCACTGCAGTTCCACCGGCACCTAACTTGGAATTGTGAATTGTGAAGTCCTCTAGCCCTCTGCATCTCATTTACTGGGAGCACCGGATTCTTTTCTTATGTGAAATTCTTTCCATTACAGTTAATCATTTCCTAGGATGCCTTTTTTTTTTTTTTTTTTTTGGTGTATTTTACATTCTATTAATTGTTATTCTATAATATGTTTCAGTATAAAGTAGGACATATCTTAACATAGTGGGTTCAGAATCCAGGCCTTGCAATCAAATGGGCTTGAATGACAATTTGAACTCTTTCACCTGGTTATACAACTTATAGCTAACCTCTGTGAGCCCTGGTTTCTCATCTGTTTAATAAAATGAAACTATGTTTCACAAAATTGTTAAGAAAATTGAACAAGAAATCTCAATAAATTGCTTGCTACTAAACATGTTTGCATTAAAATTGTTAGCATGTTTTTAAGAAGTTTTCTTGGTAATTTTACTTGATTATTCTTTCAGTTAAAGTTGTGAATAAGTTGAAACTCTGCTCCTCCCAAAAATTCTTTTGGAATTTGGACTTGAAAATCCTATGTGTATGAAAAAAGTAAATGGGTTAGGAAGAATTGACCTGTTTATATATTTAGTCTTTGTGTTCAGGCTCAGTTTCACTCTTTTCTTGCAAAGACTATAATTTGATAATGTTTGTTTTACCTTTCTAATTTTTTTTGCAGTTGTGAATAAGATTTCCTTTCCTTTTTCACATTGGTTATTGATGATGTTTAGGAAATCTATTGATTTTTCTGTTTCTTCTGTCTTGTTACTTTGCTGGTAGATTCTGATAGTTTTTGGTTGATTTCTTGGATTTGCTACTACATAGTCATCCTTTACAAGTATCAAATTTTTCCCTTTTTGCTTTCTATTAATTCCATTTTCTTTTTCTTTATTTTATTTTATTTTTTTGAGACAGAGTTTTGCTCTTGTTACCCAGGCTGGAGTGCAATGGCGTGATCTCGGCTCACCCCAACCTCCGCCTCCTGGGTTCAGGCAATTCTCCTGCCTCAGCCTCCTGAGTAGCTGGGATTACAGGCACGCACCACCATGCCCAGCTAATTTTTTGTATTTTTAGTAGAGACGGGGTTTCACCATGTTGACCAGGATGGTCTCAATCTCTTGACCTCGTGATCCACCCTCCTCGGCCTCCCGAAGTGCTGGGATTACAGGCGTGAGCCACCGTATTAATTCCATTTTAAATTTGCTTTATTCTTACTGCATTGGCTTAGAATGTCTAGTACAACCCACAGTGAGAGTAAATTTTGTCTCATTTGTTATTTTAATGGTGCTGTAGAATCTTGAAATTATAAGTCAAGTTGGTTTAATATATTTTCCTTCTTTGGTATGGGGCTTTAGATGTCATCTTTTGGAAGGAGTTTATATATATATATGTATGTATATGTATATGTATGTATGTGTGTGTGTGTGTATATATATATACATAAATATATATATATAAATTTGTTATTTTAAAAATTGTGGTTGTTTTAGTTTGTTCCTGCTGCTGTAACAAAATACTGTAAATGGAGTAATTTATAAACAACATAAATTTATTTATTTATTTGTTTATTATACTTTAAGTTCTGGGATACATGTGCAGAATGTGTAGGGTGGTTTGCTGCACCCAGTGGCTTGTCATCTACATTAGGTATTTCTCCTAATGCTATCCCTCCCCTATCCCCTCACCCAACCTGCCCCCTAACAGGCCCCAGTGTGTGATGTTCCTCTCCCTGTGTTCATATGTTCTTATTGTTCAACTCCCACTTATGAGTGAGAACATAAACAACATAAATTTATTACTCACGGAGGCCAGAAGTCTGAGAGCAAGCTTCTGGCAGATTTGGTGTTTGGTGAGGGATTGGTTTCTACCTCTAGGATGATGCCTTGAATGCTCCTTCCTCTGGAGGGTAACAACAATGTCCTCACAAGGCAGAAGGGATTGAAGGGACTAGCTAGCTAGTTATATTATCAAAGGGCTTGATAATATAACTAATCCATTCATGAGGGCTGACCTGACCCCTTATGACTTAATCACCTCCTACAGGCTCTGCCTGTTAAATGAATCCTACATTTGGAATTATCTTCAGATCTACCTGTTTGTCAAAAAAGTAAGATTCTTTAACCTTGGGTAATTAATAACTAAATGATACTGGAGTTTAACGCATCTTCAATTTAATATATATGGTATGATAGCAGGAATACCAAGGTTATTTTATTTTAAAGTGGATTTTATACTTTTATATTTTCGTTATTAATATGATCAGAGATATCAACATTTTAAAACCATGATTAATGAAAAAATAAATACCGTACTAAAATAATATAGGAAAGTTCTAAATACTAAATACTAAGTACTAAATTCTAAGTACTAAAATAATATAGAAAATATAGAATTGTTTTAAATCAAAAATTGTGCTGATATTTCATATCAGAGCATATGATTTTGAAATAATTATGTTTTACATGTATTACAGGTCACCATATCATCAGCCAACCTCTTACAGGCCACGGTTATTGCTATCTGGAGAACGGGGCTCAGGTCAAACTTCTCACCTTGCTCCAGCACTTTTGCACACTCTAGAAAGATTCTCTGTGCATAGACTAGATCTCCCAGCACTTTATTCAGTTAGTGCCAAAACACCTGAAGAGTCATGTGCACAGGTAGGTTTGTACCACATCAGAGCACTTCCACCTTTCTTACTGCTTATATTTTGATAGTGTTTCTAGTGTGTAGTGTTTATAGATAAGTTTTTTTTCAGAGTACGATATGAATATTAACTTTTTGTTGGTTATTAGCATTCTAATAGTGTAAAGGATCCTTTTGATGCATACAGTTTTTTTAAGTGAGCTTATTGTTAATACCCTGTTTCATTATGCATTGTAGAAAGGGTATTTATTTTCCCTTTTTCTGACCCTCTGTTCAAAGCTGTGGTCTCAGAGCAGTTTCAGACTTCTGTCTTTTCTTAAAGTATTATAGAAAGGAAAATGATATCCAATTTGAGATATCAGGATTTAATATTCATATTAAATGAATATTAAATATCAGAATAGTGAGAGCAGTTCAAAACTTATAGATATTTATATTGGTAGTTTTATGTTTGATATTTAATTTTCAACTATTTTGTATTTACTGGTTTGTGAAGCAAAGTTCTAGAGGGCCTGTTTCTATATGTTGAGGTTGTGTTATATATAACCATGGAGTATTACGTCATATTGAAACTAGGGATGAGGGTAATACATTTTTTGAGCCAAGGGACCATGTCTAAGCTGTTTTTCTAACTCTGACAAGGTGTCCATCTGATAGTAAGTGGTCATTAAATGTTTGAATAATAATGTTTCAAATAAATAAATTAGAGGAACACCACTTTGTACTTTGATACTTATCCTACTTTTCGAGTTAGGTAACTGGAGTAGTAATACTTAAAACATTTCACACAATTTTGTGTTTTTTTCCCAGTTACATTTTCCAGATACTTAAGACATATACTATAATTATCTAACTGAAAGCCATTTCTTACATTGTAGCAAGAAATATGCACTTTTAAAACAATTCATGGTAGTATTGATTTAGATTCTCTTTTACTTACAGTTCTCTGGATATAAACACCCTACTAGCACTTCATCACTTTTAAAGCCCTATTTAAAGGTTTCTTTCCAAAATCTCTGAATTAAATGCTATCTACCAGTATTTTGCTCCCAGTTTGACTCATTTAACCTATCCTGGGTGTTTTCCAATAATGTTGATTTATATGTTTGCTCATATTTTTCCTTTTTAAAGAGACAAGATTACTGCAGTTTGTATGCAAGTAAGGGAATTACTCGGTAGCATTTAAAACAAATCCAAATGATTTACTAGAAAAATATAAATCAACAAAATTGGCCCCAGAGAAGAGAGAATCCAAACAATCACCATGGAAGAAGAAATTCAGCAAGTATCTTAAAACCACTAAACATAGCTGGTTTCACAAATGAGTTATTTTAATTTTAAAGGATAAGATTATTTTGATGCTAGTCAAACTGTTCCAAAGCATAGGAATAAGAGGAAAGCTATGAAATTGGCACAACCAACAATATCACATATTTCAGGAAAATACAAAATAAAACTGTAGACTAATCTCATGTAAGCAATGACCATAGAGAAACTATTACAAATGAAATCTAGTAGTACATCAAACCAATAATATAACATTACTAAAGCATGCAAGATTAATTCAGTTAGACATTGAGAAATATAAGTATTAGAAAGAATACATTGCATTTGTAAGTATTTGCCTATGATATGGTTAATTACATGGAAGACTTACAGTGTCAACTAAAAGATGAAAGACAAAGGAATTTCATAAGGTGGTCACTTTCAAAGTTAATGTTTTAAAATGATAGTTTTCTCTTATAAATACTATAATAAGTTAGAAATATAATGGAAGAAGAGGTCCCAATTAAAATAGCAACTAAGTTTACCTAGGAATTAGCAGAAACAATATGAAGGGACTATGAGAAGAAAACAAAAAGTTGCTGGGAGAGACAGTTGAATATATGAAAGACATACCTTATTTGATGTTTCCCAACCAAAGGCCAGAGAAGCCTCTCACCAGGAATGCTCTCTACCTTTTATGGTACCATCAATCTTCTTCTTGCGGGGAAGAAGCCATCTTTATTAAGGAAGCCAGAGCTGGGCTAGTCTCATGTGTTCTTCCCATATCCCTAAAGTAAATATATCTTTAGGGATTTGGCATTTGGGTCTCAAACTAAGACTTCAAAATTTGGTTGTCTCAAAGTAAAATCTCTGCCTTGAGATCTCAGGAGCTTATTTTGTAAACCAAAAGCTAATAATTTTGTTTGTTGTCTTCATTCCTCTGATCAACTCTTTTGAGGGAGGAGGGTTGGGATGTTCTACATAGATAAATTTCAAATATGTTTGATTGTGCAGTTAAAAATCCATTGAGCATTCAACTTCTTATGTGAATGTATTTCTAGTGTGTATGTGTGTATATGCACTACTATCTATATATTAATAAATGGCAATGCTTAAATGGTTTCTCTGCTTTAGATATCAATTACATGTCAGTATTCTCATCATCTCTTACTCTCAGCTCCCATGATCTGATTATTGCTGCAGATCTCTGCATTGGGGTGAACCAATATATAGCAACAAGAAAGTCTGGGGATTTGGGATGGGTGTATATCCGTGAGTACTTCACTTCACAGTGCCATCTGCATAGAGAGCCATGCCTGGCTAGAATACTTGTGGTGACTTCGTACTAATGATAATGTTGTGTTAATATTTGTAGCTTTGGAGGAAGAGGCACACCTTTTTGTAATTACTGTGCTAAACTTCTTCAATTCATAGTGTAAACTCAAGTCAAATTATGCAGATTAAAATCTCAGTTGTGGTTGTGACCTTGGGCAAGTTGCTTAACACTCTGAGCCTTAATATTCTCATTTGTGAAATGGAGATGACACCATGAGGTTATCAAACAGGCTTGACATATAGTCCTCAACAAAAATTAGTTATAATCATGTTTATTACTACTACCATTGCTACCACTGCTAGTGCTTACAGCTAATGAATGGTAAGACTTAAAATTCAAAGCCCGTAAGATTTTTTCTTAAATTAGTGTATAAATTAAGAACAGTTCCAATTATAATCTCCTCAAAACTTAGGGGGAGAAGTTAAAAAAAGAGAGTTCTATATTTCTTCTAGAAAACAAATATGAGAGTAGCAAGGAGAATTCTAGAGGAAAAGTGTCATTAGGGCCCTACCAAAATTTTAAGGGTGTAATAGAGTTACAGTAATAAAGAATGTGTGCCTGTGCAAGAATTGATGAAGTAATAGAACAGAAGAGACAATTCATGCTTAGACTTTTATAATTTGATGGTGATGACCATAGTGACGATGACACTTCATATCAGTAGATAGAAGAAATGGATTATTTACCAAATGGTCTTGGAAAACTGGAAAGCTCCTCCAATAGGGGAAAAAGCAAAACAAAACTAGTATTTTCTACCTTTTTCTATAGCCTAAAATGAACTCTAGATGGTCAATGGAACTATAAAAGTATTAGAAGAATTCACAGGGTCAGTATATTTATTATCTTATGTGTGAAACTAATTTCTAAAAGCAATGTACAAAAGCTAAAAAGATATGAAGGCATTTGGTTATATAAAATTAAAAGATATGAAGGAATTTGATTTTATAAAATTTTAAATTACACATGGCAAAAAGCATTATTTAGATTAAATTAATAGACATAGTCTTGGAAAAAGTATATTTGTAGCAGGTATGTTGAGAACAAATTTCCTAAATATGGAAAGATATCTTAAAGTCAGTAAGAAGAAAGAGTAGCAATCTAGTATAAAGACTGGCAAAATAGAAACATGCCATTTATGGGAAAAAAGAAGAAGCAACCAATAAAAATGTGAAAAGATTCTAAGACTCACTTAAGTGAAAATAAAGTATCAGACTTGTTTGAAAAAAAGTTTGATAATGCCATGTTGGAGATGTGGAATGCTCATATTTACTTAGTGGAAATGTAAATTTATTTAATGATTTTGGAGTGTAATTTGGCACCATCTTTTAAAATTTCAAGTACTACAGTGGTGTAGTGTGGGAAAAGAAAATGCAATTTCAAGTACATTTACCTTTTGACCCAGGAATTCTATGTTTAGGATTTTTTTTCTAAAGCTATGTTAGCTACAAGTATTCCATGCTAAATGAGCAGGGATATCTATCACTGCCTCGTATGTAGTTGCCACACAAAACATAAAGGCAAACAAACTGAATATCCCTTCATGTGGGGCCAGCTAAAATTAGTTACGGTGTATCTTGACATAAAAAGGAGTCCTATCTAGCCACTAACACAAATGAGGTAGATTTACATGGGCTGATATGGAAAAATGAAGGCAACATTGGTGGAAAAAGCAAGTATCCTAAAAAACTGTTAATCATGATTGCTTTGGCTTGGGGAGAAGGAATCTGGAGGATTGGGTAATGTGTAAACTTTGCCTTTTTAGTTTATGCTATACTATTTGGAAAATTCTCTTTTTTGAGGTTTTTATTTGATTATATCAAGCAAACTAAAGGTTAAATCACTTTGAAAGAGAAATATTTTCAAAGTGAGAAAGGTTTTTAAATTTTCGTTTATAGTTCCTTACAGCTAATATGTATATATATTTACAAACATTAGCAATCTAATAGTTTAATGTTATTTAAGTAAAGGTAAGGAAACATTTAGGAAGCATTGTAGTGAACTATATATTGATGTTATAGGGTTTTTTTATTTCCTGTTTTCTTTCATGATGTTATTCTGAATCCTATTTGGTCAACTTTAAATTCTAATTTCATCCTCTGGTTTCTTGTATATTTCTTGGGTTTTACTACTTTTTGTTTTGGTGAAGAGGAGAGAGGTATCACTTGGAAGTGAAAAACAACAAAAACTTAATGTTATTTTGGTTGTATTTCACTTTCTCTAGTACATTAAGGCATCTCATCTTCTCCGTTTATACCTAAGAGCTTCTGGGTTAGAAGTCGAGCTTACTCTGGATTGACCCCACCTGGATATTCATTCTGCAAGGAGCTGAGTCATGATGTGCAGTCGTGATAGCAGACACCCAGACTCTTAACACTGGCCAGAGACCAGATGTCTTGGTTAATCTGTGATTATATGTATCTTAAGTGCATATTAAAAATTATTTTATGTTCATAAATATAACACTGTCTTTTTAACAAATTCTGCAAAAATAGGCTGTTATGTAACAGGAATTTTAAAATAATTGGTAGAGGTTGGCAAATCAGGTTATAAGTGGGTACAAAAGCCCTAGGGAAGAGAGTACATGAGTCAGGTGGTGAAACACTGGAAAGATTTTTAAAGATTATCTTTTCTTCTGTTCTATATTCCTTTTCATTTCTTCCTTTTTGCTTCACCTTTCTTGGGAGCTGGTCCTCCTATACTCAGAGTTATCTCTCTAAATTGGTGTGTAATATAAGGGTTTAGTCTATGATAAGTTATTCTTGCATGTTTTCTCTTTTCCCCAGACTCTAAAATACTTAATATAAATTAAGTTGCATATTTAATAGTGTAACATGAACATGAAAGGCAATTTTAAAGGGAAGAAGTCTTAAATCACTTTTAAAGGGCTGTATTTATATGTGTAGTAAAGTGGAAGACCCCTACTTGATATTATTTATACTGTGGGGATCATGTTTCATTTTTGTCTATCCTTTAAAACATACATGGACAAGAATATTCATGACAAATTTATTTTCTCCTTCTGACAGACTCAACTATTGATTAATATTACCAATTGGAGTGAAAACTGGCAGAGTTAGTGTCTACTATATTAAAAAGCAATGTTTTCTTATTGTTTCTTAAAATTTAGTGTGCATAAGAATCACCTGGATGTACTTATAAAAGTTTCTGATTTTCTGGCTCCACACCCATAGATTTGTGATTCATTCAATTTAGGATTTTACTTTGTAAAAATGCATCTCAGATATTACTATTCTAGGTCTTCAATAGGTCTCACTTTGAGTACTTTAACTGGTCCCTAGACATTAGTCCAACATTTATTACTGAAACAAATTTGTGTGGGTGTGTGTGTACACACATATGTTATTGAGCATTTCACAGTCTTCTAAAGGTTTTGGAAGGAGAATGAGAACCCATGGCATAGCCTGGGAGATTTATAGTTGCCCCCTTAAGTTCACAAGTAATTATTGAGTCCTACAAGACAGAAAATGTTAATTATCGGTAGTAAAAGACCTTTGGTATTAACACTCTTAAAAAACAAAACAAAACTATGATTCTCCTTTTCTGACATACTCAAATATAATTTTTGCCTCCTGTATATTTCTGTTGTTGATTTAGAAAAAAAGGACTGATAAGTGTGCTATATTTTATGTTTTTAATTATTAGAAAAGTTTGATTCAATTAATACATTTATATATGGTCTTTGAAAAGCTTTGGAGTTTAGGTACTGTGTGGTGTTGGGAATAATTGCTAAAGGTGAATAAGGTCTTTTCTTGGTGAAAATGTAAATGCATTTCTTTCCCCAGAAAGAAATTATTATCTAGAATTTCCCAGGGGATGCTCTTTTTGGTCGAATAGCGTGAAGGTATTAATGTACTTTCTTGTGTGTATACTTTGGATGCTCTTGTGTTTGTGCTTTTAGGTTTCTCAGTTTCTCTATAGCAGTCTGTGTATACTTTGGATGCTTTTGTGTTTGCTTAAATGGGTATCTGAGGTTTTCAATAGCAATACTTTTTTTTTTGGGTTGTAGACAAGTTAAATTATCGCGACCTGGAGTGTATCACACTTACTGAAATTCTTGAAGTCTTTAGGGAATGAAAATATTAAAAAAAGAATTTAAGGATTTAATTTTCATAAAACACTAATTTGTGTTACTGCCATAGTTCAGAAACTAGTACAGATGTGTTTTATAACAGGCTGATTTTGTGTGCATGTAAAGAAATTTGTACCTTACTTATTGAATCCTGAATCTTTAGAATTCATACAGTGCCTTCTTTTCATAAGAGATTCTCAGTAAATCTTAGATAAATGAAATGTAAGTAAAGGAATAGAAATGGTATAAAGCCACCAGCAGTGCACAGATATTATTTATTTTAATAATTTCTGATAGCATGGCACAAAGAATTAAACTTACTTTAATTTTTATAAAAAACACTGAGGATGTTTTAGCTCCCAAGATTTTTTTTTACCTGTGCTTTACAATTTTAATATATTTATAATACTATTAAGTGACTGAGACAAGTTCTGGAAGTTTCTTGATGACATAAAGTTGTTTCCCTCTTTCCTATATTGCCCCCTTTAGGCAAGTAAAGTGATACTGGCTTTGAGCTTTCTGCTTTATTCACATTTGTGTTTAAAACTTTTCTAAGAAAAGTTTTCACTTTCTAAAGAAAATGGCTTGTTGTAGGACTATAAATTCTTAATGTAAAAATACACTGAATTTTCATGGACGGAACATTTTAATTTGATGGCTAAAATGCTAACTTCAAAGTTTAGCTTTTGAGATGATTAGAACTCTTGTAACTGTAAGTGCAGTTTATATCATGAGTGCTTCCTTGTATGGATACTTCTAACTTCAATGGCCTGATTTTTGCCTTAAACTGTTTTAATATTTAGAGGAAGTAGTTTGTGATTTTTTTAAAATAAAGTTTAAAAATATTAGTTATATAAAGTCCTTATGAAGTCCATGGCAAGAAGGAGGTCAGAAGACAATGGAGTATAATGTTGTAATAAAGAATCAAAATGAACAGTTCACATATGTTGGCATTTGTTCATTTTACTTGTGCAAGAGTGCTGGTCATGTCAAAGGTGTTTTGAAACGGTTGGTTCAGTAATTTGGCCTACTGTCTTTTTTTTTTTCTATAACAGTTTTTCTGTTTTCTACTACACCTTGCACATCCACCAATCCAAGACACCCTATAGGTGAGTATTTTTCTAGTTTTCAAATGGCATCACTTGTTCCCAAGCCAGTTGCCGCTTCATTGAAATTAGGCTATATTTTTCTACTCTGAATTATCTGGTATTTGATTTCACAGAGTGTATTTTACTCCATACTTTAAAAGTTACCAGCAAACTGCTGAAGAGCTGTTTTTATTTTATGGAAAAAAATTATAATAGGATTAAACTTTTTTCCCTGTTGCTTGTACTCTGAGAACTTTTAAATGCTATACTCAAACTCTGTTCTTTTTGAATTTTTATTACAAAATGAGAATTAGAACAGATTGGTTATAAATTTAAAGAAAATATAAAAGTTTATTTTAATAGTCTAACATAACATAGAATAAGGAGTTAAAAAGAAAGCTTGTTTTAGTAGTGCTTTTTAGTTTTTCTGGAAATTAAGGATGGGTTTTAACTAAAGGCTTAGGAGAAAAATTACAAAAATATTTCATAGATGTTGGTATTTCATGTAGTTAGGTTAATTCTCAATTCATGTAATTACGCATTCATAGATCAGAAAGACAAAGTCTTTTTATTTTTCCATGTTCATCTTAGACTTGCCTGATTTTATTCCCTTATAAATTTTCAAATATAGTTTATTTATTTATTTATTTATTTTTGGTCAAGAAGGACATTTTCCTAAAGACTGTGGAAGTAAAAAGTTTCTAAATTTTTTTATTGGATCAGTAGGATGTCACAATTTGTTAATTTTGAGAAGATGAGAAGAAAATAAGAAAAATTTTTTGGAAATGTGGAATTTCTAAATTTTTTAATAGGGTCAATACGGTATCGTGTTCAATTTGTTAGTTTTGAGACAATTGGAGGAAAAAAGAAATAGAAAAAAACAAACCTCAACTCTTAGAGCTGGTGATGATTGTATGTAGTTCACCCTAGCAAATACAGTTAAGACACCTGTAGTTAACTTCTGACTGTCACATTATTCTCACTTAACCTGTTGTTGATGTGCTCATCCTCTTTGATACTTGTAAATGGTTCTCAACACATGTTCCTGGAAACTCTAACATAGAAGTACTAGAATGAAAGGAAAAATATCATTTTTTAAAGGCATGTTTTCCTATCTCTCTCATACCCTGGGCATATATGTGGTAACTTGCATGGCCAAATTAAGTGATTGGTTTTGTGAGGTTCCTTAGTAGCCTATAGCTACTTTTTCATATGATCACCTTTCTTTCCTTTCTGACTCTCTCTGATTTTAAATCTTGGCTAATTTTTTTTTTAGTTCCAGCACAGAGTGGGGAACTGGAAAGTAACAAAAGGAGCTGGTCACTGTTTTCCACATAACCATGCCTGATTTGGGTGGCATGTAATTTTTTTTTAAAATAAATTCCTCAGTTGCCTTTGTGCCTCTGTATGGTTCCTTCCTTTTGCCAATATTTATGCTTGTTTTTCTCTTATGAATTTTCTACAAGAACTTTGGAAAAAAATAATCCTTGGATTTCCAAGATCCAGGATAGGAGGGTACGTGTTTACAGAAAAGGTCAAAATTTGAGAGTCCTGAAGGAGTTGTACTGTACAACTGTTCTGGATTGGTGGATATGCAAATATTAAGAAAGGGAAGGAGCAAATATTACTTTTGATGTGAGTGATCATAACATCTACATTTTTTCCAATTATCATTTGAGCCTCTTTCATCTGGTTTATTATTGAATTGGCAGTACACTTTATTTTACACAGAAGATTTAAAGCTGTATAAATAGGCTATTAAAAATATATGCAAGTGGTAAGCTTATTCATTAAAGAAAAATAATACTTTTGATTCTTAGGGTAGTTTCTGATAATCACAATTATTTTAAATATTAAATTCTTCCTTTTTTTTTTTTTTTTTGAGATGTAGTCTCACTGTCTCCCAGGCTGGAGTGCAGTGGTGTGGTCTCGACTCACTACAGTCTCTGCCTCCCAGGTTCAAGAGAATTCTCCTAACTCAGCACTTGGGACTATGGATGTGCACCACCACACCTGGCTAATTTTTTTTTTTTTTTAGTAGAGATGGAATTTCACCATGTTGGGCAGGCTGGTCTTGAACTCCTGTCCTCAAGTGATCTGCCTGTCTTGGGCTCCCAAAGTGCTGGGATTAGTCACAAGCCATTACACCTGGCTAAATTTTTATTTCTATGTCTTGTATATTATATAGGCTAATTGAAATGTGTTAAAAATAAGGGAAAATAAGTAGACCATTTTAGGAGCAGAATTCTCAAAATGGAAGAAAGTCAGATTTTTATAACTAAACTTGTTGAAGAAAATGAGAGATGTCCTGTTAACGTGTCAGAATTTGTTGATGGGCGATTAAACTGTTGACTTAATAAGTAAGGGACATTAATTCAGCTTGGCAGCTTACTAGTAGCCAACTTGGTCCCTATTGATGTGTGTTGGCAGAGCGTGACTGAAACTATGGTTAGGACTGTTTTTAACACCTGAGGAAGACTTCATTTTGTATTTTCTGACAGTGGAGTGTCTCAGAGCTCTTTGCTAATCATTTGCTCTTTAGATAAGTCAGAGTATTTTATGACTATTTTATAAAATATTGAACTAAGATAATGGGAGGAGGTGAATTGCTGGTTCAACAGGTAGTTCATTAATTTTGAGCTCTAGAGTGGTACATCTTTGTTAAAATGATTATTTAATTTATATGCTGTATCGTTTTAGTCAAGGCACTCAAAAACATAAGCTATGTTCTTTGTGTAAAGCTTACTAATATTACATGAGTGACATAGGTGCATGTTTATCTCTATTTGCCGCATATTTTACAGTGGTGTTTTGCTTTATTATCTTTACATTGTAGATAAGTAGAGCAATTTGATACCTTCCACTGTTGATATATACTGATGAGGAATAATTAAAGGGCAAAACAATTTTTTTTGGTGGGGCAGGGGTAGATTGAAGTTGTATGAGGCTTGTGCATCATATCTTGAACTAAAATTTTGAGGCTGAAACTAATGACTGTAATACGCCTGACATATTTCATATATTTGGAGATAACTGGGTAGACGTTAATCAATTTGAGTTGTTTAATGTTGTTTTTTTTTTTCCTTAATTAGATTTTTCGTGAAGCTCGAAGAACAGTACCTAGCATTGTTTACATGCCTCACATTGGGGATTGGTGGGAAGCTGTCAGTGAAACTGTGAGAGCAACTTTTCTGACATTGCTACAAGATATACCATCATTTTCACCTATATTTTTATTGTCTACCTCTGAAACTATGTACAGTGAACTGCCTGAAGAGGTAAGAACTGATTAAATATTTATCTTTCCTTATTATATGTTCTAAAATAGGTCACCCTGTAAATTGGACATCTTTTAATTATTATGAAATCAGTACGGTCAGGGTTTATATCCTGTCTGTAACTGATTATTAGCTGTATGATGTAGGCAAGTTATTGTTTTAAGTTTTAATTTCTTTTTTAGCATAGTGGTATTATAGTGGTAATTATCTCAACCTTTATAACACCACTGAAGAATAGCACTATACTATAATACCACTATGTGTATGTATGTGTGTATATGTGTGTGTGTGTGTGTGTGTGTGTGTGTGTGTGTATCTATGTCAGATTCTGTTCAGGAATACCTCAGTGGTGTTATAAAGATTGAGATAATTTATGCTTAGAACAGAACCTGACATACATATATATATGTAAATATATACACACACACATACATATATATACACATACACACACACACACACACACGTATATATATACACATATCACACATATATACACAGATTCAGCATCTCTAATCCAGAAATCCAAAACCTGAAACTTCTTTGAGTGCTGACATGAAGCCACAAGTGAAAATTTGGCACCTGACCTCACATGATGGGTTGCAGTCAGAACTTTGTTTCATGCACAAAATTATGAAAAACATTGTATAAAATTACCTTCAGGTTATGTATATAAGGTTTTCATGAAACATAAATGAATTTTCTTTAGACTTGGGTCCCATCCCCAAGATCATCTCACACATCTGGTCTCAAGCATTTTGGAAAAGAGATACTCAGCTTTCTAAGAAAATTATGGTTATATCACCATCGATTATATCCTTCTCATCCTTATCATTTAATGAGATTTGACCTTGCAGCTCTTTCATTAATAGCATGTTAACTTGAATGTTATTACTAATATGTGTATTTTTCAAGTCCAAAATCTAGCTTTGAGTTCAAATCAAAGGTAAAATCACAGTTGATCAGTATCAGTGGAATGAAAGGCAACTCACAGGATAGGAGAAAATATTTGCTAATCATATAGCTGACAAACTCCTACAACACAATAACAACAAAACAAACATTCAAAAATAAGCAAAGGACTTAAAAAGACATATCTCTAAAGAAGATATACAAATGGACAATCAGCATATGAAAAGATGCTGAAAATCACTAATCATTAAGGAAATGTCAATCAGATACTACTTCATTCACATTAGATGGCTGTTGTTAAAAAAACAGAAATTAACAAATGTTGATGAGGATGTGGGAAAATGAGAACCTTTTTGCATTGCTGGTGGGAATGTAAAATTGTATGGCCACTGTGGAAAACAGTATGACATTATCTTAAATAAATAATTGTCATATGATCCAGCAAATCAAGTTCTGGGTACATACCTAAAAGACTTGAAAGCATGGACTTGAACAGGTATTTGTACATCCATGTTCACAACAGCATCATTCACAGTAACCAAAAGGTAGAAACATCCTCAGTGTCCATCGACAGTTGAAAGGATAAACAAAATGTAGTATATACAATGAAACATTGTTTAGCCTTAAAAAGGAGGAAATTTTGATGCATGTTGCAACACACATGAAGCTTGAAGACATTACACTAAGTGAAATTAGCCAGTCATAGGACAAATTTTATGTAATTTTATATGACCTTAGAGTATATGTAATTGAATGATAAGCATGTGAAAAGATGCTCATTATTTATCATTCAGGAATGAAATACCCCTGCAACCCACTAAAACATAGGTCGGTGCAAGAGTAATTGCATTTTTTTGCCATTAAATGCTGCAAAAGACATGCTTTTGCACCGATCCAATAACTATTAATAAAAAAGACACAATACCAAGTATTGGCAAGAATGTAGAAACTGGAGTCCTTATATACTGCTGGTGGGATCGTAAAATGGTGCAGCCACTTTACAAAGTTAAACATAAATTTATGGTATGACTCAGCAATTCCATTCCTAGTTATCTACACAAAAGAAATGAAAACAGGCCAGGTGTGGTGGCTCACGCCTGTAATCCCAGCACTTTGGGAGGCTGAGGTAGGCAGATCACAAGGTCAGGAGATCAAGACCATCCTGGCTAACACAATGAAACCCCGTCTCTGCAAAAAAAAAAAAAAAATTAGCCAGGCGTGGTGGCAC
This sequence comes from Callithrix jacchus, assembly GCF_049354715.1. Classification (NCBI taxonomy): domain Eukaryota; kingdom Metazoa; phylum Chordata; class Mammalia; order Primates; family Cebidae; genus Callithrix; species Callithrix jacchus. Next base: position 91,453,233 of record NC_133515.1, read on the forward strand.
TTGCCTGAGTCCCAGTTACTCAGGAGGCTGAGGCAGGAGAATCTCTTGAACCAGGGAGGTGAAGGTTGCAGTGAGCCAAGATTGTGCCACTGCACTGCAGCCTGGATGACAAGTTCTAAAACTTGCTTGTGATGGCTGCACAACTGTAAAATTTGCTGAACATTATTGAACTGTTTTTTCAAAAAAAGTTTAATGAGAAATATTGGAAGGTGTGCCTAAGTGAAGGTTAGGGAAGGCATCACACAGAAGGCATCAGCTAGAGTGTTTCATTAAAGAAGGGGTTAGGATCAAGTGAATAGTATGTATCACAACCAGTGTGAACCAATGTGGAAGAGAGCATGATTTGTTCTGGGAATTATGAAAGGCTTGTCTTTGGCATAGCATGAGATTTGAGGCTAGGACTGTCAGAAAATAAGGTTAGGAGTGAACTTAGAGAAGTATAATTTATCCCACTTATAAAATGTTGGATTCTAAGCTAACCACTAATCCATATTTTCACAGTGTTATGGTTGGTATATCTTTGCATACTAGTGACCTTCTCCTTTTTTTATTTGCAGTTTCCAATTTGATATGGGCTGGGTAACAAAATCACAAGCTTAACTCTTTCAGTGCATGTTTATTAGGCATTGCTAAATACCAGACACTGGGACAGGTATAGGAAAACAGATGAATAAAAAGTGGTCTCTTTTCTCAGGGAGTTTGATGTCTAGAAGGTAGAAGGTAGGCGTTCTAGAAAAACATAAAAATTAAATACCATATTTAATGCCATAGTACACAAATTTGGATGAGGTAAAGAGGATTTAAATAGCAGTTCTTAGAAGGTGGACACCTGGGGTCAAAGTCTTCACAGAGTATGTAAACAGAAGAGGTGGATAATCACCAAGTTCATGGAGATGAAGGATATGAGAATAATAGGCTTAATTTTTTTTAGAGTGTGTTATGGAGCATAAACTAGGCCAGAGATATAGTTTATTTGCAGTGGAACCAGGATTCCAGAGATTACAGTGAAGTAGACTTTGTAGGGAAAGAGCACAGGAAGGGAAGTCAATGGATAGGAAATACAAAGAAATACAAGGATAAGAGATGGCAGCATTGACCAGGCATGGTGGCTCATGCCTGTAATCCCAGCACTTTGGGAGGCCGAGGTGGGTGGATCATGAGAAACCTGGCCAACATGGAGAAACCCCGTCTCTACTAAAAATACAAAATTAGCCAGGTGTGTGGCACATGCCTATAACCCTAGCTACTCGGAAGGCTGAGGCAGGAGAATCACTTGAACCCAGCTACTAGGAGGCGGAGGTTGTGGTAAGCCAAGATCACACCATTGAACTCCAGCCTGGGCAAAAAAAAAGGAAAGAAAGAGATGGCAGTGTTAACATTCTTCCAGCTCTCTGTTCTAGGTTGTAAGTAAGTAATTCTCAGCTTTTATGTAAAAGCTGTTTGAGATTGTTGCCGTCTATTACAACCAGCTATCCTTTTTGCTATTATCTAATGACTCTTACTAGATATATAGTATTCATTAATGACTTGGGCAACTGGACATTCTTCCACTTCTCTTTAGCCCATGTGGTTGAACCCTTCAATAGCATAGCCTAGGACTAGGTTAACTGTAACCCTATGTGAATGTTCTGTGAATATTGAACATGATAATGGAAGATGAAGACATTGCAATTTGGTATGATATGTAAGCTTTTAATTCTCTATATATTTAATGTCTTTGTGTGTGTGTATATATGTGTAGGTTAAATGTATCTTTAGAATACAGTATGAAGAGGTCTTGTATATACAAAGGCCTATTGAAGAAGACAGAAGAAAATTTTTTCAAGAATTGATTCTCAATCAGGCATCAATGGCTCCACCACGAAGGAAACATGCTGGTAAAGTTTGTAAAGCCTTTAGGAAAATGAGGGGGATGGAGTTAAGAAATGCCCTTTCTTGGAGTCAGGTTTTTTTAGCCCTTCCTTCATGGAAGTGAGGACAGTTTGTCAGGTTCTGTTTATCTTCAGATGGACATGTGGAAGTGTCCATTGTGTTCACCTGACTTGAGATTGGGAAGTATAGTCTTGGTAAAGTTTCACTAAACAGGGCTTCTTATGACGTCAACCACATCCTCTAATAGATTTCACATTATGTGGCTCAAAAAGTCATAGAAAAAAGTCTTCAGTTCTCTGTTTTAGTCACAGTAAGTACCCAGGACTTGAACTGGCAGGTTGTAAACGCCAGGTGTTGTGCTCGTTACTTTTTGGGCTATGGTAGACTTGATGGGCTAAGTGCTGGTTAGAATATTTACCATTTCTAGTTTATTTATTAATTTAGACCCATTACATTTAACATTTTATGCTATTCATTTGAAAATCTATCCTGGCTTTGGTTTAAGTGTTGGATTTTCCTTGGGTTTGGACTCAAGAAGTTTAGATTCAAGAATTGAGCTTTAAGAGGTACCTCAAAAATTTGTCAGATTTCAGTTCCTTGACATAAGTAAGGGCTGCATTCTAAGTCATTCAAAAGAGATTTTCTTTTCCTAATCTTAAAGATGAAAGGATAAGATCTACTTGCTTAATCTTTCAGCCTCTTCTAGGAAGTAGCAATCCTATTTGGTAAAAATTTTTAAGCCTCTTTACCCTTGTTCCATCTTTTATGTTTCTTAGAGTGCTTCTTGTAGGATACTCAATACATTCCTCATCCCTGCCAAGTCCTTACTTTTTCCATATTCTTTTTACTTTGTTTTTTTTTTTATTGGTTATCTTAGCTAACATTTAAATAATTTTATTGTTCTTTAGTGGCTTCTTTCCAAATTTTCTTGGTGTTTTAAAAATGAACACCTGTTGGCCATTGTGGTGGTTCACCACGTAATCCTAGTGCTTTGTGAGGCTGAGGTGGGTAGATCACCTGAGATCAGGAGTGTGAGACCAGCCTGGCCAACATGTTGAAACCCTGTCTCTAATAAAAATACAAAAATTAGCCAGGCGTGGTGACGGGTGCCTGTAATCCCAGCTACTTGGGAGGCTGAGGCAGGAGAATTGCTTGAGTTTGGGAGGCCAAGATTGCAGTGAGCTGAGACTGTTCCACTGCACTCCAGCCTGGGCAATAGAACAAGACTCCATATTAAAAAAAAAAAAAAAAAGAATGAACACCTATCAAATTGCTATAGTTATGGTTTTTTCCCCTCCCAAAACCTTGGGAAATTTAATATGTAAATTGTACCTTATTTATGTTTATTTTGTTGCTTCCTGTTAATCTAAATATTTCAAATATTTTGTTATGAAAATGATGTATTTCAATCTTTCATGCTTCTAGATACATTTTAATCTCATAGATCTGAATTTTCTATGTTTATGATTGATATAATTCTTTTTCAGTTGTTTCTATTGACTTTCACTTTTCATCTTAGGGGCTATTTAGAAATCAGTGAAAAATATTTAGAATTTTACTTCTGAGCTTTAGGGTGATATCAGGGAAATCTTTTAAAATTAGAGAACGTTATAATTAGGAAAGTTAATACTTTACCTTTTAAGAAGATTTTTGTTTTTTCTTAGGATAGATAGTGAGTACCATGGATTTTAACATATAACACTTAGGACTGGTTTTCCATCTCCTTCATAACTGGAATTTTTTTAGTTCCTATTTTTTTTAGCTCCCTTCCAGCAGGTGCCATTCACTACCCCTACTCTGTTGTACTCAGGATATGAGAGCAGGAGACCTGCCTAAAATCATAATTCTATTGGGGACAGGAAGGATCAAATAATTATTACTTGCCCATTATACTTTTTGCATATAAAGCAATACCATTTTGAGAAGCAGTTTTTAAACAAGGTTGACTTAAGAAAATCAGAATATAGTACTTCTGTTGGAGATATTTGTGTTGATTTGAAGTATTTCTCATAAGTTATATATAAATTTTCCAAATCAAATTATTTTGTTTTTTAAAGGGGTCTTGTGAGTTATTTTATAAAATGAAGCTATTCCCTTTTTGTTTCTATGCAAATTTTTACTTGCTAGATTTGCATGTTTTACACATATAGTCATGTGCTGTGTAATGATATTTTGGTCAACGATGGACTGCATATACAATGGCAGCCTCGTAAAATTGTAATACCATATTTTTACTATACCTTTTCTATGTTTAGATACACAAATACCGCTGTGCTACAATTGCCTGCAGTATTCAGTACAGTCACATGCTATCCAGGTTTGTAGCCTAGGAGCAATAGACTTTACCATATAGCCTAGATACGTCATAGGCTATACCATGTAGGTTCTTGCAGGTATACTCTTACAATGTTTACACAATGACAGAATTGCCTAACTGCACATTTCTTAGACTGCATCCCTGTTGTTGAGCAACACATGACTGTATTTGTAATTCTTGTCTTTAAAGAATTTGAGAGAATGCCAAAAATGTAATTGAGGTCCTGGCCCATCATGTTGGAGTCTTAACATTTTTTTCTGTTTTCTCTAGCTCTTTGTGCTATGGAAGTGCTTCCTCTTGCACTACCTTCTCCACCTCGTCAGTTATCAGAATCAGAAAAAAATCGAATGGAGGACCAGGAGGAAAATACCTTAAGAGAGTTGCGGTTGTTTCTCAGGGATGTAACCAAGAGGCTGGCTACAGATAAACGCTTTAACATCTTCAGCAAACCGGTGGATATTGAAGAGGTCTTGTTTCAGTAGTGTGCAAACAGTGAAGTTGAACTGGCTAAAAGAAAAAAATATTGACATCTTTTTTTGGAAGGAAAAAAAAGCAAAGGCATGGATGAATATTACCCCTAGCCTATAAAATTTTAATCCATGTGATAACTACTGATGTCATCAGCAAACATCTGGTGACTTGGATGAAATTAGTGACCAATTTATACATGTCCTCTTAATAATTATTATTAATCTTTTTGGTTTCTTACTCTTCGATTCAAGAAGAGGATTAAAAGTTGCTTTAGTCAAATGTCCGTACTAGACTATTTTTATTCCAGGATAAATTCTGCTCTCAAAGAGTATATTGGTATTAGCCAATCAATATCAGTTAATATTGGCATTTTCCAAATTATGTATACCTCATCAAAAGAGGTAGTTAAAAAACCTGAAATTTCTTTGTCTTTCATATTTTGGAAATGCCTATGGCTGGGATGCTCTTTGAAGTTAAACATGTCCTATGCAACTAAATTATTTTTCTAAGGATTTTCTCTGCTCCTAGTGGAAAATTTCTCACTTATATGTGTATTGTTTTGTGTGCTTGTGGGAGCATGGTTTGTGATGATGAGAAAAGAAATTTTCCATTTGGGAATCTAATACTGTCAACTACGTTTTTGGATTTTGTTTTATCCTGGGATAATGTAGTGTGCGGATGAACACAATGTAATCTTTACCAGCCTCCTTCTTATAGTTCAGACTCCATGTTTGAACAGCTTTGGTGTTTTTAGGTTTTTATTCTTTTCATTTCTTTTTTTTTTAAACATCAAATTATGAATGATTCAGAGTTTAATGTTGTATCCTAATTGTGATATCTGTGCTTTTAGACCTGAGCAGATTCCTTTGAAACCATTACCTCATCTGTTACTGGGAAGAATGAGCTAGCATTTACATTCTTCCCCCCGGCAAGTCTGAAAATAAGTATTTTTTTCCCATTTTTGGAACAAAGAGATTTTATTTGTACATTTGTCCATAATACACTGGTTTTTCCACTTGATCCTCTTAACCTTGTAGGATTATTATTGTTATTCTCACTTTGCAACTGAGGAAACAGACATGTTGGCAAGTGACATAGCTAAGACTTGAAAGTTTTTTTAAATTTAAAGCCCACATTCATGATCATAGCTACTTTGTATCTTTCCACTGGGATATCAGGACATGCCTAATTTGCTTTTTTAATTAATAAATATCACTGTATACTTGTGGGATATCACCCCCCCATAGTATTTTTAGATAATCTTAAAACTCTCAGTTTAAAAAATCATTTTAAGTAAATGTGATATGTATTTGTGCCCTTCCTTCCACTCCCCCATTTAGTATATTTGGACTCTGATACTTCTTAAAGGATAAGGGCTTGGCCCCAACTCAACCTCCCATGCTGGGAGTAAACCAGTTTTGCTTTTGCTCAGGAAAACTCTTTTTCTTTCTAATCAAAAAAGATTTGTCAGATTTTCATTTTCCCAAATGCCATCTGTAATAGAATAAATGTTATAGATGATGGTAAGGTAGTGCAAGGGGATAGAAAATGTTGGTCAGATAAATATAGTGCTTTTCAGTTTATAAAACAGTTTCCACTTATACATAGACATTTATGTCAAATACCAGAACAAGGAATCCAGCTAATATCTTCTGAGGTAGTTTGTTTCAGTGTAACTCTGCTGCCTCCCCTCTAGGGAGATTGACTGACTTTTAAGCTCTCAAAGGGTGAAAAATAAATTAAAACACATATACACTTCTACTTAATATTTTTATAAATAATCTTAAACATTAAAAAACATATAAATTATGTATATGCACACACACACATGTTCATGTAAATTTTAAAATAATAGTATCAATGCCATCTGAAACTATGAGAAAACTAATCCTGTGATCATAGAGCAGAATGTGACTGTCTCCCCAGAAATTGTTCCTGGACTAATTTTAGACATTACTGCTCAGACTGCTTTTACAGCAAACTTATTTACTTGATTTGAGATTTGCATTGGGGAAGACCATAGATACATAAATGGCTTGCACTTTCTTATTGGTCAGGGATATACAATTTATTGGGCAAATCATGACTTAATATCCCGTTTAAGTGTTATCTCACAGAAAATCAGCACAGAAACCAGTATGTTTGTTTTTTGTTTGTTTGTAGATATTTTTATACTTAGGGACAAGTCCAGCAAATCTCATACTGGTTAGGAAAACTATACTTAATTTTCTTATATAATTGACTGAATCTTTTTGATGACTCCAAAGGAGTGGAAAATACTTTCCATGAAATAGTTCACTCTAGAAAACTGAAAATGAAAATTTTTGTTGACAATTTAAAGAGATTTATCAGAATATCTCACAGTATGGAAAGTCTTTGCTTTTTATTTTACTTTTTTTTTCTTGAAGTCACATTTATTGAGGCTTATTGGGTACTTTTGTCCATACATTCTCTTCTCAGATATGCCCAAAGGAATTGAAAAAAAAAAAAAAAAAAAAAAAGCTGACACGGTTTCAGATTTCAAGAACAGAAACATTTCAGAATTGATTTAGGTTATGACTTGGAAACTGAAGCTTCATGGAAAGTATGGCAGATAGTAACTTTCGTAGCATAAATAGCACTGTAATTTTATCGTTGTAAATTATTTGATATTTAGATTTAATTTTAACAACTTTGTTTTATTTTGTGTTTTTATGAACTGAGATGGTATGAAAATCCAGAAGTAATTTTTATTGAAATATCTTATTTGTTCTAGGTTTCAGATTATCTTGAAGTAATTAAGGAACCAATGGACTTATCAACAGTAATAACTAAAATTGATAAACATAATTACCTGACTGCTAAGGATTTTCTGAAAGATATTGACCTCATCTGTAGCAATGCTTTAGAGTATAATCCAGATAAAGATCCAGGAGGTAAGGATGCAAAGGGCAAGGTTCCCCTTAATGATCAATCAGAAAACAGTTTACCGTTTAAATAGTAAGGCATACCTGTGTTCTAGATAGATTAGTTTTCACGACCTATTATCAAAACTTCCTAATAAGAAACTAATAATCTACATAAAAATAATGTGTTTAAATTAGAGAATTGTGTAGTTGTAGGTATTATTTTCAGGGGTTTGTTTCTTCATTTACCTTCTACTTTTTATATTTACATTGTGATTTGGGAATTTAATTGAAAATTAATTTATTAATCAAAAATTGCAGTGCTGATAAACATTGGGAATTTTGAATTTGTGGGAATCTGTGATAGGATAAGTTAATGTGTCAAAAGATCCTTTTATGTACAATGTTATCTGTTCTTTTGATTGTTGGTATTTTTATGTAATTATATCATTTTTCTCCTAATCCATCCTGTACTCATGTATTGTCCCAACTCTTGTCATCACTCTCCAGGGAAGACCATCCAGAATATATGTGCAGTAAAACAAGATGAGGTGATTCATTATACCATGGAAGAATAGGTGTCATAGGGAACCATACAGGATTTGGACTTGTGTTAAGTGATTTTGGTTAGAGTATAAGGAAGTGGGGCTTTTCAGTGGGTTAGATGCTGTTAGAAAGTAGGAGTAATTTTAAGAACCTAGAAGGCAAGAAAATGGAGCAAGGCTAAAGCTGTGATTGATACAGAACCAGTAGTTGGCTGGATGTGGTGGCTCACACCTATAATCCCAGCACTTTGGGAGGCCAGAGTGGGTGGATCACTTGAGCTCAGGAGTTTGCAACCAGCCTGAGTAACATGGCAAAACTCTGCCTCTACAAAAAAAATACAAATATTAGCTGGGTTTGGTGGTTGTCCCCTGTAGTCCTAGCTACTTGGGAGGCTGAGGTGGGAGAATCACTTGAGCCTGGGAGGTTGAGCCTGCTGTGAGCTGTGATCATGCTGTACTCCAGCCTGGGCAACAGAGTGATAACATTTCTAAAGAAAAAATAAAAAGGAAAGAAAAGGAAAAAAAAAAAAAGGAAAGAAACAGCAGTCATTCATATTAGTTAGGATTATGTTTGGTTATTGGTTATTATTATTATTATTATTTTTGAGATGGAATCTCCCTCTGTTGCCCAGGTTAGAGTGTAGTGGCATGATCTCAGCTTACTGCAACCTCTGCCTTCTGGGTTCAAGTGATTCTCCTACATCAGCCTCCAGAGTAGCTGGGATTACAGCTGCCTGCCACTACATCCAGCTAATTTTTGTATTTTTTAGTAGAGATGGGGTTTCAGCATTTTGGCCAGGCTGGTCTCAAACTCCTGACCTCAAGTGGTCTGCCCGCCTCAGTCTTCCAAAGTGCTGGGATTACAGGCCTGAACCACCACACCTAGCCTGATTATTGGTTATTTTTGTGATCAGGACAGTATTCATGTTTTTGTCTGTGTTTAGACATGATTAGACAGAGTGGTCTAATTTTTCTCTTTACCCATTATGGGCACAGGGTGGCCTTGTCTGATATTGGTATTCTGCAAAATTCTGTATGTTTAATTGTTGTACCCTGATGCCTAGCTGATGGTGCCAGGCCAACTCCTGGCTGTCAGGAGCCACTTTTTGCTTTCTCACTCTATTGAGAATTCTATTTGTTTGATAGGTAATGCTAAAAAAATGCTTCTTCTTTTTAAAACGTTTGTTTACGTTTTTGTTATCTAAAGATATTTAAAGTATACTTGGTGGGTGCTTTGTTTTGTTTTGTTTTTTGTTTGAGACAGAGTCTCACTGTATCACCCAGGATGTAGTACAGTGATGTGATAGATAACCTCCTCCTCCACGAGATTCAAGTGATTCTCATGCCTCAGCCTCCCTAGTAGCTGAGACTACAGGCACATGCCAATATGTCCAGCGAATTTTTGTATTTTTAGTAGAGATGGGGTTTTGTTATGTTGGCCAGGCTGGTCTCAAACTCCTGACTCCAGGTCATCTGCCCTTTCTTGGCCTCCCAAAGTGCTGCGATTATAGGTATGAGGCACCACGCCTGGCCTGTGCTTTGTTTTGTATCTGTATTTTGGGGCAGTGGTTCTCAATCCAGGCCATATGGTAAAATGAACTAGATTTCTCAATTTCACATGAAATTAGGTAGTTTTTACTTCAATTTCAATCATAGTAAATCACAGATTTCATAATGGCAAAAACTGCAATTTTTTTGCACCAACCCAGTAATTCCAAGTTAGGAGACAAAATAAAATTTTTGCATGGCTATACTTTTTATGTAACTGTTTTTTTAGCTTCGTGTTATTTGCCTCTTGTAGTTTTTGTTATTTGTTTGCTTTACCTCTTTTTGAGTTATTTTATACAACATACATACATACATACATACATACCTACATACATACATATATACTTTTTGTTTTTCAAGACAGCGTCTTGTTCTGCTGCCCAGGCTAGAGTGCAGTGATGTGACCTCAGTTCACTGCAACCTCTGCCTCCTGGGCTCAAGCAGTCCTCCCACCTTAGCCTCCTGAGTAGCTGGTAATACAGGCACACCCCACCACACCTGGCTGATTTTTGTATTTTTGTTTGTAGAGATAAGGTCTCACCATGTTGCCCAGGCTGGTCTCAAACTCCTGGGTTCAAGTGATCTACCTGCCTTGGGCTCCCAAAGTGCTGGTATTACCCATGTGAGCCAATACACCCAGCTTATATATATATATCTTATGGAAAAATATATGAAAGTAGAACAAAGAAGAATATTAAAAATGTATAATTCCATTACTTAGTGTTTTTTCTGTTTCCCTCCTCATCCATGAATATATTATATGTAGAAAATATACATGTATCTTAGGTTTACTAAACTGACTATAATTTTTGTAAATTTTGTCATTCCTATGATCTTGTGAAAAGCTTATTGGTTAATGAATGTATTTCTCCAACATTATTTTAATCATATGTCCATCTTGTATAATAGCTAATACCCTATTGTTGGACATATTAGATTTTTTAGTTATTCCTCTTTTATAAATACTGATAAATATCTTTTTAATGCAAGTTTTAGTTGATCCTTAATTATTTCCTTAGAATAAGTTCCTTAAATTGAAATTTCTGGATCAAAGAATATATCTTTTAAGGCTTTTAATCTATACTATTAAAATTTTCTCTAAAAATTATACTAGCAGAATCCAGGCCACTGTTAGCCAGTATAACAATTTTTGGTAAGCGAGAGAATCTTCTTCTTTAGTTGGATGCCATTGTGTAATAGAATGGATAGTGAAGCATGGGCTGGATGTCAACCCCGTTTCATTATCTTCCCTTGCTGGGGGGCCTATGTAAGGGTGCAACTCGCATAACTGTCTGTGTAGTGGCTTTGAGCAGTATGTAAAAGTGCTTTTGTGCCTACATCTTCAGCCTCATTTTCAAGACGTGGAGACTACTGTTATTGTGTAATATGTAATGAGAATGTGGGCTTTGGACTCAGACCTAGACTTTAGTCCCATTTCTACTGTTTCTTAGCTCTTTAACTTTAATCAAGTTAAGCCCTCTAAATTTTAGTTTCCTCATCTGTAAAATAGGGATAATAACATTCTTTAATTGGGGTGGTTGTAAGAATTAATTGAGAAACTATATTAGGTTGAACCTTATGAAATTGCCATTTTCATATGGTTCATCCTAAATACTTTAAGCCTTTAGTGGAGTAGCTGGGACGTGGTAAGAGTTCCATAAAGATTAGCTGTTGATATTTGTATTCTTATTATGATCATCATTTAAATTTTGCTTCAGTTTTTTTATAAGTTGGTTCCTTAGTGGCTCCCTGCATATTTGCTTTAGAAGGACCCTTTATACTTTGTGCTTATTACATTCACTGGACCATACTTTAAATTTAATTCTATTTTGAAACAAATCTAGGGGCTAGTAGTGAAAATGAATTTAAGTGCTTAGAAAAAGCCAGTTAAGAAGATCAATTTATATTTTTCCCCTCTAAGTAATTACTCATAATCACATTGATATTAATATTTTAAGGAAGAAGTAATGGTTTCTGGTGCATAATAACATTTTACTACAAAATGCAGTTCCATATTGAAAGACTGGCTCTGTCTTACAACTAGAGTTAACATCGTATACTTGTAACTTTCTTCCTTCACTAGTTCTGATACAAAAAGTGATATAGTTCAAAGGCATTATTTTGACCGTGTTTAGGTGTTTTTCATATCTTTCATCAAGCAACCTCTTTTTTTCTTAGCAACAGAACCACTTGTTATGTTCCAGAAAAACATCCTCAGGGTGTGTTGTGTACCAAGTGGAAATTACATGAATGTTCTATCACATTTACAAGTGCCCATGAGTATTTGGAAGCTTACAGTGTTCTCTTTTGCAGAACACTTGGCCATTTGGGGAAAAAACTAACATATACATAGAAGACAAAAGCCAAAATTTTGAAAGCTTTACATGTTGCCTAAATGTTGACGCAGATTCTCTTCCTTGTGAACAGAAATTAATTATAGAACAAGAAGAAATTGACCTGTGTTCTAAAAGTGACCAGTATCAGATATTTGGCCCTATACTACATTATAGATACATGATACATTATGTTTGGCTCATGCCCATTCTTGGTCTTGCAGTGCACCTCTCCTATATCTCCCAGGCCCATTCATATGCTACATACCATTATTTGACTAGATTTGCTGACGTGTTTGCCCTAATCTTGTAGTTGCCTCAAAATCTTCTATGTTGTACCAATTGTATGAGAGTAAAGCCCCCAGATTCACCCAAACTTTTGGAGCCCTCTGTGCTCTGCGCTTAGTACATTTTAAAATTTATCTGCCATAGTTGTATTTCATGGGTTGTTTCAACCAAACTCACTCATTTTTCTATTAGTGTTTATGAGTACTATCTGCTACTTACTGAGTGCCTAGACTGCAAAGATGACTCTGACAATTCTTGCCTTTTGAGACCAAGATATAATATATATATACCATACTGATATATATAATATATACTCATATATATTATATATATTACATATACAGATATATATATAATATATATTATATATATATAAGTATTATGATAGATTTATAATGCCTACTGGATAACTACTATGTGGCAGGCATTATTCTATATGTAATTGTATTAGTTTACTAGGGCTGCCATAACAAAATATAACAGAAGTTAATTTTCTCACAGTTCTGGAGGTTATCAATTCAAAATCAAGGTGTCAGCAGGTTTGGTTTCTCTTGAGGCCTCCTTTCTTGGCTTGCAGATGGCCACTTCCTTCTCTCTGTGTCCTCACGTGGCCTTTTCCCTGTGCTTGTGTACCCTTGGTGTCTTTTGGTGTGTCCAAATTTTCTCTCCTTATAAGTACACCAGTCAGATTGGATTAGAACCCAACTCATGTGACCTCATTTTAATTATCTTTTTAAAGGCCCTGTCTCAATACAGTCATATTTTAAGGTACTGGGAGTTAAGGCTTCCACATATAAATTTTGAGGCAACACAATTCAGCCTGTAACAGATATATGAAACATAATCCCTACATAGAAAGTCATCAGTTTTTAGAGATGGTAAATATATGTGTCAAATTATTGGGGATTGTAATAACAAATATTATTAAGATAGATATCATAGAGGTGGCAATTATGAATAATGTCTTAAGGTGGCAGCAGATGATTATAAGGCAATGTCATAAGGTCTATATTAGAAATATGTATACCAGGTTAGTGGAGCACAGAAGAGAAGACACTACCTAGAGATTAGCAAGATTGGGAAGGGCATTCATTCCTGTCTGAGGAAACAAAAGTATGAAAAAAAAGCAAGCCTGGAGCATAGAATGCCTCTGTGGTGGAGTAGTGGGAAACTCATTTCCTTCTCTACTCACCAACTCTACATTTATTGAACATCTGTTTATTAAATATTCTCTGTGTATAAATCCTGTTTAAGGCTAGAGATATATAGATGGTTAAGACACAGCCTTGACCTTTTAGTATCAAATTTAGGGTAGAGCTCAAGGGGGTGGTAAAACAGAGGTTGGAACATCAGTTAAGATTTAATTGCAGTGGCTGCAGAGATTGAATGCAGAGGTCTTAGTGATCAACCATTTAAATATGGTGGACAGAAACCTAGAATGACCCCTGAGGTTTTGGTCTGGATAGAGGAATCTGGGAAAGTAAATCAATGGAGAAACAGATTTATGGGCAGGATGTCAAATTCAATTTGAGACATGTTAGTATGAGTTATATTTGGTATACCCAGACAAAAGGCAGACATTAAAAATATTAAAGTACTAGTTGTATATGTGGTTCCTGAGGTTAAAAGAAGTAGACAAGAGATATGGTTGGGAGTCATCCTTGTAGAGGAGTGAATGAGATTCCATAGACAGTGTGTAGCATGAGAAGAGAGAAGAGCTCTGGAGGGCCCCTTTTCTAGGAAATACAGGTCCCAGTTCTTGCCCAATGTAAGTCCCCAGTCTTACTGTTTCAGGACCTTTGTCAAATGTATCACCTCTACTGGGAGTATTTACATGTTTTTCTTTTTAAATCCGTTTTTTGAGATATAAGTAACATACAAGAAAATGTACTTTTTAAAAGTGTGTAACTTTTAAAATCACATATATTTTTAAAATTTCACCTACCCTTCAGGGAAGACTCAAATGCTAAGTTCCTGAAAGATTTTTCTGATTTCCTTCCAGTTGTAAGTAACTTCTTCATCTCTGAATCTCATAATGTGACTTTTCTGAGACATTTATTACTTTTTTGCCCAAAGTAGTCATTTGTCTATGTATCCTTATCTCTTGTTTTAGACTCTAAGCCAGTTGAGAACAAGATCTGTATAGGCATCTTATATGGAGCATGTTCTTAATAAATGTGTCCAATGAGTAAATTTTATTCATTATTCTATTTTTATTTTATTTATTTATTTTGAGATGGAATTTTGCTCTTGTTTCCCAGGATAGAGTGCGTTGGCATGATCTCAGCTTACTGCAACCTCCGCCTCCCAGGTTCAAGCGATTCTCCTGCCTCAGCCTCCTGAGTAGCTGGGGTTATAGGCATGCACCACGACGCTGGGCTAATTTTTGTATTTTTAGTAGAGACTGGGTTTCTCCAAGTTGATCAGACTGGTCTCAAACTCCTGACCTCAGGTGATTCACCTGCCTCCGCCTCCCAAAGTGCTGGGATTACAGGTGTGAGCCACCATGCCTAGCCTCCATTTAGATATTAACTCAAGGAGTCTCAGATTAGGTAAAAATTATAAAATGGAGACATGGTAGTATTCTGTTGAAATATGCATAAATATTAATAATATATAAATATGACCTGAATCAGTAAATATAGTTAAAATCTTTTTGTTGTTTTGTTTCTGTGTTTCTTTCTGTTTTTGAGACAAGGTCTCACTCTGTTGCCTGGACCTGAGTGCACTGGCATGATCTTGGCTCATTGCAATCTTGATCTCCTGGGCTCTAGTGATCCTCCCACCTCAGCTCCTCAAGCAGCTAGGACTACAGCTATAGGACTTATCACCATACCTGCCTAATTTTCAAATTTTTGGTAGAGATGGGATCTTGCTATGTTGATTATGCTTGTCTGAAACTCTTCAAGTGATGCTCCTGCCACAGCCTCCCAAGTTGTTGAGATTACAGCTGTGAGCCACTTTGCCCAGACAAATTTCTTATTTATGAAATTGTTTGGGATGAAAATTCATACCATGAAAATTGGCTTTTCTTAAAAATATGGTTACTCTTAATAATTTTATTGAACACAACCTCAGCTAATGTACTTCTGGGATTTTTTTTCTTCACGATGAACTAAAATTAAAAGTTTACCAGTTACAAAAGAAACATCAACACAATGAAATTGCAGTTACTTTCATTAAAGTAATGCTTCTATTAATTTTAAAGATACTCATCTGTATGTCCTAAGTAGCCATACTTCTTGCTGAAGAGGAATGTAAGTGGTAATATCCTTATTTTATAGGTAAGAGATTGCAGCTCAGAGAGGTTGTGTAATTTGCGTGAAAACCCACAGACGTTATATGGCGTAACTGAATGGATTGAGATCTGTCTTGACTTCAAAGCCAATATGTGGGGTTTTTTTGTTTGTTTGTTTTTTGCTGTGCTTAGGTAACTTTCAAATTTCATGGATTTGGACAATCTTAAAATCTTCAAGTATGAGACAACAAAGTGAAAACCCATAAATATGTAGTTTCTATTCCCACATGATTTTAAACCAAGAGTTTTATTTTTGTTTGTTTTTTAAATATATATTTTTTATTGTACTTTAGGTTCTGGGGTACATGTGCAGATCATGCAGGATTATTTCATAGGTATATACATGGCAATGTGGTTTGCTGCCTCCATCCCCCCCATCACCTATATCTGGCATTTCTCCCCATGTTATCCCTCCCCAACCTCCCTTCCCCCTGCTGTCCCTCCCCTAGTTCCCACCAACAGACCCCTGTGTATGATGCTCCCCTCCCTGTGTCCATGTGTTCTCATTGTTCAACACCTGCCTGTGAGTGAGAACTTGATGTTTGATTTTCTGTTCTTGCATCAGTTTGCTGAGAATGATGGTTTCCAGATTCATCTGTGTCCCTACAAAGGACACGAACTCATCATTTTTAATGGCTGGATAGTATTCCATGGTGTATATGTGCCACATTTTCCTTGTCCAGTCTATCATTGATGGGCATTTGGGTTGGATCCAGGTCTATGCTATTGTAAACAGTATCACAGTGAACATATGTGTGCCTGTGTCTTTATAATAGAATGATTTATAGTCCTTTGGATATACACTCAGTAATGGAATTGTTGGGTCAAATGGAATTTCTATTTCTAGGTCCTTGAGGAATTGCCACACTGTCTTCCACAGTGGTTGAACTAATTTATACTCCCACCAACAGTGTAAAAGTGTTCCTATTTCTCCACATCCTCTCCAGCATCTGTTACCTCCAGATTTTTTAATGATTGCCATTCTAACTGGCATGAGATGGTGTCTTAATGTGGTTTTGATTTGTATTTCTCTAATGACCAGTGATGATGAGCATTTTTTCATATGATTGTTGGCCTCATATATGTGTTTTTTTGAAAAGTGTCTGTTCATGTCCTTCGCCCACTTTTGAATGGGTTTGTTTTTTTCTTGTAATCTGTTTTAGTTCTTTTTAGATTCTGGATATTAGCCCTTTGTCAGATGGGTAGATTGCAGAAATTTTTTCCCATTCTGTTGGTTGCTGGTTCACGCTAATGATTGTTTCTTTTGCTGTACAGAAGCTCTGGAGTTTAATTAGATTCCATTTGTTTATTTTGGCTTTCGTTGCCATGCTTTTGGTGTTTTAGTCATAAAGTCCTTGCCTATACCTATGTCCTGAATAGTTTTGCCTAGATTTTCTTCTAGGGTTTTTATGGTGTTTGGTCTTATGTTTAAGTCTTAATCCATCTGGAGTTAATTTTAGTATAAGGTGTCAGGAAGGGTTTCAGTTTCTGTTTTCTCCACATGGCTAGCCAGTTTTCCCAACACCATTTATTAAACAGAGAATCCTTTCCCCATTGCTTGTTTTTGTCAGGTTTGTCAAAGATCAGATGGTTGTAGATGGAATATAACAGAGGCCTCTGTTCTGTTCCATTGGTCTATATCTCTGTTTTGGTACCAGTACCATGCTGTTTTGATTACTGTAGCCTTGTAGTATAGTTTGAAGTCAGGTAGTGTGGTGCCTTCAGCTTTGTTCTATTTGCTTAGGATTGTCTTGGCTATGCAGACTCTCTTTTGGTTCCATATCAAGTTTAAGGTGTTTTTTTCCAGTTCTATGAAGAGGATCATAGGTAGCTTGATGGGGATAGCATTGAATCTATAAATTCTTTGGGTAATATGGCTGTTTTCACAATATTGATTCTTCCTAACCATGAGCACGGAATGTTTTTCCATCTGTTTGTGTCTTCTCTTATTTTCTTGAGCAATGGTTCGTTGTTCTCCTTGAAGACGTCCTTTATATCCTTTGTTAGTTGTATTCCTAGGTATTTTATCTTTGTAGCATTTGTGAATGGCAGTTCGTTCTTGATTTGGCTCTCTTTAAGTCTGTTATTGGTATATAGAAATGTTTGTGATTTCTGCACATTGATTTTGTATCCTGAGACTTTGCTGAAGTTGCTTATCAGTTTCAGGAGATTTTGGGCTGAGATGAGGGGGTCTTCTAAATATACAATTGTGTCATCTGCAAATAGAGACAATTTGACTTCATCCTTCCCTAATTGAATACCCTTTATTTCTTTTTCTTGCCTGATGGCTCTGGCTAGAACTTCCAATACTATGTTG
This sequence comes from Callithrix jacchus, assembly GCF_049354715.1. Taxonomy (NCBI): domain Eukaryota; kingdom Metazoa; phylum Chordata; class Mammalia; order Primates; family Cebidae; genus Callithrix; species Callithrix jacchus. The sequence continues at coordinate 91,471,107 of NC_133515.1, forward strand.
AATAGGAGTGGTGAGAGAAACATCCTTGTCTAGTGCCAGAGTTCAAAGGGAATGCTTCCAGTTTTTGCCTATTCAGTATGATATTGGCAGTGGGTTTGTTGAAAATAGCCTTTATTATTTTGAGATACATTCAATTGATACCTAGTTTCTTGAGAGTTTTTAGCATAAAGGGCTGTTGAATTTTGTCGAAGGCCTTCTCTGCATCTGTTGAGATAATCATGTGGTTATTGTCTTTGGTTCTGTTTATCTGGTGGATTATGTTTATAGACTTGAGTTTGTTGAACCAGCCTTGCATCCTTGGGATGAAGCCTACTTGATCATGATGGATAAGCTTTTTGATGTGCTGTTGCAATCAGTTTTCCAGTATTTTATTGAAGATTTTCGCATCTATCTTCATCATGGATACTGGCCTGAAGTTTTCTTTTTTTGTTGAGTCTCTGCTGGGTTTTGGTATCAGGATGATGTTGGTCTCATAAAATGATTTGGGAAGAAATCCCTCTTTTTGTATTGTTCGGAATAGTTTGAGAAGGAGTGGTACCAGCTCTTCTTTGTATGTCTGGTAGAATTTGGCTGTGAACCCATCTGGACCTGGACTTTTTTGGTTGGTAGGCTATTAATTGCTGCCTCAACTTCAGCGCTTGTTATCGGTCTACTCAGCGTTTCAACTTCTTCCTGGTTTAGGCTTGGGAGAGTACAGGTATTCAGGAATTTATCCATTTCATCCAGGTTTACTGGTTTTACTGGTTTATTTGTATAGAGGTGTTTGTAGTAATCTCTGATGGTAGTTTGTATATCTGTGCAATTGGTGGTGATATCCCCTTTATCATTTTTTATTGCATCGATTTGATTCTTCTCTCTTTTCTTTTTTATTAATCTGGCTAGTGGTCTGTCTATTTTATTGATCTTTCAAAAAACAACCTCCTGGATTTATTGATTTTTTTGAAGGGTTTTTTTTGTATCTCTATCCTTCAGTTCTGCTTTGATCTTAGTTATTTCTTGTCTTCTGCTAGCTTTTGAGCTTTTTTTGATCTTGCTCCTCTGGCTCTTTCAATTTTTATGATAGGGTGTCGATTTCAGATCTTTTCTTGTTTCTCATGTGGGCATTTAGTGTTGTAAATTTCCCTCTAGTGTCCTAGAGATTCTGTTAAGTTGTCTTTGTTCTTGTTGGTTTCAAAGGACATCTTTATTTCTGCCTTGATTTCATTGTTTATCCAGTCAATATTGAAGAGCCAGTTGTTCAGTTTCCATGAAGTTGTGCAGTTCTGAGTTAGTTTCTTAATCCTCAGTTCTAATTTGATTGCACTGTGGTCTGAGAGACTGTTATGATTTCCTTTCTTCTGCATTTTCTGAGGAGTGATTTACTTCCAATTATGTGGGGCCAATATTCAACATCCTTAAAGAAAAGAACTTTCAACCTAGAATTTCATATCCAGCCAAACTAAGCATCATAAGCGAAGGAGAAATAAAATCCTTTACGAACAAGAAATTGCTGAGAGATTTCGTCACCACCAGGCCTGCCTTACAAGCGCTCCTGAAAGAAGCACTAAACATAGAAAGGAACAACCAGTAACTACCCACTCCAAAAACATACCAAATGGTAAAGACCATCGACACAATGAAGAAATGGCCTTAACTAACAGGCACAACAACAAGCTAGCATCAAAATGGCAGGATCAAATTCACACATAACAATATTAACCTTAAATGTAAGTAGGCTAAATGCCCCAATCAAAAGTTACAGACTGGCAAATTGGATAAAAAGTCAAAACCCATTGGTGTGCTGTATCAAGGAAACCCATCTCACATGCAAGGACACACGTAGACTCAAAATAAAGGGATGGAGGAAGATTTACCAAGAAAATGGAGAGCAAAAAAAAGCAGGAGTTGGCAATCCTAGTCTCTGATAAAATAGACTTTAAACCAAGAAAGATCCAAAGAGACAAAGAAGGGCATTACATAATGGTAAAAGGATCAAAGCAACAAGATGAGCTAACAATTCTAAATATATACGCATCCAATACAGGACCACCCAGATACATAAAGCAAGTTCTTAACAACCTACAAAGAGACTTAGACTCCCACAGAATAATAGTGGGAGACTTTAACACTCCACTGTCAATATTAGACAGATCAACGAGACAGATAATGAACAAGAATATCCAGGACTTGAACTCAGATCTGGGCCAAGCAAACTTAATAGACATCTACAGAACTCTCCACCCCAAATCCACAGAATATATATTCTTCTCAGCACCACATCAGCCAATGCAGTAAGCTAAGAAAAAGAAATAAAAGCATCCCTACTTCCAGAAAGAAAGAAGTAAAACTGTTTTTGTTTGTATACATATGATGTCTACATAGAAAATTCTATGGAATATTTAAAGAAGTTATTAGAACATGTAAGTGAAATTAGGGTTGCAGGAGATAGGATTATTATATAAAACACTTGTTTTTATATATACTAGTGTCAAACAGGAAATTGAAATACATCAAAAAATAATATAGAATATGGATAAATCTGACAAAAGAGATGCAAGACTTATACATTAAAAACTATAAAACGTTGGTGAGAAAAATTAAAGACCCAAATAAATGAAGATACATGTCATGCTTATGGATTGGAAGACTCAACATTATGAAGATGTAATTTCTGCCCAAAGTGAACCACAGGTTCAGCACCATCCAATCAGGATTCCAGCAGGCATTTGATAGAAATTGACAAGCTGATTCTAAAATTCATGTGAAGATGCAAAGGACCTAGAATAGTGAAAACAACTTTGAAAAATAAAAACAGAGTTGGAAGACTTAATACTACCTTATTGTAAGACTTACAAAGTTATAGTAATCTAGACAGTGTGTATATTGGCATGAAGTTTGACAAATAGGTCAATGGAATAGCACAGAGTCCTGAAGTAGATGCACACATAGAGGATCAGTTGCTTTTTGACAAAGATATAATGAAGAAAGTAGATTAATATCCATAGCATTGGAACAATTGGATATCAGCGTGCAAAAAACGACCTTTGATCTGTATACGGAAGTTGACTCACAATGTATCACATACCTAAATAAGAGCTAAAACTTACAGCCAGACTATTAAGTCTCAGAATTTAATAATAACCCAGTTTAAATAATGGACGTAAGAGTTGAAGACAACTTTACCAAAGAAGATATACAGAAGACAGATAAACACATGAAAAGATACCCAACTCATTAATCTTTTTTTTTTTTTTTGAGACGGAGTCTTTTTCTGTCACCCAGGCTAGAGTGTAGCGGCACGATCTCAGCTCATGGCAACCTCCACCTCCCAAGTTCAAGTGATTCTCCTGCCTCAGCCTCCCTGGTAGCTGGGATTACAGACACACACCACCATGCCCGGCTAATTTTCTTATATTTTTAGTAGAGACTGGGTCTCATCATGTTGGCCAGGCTCTTCTGGAACTCCTGACCTCAGGTGATCCACACATCTCGGCTTCTCAAAGTGCTGGGATTACAGGTGTGAGCCACAGTACCCAGCCAACCTCATTAATCTTTAGCGAAATGCAAATTAAGACCACAGGCTGGGTGCAGTCACTCATGCCTGTAATCCTAGCACTTTAGGAGGCCCAGGTGGATATCACCTGAGGTCAGGAGTTTGAGACCAGCCTGGCCAACATGATACAACCCCGTCTCTACTAAAAATACAAAATTAGCTGGGTGTGGTGGCACACACCTGTAATCCCAGCTACTCAGGAGGCAGAGGATAGCTGAGATTCTGCCATTGCACTGCAGGCTGGGTAACAGAGTGAGATCCTGTATCACACACACAAAAAAACAAAAAACAAACAAACAAAAACACAATAAGACACCATTAAACACCTGTAAGAATTGTCTAAAACTGAAAAAAACTGACCATATCAAATGTAATTAAGAATGTGGAGGAACTAAAACTATGATACACTGTGGTAGGAATGTAAAATGGTACAACTGACTTGGAAAACAGTCTAGAAGTTTCTTAGAATGTTAAGCATATGTATTATAGTTGTCCCTCCATATCTATGGTTTTGGAACCTATGGATATAAAGGGCTTATTGTACTGCCTCATTTTATATGAGAGCTGTAAGCATCTGGGGATTTGATATCCAAGGGGAAATGGGCTCCTGGAACCAATCCCCTGCAGTTGCTGGAGAACTGTACCTATCATTTGACCTAGCCATTTCACCCCTTAGTATAATCCCAAAGAAAATGAATGTATATTTTCATTCAAATGTTTATTCATGAATGTTTATAATGACTTTGTTTATAATAGCTAAAATCCAGAATTATCCCTAATGTCCATCAGCATGTGAATGGATAAACCAAATGGTGTTATATCCATATAATGGATTAATATTCATCACTAACGAATAACAAGGTACAGCTACATGCAAAAATAGGGACAAATAATGAATTTTATGCTTAAATAATTATGCTGAGTGAAAGAATCCTGATTAAAAACATTTCCTATGATTCCACTCATATATATAATTCTAGAAAATATAAACTGATCTATAGCAACAGAAAGCAGATCATTGGTTGCTTGGGAATAGAGGGCTGTGGGGAAGGGTGAAGGGAGGAAAATCAAGGGTCACAGGAAACTTTTGGTGATGATAGAGGTGCTCATTGCTGTTTTTTTTTTTTGAAGACAGGATCTTGCTCTGTTGCCCAGGCTGGAGTGCAGTGGTGTGAACATGGGTTACTGCAGCCTTGACTTCCTGGGCTCAAGCAATCCTCCTGCTTTAGCCTCTCAAGTAGCTGGCTTGACAGGCATGCACCACTGTGCTTGCCTAATTTTTATATTTTTCTGTAGACATGGTGGCTTGCCATGTTGCCCAGGCTGGTCTCAAACTCCTGGACTCAAGCAGTCCTCCTACCTTTCCCTCCCAGAGTGCTTTGACTACAGGCGTGGCCACCTGCCCTGGCACGTTCACTATCTTTATTGTTGTGGTAATATTATGGATGTGTACTTATGTCAAAATTTATCAAATTGTATACTTTAAGTATGAGCAGCTTATTATATGTCTATTAGGCTTCAATAGATCAATTTTTAAACTTAGGGGAGTACAATATGTTAATAATAAGGCAGATTACAAAATCATTGTGGTTTTTGTTCATAAAGAGAGTTGTTAAGATGCATTCATGTGCCTACATTGTATCTTCATTGGGATATTTTTTAGGCATCTCCACACTGAAATGCCTGAAGCTAAACTCTTTAAAATTAATCTCTAATTTCTTTTCCTCCTTTCCTATTTATTCTGTTCTTTTTTTATCTTTATAAATAGTATGCCCATCTCCCCATTTTTCATGCAAGAAGCTAGGAAATCATCTTTGATATTTATGTTACCCTCTTATCTATCAACAAATTGTGTCATTGAGAGCACATTTCAAATCAATCTGTAGTCCCGTCTTTTACCACCACCCCCATTACCCCAGTTCAAGTCATCATCCTCTCTCACTGAAAAAAGAAAAAAACCCTGGTGACTATGCTCCTGGTTTTATTCTTGACTCCCCTCAATCCAGTGATCAGAAAACAGCCACAGCAAATCTTTTCAACGATTGTCATTGCTCTTAGCATACAATCTAAAATGGTTTCAGTATGATCTGGTTCCTCTTTGCCTCTTGCTTATTATGTTCTGACTACACAGGCTACCTTTCAGTTTCTTGAAATCTCCAAACTCTTTTTACTGCAGGATTTTCTCACACAGTATTTTCCAAACCTGCACTAGTTGGTTTTTTTTTTTCTTTACTCTTTCAGTAGCTACTCCAATGTGTGCTTCAAGTGTCAGTTTAAATGCTGCTCTTCAGAGAGGATTTTTCCTGACTTGATCTATCTAGTTGGAACCTACACCAGTACCCTGTAGGTTTTCTTCATAGCTGTTATTCAGGGATTTTTGCTTTTATGGAAGGAGGAGGTGTTAATTTGGGTATATGAGAGATTATTTGTTCTTGTAGTGGTCTGAAAAAGTCCTTGAAAGTTGGAACCATGTCTGTTTTGTTCACTGCTGCAGGTGGCCACCATCCAGCTTTCCCTGGTGCAGTCAACAATATTTATTGAGTGAATGTTTAGAGAAAATGTGTTGGAAGGAAATATGTATCAATGGTTGCCTTTGAGTGGTGTGGATTGGTTTTGTAAGATTACCACAATGAGCCATAATAACTTTCTAATCAGAAAAGTTATAAATAACTTTGTCTATACTGTTTGCCTTTACTAGAGAGGAAAAAGCAAATGTTGTTTTGCAACTTTGAATTCTTGCTCTTGATACTGTTAGAATATTAGTTACCTTGATATATTACTTTTCATATTTCTAAGTTGCACAGTTCTAGGGGGCACTGTTTATATTGTATTGTTTATGTATGAATGGAATGGGGAATTCTGGATTAGTGTGAAGCAGGAGGCTCTTCTTTTAGTGCCATTTTTAGGTATAGTTTACCTGGAACCGTATTTATGCTTCTCTCCTGGATCTACCTGCAATGTATATATTATCTTGCATTCTTTAAGTTACAAAGTCTTTCTTTATTTTTCTGTTTTGGTCACATTTAAAAAGAAGTCACCCTTGGGATATATTGGATTATTTAGCATAGTTTTGACCAATGTCAACTTAGGAGAAATCTAAGATTTTTTTGAATTCTTAATTTGTATTCTTTTACTTTTTAAGATGCCCTTTGTTAATGTTATTTTATTTGTTTCCATAATAAATGTATACCAACTTTTTTAACAGATAAAATAATTAGGCACAGGGCTTGTACCCTGAAGGACACTGCACATGCCATCATTGCAGCTGAATTAGATCCAGAATTTAATAAACTTTGTGAGGAAATTAAGGAAGCAAGAATAAAAAGAGGTAAGTTGTAGAAATAAACTTGGTACTGAAGCCTAGTGTTCTGGTCAGGCCAAGAGTCCTTGAATGATGTTTCTTTAGGGTTGCTGGTATTATTAAAATAATGTATTTTGAATTACAACCTTTATTTAATTTCTGATACTAATGTGTTATGTACATTCTCAAAGATATTTTAGAACTTTACCTACTGTGAAAGTTTTACTGTGATAGTGGGTATTACAGACCTATAAAGTGTTTCTTAGTGAAATTTCTTTTGTAGGAGTATATCTTTTTTTAAGAATTGATTTCTAAATGGATTTAGATATTAGATATGAAAAGTTTATATTTTTCATCAGTTTACATTCTGGTACTTTAAAAGCATGTTTAGGAATATTGTTATTCCCTCCCTGTTGAAATTTGTATGCAATTTTGTTATTAGAAACACAGAATTAGCAATTGTGGTTTGTCGATTCAGTTTATAATCTTGTCCTTGAGGAACTCACATTTTAGTAGGAGAGAGAGAAATGTTAAACAAATCAAGTACAGTGTGTTGTATGTACTGGTTGAAGCATGTTCAGAGCACAGAGAAGAGACTTCTTAGTTGGGAATCCAGCATTTTGATCAGAGTAAGGAGTGAATATAGAAATGTTCTTTCTAATGGACTAGGGAGGCACAGAAAACAACAGCACATGTAAAGGCACAGAGTTGTGAAATAGCTTGATGTATATTAGAAGATCTTTAAACGGGTATTGCTAAAGATATACAGAATGCTGGAAATAGGGCTCAAGAGGTGCAGGGTCAGGACACCAAAATTATGAAGAAACTTCTGCCATTTTAGAGAGCTCTTCCCTGACTCCCTAATCTAATAGAGGCTTTGGTAGCATTTGGCATTATATTGATATTTGGTTTTTGGTCATGTCTTCCTTATTTAGGATATCAGCACTTTGAATGTCTTGTTTACAACTCTACTTCAGTCCCTAGAACCCTGTCTGATATATAACAGGTTTTCAGTAAATATTTGAATAAATCAGTGCCATGCTAAGAAGCTTGTACTTTATCTTGTAGATCAATGTTTTCATAAATGTCTACCTATTACATCAGCTTAGACCTATGAATTAGATTCTCTGAGAATATAAAGCCAAGAAATCTTATTTAAACAGACTATCCAATAGTTTTTAGATTCACTAAAGTTTGATAACCATAGGCAAGAGAAGTCATTGAAGGATTTTAAGCAGTAGAATGAATTGGTTGAATTGCCTTGGTGGCAAGAAATAGCATGGTTTCAATGTGCCAGGGCAGGAAGATCAGAGATCAGTTTAAAAGCTGTTGAAGCCCATTTGGAAATGGTTTGGCAATTTCTGTAAAGTTAAACATGGATTTGCTGTGTGACCCAGTGATTCTACTCTTAGGAATCTACCCAAGCAAAATGAAACTATATATCCACATAAACCCTTATATGTTCATAGGAGCGTTGTTTATAATTACCACAAACTGGAAACAACCCAGACGTCTGTCAGCTGCTGAATGGGTTAGGAAAACATAGGATATCCATACAAGGGCATACTACTCAATAATAAAAGGGAACAAAGTACTGATGCACAGTACAACGTGGATGAACTTAAAAAACATGCTGGCTGAACATGGTGGCTCACCCCTGTAATCCTAGCATTTTGAGTGGCAGAGGTTGGAGGATCGCTTGAGCCAAGGAGTTTGAGACCAGCCTGGGCAACGTGGCGAGACACTATCTCTACAAAAATGAAAAATATTAGCTGGGCATGGTGATGTACACTTATGATCCCAGCCATTTTGGAGGCTGAGGCGGGAGGATTGCTTGAGCCCAGAAGGTTGAGGCTGCAGTGAGCCATGTTTGTGCCACTGCTGTCCACCCTGGGTGACAGAGCAAGACCTTGTCTCAACAAAAAAACCCAAAACATTATACTAAGTAAAGATAGCCAGACACAGAAAACTACATGTTGTATGATTTCTTTTATATGAAATTTCCAGGCCGGGCGTGGTGGCTCAAGCCTGTAATCCCAGCACTTTGGGAGGCCGAGGCGGGTGGATCACGAGGTCAAGAGATTGAGACCATCCTGGTCAACATGGTGAAACCCCGTCTCTACTAAAAAAAAATACAAAAAAAAAAAATTAGCTGGGCATGGTGGCGCGTGCCTGTAATCCCAGCTACTCGGGAGGCTGAGGCAGGGGAATTGCTTGAACCCAGGAGGCAGAGGTTGCGGTGAGCCGAGATCGCGCCATTGCACTCCAGCCTGGGTAACAAGAGCGAAACTCCATCTCAAAAAAAAAAAAAAAAGAAATTTCCAGACAAGGCAAGTCTGTAGAGACAGAAAGTGGAGAAATGGTTGCCTGGGACAGTTATCTAAAATTGGATTGCTATGGTGATTTTACAATTCTATACATTTACTAAAAGCTATTTATTGTACACTTAAAACAGGTGATTTTTATGATACATAAACTGTATCTCAGTAAAGCTGTTGGGGAGCAAAAACCTGTTGGAGTAGTCCAGGGTTTTAATTAATGAAGTAAGAAGGGAGATAGAAGAGATTAATGTAAGTGAGATGTAGCTTCAAGGATGGATAACACTATGAAGTGAAGGAAGAATAAAAACTGGCTGCCCTATTACTGGTTGGGTGACTCAGTAGATGCTAATACTCTAACAGTCTAGATAGAGAATATATAAGAATAAACTGTTTTGATTTATAGGGAAAGATAAACCAGTTATTTTTAATTTGATCTATCTTTAGGATATTCAGCTGGAGATGTGAAGTAAGGAGTTGAATATATGGATCAGAAGTTGTATATATGGATCAGAGATGTTTGGGCTAAAGATAGAGATTTGAGAATTATTATGTAATAGTAGTAAAACCTGAACACAATGGTACTTTGTTGGAGAACATGTAGATTAGAGTAAGAAGAAAAGTGGTTACAGAGAGAACTTGGAGAAAAACCAACTTAAGGACCACATAGAAGAAATAAATCTCTAGTGAAGAAAATTAAGATAGAATGATTGATTAGTCTTAAGAATATAACATAGGACAACCAAACTGACTGCAGTGTGGTGGGATAGGGAGCAAATAGCATTTTGAAACAGGTCATGGGAATGGGGTTTAGTGGACTGTAAACACTGTTGTACATTCTAAGATGGCAAGAGATCATATTTTTGGACACTATATAATCTTATTGTTCCACAGTCATAATAATGTAAAATGTGCTCCTTTGTGAATTAAAATGAGTAAAAATAGGGCCTCTTTGGGTATTAAGTGGAAACATGTCCTGCCAGATTGTTCTATTTTTATGATTTTATATCTAAGTTTCTTACCCATCTTAAAACAAAAGACACTGCTTCCACTGGAATTACGAACTGCCCAAGTATAATTAATGACTTTAAAACTCAGTTTTGTATTTCAGATTTTTAAAAAACCTTGTTGGTTTATGTAGCTGGGAATATTTAAATAGGTGTTGCTTATCTTCTGCTTGCAGGCTTATCAGTAACAGCAGAACAAATAAATCCTCATAGTACTGGAGCTCGGAAGACAGAAACTAGAGTTGAAGAGGCATTTCGGCACAAACAAAGAAATCCAATGGATGTCTGGCACAACTCTGCAAATAAATGTGCATGTGAGTGTTTGAGCTCATGTTATCCAGCAATGAGAACAACTGAGAATGATGCAGATATGTTAGGAATTGGGTACAAACCAAAGTGCTGCTGTTTTCCCACAGCTCTTTTAATTTCTTTTCGGAGGTGACTTGTGGGGTAAATGCTGAATTAGAAATATATTTCTTTTTTTTTTTTTTAAAGTCAGAGTCTTGCTCTGTCGCCCAGGCTGGAGTGCAGTGGTACAATCTTGGCTCACTGCAACCCTCTACCTCCCAGGTTCAAGCAGTTCTCTTGCCTCAGCCTCCCAAGTAGCTGGGACTACAGGCACGAGCCACCATACCCAGCTAATGTTTGTATTTTTAGTAGAGACGGGGTTTTACCATATTGGCCAGGCTGGTCTCGAACTCCAGACCTCGTGATCTGCCTGCCTTGGCCTCCAAAGTGCTGGGATTGTATGTGTGAGCCACCACACCTGGCCAGAAATATATTTCTTTAACCTTATTTGTTGTTTTCTATCCCTATTCAGTATTATTTGCTATGACAATTGAACTAGGCTTGAATATTTTCAGTTTCAAACTTTGGTTTTTGGATAGTGATGTGGCCAGTAGAATTTTATCCACCCTGTCCTCATCTTCCACTCCTTCTTGTACACTATGCATGATATTCTCTTTAGGGTGGGAAATGGATACTCCCGCATGTAGACATGGGTGATGTGGCAACAGGAAGTTGATTTTTCTGAGAGACTATTTTGTGCTCAGTTTGAAAAATTGGCACAGCCTTCTTTGTAGTTTTTGTGAAATGTATTTAAAGGGAAAATTCAGAGATTTTTTTTCAATTGTACTCATTCATATTCATCTATAATATTTCCAAAAGACAAAGGTTAATAAGCATCTTTCTAATACAGCCCTTATGTTTCACTAAAGATAGGCTTCTTTGAAGATACATGCTGTTATTCTGGTATAAAGATGGTAATCTGGGTTAAGTATCCTTTATCCAAAATGCTTGGAACCCAGAAATGTTTTAGATTTTATCGCACTTTGGAATATTTGCATTGTACTTATCAGCATCCCTAATCCAAAAATCAGATATCTGAAATGCTTCAATGCTTCAATGAGCAATTACTTGGAGCGACATGTCAGTGCTCCAAAAGTTTTGGATTTTGGATACTCAACCTGTACTACTCTGTCAGTAAAGCTAGCTATGATATGTTCTTTCACCAGTGTCATTGAATTTGAATGAATGAATGATACCCACCTTTTTAAAGCTTGTCCTCTTTTGGTAAGTGGCATTGTATGTGAGAAAGTTTGAGAAAGGACTTGAGGCCATGAAACTACTTAAACCTATTTGACCTAGTTGTATTTCAGATCATGACTTGGATTGTGTAACAGAGCACTCTAATTTAAACTTTGAATTTCTTTACGTTCTATGGATCTACTACAAATATTTATGAAGGAAAATACATTGAATATTCACTTTAAGAAGTTTTAAGTGTCTTTAAATATTTAAAAAATTTTTGAATCTACAAATATGAGTTTTGTTTTTTCTTACCAGTAGATGGCATATGTGACCCATCATTTTTCTGTTTTACATTAACTTAAATCATAAATCTGAATGTCTCTAAGGCGGAATTGCTTTCCTTAGGCCTTAGTTTTGGAAACAAACTCAGTGACACTATAAAAATTGACTCTAAAAGATCATGTGTCTAAATGGACTTTTCACGCAGAGCACTTTGATGAAGGAAGTGGGGTGTGTGTGTGTGTGTATGTGTGTGTGTATGTATTTTTTTTTTCCTTTTTTTTTTTTCTTGAGACAGAGTCTTTCTCTGTTGCCCAGGCTGGAGTGCAGTGGCATGATCTTGGCTCACTGCAACCTCTGTCTCCCCAGGTTCAAGCAGCTCTCCTGCCTCAGCCTCCCAAGTGGCTGGGACTACAGGCGCCCACCCCCATGTCTAACTCATTTTTTTGTATTTTTAGTAGAGATGGGGTTTCACCAGGTCAGGCAGGTCTCAAACTCCAGACTTCAAGTGATCTGCCTGTCTTGGCCTCCCAAAACACTGGGATTACAGGCATGAGCCACTAATTTGAGAAAGTTTGAGAAAGGACTTAGTGGGATATTAAGCATTAAGTCCACAAATACTAATATATGCTCTTGCCACTTGCCAGATATGATGAAGATACATCAGTGACTAAAAACTTTCTTCTTGTGGAGCTAATGTGATCTGTTTCTCTTATTTTGCCAAAATTATGCCAACCATTAGAAATAATTATATAAGGAAGAGAAAAATACCTCCAATCCTACTTCCCAAAGATTAAGAATATTTTCTCTTATAGTATTAGCCAGGATGAAAGCATCCTGGAGTAACTTGCTTCAGTGGGACTTCCAGCCGTTGCTTAGTGTACTACATGTCAGATAATTGAGGTGATTCTTGATTGAGCAGAGTTCAGCTTCATTTTGCTCTAGTTTCATGGCTTAGGAAAGAAAAAGGAAACCTATTGTGCTTTCAGTTACATGGTTGGAGAGTAAGTGAGGTTACAGTGTCAGGAATGGCCTGTCAGGTAGTAAAAACCTAATAGCTGTACCTTTCAGAGTCAGAGCAAGCTGAATGCTTTTCATTTTTTATATGGACTAGATTAGTTTTTTTTATAGCTAATGGGATGTTTACAAATGCCTGTCCCCTGAGCCTGTGTACCAGCTTTTAACAGTAGATTAATAAAGAAATTTTCTTCTCTATGCTAATTACCATGTAACTTTAAATTGTAAAAATAGAAATTAATATGGGAAAAGAATGAAAAGGTAGTGTCAGCAGGATTATAGTTTTGAAGGAAAAATACATGTTAAGCCAAATGACTAAATAACTTGAATTTTGGAGATGATTTCAGAAACTTTTAGAAGATATATTCTTAGATAAGAAAGAAGAGTAATATTTATAACTAAATTTATTTCTTGTGAATAGGTTGGTGAATTTACAGAGATGCAGTAGGGATTAAAGATGAAAGGATGAAAGAAGTATGTAAACACAGTGTACACTGTTGATAGATTCTAAATTCATATTGAACAGTGTGAATATAAGAAACAAGGATTGTCATTAAAAGATCATATTCCTTTCTGTCTCTGCAAAGTTTTAAAACTATGAATTAAACAGCCTACAGTTAGTGATTTCGTATTTATATTTTCTTTCTTTTTTTTTTTTTTTAAGACAGTCGCTGTTGCCAGGCTGGAGTGCAGTGGCACAATTTTGCAATCTCTGCCTCCTGGTTTCAAGCGATTCTCTTGCTTCAGCCTCCCAAGTAGCTGGGATTACAGGTGTGCACTACCATACCCAGCTAATTTTTGTATTTTTAGTAGAGACGGGGTTTCACCATGTTGGCCAGGATGGTGTCAATCTCCTGACCTTGTGATCCACCTGTCTTGGCCTTACAAAATGCTGGAATTACAGGCATGAGCCACCACGCCCAGCCTATATATATATTTTAAATATCTTTGCCCAGGAAGCTTTTCAGCTGTGACATATTAAACATATATATATATATATATATATTTTTTTTTTTTTTTAAGTTAAAATTATTACGTTTATAACCACAGAAAAAAATGAGTATTTTTATTCTCTGATTCTTTCAACAAACTAGTATTTAGAATTTGGGGTTAGATACCAGAAGTGATTCAGCTCTAGCTTAAGTGATTTGCTTTAATAATTTTTGTATTTAAGTGTTCTGAAGAACATTTAACTGTATTATGCAAGTGTCCCAGATTTTTAAATAAAAGTTAACTTTTTGTTTATTTAAGGGACAATGAGGTAGACTTGCTTAACCATCTACCTCAATTTGATACATATGTGAGAAATTAAAAATTCCAGGGTCTATTAATACTTGAGGCCCCAGCTGGCTACTCATAAAGCTCATGATAATTTCTAACATCTAAGAGTATATAGTTCTTATAACTTTTGAGGCCTCTGTTTTCACATAAGTGACCAAGTATTTATTTTCAGTGTTTTGTTTATGTTGTTGTTATTGTCTTGATAGCAGAGGGCTTGGTTTTCCTACATATTCTCAAGTAACTTTGCAAGAAATTGATGCTGCTGGGTAAACTGTTTGTGCTAGAAGAGATTAACAGTTGGCTCACCAAATTGTCCAAATAACTTTCATAAGGCATTTATCCATGGTCATACTTACTGGGTAGGAGAGATTTTTCTGGAAGGAGAGATTTCTTTGTGAGGATACCCTTAACTGTTCTGTTAGGCTATATTGAATCATGTCTTTATTTTCTTTCATGATTTAGGAGCTACCTTTTGCTAGCGAAACATCCATCTTCCTGGTGGAAATCCAAGGCTTTGGCCCTAGACTTTCTGGCAGCCTGGCAGTGTGGTCATTCTTTAAATGTGTATATTATGTGCGTGGCTGCTGGATGTTGAAAATTAGGAATAGTCCTAAAGTAGGATCTAGGATAGTAGAAAAGATTAGTGCTGAGTAAACTCATACAGGAAATAAATTTAAAAAATTTTTTTATTCTGCAGATTTCATCCCTGACATATCCATTCCACTTGTAGGTTGCAAGGATTAGTCAGCATGGATGTCAAGATCTAAGTAGTTTTTGTTTGTGTGTTACATCAGCATGGGTTTACTTTCTTTCGGGTCCTGTTTAATAAACATGTAAAATTGGTATTGCATTCCAAGTTCTACTTATCTTTTTTCCTTCCTTGTAAAACAGTTCGGGTTCGGAGAAAATCAAGGCGGCGATCACAGTGGGGTAAAGGAATTATTAAGAAAAGGAAAGTTAATAATTTAAAAAAAGATGAAGAAGACACCAAATTTGCAGACTATGAGAACCATACAGAGGACAGGAAATTGCTAGAGAATGGAGAGTTTGAGGTAAGCACTGACTGCCATGAGGAAAATGGAGAAGAGACTGGAGACTTATCTATGACCAATGATGAATCATCCTGTGACATCATGGACATGGACCAGGGGCAGAGGCTTAACAATGGAGCAGGCACAAAAGAGAACTTTGCATCTACTGAGGAGGAAAGTTCAAATGAATCTCTACTCGTCAACAGCAGCAGTTCCTTAAACCCGGAGCAGACCTCCAGGAAAGAGGCTTTCCTTAAAGGAAACTGTCTAAATGGTGAGGCTTCCACTGACAGTTTTGAAGGAATACCAGTTCTGGAGTGTCAGAATGGCAAGCTTGAAGTAGTTTCTTTCTGTGATAGTGGAGATAAATGTAGTTCTGAACAAAAGATTCTTCTGGAGGACCAGTCAAAAGAAAAACCAGAAACTTCGATTGAAAATCATGGAGATGATCCTGAGAAACTAGAGGCACTGGAATGTAGCAATAATGAGAAGTTAGAACCTGGTCCTGAGGTGGAGGTTAAAGATGCAGAACTGGATAAAGAAGGTAGAGCTGATATTTGAAAAATCTTCTGAAGGTTTAAACTCCGGAGTTAATTCATTACATATTCTATCTGGTTCCCACTAGTAAAAGTTGATAAATAATTATAACCCTCTGAGAATCTGTTAAAATTTCATCCCTTTCTCTAGAAAATCGTGCGTGTGCACACATACGCACACACACGCCAAGTTTTGCTGTAAGTTTCAAAGCGTGTATCATTTCAAATGCATTGCTTTACTGGCCGCTTGCTCTTCCGCCTCTTGCCTGATTATCACCCCTAGCCTCAGGGATTTATGACTGAAAGCTGAGTAAATCCACAAGTGTTAAGAAGATGGAATTCCAGGAAGAATTATTGGCATGGGCTGAGTGTGGGCAGAGAAGACTTGGTCATAAGAGCAGTAGGATATATTCGGAGGAGCAATATAGACCTAAATTAAATTCCCACTCCTATTCACTATAATCATGTGACCTTGAGCTCATTATTTACACTCTCCAAGCCTATTTATTCATCTAGGATATTCAACTTCAGAATGATGTTGCAGAGATTAAATAGATAATGTATTTTAATTGTCTCTCACGGTAATTGGAACATACTAAGGTATATGCATTCCAGGCAGTCATTGTTAGTTGAATCCAAGGGCTGTTCAGTCTAAAAGCCGTCATTGCTTTATAAGTCCAGTGGTGGAGGAAAGAAGCAGAGCGCTCATTGTCAAGTTTACCTTGTTCTTAGGGAATCAGAGTACTCTCTCAGCTTCTGACTTTTTATAGCTACATGATTCTTTTAATAAGCAGAAAGAGGGAGGTTTCTAGGCTGTCTTTGTTTATCATTATTCTTTAGCCCATAGCAGGGTCTGGGGTGAGTTGATATCTACCCTGCTCAATATACATTTCCTTCCTGGATAGGTGCTCTTAGAGGAGGTATCTTGAAATTATATTATTTTCTCTAAATTGTGTGGAGTACACAGCTTCAGCCTGGGATTTGGGGTATGTGGGAAAAGGTTGGGATTTTTTTTTCCTGCCAGTATTTTAAATCCTTTAGCAGAGTTAGGAAGCAGGAAAATATTATCCAAAGTCTAAGAATTCCTTTAATGAATAAAGAGAGACTTGCTGTTTTTAAATGCTACCTATTGAACTTTTCAATATTTAATACTAAAATAGTTTTCAGAGCAGTATTCATTCTAGGCTATCAGACAGAGCTTTAAAAATATGTTAAAGCTATGGTTAAGTAATCAATATGACAGCATGGGAAAAGTGGAAAAGGAATCTCGTATGAGGCCAAATGGATGGGGGATAGAGGAGTCAATTTTGATGCTGATTTCTATAAGTATGCTGAACAAGGCCTAAATTAATATTGTGTTCAGTTGGTGATCTAAAAACTGTAAAGATAATTGTTGTGTAAAAGTTTGACCTGAAGCTTTCATTTGGAATTATCAGGACAGTATCCTAATCTGAGTTTTTAGGCCTCTAGAAGTCCATGGATGTAGTAATGAGGATCAGTATGATTTTAACAAAACTGTTAGCATATAGTAATTGAACTATTAAGTCTTTCACATTAAAGGCAGCCTGAAATATAAAATTTCTCTGATATATCATGATACATGTTTTTGAAGGCAACACATTGGTGGTTCTTTTGCTGTTATAAATAAAGCCGTCTTTGACAAGAAGGAAGAGTTAAAAGACTTGGGAGTAAGAAGTAAAAGGACTAATGCAGGATGGAGGCAGGGTCCCTGCATTGGGACACTTAATAAACACGGTCTCCTTAGTGTCCCTGACATGGACCACATCCTATATGAATTTCTGAAACAATCTTAAGTTTGTCTTTGTGTTCCTTCTCTCGGCCTCCTCTTTAGAGTCCTACTTAGGGGAGCATAGGGCTTCATGGTCTACCCACCCTTTTGACCCTTCTCAGTGCCTGGGTCCATGAAATTATGCTTAGCCATCTTAAAATTTGTTCGTTTAGTGTGGGTGGTTTCAGCAAAATGTTAGAAGGAAAGTAATTAGATTATACTAATTTACTCTAAGGAAAGAACACTAGTCCTATTACACTTTTAATGGGTTTATATTTTTAAGAGAAAAATGTTAAGCTCCGAATCTATTTCTAATAGAATTTTAGGCAGTGTAACAGAAAGATAAGAAATTTCAGGCAATGCTGAAGTGAATGTTTTAGGCTGGGAGGCAAATGTGTAGATAGGTGGCCCCCACTTTTGTTAGTATCTGCTTTTCTAGGTTGCTTCACTTCTGGTTCTGAAAGCTCCCAGTTGTAAAATGATAGCTGTCATGAAGACTATTTTTAAATGAGTGCTTAGAGGTGAAGACTGCTTTTATCTTTCTTTTTGTAGATATGCTTATTAGGTGATATTATAGTATGACTGACTTTTTTTTTTTTTTTTTTTTGAGACAAAATCTTGCTCTGGAGTGCAGTGGCTGGATCTTGGCTCACTGCAGCCTCTGCCTTCCGGGTTCAAGGGATTCCCCTGCCTCAGCCTCCCGAGTAGCTGGGACTACAGGCGTGCGCCACCATGCCTGGCTAATTTTTTATATTTTAGTAGAGATGGGGTTTCACCACATTAGCCAGGATGGTCTCGATCGCCTGACCTCAGGATCTGCCCACCTCAGCCTCCCAAAGTGCTGGGATTACAGGTGTGAGCCACTGGCCAGCTTGGCTTTTTAAGTTGTAGCTTAGTTTCCTTTAATTTGACTTACCTAGTCTTACCAATTTAAAAAAAATTATCAACCACATTGGGTTGCTTTAAAAAAAAATCGCTTAGGAATACATCCTTCCTCATTCCAAAAGGGATTTGTGGTGGGTAAAATAATTTATTGTTGCTTCAGACTGATTTTTCTTAACTTTTACTTGCTGCAGTATATTTTTTTATCTCAATTGTAGGTGCTTCTAAAGTAAAGAAATACCGTAAATTAATTTTAGAGCAGGCAAAGACGACAAGCCTGGAACTGGTTCCAGAAGAGCCATCTGAGCCTGTGCCTCCTCTTATAGTTGATCGTGAGAGATTGAAGGTAAGCTTAGCTATTCCCAGTTTTAAATGAATGGATTTGAATGTGTTTGTAGGCAGTTGAATAAAACTAGTTTTCCTGCTTTAACCCTAGACTATAAGTGCCTCAGAGCTTCTAGTAAAAAAAAAGTTAAGTGTATTTTAAGGAGTTGAAAGATACAGGAATAGTCCAAGATAGTCTAAGGGAATAGTTCCAAGCTCTTGAATCTTTTAACCTCATGTTCACTGTATATTCTAGCTTTATGGTGCTTATTGTATAGCCATTTGAATATCCAATTTCAGTTTGACCAATGAAATCAAATTATGTTTTATTCTCTTCTTTTTTTTTTCTTAGAAATTGCTTGATTTGTTGGTAGATAAAAGCAACAATCTGGCAGTTGATCAGCTTGAAAGATTATATTCTCTTCTTAGTCAGTGCATCTACCGTCATCGTAAAGATTATGACAAATCACAACTTGTAGAGGTAAGTGTTTAGTTTATCTGTAGAATACAAATAATGTGCTTTCACTTGTTCCAAAGAAAAGAAGAAAAAAGTTATTTTGCCTACATCTATGTCTTTCACCAAGTAACTGAAGAATGTTTTGAAGATTTAAGATAAGAAGAAACATTAAGAGTTACAGTTTGAAGAATAAAGCTTTTCCATACCATTTTGTCTCTGGAAAGAAGTAATCTGGGGTTCCTTTTTTGTCAAAACAGAAATCCATGGTTCTGGGTTGGTAAATATGCAGGAACAGTATGTTACAATTCTCTCCTTACTTGCTTGCTGACTGAGCCTATCACTTGGGCTTGTTGGATGTGGTCATGGCCCCACTCCTAGTCAGCCACTGCTGATGTAAAGGTGTTGGCATGGGCAGTGAGACCTATTTGCCATTAATTGACAGATAACTCAAAAGTCATCTTGTTTAGTCAAATCTACTCCTGTAAATTAGCCATATGAAGGAGTGACTGTCCTTTTGCTTAGATGCTTTTAGAGTTGAAGCATTCCCTTTCTAGACAACTCTGAACCAAGGGCCCATATAAATATGAGCTTAAGCTTATATCTTTGTTTATATAATTTCAATCATTAAACCACAATTCTGCGTTTTCAGATAATCTGAGCGAATGTAATCACTCATCTACCCCAAAATGGCTAAATGACTTAATTCAACTCTCTTTGTTCATTTGCCTGGTAGCTTGTTTACCTGGTGGTCTATTAAATGTTTATTGAGTACCTGCAGTGCCACATGCTGTGCTAGGTGTTTGAAATGCAAAAAAAAAAAAAAAAAAAAAGAAAAAATGAGTAAGACAAAGTTTCTGCTATCAAGGAATATTTTTAGTATATTAAAGATTTATAGGTAAAGGATATCGTTATTTTTCATGTGTAATAAAGAATAAGGGATTTGAATCAAAGCAAGTGCACATTTGAAAATTATTTTGTAATCACATTTTTACAAAACTGTATTAAGTCATATAATATATAGACATCACAGGAAAACACAAATGAGAAAAAAAAGCATCACTTATATTCCACCATCCAGAGAGAACTAGTCAGTATTAATCTTTTAGAATATCTTCTAACCTTTTAAAATGTCTGGATGTACATACCATTTGTATAAGTGTATGAATATATATTTTTAAATTGGGGTCATATTTTATGTTTTGTTTTATAATTTGATTTTCTTTTCTTATGTAGCAATATATGATAAAACATTTAGCAGGAGTGATTTTTGTTGATCTCATAGAAGAACTTGTTGATCAGATGATGATCTGTTAATACAGCCTATTAATTCTGCAGAGACATAGAATAGAATTTCTTTGGAGCTGTTTTAAGGGAGGGAAAAAGTGCAAGTGTCTTAGATGTATTTGACATTTGCCCACCTGAGTAAAATGTGCGGGGTAGAGTTCTTCACATTTTTTACATTCTAGAACTTCTTTGTTCATATGGTTGTAGTTTTATTAGCTTGAATGCACTAAATACTCCTTACCAGTGAAACATCTCTGTGGAACCCTAAAAATCTAAAGGCCTAATTTAGGGAGGGAAGGGATTGATAGCAGAATCAGCAATGAGTGGCTTTCATGGTGGTGGTGATGGAAGCCACTCATTCTGGCTTTTTTTCCCCTGTGTTTTCAGCTCTGGTTGGAGTGAATAGAAGTGGAAACACAATGCATTCTGCTTTTGGGCATAAGTTTCACTATGTAGAATGCATTCATTTTGCTTTGGGAGTTAGTGAAATATAATGAAGAAGGAAGGGCTTAGTGTCTGTAGTGAGGCTGCCTGTATTCAAATCCTGACTGCCATCTGTTAGCTGTCAAATTATTTATCCCCTCTGTGCCTCAGTTTTTTTATCTGTAAAATGGGCCTCATAGTAATACCTATGTTCAACTTTCAGTGTTGTTATGGGAGTAAAACTATGTATATAAATGATATGCATATATATAAATACAAGTATTTACTTAAATTTATGTATTTTATATATAGAAATTTCCTAGTAAATATCTGGCCTAGGTTAATCATTGAGTGTTGCTATCATCATCCTTATATTCATATTACTTATACCTCATACTGATATTACTGGCATAATGTTATTCGTTGACTGTGACTATCATCATCATCCTTATTATCCTAATTGTGAAATAGGAGGTACTTGGAAGTGTCTAGCGCAGATAGTCTTAATTAGCTATGGTACTGTAATCAGGAAAATATTCAGAGTTTAACCTGTATCTCAAATTCATTCCCTAAAAATTTAAAGTGAATTCTTCCATAATGAGGAACACTTTTGTCTTTGCCTTAATAGATAACATGCTTTTTTTTTTCCCTTTTATAGGAGATGGAAAGAACAGTTCATATGTTTGAGACATTCCTATGAACTTTTCAAGATGAGTGGTTTATCCTCTCCAATCTGCTCCTGACAGAGCAGTCTTCTGAGCCATTCAATTTCAAATTGCACCAATTATGTGCAGAGCCTTGGTGTAAAGTGCTCTCTTACTCATTCTTTCTCTCTGTTGAATTTGGTGCTATTGTCTCAGGTACCTGAAACCAACCAGCCTACAAGAACCAAACAGAACTTCAGAAACATGTTGTATTTTCCACAAATAAAAAATACAACCCCACAGCTTGGAGATTTTGGTGCTACAGAAACTGCTCTCGCTTCTGCTCCTCTTTTCATGCACTCTCTTTTGGAGACTCCTCTCTTAGGGAGCAGACCAGCAAACAGGAGGAAACTGGATGGGGCAGTTCTAACTGTGATGAATTGTTTAAACAGTGGGCAACTTGTTATTTTTTTTCTACATTTTACCCCCTTAATCATTTTTCTCCCCATCTGGGTAATGAATGGACTGAAACCTGTTTTAGAGTTGGCTATGGTCTGTTCTGTTGGGAAGCTGAGGAAACTGAATGAAATTAGGTCAGGCTCTTTAGAACTGCCTTTAACGTGCCTTTTTATTCATTTGAGGAAGATAAGGCTAAAAGGATGGGCTGTTTGAAGCAAATAAATTAGAATGCTTTATTTGGTCTCAACCTTGAAAATAAGTTTTGATACTCTGTGTCATTAAGAGACAACCAGTGTTTGGGTCTGAAATGCCTGTCTTATTCTCAAAGCTCAATCAAGACACCCAGTAAGCCACATAATATACTAAAATGGTAAGTTTTCTTGTATGGTCTGTTTCAGTTTAAGAAATATGTAATAACAACAACGAATAATACACAGTCCACACATACAAAAAAACAAAAACAAAACAAATCTCCATACTTTTTGGTATTGCTGACAATGATGACTAGAAAATAGATAGTGGCCATTCTTTCTTCTGCCAGTGGCATTTAATAGTTACTCATGTTTGAGTTCCCAGAGAAAAATGATTTTTATATGTAGTAAATTGTTACTTTCTTTTAAAGCCAGGACTTGCCAAAGGGACAGAAAAGAGAGGAATTCGTCAGAAGCTCCATATAATTCATTTTCTGTATGCTTAATTGCAAGTGAGCTCTGGTATAGCCCTTGAATAACAGTATTAATGTTTAAATCCCACCTCCTAAGCTTAGCTTCACAGCTCTTCATTTTGATTGGAAACCATTTTGAATCTTGTTGAGTGATTTCTGTGAATTGTATGTATCTGAAATTAATTATGCATTACTAGTTTTACAAAACTTTCTACAAATTCGGAAACACAGTCTAGGCAGTTGCAAAGAGACAAAGGGTGCAGTGATGTTTTTTATCAGATGATTTTTAAACAAAAAGGTAGAAAATTTTGCCGACAAGTTGGCTTGATATCTTCATTCATTGTAGCCGTTAGCTGCAGGTGTGTCTTTTCAATATATGCAACACATGTAGTTTGGGTTTTAATTAGGGCAAATGGTCTTGGACTACTGCAGAGATTCTGAGCTACCTCAGCTTTTTGTATTTTAGTTACCAACAGTGTTTACAGAGTTCTGTAATCACTTTGCCACCGTTTACATCCTGAAGCTAAGGTACTTGTCTCCTTGTCTCTGGCTCTTTGTAGTGTGCAGAAAGCATACTTTGGCCATAGCCTATTGCAGTAATCCAAAGTGCTTCTTTGCATTTACATTTACATCTAACGCCTTCTAATCCTAGCTTAATTTTTTTAATGCCATGTGTTTTCTTTGTACCTAGTCTGTGAAGTTTTCGTAATATTCAGTTAGTCATATTAGTCGAGATGCTACCCATGTAGACACACTGTATTTTTAAGGTGGGCAAGTGCGATTAACGATGAACCATTTTAAAGGGGAGGTTATTTGAAACCTCTAATTTGATTATTGGGAGGATTTTCATGCTTTCTTTAGTATTTATTACCATCATACCAATTCAAACTATTTTATTGTCTAATACATTAGCATTTTGTATTTTGATGGAAATTGTTACAGAATTTAAAGATTTGATGAAATAAGATGTAGCAGATTTTTTGTAGCAAGTTACTGGTAAAAGGGTTTTTTGCAAGTCTCAGGTTCTTGCTGCACTATTTTTTTTTAAATATTTATTCCAGTTATTCTAATTCAGGAGCATTCTGTTCAAGTAACAGCAGCACTTGTGAAAGGAAAAAAAACGCACATTGTTTCTTAGTAGGTTACTCAATTTGTACAATTAAGATTTTAGCCATCAGTGAATTTGACAAGGGAAGTGTATTTATTTTCAGCATTAAAATGCTTCCAAAAGATCAAGTTGTTTTTGTTTGTTTGTTTTTTTAACCTTAATGTAGATGGAGTAATTGGAGGCAACCTCAGTATAGGAACTGCCACTTCGAACAGTTTAGGTCTTAAAGAGAAAGTCAATCTAATGCCAAGGGGAGAAAAATGAGCTGAAATTGTACCAACTCCTCTGGCCTTCTTTCCCTCAATTAAAAAAAAAAAAAAAAAAAAAAAAACGTACTTACCAGTTTTGCTTATTTTACAGGTATCTGGTGGTTCTATAGTTTAAAGCAGCTTGTGAAATTATTTAAGTGGACTCAGTTTTGTTTACCTTTCTGTAAGTTCTTCATTTTTGCTGTATAGCATTGGCAAAAAATATATACAAATTGACCCCTGTTCTTATTTCCTATTGTGAGCATTATAAATGATAAGCTCCTATGTAAAATTTTGCTCTCAGATGAGTAAAATATGTATCACAGCATAGCCCAGCAATAGTTTATGCTCAGCTGTGGGGACCCTGGGAGCTTTTTAAAGATGATGGAACCGCACTAGGGTTGAAACTGATGGCTGTGGAGTTAATTGTGTTTTTGAGCTTGAATCTCACCTGTGATTTTTTTTTAATGTTATTTCATGACTTGATTTTTCTCATAAGCCAATGTATTTGTAGGTTTACTGGATTTTATTTTTAGGGAGTGGGGTGGTAATTTCTTCCTATTTTTGATTAAGTTGGTTCAGCTATGGTGCTATTCAGTAGGTATCTTCAGTGTCAGGTCCCGTAGCTGAATGCCATTGTTATTATAATTATTATTTGTAATCACATTGTAAGCTTGAATTTGGACTTGTACCTGCATCTTTCGTATTCTGTACATCTGGTTACTTAGACTTTGGGTGTCCCATTTGGTTTCAGTCATGTATGTCTACTTTGTAGTTTCAGTAGACTTCATTAACTATGGTCTATTTTTGGTTTGTAGTTTTAATTTAGAATTGTGTTAAATTGATGTTTTGCATTTGACTTCATTTTACATTAGTTGAAGTAAATTATTTAATTTTTGAATTCTGGAATTTGGACATTTACTGTAATTTGTAATATAACTGCTGTGAAATACTTGAATAAAGATGACAAGAAAAACATGTCTTTCTTTAGCTTAATCCTGATCACTGTTGGCTACAAATGCAGTGCTACTTTTCTAGCTGATTTAGACTATTTTATAGAGAGGCATATTGCTGTTTGCTGTTTATTAAGCACCCAAAAAGTTGTGTTATGTGTTCCTTTTAGATTTTAAGTATACCTCATGATTTTTTTTTCACTATATTTACATGCTGCACAAGTTTGTCTCCTGTACCTCATGATTTTTTAGCTGAAATCTTTTTCTGTTGAGAAAGTATGGTTTTAGTTTTAGTTGAGGATGGTCTAAAATATGTTGTATAGAAGCAAACGGATTACTTCTGAGATTTGTTTTTCTAACTGGAAGGCTATACGATAACATGATCAGGTCATATGGTTCATTTATTTTAAAATGTTTTTATCGGGTTATTATCAGCCTACTTTGTACAGTACAGCACATAATATGGATAGAGATTTCATACCAGAGTTTTGAAGGGCTAACTTCAAATGAATAGAATGTTCTTGGCTTTAGACTACCTATTTTTGCAGTGTGCCTTGACATACCTTTTCATGTTCATGTAGTACACTGATCTTCAATATAAATCCTTTTGTTTTTTGAATCAGTAAGAAAGATGAATTTTAGTTAAGATTTTGTTTTGCTTGATTTTTCAGATTCTATAATTTTAGCTTTTGTCTGTATCAAAGACTGGTAATAATAAACCTGCAAAACATATTTTTAGCACTATCAGAATTTTTACATAAAGTGCTTATACTTTGAGGCTCTATCAAGTTTTTTGGACTCTGGCGATGTTTTATTTATCCAGTTTTAGTTTCCATAAGACTCAAAACTACAGTAAAACCTGAGGCAAATCATCTTATCCCTGTACCCTGACACCTACAAAGTTATGTAGTGACTATTAAAAATATATACATCCTCTCTCTTAGCCCCACATTCACATGTTTATTATGTGCCTGGCATTGTGCCAGGCATGTGGGATACACAGGTGACAGATTCCTGTCCTCAGGTAGCTTAGAGTCTGCCAGGGCAGTTGGTGTGTATACCAGTAGTAATGATTCAGTGGAATAAGGCTTTTAACAGAAGGAACACAATGTTCAGAGTTCTGGGACGGGAACCAATTAATTATAGGAATGGGAAAAATAAGGAAAGACTTCAGAGAAAGTTGGCATTAGATTCATCTCTAATACAGATTCATCTCTATCTGGCTTTTTTAGTGTCTAGCCACTTTACCAAAATTTGTTCTTGTTTGTGTGTGTATGTGTGTGTGTGTGAGACCTTTCATATTACATCAGATATGTTGGTACAGAAGCTAAATGCTTCCCATATTTCAGGCTATATAGCTTTATATATATGTGTGTGTGTGTGTGTGTCTATATGTGTGTGTTATATATATTCCACTTCTATGGGTATATATGTGGCTTATTCTGATCTTCAGAACTTAGCTATACTTTGTACTGCATAACATAGTAAGTTACTATGTAAATTTAAAATATAAAACTTAGTAATTCATGAGGGAAGGGGAGATAGAAAAGTATCATATTGTGTATTCCCCATAGGAATTTAAAGCAGTGCCAGATTCAGTAGATGCTAATTTAATTCCTTTTGATTTGCTTGATATAGAATGCTAAAATTTACCTAAATCATTTTTTCATCCATTTATAAAATACATAGTGAGTGCCTACCATGTACAGGTACTGTCACAGGTGCCAGAAGTAAAGCAGCAAACTAAACAGAAAAAGTCCTTGTCTTCATGGAGCTTAAATTCTTTTTGATGTTGTGTGCCAGGTTTCTGTCATGGTTCATTAGAGTTCACATTTTTTTTTTAAGTGTGGTGCTCTTAAAAGCTCTTAAAGTGTTTTTTCATTAAGTAGTGAATGAAGCTTTTTGTTGTTAAAAATTTGCCAGAGGCCGGGCACGGTGGCTCACACCTGTAATCTCAGCACTTTGGGAGGCTGAGGGGGGCGGATCACGAGGTCAAGAGATTGAGACCAGCCTGGCCAACATGGTGAAACCCCGTCTCTACTAAAAATACAAAAATTAGCTGGATATGGTAGTCCCAGCTTCTCGGGAGGTGGAGGCAGGAGAATCGCTTGAACCTGGAAGGTATAGGTTGCAGTGAGCCGAGATCGTGTCACAGCACTCCATCCTGGCAACAGAGCACGTCTCTGTCTCAAAAAAATAAAATAAAATTGCCAGGAACTCTGCTTTATCTTCCTTGCTTCCCTTATATTCCCTATCTTGGTGAGAAACTTAGCTGTCATCCTGAACTTTGTCTTCTTTATGACCCATCTCATTCTATCATTGCAGCACATTCTGTTGATTTATTTCCCCCTAAGCATGTCTCATACCTATTACCCTGTCTCCATCTTTATTGCTGTTATCTTAGTTTGGGCACTAATCCTTTTGTTTGGACTAGTGTAATAGCTGTCAGTTCAGTAAACATTTATTCAGTGCCTACAGAGTGCTAGGCATTGAGGGAGTATAAAGATGAGCAAGACATTGTGTCTGTCAAGGAGATTTTTATAATATAATTTGACATAGTTACATCACATTCACTAGGTGCTGGAGACTATTCTGAGTGCTATACAGATACAACTGCAAATTCTTTTCATCCTTACCACCATTTGAGATAGGTGCTATTATGCCCATTGTACAGACAAGGAAACTGAGTTATAGATTGATTTGCTCAAGGTCACACATCCAGGATTCAAAACTAGGCAGTTTGGCTCCAGAGTTGATGCTCTTAATCTTTCCGATGCTTGACTGCTTCTTGTGGGGGTAGACAGATACACAAACATCATCTCAGTCTAATACGGCATGTGTTAAGATTGAATTTTGTATTAGGCATTGTAGCTATACAGAGGAGGAGCATGTAGCCTAACCTCAAGGAAACCTTTCTTGGAAACCTGATGCCTGAGCTGAGGCATCAGGATGGGAAAGGACTTCCAGGCAGAAGGAACAACAGAAGCATAGACTGAGAAGTGAAATAGCATGACAGCTGCAGGGGAAAGTACAGGCAGTTCTCTGTCATCACAAGTCAACATCTATTTCACAAATTTATTTAAGCAACTGCCGTGTGTCAAAGCACCGTTCTTGGCCCTGGAGTTACAACTGAGGTCCTTGGTTTTTTTGGAGCTTACAATCTATTCGGCAAAGAGAAAATAAACAACAGTGTGAATGCTTGGATAACAATAAATACAGCAGTAGTATTAGTAGCAGCAGACAACTGAGTGGCAGGTACTTTTACAAGCATTCACCATTTAATTATCATAGCAACTACAGGAGGTAGATACTGTTGTTGGTTCCGTTTAACAGAAGGGGAAACTGAAAAGAGAATGCTTAGGCAACTTGCCCAAAGTCACACAGCTAACGTCAGAGGGATCCTAGCTTGGATTTTTAACCTATCAATCGTTAAGGTGAATGATAAATTCTTTTGCCCTTATTCAAGTGTTTCTTCTATTTTTTTTTTTTTTTTTGAGATGGAGTCTTGCTAACTGCAGCCTCCGCCTCCCGAGTTCCAGCTAATCTCCTGCCTCAGCCTCCCAGGTAGCTGGGATTAGAGACACACACTACCACACCTGGATAATTTTTGTAATTTTAGTAGAGACGGGGTTTTACCATATTGGCCAGGCTAGTCTTGAACTCATGACCTTAGGTGATCCACCCACCTCAGCCTCCCAAAGTGCTAGGATTACAGGCATGAGCCACCATGCCTGGCCTCAAGTTTTTCTATGAGCAAACATTTTTAAATAGTAGATACCACAGAGAATAATACAGCATGCATGTTCCTACCACCCAGTATCAAATGTTAACAATTTGTCATACTTGTTTTAGTTCTTTTTTGAAAAGAAAAAACAATTTCAGGTAAGGTTTAAGTCCACTTTCTACCCATTCCCAATCCCATTCCTTTTCTTTCTTTATTGGTGGCTGCTACTCTGATGATTTTGACAAATATCCTGTCTGTGTTTTATTTGAGGAGGTAATAGTATGTGGCTGGAGCCAGACTGAGTTTGAATCCTGGTATGTCCCTTCTTGGCTATGGAACATGTGACAAATTATGTCACTCCTCTGCAGGTCAGTTTACTTACCCATAAGATGGGGACAATGATGGTTACTACAATGATTACATATTTGAGTGAATACATGTAAAGCACTTAGAACAGTACCAGGCACATAGTAAGTGTTCAAGAAATTTCAGTCATCTTCTAAACATTTGTATGTGTCTATAAACATTGTTTTGTGGGCTTAAAAATGTATATAAATGGGATTAATTAACATCTTTAAAATTTATATATTTCTAAAATCAGAAACATACGTATGTAGTTTAAAGAATAAGGTAGTTGTAGAAGACTTGTTATAAAACCCAGCAGTTTCCTGATTCCAGAACACTCCTCCTCCAAAAAAACAAAAAAGAAATATTCTCCCGGGAGCCAATTGTTTTCAGTACCTATAACTGATTATTTGGTATTTCTAAATACTATTTTTATAAGCCTGCTTTTTATTTTCCAGTTTTAGTCATTATCTTTTGATTTCCCATTATTTAAGGTATAGTCACATCTGCCCTCAACACACATTTCACACTTCTTATTTTCTCGTCCTCTAGGTTATAATTTTGGTTAGATCATTATTCAGTATTTGCATTACTGTAACTATGTAAAAATTATTGACAGCAGATATTGACAATTATTCAGTATACTATGATGAATTTTCCTTTCTTGTACACCTTTTTGTTAATAATAGTCTTTGCTGTACTTATTTACCTGCTTTTTTATGTATAATCATGAGTTTGAGCCAAGCACACTTGTATTCCCTGCACTTTGGGAGGCTGAGGCAGAAGGATCCTTGAGCCCATGAGTTTAAGACCAGCCTGAGTAACATAATGAGACCCTGTCTCTACAGAAAATTTTTTTAAAAAATAGCCAGGCTTGGTGGCATGCACCTGTAGTCTCAGCGACTCAGGAGGCTGAGGTGGGAGGACCACTTGAGCCCGGGAATTTGAGGCTTCAGTGAGCCAAGATTGCAGCACTGCACTCCAGCCTCAGTGACAGAGTGAGACCCAGTTTCAAAAAAACAATTTAAAAAACTAGTTTGTTCCTCAATTCATCCCCAGCAATCCAACTCTTTTATTTATTTATTTTTTTGAGATGGTGTTTCACTCTATTGCCCAGGCTGGAATGCAGTGGCACAATCTTGGCTCATTGCAACCTCCGCCTCCTGGGTTAGAGCGGTTCTCCTACTTCAGCCTCCCCAGTAGCTGGGATTACACGCACCTGCCACCATGCCTGGCAATTTTTTTTTTTTGTGCCTGGCCCCAACTCTCTTCTTGGTATCACCAAACATGTAATTATTCTAGCATTTCATTTTTTTGAGAAAATTTCTCCTGGAACATTCTAACCCTTTCCAGTTTTGCATTGGTGTACATCAGGGTCTTGCATAGCCTTTTTTGTGTCTGTGTGAGTGGGGTGGGGTGCTATCATCTTTCACTTTTCTTTCTTGTATTAAATCCTGTATCTGGACTTTTCTCATTTATATCCTGTATTGCTGCTGAGAAGTCAATGCTTTTGTGATTATTGTCTGATTTTCCTGATTTTATTTCCTTCTCCTAAAGCTTTTTAGAATTTTATTTTTTATTTTTTTTTATTTTTTATGGTTTTGGGGTACATGTGCAAATCATGCAATACAGTTGCATAGGTACACACATGGCAGTGTGTTTTGTTTGCTTTCTCCCCTTCACCCACATTTGGCATTTCTCCCCAGGCTATCCCTCCCCACCTCCCCCTCCCACTGGCCCTCCCCTTTTCCCCCCAATAGACCCCAGTGTTTAGTACTCCCCTCTCTGTGTCCATGTGATCTCATTTTTCATCACCCGCCTATGAGTGAGAATATGCGGTGTTTCATTTTCTGTTCTTGTGTCAGTTTGCTGAGAATGATGTTCTCCAGATTCATCCATGTCCCTACAAACGACACGAACTCATCATTTCTGATTGCTGCATAATATTCCATGGTGTATATGTGCCACATTTTCCCAATCCAGTCTATCATCAATGGGCATTTGGGTTGATTCCAGGTCTTTGCTATTGTAAACAGTGCTGCAATGAACATTCATGTGCATGTGTCCTTATAGTAGAACGATTTATAGTCCTTTGGATATATACCCAGTAATGGGATTGCTGGGTCAAATGGAATTTCTATTTCTAAGGCCTTGAGGAATCGCCACACTGTCTTCCACAATGGTTGAACTAATTTACACTCCCACCAACAGTGTAAAAGTGTTCCTTTTTCTCCACATCCTCTTCAGCATCTGTTGTCTCCAGATTTTTTAATGATCGCCATTCTAACTGGCATGAGATGGTATCTCAATGTGGTTTTGATTTGCATCTCTCTGATGACCAGTGACAATGAGCATTTTTTCATATGATTGTTGGCCTCATATATGTCTTCTTTCATAAAGTGTCTGTTCATATCCTTTGCCCAAATTTGAATGGGCTTGTTTGTTTTTTTCCTGTAAATCTGTTTGAGTTCTTTGTAAATTCTGGATATCAGCCCTTTGTCAGATGGGTAAACTGCAAAAATTTTTTCCCATTCTGTTGGTTGCCGATTCACACTAGAGACTGTTTCTTTTGCTGTGCAGAAGCTGTGGAGTTTGATTAGGTCCCATTTGTCTATTTTGGCTTTTGTTGCCAATGCTTTTGGTGTTTTGTTCATGAAGTCCTTGCCTACTCCTATGTCCTGGATGGTTTTGCCTAGATTTCCTTCTAGGGTTTTTATGGTGCCAGGTCTTATGTTTAAGTCTTTAATCCATCTGGAGTTAATTTTGGTGTAAGGTGTCAGGAAGGGGTCCAGTTTCTGCTTTCTGCACATGGCTAGCCAGTTTTCCCAGCACCATTTGTTGAACAGGGAATCCTTTCCCCGTTGCTTGTTTTTGTCGGGTTTATCAAAGATTGTATGGTTGTAGCTATGTTGTGTTGCCTCTGATGCCTCTGTTTTGTTCCATTGGTCTATATCTCTGTTTTGGTACCAGTACCATGCTGTTTTGATTACTGTAGCCTTGTAGTATAGTTTGAAATCCGGTAGTGTGATGCCCCCCGCTGTGTTCTTTTTGCTTAGAATTGACTTGGCTATGCGGGCTCTCTTTTGGTTCCATATGAAGTTCATGGTGGTTTTTTCCAGTTCTGTGAAGGTAGCTTGATGGGTATAGCATTGATTCTGTAAATTACTTTGGGCAGTATAGCCATTTTTACGATATTAATTCTTCCTAACCATGAACATGGAATGTTTCTCCATCTGTTTGTGTCCTCTCTGATTTCGTTGAGCAGTGGTTTGTAGTTTTCCCTGAAGAGGTCCCTTACGTTCTTTGTGAGTTGTATTCCAAGGTATTTTATTCTTTTTGTAGCAATTGTGAATGGCAGTTCGTTCTTGATTTGGCTCTCTTTAAGTCTGTTATTGGTGTAGATGAAGGCTTGTGATTTTTGCACATTGATTTTATATCCTGAGACTTTGCTGAAGTTGCTTATCAGTTTCAGGAGTTTTTGGGCTGAGGCGATGGGGTCTTCTAGGTATACTATCATGTCGTCTGCAAATAGGGACAATTTGGCTTCCACCTTTCCTATTTGAATACCCTTTATTTCTTTTTCTTGCCTGATTGCTGTGGCTAGAACTTCCATTACTATATTGAATAGGAGTGGTGACAGAGGGCATCCTTGTCTAGTGCTGGATTTCAAAGGGAATGCTTCCAGTTTTTGCCCATTCAGTATGATATTGGCTGTTGGTTTGTCATAAATAGCTTTTATTACTTTGAGATACGTTCCATCAATACCGAGTTTATTGAGGGTTTTTAGCATAAAGGGCTGTTGAATTTTGTCAAATGCCTTCTCTGCGTCAATTGAGATAATCATGTGGTTTTTGTTTTTGGTTCTGTTTATGTGGTGAATTACGTTGATAGACTTGCATATGTTGAACCAGCCTTGCATCACCGGGATGAATCCTACTTGATCATGATGAGTAAGTTTTTTGATTTGCTGTTGCAATCAGCTTGCCAATATTTTATTGAAGATTTTTGCATCTATGTTCATCATGGATATTGGCCTGAAGTTTTCTTTTCTTGTTGGGTCTCGCCGGGTTTTGGTATCAGGATGATATTGGTCTCATAGAATGATTTGGGAAGGATTCCTTCTTTTTGGATTATTTGGAATAGTTTCAGAAGAAATGGTACCAGCTCCTCTTTGTGTGTCTGGTAGAATTCGGCTGTGAACCCGTCTGGACCTGGGCTTTTTTTGTGTGGTAGGCTCTTAATTGCTGCCTCGACTTCTGCCCTTGTTATTGGTCTATTCATAGTTTCAGCCTCCTCCTGGTTTAGGCTTGGGAGGACACAGGAGTCCAGGAATTTATCCATTTCTTCCTGGTTTACTAGTTTATGTGCATAGAGTTGTTTGTAATATTCTCTGATGATGGTTTGAATTTCTGTGGAATCTGTGGTGATTTCCCCTTTATCATTTTTTATTGCATCTATTTGGTTGTTCTCTCTTTTCTTTTTAATCAATCTGGCTAGTGGTCTGTCTATTTTGTTGATCTTTTCAAAAAACCAGCTCTTGGATTTATTGATTTTTTGGAGGGTTTTTCGTGTCTCAATCTCCTTCAGTTCAGCTCTGATCTTAGTTATTTCCTGTCTTCTGCTGGGTTTTGAGTTTAATTGATCTTGCTCCTCTAGCTCTTTCAATTTTGACGATAGGGTGTCAATTTTGGATCTCTCCATTCTTCTCATATGGGCACTTATTGCTATATACTTTCCTCTAGAGACTGCTTTAAATGTGTCCCAGAGGTTCTGGCATGTTGTGTCTTCATTCTCATTGGTTTCGAAGAACTTCTTTATTTCTGCCTTCATTTCATTGTTTATCCAGTCAACATTCAAGAGCCAGTTGTTCAGTTTCCATGAAGCTGTGTGGTTCTGGGTTGGTTTCTGAATTCTGAGTTCTAACTTGATTGCACTATGGTCTGAGAGGCTGTTTGTTATGATTTCAGTTGTTTTGCATTTGTTGAGCAGTGCTTTACTTCCAATTATGTGGTCAATTTTAGAGTAGGTGTGATGTGGTGCTGAGAAGAATGTATATTCTGTGGATTTGGGGTGGAGAGTTCTGTAAATGTCTATCAGGTTTGCTTGCTCCAGGTCTGAGTTCAAGCCCTGGATATCCTTGTTGATTTTCTGTCTGGTTGATCTGTCTAATATTGACAGTGGAGTGTTAAAGTCTCCCACTATTATTATGTGGGAGTCTAAGTCTCTTTGTAAGTCGTTAAGAACTTGCCTTATGTATCTGGTTGCTCCTGTATTGGGTGCATATATATTTAGGATTGTTAGCTCTTCCTGTTGCATTGATTCTTTTACCATTATGTAATGGCCTTCTTTGTCTCTTTTGATCTTTGTTGCTTTAAAGTCTATTTTATCAGAGATGAGAATTGCAACTCCTGCTTTCTTTTGCTCTCCATTTGCTTGGTAAATCTTCCTGCATCCCTTTATTTTGAGCCTTTGTGTATCCTTGCATGTGAGATGGGTTTCCTGGATACAGCACACTGCTGGGTTTTGGCTTTTTATCCAATTTACCAGTCTGTGTCTTTTGATTGGTGCATTTAGTCCATTTACATTTAGGGTTAATATTGTTATGTGTGAATTTGATACTGCCATTTTGATGCTAGCTGGCTGTTTTGCCCGTTAGTTGTTGTAGATTCTTCATTATGTTGATGCTCTTTAGCATTTAGTGTGATTTTGTAATGGCTGGTACTGGTTGTTCCTTTCTATGTGTAGTGCCTCTTTCAGGAGCTCTTGTAAAGCAGGCCTGGTGGTGACAAAATCTCTGAGTACTTGCTTGTTCACAAAGGATTTTATTTTTCCTTCACTTCTGAAGCTCAATTTGGCTGGATATGAAATTCTGGGTTGAAAGTTCTTTTCTTTAAGAATGTTGAATATTGGCCCCCACTCTTTTCTGGCTTGTAGAGTTTCTGCCGAGAGATCTGCTGTGAGTCTGATGGGCTTCCCTTTGTGGGTGACCTGACCTTTCTCCCTGGCTGCCCTTAGTATTTTCTCCTTTATTTCAACCTTGTTGAATCTGACAATTATGTGCCTTGGGGTTGCTCTTCTTGCGGAATATCTTTGTGGTGTTCTCTGTATTTCCTGCAATTGAGTGTTGGCCTGTCTTGCTAGGTGGGGGAAATTTTCCTGGATAATGTCCTGAAGAGTATTTTCCAGCTTGGATTCATTCTCTTCGTCACATTCTGGTACGCCTATCAAATATAGGTTAGGTCTCTTCACATAGTCCCACATTTCTTGGAGACTTTGTTCATTCCCTTTTGCACTTTTTTCTCTGATCTTGGTTTCTCGTTTTATTTCATTGAGTTGATCTTCGACTTCTGATATTCTTTCTTCTGCTTGGTCAATTCGGCTATTGAAATTTGTGCATGCTTCGCGAAGTTCTCGTATTGTGTTTTTCAGCTCCTTTAATTCATTCATATTCCTCTCTAAGGTATCCATTCTTGTTATCATTTCCTCATATCTTTTTTCAAGGTTCTTAGTTTCTTTGCACTGATTTAAAACATGTTCTTTTAGCTCCCAAAGTTTCTCATTATCCACCTTCTGAAGTCTAATTCCGTCATTTCGTCACAGTCATTCTCCATCCAGCTTTGTTCCCTTGCTGGTGAGGAGTTTTGGTCCTTTCTAGGCAGCGAGGTGTTCTGGTTTTGGGTGTTTTCCTCCTTTTTGCGCTGGTTTCTTCCCATCTTTGTGGATTTATCCACCTGTCGTCTGTGTAGTTGCTGCCTTTTCGATTGGGTCTCTGAGTAGACACCCAGATTGTTGATGATGAAGTATTTCTGTTACTTGGTTTTCCTTCTACCAGTCTAGCTCCTTCGCTGTACAACTGCTAAGGTCCACTCCAGGCCCTGCTTGTCTGGGGTGCACCTATAGCAGCTGCGGAACAGTGAGGGATGCTACCAGTTTCTTTTTCTGCTATCTTTGTCCCAGAATGATGCCTGCCAAATGTCAGTCTTTTGGATATAGAGGCGTCAGGGAGCTGCTTGAGGAGACAGTCTGTACTTTGTAGGAGCTCAAGTGCTGAGCTGTGAGCTCTGTTGTTCATTTAGGGCTGTTAGGCTGAAAAAAACCCTTTTTTTCTCAGATGCTCTGTCTCGAGGGGGGGTTGGGGCTTTCCTTGTGAGTGTCTGCCTCGCTGTCCTGCCCAGCTAGGAGGCAGTCTAGTCACTATTTGCCTGCCGAGGCTCCGCCCTGCTGGTGTGAGGTTCGCCCTGTTCCTGCAGGCTCTGCCCTTCTGCTGCGGTCTCCACCCTGTTGCCACAGGCTACGCCCTGCAGCGGAGTCTCTCTGTTGTACCAGGTTGCCTCGGCAACGGCAGGCTGCGTCAGCAATGGGCATGTACCTCAGTAGGGGCTGATTGCCTCAGTAATGGCAGACGCCCCCCCTCCCCCACGGAGCTGCGCTTTAAAAAAACCTCCTCACCTGGAGCGTTTGGAATCACCGTTTTGTTTGTCGCACTGCGCTACCCCAAACGCTATGTCCCTGGGATTTCCTGGGCTGGCTCACTGTCCAAGTCCCGTTCAGTCTCAAGTTCAGCCCTCTCAGGTCTCAGTTTGCCAGTTCAACAGGGCACCTGTAACAGTGCGCTTTTGTATGGAGCGCTGTGGAGCGCCTCTGTGCTCCGGTGCGGGCCGGAGCCACACCGGCTGCCATCTACACCAGCCAAGACCTCTGCCTGGCGTCCCACGTCTCTTTTATACCTGGGAATTTCCCCGTTCTGTGGGCAACTAAGATCCATCTGGAAATGCATCCCTGACTCACCCTCTCTGCGTATCCAGCAAGAGCTTCAATACTGGGTTGTTCTCACAATGCCATCTTGAGTCCTCCCCCGCTTTTTAGAATTTTCAATTTTCCTCTGATGCTCTGGAATTTCACAGACCTGTCTATGTGTGTGTCTAGATGTTACACTTTCCTTGGGCCTCTCTACTCTGGAAAATCATGTCCTTTTATTCTGAGACATTTTCTTGAGTTATTTTCCACTTCTAGAACAACTATTATTCAGATCGTGGTCCTTCTACACTATTCTGTTATTCCTTTCTAATTTTCACTTTGGTATTTCGTTTTTAAGAGCCATTTGGTGTTCTCTTGATTTTTTAAGTAACATTTTGTTTTTGTTTCATGGGTGCTCATCTCTCTGAGGGTATTCATGGTATTTTTTCTCTGTTTTTCTTTTCCTTGCAGTCTCTTTTTCTTCCAAGTTACTTTTCCATTTTCTTTTGGTTTCTGTTTAGTATTACAAGTTATTTTTAAATATTTGATAATGCTTTGCTATCTGCTCCTATGGAGAGTATGGGACTAAAAAGCTGCTTTCAGAAGGCAAAAATCTCCAGATAGGAGAGTAGCAGAGTCTTCTCTGGGAAATAAAACCAGCCCAAGAGAAGAATGCTGAAGATAGTCACATTGGGGGTGGGGGTGGGGTTCCTTTATGGAACTGTTTGGCCAGAGTTGTATAGATGAGAAATACTTAATGCAAAGTTGAATAAATATTGGCTAATAGTATTCTCTGTTTTAAGACATGACTCTGAAACTTGTAGTTTGCTTGATTATCGTAATAGAAGCCTCTCAGTGGGAATGCTTAGTGTTGTATTATTTTTACAAATGATTTTGAGATGTTTGAATATTTACATGTGATCCTTTCGTTCTCTCCCACCTTTGCCCTCCTACCCTGATTTTCCTTCCATTAGATCAGTGTATTAGATAGAAGAACTCAGAAGGAATTAAAGAGTTTTTTGGAAGATTTTGCACAGATGGTCCCCTCCTCCCCTATAGGAGCAAGAATTATCTTCAAAGTGCTTGGAGGTGACAGAGTCAGGCTTTCACCTTTCCTTGACTTAATGCCAGCTGTTTTCCTGACAGCACCTCTTGTTCCAGAAACAAATGATTGGTCTGTGTAGGACCACTTGGGTCATAAGACATCCTGATTTTCCTACTGAAATTTCTCCTTCTTACTGGAATTCTGGTTGTCAAGAATCTTTTCAAGTTAGTATTTTGATTAACAGATGAAGCATAGCTTCAGGGAAAGAAAGTCTGTGCTAGCTAATCCTTTTCTTCTCCTCCCTGATGAGCTTCAAGCCATGAAAGGTGAATGAAGGTGAGACTAGAGGAAAAAGAGATGAATAAAATGAAAAATAAAAGTTTAATGTTTTTCTTGCATTTGTGATATCTTTTATAAGTTGAACAAAAAGTTATCCAGGCCTTTTTCGTACTACTCATCTGCTGATGATGTGGAAGTTATTAGTGACCATCCCATTCAGCTGTTCATCACAACAATGCTTTTAATATGACATAGCATCATAGATTAATTGTTAGTAAGTTGCTAAGTAAGTATTGAATTTATAGGGCCAACATTTTTATGAGTTGTAATGGCTTAAAGAGTTAGAGATCAAAAAGTCAGTTTGGAAAACTGAGTAGACCAATTTAGAATCAAGGGTAAATACAAGGGAATATGGTGGAAGACAGTGTTGTATAGATAATTTTGGGTCTTGTTATGGAGGACAAGCATAAAGATATTTGTTGTGTATCGTGTGACAATCAATGTTTTTGAGCAGCACCGTGACATAGTGAAAATAGAATTTTAGATATATTAATTTGGCAGTAATTTATGAAATGGAAAGCAACAACTTCCATTCAACCAGGTATAGTAACTACCTGCCATGTGCCAAGTATGATAGACACTGAAGTTCCAAGCTAAGTAAAACACAGTATCTGCCCTTGGAAATCACTGTTCAGTAAAAGACATATTAAGAAAAATTAAAAATAAATTTGGTTAAATACAATGATGATGGTTTAGTTGAGGGACTGTGGGATTATAGAGCAGAGGAACTGTTAGGGTTTGGGTCTGTGTCCCCAATCAAATCTCATGTCGAATTATAATCCCCAGTGTTAGAGGAAGGGCCTGGTCGGAGGTGACTGGAACATGGAGGCTGACTTCCCCCTTGCTGCTCTCATGAGAGTGAATGAATTCTCATAAGATCTGGTTGTTTAATAGTGTGCAGCACCTCCTACTTCTCTCTCTCTTCTTCCTTCTCTGGCCACATAAGACATGCCTCCTACCCCTTCTTCTTTGCCATGATTATAAGTTTCTTGAGGCCTCTCCAGCCATGCTTCCTGTATAGCTTACAGAACTGTGAGTCAATCAAACCTCTTTTCTTTATAAATTACCCAGTATTGTCTGGGTGTAATGTCCCATGCATGTAATCCCAGCACTTTGGGAGGCCGAGGTGGGTGGATCACTTAAGGTCAGGAGTTCAAGACCAGCCTTGCCAACATGGTGAAACCCCATCTCTAATAAAAAATACCAAAAAAATTAGCTGGGTGTGTTGATGTATGCCTGTAGTCCCAGCCACTCGGGAGACTGAAGCAGGAGAATCACTTGAAACTGGGAGGTGGTGGTTGCAGTGAGTTAAGATCATGCCACTGCAGTCCAGCCTGGGTGACAATGAGACTGCATCTCAAAAATAAATAAATAAGTTACCCAGTATTAGGTAGTTCTTTTATAGGAATGTGAGAACAGACTAATACAGGTACTTACCCCAACCTAGTAATCCATGGAAGGCTTTTTCCCCCACTGTGAATAAGTTAACATCATCTCAAAAAATGAAAGAATGCAGTAAAAATCGGAAAAACACTCCAGGCAGGGGAAAGAGTATAAAGGCTTAGAAACAGGGAAACAAGTTTAGGCAACTATGGGTAGTTCTAGTTTACTTTAGAATAAAGCAAAGTGAGGAAGAAAATAGCATTAGAGGTCAATAAAGACTTTATATATTGTTCTTGTATTTCAGGTGAGAGATGCTACAGGCCTGGACTGGGGAAGGTATAGTAGGGATGGTGAGAAATAGATTATTTCTAGGAAATTTTAGAGGTAGGATCAGTAGGACACAGCAATCAGATGTTGGGGATGAGGATAAAGAAGGGGCTTGGAATTGCTTATAGGTTTCTGCCTGGGTGGTCAGATGTTAACTGTAAATGAATGAGGGAGGACCCAATCTGTAGTGAATACAGTATTGGGCATTTTGGCAACCAGGCGCAGGAGACATTTGGATAAATATATGTAAAGCTTGAGAGGGTTCAGAACTGGAGACTTTTAAAATTAGCTACCTATAAATGGTTGTTCAAACCATGCATGTGAATCAGATCACTTAGGCAGTTTTTGAAGTGAAATGAAAATGGCAAATAGAGAAACAGCAAAGTTTAAGGAGCAGGTAGAGGATGTCTAAAAATCGAGACTAATCATACCTTCTCAAAAGCGGGACAGCCAAAAGAGAGGGGTCACAGAACTCGAGGAAATAATTTTGTGTTCAAAATGGACAACGGTATCAAATGCTTCGGTGCAGGTCAGTAAGATATTATAGGTACTCAAATGCTGCCAAGAGATGTGGTAACTGGGTGATCTTTGTTGCTTTGAAATAAAAGGGAAGGAGTGAGAACCTAACTAGACAGGGACACAGGGTTGGGGAAAGGATTTGATAAAAGTGAAAAAACTGAGCATGTTCATACACTGAGAATGGAGTTGGTAGGGGTGGTGAAAATAATGATTTCACTAACACTTATTGAAAGTGTGCAGGCCTTCTTCAAAGGACTTTGCGTCTGTTAACTCCTTTAATTTTGACATCAGCCCTACGAATTAGATACAATTATTATGACCCTTCTGCTAATGAGGAGAGCTGGTCGCAGAGAGATTTTTACTTGCTGAAGATGAGACAGATAGTTAAATATCATAACCAGGATTTGAACCCTGGGATTCTGACAAAAGAGCCTAGTTATTTGTCACTGTTCTATATTGCCTCAATAGAAAGATGGAAATTGAAGATGGGAAAGAGGAGTGATATTAATGGGTCAAGATTCCAAAAGAGACAAGGAGTGTTGTTCTTGAATAAGAAAGAGTATTTTATTCCAGAAGACCAGAAACTAGGAGTACGGATAGAGATGGTAAGTTTGGGGGTAGGGTGGGACAGTGTGAAGTTTAGGAAATTAATATCTAATAACATCAATTTTTTCCATCAAGCATTTATTGAATTAACACCTTTTCATTATAAAACATAACACATATATGGAAAACTGCTTGAAACAAATGTATAGGTTAATCATGAATTTATAAGATGCAACAACCACTATTCAGGTATAGAAATAACACTGTTAGACAGTCCAGAAGTTCTGCGTGTCCTCCATTCCATTTGAAATCTTTTCCCCCCAAATGTAACCACTATCCTAACATTGGTGGTAATGACTTTTTTGCTTTTCTTACAGTTTTATCACCTGTGCGCATTTCTAATCACCACATTTGAGTTTTTTTCTCCTTTGTTTTTTAAATCTCTTATCTACAGATTCCTCCTCAATCTTTCCTTTTTCTTTGCCATTAATTTGTTGAAGAAACCTGGTTTTGAGCTGTTGAATTTCCCGCAGTGTGGATGTTGCCAGTTGAATCCCTATGGTGAGGCTGTATTCATTTCTCTTCTCTATTTCTCATAAATTGGTACTTGGGTCTAGAGTTGTGCTGTTCAGTATGATAGCTGTTGAGCACTTAAAATGTGGCTAGTACAAATTGAGATGTGCTGTGTCAAAATGCACACTAATTTTGAAGATTTATTACAAAAAATATAAAATATCTTATTAATAGTTACCTCTTCCCCACCAAGTGATAGTCTTGCTTTGTCACCCAGATTGGAGTGGAGCTGTACAATCATAGCTCACTGTAACCTCAAACTCCTGGGCTCACATGATTTTCCTGCCTCAGCCTACCGAGTAGCTGGGACTAAAGGCACATGTCACCAATGCCCAGCTAATTTTTTTTTTTTTCATAGAGGTAGGGTCGTATATTACCCAAGCTGGTCTTGAACTTCTGGCCTCAAGCCCAAAGTGTTTGAGCCCAAAAGGATTATATGCATGAAACATTCCACCCTGCCCTTAATAGTTTCTTTATTGACTGCATTGAAATAATATTTTGGATATAGTGGGTTACATTAAATTTATTAAAAATAATTTCCACCTTGTTATTTTTACTATTGATAATCCAGCTACTGTAAGATTTAAATATATGTGTGGCTGGCATTTTATTTCTATTGGACAGCACTGATCTAGAGACTTGATTCATGGTTTTATCTATTATTGCTTTTTGTAAGACTACTTAATGTCTGGTTTTCCTCCTAATTGTGATGTCATCAGTGACTGACACTTGATGCTTAAATTCAGTAGAGGCTGCAAAATGGTGAGTTCTAAGGTAATCTCATTCCTTATTTATGAGTGGAAAATGCTATAAAGAGAAATATTTCATTGTCTACTATCTGGTTATAATAGTGCAAGTCAAATAGAAAAGGTAGGATTAGTGATAGATTCTTTCCCTTTTTTAACCAGTTTTCAGTGAATTTAATGAATTATTTCCCTACCAATCCAAAGGTGACGAGTTAGTTTCTTTGGTATCATTATGAATTCATAGACTTAAATATATTTAATGTATTTCAATGCATCACTATTATGATGCTTAATACTGCTAAAATGATCCCATTTTTGACCTGTCAGAATCTTTTCAAATTTCCTTCTGAGTCCTAGTGACACAACTTTGTAAGCTTTTAATCTGTTTTATCTGTAGTGATATCCCCTCTTTTGTTCCTGATATTGGCAATTTGTATCTTCTCTCTCTTTTTTTTTTCTTGACCAGTCTCTGTCTCTTTTTATTCATCTTTTCAAAAAAAAAAAAACTAGTTTTTGGTTTCATGGATGTTTTTTGATATTTTTTCTTTCATTTTCTGATTTCTACACTTCTGCTTGTTTTGTGCTTAGATTCCTAAGCTGAAAGATTAGATTATTGGTGTGAGACCTTTCTTCTTTTCTAATATAAACATTTAATGTTGAAAATTTCTAAGCACTGCTTTAGCTGTATCCCACACATTTTGACATGTATTTTCATTTTCATTCAGTCCAGAATATATTCTACTTTCCTTTGAGGTTTCTTCTTTGACCCTTAAATAATTTAGATGTGTATTATTTAATTTTTAAATAGTTGGGATTTCTCAGATTTTGTGTTACTGATTCCTCATTTACTTACGTGATAGTCAAATAATATTCTATGTATTATTTTAATTCATTTAAATTTATTCTGGTTTGTTTTGTTACCCAGAATGCAGTCTATCTTGGTGAATGTTTTATGTTCACCTGAAAAAAAAAAAAACAGTGTATTCTGTTGTCATTGGGTGGAGTGTTCTATTAGCAGTAGTTCTATCACATTGGCTGCTCATGTTGTTCAGGTCTTTCATACCCTTGCTGATTTTCTGTCTACTTATACCAGTTACTGAGAGAGGAGTATTGAAATCTCCAAGTATAATTGTGGATTTGTCTGTTTCTTTTTTTAGTTCTATCAGTTTTTGCTTCCTATATCTTGAAGCTGTATTGTTAGTTGTATCGCATTTGGGATTGTTATGAGTTCTTAGTGAATTGAACATTTTATCATCATGTAATATTCTTCTTTATCCCTGGTAATTGTCCTTGTTCAGATTCTACTTTGTCTGTTACTAATATGGGTACTTCATTTTTTTTAAACAACAAACATTTGGATGATATAGCTTTTCCCATCATTTTACTCTTTTCCCCTCTAGACTTTCATCTTTCCACATATGTGTCAAAAGTCAAAATTACAACAAATTTAGTGTAAATACTTAATTTGCTTTTATTGGCAATTCTAGAATGATGCAACATCTTATCCCATAAAACAGTATGGATATTCCAATGAATTGTGCAGAGGAGGCTGGCTTTACAAGCAGAAAAGGGCTGCAGAAAGCAGAAGTTGAACAAAAGGGGATTGATTAGCATTAGTTCAGACAACTTTCTTACAGGGTTAAAACAGAGGGGACTTCTTTATGCTAGTTCAGATAAGCTGAGGCCCCTTCTGATTAGTTGCTGTGAATCTCCTATTTCCTTTTGTTTTAACTGGCT
Organism: Callithrix jacchus; assembly: GCF_049354715.1. NCBI lineage: Eukaryota > Metazoa > Chordata > Mammalia > Primates > Cebidae > Callithrix > Callithrix jacchus. The sequence continues at coordinate 91,515,195 of NC_133515.1, forward strand.
CATTTCAAAGTTCAGTGTGATTACCTTGCACTTAGTATGAGTAATTCCATTCTTGTTTGGTCTGATTGCTTAGTCCAAAACAATAGCCTCCCACAAAATTGGTTTAGCATATTTAATTTCTGATATGGTTTGGATTTGTGTCCCCACCCAAATCTCACATTGAATTGTAATCCCCAGTGTTGGAGGAGGGACCTCGTGGGAGGTGATTGGGTCATGGGGACAGATTTCCCCAATGCTGTTCTTGTGATAGTGAGTTCTCACAATATTTGGCTGTTTAAAAGTGTGTAGCACCTCCTCTTGCTTTCTCTTCCTTTTGTTCCTGCCATGTAAGACATGCCTGCTTCCCCTTCACCTTCTGCCATGATTGTAAGTTTCCTGAGGCCTCCCCAGCCATGCCTGCAGAACCGTGAGCCAATCAAACCTCTTTTATTTATAAATTACCCAGTTTCAGGTCTTGTTTCGTTTGTTTTTTTGAGACAGAGACTTGCTCTGTCGCTTAGGCCGGAGTGCAGTCACGCAATCTCAGCTCACTGCAACCTCCACCTCCCAGGTTCAAGCAATTCTCCTGCCTCAGCCTCTCAAGTAATAAAGACTACAGGCATGTGCCACCATGCCTGGCTAATCTTTTGTATTTTTAGTGGAGACAGGGTTTCACCATGTTAGCCAGGATGGTCTTGATCACCTGACCTCGTGATTCTCCTGCCTCAGCCTCCCAAAGTGCTGGGATTACAGGCACGAGCCACTGCGCCTGGCCTCAGCTATTTCTTTATAGCAGTGCGAGAACAAACTAATTCAATTTCCTTCTTCAACAAGGAGAAATATGTCTCTTATTATCCTTCATATATATTTTGGAATTTTTTTAAATCCACAAATACATATGAAGTAGCTAAATAAAAATTAACCCATATCACCAAAACAAACAAACAAACAAATAAAAAACAACCCCTACTAACTAGAGTTCAAAATTTGATTATAGTGTTTTTGGTCTTTAGTCTGAGGACATATAGTGTAAATATTGTTTTCAAAAGTTACTTGGCTTAATCTCCCTCTCCACCATCATTTACTCTAATTCTGTTATTCTTTGAGACAAAATTTAGTTTATTTTGGTTTTAGTTCATGTTAGGTTTTAAGGTTCCTCTTATATTGGTTGATTTTTTTTATATTATGTAAAATATTAACATAGTCACAAAAGTTGTAACTATGCCAACAAGTTGGATCCAGAGAAGTGTCAATGTCCCAACCCCTCTACCATGTACCAGTCTCATTAGCTTATCTACCTGGTGTTTCTTTTGCTAAAATAAACAAGTACTGTACATGTATATTTTATTTCCCCTCTTTGCTTATACAAAAGGGAACTATTATCCAGGTACTCCTTTGCATAGTTTCAAAAAAGCTTTTAATAGACCTTTTTTTAAAGCAGTTTTAGATTTACAGAAAAATTGAACATAATGTACTGAAAGTTCCCTTACATCTCTTGTCCCCTGGGCTGCCCCTCACCCTATTTCCCCTATTATTAACATCTTGCATTAGTGTCATGCATTTGTTATAATTTATAAGCAAATATTCATTATTACCTAAGGCTCATAGTTTGCATTAGGGCTTCCTCTGTGTTACACATTCTATGGGCTTTGACAAATGTTTAATACCATGTATCCATTACTGCCGTATCATTCAGAATAGTTTTGCTACCCTAAAAAATCCCTTGTGTTCCACCTATTCATTCCTCCCTTCCTGCCCCTGACAATCACTAATATTTTTCCTTCTGTCCTCCCTCCCGCCCTGTTTCCCTCCTTCCCTCCTTTCTTCCCCTCACCTCCCCTCCCCTCTTCTTCTCTCCCCTCCCCTCCCTTTCCCTCCTCTTCCTTTGTTCTCTTTTTTATTTTATTTTATTTTTTTGGTTGAGACAGGATCTCACTCTGTCACCTAGGCTGGAATGCAGTGGCACAATCACAGCTCGCTACAGTCTTGACTTCCTGGCCTCAGGTGATCCTTCCACCTCAGGCCCCTGGGTAGCTGGGACTATATACAGGCACATGCCACCATGCCTGGCTAATTTTTTGTACTTTTTGTAGAGATGGGGTTTTGCCATGTCACCCACGCTTGTCTCAAACTCCTGGGCTCAAGTGATCCTCCCACCTTGGCCTCCCAAAGTGATGAGATTACAGAGGTAAGCCACTGTACCTGGCTATTTGCCCATTTTTAAATCAGATGGTGTTTTTCTTTTTTTTCCTGTTGTTTCAGTTCTTTGTATATTCTAGGTATTAATTCCCTGTCAGATGAGTAGTTTGCAAAGCCTATAAGGTTTATTCTAAGAAATATGCTGTTAGTCTAATGGAGATTTCCTTATATGTGACTGTGCAGTTTTCTCTTGCTGCTTTAAAAATTTTTTTCTTCATCTTTAACTTTTGTTAATTTTATTATAATGTGTCTTGAAGAAGACCTGTTTGGGTTGAATCTGTTTGGGGTCCTTTGGGCTTCCTGGGCCTAGATGTCCATCTTTCCATCTTTCTCCCAAAACTTGGGAAGTGTTCTGCTATTATTTCATTAAATACATTTTACTCAACTTTTCCCTTTTCATCTCCTGGAATGCCCATAATATGAATATTTGTTTGCTTAATGATGTCCTATAAATCGTGTAGGCTTTCTTCATTCTTTTTTGTTCTTTATTATTATTATTTTTGTCTGTGTTATTTCTAAAGATCTGTCTTCAAGTTCAGAAATTCTTCTGTTTTGTCTAGTTTGTTGTTAAAGCCCTCAGTTGTATTTTTTCATTCACTAAGCTCTTCAGTTCAAGGATTTCTGTTTGGTTCTTTATGTTAACTACCTCTTTATTAAACTTCTCATTCAAATAATGAGTTGTTTTTCTGATTTTGTTATCTATCTTTATTTTCTTGTATCTCACTGAGTTTCCTTAAGATTATTATTTTGAATTCTTTTTCTGGCATTTCATATATTTCCTTATAACTGGGGTCTGTTCCTATAGAATTATTGTTTTCTTTGGAGGTTACACGTATTCTTATATTTTTATGGTTGATGTGCCATTATGCTGATTTCTGTGGATCTGGTAGAAAAGTTGCCTGTTCCAATTTTATGGAGTAGGTTTCATAGGGAAAGATTATTCACATGAATGGGTCTTGGGGTATCAGTTTGGTGGGGGTCATTTGCTTTGGTTCTAGGTAGACACAGTAGTGTAGTCCCCATATAGTATCTTCAGCTGCAGTCCACACTAGTGTTTGCAAATTTCTCAGTGGCCTAGGCTGAGAGTTTGTGGCAACAATGGCCCGGCCTTGCCAGGGATGGGCTCACCAGCCTGTTTCTCAGATTGAGGGTGTATGTGTGCACATGGTGGGTCAGCCAGCTTGGGGTCTGGCTCACTGAGGTTGGGGGCACAGGGCTGTTACTTTGTCCAGGAGCATGGGTTGCCTGGCCAGCCTGGGGGCAAGCCCATAAGCTGTTTTTCAGGCTTGAGGCACAGCTGCATGACTGCTCAGTTGGTCTGGAGACATGTCTGCTGAGCGTGGGTCATGGGACTGTTTCTCTGACTTAGAGTTGGGCATATAGCTACTTGGTTGGCCTGGAGTATGTCTACTGGGTGGTGGTCCAGAGGGCTACTTCTCAGGTCTAGGATCTGGTAGGATATGGTTGCACAGCTACTTGGCTGACCTGGGGGTATGTCTGCCTTAGGCAGCTCATGGGGCTGTTTCTCAGGCCTGGGATGTAGGCACTCAGCTATTCAGCTGGCCTGGGGATGCATCCATAGGGGGTGACCCACTGGGCTGTTTCTTAGGCCAGGGACATTGGTGCACAGCTACTTGGCTGGCCTTGGAGCTTAACCTCAGTCCCGGGTATGGGCACATAGCTGCTCAGATGGGATGGGGTCATTTTTGCCAGGGGCAGCCCATAGAGCTGCTTCTCATGATCTGATTCTGGGCATAGGTTCATTAGGTGGGTCAGGGACTTGTCTGCCTGGGGTGGGGCACCTCAGGGCTATTACGTAGGCCCTGGGTACAGGCATATAGCTGCTCTGCTGTCCTAGAAGTGTGTCAGTTGCTTGGAGGCTTGAGGGGCAGGACATGTAGCAGTTTGGCTGGCTCAAGAGTATGTTCACCCTGGGCAGGACTCCCACACTGTTCCTCTGGCCGGAAGTGAGGGTGGTGGGAGTCGGTTTCCTATTGTGCAGGACCAGTGTCACAGCTGATGCTGGGGCTTTATGCTGCTGGAATGTGGTGTTCAGCCACCAGTGTGGGATTGGTGGAATTGATGGAGCCCTGGTGCTGGAGAGGTGCAGTGGCTACTGGCCTGCAGATGAGGGTGCACTTCAGAGGTGGCTCTGGTCTCAAGACGGTAGAGTGCTGCAACAGCTTGGCTCACAGTGGGTAGGGGAATGGAGTGTGCACTTTGTGTTCATAATCTGGGGCAATGCAGCTGGATGAATTCGCAGCAGCTCTCCAAACTGGGAGACCGTGGGATTCTCTTGTTGTAAGGACTGTAGACATCAGCAGTGACAGTGGGGTTGATGGAGATCTTCTGCTTACCTGTTCCCTGTGATGGGAAGTCCCTCATGACTCTAGGCAGATCTGATTTGGGCAGGGGAGACAGGGCTGCAGACACTGGGTGCCTCCACACTGCCCTTCTGACTCTTTTTTTTTAAGACTGAGTCTCACTCTGTCGCCTAGGCTGGAGTGTAGTGGCATGATCTCTTGCAGAAATTTTGCAACCTCTGTCTCCTGGGTTCAAGTCATTCTCCTGAGTAGCTGGGATTACAGACATGCGCCATCATGCCCAGCTAATTTTTGCATTTTTAGTAGAGATGGGGTTTTACCATGTTGGCCCAGCTGGTCTAAAACTCCTGACCTCAACTGATCCACCGGCCTCAGTCTCCCAAAGTGCTGGGATTACGGGTGTGAGCCACCACACCCGGTCTGCCCTTCAGACTTTTGATCACAGGTAGGTCTGCACTCCCATGCTGTACTCCAGCACCCTCCCTTTGACACTCTAGTCAAGTCTTAGCTGTTTATTTGTTGCTTTTGCTGTTTCTTTTTTTTTTTTTTTTTGAGACGGAGTTTCACTCTTGTTACCCAGGCTGGAGTGCAATGGCGCGATCTCGGCTCACCGCAACCTCCGCCTCCTGGGTTCAGGCAATTCTCCTGCCTCAGTCTCCTGAGTAGCTGGGATTACAGGCATGTGCCACCATGCCCAGCTAATTTTTTGTATTTTTAGTAGAGACGGGGTTTCACCATGTTGACCAGGATGTCTCGATCTCTTGACCTGGTGATCCACCCGCCTCGGCCTCCCAAAGCTTTTGCTGTTTCTTATGGGAAGAATGAATGCCAGGTATCTCTAGTTAGTTATCTTACTCCTGAGGTTAGAGGGTTTTTTTGCTGCTAGGTCACTGCCTCCTTTCTGGCTTTTGGTGGCACCTTAAGCCCAGGTTTACCTTAGCACTTGTAAGTGATTGGAGAGCTGCCCTTACAAATGAGGGAGGTCCCAGAGGGGATATCCAGGCTGTGTAGGAAGGTTGCCTAAGGACTCGTGTCCAGGAGACATGTAGGATGAACCTCCCACAGCATGGTGCTGTTCAACAGCCATTTGCGTTGGTGTCTTGTTTGGCAGAGTTATAGAGCAAAGTTTCCAGGGCTGGGGATGTCCTGCCTTCTCACTTTGTCTCTGCAAGTCCTCAAGGATATTTCTCCCTTTATGCACTTGTGATGCTTTCCGTGGGTTAAGGTAAGGACAGGGCTCCTGCCAGGAACCCAGAATGATGGGGAACCTGGTTGTCCGCCTTACTCTCACTTTTCCCAGTGTAGAAACAGTGAGTTGGGGAGAAGTTTTCCTTGTGCTTGGTGCCAGGCAGAATGGAGAAAAGGGTGTCATGGATGTGGAAATCCTATTCTCTTACCATCTGCTTGGTGTTTTTTCACTTCTCTGCAGCCCTGGGAACTGTCTCATTTTCATATATGAGTTCTGGGATATTTTTGGTGATGGTCTTGGCACTGTATATTTGTTTTTGGTTTTCTGGATGGAGTGGGGGAAGTGAAGCAAGCTTGCTTCTACGCTGCCATTTTGGAGCTGAGAATTTCTTTTAAAGTTTTTAATTATTTCAGCATCTGAGCAGTCTTGTGGTTGGCTTTGTTGATTGCTTTTCCTCTTGAGAGTTGTTTAATGTATTCCTAGTTCCTTGTATGTCAAGTGGTTTTGGATTGTGTCCTGGACATTTTGAATATTCTTTATGCTGTTCTGGGCCCTGTTATACTCTTAAGGAGAAGACTGACCTTTTTTGTTTTAGCAGACAGTCAACCCAGCTAAGTTCAGGCCAAAAGTCCTGGCTTAGTTCCTGTGGGCTCTGTTCCCATTGTCAGTTAGTTTCCAAAGCTCTGGAGTACCTTTCTGTTGTATCTCTGTGTTAGACTGAAAAATGGCTCCTCAAGGATGTCCATCGCCGAATCCTCAGAACCTGTGAATATGTTCTCTTATGTGGTAAAGGGGACTTTGCAGGTGTGATAAAGGATCTTGAGATGAGATGGGAGATTATTGTGGATCAGTGTGTGGGCCCGATGTAATCCCAAGGATCCTCCTAGGAGAGAGACAGGAGAATCAGGAAAAGGAGATGTGATGGCCAAAGCAGAGGTTCGTGATGTTTGAAGATGGAATAAGGGACCAGAAGCCATGGAGTGCAGGTGACCGCTGGAAGTCAGAAAAGGCAAGGAAGTGAATTCTTCCCTAGAGCCTCCAGAACACAGGTCTGCTGACACCTTGGTTTTAGCTCCTAAGACCCATTTTAGGACTTCTGACTTCCCAAATCATAAGATAATAAATTTATTGTCTTAAAGCCACTAAGATTGCAGTGATTCTTTATGACAACCCTGGGAAACTAATACAGTTCTCCATGTGCACCACCCAGGGGCAAGCCTAAGAACCTGGTCGTGGTCTGCATCATAGTTCAGATCTCACAGCCTTTCCTCTCTTGATCCTGGTCAGTTCTATATGTGTGTAGCTCAGGATTTTGTGCAATAATTGAAAGGACCCTTTTCTCCAGCTCCTTACTCTCTGCGATCTTCCCCCGACTCTCAGGCTCCTTCCCTGGTAGTCTGGCCAGTGAGACAAGAACCCTTAGGGATACTTTTGATATCATGGCCACTGCTGCCGTGAGGAGGCTAATGCTTTCCTAGGGCTCACCTGGGTCTGGATAGTCTAATGAGAGGGTTTTTCTTCTGGGATTGTGGCTTCCCTAGAGAATAAACTAGGAGATAAGGGGTAAAAAGCAAACCTAGGAAAGCCACCATCATGTGGGTCATTCTTTGACTTCATTTTACTACCCAGTTTGCTGGCTTTTTTTCTTTTTTAAATTTCTCAGAGCCTGTTAATAATTGTTTTCTGTCTCCTCTTCAAGATGTTTGGCTGTTACCAATGGGAAAGATGCAGTAGAGTATACCTACACCATCTTAACCAGAACTGGAAGTTTCTTCACTTCTTTGTTACTTAAAAAAATTTTCTGCTCTTCTTTTCCCCTTCTATTTGTCTTAAGGCATTATTTGTTTTGTATTCACTGTTATGTCCTTTCTAGTTTAGCCTACATTCCTAAAATAAAATTTTGCTAATTCTCCCTGAGTTATTTTACTTCATTTGTAAGTTTTTGTAATTCGGGGTTATGTTGTTCATTCATTTCCTGTATTATTGTCATGTGGCCTTTTGCTTGTGTTGAGATATCAGGTTCTCATTTTCTTTTGTCAGCGTGTCTTTCTGCAGTGCTTTTATTGCCTGTGGGGTAGTCTTCTCCTTTTGAAGTTTTTTTCTTATAATATATTTATATAGTATTTCTTCTCAATCCTTTTGTTGCTTATTTTTACATGGAATTATGTTTCTTGAACTTTTAGAAGGAAGCCTAGATTTCATGGCTCTGGAGCTCTCTCTCCTGTTATTTTTGTGAAATGTTGAAATACATGGCTGCTGACTTTCTAAAATCTCCTCACTTTTCTCCCCTCACCTCCTTCTATCTGGACCTCTTTTTTATTTGTTTCTTTTGTCCCCATGCTGTTCAATTCCGATTCTTTCCCTGGTAGTTTTTTCTTAATCTGGGCTCTGTCCTGGAAGAGGGCTTGGGCTAATTAGTTTTGAGGATTTACAAGGCTCATCCTTGCCATGGAACCCTTGCATTCACCTGAAAGCTGGAGGCGCAAAGCTATTCTCACTGCCTGCTGCTCTTCTCAGCGTGGCCCCTGCACATGTCCGTGAATCCCTGTGGGTTCTCAGTTCCGCTCCCTGCCAGTTGCTTTCCTCTCCTTTCTTCCTCACACAGGTGTACCACAGAGTCTCATAGGTATTGGTGGTGTGTCCCTCCTCACTTGAGATTTGGAGTTCCAGGGAGTCTTTACTATTTAATTTTGTTTTCGGTGTTGTCCATGATTCTTTTGATTTTTCATCCTGGTTTCTCTATTTTTAATGGGGAATTCTGGAAGATTTAAAACACTGGGTGACCACTGCCTCCATCTTCCTAAGTGATCTTGTGAAAGGCATGCTCTTCTGCCAAGCACACGTTCTAGTTAAGAAACTCATGGGAGAGAAGTGAAGATTTAGCACAGTCACTGAAGGAAATAGGAAAGAGCTATCTGACAGTAAGGTGAGGGCATGGTTGGGGGTGGGGGCCGTGTATTCGTAGTGGCACCAGCAGCACTCTCTGTGAACGTGGGCTTTCACTCTGCTTGCAGCTGTCACCCCAAAGGAAACATCAGAGGAGGCTGATAGTTGAATTAAGTTAGGATTGCAGTTTTGTCTTGTTTATCCAATAGAAGGACTACAATGTTAGGAAAGTCAGATCATTTGGGGGAGAAGAATTCCATTCTCGGGAAGTAAAACCAGGTGGGGCTGCTAAATTGGGAGGCAATGGAAAGGATCAAGAAACTGAATGTCTCTAAGGAAAGTAAAGAGCGAATGTAGTAGTAGACCATGTGAATGTGCCAGATGGAGGCTTGCCAGAGATTTCGGGGGTAGAGCAGATCCAGGTAACAATAACACATTAGGTGCAGGCTAATATACCTGATCTCTATAAATTATTAGATGCTCTGGAATTTCCAATTTCTCAACAAATGGTAAATAAGTAAACCTTGCTGTATATCATCACAGCAGTTTAAGAGCCATGAAGAAGATCATAGGCTCAAGAAATTTTGGAAGTATTCCTAAAAACACATAAATAGCCCTAGTCATGTGTCTGTGGGTATCTACATAGAGCACAGAGCTTTTCTAACATTCTCATTGTGGCAACAAAGCAAAGTTAATTTTGATATGAGATAATAGTCTTTCTAAACATTGTGTATGATTACTCTTTGCTTATAGCTGAACATTTCTTGAGAAAGTGCTGGAAATTAATTACAAATTTCTATTTTAGCATTTTAATGAGTGCAAAGTATTTTAACAAGACTTTGCAAACAGAGCATCTTTTTAGAAAGAAATGTGAAAATCCACAGTAACATTATACTTAGTATGTTACTGAATTCATAAAGGCTATTTGTGGTGGGGAGTCTCAACTTGTGTCACATATTTAATGGAAACATCAGTAAGCTGTCAGCTCTGTAGTTTATCATACTTCAATAAAGAAATTTAACAGATTATGTTTGAAATGGAGCAAAGAAAGGAGTAATTGTCTATCACACTGTAAAAAATCAGTTAGAGATCTTTGGAATGTCTCTTTACACTAATTTCCACGTTGCTTGAACTTCGGTATTTAATCACAGAAACAGAAAAGCAACCCTACGTTCTCAAGCTCTTATGGCTAGAATCGGATGCAACTTTGGCTCTCTATAAATACCAATGTTAATCTAAATATGAATATTAAAAAGAATATTTTTATGCTTTACTATATTTTAATGATGATACTAGAGTTAATGTGAAAGTTTTCAATTTTTAAATATAGGTGGGACAAATGACTAACTTCTCTATTCTTGGCTGCAGGTGACTTAAAAAGGTTGTCATGTTGTTCAAAATTAAAGTATAAAATGTCCAAGAGCCTTTTCCAGAAGTTGTCAGGTCACACTTTTGCAGCTGTCATTGGATATGTGGGTTGGGTGTTTTAGTTTATATGTAGAGCAGTTATTGTAGGTGTGTTCATTGGAATTTTTTCAATTAAAATATTACAGAATGAGTAGAGAGAGACTAAAGTTTCTGGACAGATGATTCCTATGAAACATTTTGCTGCATTCAGAAAAGGATTTTATCAACTTCAGAGAATATCAATCTTGTTTCTTCTGCTACCGTATAAGAATATATCTATTTTTATTTTCTTTTTTTTTTGAGACAGAGTCTTACTCTGTCACTCAGGCTGGAGTGCAGTGGTGTGATCTTAGCTCACTGCAGCCTCTGCCTCCTGGGCTCAAGTAATTCTCCTGCTTCAGCCTCCTGAGTAGCTGGGATTACAAGCATGTACCACCATGCCTGGCTAATTTTTGTATTTTTAGTAAAGACGGGGTTTCACCATGTTGGCCAAGCTGGTCTTGAATTCCTGACCTTAAGTGATTCACCTGCCTTGACCTCCCAAAGTTCTGGGATTACAGGTATGAGTCACTGTGCCCAGCCCCTATATCTATTTTTCTTCAGACATATTTTGAGAATTCTAGATTAGAATTTGCTTCTGAGTCTTCACAAAATTACAATTACTTTCTGTTGTGCTGCTTTCAGAAATGAGGGCAGAATGTGTTGACTTCAGAATTCCGTGTGATTATTTGACCTTGTGTCATAATTTAAAACAGAAAAAACTTGGGATTGGGGGTAATGGCCGTTGGGAAAAGTCTGCCTTTTGTATCCAGTTTAGTAAAGTTAGAGTGAATGTTAGTCTGTTTTTGATTCTAAGAAATCTGTAGTAAGGAAACCTATTTAACCTTGATAAACCCAGCATTTTCCAAATTTATTTAATCTCAAAACCTTATATATTACTGTTCATAGAAGCACTATTAATAATAACCTAAATGTGGAAGTAACCCAAATGTCCAATAACTAATGAATGGATAAATAAAATGTACTCATTTTTGTATATATCCATTGTATGTATCTGTATAATGCCATAGTATTGGGCCATAAAAAAATGAAGTACTGACATATGCTCCAGCATGGATGAACCTTGAGAACACGTTAAGTGAAAGAAGCCAGAAAGACAAGGCTACCATATCATATGATTTCATTTTTATGAAACATTCACAATAGTCACTCCACAGAGAAAAAGTAGATTAGTGGTTGCCAGGGATTAGGGGTGGGGGAGAATGGGGAGTGTGCTAATGGGTACAGGTTTCTTTTTGGGGTGATGAAAGTGCTCTGCAATTAGTGGTTATTGTTGCTGGACTCATGAATATGCTGAAAAACCACTTTAAAAGGGTGAAGTGTATGGTATGTGAATTATATGTCAATAAAGCTGTTATTTAAAAACTCCATAGAAAAGGGGCTACAGCAACAATTAGGGCAAGAATGATAAGCGTTTAAAAAATAGGGCAGTGGTGATAGGGACTGGAGAATTTAGGGGGTGAACTGAAGAGCCTCAATGGCTGGTTTGTACTGACAGGAATGTAAAATCCCTGGGCTGACACCCTAAGGAGACAGTGCTCCTGGGTCCTCTGGTGCACAGGTTTGCACTTGAGCCGTGGCCAGCTTCACTGAGAATGAAGGAATTCTGTACATATAGTGAATGAAAACCCTTTAAAACCACCAATGGCACAAACTGCCATTACCTGTGCACCCCCCTAATACTTCTTCAGTCATCTGTAGACTGCAGGGCTGGCTACAGGAGCACCCTTGCTTATACCTTTACATGTGCTGCCGCTAATGGAGTTGGGGTGATCTGGCTGGTGCTGTGCACCAGGGCAAGGCGGCCCACAGTGGGAGGTAGAGAAGGCAGTCTTACTGACCTAGTATGAGCCACTCAAAGACTGTCCTCATTTTCTAGGAGGAAACACACCCAAATGACCTGCATATGTTTCAGAGTGGGCGGCAGAGTGCTTGCATGGCAAGTTTGGATGGTGAACACACATACTTGGAGTTTTATTTTTTTCTGTAAAGAGATCCACGGACTTCCTCTTTGTGTCTACACCAAACAGCACCTCTCAGTCTTCTTTTTACCATCATGTGAGAACAGCAGGCATCTTGAGGTTGAGTCCTTGTGTTATTCAGCTTCTTGACCCAGCTGGGAAAACTTTTTGTAACCTCGGGTGCCAAGGTCATGATATTCCCTTTGGGGCCGAGGCTGATGTGGTCAGTGCTTATGCTGTTCTCCCCTCTCCTCTGCTCTCCCAGTCCAGGCTTGTGGTTCAACAAGAATGTGAGGAGCTCCTTGAGAGTCCATGACACAGTGCAGGCTCACAGCAGAACTTTCTAATGAGGTGACAGTGGATGGTCTGACGTCTCAGTGAGTGGACTCTTTCCTTACCCCAGTCCCAGGTTTTCTGTTTAAAGCCAAAGCCTTCATTATGTTGTTGAGACTCTTACCAGGTGTTTTAAAAACTACTTTTACAGAGAACTGTTTCTAACAGAGCTGAATGTCTGTCCCATCCACAGAGATCTCTGTTTTCTTATTATGGATTTTTGAGGGAGGCTGGGGAGGAGGATTCTGCCTTAAAGACTCCAGGCAGACTTGAAGGACTGTGTAGCGTGAGCTCCCAGCGTGTTACTGAGCTGGGTTTGGGTGCTAAGATGCTGTAAACCTGCTCTCTTCTTAAGGACTCAGGGCAACGCAGCCTCACCCCTGCAATGCGGATAACCGTCCTGTGCAGGACTGTAAGGAGCACTTGGGCATGGCCTAACTATAACTGGGCAAACCACTTTTCTGAGACTGTTTCCTCTTCTTAAAGGAGAAAATGAGGCCCTGTGCCTTTTAGGGTAGTTGAGAGGATAAAATGAGTTAATGTGTATAATTATGCTATCTACATACATGAAGGTTCAATTAGAGGAGACATGCACAGGGATCTTAATAACCCATTCCAGAGTTTAGCACGAATGCATGGCAGTGTATTTTTTTATTTGTAATTCTCTTTGTTACTTGATAGTGAACTCTCTCTAACGTCTCCACTGTTTATAGTACCCAAAATAGGAAATGGTCTTTACAAAAGAGAATTTCTCAGACTGAAATTCTGGGGAAAGGGCCAAGCACGGTGGCTCATGTCTGTAATCCCAGCACTTTGGGAGGCTGAGGTAGGAGGATCACCTGAGATTCAGAGTTTGAGACCAGCCTGGCCAACATGGCGAAACCCTGTCTCTACTAAAAATACAAAAATTAGCCAGATGTGATGGTGGGCACCTATAATCCCAGCACTTGGGAGGCTCAGGCAGGAGAATCACTTGAACCCGGGAGGTAGAGGTTGCAGTGAGCCGAGATCATGCCATTGTATTCCAGCCTGGGTGACAGAGCGAGACTCCATCTCCAAAAAAAAAAAAAAAAAAAAGTAAATTCTGGGGAAAGATTCTCTGTCCCTCACTAATATTTATATCTTTATTATAAAAATAATGTTGTTACAGAAATTCTGGACAAGAGAGAAGAAAAATTGCCCACAGTTCCATGAGTACAACTAAGAGGTTTTTTTTTTCTGACTGCAAATCTGGTCATTAAAAATGTATGCATCTTACCTATCTTTAGATGTATATCTTCTATATCTTTATATACATATATGCCATGCCCACAATAATATAAAAATAGCCACCATTTCCCCTGTTCCATGTTGCTGCATGTCTGTAGTGTTAGTTGTCTCACAGAACTGTGAAGACCTCGTGCTGCTAGTCCGTAGCGTAGTTGTTGGACGCGTTGTTTGTGTCAGCAAACGTGAGCAAGTTATTACGGTGGTTCCTGAGCATCTGCAGGGGATTGGTTCCTGGAACCCCAGGGAAACCAAAACCATGGGTGCTGAAATCCCTGATATTAAATGGGATAGTAATATTTGCATATAATCTCTGTACTGCCTCTGGTGTACTTTCAGTCATCTCTAGATTACTTATAATGTCTAACACAATGTAAAGGTGATGTCGATGGCTGTTACACTGTCTTGTTTTTTCACTTGTATTATTCTGTATTGGTTTTTTTGCCCCCATTTTTTTCCATGCACGGTTGGTTGAATCTGGATGGGGAAACTGTGGATGTGGAGGGCAGCTGTGTTTGACTTTTCTAACAGTTTTATGATTTCCTCAGGGATGCTCAGAGTGGATTCACCAGGTCAGGTGTGAATACTCCTGTGGCTCTCGATACCCGGCCTCACTGCTCTCTAAAAGCACTGTTTGGTTGACAGGACCCTTCACTGCTCATGAGGTTCATGGCTCCTCATGAGCACTTGGATTCCCTCTCCCCAGATTTTTCTTAGGTTTGGGGAGCTAATTTAGTAGCTAAAAGACGTTCCTACCTCACCGTTGCGATTTTCGCTAACTGCCGTTGTTGAGTTTGTTGTTGTATGTTTACTGGCAACATTTCTTCTCGGTTGGGTCTGTTTAAGACCTATTCTCTTTAACTGTTGGGATCACTTAACATTTTCTTATTGAATTACATGAGTTCTTTAATAAAGATATAAATCCTTTGTCATATGGACTGCAAATATTTTTCCTGACTGTTCTCTTATTTTGGCTATGGGGTTTTTTTTTTTTTTTTTTTTTTTAATCCTACATGTGTAATGTGAAGCATCTCCTGTTTGTGGCTGTCACAGTGAACTTTCTCACTATTCATGTCAGCTCTGACAGTTGCACCTGGACCCTCCCCTTCATCACATAGACTCCTGATATAGTGGACACACGTGTCTTCTATGGAAAAATGCAATTTATTCAGTCCTCAGGATTAAGTCTGAAATACACAGACTCTTCATAGACCCAGAGAGTGTGTTTCTCTTGATTTGGGAAATGAGGTGGACAGGAAAGGAGTTAACAGAATGTTTTTGTTGATTTTTATCTCAAGTTATTTTAGCTCTTCATGACTGGTGTACTCTAGACATTCTCCATCCTTTAGGACTGAAGGTATCACTGCAAATATTTATTTGACAAGAGTATGGTCCACTCATCATAAAGCCTCGGCCAGGTTCTCTGAACATCTCCCTCTCTCACCTACCCTGACCACTGCCTTCTGATTTTTTTTTGGCAAGAAGACCCTTAGTCTTGGTGAGATTTGTAGATTAATGGTATGGGCTCTTCACATGAATGACAAAGCTGGCCAATCTGCCTTCTGTGAATCTGTGAAATCTAAACTTCTTTCCCTACCAGAGGACAGGCACTCCCATCTGGCACTCTACCTTTTCACCCCGGGGAGCTTGGCATGTGAGTCCTTAGCATAGCAAGGTAGGTCTATACAGCAGCCTAGAGGCAGCCCCAGCCATGACTGAAAAAGCATGTGAGGCCCCCCCGACTGGATTTTAGGATAGGATAGAAATTACCCTGTACTCTTCTTCCTGGAGAAAGTGTGTTGTGTCTCTTATTAGGCTCATGAGCTGGACTTGCCATGTGGCTCTGGCACTGTCAAAAAGAAGTGGGTCCCTGGTACGGGAGTGACACCAGTGGGAAGCTGACAGGTCTGAAGCTTTCAGTTGCACATGTGTAATAAGAAGAGCACTTCAATGAAAGGAAGAGCCTTAGAGTCAGTGCCAGGGTGCTTGCAAGTCCCTCTCATCTTTGACCTTCAATTGTCTTTTCTTCTTGGCTTCTTTTCCAACTCTGTACCTCCCCTCACTATGGAGTCCCATCCTTTCTAATCATCGAGATGTGCACTGAAGTCTACATAAGAGACCCCAGACAGCTGATGTGTGAGGGGTAGCCCAGGTTTTGCATCCCTGTGGCAGGATGATGACACACAAAGACATTACATTGGCTTCCAAGTCTAGATCTATAAATATATTTATTATAATATAACAAGAACTTAACAATAAACATATACTATGTACAATACCATTACAGAGAACCCTGTTTTATATCATTCACAGAAATCGCCAGTTTTGCTCCAGTGTGATAGATGAGGAGAGAAACGGAATTTCAATGTCATCTGTGTTGAGTCTCGCTGACCACTAGAACCTCCTTTGGAGGCAGACGCACACCAATGCTAACATTAGCCCTGCCCCAGGCAGTTAGGAATTTGTGCTCCAGTCCTTGGGTTCACACTTGCACCCTGTTTGACATAAATACTTTAAATGACATACAATGTATGTAGTTTTGTGCTTATTACTTTTTAAAATAATAAATAATATTAAAAACTGCATAACGAAGCTCGGTATCTTGTCCAAGTGGGAGCCACACTTGTAGAGCTAGAAGTTGATGCCCGACGTTAGAACTGGAATTTTGTGTCATCAAATGCTGAAAGATGGAAAGCACGTCCTGTCTTTTTCTCTTATAAATGGTTGTTATCATGAAATGATGGCAAGTTGACTTCCCAGATATAAAAGTGTTAAATGTATATTTGGTACCAACTTCGACTCAACAGCGCAGTGGCGGCGGCGGTGGCGGCAGCATTCTTCCTGCCCTGGAATGGAAACTGTTTACCGTGTGAGGTTTGAGGGGCTAAGGACTAGCGGGAGGGCCTTTCCCTTTTGAGCCACGGTGTGACCTCCCTCCTGGCTTCCTTTTTCTCAGGTTCATATGTGACAAGAAGAGTGGTTCTGCTCATGCCCTCAGGCCTTGGCTGTCATGGCTCGACTAAGAAGGCTGTCCCCATCCTGAGAGCTCTTGCGGCAGGTGCCTTAATATATAGCTATGAATATCAAAAATAGTCTCCTGTGCTTTATAGATGCTTATTCTCCCTCCTTCCCTTCCCACTGGCCTGGGTCCTCAGCTTGACCTCATGGAGGGAGCTGGGCCGGTGTCCAGAGCCAGAACTGGGCTCCTTCTAGAACAGACTCTTCTTCCTTGGGTAATGCCTCCACGAGGCATGGCTTTCATGGGGCTGTCTGGGAGTTACTTTTTCTAAAAATAAAATGGGGGCATCGCCCACCCCAGGAGAGATCCTCTATTCTGCACATAGAAAAATGAGAGCAAATGCCCCCCTCTGGCACTACCTACAAAGAGCTTTGGGAATTCCCACATTATCCCTCTTGTGGCCTCCTCCTCCTCTTAGTACTTAAAAATAGCCTTTTTGTTTATCAAGAAAATGCCTCAGAAATCTAAATAATTCATATTGGGTAAGAGAAAGCTAGCGCAATCACTTTGTCCTTCTCCAGCAAAAACACAGTAGAAAAACCTGTGAAGGACGGACAGCTGTGCCTGCTCCCCGGCTGTCCTGCGGCTGCCACCCCTTGCTCAGCGTGGGCAGCTGGGCTTCTCTTCCGCCCCAGTGGGGACCAGCAGCCTCCTAGGCCTTGTGATGCACAGTATTGTCCCTTGTTTTCTGTCGGCCACTGAAAGTGTAGATTGGTTAAAAAACAAAAGTAGGAATCAAAGTGATAAGGACACTTTGATCTTATTCCAAGAGAGCCTGATGCCTAATGTTGTCATAAGATAACAGATCTATGGTTGTTTAGGGATCAAGCTTGCTCTGCAGGAAGGAAAAAAACAGCTTCTCTCTCCCAGTTGAAAAATACGTGAAACTCTATTGCACCTGGCAGAGCGAGCACCCCCGTTCAGAGAGAATGCCTGCACAGGAGGCAGCCGGCCTGGCGGTGGGGTCGTGGTTCCTGTTGCTCTGAGTGCGGTGCCACTGTTTCACCCACAGGCGAGGATGATTTCCTACATTCAATGTAGAGCATATTCAACATGTTGAACGCAGTGAGTTCCTTGATTGTGTTTTGTTGGCTTCTTGTTGGTGTCGCTGGAAAATTATCATTGTGTGGCACTTGCCTCACCAGACTTGACCACAGTCTTGTTGTGGGCTTTCCGTTGACGTCAGCCGCTTTGGATGTATTTCTTGATCACGACACAGCCGTGTCTGAACACGGGGCAGGGCATGTGGGGGAGGAGGGTCCATGTGTTGGTTGTGGGCTCGTAGGCTTCCATGTTGCCCAGCGCAGGCCCCTCACTGCTGACAATGCCTCCAGTTGCATAAATCTTGCCATCAAGCACCACGGCACTGTTGGGGGAAAGCGGGGACAGAATTAGGCATTTTACTTCCAACCTGGTCCTGGAGATAGGTTCTCAACGTCGTGTCCTGTGGTTGGCTGCCTGTACCTTTTGCAAAAGTCATCTGGGATCTTGCTGCCCTTCTTTGCCCTCTGACTTGGGCTGGCATAAGAAAAACTCGAGCCAGTCAGGATGCAGTGCTATGCCACCCTGCGAGCAGCAGAAGGCACTCCCTCCCCGCCTCACCAGAGTGACTAACAATGGCTATGAGAGGAAAGATCTCTGTGCGGGCACTCAGCTCAGGTCACTGAGGCTTTCTGGAGACTCTTGTTGTGTGGCACACGCAGCCTTCCTATGGCTCAAATCAAACTGGGAACATGACTCACAAGAATGACAGGAGATAATAATAAGGAGCTCAAGTGGAATTGAACGTCAGCCACTGGACTGGGAGCTCCACCTGCCAAGGTGCTCCTGTGTGACCTGGTGCTGCTGCCCACCCAGGATTGCAAGGCTGGGCATGCTCTGCAGGGTGACTGATGGTTGTGCCTGGACCCTTCCCTATGTGACATTCACTGGCTTGGTCCTGTTGTCTCAGTCACTTCCTCTCATCATGAGGGCTCAGCATCTGGCCCCTCTCTGCACTTACTCCCTTAATGCGTTTCAGCTACCTCTTTGCACTGACGTCCACATCCTTGTTTCTAGCCCTGACTCTTTTATTTTAGCTAACGGCCATTTTTTCCTGGCTATTCCCTGACATTGGACACATACCTTTTGAAAGGCTCCACTGCTTGTGAAATGTCTTAAACAGAACACATCAGTCTGGACTTCTTACCAGACCCGGAAGCTTCCAGTCTTCTTTCTTAATTCCATGCCACCTGGGGCCCTCATATTTTCCTTCTGTGCTGTACCTATTCCCTGATTCCCTTGCAAGACCCAGCTTAACTCTCCATTTGCCATTAAGTCTTTTCCATTCATTTCTTTCTTTTTTTTTTTTTTTGTATTTTTAGTAGAGACGGGGTTTCACCTTGTTGACCAGGATGGTCTCGATCTCTGGACCTCGTGATCCAACCGCCTCGGCCTCCCAAAGTGCTGGGATTACGGGTGTGAAACACTGCACCTGGCCTTGGGTCCCCTTCTTATTTTGTTCCTCTTAGTCCAGGAAAGGATGGGGCTGGAAGAGCAGGAACCGGTATCTCACTGCCGCAGGGCCAGGAGGCCTGGAAACCAAGCTGCACTCAGCCCTCTACCTTCTCTTCCTGCAGAGGCAGGTGTGTGTGTGTGTGTGCCTTTTCCAGTCAGCCTTTGAGACTCGTCACTGTGCAGCTGAGCCCTGAGCACAACTCCCAAGGCCATCAGGATCATTCATGCCCTCAGAGCATTCCCCCAAGAAGTCACTTCTCCCAGTAGGGTATCTCACAGCTCTGGCCTGGCACTGCCTTCCATCTGTGATGGGGCAGGTGGTCCTGGGGGAAGCTGACCTCACCTCACTGAGAGCAGGGTAGCCTTGATGCCTTCAGGAAACACTTCATTTCTGCTGGAGCTGGGGTCAGCTGGAGTCCTAGGGTTGGGTTCCTGGGCCAGAGGCTGCTGTGGGCTGCTATGGGTGCTCTACCCTACTGATCTGGGCTAACATCCACTCCTGTGATTGGAGGGGGAAGGCCACTGCTCTGGGCCTGGAAATCACTGAATGGCAGGAAATCACTCTGGTCACAGCCTCCCCCCCCCCCGCCCGGCTCCTCCGTCCCAGCCCTAGCCAAGGTGCTGCAGCCTCTCACCTGCAGAACTGGCGAGAGTGGTTCATGTTTGGGCCCGCCTTAATGTTTCCTTTCTCAGGGTCGTAGATGGTGGTGGCTCTGGCATAAGCCCCACCCAGGATGAAAACGAAGCCATTGAGGGTGACAGCGGGGGCATACTTGTTGTCTGTGAGGAGAGCAGAGCAGGCAGGTCACGGCATCTTGTCTCGGACTTCCCTCTCCTTTTCTTTCCCAGCAGACCCTCCAGGGAAGGAAGCTGGAAAGACTTCTAAGAAGGGAGTGATTGGCCTGAGGATAGACCTGGGACCTAGGGGAACCTGGAGCCTTGACTCACTCGCCCACGTGATCTGGGGGCTCAGCAACTCCTACCCGCCTCCAGACCTGGGTCTGCAGAGCTGTTGGGCTTAGCCTGACTTCTGGGGATGGGATACTGAACAAATCAGTGAGGCAGGGGTGCGACCCTGGCTGAGGACACCGCTGGTTCTCACCAATCATTGGGGACTCGATGAAGCTCCACGTGTTGGTCTGAGGAACATAAGACTGGAGGACGCCCGCAGCTCGGCCTGCCTCATTCACCCCACCAAACACATAGATCTTTCCGCCGCACACTGTGGCTGCAGCAGAGTGCACTGCCTTGGGCAGAGGGGCCACTGCCTCCCATTGGTTGGTGATGGTGTCATACCTGCAGGAGAGGAGAAAAAGAGCCCAGGGTCAAGGTGGACCTTGTGCAGGGCAGAGGCCACAGCAAGAGCAGTACACTACCATCTGGTCCTTGCCCTCAGCATGGCCAGCATAGCCTGAGATCACACAGTGGGGAGCACTTCCAGGAGACACTCAAGGCCGCCTAGGGTCTGGTCCAGAGTAGCCCTCAGCCTTCCTCTGGAACATCAGTGGGCTCCTTCTGCCTGCGGCAGCCTCTGTGCAGAATTCCTGTCTCCCTCCCTTTGCTCACGCGGTGCTCCCCTCTCTATCCAGCTCAATCTTGCCCTTGCATTTGGCAATGCTGGACTGAGCATTTGCTTTATAGCCAGGCCCTGGGCTGCAAACTGGAGAAATGCACTGGATGAAGCACCATTTCTGCCCTCGAGGAGGTTATGACCCCATGAAAAAGGCAGTCAAAGAGAACACACAAAAACAATTACACGCAGGATGCTGGGCGGGCTGAAGGTGAGAAACCCAAAGGTGCACACGGCGGGGCACCCAGCAGCTCCAGTAGGTGCCGATACTCAGGCTGGGCCTCGAAGGATGAATAGGCCACTAGCTGGGTGGATGGGAAACAGGATTGCATGGGCAAAGGGAAAGCATTACAGGTGAAGGGAGCGCAGTGGCAAAGGCAGAATTTTGGGAGAATTTAGAACGCAGACAGTCCCCAACTTAGTGATTTTTCCAGTTTATGATGGTGCAAAACGATTGGCATTTTCATGTAAGGTGTAATGTTCAATAAAATACATGAGATACTTGACATTTTATTATAAAACAGGCTTTGTGTTAGATGCTTTTGCCCAACTGTAGGCTAATGTAAGTGTTCAGAGCATGTTTAAGATAAGCCGAGTAAACCATGATGTTCAGTAGGGCAGGCATATTAAGTGCATTTCTGACTTAGAATATTTTCAATGTATAATGAGTTCATCAGGACATAACCGCGTTGTCCATCAGGATGCTTCTGTAGTATGGAATGGCTGGAAAGGGGGGTAGTTAAAAAGGGCCATGTGTGTCAAGCTAATGGAGCTGGGCTTTATCTGGAGTGCAGTGGGGAAGCCCTGAAGGTTTGTCTGTTTGAGACAGGGTCTTCCTCTGTTGCCCAGGCTAGAATGCAGTGGCATGATCACGGCTCATTGCAACCTCGATCTTCTGGGCTTAAGCAAGTCTTCCACCTTAGCCTCCTGAGTAGCTGGGACTACAGGTGTGCACCATCATGCCTGGCTAATTTTTCGATTTTTCCTAGAGATGAGGTCTCCCTGTGTTGCCCAGGCTGGTCTTGAACCCTTGAGCTTAAGCAATCCTCCCACTGTGGCCTCCTAAAGTGCTGGGATTACAGGTGTGAGCCACAGTGCCTGGCTGACCTAAAGGTTTTAAGCAGGGAAATAATGTGAACAAATTTGGCCTCTGGAGAGATCACTGTGTCTGGAGTGAGGAGGTCAGAAGCAGGGAGACTAGTTAGGTGAGACTAGTCTGCGCAAGAAACTTGGAGAGACGCAACAGTGGCTTGGACCAACGAATGATAAGAGTATGAGGACATGGGAGCAGAGGAGTTGGAATGGGTGTGTTTGCTCATTGATGAGATGCTGGCGCTAAGGGAAATAGTTGCCAAGGATGGCCCAGGGTCTGGCTTGGGAGGCTGCCTGGTGGTGACACTGCTGATGGTGACACTACTGGTGGGATAGGGAGGTTGGGGGAGGAGGGCGATTTCAATTTTTTTCACACGAAGTTTAAAGTATTTGTGGGCAACAGATGGGGATGTGCAGTAGACAGTCACATACTTGGGTCTGGATGAAATATTCAGCTGTGTGATCTCTGGCACAGTGGAAATGGAAGCTCGGGAACATGCTGGGGAGATGTGTACTGCACAGGGGCTAAGGACAAGTTGCGGAAATGTGGCCTTTAAGAGGGGAGCTGAGAGGCATCCTCAGAGGGCAGCCAGGGTCCCAACATCGGGTGAGTGGCTGTGTCACTGAAGGCGAGGGCTTCAAGGATGGAGGATGGAATCTCCAGCAGGCCACTGCTCTATAGTTAAGGGCACTTCAATTAAAATGAGGTGCAGAAGCCAATTGTGTCAGTAGAGACCACAAGTGTATGTAGACTTCTTTTGGAAGAAACTTAGCTGTGAAGTGGCACAGAGGGTAGGGCCTAGAAAAGAATCCAGAGCTGAGAGGGGTCAATGGAATGCTGATGAATGTTTAGCAACTGGTTCTCGAGGGAAAAAGTCATGGTTTGCAGCATTTGCTGATTTCTGCAATGTCACTCCTCCCATTTGGCTGATCTCAAGCTGCCATTGGGATGTTGCTGAACATGGAGTTGGAAAGAGATGTGCTGTGGCTACCATTCTCTGGAATCTCCTCCCTGGGGAGATGCAATGGGCATATATAACCTCAGGGCCCAAGACAGCAGTAAAAGTTAGGAAGTGGTGAGTGTCGAGCATGGGTTACCTTTGTTTTTAATACTGTGCATATAATTTAATTTTTAATAATTAAAAACGGTAAATTTTTGTGTTAAGAACTGGCTTGCAGGAACTTTAACATCTGTACCAATTTTTAAATCTGTAATTTGACCATTCAGATCTCACAAGCCAGCACACAATGGGTTTTGTTTTAATTTTGGAGGGAATGTTTAATTGTGTTTACATGCTGATAGGAAGGAGTCCAACTGCATAAGGAAAGACTAAATGTATATGAAAGAGAGGGGAGAGCTGATGATGGAAGGCTTCCAGGAAGTAGATGAATGGAATCCAAAGTGTGGAGGGAACATGGAGTCCATCTGGGCAGGAGAGAGGAAGGCAAAGATGGCGTGAGTGTAGCCATATTTGTGGGAGTGACAGCAGGAAGGCAAGTAAGTTCTTGACTGATGGCTCCGTTTTGTCTGTGAAGCAGGAGTCAGAGTTGAGCAAAGTAGTGGGGAATCTGTAGGGTCAGATCTCTGAGGAGAGCGGTCAAGATGGGAAGTAACTGGTCCTGAGAGTGGGAGAAACTGAGGGAAACCCAGAAAGACTGCCTCACAGCGGGAAGGACCCAGTGAAGGATGGGCCTTCCCTTCTTGTGTGGTGGGGCCCATGTGTTGTTGGGTGAGAGTTCCTCCATCAGTATTCAGTCCCCAGGGCTGGGCGCAAACGGTTGGGTGGAGCAGATGTGCCGATGTGGGACGCAGGACAAAGCAGCAGAGGAAGAGGATGAAATGACGGAACATGAGTTCCAGACAAGACAGCGAAGAGGGACAACAGGAGGCAGCTGTGGGAAAAGCAGACTTGGGGCTCAGGAGCCTGGCTGGGTTACTGGGATATTTGAGGTCTTCTTCACAGGACAGCTGGAAGATTGGTCTTCAGTGTTTCCGTTGGTTCCTAGGGGGCTGCTCTCCTAACTCCAGTTGCCTCCGTGCTTACTCAGGCCCTCCCAGTGGGGGACACATCTACTGCTCAACACACTGCTCACTGTGAGTGCCTGAATGCAAAGTGAGGTTTGGGCACTGCGTGCTGTGCCGCCAGGGTTGGGTCTGTCCCGCCCATATCTTCCCTGGGAAGCACATGGGGCCCACTTGCTTTCTGTGAGCCTCCTTGGGGCACAAGCCATAACTGGGTCACAGCCCAGAGCCCCAGGAAGCTGGCCTCTCCCAGCCCGTGCCTCTGCCTCCAAGTGAGGGTGATGCGACATTCAGTTCTGTGCTTGGATTTGAGAAGAAGCTGGAATGTCTTAAAGGGCAGTAGCGGGCTGATTCAATTAAGCCCCAGATGAATAATATGTGGCTTATATGCAATGGAGTAAGTGTCTTTTTGGACAGTGTCAGAAGTTCAGATATCTGTTTTTTAAGCCAATATGGCAGGGATCCAAAGAGCTCCTGCAGAAGGAGCTGGGAGACAGTGGAAGATTATGTGGCTGTTAGTCCTCAGTCTTTCAGTATGATGGCACATCGCACCAAATGTGAATTTCCTGAGAGTTTGTTATTCCAGGTGGCTGATTGCCAAGCCATGAGCCCTCCCGTCAGCTCAATCTGTCAGATTCCTGCTTGAGAAGGATATGCTAATGACATGCAAATGACCCCGCCGAGTGAGGCGCTCTGCTATCATTTATCCGGTAACCACAGCTACTGCAATATATTGCTATAAAATATTAGATCCAGTTATTTATATAATGATATGATACAGGTTTGTCTATTGCACTGTTGTCTTAATCTATAATTATATGCTCTTGCTCTATTCCTGTAATACTGTAATGTAATGTAATTATAATGCACCATATATCTCATTCATTATCAATATAATAGCCATTTGTACCATTAGCGCTTCCTGGGGAACAAAGCACCCTCATGTCTGTCCCCATTACCCTGACCTTCCTGTCACCCTGAATTCTCATCATTGCCACTGTGTGGCACAGATAGCAACTTACCCAAAGGGGGTCCAGCTATGCTTCTTGGAAAGCAGTGGGCGTTTCTTCCCCTGCACTCTCCAACCCACTTGCATGCACACTGCCCAGGGGTCTTCAAGCCTGCATTCTGTCCCTACAAGGACAGCTGGCAGAGTCTGGTGGGCTGAGGAAGGGCTCAGGGCCCCTCAGGGTACCCTTTTGTCCTGGACTTCTCCTTCATCTCTTGGGGTTCCCAGGGTGGTCTTGCTCACCCTGTGCCCACGCTGCCCTTTCACAGCCAGAAGGAGGGCCTAGCCCCCCAGGAAAGGCCCATCCATGCAACCCCTGGGTCTTGGAAAACAGCCCCAGGACCCTGTTGTCTGGGCTTTGTCTCACTGCTTAGTTAGTGCATTTGATCCTTGAACAAATCCCTATATTTATCAACAAGCATAAGTTAGCAAAATGAGTAATCAGTGTCTTAGGAGATTAAAAATAGCTGACAAAAGGAAGACAGAATGACGGATCTAGCTCAGTTTCCTCCTACAGAGAAAATGTCTCCTTTTTCATGTGGTTATCGGATGACAAATGATTGGAAGCAGATGCTTCCAGAATGCTTGGGCAGGCACAGCTGGGCAGTGGGTCACACTGAAGGCCGCCAGTACCAGGGCCAACCCAGGCCCAGGAACAGTGCTAAGATCCTCATCATCACACGGGAATGCCCATGATTGCCAGATCAATATGACAATTAAATGCTGTTACTGAGCCATCTCTGGGCTCCACTTGGGGGAGTTAAAAGCCCACGATGAGTGTTCAGAGCCTGTCTCACTCTGCAACCATCTTTGCTGTAACATTTGTCAAGTGTCCAATTAGCCACCAAGGGGGAAAAAATACAAATTGAGGGGTATGTGTGGCTTCACAGGCAACATGATGTCCCGTGGGAGTATGTGCTTTCTGGTGGCACATGGTAGCGGGGGGAGGGAGGGTGGGCTCAGGTGCAGGAGGGGCTCTGGTGATCTTAGCTGCCTCCCTTGCGCTGTGCTTTGGGCCAGGTTAGCCTGAGGGGTTACCCTCCAGGCACTAGTTTCTCCAAAAACAGGACTAAGCCTCCTTTCTGCTGCCGGAGAAAGCTTCCTGAGCACTTCCCCTCGGTCTGTTCTCTGTTCCCTGGCTCAAGGGAAAAGGATTTTGTGTTCTCACCCAGAAGCAGCCTCTTCAGCCCATGCCCCTCATGCCTGTCTCTGACCCTCCACAATGGCCTCGGGAGGAAGCCAGCCTGGGAGTCCCAGCCGACGGCAGGTTCACACAGGTGGTCCTTTGGCTTATTTTTTCTTCTGGAAAGTTCTAGAGGGTTGGCAAGCATTTTCTCCCTGAACTGCTTAGTTTGTGTGCAGTAGCTCTTCCCTGAATGACGAACAGATGCCCTGGTGTGTGTGGCTGGAGGGAGGAAGGGAGCTCCCTGGTGAGGTACCCCTGCTTGGCAGGACAAGGATGCCCTGCCACAGGCACAACCCACAGTTTAAACATTGCTTCCAGCTTTGCCCCAAACCCCAGCAGTCTCTGGGCTGGTACTCACGGTACAGGGTGTTCCCTGACTGCCTGGCCAGGAGGGTCTGGCTCCTCCCGGGCCTCCTGCAACTGGATCCTGGGCCTCCAGCTTGTCTGACACCTAAATGGGTGTCAGGACGAAAGCACCCCATCTTCCATCTCAGCAACTGCAAAGGTGGCACAGATGCCATCCCACCTGCTTCTACCCCACACCCTGGTGCCCCTGGTGCTGTGACTGAAGAGCCTGGGATGACTGCCCTTATGAATGGTCCAGGCTCTGCTCCATCACCATTGAGTGGGTGTCGTCTGTTCTTGGCGCACATAAGAGCATACCCCTGTCCTGAACATGGCCTCATTACCTCTCCACGTGGTCCACGTTGCCTGCCACACCAAGTCCTCCGAGGGTGTAAATCTTCCCATCATAGACGAGGCTGTTGTGCCGACAGCGGGGCACTGTCATTCTGGAGACGAGGTTCCAGTTATCGAGCAGGGACATGTAGCACCAGACATCGGCCAGCGTCACCCCTGATTCCATCCCACCTGGAGGCAGTGTGGGAGGCAGAGAGAGCGGGCAGGGTGAGGAGGAGCCCGGGGTCAGCAGGTGCAGCCCCAGGGCAGAGGAAGCCTTCACCTGCAAAGTTGACACTAAAGGGCCGTGGCCTTCCTCAGCCCTGAGGTGGGGAGCAGGCCCCTCAGGATCCCCATGCCCTGTCCTGCCCCAGCGCTAGGGGGCCTCACCTGAGAGGTAGATGTTGTCCCCGGCACTCACTACACTGAAGAACTCGCGGTCGTAGAAAGGCAGCGAGGCCAAGGGGTACCACTTGTTGTTCTGCGGGTTCCAGCAGGTGACAGCCACCAGTGAGCGCTGGGTCATCCCCACCATCTGACGGCCCCCAACCAAGACGATGACCTCAGCCACACCTGCAGGGACACAGATGGGCGTCCTTGGGACACACCCTAAGACTGCCAGCATCTGTGCCTGGCACCTCGCTAGGACCGCTGAGCCCAGGATGCTGCTTCTGGGAGGTTGGGGGTGTGCCCGTCCATACCTGCGGAGAGGCGCGGCCGGGTTCGGGGCGTCTGCATCTCCTGGCGAGCATGGGGCAGCATATGGTAGCGTTTGGCCTCGTTCACCAGGTCCCGGCAGGCTTCTGATGACTTGATCAGCTCTTCATTGTCAATCACGTTGAGCAGGTAGCTGGGGTGGATGAAAGGGAGGCGGACCACAGCCAGGAGCTCAGCGGCGTACTGCAGGATAAAGGAGACAGGGAATCTTCTTAGACTAGCAAGAGGGAGCCACCTTCTGGAAGGAAAGAAACAGTGTGGGGCTGCACAAGAACGGAGAATTCCAGGCTGTGTCGGGCTTGGGAGTGTAGCTGCTCTGCTCTGCAGGCCTAGACAGAGATAAGGGGAGGTCCGGTCAGCTGGAGGTGTGGAGGGGAAGGAGGGGAGTGTAGGGGTTGGGAGGGGAGGCTGGCAGCCTGCAGCCAGCCCTGTGGCAGATCAGGACACTGGGAGTGGGGGCATGGGGGTTAAAATGAGGAAGACAGGATTATTAAAGAGCTATGAGTGTGGCGGGGACCCAGGAACAGGTGGGAGGACCCAGGAAAGCTTCAAGGAGATGGCAATTGTGAAGCTTGCAAGTTCCAGCTGTGGGAGCCAGTGTCTCCCCAGCACCAACAAGTCTTTCAGTGGTGCTCCATGTCCCATGGCCTGAAACTGTCACCCTGCACAGAGGAGGTTTCACAGACTCACTTGACTCTCCCCTCCTGGCAAACTCTGCTCATCACTCTACTTCCATTTCATGCCATGAGTAAGTGGCAACCACCGGAGGCCAGGCACGAAGCTGATCACTGTGGGTGCAAAGGCCAATGCGACCCGCTCTCTGACGTCGAGGGGTATACAGTTTAATGGGGGGATCTGCTACAAAAAGTGCACGGGGGCAAGAGGAGGGTCTAGTGAGGGCTTTTAGTGGGTGCAGGAGTAAGAGGTTTTGCTTGCAGAGGGAATGGCATCTGGATGGGGTATGCAAATGGGCAGACTTCTGCCAGGCACAGGGTGGAGGGGAGGGCAGACATTCAAAGCCTGTGTAGAGCTGTTGGAGAGTGACAGAGAATGGTGTGTCTCGAGAATTGGATGCGGTTTATTCTTATCAGATGCAACAGGATTTTGTTGAGGAGGTGTCTAGGGAGACAGCGAGAAGTGAGGGGAGAGAGGCTGGGGAGGCCAGGCAATGCTCAACAAGGACTGCACAGTTTCCCCTGTGGAATTGATGAGGCAACTGACGAGGGGTTGAGTGGAGGGATATGTTCAGTGTGCCTTCAGAAAGACCGCTCGGGCTGGAGGGTGGAAAATGGACTTGGAGGGAGCAAGACAGAGGCAGGGAAACCACTTCAGAGATGCTGCAGTCATCCTGGGGAGATGACGGTCTCAATGGGGAGAGAAGTTGATCCACTTAAAGGGGAGGAAGGGGGTGGGAAGGAGTGTGGTGTAACCAAATGGCTGTGGAAGACGTGGGAGGAGGCTAGCCTTCGGTTTTGGGGAGCAGGCATGGCTGAACTAAGGAGCACAGGCAGAGGTGTAGGCTTTGGGCTTGGTGAATTAGGAGAATCTGTGGACATCCTGTTGGAGAGGCCCAGAAAGCCACTGAGCAGAGGGGTCTGGAGCTCAGGAGAGGGTTCTGGGTCCGAGACACAGATCTGAGAGTCACAGAGAATTGTGGCAGTCACAGTTATTAGCTGCCCCATTGAACTTCCTACCTCTGAGAATAAACCCTGCTTCCCCACCTGATCAGTCTGAGGACCCCTTTCTCTGGGCTCAGCGGCCTGGTCCAGGGCAGGTGTGCTCTCTGCATCCTCTCTTTACCCAACACAGGACCTCACAACCTCTGGCTTCCTGAGTGCAGAGGTTTCCATTTGGCTCATCGGGGGCTCCCTGTCTCTTCAATAACCAGGGCAGGGGCAGGCTCCTCCTGCTAGGCCCGTGCTCCTGGGAGCTCCAGAGTCCCCTGGCTCAGGCACCCACTTCTCCCTGCAGGGCACAGGTGGTGTGGCTCTTGGCTGACTTGGATCTCCTTTGGGGTGGAATGCCAGCCCTCGAGGATCCTTTGGTGACTGGTTTCTCATCTCTATGCCCTCCCTTCACCTCTCTGCTGCTCGGGGGGAGCAGGACAAGCCCCCACATCCTCCTTCATCCTTGCTGCAGATCCCATTGCCGAAGGGGGACCCCAAACCCAGAGAGAAGGGGTGGGGCGGGCCAGGCCCCACCTGTGTGCGGGTCGCAGGGTCCTTCTTGATCCACTTGATGACCGTCTCGTACACCAGCTCCTCGGCCTTGGTGTTGAGGCTGTCGTTGGAGACGTAGGCGATGAAGTCGTCCTTGGAGATGCTGAGGATCTCCTCCTGGGCGGCCACCTCAGGGAAGATCTGCAGCGCGAAGGCCTTGGCCATGTGGTAGAGCTCGCTGCACTGCATGGCCTCGGCCATGGCCAGCACGCCCAGGCAGTTGCTGGCCGTCAGCTGCTTCTCTGGGGGTGAGAGCACAGGACCACTGACCCGAGGGCCCCGGAAGCAGTTGCCACCTGTTTCCATTGCTGTCACTCCGGATCCCTCTCTGAGCCCACATCCTGGGGACCCTGCCTCCAGCATCCAGAGTCCCTGCAGGTCCCCTTCCTGCATGTCTGGAGCCTTCGATCCTTCTCCCAGGTTTTCCCCTACCCCATCTTATGCTGACTCCGGGGGCCTCCCTCTGAGTGCACAGGTCCTGGCAGAAGGACTGGGACTGGGAGGCCTGAAGTGCGAGAACCCTGCTTGGAGCCTGGGCCTGGGCTGGGGTCAGGAGTCACACTGTTGCTGAGGTTGAGGATGGCACTGAGGCTTACAGCATCTTCCAGGTGGTGCCAGGCATGTTTGTGGCCCCAACCACCTTCGCTCAGCTGTGTCAGCGGCAGCACCCCTCGCGCACCTCCCACCTTCTTGCATAGTCTTCTGCTGCACCCAATCGGACCCACTGGGGTGTAGAGTCCTCCTGGCCAGCTCTCCTGGGCTTAGTGGCTAGGTTCAGAGTGGGAGCCATCTCTGTATCCTGTTTACCCAATACAGTCCCTCCCAGGGCCTCACACTCTTCTCCCTTCATGCTGGTGGTTCTTCAAGCCCAGATGTGTCTGGGTTCTTGGAGGCCCATCTGTGGGCAAGCCTAACTGCCGCCATGGCTCCTAGTACTTCCAGAATGCTCGGTGCTCCTCTTTCCTCACAGATCTGCCCATCTCTAGGCTGAGCTCTGGCTTTCTCTCTGCACTCCACACCCTAGCCCACTGGTTCTTTTTTTTACTTTTGAGATGGAGCCTCGCTCTGTCTCCCAGGGTTGGAGTGCAGTGGCACAATCCTAGCTCACTGCAACCTCCGCCTCTGGGGTTCAAGTGATTCTCCTGCCTCAGCCTCCTGAGTAGCTGGGGTTAGAGGTGTGCACCACCATGTCCAGCTTATTTATATATTTTTAGTAGAGATGGATTTTCCCCATGTTGGTCAGGCTGGTCTCAAACTCCCGACCTCAGGTGATCCAACCTCAGGTGATCTGCCCACCTCAGCCTCCCAAAGTGCTGGGATTACAGGCGTGAGCCACCGTGCCTGGCTACCACTGGTTCTTTGGGGGTTTTCATCTCTGTCCCTCCCTCACCTTGCTGTCGCCCACGTGGAGAAGCATCAAGTATAAAGGCAGCATGTTGTTTGGGTCAGGGAGCCCTGGGAACTCCTGATACTCAGTCCCCATCCTGGGTAGCAGATCTGGGTATTCGAGGGACAGTTCAGATGTCCAGACCTGTGCAGGCATCTGGGGTGGCCCAGGTATGAATAAAGTGAAGGGAAACCAAGTTTGAGCTGCTTTGTTCGGGGTCTAGAAAGTGGGGCTGTGAGGCCAGGGCCACGGCTTCTCCCCACAAGCAGAGCATGTGCACAGGCCTCATGGTGCCATTTGTTCTCATGAGGCCTGGAGGGGCACAGTGCACCTCTTCCACCTACAGAGAAATGACGTGGAGTCCCCTTCATTCCACGCCGAAAGAGGGCCTTTGCAGGGGGTTATCCGAATTACCCTCTTAAAATAGCCCTGCCAAACCCAGCCACGTGGGAGGGAGCTCTGGCTGTGCACACACAGCCCTCCCCGCTCCATCCTTGCTGTTTCGAGTTCTCCGCCCATTTGCACTCTTCCCCCCAAGCGACACACGTGGCTCCTGGGCTCACCGAGAAAGGACACGCAGACTTTGCAGAAGGTGTGGAACTGGAACTTGCTGGCCGCCTCCAGCAGGGTCTTGGCGTTGGCCGAGTCGATGACCAGGGAGCCGGTGTAGACAAACTCCAGCAGCAACTCCAGGACATCTGCCTGCAGGTTCGACAGGACCAGCTCCAGCTTCTCCCGGCCACCCTGGCCGCTGTCTTGCACGGACCTAGGCACAGAGACCAGGGCGTCCTTACCCGCCGCCCCGCGGCCACCATGCCGCTTCCTCACAGGGCTAGGTCTCCCTGCACACCTTGGTCGCGCCCTTGGTTTTAGGACTCAAAGGACACAGCAATGACACACCTGAACCTAACGCTCTGACACAGGATCTGAAAGAGAAGAGTCTGACCAGAGACGCCCAAAAGAACAGAAAACCCTGCTTATCACTACTCGGCATGTCCATGCAAAAAAAGATGCAAATCAAAAAGCATGAGCTATGGATGGGGACGAGGACCAGGACTGGCCTCAAAGGGAAACAATACGGTTCTGCCCACTGCTGGCCCTGGCATCTCCACCAAAGCAGACCAACATATCCCAGCCTGGTCCCATCTGCCTTGGGTCGCAGATTCTCCAACGTGACCAAGGCTTGGGAGGCCCCCAAATGGCTGTGATCCCAGCCAACCCAGAGATACGCTCTGATCGCCCCAAGACTGAGGGCCCCAAGTTGCCCCAGAACCCCCTCCAACCCCACCTCTTACCAAAAACATATTGTTTCCTTTTAGGCATGGGAAGGAAGCCCTTCATGACATTGCTTTGAAACTGACAAGACGAGATAGACAGACAGAATGGTCAGAGCCGGGAAGAGGGGAGAGGAAACAACCAAGGACTTCCGCCACAGACAGCCAGCAGCCATGACCTGGGACCTGGCCCGGGGCGGGGCCCTCCTGCCACATGGAACACGGGGTCAGAGGTCAGAGTGGCCTGTGTGTAGAGTGTGCATCGGGCTTGGGAACTGGGGGGAGCAGGGGAGGGACACAAATATATCAGTCTGTTTATATCTGGTGTCTACAGGAATACAAAACCATTGCAAAGGCTCCTAAGGCCTGGCAGCTGCCCCTAAAGCTGGACCTGGAAGGAAACAGATAAGATGAAGCAAGAGTGACACTGATACAGAAGAGATGGCAGGAGGAAAAACACCTGGTGCGTTGGGAGTCTGGAGGCGGTTTCTCAGGCCTCGGCTTGGCTGCCCCGTCCTGGCTGCTCCAACCAGCCCTGCTTCCCGCTCTGAGCCCAGGTCCTGCCTGGGGCTGGGCCCGGCCACATGTCTGGGAAAAGACCTCTGTGGTCCACTCACTCACTCCCGAGGAGGCCACAGGGCAAGATGCTTGTGATGGGTCCCTGTCGTGCACCTGCGGCTGGCGGTGGGGCTGTCAAGGTGTCCAGCAAGCAAGCAGGCTGGCCGCAGGGAGGCCGGCTGCCGGATGGGTGGGTGGGTGAGTAGGCGGAAAGAGCATGGGGCAGGGAGCTGGAGGGGGCTGGGTACTGGGCTCTGCCACCCACAGGTGGGCAGCCTTGGCCTCCGGGCCCTCAGCCTCCTCTTCTGCAAAACAAGAGGGTGGAACTAGATGAGGTCTGAATTCCCATGGAGATTTTATGTGACAGAGGCTGCACAATGCCCTTCCCATGAGACTCTTCTCTACGTAGCAGTACCTGAAATTCCACCATTAGAGCGACATTCTCTCAGGTTAGGCACTGACCTCCCAGGGCCTCTGAAGCACTGTCATGGCCGGGAGGAGGGTGAGTGGCACTGTGATCCAGCTGCCAAGCTGGCGTCCAGGCTCCCTCCCAGGGCAGCCATGCTGGGCCCTCCCCATACAACAGCTTATCCGACCAGGACCCCAAGGGGGCTCTGCCTCTAAGCCCTGGGCCAGCCCAGAAGGCAGAGGGGGCAAGGTGCCAGCTCCACAGAGGCCCCTTCAAACCTCCACACACAGAGTGAC
Organism: Callithrix jacchus; assembly: GCF_049354715.1. Lineage (NCBI taxonomy): Eukaryota > Metazoa > Chordata > Mammalia > Primates > Cebidae > Callithrix > Callithrix jacchus. The sequence goes on from NC_133515.1 coordinate 91,548,732, forward strand.
TCCTAAAGTGACTTAACACACCTAGTCTTCTGCTGTCAGGATGGATGTCCATGCCTCGGTGGCTTTGTTAAGTGTAAAATAATTAACTCTGTGATCACTTAAAATCACAGAAATCCTCAACACCCCGGCCCCAGAGCCATCTGGTCAACCTTGTACTCCTGTCTTTACTGCCTGGGACTTCATTCCTACCAGCCGCTGTCTGGCCTCTCCTCTGCATGCTCTGCGGAGGTCACACCGGGCCACAGCCTTCTCCTGAGGCCTCTGGTCACTGCTGCCTCCAACTCTGGCCAGCCCACTTGTCTACCCAGGAGTCTTCAGGCACAGGAGCTCAAAGCCAGTGGAGGGCTGAGCCCAGGGGGACTTCAGACTTTAGGATGTGTGAGCACACACACGTGCACACATGGATATGCACACACACCACGCACACACACATGCACATAAGTACACACATATGCACACATACGCATATACACACACATGCACACATATGCACTGACGCTAGGAACCATGGAGTCACCCGGTGGGGAGGGGTGCTGGGCAGATGGACAGTCCATGGCTGGAGTAACAGGTGCAATGGGACCCACATGGCTGCCCTGAGGGGTGCTGCCTGTCTTGCCCACAGTCTGAGCCAGGGAGTGGCTCCTGGCAACCAGGCACAGGAGGAGGGGTGCAGGTGCCATACAGCATCGCAGGTGCTGTCTAGACTGGGGAGGACCCCTGGCCACAGAAGGCATGGCTGTGGCTCTGTTCCTCCCAGCCCCTTGTGAGGGCCACCTGCAGAGTGGAGGGGGCTGCTGGGCAGATCAGGCTTGGGAATGGCTGCAGAAGCACAGGGGAATGTGATGGGGGCTCTGTCAGATTCTGAGCTCAAGATCTGGAGGAGGCGAGGCCTGTGCCTCTTACCAACACACATGGTTCACACAGGCCTGTGTGCGTGGCCTAGAGAGCTGTGAGAGGGTGGGTGCGCCTCTCTATCCCTGGACACCAGACTGTCTTGGGACTGGACTCTAGTGCTCCTTAAGCCTTTTCCATGTGAGCAGGGAACCCAGAGGTTTCACCCCTGTGACAGGTGACTCTAGTCACTGACAAGGGGCTCTGTCTTCCACAGGTGGCTGTTCTGTCCCTGCCCTGAGCCATAACTTGTCCTGTCCTACTGGGCCCCATGGAGTGAGTGGCTTGGGGTGCTGCTGGCCCATCAGGTCATTATGTGGCTTTGGAGGGACTGCAGCAGGGCAGACGGGCAGCACTACCCTTCTCTATGAAGCTGATGCAGGGGTGTAGGGTGTGGAGTGAGGGGCAGGCTAGTGCTGCCCAGCCACACAGGCCCCATGGGGTCTGCCAGAAGACTAGAGCTTCCCTGAGTCACTTCCTTCCAGGGACAGGGTGCCCAGGAGAGGCCAGAGTCTGGGACACAGGCTCTGCTCAGCAGAGGAATGGCTAGGCCCAACTACTGGGATGCTTGCAATCCCACCATTAGCCATGGGCTCATCCAGGATTAGAAATGCCCTTCCAGGCATCAGGACGGGGGCCCTCATCCACCTGCACGCACCTCAGAGGTCAGGTGTTTTCATTTTGCAAATTGGAACTGGGCACTGTCTGGAGCCCAGACAGGAATCCATGGGCAGTGGTGGGTGAGGGACGGGCACGGGGCAGGTGGCTGGGACCCAGCTCTGCTCAGAAGAGAGGACCCTGCCCATGCAAGGACACCTGGGCATGTCACCAGCTGCAGGGCACACCCATGGACATGCATGGGTCTCCCTGGGTCTTGAGGATTTGTGTGGCTCAGGCCCACCCTTGGTAACTTGATGACAGATGTGGCTCATGCCATTGTGCCAGCATCCAAGATGAGACATAGGAGTCCCATTATCTGACTTCCAAGCCACTCCTGCGCAATCTAGCAAGCAAGGTGGCACGTGCTGCCACCCACACATATCAGCTGCTCAGGGAAGAGGGTGAAGGCTGTGCGACTCTGGGCAGGACTTTGCTGGTACCTTTCTGCATGGCCATGGGGGGCAGCTGGGTTCAAAAGGACTCGACCGTTGGCTGAGAGAGAACACTGATACCCAGCTCTCCCGCTCACAGCCTGGCTGTCATTTTTACAAAACATATATCTGGTTGCAACACTCCCAGGCTCCTGTGACCCAGGTCCAGCCTCCCTCCAGCCACGTCCCCTGCAAGCCACCCTCATGCCTGGCCCTGCAGCAATGTGGAGTCACCTGTGGGGCCTGAAACCCCCTCCTGCCTTTCAAACTTGCTCTTCCCCACTTATCTGCCCAGCTGATGCCCGTTCTTCATAACCAACATCAGATGCCATCTCTCCAAGGAGCCTCCCTGAACGCCCCTCCACCAGAGCTCAGCCCTTGGCCCACCAGTCTCTGAAGTGCCATCTTCACTCGTCTCCTTGCTTGTCTACAGCGTGTCCTCACGAGACTGTGGGCTCGGCTGGTGTTGGGTGTGAGCCCCAGCGCCGGGAGGGGCTCCTGTGTGTTTGCTGAGTGAGGAGCGAATGAATGACTTGAATTCCCATGTGTCCGTCTTGTGGCTCCAAGGGAGGGCATCTACATTGGGGTTGGGTCTGGCAAGCACTGTCCTTGCTGGGCTCAGGGGCTGGGTCAATGTCCTCCCTGGGGCTACAGTGGTGGACATATCACCTGTCTCAGGCTGGGGGTGGGAGTCTGGCCTGAGCCTCCAAACCTGAGGAGTCACTTGGCCCTCTCAGGGCTCATCCAGGAAGGGCCGATGTTGACCCCATGGAGGTCTGCACCAGGACAGAGGTCCCAGAGATGGTCTCTACTCCCTCCCCTTACAAGAGTGCAGCTGCCTGAGGGGGAAGCCCCTGCCTGGGGTCAGAGGGCAGGGCCATGCCTCTGCACTGGGCCAGTCCACAGTAAATCTCCAGGGTCACAGATGCGAAGGGGACTGAAAAGACATGGTGACATTGGCTTCTCTCTGACGGTCAAGAATGTGAAATTCTTTATGATTTTACATGGCAGGAAAGGAAGCCATCTTCCTATGAAGACTCAGCTTTCCTCCCGAGAAGGCACTTGTTTGCTCTCATTAGCGCCAATGGTCGTGTGTGCTCTGTGGCTGCAAACATGGTGACTTTCAGCCTCAGGGCACCCCGGGCTTGGCTTTGGCCTCCCCTCCTTTTTCTTGTGTGACCCTCCTGTATGCTGAAGGCACCCCAGCCCCGTCTCTACAGACCTCAGACCTTTCTGGGTTCAGATCCATGTACCTGGCTGCCTACAGGTAGCCCAACCTCGGGAGCTGGGTGTCCATCAGGCTGCTCAGCTCAACACGCCAGATGCTCAACTGCTCAGATCCCTAGCTCTCCCGACACTGGCCTATGGACCTGCTCTCCTCCCTGTGGCCTCTGATGCCCGTGATACCTCATCTTCTTGGGTCCTGGTGCTGGCACTTGGGAAGCCTCTCCATCCTGACCCTGCCAATCCTCTGCCCATCACCCCCAGGTGTCAGAGCTGGAAGGAGACCTGGGCATCATTTGAACCAATTTCCTGATTTATAGATGAGAAAGCCCAGGGTGCAGGAGAGGACATGACCAGCCTGAGGTCACAGGACAAGCGGCAGAGTCAGGTGTAGGACCCAGGTCTCCTACCTGCCAAGAGGGGTGTCCTCCTCCAGCCCGGTCCTTTCTGACCAAGGCGACTGAGACACATCCTACTGTTCTCCCACCTTTGGGTGGGTACCCCCTCCCTACTGCTCTTGATGTTCCTCACCTCAGACCATGCCCAGGTCCTAGCATGGGGTCTGTGGGAGGGCCATCTGGCCCACCCCGCCCTTCCCCACTCATTCCCCTCCCCGCTGCCTGGAACGTTCTTCCTCCCTCTTCTCAGCCTGCCCAAGAAGCCTTCACTACTTCAGGTTCCCACCTGGTGGATGCTCTTCTCTGTTGTGTGCAAGTTTGGCTTTCAGTGTGTGGTCTCTGAAAGCCATCCAGGGCCCCATGCTCCTCTCGCTCACCACATTCTAGCTGGGGACTGGGCTGCTGCTTAGCACCAACCTGCCCCACTCTGTCCTCTCCAGCTGGTTTGGAGAGGTCAGGCCCCTAGGACGCTCATCTGTGATCTTGCAGCCAGATACGGCCCCTGCTGTCCATTAATTTGCCAAGAGTGGCAGCACAAAGTCTTTCCCGGCCTGGTGAGACCACATGCCTCTCACCCCTGTGCTTGGACAGAGAGAGCCCAAGCCCCGGGGGGCAGGAGACCCAAGGTGTCCATGAGACGGGAAGTCCCAAGGAGCCTGCCCCTTCCTGCGAGGCTGAGGGCCAGCATGTGGCCAGGTGGGACCTCCCCACAGGGCAGCTCGGCTCTACGTGAAAGGACGGATCAGAGAGGAGACGCCAGCCAGGGAGCCATCCTGAAACAAAACACAGTCACTCCGGGGTTAGTTGGCAAGTCCAAACATGGCACGGGGAAGCAGAGGTCCTGTCCTCCCTCTGAGCACAGTCCCGGCTCAGCGTCTGCCCCGGAGAGGCTGCAAGGCAAGAGGAGCAGCGGCGTTCATCTGCTGAGGGCTGAGAGAAACATGAGCGTTACCCCGGGCTGGCCCCGGCTGCTCTCCCTCACTACGGAGCTGGAAGGTGGCCCCTGACTTCTTTGCAAAGGTATGAAGCAGACAAATTAAAAAATCAACGTAATGAAGAAAAGAAAAAAGATGCTCATGCACCAGTAAGACTCATTCAGGTAGAAATAGCCGGGGCAGAGGGCAGGAGGGAGGGATGGAGGCTGAGAGAGACCATGTTTAGGACACAGCTGGTCTGCACGCCCACAGCGCCAGTTTAGGCTCAGGGTACAAAGATGGGACATGCAGCGTGGCTCAGGCTCTGGCTACAAGTTTCTTCTCCCTGACTTGGGCTGAGGAAAAGCAGCCCCGGGGGCATCGTGTGCTCCTCAGTGGGGACGGCCTGGTCGATGTGCTTTCCTGGCATTATTCACACCGACAGCAGGGACGATGGCACTGGAGACCCTGCTCTGGCGCAGTGGGGCAGTGGGCAGTGATCCCTTAAAATAGAGCCTACAGTCCTGCTAATCTCAGGGAGGGCTTGTGAGCCACTGAGAACCTGGGATCTCAGGGGTGGGGCTGGGGGTTGTCTACTGCTGGCAGAGGCCCAACTGTGGTTGGGGGCGGGTGCTGGGGGCAGTGGCTGCTCTGAGGCTGCATGTGAGAGGGCTCAGGGAGGGGGAGGAGGAGGAGGAGAGATGGCTACTGGCTCTGTGACAGGGAGTCACGCTTCAGGAACCTGCAAGAGAGGGGAAGAGAAAAGCGACACAAAAGCGTCCTACAAAGGAACAGACCCGACCACAGCTGGAAGGAAGGCAAACCTTTGAATCAGGTCCTTGAAATACAAGCTGCAGGAAGCTAGAACATTTTGGTGGACTTCAAACTCTCTGCCTTCAACAACAATTTTCAGGTCTGTAAACGCTTTCGCTCTGCGTTGCTGGTTCAATTCCTTCAACATTTCTGCAGAACAGAGAAGACAGACAGGGCCAGGTTCCCATTAAGAGTTTTTTTAATTAAAATTTTTTCAAGAAGTAGAGAAATAGGAAATACTTGATATTGTTTCTTGGCAAGACTGGCTCAACACTGACAGTCAAAAGAAGTCACACACATAATGCATCAACAAGCAGCCACTGGGAGGGGCTGATAGCCAAAGGAACCACAACTTCCGAAAGCAAAAAAACCAAATATGATAAAAAAAAAATCGAACCCAGAAACTGAAAGATTGGGGGAGAGATTCCCATACTGACGATTGGAAACATAGAGAATACATTATCACAGACAACTAGAAACTGTTACAGAACTACGGAGCAAGTTCTCCAAATGCCAATGGGTGCCGATGTATTGGAGACCAAGTCAAGCATGGCACTGTGATGTAAGATGGGCTGGATATGGTTCAAAGGAATCACAACCACAAAACCTGCAAAAACAGCGTCCCTCATGTTAGACACTCACAGGCATGGCATGAGGGGGCCGTGGGAGGCCTGGCAAGCGCCTCCTTCTGTTTCACACTTGTGGGGACTTTTTGGGAAAGCAAGCAAGCAAGGGACAGGGACCCTCTACGCCTCCTCCCATGTCCCAGGAGAGTCTCTCAGGATGCCCACCCTTCCTGGGGCTTTGACATTGGCAGAGTCTGCTTTGCAGCCCAGCAGGTCCCAGGAAGTGGCCTCGGAGCCTCCCACTCTGTGCACACCTACCTGTGCCCGGTGTCTCAGCCACCTGGGGCTGGCATGTCAGTGCCCAGGCCTGCGGGCTCTGGACCTGGGGATGTCAGAAGCTTCTCCCAGACCCACCCCAAGGCTTAGAAAGGAGAAGGAGGGAAGAGCCTGCCAGCCTCCCTGTCGGGGTTGCACACTTTCTTTCATTGGCAAAAGTTAGGGCCTTCAGGTGACCACTGCTCCCCACAGCCTTACCTCATCTGCCTGCCCCGGGGATCCCCTGGGCAACTGCCCTTAATGTTGACAGTAGCTGTGTGTCAGAGGCCCTGATCCTTGGGCCAGAATGACCTAGACTGTCTTCAGGCTAGGTGATTTCCCTTGGCAGGTGTATGGGAGAGGGTGGCCTGCAGAACTGAGCCCTGCTCTCCAGCCCCACTGCCATTGCCCCTGCTCCAGCCTCATTAGTTTCACTGTCCACATGGGCCTGGGCCGGCTCTCTGCCAAGACTCCTTCCTGGGCCCAGCCCTGCTTCTGACATTTGGCCAAGCCCCTCTGCCTCTCTGAGCCTATGCTTCTGCATCTGCAAAATGGGGATTGAGGATCCTGCTTCCGCTCCCTGACTGCCAGGTAGGCCCTTTTTGGCGAGGACACACTGGGGTCTGCTGAAGACCAAGGAAGACAGTGGGAGGGGCTCCTGGAGAACGTGCCACAGGCATGTTCAGGAACCAGGATTGGGGGCTCTGCCCTCTGGGAGCCATGGGCACTGCTGAATCACTGACCCCGCCAACCCCAAGTCACACTGAGTCTGGAGTCACAGTAAGGCATCTCCAGGGGTGTGGAAGGAGGCTCCATCTGGGACTTCAGGAAGGATACACATGGGGCGAGCTCAGACCTGGAGCAAGTGGGGTGGGCGCTACAGACAGACCAACAGGCTCAGAGCACCAGTGGGAGGGCACAGGAGCAGGAGAGGGCAGGTGCAGGAGGACAGACAAAAGGGCTGCGGGCAACAGGGAACGAAATGAGGCAGTGGGCGGGGCCAGATCGTGGCAGTCATGCCTGGGAGCTCCAGCTTCATCCTGGGGCACCAGGGAACCATAGGGGATTCTGGACAGGGAGTGGCGAGGTTAGACTTGGGTTTCAGACAAATCCACACAGAGGCAGAACGGGGAGTGGTTTGGGAGGCTGATGGGAGGCAGGAAAACGCCGTGCGGAGACTTGTGCCTTCAAGCCAGACCTGAGGGTGAACCTGCACTTGGCCTTCTATCAGCTGTGTGACCTTGGGAAAGGGGACCCACATCCCCAGAGCCTCGGGGTTCGCATTTGTTGGAGGCTCCATGAGCAGCATGTGGTGGGTACACAGGGAGCGCTCAGCAGCGGGGAGAGTGCGGTGCTGCTGACGGTGATGGTCTTCCCAAGGGAGAAGTGAGAAGGCCGGAATTACACATCAGCAGCAGGACAGAGAAACGGGAGTGTGCGGGCCGTGGGGCTCAGTGCAGGAAGGAAGCGGGGAGGGGGAGGCCCGGAGACCACTAACAGGTTTTTGGAGGGGTTGGTGGCAGGATATCAGGAAGCGAGGGAACAAGATCAGTTGGGGGGTGGGGCTGTGGGACTCTCAGGGGACGAGGCTGCTTGGGGGACAGAGTAGGAGGCGGTGGGTAGAGGCCTGGGATGGAGACAAGGCAGAGAGCCCAGCAGCGCCAGCAGACAGCCCAGGTGCAGGGGAGACAGCGCAGGACCAGCTGCAGGGTTAGGCTGGATAAGCCTCAGCTGCTGTGTGCACACGCGTCTCCAGAAAGAGTCACCAGCTGAATTAATGCCCAAACCATGAGCCAGGTAGATGATGTCACCTTTTTGAGTGAAGTGGTAGGGGAGGGGACGGCATTCCGGGCTGGGATTCTGAAGACCTGGATCCTGGTTCTTCTTCCAGCATTGCCACTAATTGGTGTGTGACCCTGGCCCAGCCACCCCAGCTTCCTGGGCCTCCGTTCCCTCTAGCACAGAAGGGCAGACACCTGCTCTATAGCCCCCTGGGTGTCAGGCTGCAGAGAGTGACAGATGATGCCCCACATGCCTGCTGAGTTAATCAGTGCTTAGGGGCCTGGAAGACACAACAGCACACAAATGCTGACTCCTTCTGGGCCCGCCCTGCTTGCTCCGGGTCTGAGCTCGCCTCATGTAGATCCTTCCTGAAGTCCCCTGAGGCATCCTGAGGGTTTCTGAAAACCTTTCCTTCAAACTGAGGCCCTGGCAGTGATTCTATAACTGCAGCCCCAGCTCCAGCCATGACACTTGCTGCTCCAGGAATTCTGGGGCCAGACCCGGAAGGTGCTCGGAGGCTCAGGTGTCCCCATCCTAATGTAGGTGCTTTCTGTTCCCTCTGACTCTCACTTGGTAGAAATATGGATTTAATAGTTGGGGAAGATTATTCACTTTCAGAAGAATTTTTCAATTTATGAAAGTGCTCACCAGGGGATTCCTTTTCCCAGCAGGCCCCAAGCACATTCCAATTATCGATTGGCAGGTGTGTGTGGGCTGCTGCCCACTGCCTGCCCAGCCGGCAGAACAGGTGCTCAGGCTCCCAGGCTGTGCCTGTCGGAGGGCAGCAGACCCAGAATCCACAAGTGGATGCCAGGACCCGCTGGGCACAAGCTGCCCTCCTCCCTGCCCCATGTCTTGGCAAAGTACACACCCCCTGATCTCTGAGGAGCTTCCGAGTGAGGTGTGTAGGGGTCCTGTGGGGTGTGGGGAGGCCTGCAGGCCTCGGGCCTGGGTGGACTTCCAGAAGGACCTGGTACCCTGCATCTTCTGCTGCTCCAGGTTTCTGTGGGAGAAGACGGCTCAGAGACCCTATGGCCCTCCCTGGAGAGAAGCTCAATGGGGTCTGGTGAGTGGAGTCTTGGCAGCGGAGCTCAGCCAGTGGGGTGAAGACTTGGCCTCAGCATCCGTCCCTATTGGCTACACCAGGGGGTTTTTGGGTCTCCTAGGCTTTGAGTGGGAGGACACCTGCCTGTATCTGTGGGACTGCACGTCTTGGCCTTACTCATGGAAGTGGCTGACCCATGCTCAGATTTTTGTCCCGGGCCTCTTTGTCTCTTTCCCCACTTCCTCCCATATGCCCAGGATGCTCGACTCAGCGCCCAGCACAGAGCTCTCTTCCTGTGGAAGATGGTCCATCACCCGCATTACGCAGGCCTTATCCCGGGCCCCTCTCCTACCTCATCGCACCAAGTCCCATCTTCTTTATCTCCTAGTATTTTCAGGATCCAGCCTCTCCAGCCCTGGTCACTCCTGCACCCTGAGTGAGCGGCCGTCATCTTTCACCTGAGTCACTGCAGCAGCCTCTGAGGATGTCTCCCTGTTTCCAGCCTGTCCCCCTCCAGGCCACCTCCACACTGCAGCTCCCCACAGCCAATGGCCACACAAATCCTTCAGGGCTGAGCAGGGGCAAGCAAGGCTCTCTGGGAGGCCGCCCCATTCCCTCAGCTCCTCCCCCACTCCCAGAGGGCCCTTTGCTCCCCAGCGAAGCCCCCTGCTTAGCACACACGTCCCCACTCCAAGTCTCCGTCCTCTCTGCCTGGATCTTCCCTCCCCTTCCTCCATCTGGCCAAGCAGTATTTATCCTTCACCACCAGGGAAAGTGCTATTTTGTCCTGGGCCTCTTTGCCTCCTTCCCCTCTTCCTCCCACACCCCCTGCCCTTGGCCCTCCTCCGTATGCTGGCAGAGCAACCTGCGCTCACTTCTTTACAGCACACTAGGAGTTGTAATTATTTATTTACATGTCTGCCTCTTGCACTAGACTGTGTTTTATTTATATTTTTATCTTCAACACTCAGCACAGGGACTGGCATATACATAGCCAGTGTGAAGGATGGCAAAAATTCTTTGTAACTTCCCCCATCAAGAGGAAGAGATGATTTCCCTATCCTTTGAATCTTGGCTGGCTTTGTGATTTGCTTTGGACCACAGAATGTGGTGGAAGTGACCCTCTGTGAATGTGAGCCATGGCATCAAGAAGCTTTGCTTGCTTTCACTCACTCTCCAGGGACCCCTGCTGCCACTACCATATGAACAAGCTCAAACGGGCTGGCCGGTTGGAGCATGAGAGACTGCATGGAGCAGAAATGAGCTGTCTCAGATGAGCCATTTCGACCAGCCAGTTTCTACCAACATCAGCCAGGCCTGACCTAGATCAGCTAAGTGTAGCCCAAATTGCCAAACCAGAATCACAGTCTACATAAGTGGCTGTAGTTAAAACACTCAATTTTAAGTCACTCAATTTTAGAATTGTTTGCTAAGCAGCAAGAGCTAACTGATACACAAGGCATGAACAGATGATGGACTCAAGTGCTCAGGGAAGTTTCCCTGTGTTGGTTTCACCTTTGCTAGTTCAGTTTGAAGCTAATTCTTTTTTTTTAAGTTGTGTAAAAGGTACTCATTTTAAAGTGTCCAGTTCAGTCGTGTTAAGTGTATTCACACAGTTGTCCAGTCCTCGGAATCCTTTTCATCTTCAAAAATGGAAACTCCATACCCATTAAACAACAACTCCCTGCTTTCCCTCCAGCCAGCCCCAGCAACCACCATTCTACTTTCTGTCTCTATGAGTTTGACTATTTTAGACCCTCTTATAAGTGGAATTATGCAATATTTGTCCTTCTGTGAGTGGCTTTATTTCAACTGGCATGTCCTTAAGGTTCACGCACATGGCAGCATGCATCAGGATTTCCTTCCTTTTTAAGGCTGGCTAATATTCCACCGTCTGCAGATACCACATATTGTTTAACCATTCATCCTTTGATGGACACTTAGGTTGCTGCCACCACTTTGCTATTGTAAACAATGCTGCTATGAGCACTTATTAAACTGTGACTCTGGTTTGGCAGTTTGGGCTACGCTCAGCTGATCTAGGTCAGGCCTGGCTGATGTTGGCAGAGACTGGCTGGTCGAAATGGCTCATCTGGGACAGCTCATTTCTGCTCCATGTGGTCTCTCATGCTCCAATAGGCTAGCCCAGGCTCGTTCATATGGTGGTGGTGGCAGGCGTCCCTGGAGAGTGAGTGAAAGTGAGCAAAGCTTCTTGAGGCCATGGCTCACATTCAATTCTCACCCTCGAGTTATGGACCAGATAGCCCCTCTAACAAGCTCTGTCTCAAACCCCATTCATCATAGGTGGCTGGTGTAAAAATGGCTCTGTGGACACAGAAGCAAGTGGCATGAAGGAATGGAGACTTGAGGAGGCTGGGCCTGGGGCTGGATGCTTTGCCTAGAGGAGAGTGAGGCCACAAACAAACCAAGGCTGGAGATGAAGTTGCAGCCAAATTTCTGCATATTTTTCACCAAACGACACAAGTTATTTGTCAGAGACGAATGGGCTCGTTCTGGCTGGACTATAAGGGCTGTCTGAGAAGGTAATAAAGAGGAAGAGATGTCAAATATTAAAAGGCAAAATTTCAGTGGCTCTGCAGCAGAGAAGTCCATTACCTCAGAGCCTTGAGAAAGGTTGTGCGGCCAAATCATTTTTTTCAGAGCTCAAATAAGAACGCAGCTAGGTGATAAATCCTCCCCATCCCATTGGTATGTATGACACATATTTGATAAAGGACCTGAAAAAATTATAAACTCAGAGCAGTTGTGAAGTATACTGAGAAAGCCCAGCGAAGACAGTGTCATGCAGGCCCAGAGGGTAATTCATCCAGGAGCGGGGAGCCTGGCACATGCTGACACTGTGGGGACAAATGGGGGCATTACGCAAACAGTGCATGCTGGGGCTGCTCCATGTGCCTCCCGAGCAGAATGCTGCCCTCCCTCCGTGGTCTGATCAGATATGCATTTCTTCCCCTACTTCTTTTCCAAAGAATAGTTGGCATCAGAAGGAACCCTGAAGGCCAAGAGCAGGCTCCAGCTTCCAGGCAAAACAAAATGAAACCAGCTGTGGGCAGCACCTGTGGATCGCTCGTCCAGCCTGAGTGGGAAGTGTGACACCCGAGGCCCCATGCAGGCAAACCCTCCTAGGAACCAGGAAAGACTCCGACTTCTTGCCTGGACTTAGAGTTTTAGTGAGGAGGAGCCCTTCTGGCTTTCCTGTTGTCCAAATGGGAATTTCTGCCACTTATCTAAAAGGGAGTCAAAGTCCTAGGAACAGTTACAACTTTTCTTACCAGCCTGCCATTTCCAAACTGACTGGATGACGAGACCTATTTATTGAGCAGTGATATCTGGCCCCCAAAGTTCTCTCTGTGCCTGCAGCCCCTGAGCCAGGGCTGCATGCCAGTGGGTGTGGGTGGGAATGAAGACTGCCTTCCAGCTGAAACATTCTCATGCCCTCTAAGATGACAGAAAATTCACTTCCATTTTCTCCTTAATATTTTTTGAAGTCATCACAAAACTAACAGAAATATTACCTTCTCTTTCCCAGGGTTTGTGCCCCTGTCCCTTAGGCCCAAGGACTGAACAAAGGTAGCTGCCAGCTTGGGCTGTAGGTAGCGTGACTGGGAGAGCTAGATCTAGTCACAGGCTCACCACACTCCTCCTGTGACCTCCAGTGAGGGCTCTTTCTTCATTGGGTCCACCAGACCAAGGACTGACTTGATCCCTTATTTCCAAACTCCTTGCCATGAACTCCTGCATGCGTCTATGACCTGACCTGAGCTGTGCTCACAGCTCCATATGCTATTCACATTCCACAGATCCCCAGCTCTCTCAGTCCCACCCAGTTCATCCTGTTCCTTTGCTTTTATGTTTCTATTTCTGCCCCCCTTGGCCAAGTCTTCCCCTATGCTTGCTTTCGATGGTCCTATCCATTCCTTAAGCATCACCTTATTAATTTTTTGTAGAGACAGCGTCTCACCATGTTGTTCAGGTTGGCCTCAAACTCCAGACTTCAAGCGACTCTCCCACCTCAGCTTCTCAAAGCATTGGGATTATAAGTGTGAGCCTCCATGCCTGGCTGTAAGCCTCACTTTAAATTCCATTCTCCAAGAATTCTTACAGAGTCCCCCAGTTGGCATTAACTTCACCCTCTCCTGCCGTCCTGAGACTTGGTGCCTCCATTGCAGTAGAGACCCCTGGCTGCCTTATTACAGTGGAATGTCTGTCTGTCTGTCTGTCTCCTTTCTAGTTTGTGATCTTCTGGAAGGCTAGTCTCTCTGGCCCCCTGAGCACATGGCACCATGTTTTGTACAAAAGTTCCTTTCTGATTGGAATTCATTGTGGGTTACAGACTACATGGAGATGTGTGCTAGGGGGTTAGATCACATTCCCCCAAATGTGATCCACTGGAGCTATTTAAAATCCCACAGTTGTGTGGAATCGGATGGACGGAATGTAAAAGTCAAGCCCCTTTAACTTCAGGCAACACCAGTGCTAATGACGGTGACAACCCTGCAATTCGTATGCAATCTACAGTTGCTAAAGCATTGGCACATTAATTATTTAGGCCTCCTTGGGGAGAGATTTAATTATTCTCTTCAGCTCCCATGGCTTTTAAGAGCCTTAAATGGCCTTCCTGGGAAAAACTGACCACCCCAGCAGCCGCCGAGCACAGGTGCAGCCTGTAGCCCTTGAGGCCACTTGGCAGAACAGGGTTCTCTCCAGGCTTTGGGACCTGGCTGTCCGGATCAAAAGATCTACCCAAACAAAAGCCAGGAATGGATCATCTTCATGGACAGATCTTGCCTGTGGGCTCAGAGTAGGAGTCAAAGGGTACGGTCTCTCATTTAGGAAGGAACGGAGGAGGGCAGGGGGCAGTGTGTCAGGACCCCATCCCCAGTTCAAGGAACCTGGCCAGAGGGTGGGCACTGAAGAGGTTGGGGTGGGTACTGGACTGAGCAGGGAAGGCCATGGGAAAACTCTGTGGCTGCGGCTGGAGAAAGTGCCCTGGTTTGGTTGACACTAGCAGCACGCAGTCCTTCCTGCCTCCAGGAAAAAGGCTACAACTTGGCTCCTTCCCCTGCTTGGAGGATGGAGGCTGAGGGGTGATGGGAATATTCTGAGCAGGAGAAGAAGAACATGTCATGGGGGGCAGGGCTGAGAGACCTTGGGAGAAGGCCAGGGCTTGGGAGACTTGGGTGAGAAATAGGGTCAAGGCCAGAGGTGTGAGGAGCTCTACAGTAGCTGGAGCTGGAGGTGGAGAGGACTTTGTGGGGTAATTAAACATCCAGGGGAGTCCAGGCAGGACGTGGAAGAGCTCTGTGAGGCCTGGAAGCCTGAAGGTGGGCGGTGGGAGGGCCAGGTGAGGGGCCAAGGCAGATGGGAGCAGACAGAGGGCCAGGCACTTAGGGGCAGGGTGGCCCTGCCATCCTTTTGTGAGGTGGTTGCCTCCACCAGAGGGTAGAACTTATTACCAGGGAGGGGGCGTCCTGAGGTGCCTTGGTCCTCAGGGCCAAAAGAGGAAGAGACTTGAGTGTAGGCCCAGAAATTGAGCTGAATCCAATATCTGGGGTAGGGGTGAGGCTGGGTGGGTCTCATTCCTCCCCCTGTGCTCATAGCCCTCCATGTCTTCATGTGGAGGAACTGTGTTCTGTCTACAGTGTTATTTATTTAGAGGTGCTGCTGCTTTTCCATTGGAGGGTGGGCTCTTGGAAGATAAAGTGGTTCTTGGCTGGAGAGACTGAAGAAACCAGGACAGATAGTTGGGGCCAGACGCAAGAGCCAAGTTCAGCACCTCGGAGAGCTCTGAGCACCCTGGGGTCAGGGCAGAATGCCAGGGGAGCGCTATAGAGGTAAAGGGTGCCCTGGAGCAGCTGACTGTGTCCACCACCAAGTGAGGCTGGGGCACTGACGTCCTCCTTCAGAGGCAGACTCAGACCCCGAGTTCTGGGAACCTCAGATGGCGTGTGTCTGTTTTGCCCCTTTATTCGTTAAATTGCTGTTTTCTGTGTGCTGGGCACTGGCGGCCGCATGGTGGTGGTGCTGAGGTCACATGGAAATTGACACGTGTGCAGAGCTGGGGGAGCTCACAGTTTAACAGGAGATACACTTGCAGAGCGTGTGTGTGCCTGGAGTGACCTGCAAGAGGAATCTGACCTGGGCGAGTGATGGGTGGAGGTGGTGCTGAGGAGGGGCAGCTGGTTCGGCCTGACGGAGCTGAGGAGGCCATCCACAGCTAAGGCAATGGTCAAGGAAGACTCAAAAGGTGAGTAGGAGTGACCCAGCTGGCTGCAGGGGTGAGATGTGAACGCACAGGCTGAGGTATGAGAGGGCCTTGTTAGGGACTGAAGGCCACCAGTGTGGCTGGCATGTGCTGCGTGCATGCATGGCTGTGAGTGTGTGCACACACGTGTTTCTACATATGTGCTCGAGCATGTGGTGGGTACAAAGGTGTGGGTGTGAACATATGGTTTGTGCAAGCATGTGGAAGGGCGTGTGCATGCACCCCTGTGTATGTGCCCATGTATATGTATGTGTGCGTGAGCATGTGTGGATGTGTGCATGCACCCCTGTGTATGTACCTGTGTAGGGGTGTGTGTGTGAGCATGTGGTATGGGTGTGTATGCACCCCTGTGTGGTGCCCATGTAGGGGTGTGTGTGTGTGTGTGTGTGTACACACTCCTGTGTATGTGCCCACGTATGTGTGTGAGCATGTGGCATGAGGGTATGTGCCCCTATGTGTGCATATATGTATGTGAGCATGTGGTGTGGGGGGTGCTTATGCACCCCTGTGAATGTGCCCGTGCCCGTGCCTGTGTGTGTGTGTATCTGAGAGGGAGAGCATGTGGTGTGGGGATGTGTATGCACCCGTGAATGTGCCCCAGTAGGGATGTGTGTGTGTTAGCATGTGGCATGGGTGTGTGTATGGGCCTTTATGTGTGCATATGTGTATGTGAGCATGTGGTGTGTATGCATCCCTGTGAAGGTGCCTGTGTGTGTGTGTGTGTGTGAGAGAGAGAGAGGGAGACCATGTGGTGTGGGGTGTGTACGTTCCTGTGGTGTATGTACATACCAGCATGTGGTGTGGGCATGGGCATGCACCGCTGTGTATGTGCCTCTGTGTGTGTGTGTGAGCATGGGTGTGTGTGTGATCTTGTGTGCACAGTGCATGTGGTGTGTCTGTGCCTGTGTGTGGGAGACAGCATGTGGCATGGGTGTGTGTCTGAGTCCTTGTGTGTGTGTGTGTGTGTGTGTGAGCACAAGACCTGTGCATGTGAGAAGCAGAGGGAAAAACTGCTGATTAAGAGAGATCTGTATATGACGGTGAACCAAGCAAACCAACCCCTCATCTTTTTCCGACAGGAGGCTGGGGACCCCTGGTGGATTTCACAAGGGAGGCTGGGAGCATCAGGTTTCTCCGACACTGAGAAGATTGCTGGAAAGCAGTTGCTAGTGGCCTGAACCTGCACGCATGGGTCCACCTCCCATGCTCCCCTGGCCTGGGGTTCTTTCTTACACTGTCATGAGCTCCCTTTTTCTGGGCTGCCCCTGCCATTCCAGCCCATTCTGATCCCTCCTCTGAATTTCCCAGGCCATAGGCAAGCACCCAAAGCATATCATCAGGTGCCCACAAGGCACAGGGCACTGGGCCGATGCCCAGAGTTGGAGGAGGGTGAAAGGTGCAGAGGAGAGGGGCAAGAGGTGAGCAAGACAGCTCCCATCCAGGGCAAGCACGAAGCTCAGTGTGGACACAGGAACCCACAGCAAGGAGCTGGACGAGGGAGCTGCAGGGACAGTCAGCTGTGGTGCTAGAGGCCTTCTGAGGGAAGAGGGGTGGGTGGCCAGGGTCGGGGGCTGGAAGTGGGGCCAGGAAGAGCAGGGCTGTGGGGTGACTGCTGGTTGTCTCTGGTGGAGAACCAGACATGTAGGAGGTGGGTGTGTCACTTTGAATTGACTAACTCAGCACTTCAGTGTACATTTACAGGCCTCCTTTATGCCAGGCCTGGGCCATGAAGAGGAAGCCACTGTCTGTGCCAAGGAGCTCACAGTCTGGTGGGGAAGTAGCCACTGGAGCGGACAGAGGTGAGTTTGGCTGCTCAGCATTGGAACCCCTTCCTACTGGGGAGAATGGGGGGATCTGGGCCCCTGTCACTGTGGGAGCCAGGGGGAGGTAGCTCCCTGGTAGTTGGCATAGGGCCATGAGGCCTGGGCTCCACTGGGTGGGTTCTGCGGCCCTGCACTTTGAAGTTCCAGGAAGGAGTGCAAGGACAGTGGCGACCGTGGTGGCTGTGTTGAACATGCAAAGCTGTGCTCCTTCAGGGCCGGGGCAGGCTCTGCCATAGTGGCATTTATTATAGGCCTGACATATCCACACATCTGTCCCAGTCAGGGCCTGGGATGCCAGCCACAGGACCCAGCTCTGACAGCGAAGCAGAAAGGTATTTATTGGAGGCTGGGGAACGAGGCTGGGAATTGGGGCAGGAATGGAGGCAGTGCAGCTGGATCCATCACAGAGACAGTTCCCCTGGAGTCCTATACGGGCACAGTCTCCCCTGGGGGTCTGTTGCCCTCCATTCCGAGCCAGCAGGCCCTGGGTTCCAGGAGTGGCGGCTCTGCCCCTACCATGAGATCATCTACTCCCTTTCCATTCAGAGGCCCTGGCTGACTGGCCTCTACTGAGGGTCCTGGGGAATTGGGTGAACAGCTGCTGTTGGGTGTGGGGAGGGTCTGGCTGGAAGTGGCCGAGAGAGCAGCCCAGGGCTTCTGCATCCGAAGCTACAGACCCACAAGAGTGGTATGCTTTGGAAATAGAAGAGCCACAGGGACCCGGATGAGGACATGGTATTCTTCCATACAGATGAGAAGCCCGACAGCCACAGACACAAACCCAGAGCCTAAATTCTCATGTTCTGTGTCCCATGAAACCTCGCTTCGTTATGTTCTTCCTGGAGATCTAATCTTTCCAAGATCTGGCCAGCTACGGCTTTGGGAAAGTCAGCCCCTGTGCCAGGTGATGGACTCAGAGAAGGAGTGGAAAGAGATGCGGGGAAACCGGGGATGGGGGCAGGCAGGAGAGCCACAGGGAGAGGGAAAAACACAGGTCTCCCCCTCTTGCTTCAGTAAAAGCCATTATTTCCCAAGAATTCTGAGAGCCACAGTCCCAGCAAATAAATCAATAGTTTCAAAGGATTTGCAAGAATTAGTGAACCAGAGCCAGGAGTACAATCAGTTTAGTTATCCAGGTAGAGAAGGAAATGAAATGGAAACCTCAGATGCCAGGAGCTAATGACAGCTAAGAACACAGCGAATCCATCCAGGGAGGAGTCACAGCTGGGAGGATGTGGGGTTGCGGTGTGGGGGGAGAGGGAGAGGGAGAGAGTGTGTGTGTGTGCGTGCGTGTGCAGAGACCCCTCTCTGCCCACCCTGTGCCCTTCATGGTCTTCCAGGAGCATCTGCCCCTGGTTCTCTGTCTGTGCCCACCCCTCCTGCCCATCCTGGCCCAGGTCAGTTTAGGGAAACACACCTGCCTCCTGCGATTTCAGGGAAGGTAAAAGCCCAAGGCTCATTTCTAGTTTCTCATATTTCTAACGACCTTTTAAGATTATACAAGTAATCTCCACATCATTATAGTATTAGGAAATCATAATAGGCATGAAAGAAGTAAGTGGAACTGTGCTCTCCAGGTGATGAGCCCCCGCCGCAGGCCCTGGCACAGAGTCAGGGGGTCAGGTCTGCCTTAGAAGGCCCTGGGGGGTGGGGGAGGCCATGTGATGGTGGGGAGCCAGCCCCTCCTCCTGCCAGGGGTGCCTCTGTGCAGCAGGCCTGGTGCCCAGCACACACCCCTGCCCATCACACCAGTTGGCGAGTCCACGTCCTCCCTGTGTTCCTCTTTCCAGGCCAGGAGAGGGCCAGACACTGGGGCTTGCAGGCTTTTCTCTGGTAGGCGCTGCCCAGTGAAGAATGCTGGATTTCTGGAAATGCCTAAAGCACTTCAGTGCAATTGCTGCCAGGGCCTGATCTCATGAGGTCTCAGAAAGGACCAACAGGTGGGCTATACAAACACCTTTCCTCCCATTCCCCAGGCTGCGCCTGGTCCCCCAAGTTCCAGGCTAATTCCTCTTCCTGGATGTGTGATTTGTGCCTGCTGAATCCAGTCTTCCAGTTATCCTGGGAGCTCAGGTAGATGGAGCCACTGCCTTTCCCTCCTCTCATATTCTCAGAGCCCTGTGCAGCCTCTGGCACACACTGGGCTCCATGTGATGGTGGACATGATGGAGACCCCAGATGCAGGCAAGAGAGGCGTGACTGGGCACATAGCCTGTGCTCCTTCTCTTCTAGCTCAATTCACCCAGCACGGGACCTTTCACATGTCCCTTCCATTTCTGCTGTGCTTCTGGCTTTCCTGAAACCCCTCTCTGCCTGGGACCCTCCCCACACGTATTTAACTTGTCAGCCTGTTTTTCTTGGGAGGCAGAACCTACCAGATTCCATGATAAAACCACAACCCTGTTTACAAACATCGGACACAGTTACCCAAGAGCTATACTGTCCTGCACAAGCGGGGCCAGGCCTGTGTACTCGGCTATAGCCCTGGATTCTGGGGGCCTCAGCTCCAAATGAGCTGGGCGTTGGCCACTGTGCTCAGAGGCTGACCGGGGGTGGCAGGGCAGCCACATGGTGGGGGACCATCCCCTACGTGAACACAAATGCCAGGAAAGACCAGTCTCCCCCACAGGCTGTGTCCAGCATGGGCCATGGGTGCTGCTCAAAGGGCACCCAGCACTCAGGGAGCCCCCGCTATTCACTGGGCCCTGTGTGGGAGGCAGAAGTGATGTGGCAGACTGGCTGTCTGCCCTCACGGAGCCTTCTCTGCATGTACAGTTATCTACTCTGCGGGGCAGGCCTGTGTGGAAGGGCAACAGAGGCTGTGTGGGGGCCTGGAAGAGGAGGGTGGTGCTAGGCTACTCCCTCTACTGGGAAATTCTTCTTCCTCGTTCAGAGAATGTCTACCCATTCTGTAAGATCAGCTGCCACCCTGCGGTCCCACCACACTTGGCTCAGCACTGTGCTGGGTCTGCTGCTTCTCTCTGGACCAGGGTGGCTCAAGGACAGGGACCCCCAGCACTAAGCATCCAGCAGGGGCAGAGAGGTGTCCAATGGCCGAGTGAATGACCCTGGCCGAGAGGAAAGTGAAAGGCCTTCCTGGCCTGGGGCACTGAGGTGCTTCGGCCTGGCCTTGTGAGGTCCTCAGCAGCTGAGTCTGCTGGTTCTGCACAGGACCAGGTCCTCCTAGACTCCATAGCCCCTGGCACAGGCCCAGGGATGAGGAAGGCGCTGCTCAGCCTGACATGAGAGTCGTCCCTGCCTAGCATGGCCATGGCCTTCCTGCCCAGCTCAGCCTCGGTGATGAACAATGATGCCCCTGCTGTGCCACTTCTGGGCTCTCTAGGGTCCCACACTCTGCTGCAGAGGCCCAGGCTGGCTGCCTGTTGGGGTGGGCGCTACCTCCGGAGGGTGGAGGGTGGAGGTGAAGGGAAGGGACTGAGACTGAGGGTGGCCCTGTGGGGCCTTGCTGGAGTGGCGGTGGAGACCACGCACATCTGAGCATCTGGGTGAGTGGGGGCTGCAGACAAGCCTGGGGCAGGCTGGGAGAAGGCTTTCCCCAGCCTGGCTGGCCTGGGGGATTGGGAAGGTCTGCAAACCAAGCTCTGGGGCTCCCTGAGGTTCCAGGAAGAACCCTGCCTGTCCCAGTAAAGGTGGATCCAGGATAGAATTGGGCTTGTCCACCTCAGCTGCCACCAGAAGCTGCCCCCTCAGCTCCTATCTGTTCCCCTCTGCCCCACTGGAGCTTCTGAAGCCACTTCCCTCCTTCTGGGACATCTGCAGGCCAAGGTATGTTGTTCTCTGTCTCCCATTAGCAAGGCCTGCAGTGTTGCTCTGAGCAGCATCCTCCAATATGGTGCCCCTGCTCCACAGGGGTGGACAGGTAGGTGCCGGGGCGGGGGCGGTCACAGACTTGATCAACACTGTGAAAAGCTCTCACTCTCAGGAAAGCTCTCAAAAGCAGAGCCTGCAGCAGATCGGTCTCTGCACCCCAGTGCCTGGTATAGCTTCTGGCCTCAAGCAGGTTTCAGGTAAGGCTTGAATGAGTGATGGAGGGAGACAGGTGCTGGCTTGCAGAAGGTGCTGTGGGATAGAAGGCACTGAGCTGGGTCTTGAATGGACAGGGTGAGCCATCAGCCATGGAGGAAGGGCCGTTCACAAGCAGAGACTTGAGGTAGGGAAGCACAGAGTGACCAGGGACACTACAGCTGGGGCAGTTGGGTGGGGGACGATGGAGGGAAGACATCAAGCAGGGAGGAGGAGAAAAAGGTAACGCAGAGAAAGGCAGGACCCTGGCAGCAATTGCACTGCAATTGCTTTAGGTGTTTCTAGAAATCCAGCATTCTTCTTCCCCAGGCAGCACCTACCAGGGAAAGCAGAAGTCTGCAAGCCCCAGTGACTGGCCCTCTCCTGGTCTGGAAAGAGGAACAGAGGGAGGCCAGTAGGGCTGGGTGGTCTCACGATCACAAGAACACATTTCCCAGGTATCTGGGCAGTGATGGGATTGTCAGTCTGGAAGTCACCTCGAAGGAGAAATGACCATGTGCCTCAGACAGAACAGACCCCAGGCCCTGGGGTGAAGCATGATCACCCATGAGCTCAGGGTCCCTGGTTGTGGAGTCCAGGGCCACTGGGTGGCAGGGCCAGGAGGAGCAGCTGGGTCTGCACAGGGTGACACCATGCAGTGGTGGTGACGCTGAGCAGGGCCTGGTGAGTACTTGCTGGGTGATGGCTGCGTGCTGGCACGGCACTGGCATGTCACACTCCTCATTGCTTTTTAGTTTTGAGAGACGTGCGGTGAGGTGACCTGCCCGGTAGAGGGAGGCTAATCTTATCTGACATCTGACATAGGCCTGTCCTGTCTCGAGTTGGTTCCCAGCCCGTGTATTGGGCTCACCTGGAGGCTTTAAAAACATACTGAGGCTTAGGCTTCACGCCCCGAGCTTCTGATTCAAGAGTATGTTTTTGCCTTCTTGTTCTCTCTCCCAAAGTGTCCATATCTGCGCTCAGAGCTCAAAGAAATTTACTGAAAAAAATAAAATTAAGTAACGACAGCTCGAAGAGCCAGCAATTTATGCAAATGAATGCAAATAAACACACACTTCCATACATATGTTTATGCAAATATTCTTGTGGTCCTTGCAAATTGCTCACCCGCCTGCAAGCAGCCACCTACGGATTCTTGGTGAGAACCCTGGGCACAGTGCCTGGGTTAATGACAGGTGGCATCATGACCTCCCTGAACAGACATCTCCATTAGCAAACTCACCCCAGAGTCCCCCAGGGAACCTCACTGAGCCTGGCTCTGCCCACAACAGCCCCCTCCCCTACTCACTCAGGACTCAGGGCTCCCTCAAGGCCACTGGCCAGGGGGGCATTGGGAGCAACTGCCCAGTAGGCACTCCAAGGGCTGAGCAGGGCGGGGGGGGGGGGCGGCTGGCAACGTCCAGGTGCCTGAGAGCTGCTGGGAGGATAGCTGTGACCACCAAGGACTGGGCTGCCTTTACCCCTGTGCCAGTCTGGGTGGGCCAGCCTGTGGCTGAGCACTTGACTTCGGGTGCCCACATGTGCTGTCTGCCTGACTACACCTTCTGGCTCACTTTCCTAAAGCAGGAGGCACTGAACTTCAGAAGTAAACTTGCTCAGTCACGATCAGAGGTGAGTACCCTATGCCCATTTCCTCAATGGATGCTCCCTGCGCACCCAGCTCTAATTCGCAGCCCTTTCTGCTGGGCTTTGTGGAACAGTCATGGCCTCCATAACTTCAAGGCACCCTTGCTTTCTTGCTTCCAGGATAAGCAACTTCTGCAACCTGCTGGCTTTTGGCCTTGCTCCCCGAGAAAGACTGAGAGGAACTGCTCCCTCCCCGCAGGCTCACTGCACACTGGGGTGTCCTTCCGAAGCCAAAGCTGGACACACTTCCCTAGCTGCTGCCTGGGGTGGAGGGAGCTTGGCAAGGGGTTGGGATGTGGCTCTGAAGATCCACCTGACACCTGTGCCCTGGTTTTGGGGATCCTAGCTCAGCCTGTCTTAGGCAGCCTTGAAAAGACACATACAGCTTGCTATTTCTCCACGTGCTGCATCTGGGATGTGGATGCCATAATCATTTGGGAGGCTCTGGGGAGCTGGAATGTGAGCCCTGTGAGGGCAGGGAGTTTGGTTTGTTGCGCAGGGTAGGTGCTCAGTACATTTTGTTGACTGATGCATAGAATGAGTGTCTCCTCCACACACCTATGCCTCAATATTCTCACCAGTTGTCCTTGTGACTTCATGCACAACTTTGGATGAGGTGTGGGACTCTCTCCATCATGATACTCGCCTCCAACGGGGCAAGACAGACAGTGCACTTTTATAGGGCAATTTTATTCTTTAATTATCTCAGGCTGGCCCTCCATCTCCTCAGCTGTTCTGGGCTGTTTGGGAGATTCCCTGTTGCTCCCGTCACTCTGTGGTTGTGGGAAAAGGGACAAAGGAGATAAATGTAACTCTTCTGGAGGGGAAGGGGCGTGATTGGCCCTGGAGCCTCCCAGCTGGCTGGTGGTGGGCTCTGCCAATGACTCTGGGGTCTGTCCCACGGCAGGCTGCTGTCCTGAGGGACCAGCCCTCACCCACGTGCTAGCCCTGGGCCAGGCCAGCGCTGGGCACAGTGAGTGCTGCCCTCCCCTTTGTGGAAAACTGGCTGGAAGGGGAGAGGTGCAGGGAGGGCCCACTGGATAGATTTTTATGGTCAATCGGACTCATCAAACTGATGATAAACAAACCTAGGACTGTTAGGAAACATCTATCCCCATCGCCTGGCGCTGGGCAAACGTGTTCTGTGGGGTGATCTTGCTCAGGGCCCAAGGACCCAGGGTGGGTCACCCAGGGTCTAGAGTTGACAGCCCAGGCCAGTCCAAAGCCCAGAACCCAGAGACAGGAACAAACTCAGAATTTTTATATCTACAGCTCAGAGCTTAAAATTTAGAACCCAGTGCCTCAGCCAGAGACCAGTGTTTGACATAGTTCAACCAGAAGCTAAAGTCGACGGAAAATCCTGGCGCCAAAATATATGGACAGAGTCCCGAGAACCCTCCCAGCCCCCAGTGTGCTGGAAAGTTCCCTCTGCTGCCTTGCGCCCTCTGATTGGCACCTGACAGTGTGCAGCGTATTAATTATGGTCAGAGCTTTTCAACATGCAATAAAAAGCCTTTTAAAATGTTCCGATGGGAGGTGATTAACTCTATTAAGTGGCGTTATGGATCTTCCTATCTGTTGCTTTCATAAACCTAGTTGTAGGCGCAATGTTTTATTATGGGCATAAAAATGTCTCGCATTACAACGCATAAGCGCATATTGATGTTATATTTCTTTACTGTGCTACGCGCCCCGGTCCCCAACCACTCGGAAAAGAAACTACACGTCTTAATAATTTATGTTACAAGTTTTAACCAGGATTATCAATGGCAGCTTTTGAGCTTTCTCTTTTGGCAACACAATAGATCATAGTAAAAATGCACCGACAAGCGATGTGTCCGTTTGATTTTTTCCACCTGAATCAGCAGCCCAAAATCCAGACACAGCAGTTTGGGGCAACCGGCACACTGAAGAATTTAAGTCTAAGCATTTAATCTGTTCTTTCCATAAATTTCTGCTGCTTGTGCTTTATAATGATTCTACCAGAGGAAGTTTATTTATATCGCAGATTTTCAGCATCAGCACATTGAGAACAGAACGGCAATCGCTCAGTCAATAGCTTACAGCCATGTATAATATCACTCCGGAAATCAAAAGCCCATTTGGAGAAAAGAAGGCTCAGATTAAAGTCACTTTAAGACATCAATAACTTGGAACTGGCTGAAGAGAAGTTATAAATATCCAGGGCGCACATATGCAAATAGGCGCTCGAAGACGCGCCACCTCCGCGCGCCGGGAACCTCCCGGTGGGCCCCTCTCCGGCGCACGTGACGGCGGGGCCGCGGGGCGGGGCGGCCGGAGTGGAGTGGTCACCACCTCTTTTTCCTGCCCAGCACAGGGAACCCCGCCCCAGCCCGCGGGGACCCGAGGGGTCTAGCGCTAGGGCGCAAGGCAGGAGAAGAGGGGACCCCTTCCCGGAAACCCCAGTAAACTCAAAATAACAAGCACTCTTCCGAGTTGCTTGCTATTGGGCCAAAGGGGTGCTTTAATGACACCCGCCTTGTGCCTGCGACCATCTGTTTGACTCTGTAGCATTCCTCCTTAGCTAGGGGGTTTGGGGTTTGGGAGTGGCGTGGAGCAAGCTGGGGTGGGGGAAGCCCAGCATTCTGAAACTCCTCCTCCCATCTGCCACCCTCTCTGAGACCGCTGATGAGATCCACTCTTGGAATCCTCAGGGCAGCTCTGACAGATTGCCCCCATTGTATGGGCGAGGAAAATGAGGCTCGGAGAGAGTCACTGGTCCCAGGCCACACAGCAGAGTGGCAGAGCTGAGATTTGAATCTCGCTCTGCTTAATTTAAAGCCCTGCATTCTTGGCTTTAAACCCACCACTGTGTTTCATTGCTTCCTGCTTACCCTTTCCCTGCAGTCAGGCTCAGGGCCCAGGAAGATTTAGGGGTCCCTTGGGAAGGTGAAACCCAAGTCCAAGGAGCACCACAGTCTGTAGGTGGTCCAGGCTGGAAAGAGGTGGCTTGGGAGGCAAGCTGGGTGGGACCCCTGGGAGGGGCAGAGGCTGGGTGGAGGATCTGGAAGAGGGGGCAGGGCAGGGCTCTGTCCTCAGGTGGTAAGGGGTCCTCTTGCCTTTGGGAAGGGAGGGAAGGCTGGAAGCACCCACCAGGAAGTGCTGGGACCTCAGGAGGGGCTGGTAAACTCAACCGCTAGAGATTAGAAACTGTAATCCTAGAAACTGTCAAGGCCTCCCATGGCCAAGAGCTTATCTTGGCCAAAGCCTGTACCATCTATTGATGGATCAAACGCCTCCAGGAGAAGGAAGAACACTTGATGACTGCTCAGGGCATGATGTGGCCTGCACAGAGTGAAGATCCATCAAAAAGCGAATTTCCTATGGTCAGTGGGTGATAGTAAGACATAAAGGTTGAACCCTACAAAAGTATCTGGACGAGTGAGTGTGAGAGGGCAGAAAATCTGAATTAAGTTTGTGTTAAGACCATCGAAGCTGATGACCAGAAGACACATTTTTTCAGGATGCCTTTTGCTGAAAGACTCCCTAAGAGCCTACAGAGTCCCCTCTGCACCCTTGCTGAAGCTGCCCCATCCTCTTGGCTTCAAGCCCCCCTGCTCTGGTACCTACAGCGCACCCGGAGCTTGTGATTCAGTACTGTGGGCAGCACTGATCCTTTCAGCTGGAGCCGTTCACTCACTCATACACTCAACAAGTGTTTACTGAGTGTCTATTACATCCAAGCACTGGATACAACAACTGGCTGTCCCCTGTTTACTGAGTGTCTATTACATGCCAAGCACTGGATACAACAACTGGCTGTCCCCTGTTTACTGAGTGTCTATTACATCCAAGCACTGGATACAACAACTGGCTGTCCCCTGTTTACTGAGTGTCTATTACATCCAAGCACTGGATACAACAACTGGCTGTCCCCTGTTTACTGAGTGTCTATTACATCCAAGCACTGGATACAACAACTGGCTGTCCCCTGTTTACTGAGTGTCTATTACATGCCAAGCACTGGATACAACAACTGGCTGTCCCCTTGGAGCACGGATTCTAGAGGATACCTGGTGACCTGCCCAAGGTCTCTGTCACAAGGGCAGGTGCAGTTTGGCTGGCTCAGGAACACAGGGCAGCCATGCAGACAGGTGGTGTTGAGCTTGCATTTGGGGGCAGCTGGTTCCAGAGCTCCCAGCAAATAGCTTTTCAGGGCCTCAAGCCTCAGCGACTCATCATCTCTCTTCCCTTCTTCCCAGCAGGCCTAGGGGTTTCATGGGTTTGGAGATCCTTCCCAGGAAAAGCACCAGTGGGGGCACCTCTACTCTGCCACGAGTAAGGCCATGTCCTTCCAGATAACTTACCTAGTCCCAGGAGCGGGATTACACACTCATGTTCCCTCTGCCATTGCCCATGCCTCAGACCCAGGTGCGGCTCGCCAGGGCAGGGGCGTGGCCCTGTGATGAACGCAGGGGAGGCCATGCCACATGTGCAGGTCCGGGGGCGGGGATACAGCTGATGTCTTGTTAGGAGTATGGGACCATCTGAGGTTGGGCTTCTCTCCTTTTAAAACTTTTTTAATATTTATTTTTTAGAGACAGGTTCTTGTTCTGTCACCTAGACTGGAGTGCAGTGGTTCGATCATAGCTCACTGTAACCTCAAACTCCTGGGCTCAAGCAATACTGCCACTTCAGCTTCCCAAGTAGCTGGGACTACAGGTACGTGCCACCATACCCAGCTAAATGGTTAAAGTTTTTGTAGACATGTGGTCTTGCTATGTTGCCCAGACTGGTCTCAAACTCCTGGCCTCAAGTGATCCTCCTGCCTTAGCCCCCCAAAGTGCTGGGATAACAGGTGTGAGCCAACATGCCTTGCTTCTCCCCCCTTTTTTTTTTGTTTTCTGAGACAGAGTTTTACTCTCCTGGCCCAAGCTGGAGTGCAGTGGTGCGACCTTGGCTCACTGCAACCTCCACCTCCCGAGTTCAAGTGATTCTCCTACCTCAGCCTCCCGAGTAGCTGAGATTACAGGCGCCTGCCACCAAACCTGGCTAATTTTTTTCATATTTTTAGCAGAGATGGGGTTTCACCACGTTGGCCAGGCTGATCCTGAACTCCTGACCTCAGGTGATCTACCCATCTCAGCCTCCCAAAGTGCTGGGATTAAAGACATGAGCCACTGTGCCTGGCGGCTTCTCTCCTTACTGACCTGGGAAGAGACTGGGGACCCCCTAGCTTTCATGTGGGCTCCAACTGCCACCTGCCACAGCGGAGGGGCTGGACTCCCAGAAGGCTGGGGCCTGATGAGTTGGGGGCCTGATGAGTTGGGGGTTGTGGGGACAGTTACCTGTGCCCCTCGTCCCTTTTTGGCTGTGAGAACCAGCTCTTGTTGGGACAGAATGTTCCCCTTCCTGGAATTCTCCTACCTCCCCAGGCCTCTGGTGCGGCTCGAACACCTGTTTTCAGAAGCTCCTCATGTGGGAGCTCTGGTTTCCGTTTGGCAGCTGCAGGGGATCCAGGGGTGGTGGCTGGGAACCCTGATGAGTCCACACCTGACTTTTCCAGAGAGGACAAGCTGCCTTGGCTTGGGTGGGAGCACCTGTGTAAGTCAGAAGACACGGGCTGAGGGGGAGGGGGCTGGGGTAACCTGAGCCTCCTTGGGTAAAACTGGATGTGACATCAGCACAGTCTTTCAGTTGCCAAGGCAAGGGTCTTTCAGTTGGCAAGGCAGAGACCTGCCTGGTCTCTGGCCCAGGCCCTGTGCCAAGATCCCCCAAGACAGGTCACAGAGAAGAGACCTGTCTACCCTAGGCTGGCACTTGGGCCTGGGGGCTTCTGCATGCTGTGGGGGTGTGGGGAAGTTTTTTGGAGGAGGAACAGGCTAAAGGCAGGTCTAGATAGGGGCAGTATGGGAAACACTGAAAGCGGTGCAGTGCTGCGGTGCACAGGTGGCCTGAGCAACAGGCGAGGGGCTTAGTGAGAAAGGAGGACCCCTGAAGGGCTCCGAGCAGGGGAGGGCCTGGCCAGGTGGTGCGTTAGGAAGATTGCTCAGACCAACGAGGCTGGAGGAAGTGAGGAGTCAGCATTCCACCCAGGGAGCCCTCAGTGGTGGGAGGGAGAACGGAGGCACAGAGGCTGGCCAGGCCAGGATGAGGGCCTGGCTGCGGGAGGCTGGCCAAGTGGGTTGCGTCTACAAGACTGTGGGGAGGAAGCCTGGTGGGCTGGATGATCTTGTGGAGGCTCAGGGTTCTCCAGCACTGGGCACAGTTGGGTGCGGGTGAGGGCACCTCCTCTGATCTGGGACCAGCTGCTCGCTTTCCAAATGGAGAAACAGACTCAGTGGTGGAGGAAGCTAGAGCTGAACTGGCCTGAAGCCAGACTCTCTGTGTGCTCACATAGGACACGAACCTGCCAAGCACCCACACGGCCAGACCCAGGACTCGGTGCTGAGGATGGAACAGTGAATATGGGGCTGAGGACCTTGCTGTCACTCCGCTGCCTGGTGTCCACCAACTGACTCAGTGGGTAAACATTGGAACGTTACTTCATGTTTCTGAACCGAGGTTTCCTCCACTGTAAATGGAGGTCATGAACGTACCCACTTCCGAGCTGTGAGAGTTAAATGGGCCAACACATGGAACATGCTGTAAGAAGAGCGTCTGGAAGGTAATCAGCTCAGTAAGTCCCCCGGCGCCACCGCTTACGGGTTGCTCAAGTTGCAAACTGCACGTCTCTGGGGGGGGTGCCACTCAGCTCAGGCACAGTCTAGGTTTCCTTCGTTACGAGGACAATTTTCTGGTAGGTGGCAGGCAAGGGTCCTAGAAAAGGGTACCTTTTTACATTTCATACAAAGTTGCTAAATCGGCCAGTGGCGGGGGTGTTCTAAAGTCACTCACAGTTGAGTGGGGGAGACAGACGTGAAAATAGACCATCAAGATGCTGGCTGGCAGGGAGGATGAGTGACAGCTGCGCTGTGCTGGGGTGAGCTGAGGAGAGGCTGACTCTTCCACGCTGAGGCTGGGGCCTCAGAATTCTGACCAGAAAACTGGGATGTCAAAGACACCCTGGGCCTCACGGGTCTCCCCTGATGAGACCTGGCTCCCAGGCCCAGCAGTTTGAGCGGGGCAAAGCAGAGAGGCCGTGGCTTCAGCTCCCAGAGCCCGAAGTCTCCTTTCCTCTGCGTCAGCATGTCCCTGTGAGTTCCTCTGCCTCTGTACTCAATCCCGCTGTGGGAAAGGCAGGTGGACACAAACTCGACAACTGGAAGGGGTCTCGGCAGCAGCGGACCCTGACTGGCTCATTATTAACTTCCAAGATGGACAACGGGTAGCCTCTCACGGCTGGCCACCTCTCCTGCCCCTTCAGGCCTTTGGCCCAGGAAAGCGGAGCCTCATGCCTCTGCACAGAGGAGCCACAGCCAGAGTCAGAGGACGTGGGACCTGTGCTGAGCTCCTGGGGGGCACTTCTGTGAGTCCTGTGGGAAGCCCAAAGGAGGCTGCTTGCCCGCTAATCTGCTGCCCCCCTCTCATCAGCAATTGGTGAGGCCAGACCTTGTTACCCCCAGAGCAGCCTGTGCTGATGGGGGCATCTTCCCCACCCTAGTGTCCAGGGCTCAGGGGGCTTTCCTTGCCAGCCTGTGATGCTCAGGCAGGGTTTGGGCTCTGGTGGCGCAGGCTGGGAGCTCTGGAAGATGGAGATGGAGACCCTTGTCTCCTGGAAGGGAGTGAGCAGGGTGGGGGAGGATGAAGGGGAGGAGGGTAGAGGAAGGATGGGAAGAGGAGGAGGAGCAGGCAGGAGGGGGAGAAGGGAAGAGGGCCAAGTGTGGAGACAGGACAGAGAAAAGGAGCTCGAAGCCCCAAGCTCCGGGTGCCATGGAACTTGAGGGGCCGAGGCGCACAGCCAGCTGGCTCCACAAATGTCTCTGTGGCTCCCAAGGCCCATTGGCCTCAGAGGCTCGGACCATCCCTAAGGGCTTCTGGCAGGCCGCTGAGAGGCCAGGAGAAAGCCTCCACCTTCAGCCTTCCTGCTCCTGCTCCTGCCAGAGCCTCAGGAGCCTGGAAGGCTCAGCAAGGACACCCGGTGACAAACCAGGCTTCTCAGGTGAGGCCGGTCCCCACTCCCGAGGCACAGCTCTCAGAGCTCTGGGGGAGCACCAAGCCCCGGGGGTGAGGAGATGCCGACCAGGACTGTCTCAGGAAGCCCCAACCTCTCTCCAGAGAGGGCCAGAGAATTCTTCCTGCTCTGCTGGGCTCCTTCAAAGCTATGCACATGGTTAATCTTCCTTCCGTTCATAAATGCAGAGTAATTTGCCCGAATGGGGATTTCTGCATATTTATACTAATGTCTGTGTTTAAAGCTTATAAGACAGGGAATTGCTGAGAGATGTCCATTAGCAATATATACAGATTGCAGTTATTTCTTTATGGTATGTGGTTTGACTGCAGAGTACTTTATTTCAATGGAAGGAGTGGGCTTTGCCTCCTGTGTTTTCTTATGTGCCCAAAGAAATCAATAAGAACAGGAAAGAAGTGAAAAGAGGCAAGAATAAAAGGACGGTGACCTTTTAGGATTCTGAGAGCCCCGCATATGCTACACGTGAACTGCCTTCATCCTTGGAATCTAAATGCACGTGCCCTAGTTGGGGGAGTCTGGTACATTTAAGGATGCCGATGAAAACTCGCAAACCTTTCCCAGGAAGCTCTCAAATCCATTCGGCCCAGGAAGAGCTGGCAGGGGTGCCTTGTCAGAGATGAGCAGGAAAAGGGAATAAGGGGTATCCTCAGCAGACCCCACTTCTGGCCTCTACTCCCCAAACCTCCATTTTCACCCTAGGAAAGAAGCAGGTTTTGATCTGAAACAAAATGAGCCCTGAGACGAGAGGTTTGCAGACCAAAGATTTCTGGAATGTGCATGGATTACGGTAGAAACCAGTTTTTTTCCTGTTGGGGATAAGGGAAGGGGGAGGAAGCAGGACTGTTCCAAACCAGTGAAACACCATGCAAGCTGGGAAGGTCAAGCCCTTCTTAGGGAGCTTCAGGCTGGAAGATGCTCAGCCTGGGAGATGCTGGCCAGGAAGCCTGGGAAATTCCTCCCCTATGCAAGCCCTGCCCCTGCTAATCCTGGCTCTACCTCACCTCCGCCCAGCTTCTCCTGGACTCACATGACTTTTCTCTACTGGTACCCAGGAGCTGAAGGCAGACAAGTCTTAAGCGGGTATCACAGACAGATCGGACACCTGCGCAGTCTGGAAGACCTTCTCAGCTCTCAGCCATGGGAAGGGGATCCCTCAGCCTAAGGTATTCCCAAGAGGCAGAACTGTCCTAAGGGGCTTTGCAGATAAAAATGTCCCCAGAAGTCGGGTGGAGGAATACGTGTGGATGATACAAACATGATATCTGACTCTGTGTGGCAGCAAGCTGCTGCTGACATTTCTCATGCCTGCTCCTGGGAGCTGCAGTGCCTGCTAGCCCTTCCCCTTCGCCTTCCCTCACATCCCTCGGTCCTACCAGTTGGTCCTCTGCTCCGGGGCCTCTGCTCTGCTGGAACATCTGGGCAGCATCGCTGGAGCACAGCCACCTCCTCCGGGCCAGTATCTCCCATTGCATGGCCTTCTCAAAGCCGGCTTTCATCTGCCGGCGACGATCCCCTTGGCGGGTAGGCACTATTCTTTTCCGGCCCTAAAATAGTTTCCTGAAGTCGATGCTGACTTCTCACTGCCTTCTTGCACAGAAATCTCTTCCAAGAGGTGCTGGGGTCCAGAAGAGGGACAGATGGTCCCTTTCTTTTTATAACACGGCCAGTCTTTTGAAGTGAAGAGCTATAAACAAAGTTTTGTCTTCAGCAGATGTTCTGTGGGCACAACAAGTGCCACTTTGCGCTCTTAAGCAACTGTGAGTGGTGACAACTGGGAGTCTGAGACTGAGGAGAGCTTTGGTGCATCTCTGGGGGTCCAGGGGCCGACACGTGATGATGCCCGTTCTGGCTGCAGTCAGATCTCACGTCTCTTTCAGCTAGTACCAGGTCTATACACTTCCTGGAAACCATGTCTGCTCACCTTGCCAGAGCCCAGGGGCTACCCCACACCAGTTCTGCCTGTCC
Source organism: Callithrix jacchus (assembly GCF_049354715.1). Taxonomy (NCBI): domain Eukaryota; kingdom Metazoa; phylum Chordata; class Mammalia; order Primates; family Cebidae; genus Callithrix; species Callithrix jacchus. Next base: position 91,581,610 of record NC_133515.1, read on the forward strand.
TGTGGCCATGTTTGAGGGGCTGGCAGCGATCTATCTGTAGTCTTGTGCACCTCTGCTAACTGATCCTGAGGTAGGGGCTCAAGGCTGTGGGCTGGGTGGATTCTCTTCCAGAGTCCCACGGATCACTGGTATCACTTTCTGCCCGGAGCTATTTATGCCAATTTGGGGACTTTGCAAAGGACAAGAATGGCTGGTCCAGCATGACATCTGTGGAGCTCCCAAAGAGCCTCAGGCTGTGCTAGATGTCAGCGGGAAGCCAGTTCCTATAGCTCTGTGCTGGTGGCTCCTCATTCATGGGTGATAGCAACATGAGGTGTCAGCACTACTTCTAAATGGATGTATGGCTGTATGGTAGATTTCAAGAATTTAATTCATTTTAAAGAGCATAAGCTCAATTAATAGACATCATCAACTTCAAAGATGTATCATCTTTGTGCGGGGAATGGGCTCCTTCATAGGATGACTGGCTCCATTAACTCTATCGCATTGGCAATGCTCTGAATAAGGCGTGGGAGATGCAGCAACAGCAGGGAATCCCCAGGGCCGCCCGACTCCCAAGCGCCAGTGGCTTCGGTGGTGGCCAGTGCTCTCTCCGAAGCTTCCTCAAGTGGCCCAGTGCCCCTTGTGGATTTACTTTGGGAATTCCATCTACCTATCCACCCATCCACCCACCCACGCATCCATCCACCCAACCATCCCAACAACAGTTTTGGAGATGAGGAAAGAGCCCAAGAATCACCAACTTATACAGAGAAATATCAGCCACGTGTCTGTAGGAGACGTAAAATAACCTCTGTGGGACGTGCCTGTCCTCAGCCCAGACACACCTAGTGACCCATAGGCCACAACAGCAAGCCTCAAGGTGTGGCGTGTCGGGAAGGGCATGGGCACCGGAGGCAGGCATGTTAAAACGGACTCTCACGTTACCAGCTACACCTGGGCAGGGTCTTAGCCAGGCCTTAGTTTTCCATCCATGACTCTGCCTCACAGGGCCAATGCAAGGAATATATAAATACAGGGTGAATGTGCGAGGAATATAACGTAGAAGGCACACACAAAATGTCCACACCCCACCTCTGTTCCCTTCCAGAAGAAAAGGCTGCATCTCCCAGCTCTGCCCACTGGCTTCCCTGGAATGGCACTTCCTGACCCCAGCCTGAGACCACCAGCAGGGTCAGCTTGAATCCTCAGGCGGCATCATGACTACAAAGACCCAGGGGGAGGCCACATGTCCATGTCTCTGCTTTCTGGGACTAGTGCCATCAACTAGGAATCTTGAAGGTAATGAACATCTCCATATAAAAGAAAGACTGAAAATACAGAAATTATTTTTGGATCAATCAGAATTTCTGAAACCTGACTGTTCACATGAGCAGATGGAGTAAGAGCCTTCAGAATCACCATGGCAATTCCTAAACTTAGGGGCATGTGAGGTCTGCAGCAACAGGTTCTATTTGGGGTTTGAAAAGAAAGCAAGGAAAGTCGGGCATGCTAACTGCGCCAGGGCCTGGCTCTTCAAGGTACTCTGGGCTCCACTGAAGAAACACAGCTGACTATTAAAGGTATTCGGGCTCCCAGGAAAGAGCCGGGTGATTTAATTTTAAATTTATTTTTTGAGATAGAGTCTCATTCTGTCACCCAGGCTGGAGTGCAGTGGTACGATTTTGGCTCACTGTAACCTCTGCCACCTGGCTTCAAGCGATTCTCATGCCTCAGCCTCCCAGGTAGCTGGGATTACAGCACCTGCCACCATACTTGGCTAATTTTTGTATTTTTAGTAGAGACGAGGTTTTGCCATATCAGCCAGGCTAGTCTTGAACTTCTGACCTCGAGCGATCCACATGCCTCAGCCTCCCAAAGTGCTGAGATTATAGGTGTGAGCCACCGCAAATTGCCAAAGCTGGGCAATTTAAATAACCATGATAAAAGGGCTGATTTTGAAAACCACCATCACCACAAAAAACGTTCATCAGATATTTGTAGAGACCCCGAGGCTGAGACTCTGCCCAGGAGAGTTCACCAGGCAGGAATCCCAGAGAAGCCCCTGACCATGGGAGGTGATGGGGTCGTGGGGGTCAGGCTGTATTCTCAAGTCAGAGTTTGCCCTTGTCACCTTTCCCTCTCCCTGTGGGATGATGTCTCTTCTCTCATCAAATCATCCTCTGTGGCCCTGGCTGACTCTGCCTATGTGGTATCATGCTTGACTTGGCCACTGTGAGTGGTGGGGATCTTGTCCCTGGTCTTCCTCCCATTCATTCCTTGTGGGGCTGCCACTGAGTTCAGAGGGCTTCTGGTGGGATGTGCTGCTCTGATCCCAGTGGCTGGCAGCATGTGCCACATGGGCAAGCTTGGAGAGGCACGAGAGCGGGCCCGGTGTGGTCCATGCAGATGCTGGGCCTGTCCCTGTGGAGTTCTTGGTCTGTGGGAAGAGAGAAAGGGTCTCGGATGGACACCTCCTAGCAACAAATGAAGTAATTCCACAGGGCTCCATGGAATATCGGTGATTTCATAGGAAGCTTTCTAGTGACAGTGTCTGGGGTAAATGTAATAGCTAGCTGATACCTCTAAGCCTCAGTTTCCCCACCTGCAAAGTGAGGAGATTTTCCTGAATGACTGTAAGGTAGCATCCTGCTTTGACATTCACTATGTTGGGGAAGGAGGGAGGCAGAAGGGCTTGAAAGGAGCAGGTGGGTTACTGCTCAGAAGTAAATTCCCATCAGCAGAGAGGAAGGTGGTGAGTTGCTTCAGCGTGCATAGCTGGGGCATGGGGGTGAGGTAGGTGAGCTGAGACACACCTCCTTCCTAGACTTCAAAAGGAAATAATTTAAAAACTCAGTGGGAAAGTTCACTTGCTCCCAAGTTGGGTGCAAAAAGCTGCTGGAATAAAGGCAGGGCTAGGGGTGTCATGAAAAGGAATGATCAACAATCTCCATCCTGATAAAAAGGAGGAGCGGGGACACCAAAGAAAGCAGCGGAGTGGACGGCAGGACTCTGGAGAGATTTTTTCCTCTTTTCTCTTCATTTGGAAGTTTAAGTGCATATTTGTGTGTCTCTGTGTATGTAAATATGTGTTTTAACCAAATAAGCCACAATTATTACAGAAAAGTTAGAATATCTGCAGTGTGATGCTCAAGACGAAGGAGGTGACAGTCCCTCTCCCTGGCCACCTAGCCTGTCACCTGGTGTCCCTTTAAGAGGCACTTGACAGGCTGGAGCATGACCAGGGAGGACATGCACATGGTAAAGGGACCCTTCAGAAGACGAGCAGCTGAGGCCACTGGAGATCTCTGGTCTAGAGAAAAGGAACTTCTGCCATCCTCCAAAAGCTAAAGGGCTGGCATATAGAACAGGGCCCAGCTTTGCTCTGGATGGCTCCAGAGGGCAGCCCTCTGAAAGTTACAGGAAGAGACAGCTCTTCACCATTTAACAGGACAAACTGTCTAGCAATCGGTGGTTTCTGCTTAGTTTCCCGTGGTGACGGTGGATTCCCTCCCAGCATGAAAGTTCTATGGAAAAACAACCCCAAGTATGGATGACGCTAATAATGGGAAATATATCCAATGCTTAGTTAACAAAGCAGAGTGAGACACCTGTAGCTAAAAAACACAGGATAAAAACAGCAAAAGTGCATTTATGAAAAGGTTCAAGTGAATCACTGAAAACAGCCACAGGTAGAAGTCAGATGTTGTAACTACATCGTGACTGTGCCATGTGAGGGGCTACCCTTTCCATTTGCCAACTAGACAGCCTGGTAGACTGTTATGGACTGAATGTGTCCCCTCCCACTCCAAATTCATATGTGGAAGCCCTAATCCCCATTGTGATTGGATCTGGAGAAAGGGCCTTTAAAGAGGAAATTAAGGGGCCAGGCGCGGTGGCTCATGCCTGTAATCCCAGCACTCTGGGAGGCCGAGGCGGGCGGATCACAAGGTCAAGAGATCGAGACCATCCTGGCCAACATGGTGAGACCCTGTCTCTACTAAAAAATACAAAAATTAGCTGGGTATGGTGGCGCACGCCTGTGATCCAAGTAACTTGGGAGGCTGAGGCAGGAGCATTGCTTGAACTGGGGAGGCAGAGGTTGCAGTGAGCCGAGCTCGTGCCACTACTGCACTCCAGTCTGGTGCCTGGCGACAGAGCAAGACTGTCTCAAAAAAAAAAAAAAAGAGGAAATTACAGTTAAATGAGGTCATAAGGTGGGTCCCTGACCTAATCGGACTGGTGTCCTTCTAAGAAGAGGGAGAGGTGCCAGGAGTGCTCACGCATGGAGGAAAGGCCGCGTGAGGACACAGTGAGAAGGTGGCCGTTTGCAAGCCAAGAATCAAGTCCCCACCAGAAGCCAACCCTGCCCGCATCTTCACGTTGGACTTCCAGCTGGCAGAACTGTGAGAAAATACATTTCTGTGGTTTCAGCCACCCAGTTTGTGGCATTTCGCAACAGCAGCACAAAATGAAAAGTCAGACTACCTGCAGTGTGATGCTGAGGACCAAGGAGGTGACAGTCCCTCTCCCTGGGCCACCTAGCCTGTCACCTGCTATCCCTTTAAAAGGCATTTGACAGGCTGGAGCATGACCAGAGAGGACATGCCCCACCAGACCAAGATGTAGCCTTGGCGTTGACTTTGCTGATGTTGGCGAAAAACAAATACGCACTGGCATTGTATGTAGACCTGGGGCTAAGGCATTAAGCAGTGACACTGAGAGGTCATTTGGAAGAGGGGAAAGCGAGGTAGTGAGAGGCCTGTGGGCAGAACCAGCCCATTCACAGTCCTGTGCTTAGTCATCCAAGAGGCTGCCAGGACACTGTGAAAGTAAGGAGCGGTTGCCTTGTGGTGAACTGAAAACAACGGGGCTTCCCTCGAACATAGACATAATACAAACGTTGTAAAAATATAAACATACACGCTTTGTTAGAGAAGAGAGTTACACGAAGAAAACAGGCAATGACAGCTCTTTCAGTGGACGGCAACCTTTCGGCCATTTTTTGTTCAAGTAATTTACGCAATGTTTTGTGCTCCTAGAATACTCTGCTTGTATTATTTTTACCCTTTACATTTCTAGAATAGTGAGTGTGCTCCTGAATGGAATGTAATTTCAACCAGATCATTTCTCATTAAACTGGTTTTGTGGTATGTTTTCTTGAGCTTTGTTTCCTATTTGGGGTGCCATTATGTCCTTCCCCTCCCCATCACATGGGGACAAGGAGCACACATCCCACGCCGTGGCCCAGCTCACTGTCTCTCAAAACTCATCCCAACCTCTAAAAAACTCTAGGGTGCTGGCCGGGCGCGGTGGCTCAAGCCTGTAATCCCAGCACTTTGGGAGGCCGAGGCGGGTGGATCACGAGGTCAAGAGATCGAGACCATCCTGGTCAACATGGTGAAACCCCGTCTCTACTAAAAATTACAAAAAATTAGCTGGGCATGGTGGCGCGTGCCTGTAATCCCAGCTACTCAGGAGGCTGAGGCAGGAGAATTGCCTGAACCCAGGGGGCGGAGGTTGCGGTGAGCCGAGATTGCGCCATTGCACTCCAGCCTGGGTAACAAGAGCGAAACTCCGTCTCAAAAAAAAAAAAAAAAAACAAAAAAACTCTAGGGCGCAGTTCAGCATGGCATGCTTTTCCTGGCACAGACAGCAGATGTCAGATGTTTAAATAGTGGTTAGGCAACGGGAAACACGCTATTAAACCCCTGCCATGACAGGAGAGAGCAGGGAGCACAGGGAACCTCTGACCCATAGATGTGCACCTGATTTCCCTGTTGGGGGTTAATGGCGCCCAGCTGTTTCTACCCAGGTCAAAGCCCCTGAGGATCATGGAGGGCTTCACCTTGCAAGACCAGGATGGCCTTGGAGACAGATGGGCTCAAACACTGACTGATGAGGCTAAGAAGTCAGCCAAGTAGCCCAAGCAGGTTCCCAGGCTTGGCGTGCCCAGCATTCAGGGAAAGGGATGTCTTGGGCCTTTGCACTTAACACACTAGCTGACCCTGTCTCAAATCAGGACAGGCCTTGCAAACTGTGTGCACGCTGTGTGTGTGTGTGTGTGTGTGTGACTTTATGATAGAGGGGTCTATTGGAATAATCATAATTCTGTGTCTCTGGCACTTCCCTCAATCATTCTTTCCTAAGACCTGGCATTTGTAGAGCCATTCGCTGTCCCCTTCCTTCCTGCTGTCACCTTAACTTTCCTGCAGGCTGTCTAACCTGACCCATCTCTTCTCCAGCCCTGAGGCCCTTATTGCTGGCACCTCCTGATCTTCCCAGGTCCCCTAGGGCAGACTCGCACCTCTCTCTCAGGGCTTGGCATGGCCACAGGCCTCATGTGCACAGGAGCCCCGATGGCACAGGGCATGCAGCTGGCACCCTGCCTGTTTCTTTTGCCTGGCTCATAAGAGAAGCCAGCTCTGTGCACAGGAGGTGCCTAAGACTACAATGTTATGGCTCAGTAACTACATGGTGGTGCAGCAGGGAGGGAAGGGGGCATGACTCAAGCCTCTTAGTGGCCTCTGCGTGTCACTGACCTGGAACCTCATGGGTTACCCTGCTGGTGTCTGCTGGGGTCTGTTGCTCCTGAGGGAAGACAGTGCCTGGGATCAGGGCATCTGGCTTCCTGCTGTGGGTCAGCACCACCGTCTGAAGCCCCCAGGAAGGAACATTTCTTTCCCTTGGCCCCCATCTGAAGAGCCCTCTCATTCCCATCGGCAGTTTGACCTCTGCCCTATCGGACAACTGGGGCCAGAGCAGGGCTTCTGACCTTGAAGATACTCAACAGAGATTTGGGGCTGAAAGCCCATCTACTCCTGCAGCCCTGTGGAGGGAGGGCCCAGGGTGGCTCGCTCCGCCTGTGCCCTGCTGAGCAGGCTGGGGCAGCCAGCGGTCACCTCCTGCTCCCAGGATGACACTGTCCCTGAGTGGTCCAGCGGCCTCTGCGGCATCTTTCTGCTTGCCTGGTTCACTCATAGTCAAATGATCTGTTAACAAAACCATTAAGCCCCAGACAACCCTCCAATTACTGATGAACAAACCCTGCGAGGACAGAGCCCTGCCGGGGAGGAGGCTTTCTGAGCAGGGCTGGGGCAGGTGCAGCTCAGGCGAGGTCAAAGAACCTTGTACACACGGAGTGTCCAGTTGCACGGCCTCTGAGATACACACTTCCTGGAGGAGGGTGTGTGTATTGGGGTGGGGCTGCAGTCAGGGCAAAGGTGGGATGGGGGTTTGGTTTCAGATCTATGTTGTGAGTTATTCAGTTAGATGTGGGAGATTATTTGGACAACCTTGCTTTAAAAGCAGTGGTGGTCCTGAGGCTTAGGTGCTCCAAGCCTGGCTTCTTCTCCAGGAGTCTTTAGGATTTACAGTAGTGGTCATAAAAACGGCTAATATTATTCGAGCCTACTCTCTGCCAGGCATGGGGTTAAGACTTTACATACATTATTTAATCCTCAAAGCATGTCTATGAGGCTGGCACTGCTACCTCCAAGTTACAGATGTGGAAACTGAAGCTTAGAGACATCAGTTTTCTAGCAGAAGTTCAGTGGGTTAGTGGGAAGTGGAGTTTGAATTCTGCCCGAGCAGTCTGCTGCAGAATCTGGGCTCTCGACCACCATGCATGCTGCCAGCCACATCCTCCCAATCAGCTCTCTCTGCCTGCAGCCTTGGCTGTGTGGTCTGAAGGAGGCAGAGAGTTCTTTTGGCCCCATCTATTGATGTGGCCATGGAGGACCCGACCCTGGTTATGTCCCTGGCTATGTCCCTGGCACCCTGATTATGAAGCTGAATGCTACAGGATACCGAGAGTCCCTGAGGGGAGGTGGGAGGAGTCTCCCAAGACAGACAGCTCCTGGAATTAGGGAGAAGTTCCCAGCAACAGGCTGTTTCCTTCGAGTTGCTATGGCCAGTGGAGGACTGCCACACGTTACAATCGGAGAAGGGGATTTTCTTCTGTTCACGGTGGACTCCCAGGAGCTAGGTGCTTCAGATATCATGATGCTAATATGCTCTCCTGAGACTCATTAACCTGGGCCCCTAAAAGGTCGTGGACATGGAAAGATGGCCCTGGGACCAGTAAAATAATCCCAGAGAACAGTTTTATAGTGATGACTGCAGCTAGGCGTGATTCTAAGCCTAGGAATGTGTAAAATAACTCAGTCCTCACAACTGGAAGAAGTGGGTTCTGTTCTTCTCCCCCTTTCATAGATGAGAAAACTGAGGCAGAGTTCCAGAGTCTGTCTGCTCTGGGGCAGGATGGAGTGGAGGTGCTTGGGTACAGAAGGAAGTCTGAAATGGATGGACTTCTGTCCCCGGAGGCATGGGTCAGGTGTCGGGGACGGGGGTGACGGGCTGCAGAACGAGGTCTCATAAGGGCACTTTCTATCCCTGTGTGCCTGGGGCCCTGAGCACTGACCTGCTTTTATGTGAAGGGAAGAGGGAAGTCACAGAACCCTGGTAGGTAATTATCAGCCCAGTGCTTTGTGCCCACATTCCTCAGATGCTTCTGGGGCATCTCTGAGTACGGGCACCAGCTCAGATACCAAGGGCAGAGTAGGAATGAGATAGAATCCTTGCCTGCGACCTCAGGGGCTCACAGATCTACAGTCTCACAGGCACTCGGCTGAGGCGCAGCACACGGCTGGACTGGAGAGCCAAGCCGTAGGGTGGTTACAGAACGGCAAAGGGTGAAGTGGGGGCAAGCACCGAGTCAGCCCTGGCCATTGTCTCCAGTGCAGCAGGGCTGTTGGATGGGGCATGGCAGGGCCAGACCTGCATTTGAAAAATCACTCTGGGCTGGGTGAGGTGGCTCACGCCTGTAATCCCAGCACTTCAGGAGGCCAAAGTGGGTGAATCACGAGGTCAGGGGTTCAAGACCAGCCTGCCCAAGATGGTGAAACCCCATCTCTACTAAGAATACAAAAAGTAGCGAGGCGTGGTGACCGGTGCCTGTAGTCCCAGCTACTAGGGAGGCTGAGGCAGGAGAGTCGCTTGAACCCGGGAGGCAGAGGTTGCAGTGAGCTGACATTGCGCCATAGCACTCCTGTCTGGGCAACAGAGTGAGACTCCATCTCGAAAAGAAAAAAGTCACTCTGGCTGCACCGTGAAGCCAGACTGGAAGGAATGCACTGTGGGCTGGGAGGCCACCACCAGAGACGATGGTGGCCTGATGGTGGGTGGGGTAGGGGTAGGAGGACAGAAGAGCGGAGATACGTAGAAACCGGAATCAATTGAGTTTTCAGAGTTAGCGCTAGAGGTGGACAAAGGACTGACCACAGATGACCTCAGGCCTTGAGTCTGAACCATGGATGAATTCATGTTGGCCTTTCTGAGGCCCAGACACGGGAACAATAGGTCTGTGGGAAGACAGTTTCAGTCTGGATAACATTCTGTGCCTCTGGCCTGAGTGTGGGCGAACAGCTTTATCATGCTTTCCCAGCTTCTTCCAGAATATTTACGGAGGCTGCAGAAGGAATGGTGTGCCTTGGACATGTCAGCGTGTGGGGCAAGGAGAGGTGAGATGTGTGCCAGGCCCCATGCCGGGGAGAGCCATGCCATCATGTCGTCCTGCCAGAAAAGGGACGCATCCAACCTCCCTTTTAGGGAAGGGGTCCCCATCCTGAAGTTAAATGGCTCAGCTGGGGATTGCCAGCCCTGTCAACCACTGTGGTTGTGGACGTCTTCCACCTCCTCTGCACTGGCGAGGGCCTGGCCTTCTGCCTCTTCCCTAGCCTCCTTCTCCGCTGAACTCTCTAGACCCTGGGCCAGAGGCAACAGTCAGAGCTTTTTTGGTGGTAGGCAGGCACAGTGCTATGTATGGTCATGTCCACGATCTCATTCAGTCTTCCCGAGGCCCTGTGAGGGTGGTACTGTCACGCCCATTTTAGAGATGAGGAAAGAGAGGCTCAGAGAAGTGAGGAGGCTTGTCCCAGTCACATAGCTATTCCCTGTGCCTCAAAGTGTTTTCACAAGAGCTCATCATTGTTACTTGTGGAGACTGGGGCGAGTGTGGCTGTGAGGATGAACGGCACACCATGGCGTGGAGGTCCAGTGCTGAAATGGGAAGGGAGGAGCTGTGGAACCAAAGGAAGGGACTGACCTATCCCTCTCTCCCAGTACGGCCTCCCAGCAGAAAGGCTAAGCCCTGTAGATGGATCCTCATGGCCCCTCACCCTAGGTCTGCAAAATATAAAGTCAGAAGAGACACCTTTCCCTGCTTTCACCTGCTCCTAGACCAGAAAGCAAAACCCGTGTCGAGTTTTGCTTTCTGGTCTAGGAGCAGGTGAGAGCAGGTGCAGCCTGGCTTCTCACTCCCAGCCCGGCAGATGAAGACACAATAGCCTTTCTGCAGGTCACCACCAGGCCTGGAGCCTGGGGCTTTAAAAGGTCTCCATGCATCCTCTGAGCCGCCAAAAACTGTCTGCCAAAGAAGGCAGGGGTAGAAACAGCTACATCCATAGCCTGTGCTCTGTCATCAGGCAAGCACAGTTGGGTACACGGGGTCCCAGGGGTAGTGACATTGACTTCAGGTCTCACTGAGGCCCGAGCTTGGCCACACCTCTCCCCACGCATTAGCTTAGTGGTTCCAATCCAACGAGGAGACAAATATCTTAGGTACTTCATAACAGGATTCAGATGGAACTAATTCTTTTTTCCTCCCTTATCACTTTGCACACATGAAATCTATTTTTAATTAGCTTTCAATATATCATCTAAAAAAAACCTACAGCCTGCTCCCACCCCCAAATTGTTCTTAGAGAAAGAAAGATTTGTCTTGTAAGTTTCTTAAGAAAATCTATATGTGCTCAATGCATTTAAATAACACTCATTAAAGGGAACTGCACACAAGCTTCTCTAGTCACAGATGAGAGACAATCCTTGACCTACTGCAAATCAAAAAGCATTTCCACGCCACCTTTATTTTTCAACTGGTTAAGTTTTAAATTAAAGTCCCAACGCCCTTTTTGGAAAGGCAGACTAATAGGGCCCCAACTGAAATTTTAGCTCAGTCGATCGGAAGATAATTACAAGAAACAAAATGTGAAATTTTAAATCAGGGCACTAATGAAGTCTAAAAATACCAGTGGCCCATCCCTCTGGCTGGCAAGACCTATTCTTCATGGAGGGGAATCTCCCCATAATTACTCAACCCTGGGAGAGGCCAGGTTGTCACGTCAAACAATAGCAGGGAAAATCGAGGGACTTTAATGAGCTAGATCTCAAGGCATTGCATGGTGGATCTTATTATAATGCTGGGCAAGGTTTCAAACAGAGAACAGGAGAAAAGGAAAGTTCTTTTTTTTCTAAAGTGGAGTTCTGACTTGTGTTGACGCCATCACGCAGAGCCTCCTGTTCCCGCCTGGAGCCAGCTGTCTGTCATTTAGGAGTGTGAAATCAATTGGGCTACAGAGATGTAAAATCCCTAGGGGCAAAATTAAAAGTGACCCAAATCGAAGCCCACGTGGTCCTGTCAGGAACATGACTCTCACATAGCAAGTTTCAAAGATTTAGTTCCAAAATTCGGGTTTCTTATTTAAAAAAAAATATGCAGCTGTTTGACATTAGATCTGACAGACAAATTATAGCTTCAGCAATAAAGGCTTTTAAGATTAGAAATGAAAAGAGAAATTATTATATATTAAAAAAACCCACCCAGGCTTGAGTTTGGAGGCCTTTGTATGTTCATGCATCACTGTCTTTCTTCCCCGAAAATATAAGGGGCTAAATCAGCTGATGAGGCTGTTTTTAAAGAAGCAGTTACATAGAATTTAGGAAAGAGCCAGTGTACTGGTAACCTCTGGAAATCAGGCTGACGGACAGGTCAGCTGTTATCACTGGCTAGAGCTGGTGGGTCTCGCTGGCTCACCAGAAGGCAGAGCTGTGGACACTTTCCCGCCCCAACCCTGGTGCTCACCTGGCCTTCAGTCTGCCCAGTGGGGCCCGGTAGAGGGAATCTTAGTAGGGCCCCTGTTTCTTGTCCCCTCCCATCCGTTGGCTCAGGACCACCACAGAGGATGGTTCACGCCCTCAGGCCCCCACACAGAGGTTACAGGAGCAGCTCTGCAGTGCTCATTGACCCAAGTAGACACAGAAGTCCTGCGGAGTCCTGTCCCCACAACCTGTGTCTTTCTGATCTCACGGGCTCAGGTCTGAGGACGTTTCACTGCCTGCACTCAGCAGCTTTGGTGGGGCAGATCCCAGCTTGGTGCTGAGCCTCACACCAGGGACTCCAGTCCTATCTCAGCTAGTTACCTCGTGGCACAAAAGAGCTCCTTTTCCTAGATGCATGCCTGGAACGTGGCAAGCCAGCAAGGTCTTGCGTTAGCCATAGGAGACCCCCAGAGGGGCTCCATGGGGAGGGAATATGCCGCCTGGTACTCTGGGCTTTGGCGTAGCCTTAGAAGCAGGATTCCCACTGCCCAGTGTGTCTGAGTTGTTGACTCATGACTGAACTGGGAGTAAATTTCTTTCTTTTTTTTTTTAAAGGGAGACAGAGCTTAACCAAAACAATTCAACCAAAAATCAGTTTAGTCATTTTTTTAAAAAAAGATCTTAAAGCAAGAGTTTCCCAGAATTTAGATGTAATTTTCTATAATTCTGTCATTTAAAACTAGTGCTGATTTCCAAAACAAAGGCAATGAGAGCTCAGTCAGATTGGGAATCAACCCAACAGAGATCCAGACATGAGCTTTATTGTTGGGATGCTTGACGAGGACTGCAAGTTGCTTGAAATGACAAAGGAAGAGACTTGGGAGAGCAGAGAAGGAGGGGCTCGTGGGGTTCCTTGCTCTGCTGAGGGGCAGGGACCTCCGAAATGCCATCTTGAGGGGTTTTATGTGGGAAGGCTAGGAAGCTATGCCCAGAGATGCATGCTTTCTAGGATGGTCTAGTCTCCTCTTTCAAAGGAGGTGTAGACACCCCATTGTGGCCGAATGCCCTCGGTGGACTCTCCTGCCCCTCCTGACTGACAGCTGCCTGTGCCTGGCAGTGGCCCAGCAGCCTTCCCCACTGCACCCAGCAGGAGCAGGGACTTGGTTTGTCTGGGGCGCTAAGGGCGAGGCCAACCTGCGCAGAGGAACCCAGCAAGCCTCATGTGTGTGCCCTGGTCCTCCTGTCCCGTTCGGCCTTCCAGCCTGGACTGATCCCTCACACAGACAGCAACAGCCCTAACCTAAGGCTGGGGTTGCAGCTAGGACCACGTCCGGCATGCATCCTTCCCAAGGCTTTGTTCTGAAGGATCTACCTTTGAGTTCCCTGGAATGAAACTCCCCTGAGGCTGGGGGAAGAGGGTTCACTGAAGGCTGAGGCTGGAGGTGCTCTTTCCTAAGGTCTCACAAAGCCACCCTTGGATCCTTGAAATGAAACATTCAAGTGGCTCAGGATGGTCCGGGAATGTCTCCTGGGCCTAACTAAATTGCCTTGGGCACTACTCTCATCTGATGGCACAACAGAGGGTGCTTTCCCCAGGAAGGACACAGTTCATACTCTGAATGTTCTCATGGGTGGAACATGGAGAAGGTCACCAAAGGGACTGTTGTGTGGAGCCCTAAGAGGAGTGGATGACCCTCACCCTTCTGCACCTTGGCCTGGCCTTGGGGGTTGGAGGTGAGAATGGCCAGGGCTTGGGCTGGAGGGGGACAGCTTTGGGCTTTGCAGGCTCTCCCTTCCTTCCTCTTCCCAGACTCCCTCTTCTTACCCAGGCGCATTTCCCCACCTTCCCTGTCCCACCCTCCACATGTTCCCCCTCCCTCCCCCAACTCAGGCCAGTTGTCTTGGGCAGGCGGAGGCTCCACTGCAGCCTCTGGGTTGGGGAGGCCAGTGGGGGAGCTGCCACGAAGCACACTCCTGTCTTGGTGGTGCAGTGACCGCGCAAGGAGGCGCAGACGCAGGCCTGTGGGAGGCACGTGGTGGCAGGACTTACCTCTGGGGTGCCCTGGGTCGGTGAACTCATACTTCCCCACGCCAATGGTCCGCAGCATCTGCAGCCCGTGGGCGGAGTCAGTTGTGGGGGGCCCATTGGTGGCAGGGGCACCGCTGGGGAGAGTGGCGGACGGCTGGGCCGGCGGCGGTGGAGGCAGCAGGGGCCCTGCCATGTGGCCGTTGCCCACAGCAGTGGGTCCTGGGCGGGCCACCTGCCCTACACCGGGCAGAGTGGACACGGCCAGGGGCTGAGGGCTGGCATACAGGGCCTGGGCAGGCATGTTCACCACCACGCTGCTCAGTGGCTGAGAGGGCGGCTGAGGGAGCGAGTAGTGGCCCGGCATCAGCGGGAGCTGGGGCCCCACGTGGGGAGGCAGTGAGGGGGTCACCCCAACGACCGGGGCCTGGACGTTCACAGCCGGGCTGAAGGTGGGAGGCTGGGCCACTCCATAGGAGTGTGCGATCAGGGTGGGCTGGTTCCCGGCGGCCACCGTGGTCACCCATGGCCCTGTGCCTGCAAGGGAGATGGAAGACACGTCATCTGCCGGTTACATATTCACTCAACAAACACTGACCACCCCAGGCCCTGCACTGGGTGCTGGGTCACAGAGGTGAATGAGACACCTGCATCCAGGAACTGACCGATTAAGAATCTGTGGTCATGTCAGCCCGGGATAAGTGTGCTAGGGTGTCTGTCAACGAACAGCCATCGGGGCTCAGAGGAGGAAGCAAGACCTGCCTGGGAGAGGTGAGAGGCAGCAGAGCAGACAGCAGGAAGCAGAGACTTTCAAAGAGACTTGGGTTCTGCTCTTAGCTCTGCCACTTAGTACTAAGAGCCTCGGCAAGTTTTTCTTTTCTTTTTTTTGACAGGGTCTCACTCTGTCTCCCAGGCTGGAGCACAGTGGTGCCATCTCAGCTCATTGCAACCTCTGCCTCCTGGGTTTAAGTGATTCTCCTGTCTCATCCTCCTGAGTAGCTGGGATTACAGGCGTAATGTCCATGTCCGCATGGTGTGCCACCATGCCTGGCTAACTTTTGTGTTTTTGGTAGAGATGGGCTTTCGCCATGGTGGCCAGGCTGGTCTCAAACTCCTGAGCTCAGGTGATCTGCCCGCCTCAGCTTCCCAAAGTGCTGAGATTACAGGCGTGAGCCACCGTGCCTGGCCTCAGCTAGTTCTTACTTCCTCCGAGCCTCATTCTTCTCATCTATTAAATGGAATCAGCAACACCTACTCAGGGACTACTGGGAAGAACTGAATGAGGAAGACGTATCTGGAAACAAAACCAGCAAAACTAGCAGAGCGTCCGGCACGTGGTGAATGCTCCATAACGCCGGGGCCTCTCCTCTCTTTCTGCAATCTCGCCACTGAGGCAAGGGAAGGGGGTGGTGGAGGCGGGGGTGTTTGTGTTTGCTGAGCCCTCAGGCGAGAGCACTAGAGCCCTGGGCCAGGCATGGTCCTCGCAGGAGGGGAGGGACCCGGGTGAGGGGCCTGTGGAAAGCCTGGTGGGCCTTGTGCTAATTAGGCAACCTGGGCATGGCCATCCCTGGGGGAAACAAGAGAACCCCACTTTAGTCCTTAAGAAAACTTTGGCAGAACCAGGTGAGGTCCAGACACAAAAGGCAAGGCCAGCCGTGCTGGGTGAGGTGACCTAAGGGGGCTTGTGAGGGAGGAACCAGGAGACACCATGACAGGGAAGGCCAGGGTGGGTCGCCTTTGACTGAATGAGCCTGGGTCCAGGTCTCCATGGCCCAAATGCTACCTTGGCTTTCATAGCTGCCCTGGGGTGGCAGTGTAGACTGAAGATGAGGAGACAGAGGAAGGAGAGGAGGGGACAGAGCGCCACTCAGCACCACAAGCCCCACAGGATGGAACGTGGGGCCGTGAGGTCTCTCTCAGAAAGAAAATGGCGCCAAGGTGGGGCAGGAGCCAAGATGGCGGGTCACTACCAGACCATGGTCCAAGGGAGCGCCACTGGCTGGTGGAGAAGCAAGGCTCAGAGTCACATGGACCACGGCGTGAGTCCTGGGTCTGCCCTGTCTCAGCCAAGGGACCTTGGGCCCAAGCCCTTCTGAGCCAGTTTCCTCATCATCAGCAGGCACCATCACTGCAGGCGCCGTGATGACGCACAGAATGGGACATGCAGTACCTGTGCAACAGCACATGATGATTCTGATAATGAGAGAGGATGGGGAGAACCGGAAGCCAGGAAACATGGGTGAAGTAATGGCAAGCTTCTAGAGTGGACTGCTAATGGGAACTGTCCCCAAGCCTGACGAGGGGAGGTGGCATCATTATGAGCCAGCCTGGGTGTCCTAAGCACAAAGCATGTCATCCCAAGCTCTGCTCTTTCCAGGATTACCCAGGGAGTCTGGAAAAAAGCATCAGACACTCAGAGCGTCATGGGTGGTACCCCAGGGGACTCTGTGGCAGAGGCACAGAGACACAGTGCCATGGAAGTGATTTACTTATGATGGAGTGAATGGCCCAAGGGCATGAGAGACCTAAAGGGAAGTGTCTATTACATGTGGCAACTCCCAGCATTTTAGTCCATGACTTGGATGATGATGTGGAAGACATGACCCGGTCTGCAGAGAACATAATTGGGAGGGCTAGGGTCAGCAACAGAAGCTGGTGTCTAGGAGATCCTAAGAGCAAACAGGGAAATACTGTTGAGGCCTTGCTCTTGGGTCCCCAAACCTAGCTGCTTAAGCCGGACTGTGAGGACATGAACAAGGGGAACCGTAGCTGCTAGGGCATCTTGGGTGCTGCTGAGGCAGCATGTGACGTGGCTGCTAGCGGAGCAGTGATGAGATGGGAGGTGTGGAAGGAAGCACCTGCTGGGTGGGCCACTCTGGGCTATTGTGTTGAGTTCTGGATATGGCACTTTAAGAGGGCTGCAGGGGGCAGAGCGAGTCCCTGGAAGGCAAAGGACCTGGATTCTGTGGGCTGTGGGGCATGGCTGGAATAGTTTGGGGTGTTTATCCTAAGACTTTGAGAGGGGGATGAAAGGGGTCCCCTGATACCTGTAGGGCTGTCCTATGGAGGCCCAAACTGAGGTGTTCTGTGTATCGTAAGGGGGAGCTCTGGGGCCAATGGGAGGGAAAAGACAGACCATTTGTTATGGTCGGAGCTGTCCAAAGAAGGGCTGGGATGTTGTCCGAGCTGGTGAATTCCCAGTCCCCAAGGGGAGAACACCCCCGCTGTCATACAACCATTGGCAAGAAAAAACCTTATGGGAAGGCATGACTCAAGAAATTTGTTATGAATCAGAGTGCCCAGGTTTGGGAATGATTATTCAAAAGAATCTGGAACCAATTCAAAGTCACCCTGATAATGTCATTCTCACTCTCGTTGCTCTCTGGAGTCCTTCCTTGAGTAGCAGAGAAAGAGGTAGGGGGACAGGTCCTGAACGAGGAATTACACAGTGTCTCGGCCCCTGAACCTGAGGCGGGGGCTTTTGCAGGCTCTGGGATGAAGACCTGCCGTACAGGAGCTGAGGTCCCCAGGAAGCTGCTAGCTCCTGCCAAGCCCTGGGCTCAGTCATTTCTGTCTGCTGACAAGGTACGTACCTGGATTGTCACTCTCCCTCATCTGTTTGGAGGGTGGCTCATCAGTGTCCCAGGGTGTGGACTGATTGATGGGCGTCTGCCCCCACCGGATGCTGGTCGCCAGTCCCTGGGACTGATTGTCTGCCTTGGAGATGCCGGGAGCCTGTGGGAAGCAGAAGAGGAGGTGAGCACAGCCTGGCCAGGGGCCAGCCTCCAGAACAAGACTCCCATTGTCTGAGCTTTGCCCACTGAGCACGGGGTCAGAGGCAGAGCCCCGGCCCTGCACCCGGTCTCTGGCGGGAATCGAAGGGCGTCCTGCCATGGTAGTAGCAGCTGGGGCCTCTGCAAAGCTCCTGCCTCCAGGAACGCCCAAGCCAATGCCTCCCTGGAACCCTCTGTGGCCACTGTCTCCACTTGCCCTATCACAACAGGCAGAGCGTTCTGAGCTACGAGACGGGATCCCCAGCCTTCGGACCAGCCACAAACCACAGCCACACCGATGCTACCAACTTATCAGGGCATGTGCTGAGCACTGACTGTGTACTCTGTGCCACCACTGGTTGGCTCTCGTACACAGGAGAGGACAGCTTTCCAAGGGGCCACCAGCTGGCTGCAGGTGAGGGACTTTACATATTTCTCATCCCGCCCCCGCACCAGCCTTTGAGGCCCAAATGTCCTATGGTGGAGGTGTGGGGAAGTAGGGAGCTAAGGCCTGTGCAGGGACAGCTCAGATACCGCTGCTGGGTGGGTGGTGGGACCCTCAGCACCTCTGTGCAGGAAGAAGACAGGCTTTCTACTCCATGAGCCCACTCTCTAGTTCAGATTTGTAGATGGATGAAAAAATAAACCTCAGGGTGAAATCAAACACCAGGACAGCCTTGGTCTCCCTGAGCCACAGCCTTATAATGGAATATTATATAGCTGTCAAAAATCATGTATACTAAGAATTCTTATTGTGATGACGAAATGCTTACACTATAATGTTTAATGAGAAAAACAGGCCACAAAATGACACACAAATGGCCTCCCTATGTAAACACCCCTGTGCCAAACAATATATATATATGAGAGAAATGACCAAAATCTTAACAGAGGTGTTATTCTTGGGTGAGGGGATTATGGGTAACTTATTTCATTGTCTATACTGTTCCATATTTGCCATTTTTTAACTCTCTAGAGCCATTATATACAATAAGGAAAAAAGAAATCCTGGAAACGTGGTGGGGAGGTTGGGATGGATACCTGGGACGTGCGGGGTGTGGGTATCAATAGAGGTGGCCCTGGGAAGAGTGACCACAGCTCCCAGGAGTACACCCAGAGCCCAACCAGGCCTGGGGCAAAGGGTGGCATGGGATGAGGGGTGGAAATGGTGGCCTGCCAGGCATAGTCACAGAAGGCCACAGGGACCTCCAGGGCAGCTGCAGGCCTCTCAAGTGAGGTCCATGGTCCTCATGGTAACTTCTGATGAAACCTGACCCAGGAACCCAGCTGGTGGGAGACAGAGCCTGCTGCTGAGAGCCCCTCTGACCAGAGTCGCTCTCCTGGGTTCTGTGCCAGGGACAGAGAGGGGGTGTTGGTGGGGAGGCCGGGCCACACTTGGGGCTTCAGCGTCTAGATAAGGGGCTGCTGGGAGGAGCGGAGCCATCCCTCATTAGGA
Source organism: Callithrix jacchus (assembly GCF_049354715.1). Classification (NCBI taxonomy): domain Eukaryota; kingdom Metazoa; phylum Chordata; class Mammalia; order Primates; family Cebidae; genus Callithrix; species Callithrix jacchus. Next base: position 91,600,721 of record NC_133515.1, read on the forward strand.
CCTGTGGGCCGCACTCAGCTAACTGCATCAGGCCACACTTTATCTCTGGCCTGCATTTCAGATGCTTTGCTTCTGTGGACAGAGCAAGAAACAATGAAAAAGGGGGCATCTCCTGAGAAAAGAACAATTCAAGGGACAAGCTTCCTTATCAGAGGGCCCTGCCCCATGTCTATCTGTGGGACAGGCAGGAGCTGGGAGGACAGGGGGTCGGGGACTTAGCCACACTCACTAATAGTCTTAGGGAACAACAGCATGGTTTTCCCAGAATTCTCCAAATAGACAGCTTTTAATGTGTGCCCCATCTGATCTAGCCACTCTGCAGCCTTTGCTGTATTTCCAGGCTCTCGGGTCCTGGTGGCTCAGAGGCAGGGAATTGGCTTTCCCGGAATCAGAGGCATCCGAGAGAGACAAAGCCTGTGCCAAGTCCCACGTGGGGCCCGGTTTTTGAGCAAAGTGTGAATGCTACGATCCCAGCCTCCTGACTCACACCCCCTTCACAAATAGCACAGAAACCCCTCTCCACCATGCGGGATCCTGGAGGCGTCCCAGGCAAGAGGCTGTTGAGGTTTTCTGCATCTTCTATCAGCCACCCTCCCAAGTCTCCCCTCCTGAATCACATTCTGGCCTGGCAACTTGACAGGGTAGGGAAGCTTCTGGAAACTTGCCCTGGAATAGCCACTGCCTCCAGGAGAGGAGGTTGGGGTCTCCTTGAGTTCGGGTCCCAGGTTCTGAGCGATAAAGCTTCAGGAGTTCCAATGGTCACCCTGAAATTGGTGGAGTTTGTGAACTTGAAAAATCTCATACTTCTCCCACACCAATGCTCAGGCCCTTGGCTTCAAAGCACTCCTGCCCCTCACTCAGTTTCTTCCGCAGACAAATGTGGGGCTGTAGGTCTTTGTCAGGCACTGCCTGAGGCGCTGGGGACAGGATGATCGAGATGGCCCTGCCCTCAAGTGGCTGCTGCGGCACAGCAGGATGACTCAAGACGGGAACAGCTTGAAGGAAAGAATCTGGGGTGTCCCGGGTGTGCAGAGGCGGGCCCAGATGCGCTGTGAGCAGGCGAAGTGGGCTACAACCGACCTGCTGTTTGGCTGTGTCATTCATGAATACTACAAGCAATTTCTCGTGTATAAGAAAGCAGCACTGTGGTGAGAACCAAAAGTCCTTTTTTTTTCTTTCGGAAAGATACAGAAGACTACCTATTTTCTACTGAGCACTCACATCTGAAGCTACAAGCAACCTGTAGTTCAGGAATTTTATTTGTTTTATTAAAATAATGCAATGACATTCCTTCCCTCACTTCCTTCAGAAAAAACCTGGACACAGGGTGTGCCCTTTGCTGAGGAGCCCAGGTCCCCGGGTGGGTTATGTGCAGAGCCGCTGGTGATGGGTGTCAGCACAGCTTGACCACAGCTCCCCGTCCTGTGATGAGTTCTAGGCCCTCAGTAAACCCACGTGGTCCCTAGGTTCTGGAGGCTTCTAGGGGACCATGTTCAGGTCCATGAGTCCAGCTCTGAACCCAGCTCCTGCTAATTCTTTCCTCCCATGGTTCAGAATCCCCTCGAGCCCAGGTCACCCCCATTTCCATGCCTCCCGGCCAGGGGGCTGCTGACACAAGAATGCCATGAAAACCAACCAGAAGAACTTAGCCCTGGCAGCAGGGAGGAACGCAGAGCTGAGCGAGCCTCACCTGTGCCCTCCCACTGCCATCGTCTGGGACACCAGTGAAGCTACCCAGACCTTTGGCCATTCCCCAGTGTTCCTGGCCATGTCTTCTGCTCTGGTGACATGACGGCATTTGGCAGAGAGAGGCCGAGCAGGAGAGCTTCTCCCTGCCTGGCCCCATGGAGTGGCCCTCTCTCTCCATCATCGGCCTGAGCAGGTTTCTCTTGGCTTTTTTTAAATGAGATGCTAATGGAATGCATCATTAACACAGCAGCTTTTTAAACCCTGAGCTCTTGTAAATTTTCAAAGGTCACAGTTTTACGGCAGCTGACAGCATCCTGCTTCTTTCAGCAACTGAAGAACACTGAGGACCCAGGGCCTTTATGGTTGAAGCTGTCTGTGAGGCACCCGCTGGTCATGGGGATTGGGGGGGCTCCACCCTGCACAGTCTCAGAGGACACTTGGGCTCCTTCCACCAGCCTGGGGGGAGCCAGCCAGGCATGGCCCACGGAGCTGCTCTGAGGGACCCGCTTCATTTAGGGAAAGGCATGTAGGGCCTCAGGTGGTGTGCCATGAATGATGCCCGGCAAAGGGCGAGGGGCTGACACTCACCCGGGGAGGCAGGAGCCGCAGATGCCCATGGAGTACCCTTTGCTCACCCAGACTCACCACGAGTCTGCGACACACAGCCCTGAGAGGCTTTTGCTAATTTGTCTGCCCAGAGGAAACCCCTTTTCTACTTTGCACAAAGGTGCCATATAGACTAGCAGTGTCCTTCGTGGCCAGGAAGGTTTGAGAGATGGCAGGGACTCCCCTGGGGCCCTCCCAGGCCTCGCTTGTCCTTACCTCTACTCTTTGTGCACCCAGTGATCACAGTACTGCCCCAGGGCCTGTTTTCTGCCCTGTCTTTGCAGGCAAAATTCCATGACTCCATGAGGGTAAGGTCTCTGAGCTAAGTGTTGGCCGATGGAAGAAGCATGAATCACTGTTGGTTCGAGAAATGAATGAGTGTATAGGGTCCATTCCAGGGAGAGCAAATGACGTGAGCAACAGAGCAGAGCAGTGAAACAGCACGCTTCTCTCACTGGGGAGCTGAGGCTTCCACATTATGGGGCCCTTGTGTGCTGGGACCCTCAACACCGTTGCCCTGGATGCTGCTGGAGGCTGCCTAGAGCCCTAGATGGCCCAACCCGCTAGCCAGCAGAACCCATCAGCCCCTCTGGATGCCTGGGTGTGATGAAGGCATGGACACCGAGGGGTGACTACTGCCTCTGTGGAGCTGGGGGGACCTGGGGGGGTCTTCTGGAGAAACAAGAACACAGCACCCTCCACTGTTTTCCTAAGGATGTCAGAAGAGAGTGAATCATTGAAGCCTTGAGAAAAAGCTTTCAGAAGAGATGGGCTGGGGCTGGGCCACAAAAACTAGGCAGGATTCAATCTGGCAGATGGATTGGGGCCCAAGTCACCACCAAAGGACCCCTTGGCAACCAGTGCCTTTCCCGCGGAGATACATCTGACAGAGACAGGCTTCAAAGTCCACTTCCGGGGTGCACACGGGCCTTTTCTGGAGGGATGATGATGCCAGCACCCATAGCCCTCTCCTGCCAAGGAGACTGTCTCCCAGACCCAAACGTGCAGGCCACAATGCTCCATACCACGAGGTGCAGACAGGGCTGGTGGGGCTGCCTTCTGCTCAGCATTGCTGAGTGCTCACTTTGGGCTGGAGGCACTGCTGTGTGCCAGGGATCTGTGCTGGGCAAGTTCCTGTCCTGGAGGGACTTACAACCAGCAGAATGGGACACCTGCACCAGGGAGCCATGGGGGTGATGCAGGCTTGGAGAGAGACCCCAAGAAACAGACCCATGATGTTGTGTTGTCTCATGCCCACCCTTGTTAATAGAAAGACTGGTGCTACCCTTAGAAGGTGCAGTAAAATCACAATGAAATGCAAAGGGGAGACTGGACCAGAGAACACAGGGAGAGAGGAAAAGCTGCAGAGTTGAAGACTGCAGACACGAAGGCCATGGGGCTCCTGGAACTGCTCCAGCTGAGCCTCCAGCAAAGCGCAGAGCTTCCAATTAGTCAAATTAAAAACATACACACACACACACACACGCACGCACGCACGCACACACACACTGCTGTGACTCTTTTGACAGAGTATGTCAGATGCGACACTATGCTAGTCCTGGGCCTATCTTTTAAGAGGCCTTGAAGCTTCTGCCTTGGGGTCTGAGACCTTCCAGATCATCAGTAAATCGGCTGAACATCACCAAGCATTACTGGTCAACGCCACGGGTCAGCAGAACTGTCCAGCCAAGCTCTCTCAGAAATCCTGTGCACAAATTTGGGAGATATTATAAAATGTGTTATCTACGGCCACTAAAAATGGAAAAAAGTTAAAAAAAAAAAAGGGAGGGATACACAGTCTACTGCATATCTTATTTTGTATATATTGCAAAATAGTAAAGGGCAACAAGTCATTTGTGCCTTACTCTTGACATACAAATGCACAGTGTTACATGCACCTTCCTGTTCTGTGGAGGATTGGGGGTGGCACAGATACAGCGGGACTCTAATTACATAAATGCTAAAACTAAAGTTAGTGCGGCATTTCCCCAACACAGCCCAGCTGGGTGGTGGGTGTGAAGTGGCCTTGGATGAAAACTTGAGGAGCCCCAGGGAGGACAATGCCAGGGGGCAGCCTGGAGCTCTCTGTGCCTGGAGCTTCATCTGCAGCCTTGTTTCCATCTCTGGACTCCCCACCACACCCGGCTCATTTGGGGAAGACAAGCTTTAGTGTGCCCATCCCACCTACCCGGCTCTGGGTTCTGAAGGCTTCTTCTGGTAAGAGATGCTTGTGTGGGCTCACCCTGTCTGCACCTCTGGCATATTTCTGATTGCCCCACACTTTCTGAGCTCCCTACATCAGAAAACTTGCTCTACCAGCTTCCCTTGCGGCTAAGGCATGGTATGTGACCTGTGGCTCAAACCCGCTTAGGTGAGACTACAGTGTGGAAAGCTGGGCGACGAGGAGGCCAGCACCCCTCCAAGTCCATGATCTGCAGAGGCTGGTAGCACAGGCCTTGAGATTTGGGAGCACATGGAGGGGAAGCTCTGGTGTCCTCAGACCAGCACTGGCAGTGAATGCTGTCATTTCCTTTTTCTTCTTACTCTGCAGGGTTGTCATGCCCAGGGCTCTTCTGAGAATAGCAAGAGCAACTTTGCACAGTGCTCCTAGCAGAAGTGCATATGGTGCAGGCACCTCTGAGCACCTGGCCCCAGCTTGCCCTGGGGGAATCGTATCACACCAGCTATGAGCTCCAGGAGGGAGCATCGCTGGGCAGGCCATTCCCTGCACAGTGGACATTTCACTTCCTTTCAGCTTCCCTCCTTCTGCAAAGCACTTGAGGTCTTCATGGTGCCAGGTCCACCTGTGAGGAATGATGGTATCCAGCTTCTGGCAAACATATTCAGACCAGGGTAGTGGGGACTGAGTGTGTGGGCCTCTTGCCCTACAAAAGTGAAGCCCCAGGAAGGTAGTTCTTACTTGAAGGGAACAATGTTACAATGGTAGAAACTCAGGCTTGGGGAGGAGATATTTTGGTGTCTGGGGTTTTTCAGATGACAGCTCACAGGTTCGTAGCTAAACTGTTAGGCTTTCTAGTGTTGGCAGGTTGTCACTGAGAGCATGATTCCAAGATCAAACAGGGAGAACTTCCGACCATCACAGGGATCTCCAGTGTGAGTACACAAAAGCAGCGTCTAGAAGAATCGTTAGGAATGGAAGTTTCTGGACCCCACCTCAGAGGCTCTCATTCAGCTGGTGTGGGGCGAAGGACCCAAAAAGGTGCCCCTTTAATAAACCTACAGGGGATGCTAGGCAGGCAGTCCATGGACCTTCCTCTGGGATCAATGAAAGTCTTCGCATTCAAGTTCTCGGGCCTGTTCCCCTAGCGTGGGGACCTAGGGGTTGACGCTGCTTATCAGGTCCTGATTGGGAGAGTTTTGGGTCTTGCTTATGTGGCTCATGGGAACCAGCTTCTTGGTGAGACACTTCTGAGCACTTGTATTCTGGGTTTCAGGGAGTCAGGAGGACATGTTGAGAGCCACCAGAGCTGCAAATCTGTGGCCTCCGGGAAGAACAAATGACATTTAAGGGTCCCTCATTTCTCATTTCCTGATTGCTACTGAACTACAAATGAGAAGATAATCGCAGTTAAATCTCTACGGGGGGGCCAGGGGAGGGTCTCCTGAGCCTCACCTGCCCTCATTAACGAGGCTGCCCTCTCTGGCCCCCTGGCCCCCAGGCCTGCGCCCTCGGCCTCCCCTTCAGAGCCCTGCCATAATGCGCTCTGGTGCCTGATGAAATTTCTAATAATACTAACCAATGATGTGTTAAATTGAGACACTTCTGGCTCGCATGCCGGAAACTGTATGATGGTTTAAAGGACCAGTGCTTACCTTTCTCTATCAATTTGCTGCTAAATTACTGCTTTCGGAGCAACTTACAGAAAAGTAATTCTTTATTTAAATTTTAATTTCAATCTTGTCATTTAAAATATATATTCAGATTCCAATCATATTACAGAATATGATGATGTCTTTGAAGGGTAAACGATCCTGCTGAGAGCCCGGTGGGGGCAGAGGACATGATGGGGCAGGTGGTAGGAGGGGCTGAGTAGCCAGTGAGTAGCCAGGGGACAGGCTTGGCGAGGGCAGCCACCCCGTCTGGGCCCTAGGCCTGGCCCTGTCCTTGCCCTGTGATCCTGGGCTTAATGCCCAGCCCCGAGGGTCACTATAAATACTTAAAGTGGAAACAACCAACCACTTCTTGGCCTCTTCCTCACTGGGTCACTGTGAGGGCCCCAGGCCATAAACAGATGCCTGGCACAGATTAAGTGGGCTCCCCTGGCCAGCTACTGTCCTAACAGCCTCCTCCACTGCAGGTGCTGGCACATGCTGATTTCCTTCCACGAGGAATTCTGTGTTCTTACCTCCATTTCACAGATGAGAGTAATAAGGCCCAGAGAAGTCTGAAAGTACTCAGGGCAGCCAGGCGTGGTGGCTTATGCCTATAATTCCAGCACTCTGGGAGGCCAAGGCAGGTGGATCACTGGCGGTCAGGAATTTGAGACCAGCCTGGCCAACATGGTGAAACCCTGTCGCTACTAAAAATACAAAAAAAAAAATCTGCTGGGCGTGGTGGTGGGCATCTGTAGTCGTAGCTACTTGGGAGACTGAGGCAGGAGAATCACTTGAAGCCGGGAGATGGAGGTTGCAGTGAGCCAAGAAAGCACCACTGCCCTGCAGCCTGGTGACAAAGTGAGACTCCATTTCAAAACAAAAACTGAAACCTGAGGGCATGGTGAGTCCGGGACTCTAACCCAGGTCTGCTATTTTATTCCAAGAACTTCAGACGTGCTCTGGGATGGCTGGAATGTTCCCAGGCTATCTCTCCCCAGTCTCCCTGCTGTGGCCGGTAGCCCCATAATAAATAGACTCAGCCATATCAAGGCTGTGCCCATGCCATCCTGTCAGGGTAATACCAAAGCCCCCCGAGTGGCCTGCAAGCGCACCAGCCATGGCCTCCCCTTCCCACACTGTGTCCAGCTTGACGGGGCCTCCTGCGCCGAGCCTGCCAGCACACTGGGGCTCTCTGTCATCTCCTTGGCTTCCATTCCTAGGGCTGCCCACCTTGGCACTTCAGTGAAACCACCCCCTTTAAATGAACAATCACTTCCTCCTGCCAAACACGGGAACATTCCATGGCCTCTTTCTCTGATCGATGGCTTCCTCCTTTTTCCTTCTGGAAACTCCCCGTTTCTGTAATAATGCTTTCACTGATTCTTCACCTAACCCCATTCCCAGCGCTCCCTCCTGGGGCTGTTAGCTGGTATCTCCTCTCATCGGATCTCAAGCATGGACCTGCTCCAGAGCTCGTGTCAGGCCTCTCTCTCTCCCTCTCTCAGGATTGCTGGGGCCCTGTCTGTCTTCTTTCTTAATGATTGTTCTGATGTGAAGCACCTGCGTGGTAGCCCATGCCTTTGATAGAACCCAGCTTTCTATAGTATCCTGGAAGTCTGTTTGCTTTTCCCTTTTCCAACATCAAAGTCTACACCTTGGAGACTCTTTTGCTGAAAGTGCAGCACAGATGGCCTCCCCTGCAAACGTCAACAGATGGGGCTGGTTTTTGCACTGCGCTCTGGAACGTGCCCTGGCCGGGGCCCCCAGCCCCTTCCTCCAAGCCCTCCTCCAGGTGGATGGGCCTTGTGGACAAAGGAGATGATAAATCTGGCAGAACCTTACAGCTCAAAGCTTTCAACTTTCCTCTAACAACTTTCAACCGAAAACTTCTTAGTCCCATTTCCAAGTAACTTTTCATCCATTACAAAACCCACAAAAATTTCAAAGGGGCTTTGAAATAAGATCACCTAGGAAAAAAAAAAAAGCCCATCACAAACCGAAGTCTTTGAAAGGAAAGAGGCCCTTTCCTGTGCTTCAGCTCCCCTCTGATAACAGTTTCCCTTTCATTCTGCTGAAAGGTGCAGGGCAGGCCTGGCCCTCAGCAGATGCCTGTGATGTGCTGGAGCCAGTGGCCCAGACGGACAGATGGGAACGCGGAGGAGCGCTAGGGGCACCCCTCGCAGAGCCGGGCCGGGCCTTTCATCCCCCTTCAATTAGCCTGCTCCGCTCCCCCAACAGCCGCGTTCCTTGTAGCGGCCCGTCCTGCGCAGAGACCCCGCCGCCCTGCCTGTTCCTGGTCGCCGCGGCATCGGTGACAAGGCAGCGCCCTCCTGAGCACGGCGACCCTCTCCATTCGTGTCGCCATAGTGGGCGGGGAGGTGGGCCCGGCGGGGGCAGCCCTTGCTCTGGCCTTTGATAGGACATTTTCCAACTGCCGGCCCTGCGGGCAGTGACTCCGGGCCCGCCCGCCGCCCTCCCCAGGGTCAGCTGCAAACTAGCAGAGGCGAATCACACAACGCCCACTTCCGGGAGCCTTTGTTAGTTTCAGATTTGAAATCCGTAGTGAAGCTGGTGAGGAAAAGTCCCCTGTGCAGGACTATGGGTGGGTGTGGGGCTACAGGTGGGCTCCCTGACTGAACCATTTGTGGATGGGGCCTGAGACTAGAGCCTGAACACCCAACATCATTATTATTACTATTACTATTTTTGATCCAGGGTCTCGGTCTGTCATCCAGGCTGAAGTACGGTGGCGCCATCACAGCTGAGTGCAGCCTCTAACTCCTGGGCTCGAGTGATCCTCCCACCTTGGCCTACCAAAGCACTGGGATTGCAGGTGTGAGCCACCATGCCTGGCCTCAGCATTAACTGTGAGCCCAGCAACTTGGGCCCGCGTGGAGATGGCTCCCAATGACCCCAGGGGAAGCAGCAGGCAGGGGCTGCCCTGGCCCCTCTGCCCCCCAAGGCCTTCCCAGCACCTCTCTGGAGGGCATTCTAGGATGAACTAAGCCCTCCTGTGTGCAGGAACCCCCAGAGCCAGAAAAAACCCCAAGACCGAGTCCCCATTCACTGTCTGCGACTCCTTTTGTGGCCTTCCTCAACCGCGGCTTACCACGCTGTTAAGACGCCTGGGCTCCTCTTTTCTAGGCGGGGGCGGAGCAGTCCTCATTTTTTATTTTTTAATTGCAAACAAAGACTCACTGGGAAAAGGGAACAGCTCCAAGTTCTAAACCCTCTGCCGTGTGACTTGCAGCACTGACTCCCAGAGCACGGAGTCGATGGAGAGCTTGACTCTTGATGCCAAACAACACAGTGCTGACATGACATCCTCAGTGACCTCATTAGAGGCCTAACAAGAGAGGGGACGGAGGCAGAGTCACGCCGAGGGGCAGCGAGACAAAGACAAACAGGACAGCACACACAGCCTTGGAGGCGGCTCCTCAGACACACGGCGCTGCCGAAGGAGCTACAACAGTTTTATCATGGGGACTTGCAGCCTCGGGGACTTCCAGCCTCAGGGATTTCAAGCCTCACTGAAGCAAGTCAGCCCTGAGTGCGGGTCTCAGGATGGTAGCCTAGATTCTGATGCAGTGTGGGGCTCAGAGCTGGGCAGAAATGACCGCTCTACAGTGGAATGTTCCAGAAGACTCAGCGAGGGCCTCAGTGCGCCTTCTTCCAGCTCTTGGGCACTGGCTGCTTTGTGCCTGCTCGGGCTGTCTGTAAGGAGAGCCACGTGTGGCCGGGCCAGGTCCTGAGGGAGAGGCATTCTCTCTGGCCCCACCTGGGTTCAGAATTGAGGTGGTTTAAGCAATGTTTGAAAGAACTGGCATTCAGCAGCAGCTCAGCTCTTCAGGCTTCAGGAGGCACTTGGGGACAGCCAGATGCCATCCAAGCTCACTGGAGGCCCAAGGCAAGAGGCACAGCAGAGAGATCCTTAGGCAGGTGGAAGGGGCAGGAGAGACAGAATCAGCCCTCTTGGGGCAGGTAGACAGATACTTCCCTTCCTCAGGAGGGGTGCAGGGGAGGAGCAGGGTGGGAGTGAGCACTTCTCATGGGGGGCTGTGGGTAACCAGGGCAGCTTGAGGCTCTGGTCTTCTCTGCAAGAGGCTGGGTAGCCACAGTGCCAACTCCTGAGGAGACTGGGCCCGGCCTGCCCTTGGAGATGGGATCCCAGACAAATGCCCTCCACTGATGTCCCCTCCTCTCAGTAGGAACCCAGCTGTCTAGGCCGAGGTTTCCTCTCTTCACCTCCGACAGACGGCTTCCGTCTGCATGTGCAGTGTGGGTCGGGCTACCACAGCTCCGCCCGCTCATCGCTGGGGCCCAATGCCTGCAGGGGAGCCAGCCAGCCAGCCCGCCCCCCTCCCACCCCACACTTACTGAGAGGCGATCCTGTTCTGGAGACACAGCTCTCAATAGCCTCTGGCCTAGGGGAATGCACAGGCTAGTGGGAGAGTCAGGATCACAATTACAACAGCTGATATCTCTGGAAACTTGAGATGGTCCAGCTGACAGCCCCTCCAGACCTGGGAGTCCTCTGAGGCCAAGATCTAAGTGCCCAGCTCTGCTCCTCACTGCATTAGTCAGCTCAGGCTGCCATAACAGAATATCACTGGATGGCTTAAGCCAGGGGTCCCCAACCCCTGGGCCACAGACCAGTACCAGCCTGTGGTCTGTTAGGAAGCAGGCCGCACAGCAGGAGGTGAGTGATGGGCGAGTGAGCGAAGCTTCATCTGTGTTTCCAACTGCTCCCCATCGCTCGCGTTACTGCCTGAGCTCTACCTCCTGTCAGAGCAGTGGCGGCATTAGATTCCCATAGGAGTACAAACCCTGCTATGAACTGTGCATGCGAGGGATCTAGGTTGTGTCTTCCTTAGGAGAATCTAATGCCTGATGATCGGAGGTAGAACAATTTTACCTGGAAACTGCCCCCCCCACACTGCCCTACCCCTGTGTGTGGAAAAATTTTCTTCCATGAAACCCATCCCTGGTGCCAAAAAGGGTGGGGACCACTGGCTTAACAGAAATGCATTCCTCATAGTCCAAGAGGCTGGCAAGATCAGGGTGCCAGCATGGGCAGGTTCTGGGGAGGGTTCTCTTCCTGGCTTGCCGACTGCTGCCTTCTTGCTGTGTCCTCACCGGTGAGCTCCGACGTCTCTTCTTCATCTTACAAGAGTACTAACCCCATCAGGAGGCCCCCCTACAATCTCATCAAAACCTAATTATCTCCCAAAGGCCCATCTCCAAACACCATCACAATGGGGTTAGCGCTTCAACCTGAGAATTTTGCTGGGGGCACAATTCAGTCCATAAGATCCAAGCAGCGTGCACAAAGCAGGTGTTCAGAAATACTGGCTGAATCAAGTGGAGATTGATCCCCCTGTGGTTTCTCTGGCTCCACCCTGCCCCCTAGACCCCAGGGAGTGTTGAATGGAGACAGACACCCACAGACCTGACTAGCGTGCTGGTGGGTCCTCCCGCCAGCCTAAACTCTGATTTTCTGATGGTTTGCTTTTTCTCTCACGACATAATCTCCGTGATCTCTAGTCTTTCCCAAATGCTGTTGAGAGGCTTGTTGTATTTATCTCCGGAGAATCCACCGTGCCCCTGTGCAATTTTCCATTGTCATGGTTCATTTTAATTTCCTCTAAGGCTGTTGGCCACTCTCGTGTTCAGAAATAGCTTGTTCCACTTAATAAAAGCATTTAAATATGCAGACACGAGAAGTTTCCTTTGCTTGCTCCTAAACATCACTGTAAGTGGAATGAGTTATACCCCTTGTGTCCTGCTGTAGGGCTGAGCGCAGACCATGTGACTTCTCAGGAAGGAGAAACTCTGGATCAAAGGCTCAAGGGCAGGAGCAGAATCCAAGAACTTCTGGTGAAAACCCAGCCAACCTGGATGATCACAGCTCACATTTCCCAGCTGACAGCACCATGGCTCTCCTGGAGTTGCCTCCCTTCTTCATAATGATCAGAGCTGTGGCCAGCAGTCAGGAGGTCTGGATTTGGGGACTGCCCCACTCCTAACTGGCCTTGTGACCTTGCACAAGTCATTTCACCTCTCTAAGCCCCGCTTCTCTCTTTCGTCTATAAAGCAGGCAGCATAGTCCCTCCTTTGAAAGGCTGATTGCAACAAGCTGTGGGAAGCTTCCACTTTCAGGACCTAGCAAAGTACCTGGGACAAGGCAGGGGCCAGCAAATGGCAGCTACTATTACTTTTAGAGGACCCAAGAATGCAGGAATATGAAGTAGCCTTCTATAAGAAGGATGCTGTGCCAAAGGCACAGTCTTTCTTCCAGTTTTCTCTGGGTTGCTGCAGACTCCCCCACAGGCTATGGATTATCAAGAAACAGCAAAGGACTGGAAAGCAGGCTGGATCCTGATTCAAAAACCACATCTATGGGAAGTGGAGCTGTTGGCTCTGAGACCAACGCATTATGACCTCTGGTGGCAGCTGGTATGAATTGCAGGTCAAGTAACAGCTGAGCGCAGCTCATAGATACAGACAGTGAGGGGTAATGTCACAGGGCATCTTTCTTTGGCTAAATAATGACAATGAAGACGCAAGAGTCCAGGTAATTGGTGGAAACCAGCATGGGGTTGGGAAGGGGGTAGTGGAGATTTAAAACCCCTGATAAGAAGGCAGCTGAAGCCCTGTTTTAATGGCTCAGGAAGCCAGTTCCTATCTGGTACCTGGTCCTTCTGGGACCCTGAAGCCTCCTGTCCCACAGAGGAACCCTAAGCTTATATCTGGGGTTAGGTGGGGCAGGCAGAGGAGTTCAGGTCAAATATTCTGAGTCATAATTGCCCTAGAAATGAAGAGTCCACGTAGTAATTGCTAGACTTCCAGTCATGTGCAGCTCATGTGGAATACCAGCGGCCCCTGTGAGAAGCTTGGGGATCACCTCTAGGGGCCATTCTCCCTGGAGACACATCTACAAATACCTCCAAGTGAGCCCAGCCAGCCACTCATCTTCATCTGGAGTTAGCACTGGCACCAAAATTCTCTCACATTGGTTACTCATGGGGAATTAGTTCATGGATTTGCTTGAGGTCACATTTAAGTCAGTTGCAGAAATGGGGGACCCTCCAAACCCAGACCTTGGTCACAGCCAGCTGGCAGCTCTCTCCTTCGGTGTCTGCCTCCTTCTGAATACAAGACTCCAACCACTTACACAGCCCATGGTGTACAACCCCACCCCCGGAATGACATTCACATTCACACATGCACACACAATCGCACAGGTGCACAAGTGTGCACACATGCACTCGCTTACTTACATAACTGAGCCCACACACATGCATTCCACACAAATCCACACAGCCTCACATTCACACATGCACACACAATCGCACAGGTGCACAAGTGTGCACACATGCACTCGCTTACTTACATAACTGAGCCCACACACATGCATTCCACACAAATCCACACAGCCTCAGCCTGCTCGGGCTGCGGGGAGACTCCGGCCCCCACAGGGCAGGAGTAGCTGGCAGACACGCCCTGCTGGCCCCACAGAATCTTTTCTTTTCCGATGGCTCCAGAACACAGAGTCCCCCATGGCCACTTCGAGCTTTTCTCCCAGATACTTTTTCCTAAATCAGCTTCCAATCTGACTCATTTCAGTTTTAAAACAAGAAAACATCAACAAACATGCCGGGGGGAAACAGATGGTAACAATTACAGGAGGGAGAAAACAGCCCGCTCCCTCCACAAGGGGCAGGCAAACATATTGTTCCCCCAGACAGCGGACTGTCCTCCTGCCACTAATGTGTAAACCTGGGTGCAGGACTCCCAGGGCTCCTCGCCACTGCAGGGGACAGGCCATTACTGTAGGGTCTGAGAGTGATGCCAGGCACCACGAGGTGGGTCCACTGGAACCTGGGACCTGCCAGGCCTCCAGGGTGGGGAGGGAAAGATGTTCTAGCACATCCCAGGCGCTACATCACGTGAGATGTGCCCTGTCCAAGACTGGAGATCAGGGTGGGACGGCTTCCTGCCTGGCATGCTGGGTCCACCTGTGACCAGCTCTCATCACCTCCTTACGCCACTCTGCAGAAGCCTGTCTCACCCAGGACTGTGAGCTCCTGAGGGCAGGACGAGGTTTCTCACCCAGGGTGGTGTGTAGGAGTAGGACTCTGGAGCCCGGCTGCCTGCTTCAAATCCATGTTCTGCCACTCTCAAGTAAGGAAAGCCAAGCAAGCTCATGGACCACTCCACGCCCTCCTTTTCTCTCCCCTAAAACAGAGATAATTCAAGTACCTTCACCATTGAACTGTGAACTAATATGTGCAAAGGACTTAGAACCATGCCTAGAACACACGGGTGCCATGTGAGGAATCTCCTGATGTTATTACCTAAGGCCTCCCAGTGGAGGAATGGGGTGCGGGTCTTATGCTGGGCCATGAAGGAAAGACTGGGCATCCCAGGCAGGGGAAGCCCCGTACTGACTTCAGGGCTCAGAGGAGTTGCCCTGCTGTTGGTTCCAGGAAAGATGACCAGGGTCCAGGGTCTCGAGCAGGAGTTTTCCATGCTCCATTCCTCTGGGGACCCACTGTTCACATTTGTCCATCCTTTGTGATTAGGCAGGACAAGGGCTCTGCTCTTCAGCAGATCATATGGGTGGAGTCAGGTAAGAAAACAGGTTCAACCCAGAGAGATCACATGCTGTGATGTGAGTGGCCTTGTGAGTCCAGGAAAACTGCCTGGAGGAGGGGTCTGAGTCCTGACTTCAGGATGAGGGGTGTGGGTATGAACAGAGGGGACAATGCATTGTGCTGGGCATGGGGAGTGTGATGTCTTTGATGGGCATCTAACGTGAGGGGTTGGAGTTCCTGGTCTTTCATTACTTGAGTGCCCCAGGCAAGGATTTAATGTCTCTGAGCCTCAGTTTCCCCATCCACACAGTGAGAATCACAGCCCCCTGTGTCCCAGGCCTGATGAGGGGGTGTAGGAAGGATGTGCATTGCAGGTGCCCAGCTGGCTCCCAGCACGTCCCGGCGGTGTCAACACAGGGGCCACTGTGCACCTACCTTTTGGACCAGACTCTCTCTCATGTGTCCTGTTCTTACATATACTGCACCCAAACTGTCATGCAGCCAGGCAGTCCCCAGCATACCAGTGACCACAGTGTCCTCACCTTCACGCTCCAGGGATAGGCGGTAGCTGCCCCTATTCTGACGCCTGGATACGGCGAGCTGCATTTGACCACCTCAGGGAAGAGGGTATGCCGGAAGCCCCTGGTGCCCCCTCTAGGGCCTGTCACATGCCAGTGCACACAGCAGCTTGTCTGGGCACTCCAAGGTGGAGAGGCGCAGCTTTCTGCTGCACTTAATTTTGGCAGAGCCTTCTCTTCATCTTGAAATATACTGATGCCCTCCCTTACTCTCCCGGGGCCTCGGCATCTCTGCATGCTGTCCAGTCTGCATTTTCCTGGCTGGGGGGATTCTGTCCCTTTAGTACCAGGGCTTAGCACCAGGGCTTAAGCATGCTCCTCTCCTCCCCGCTCCTCCTATCCTCCTCCTCCTCCTCCTCCTCATCTCCTCCCCATCTCCCCTCCTGCTCATCTTCCCTCCTCCACATCCCCCCTCCTCCTCCCTATCTTTTCCTCCTCCTTCTCCTCATCTCCTCCTCATTCCCCACCTCCTGTCTTCCTCCTCATTTCTTCCCTCTCCTCCTCATCTCCTCCCCATCTCCCCTCCTACTCATCTCCTTCTCCCTCCCCTCCCCTCCTCTGTATCCACTCATCCTCTTCCCTATCTCCTCCTCTGCCCCATCTCCCCTCCTCCTCATGTCCTGCTCCTCTTTATTTCCTCCTCCTCATCTTCTCCTCCCCCACCTCCCTCCTCCTCCTCCCCTCCTCCCCCACTCCCCCTCCTCCTCATCTCCTCCTCCTCCACCTCCCCTCCTCATCTCCTCCTCCACCTCCCCCACCTCCCTCCTCCTCCTCCCCTCCTCCCCTACCTCCTCCTCATCTCCTCCTCCCCCACCTCCCCTCCTCATCTCCTCCTCCTCCTCCTCAGCTCTTCTCTTCCTCCTTGTCTTTTCCTCCCTTACCTCTCCTCACCCTCGTCTCTTCCTTTTTCCTTCCTGGGTGCGCCAGACACTATGGTTACTACTGCTTCAGCCGCTGCCACAGACATTGCCAAACGTGCTCAGGAGGGCAGGGACTCTAGAGGCCTGAGCTCACCCGGACAAGAGGCTTCTCCCTGCTGGGCCTCACGTGTGAATCAATTCGGCAGCTGGAAGTCAGCAGCAGGTCTTAGACTGGCTGGGCTTCCCTAGTGTCTCCCCTGGGAGGTGTGGCTCACGTGGGCTTCGGGTGGACCTGGGACTTTGCGGTAGAGTTCCTCAGCTGCTGCCGCTGCTGGGTAAGAACTGGGCCCAATAGACTGGATGCTTCCCAAGACCAACCCTCTTCACAGGCAAATGCTTCCCTGCCAGGGGACCGGGGCTTGGAGCACTGCAGTCCCCCGGCCAAAGGTGTTCCTGCAGTGGAAGTGTGTGCCTCAAGCTGCCAGCCTGAGCAATGAGAAAGACCTTCCCCATGGCTCCCGGAATGCTGGTTTCATGACAGGAGTCTGGCTTCCCATGCAGGGTGGTCCCTGTGGGTAAAGGCACTGGTCAGAGTGGCAGCAGTGTCCCAGTCAGCAGGATGCTGGAGTTCCCATCACAGCAGCACACACTGGCTGGTTTATACACCCAGCTCTGCGGGCTTGGCCTTATCTCTGTAAATAATGATGTTTATGTGGGTTCTGTAACGTTCTTCTCCTGCCTCCCTCTCCTCACTCTGCATGGGGATCCTGTTCTGGTCTTGCTGCCCGATTGCCACATCACGTCACCTTTCCAGATACTCCCAAGCCCGCTCAACGCTTCCACTGGATGTGCTGCCTGCACCTCGTGCTCTGCGTGTCCTGGACTGGACAGTGAGCTGCAACTGACTACCACAGGGAGGAGGGTATGCCAGACCCCCTTGGTGCCAGTGCACACAGCAGCTCATCTGGGCCCTCCCAAAGTGGAGAGGGGTGGTCCCTTCCTCCCTCCTCGACCCCGGGTCAGCTCCCTCTGCTGTATGCTGTGTCCCAGAGCTGGCCTCACCACCCTGTTCCCAAGGTGGGAATCCGGGACTTGGCTCTAACTGTCCCCCAGCCCCACACGCCAGCAGCCTTGCTGATGCCCTTCTAAATACTTCCTCTAGCAGCCCTGGCCTCCCTGGCCATCACCTCTGCCTTCTCCTGGCTTCCAAGCAGTGTCACCTAGGGGCATCTACCAGAATCTGTTCTTTGTGGGCAAGGCGGTTCTTTTTCTAAAATGTAAATATGACCATGTCACTCTCCTCCCTAACACCTTCCAATCTCACAGTTGAAGGGGTCAAGTGACAACTCCCTGATGGGTCCTGCTAGCTTCCTCGTGCCCCCTCTCACCACTCCTGGGCTGGCACTTCACGCTGCCGGCACTCCCATGTGGTTTCCTGGGTCCTATCTCTACACATCAGCCTAAGCCTGGCTTCTGAGTGTCCTCTGGGCCCCTCACTGAGGCTCACTCTGTCTTATCTTCGGGGACTCAGTTCCGTGGCCTCCCCCTGGACATGCCTCCCCTGACAGTTCCCTTCTCTGGCCTGTCTGATGCATTTCCCCTGGTCTCCCAGCACAGGAGATCCCTGGAGCCTATGTGAATGACTGGACTCTAAGTTCTATTTGTTCATCTCCATACTTCTCACTATGATTTCCTTGGAGGACAGACCATGCCTTATTTCCGGGATAAGGCCTGGCACACAGTAGGTGTTCAGTAAAAGTCGGGAGTGTGCACTAGGCACTAACAGTCTGGGATGAGGCAGTCTTGACTTAATGCCCTTGCTGGCTCGGTCAGCACCCCAGATGTGCTTCCATCTCTCTCTTCCTGGTGCAATTCCAGGGTGAAGGAACTTTTGAGTCCTTTCTAATCAAGCTGTCAATAGGGGAGTCCTGACACAAGGCATTGATTTTTCACCGAAGGGGAGGAGGCTTCCCGTCTGTGTCCTGCACCCCGGCATCAGTTCATATTTTCAGATTGCAGTCTCTCCTGTCATCAAGGACATGGCTGCTTCTGCTGCCCTGGGGCCTAATTTTCTCAAATCAGTGTCAGCGCTTCTATCCCTGGGATGCTCAGATTTCAAGGAGTCACAGCCAAGGCTCAATGAGTGCACCTGTCCTCATCCATTTCTCCCACTCTCCAATCACTGTGAGGCCCCAGACCCCTCTGAGAAACCCGCTACCCTCAAAATATCCCCGACGGCCCAGGCTGGAACCAGACCCTTAAGACTGCAGGAGAAGCCAGCTCTCGATCCAGCCCTGCAGAAGACCCCAGGTGTGACGTATTCAGAGCCTCACCTGTTGCAGGAGTAGTTCCAGATCTGCTGCTTAAAACAATTTCATTTATGCTTTCCTTTACCTTCTAGCAGGGGGTGAGCAAGGAGTGGACACCGCATCTAGGGAGCAATGGCTGGAGGCTGTGGCTGGAGCCTCCCACCTGCAACAAGGAAGCTGCCTTTCCCTGGGCCGAGGAGCCTGTGGCTGCCAGGCTTGTATCTGGCTGCCCTGGAGGAGGGACCAGGGTGTTCCAAGCCCTAGTCCCCTGGAGGGGAAGGACCAGCATTTGCCTGTAAAGGGGGCTGTCTGGCAAGGCATCCTCATTCCCATTCACATAGTTCACGGCCTCTGATGTTCTCAGCAGACAGGAGTGGCTGAAGAGCTTTTCTCTGGCCTCATTCCGAATACTTTGGGCTTCAGTGACCCTTTCCTGTCACAGAGGACACATTTAGCCTGATCGAGCTATGGGTTCAGGAAAGATGTCAAGATTTCAATCCCTGCCTTAATGGATGCCTTCTGTATCAGCCAGAGAAACAGAACTCACAGGATAGAAATTATATATGCATATAATAGAGGATTTATTATAAGGAATCAGCCCATGTAATAATGGAGGCTGAGAATTCCCAGAATCTGTAGCTAGCAAGCTGGAGACCCAGGAGCAGGAGCTGGGATAGTTCCTGCCCAAAAGCCTGCAGGCTTAAGACCCAAGAAGAGTGGATGCTTCCGTTCCAGTCTGAGGGCAGCAAAAGACCAATGGCCCAGCTCAAAGGCAGTCCAGAGAAACCCCCTCTTACTGACAGCAGGGTCAGCTTTTGTCCTATTCATGCTGATTGGATGAGGAGGGCAAGCTGCTTTCCTCAGTCTACTGATTCAAATCTTAATCTCATCCAGAAACACCCTCACGGACACACCCAGAACCATATTTGGCCCTAATATCTGGGTACCTTGTGGCCTGGTCAAGTTCATGCAGAATTCACCATCCCACCATCTACTACAGCTCCCTCAAAGACATTGCCTCGGGCCACAATTTTTATTTGAATCTGTGCTTTGGGTAGGGAGCGTCCAGGCAGGAAAAAAAAAAAAGGCCCAAACAATAAGAATACTAAGCAGGGCTGGAGAATTCCTTCCGTAATGACAGAACTTTTCCTCTGGCACTCCCTTCCCAATAAATAAATCCTGCCCACTCCCAGGAGATGCAGTGTCTGCCTCTTCTCCGCCCCCCAGCAAATAAAAGAAATAACACGCTTCCCGGTCGCAGCTGCTCCACACCTCAGCATATGCTCTGCCTCGCTTGCTTCCTCACTGTTAAAACGACAACGGGCGCTGTCTTCGGAGCTTCCAACACCCTCGGGTCCCTCTCGAGGCCCGGCCTTCCTACGCTGCTACGCTGTGCATTACCCACAACAGCAAAAATGTTCCACTGGTGGTTTCAAGATTCCTCAAAAAATAGATTCAAAACATCTTTAATACTCTCTGAAGTAGCAATACATCACAGGAAAAGCTGTAACCTTTCCTATTGCTGATACTATCCAGACTGCCGGCTGATGAGGACGGGAACGGCAGCCAATTCGTATTCTGCGTGGCAGCCGCTGGAGGTGCGCGGGAGCTGGTCCACCCACCTTCCACGCTCCCAACCCGGGAAGATGCTGAATTTCCCAGTGTTTGCCTAATGTCCTTTTATATAACCTGAAAGGAGGCACAGTACTTGAAGGCAGTATTTTCCAAGAAACAGCCTTCCCCTATGAACGCAACATCCCGAAAATGATACTGCTGTTTTTACAGCACTGACAGGCCCTGCATGGAACGCATTTTTCCTTCCTTTCTTCCCCATCACAGAGCCATGGGCAAGAAGCTGCGGAGCCTCGTCCAAGCCAGCTGGACAGAGGGATGGCTACTTGCATCATTAAGTAGGAGCGCTTCACAGTGACCACGAGCCAGCCAGGAACTGCCTTTCCCCAGGCTGGGGGGACAGGTGTGGGTGGGTGTGTGTGAGGCACAGGGAGGCTTCTCTGCCAGGTGATCCCAAGAGGGCCTGCAACAGGTGCCCTGACTGGCGAAGGAGGAGGCTGCCGGGAGATCAGAGACGTGGATTTGCCAGGTTGTTTGAAGGTTAATGTTACGGGTAATCAAAGGGAGGAGACAAAAGACAAAAATGGAAACCCTTCAGAGCAGCGAAAGGTTTCATTTACCTTTGGTAAATAAAGTGTGTTCATATTTTCACAAGGATTTTTCTGTTTCACCAGCTTAAAACTCAAACCGGGCTGGGCAAATACGCTGCGATACAGCGGTCACGGCTGTAATCCAGAGAGAATGTTCAGAAATGGGAAACAGAAACGCAAGGCAGGACGCCCCTTTGTGTGGGTTTCAGAAGCTCTGTGTGTTCTTCCCACTGCCTGCTGAGGTCTGAGCGGGGCCCTGCTGTGAATGACCCTGGGAACGGTGCCAGAGTCACACAGACTTGGTGCAGACCACAGAGCTACCTTTCAGGGGCTCTGTGTCCTTGGACGGGTCACTCGACTTTTCTAAACCTGTTTGCTCATTTCCAAAAATGGCTGAGAGCTCTCTTACAGTTCATGGGGTGGGCAAGAATGATGGTGCCAAGCCCACAACCCCAGGCCCTGGCAAGGAATTGGCCTCTTCAAAAATGATGGTTTTTATTATTCTCATTATTCTAGAAAACATCTTTGTGAATTGTTTGCTTGATTGAAACCGTTTCTTTTTAACAAAATCTTGATTTGAAAAAGCCCAAAGACACCTCTATTTTCTTTATTCAGCAGAATAGGGCGTGGGGTGAGGACAATATTTAGAGACTTGCTAAATCTCTTTAACTTACATTGCTGTGTAATGCTGTGTGTGTGTGTGTGTGTGTGTGTGTGTGTGTGTGTTTCTCCTTTCATCTTTCCCTCTCTTCCCCAATTTAAGAAAGGTTAGTTTAGGTAGAATCAGCATTACCAGGCTCCCACAACATCCCAGCCTTTCTTTCACAGGATTAAAGAGCAGAATGGACCCCAGGCTGAGTCTGAACTTTTTGTAGGGCTCAAGAGAACAGAAGCCCAGGATGAGGAGAGAAGGGCAGACTTGGAGTGTGGGAGGGCAGGTTGGGGGGTGCAACCCTGTGGTCAGGCTGCCACTCGGGGGGCACAGCAGAAGCAGGCCTGGCTCAGTGGCCAGGAGCAGAGAGAGGCCAGGACCCACAGGCTCTGAGAGGTCTTCCTTGCCAAGCTCTAAGGGGACTGACACTTGGATCCCTTAGGAGGAGGGATCAAAGCCACCAGGACTGGCAGGCCACGGGGAGCCTGATTCCCAAAAGAGAAGCAGAGGGGGTCTAGGGAGGGAATGAATATCTGCCATCTTGCTTCTGACAGGGGACAGATATAGGCACTGGCTGTGCTGATCAGAAAAGTTCAGGGACGCTGACATGCAGGAAGGCCGGCGCAGCTCAACCAGATCGTGGTCACTTCCCTCGAATCCGACATTCTCAGCACAGGCTGTGTCCACACAGTGACCCTAACAGGTGTATAACCATCAAGGCTGCAAACGAGGAGTCTGTGGATGTGAAGCCCCTAGATGGAATAATGGGATTTCTCAGAGAGCCCCAGGAGCTGGGTTGGGCAGCCCACAGACGGCGCAATGTCAGCGCAGGTGCTCCGGCCCAGCTGGAAGGCCCACTCTGAGAGGCAATGCGGCTCACACAGAGCCTGGGGATGCCCTCTCTGGCCACCGCACCCCTTTCTAGAGGCTAACTCAGAGCTCCCTGCAGCAGAGACACACCTGAGATACTCTGAGGGTCCTGACTCGATCTCTGGTCCCAGAAATATGACCCAGGGTCCCAGGATCCCAGGATGGATGGTTGCAGGGTGGATGGGGGGACAGCAACCTGCTCTGGAAGTGGGGTCCCCAGCAGCACCTGGCTCAGTGAAAATAGAAGTGAGAGTGGAGCTTAGGAGGAGGCTGCATTTATACAAGACCAGAAGTGCCCGTAGCAGTTTTCTCATCTGTGAAATGCTAATAACAAAGCCTGCCCCCAGGCTCCTGTGGATGAGCTGGAGCCCCTGGGAAGGCCTGACTCATCACAGACCTCCAGTGCAGGATCCCCAGTCACCAGGTTCAGTGTCTTCCTGAAAAGGTGACTGGATGGGACATGGAAGAAGCACTGAGGTGTGAAAGGAAGCGCATGTTCCAGGGAGGGGGCTAAGCAGACAGGGACAGAGGGACCTGATGGCTGGAATGGACTTTGGAGGAGTCTTGTTTTGGTGGAGACGGAGCTGGCCTGGGGCTGCAGGGAGCAGCAGGCTCCATTCCCATCATCAATGCCCAGGGCCTGGGGTGCCCCTCTCCTGGGAGGCTTAGAGCCCACATCTTCCCGCCCCTGGATGGCTTTACGGCCGGCCCCTGCTGTTTCCCGAACATACCAGCAGCCCCTGCCTCAGCCTGGAGCCTGCAGTGTTCCTCCCTCAGTGACCAGTGACCCTAGCAACCTCCTTTCTTACCTCCTCAGCTCTCTGCTCAAAGGCCACCACAGCGATTTTGTGTGATACTGATGTAGTGACACCTGCTTTTTGCATAGTATATCTTTTTTCCCTCCCTCCATCCTTTTCCCTTTAATCTTTCTATATCTTTTCTCCTTTAATGTGTTTTTTATAAATAGCATAGAGTGAGAATTTAAAATTTCAATCTGAAAAGTTTTGTCGTTTGGTTAGAGCATATGCGTTTGATGTAATTACTGATGTATTCAGGTTTAAATTGAACTATTCCAAACTATTTAAAATCTTACAGCCAACACTCCTGATTCATTTTTCTCCACTGCACTTACCAATATTATGTATGTGATTCTGAAGAATGCATCTTCTCTAGATTTTACGTACAATGTCCTCTGTGTCCATGTATTGTCATGCTTACTAATTGTGTTTGGAAATCTTCTAGACTTATTATTATCATTATTTTTGTCTGTTTGTTTTGTTATTTAGAGAACGTGTTAAATATTTCCTACTGTGACTGTGAATTTTTTATTTCTTCCCTTCTAGTGCTGTCAATTTTTGCCTTATATATTTTAAAGCTATGTTCTACGTTCTATGAACCCTTTGGGTACCTGAGACGGGTCTCAATTAGGAAATTTATTTTGCCAAAGTTAAGAATGCCAGTGACACAGCTTCAGAAGGTCCCGATCACATGTGTCCAGGGTGGTTGGGGCACAGGTTGGTTTTATACATTTTAGGGAGATGTGAAACATGAATCAAATATGTAAGATGTACATTGGTTCCGTCTGGAAAGGTGGGAGAACTTGAAGCTCAAAGGGGCTTCTAAGTCATAGGTAGGTAAGTGACAAATGGTTGCATTCTTTTGAGTTTCTGACTAGCCTTTCCAAAGGAGGCAATCCGATACACATTTATCTCAGTGAGCAGAGGGATGACTTTTGGTTCTGTCTTTTGTCCACAAGGAAATTCCGTGTGAGGGAGGTACATAGCTTGTTTTTAAAACATTAGTAGTTATCATTTTTAAGGCCCAAAATGGGAGGCAGGTTGTCCCTAAGCAGTGCCCAGCTTGACTCTTCCCTTTGGTTTAGTGATTTTGGGGTCCCAAGAATCTTTTCCTTTCACAGTTCTTAGATGCACAAAATTGTTGTATCTTCCTGGTGAACTGAGGGTGGGTTTGTAAAAATTTTTTTTATTTTTTGAGATGGAATCTCACCCTGTCATCCAGGCTGGATTGCAATGGCACAATCTCGGCTCACTGCAACCTCTACCTCCTGGGTTCAAATGATTCTCCTGCCTCAGCTGCCTGAGTAGCTAGATTACAGGCGCCTGCCACCACACCCAGCTAATTTTTCTATTTTTAGTAGAGAAGGGGTTTCACCATGTTGGCCAGGGTGGTCTTAAACTCCTGACCTTGTGATCTGCCCACCTCAGCCTCCTAAAGTGCTGGTATTACAGGTGTGAGCCACCACGTCTGGCTGAGGGTGGGTTTTTAAAAAAAATAGTAATTATGAAATATTCTTTAACTCTAGTATTGCTTCTTAAAGTCAATTTTGTGTGATATTCATGTAGCGACACCTGCTTTTTGCATAGTATATCTTTTTCCTTCCCTCTATCCTATTCCCTTTAATCTTTCTATATCTTTTCTCCTTTAATGTGTTTTTTATAAATAGCATAGAGTGAGAATTTAAAATTTCAGTCTGAAAAGCTTTGTCTTTTGGTTAGAGCATATACATTTGATGTAACTACTGACGTATTCAGGTTTAAATTGATCATTTTGCTAAATGCTTTCTGTGTCTCACTTGCTCTATCTTCCTTTTATTCTTTTTTCCTTTGTCTTCTTTTGGATTAGGTATTTTGAATTTCATTATAATATCCACAGATATTACAACCCTCATCCTTGACTTATTGAAGTGCTACTTAGATTATACTCACATAATTCAAGGGCCTTAAAATAATCTCATTTCACTTGCTCTCCACCCCATTTCTATGCCTTTTTGTGCATTTATTTCTCTCTATATATTTTGTTTCATGAGAGTATTTTTATCTTTGTGTACAACTGATCTTCATTTATATATACCTTATTTTTACATTTTTTGTTGCTTTTCATTGCTTCCCGAAACTCTAACCTTTGCTTTGAATTAATGTCATCTGCCTGAAAAACATACTTTTAAAAAAATTTCCTTCAGTGTGGGTTTTCTTTCCTTTTTGGAGATGAAATCTTGCTCTATTGTGCAGGCTGGAGTGCAATGGCGTGATCTCGGCTCACTGCTACCTCCGCCTCCTGGGTTCAAGCAATTCTTCTGCCTCTGCCTCGTGAGTAGCTGAGATTACAGGCACATACCACCATGCCTGCCTAATTGTATTTTTAGTAGAGACAGGGTTTCCCCACATTGGCCAGGCTGGTCTCGAACTCCTCCCAAAGTGCTGGGATTACAGGCATGAGCCACCATGCCTGGCCAGGTTTTCTGGTGACAAATTATTTCACTGTTTGCCTGAATTTTTTTTTTCATCTCACCTTTGTTCTTTCTTCTAAGGGCATTTTTACTGGGTATAGAAATCTGAGCTGGCAGTTCCTTTTAGCACTTTAAAGATATCATACCATTGTCTTCTGACTTTCAATGTTTTACTGAGAAGTCAGTGATATATTTAGTCAGTGTATCTTTCAGAGTAATCTATCTTTCCCTTCCACCTGCTTTTTAGATTTTTCTCTGTCTTTAATTTTTAGCAGTTTTACTGTGAGTGCCTTGGTTTAGATTTCATTTATCCTGCTTGTGGTTTAAAATGTTTCTTGAATCTATGACTGGATATCTTTCAGTAGTTTAGAAATGTTCTCACTCATTCTCTTGAATATTGCCTCTGACACAGTTTCCTCCTCCTTTCTTTCCGGAATTCCAATTATACGTATGTTAGACGTCTTCACTGTAACTCCTACTGTCCATACCCGCACTGCCTTCTGTTTTTTGCATTTTCTCTCTGGTTTCTCTGCATTTAATGTGTTTTTTTTTGTCCCCAAATCAATCTTTCAATTCATAATCCCTTTTTTTTGGTTGCATCTGTTAAACTTGACACTGAATTCTTAATTTGGGGTAAGTAGTATGTGGTTATTTACATTTGGCTTTTAAAAAAGATATATAGTTTCTGGTTTTGTGTTGAAAATTACAATTTTGGTCTTTTAACATCTGGAATATGGTAAGGCAGAGTTATCTTAAAGTCTGCATCTAGAAAATTCCAATATATCTGGACCCCTCTGAGTCTCTCTATTTTCTGTTGTTTCTACTGATATTAGTTAATGCTGTCTCCTTGCATCTGGTTATTTTAAAAATTGTGTTACAGATTCTACCTTTGCATATTGTTTTTAGAAATAATTTGAGGTCAAGATGATATCTTTCTCCTAAGATTATTTGTTTGCTTCTGTTGGACACCTAGGGATACTAGCAATATCATCTTAATTCATTTTGGAGAATCCAGAGGATTTGAAGCAGAGGGGCAGCTCCTGAGAGGGCCCAGTGTACAGCCCTTCAGAGTCCCAAGCCAAAGAAAGTGGAGAGGTCAATGGAACCTGCTGGCCCCCTTGGCAGACTCTGGGTTCCAATCCTGGTCCTCTGACCCTGCAAGTCTGCTGTCAAGAGCCCTGCTCAGCTCTTATCTGTCTCTTCAGAACTGCCAAATATGCCTAGAGGAAAACTGGCTGTAAGCATAAGACTCACCTCCACGGGCCTCTGTCCTTTCCAGACCCTAATCGGACAGCAGCTCACTGTGTCTTGTCACCTCTCCTATGCCTTCAAGACAAGACACTGCCCGCTTTTCTAGCTGTCTTCAACAGAAGGCTTGGTCAGCATTTCCTAGTTGATCATTTTGAACATGGAACTCGCCAGCACTTATTACCATCTAACATACTAGATATTTTGGTTACTTATTCGTTGTTTTTCTGTCCGCTTGAAGGTGAGCTCCATGTGGGCAGTAACTTTTGTTTATCTTGTTTACTACTCTATCCAAAGCACTTGACACTGTGCTTGGCACAGAATAGGTGATCAATAAATAGTTGGTGAATAAACACATGGATCTATTATCTGACTTTACTACTACAAATATTTACCCAACAACAGGAACCTGCATTTCTACTTCTGTAGGGACAAGTGAGGTCCAGAACAGAAGGTGATCCGGGTCACATTTCTGTAGTGAATTGAGACATTAAGACCCAGGCTTTCTGCTTAGCATTTCAGGGCACCTGCCCAACCCCACAGGGCCACTTTCTTGTCCTAGGACTAAGCCTCGCAAAGGACAAGGCAGGAGTGGTGGCAAGTGGCAATCTGCTGATCAGATGACTAACGAAACTGAAAATTTCAGAGTCGAAAACCACGTAAGTCCCACAGTGAAAATGCAAACAGAGGGCCTATGGGGAAGTGGGAAATTGAGGAGATGACCATGTCTTAATTAGCCATTTCCTGTAGCTCATTCTGGACCAAACCTCTTGAAGCACCAATTTATGAAGTTCGTTCCAGGCAAAAGATGAAGAAAATGTCCATGAAACTTCTGAAAGAGTAGCAGATTCTCCACAAAA
Source organism: Callithrix jacchus (assembly GCF_049354715.1). Taxonomy (NCBI): domain Eukaryota; kingdom Metazoa; phylum Chordata; class Mammalia; order Primates; family Cebidae; genus Callithrix; species Callithrix jacchus. The sequence goes on from NC_133515.1 coordinate 91,628,236, forward strand.
GCTCACTCAGATAGTGACAAGACAGGAAGCAGGGAAGTCAACTGGTTCTCCAGAGCACACCAGAACAAATACATCAAGGTGCCATTCGGTACTGAGAGGCCAGCAAGAGTTGGGTTTGGAGCTCAGCAGCAGTATCCCCCCCACCCCACCCCAAGACAATCCCTGACTACTAGCATCCAGTTGAAAGGCTTGATTTCCAAGAGTTAGGAGGAAGGGCCTTGTGGGCAGGTAGATGGCCAGCCAGGGATGAGGACTCTCCGCTGCTTTTGATACCCCCTGATCCCTGAGGGACTGTCAGGGGTATGTGTCACAAAAGCAACTCACCTGCTCAGCCCACCCTCCCAACCTAACAGACCTCCCATCCCCATCCCCATGTCACTAAAGACAGTACTGTGGACCAGGGGCTCTAGAACAAAATGGCGTTGGGAGGGTGGGTTCACATCCAAACAGGAGACTGATTCCCATTTGCTACTTAGATTAGTGGTGTAGTCTTGCACCAACTATTTAATCTCTGTGTGTCTCAGTTTCCTCACCTATACAATGGGGATAATAGTCATTACCTCATAGGTTTGTTGGAAGATAGAACCAAATAAATAGGCAAAGCACTTGCAATAGGCTCTGGCACATGGTAAGAGTTTATTACGTATTTGTCATCGTTGTTATCATCTGTCCTGAATTTCTGACATCCCTCCATCCCCCCTTTTCCCACTATTACCCATCTCTAGGCCATGGCCATCATGAAATCCTGCACCGGCTCCACACAGGCATCCCTGCTTCCTGGTCCCTCTCTCTACAACCAGTTTGGGGAGGGGACATTCTAAAGAGCACACCTGCTCTCCATTTCTCAAAAACGCATCTGTGGGTCCCTCAGGACATCTCTGCTACAGCTCACCTCTCCAGCTCATCTCTGACTGCTGCCTACTCCAGCAAAGGGGCTCAATGACTTTTCAGTCCTCACAAGTACCAAGCTTGCACTCTTCACTGGGCCTCTCTAGGAAATTCTCTTTTCCATGCTTTCTCCTGGAGATCTCCAACTCACCCTTTGGGCCTTGGCTTAGACAAAACACCCAGGGGGAAAGCTGCCCCATGGCACACAGTGCCTGGCCCTGCCACTGCCAGCCATCTCCCACCTGGCTGTAATGACATGACCACCCCGGACCACAGGAGTGGGGAATGTTCCATTTACCCTCGTGTTCCAGCATCTAGCACACTGCCTGGCATATGCCAGACACTTAGTACATTTGTGTCAAATGAATGAGTGACTAAATGATTGATATCAGGGGAACAGGTTAATAGAATCACAGACAAAATAGAACCCAGTAACTGACTTCAGCTCTCAGCGGAGAATGTTCTGGAATGAGCTCTCATGCTAAACCTCCATTGTAATTATCCTATTCCCATTCTGAGCACAGGGCTCCTGTAAAAACCTGTAAATATTTTGTCTCCTAATTGCTTATCTGCACCTTAATCACATAGTAGTTTTATTATTATTATTATCTTTATTGTTATTATTAATGGTGATAAATAAAACAGCATAAAAGTATTTGTGGAAAAAAACAATTGTGTGATTTAGAATTTTTAATTAATATGAGTTGGGGTTTGCACTGAGTGCTCTGTGTGAGAATGAATAATCCTCAGTGCCTCCCCCAATGGGTTTGGTATCTAAACGCTCCATATTGTAATTCATATCCTAAGGGGCCCACAGCACTTAGAAAATCATCAGTTCTCCAGTTATCTGGTTCCTATCAGCATCGCTTTCTCCAAATGAATGCATTTCAATTAAAGGAAGAATTTAACAGAGTAAATGTGAGGTGTGTATTTTGTGAATTATAGCTCTAACTTTGAATAAAAACAAAACAACAAACATTCTCTGAGCTCCTATGATATTCCAGGCATAGAAGATAAGACCGTGGGAAAAAAAAAACACAAAAAAACAAGAAAAACCCACTGGGCCCTACCTCCAAGGAGACCGCAGTCTTGCCAGGGAAGAAGGATGAACACGAAAATGAAATATTCAACTGCAAGTCAGGGCAGCAGGCAAGAGACCTCACGGGCATGTGGGAGTTCCTGGTACAGACAGTGAGCTATAGATGTGTTTAGGAGAAAATGAAATAAAAGACCAAAACTTCATAAGCAGATGCTGCAATTTTCATGTTTACAGACACAGTTTTACTCTCTTCTGTATGTGGGAACTTCCTCCACATGACTCTGCGTGTTCCTTTTCCCTCCCCTCATACCGGGAATGGAGATGGAAATTGCTGTCTTTGTGTGGATGCCAAAAGGTGACATTTTGGGCCAACTACTGACAACCTGGAGGCTGGAGAATCCCCCTCCCACCCCCACTCCTTCCTCATCCTGGGACAATTCCAGGGTCACAGAAAGAGATGAGTGTGAGAGAATCTAAAGTGACTAACCATGTAAATTGGGAGAATGGCAGTTAACATGATGACAGAGGCTTGCTCACAAAAGAAACAGGTTCAGAGCCCTCTACAGCAGCGATCTCCAACCTTTCTGGCACCAGGGACCCGTTTTGTGGAAGACAATTTTTCCATGGATGGGGATGGGGTTTAGGATGAAACTGTTTCACCTCAGGTCATCAGGCATTCGATTCTCATAAGGAGCATGCAACCCAGATCCCTCGCACACACAGTTCACAACAGGGTTCGCGCTCCTATAAGAATCTAGTGTCATCATGGATCTGACAGACGGGAGGTGGAGCTCAGGTGGTCGTGCTGGCTTGCCTGCCACTCGCCTACTGTGTGGCTGGTTCCTAACAGCCATGGACCCTACTGGTTTGTGGCCGGGGGATGGAGACTCTTGCTCTAAAGAATGTAGTCCCAACTATGTATAAGATAGGATATGACTGGATTTCAGATATTTCATTAAAAGTAACTTTTCCATTTGGTTCAAGACTGAAAAACCAAAATGGATTGCTGATGGTCTCCGTGGCCTTTTCTACATCCCCTCTGCTTCTCAAGCCTTTCTCAATCCCACCTTCCTTTTCACGTTCCCAGCCTGGGGCGGTGGGAAGAGATTCTTCTCCGGGGTCAGAATGACCTCTCTTCAAATCCCCAGCTAATCTCTGAGCTCCTGTGTGGTCTGGGCAGTTCGTAGCTACTCTCTGAGTCCCCACCTCCTGGTCTGTAGGGTGTCAGAGCCCTGCTGCGGTCTGAATATTTGTGTCTCCTCAAAATCCATGTCAAAACCTAACCCCTGGTGTGATAGTATGAGAAAGGGAAGCCTTAGGGAAGTGAGTAGGTCATGAGGGTGGGGCCCTCACCAATGGGATTAGTACCCTCCCTTATGAGGGGCTCAAAAGACCAGAGCTTGCCCTTTCCACCATGGAGGACAGTGAGAAGGTGCTGTCCATGAGCCAGGCCTGGCCCTTACCAGACACCATATTGGTCGTTGCCTTGATTGTGGGTTTCTCATCTTCCAGGACTGTGAGAAATACATTTCTGTTGTTTCTAAGTCATTCTGTTCATGGTATTTTGTTATGGCAGCCTGAATGGGCTAAGATAAGCCTAGCTAAGGGTGTCTCAGGGACTAGGACAGTGTCTGCCATTGAGTGTGGGTTCTACAAGCATTAAGCTCCCTTCTGCCCTCCCTGACCTGCCCACAAGTGCCCTCAGATGCCCCACAAATGACTCTTCTCTTCCCTTCTGCTTCTATTTCAGTGTAACTTAAGAAGAAAAATTCTCTGATAAAACCAGCTTCCATCAAGCAGTGAATGATTTGTTCCCTCAGGAGATTAAAACTACTAATTGCGTTTATAAGACAAGAAATTTCATAAAGTGATCCTTTAATTGTTAAATTGGTCAGGATGAACACAGAATTTTGGGCAGATTCCTTAAGATGCTTTGAGGCAGTGCCTAACCGCATGCCTTAGGACCCTTGGCTCAATTGAGCTGGAAATTGGGAAAGGCAACAGCACAGTGAGTCACGGGAAGGACGTCTTGCAATCATGCAAGGGACGTGAAGCAAATGATGCCAGAGACCCCTGCACCCAGCAGCAGAGCAGCTGGGAGAAGGACCTCCCAGCCTTCCTCAGCAGGCTGTGTGCAAGGCCCAGGAATGTTCTGGAATCAATCATCTCTTTCCATTCTTCCCTCTCTCCTTTCTCTCTCTCTCTCTCTCACACACACACACACACACACACACTCTTGCTCACAGACTGACCCCCGACGTGAAACTCCTGTATCCTCACTTGTCCTTTAAGAGAGGTTTCCTGATATAGGCGATGGGGAGGAAAGCAGCAAATCACACTGCCACGTGTGTACCTATGCAACAATCTTGCATGTTCTTCACATGTACCCCAAAACCTAAAATGCAATAAAAAATTAATTAATTAATTAATTTTTAAAAAAAGAAAGGTTTCCCTTGGCTGGGTGTGGTGGTTTATGCCTGTAATCCCAGCACTTTGGGAGGCTGAGGCGGGTGGATCACCTGAGGTCAGGAGTTCAAGATCAGCCTGGGCAACATGGTGAAACCTCATTTCTACTAAAAATACAAAAATTAGCTGGGCATGGTAGCAGGCACCTATAACCCCAGCTACTTGGGAGGCTGAGGCATGAGAATCACTTGAACCCAGGAGGTGGAGGTTGCAGTAAGCCAAGATCACACCACTGCACTCCAGCCTGGCTGACAGAGTGAGACTCCATCTCAAAAAAAAAAAATAGAAAGAAAAAAAAGAAAGGTTTTCCCAGTATCTGAGGATTGGAAGGATTTCGTGTGCTAAGCACCTGAGGAGGAGGAGGGTTTGAATGACTTCTTTGCTTTTATAAGAATTCCTCTCTTTCAGGCCCAAAGGCTAGGATATGTGTGTATTTTCATGGGCAGTTTCATCCCTAAGGAGCTACATGTTCTGAAAATGACCAAATCGACTTCATAGCTCAACGGAAACTGAGGGAAGATAAAGGAGGAGCACTTCTTAAGGTCCGTCACCGTGTGCAGTCCTGGGGCTCCAGGGGCTGTGTTCTGTGGGAGGCCTGGTCTGGGCCCTGTGGAGCCTTCGTTAGCTGTGACATGAGAGCCGCATGGAAGTCGCTCCTGAAGGAGCAGGTAGGCGCAGTGGCTCACACCTGAAATCCCAGCACTTTGGGAGGCTGAGGTGGGAGGATTGCTTGAGCCTAGGAGTTTAAGACCGGCCCGGGCAGTATAGTGAGACCTCGTCTTTTCAAGAAATTAAAAAATTAGCTGGCTGTGGTGGCACACTCCTGCAGTCCCAGCTACTCAGGAGGCTGAGGTGGGAAGATCCCTTGAGCCTGGGAAGTGGAGGTTGTACTGAGCTGAGACTGTGCCACTGCACTGCAATCTGGGTGACAGAGTGACTCTCATCTCCGAAAAAAAAAAAAAAAAAAAAAAAAGGGCAACAAAGGAAAAGGAGCAGGGCTGTGCTGTCCTCCCAATGGCTGAGGTCTCATTCCAGGGAAGGCGGTGGTGGGTCAGATCAGGCCTGATGTGGCAGGCAGGGCCAGGTGGAGTCAGGGCACTCAGTGGACCCTCCCCACAGCCCTTCCTGTTTCCCCATCAGAGGGGCCTGGCCCTGGACGAGTGCTGCTCAGGCCTTGGCTGCAGCCCATGGTTGAGGGGCAGGAGGCATGAGTCAGGATGGGGACCTCAGGCCAACAGCCAGCAAGGAGAAGAGAGGAGCATGTGCTGGAGAGATGTGGGAGGACACCACCCCCAGGGAAGGGGCCCTCCCTTCTGTCCTCACCCTGCCTCTTGCTCATATCTGTGATGGTCTAAAACAACTCAAAGTGACTTGGTCTTTCCAATTTGCAGATGGGCCCTCAGTGCTCCGGAGGCCTGAAATCTCAGGACCTGGTTAGTGTCAGAACCAGAAGGAAAGGCCCTCCAAGGCCACCTCCAGGGCTCCTGCTGCTGCTGGAGGGGATGCCGTCTCCCAGGAAACCAGTCTTTTTCATCACCGCCAAGTCTTTCCCCCTGTGACACTGGCGTCCCAATGGGGCCATTTATTAGCAAGCCCCATAACCAGCAGCAACTGCCTCAGTTATAGAGAATGGAAATTACCTTCCAGTTGTCCAGTGATCCCTTGTCTAGATGCTTCACGCTGGATAGCAACAGAGTCCCCCTGGGGGCTGCCCCAGACCCTGGGCATTGAAGACTAGACTCACACTAGAACTGTGTACCCGGTACCCAGGCCTGAACTCACAGAACTGACTTCATGGGCTGGGGTCACCCTCACCACAAATCCGGGCACCTCCTCTGGGCACGGTCCCTCAGGAGGAGACAGGGGCAATGTGAGTGGCTGGGGGACCCCACAAGAGCCGTTCCTGCACTAAGCTCAGTGAGGGGCTGGACCGTGAATGCAGCCCTCCCAGGGCCTCTGATGGAGTCCACCAGGGCTCCTTGGCCTGGCCTGCTCCCCGGGGCTGGGCACCACATCGGACTGGCCTGGAGACAGGCAAGGGGTGGAGTGTGGGCTCGAAGTGTTTGCGGCTTCCCCGGACTCCAGCACCCGAGAAGCGCATGCTTTCCCAGCCAGCCTCCTCAATCTCCCTCTTTCAGAAAATCAGCACTTTCAGAATTCGTATTCCAAACATCCCAGGAACTTTCAAAAGGTGTGGGCCTCAGACCTTACCTGGAAAGCAAGTGGCTGGGTAGGAGACCTGGGAGGCGCCTTCAACTCTGGAATCTGGGATTTTTGTCCCGAGACATAGAGCTCAGGGCCCACCAGAGGTCCCCAAAGAACTCAGAGGACATGCCCCTGTCCTGATGTCAGAGCCCTGACCCCTCTGCTCCAGCCTTCATCTTCCGGCCCAGGAAATGCCTTGACTGCTGGTTAGAGGCGGGTTCCCGCCACGTGGGATGAATAGGGTTTCTGAGTTGAGGCCCTGCCTCTGGGTGTCTTTTTTGGCTCCAGCAGCTATAGAAACTCTCATAGGCTGGGCCTTCCTCGTGATTCCAGGGTCTGGGAAAGGCTGTCCAACTTCACCTGTGACTTTGAACCTGCTCTCCCATGCCCTTATTTGCCCAGGGGTAGGGGGGTCACTTCCCTGACTTTGACCTGCCCTGAAGAGAGGCACTGTCCTGACCTCACCCCATACTGCCCACCATAAGGCCGGGCACAGAGGGTGGTTCAGTCCATACTCAATGACTCAGACATGGATTGGCAAGAGCTGTGATATCTTTTCCTAAGAAACCAGAGGGGTCATGATTTCCTAAGAAATCAGTGGGCAAGTCCAAGCTGGCCCAGGCTGAGCAGACCTTCTCCTCTTCCTGATCTCTCTGAGCCAATGGGGTGTGACTCCCCTGCGAGGGGCCTGAGTGGCACCTGAGATCCAACCTTACACAAGTCCAGGCCTTCCCTCCACCCGGGAATCAGACCCTCAGGACAGAACATTGCCATGTAGAGGTTGGGAGTGGTGCCTCGAGCTTGTAATCCCAGTACTTTTGGAGGCCAAGATGGGTGGATTGCTTGAGCCCAGGAGTTCAAGGCCAGTCTGGGAAACATGGCAAGACCCTGTCCCTAAAAAAAAAAAAATTCATGTAGTACAGCTGCCTGGAGCTGTCCCTTGGCTAGGAGAGGCATTCACCTGCTTTTAAGCCAAGTCACAGCTTTTCTGACCCCCCACTCTCCTGTGGCTTCCTAAAAGTTTCTCACTGACCTCACACAGGACTCTGGGCAGGGTGGGGATGGATGTGCTGAACCAGAGCCAGTCTTTGGGGCCAACCAGGACAGAATGTCTCCACAAGGCCTCAGTGCAGGAGCTGCAGCCGGTGCTGTTACTAAGAAAAGCGCAAGGAGAAAGGGCAACACAACACGCCTGCTATGGGCAGGCCCTGGGGCTGGGGGTGGGGCCAGGACGGATGACTCAGGAGATGCTCTGGGAGGCACAGGAGCGAGATGTCACGTCTTGCTGACAGGCATGGGCTATCTCTGGTGTGTTAGGATGAAACGGCCCTGCACTCCAGTTGTCTCCAAATTCTGGGGGACATTAGCAGTGGATACTTGGTGCTCGTCGAGGCACAGGGGCACCAGGGACGTACTGGGGGGCCCTTGCTGTTTCCCCTGCCCATGGTGAGTTTCTCCAGGGCGGCGACTGCTATAGCCCCTGGATTCCGCTCCCTCTGCCCTGCCTCAGCCCCAGCCAATCATCCTCTCTGGCCCCAGAGCCCCAAGAGTGTCCTTCACAGCCTGACATCAAAGCAGCAGCTATAAACTGAGCCCTCCACTGCCAGCCCCACCCCCCACCACATGCCCAACGCTGAGAAGGGCTTGGTGGGCAAACAGCACGGCCCTGTGAAAAGGCTGGAGCATGAATACCAATATGCTAGGATGTGGGATGGAAACCCCTGGGTCTCCATCAGACAAGATGATGTCAGCCAGTATGGTGGGCAAGCCTGTTAACACTACTGAGTAGGGGAGGTGCCCTCACATTTCTCACTGGGTATCTCAGAGCTAAGAGTAACCCTCCACTCCCAATGTCACCTAAAGAAACACAGTGGTGCTCGCAATCTAGAAGACAGCAGGAAATCACAATGAGGTTGGGTGCTTGGCTACGCTCTCACGGACCCTGGTGTGGTCTCCTTTCAATCACGAGCAAGGCTTCAAAAGACATCAGACCTGCCATGCTTTCCTGTGGCAAACCACAGAGGGGGAGGCTTGAGTACATATGCACATTCCAGGGTGGAATTCTACTCCCTTATGACCATGTAAATTCCTTCATCTCCTGTAACTGCCATTAACAAATGATTCATATAAATTTACAAGCCCAGCTTGAAGTCACTGAATGCAGACGTTTTGCTACTGAGGACGCTTTACTCCCACCCAAAACCCATTTACAATGAATTTTCTCCGCCAAACAAATCTTGCAGCCCCACTTGCCGCACCCCTCAATGGCCCTAGAAGGCATTCATAAACTCTTCCCCTTCTTTGATGACGCCTTTTTGTTCAGTCTTTGAGCATGAATGTTCAGGAGTTAGTGTAGCACAATGAGTGGCCAGGAGCGCAAACCTGGGGGTAGGACAGACCCCAGGTTGAACTCCAAATGATCTGAACATTTGCAAGCTGCAGATTAACTTCTCTAGGCCTCAGTTGTCTTAGCTATAAAATGGGAATGACAATGTCTACATCACAGGGTTGCTGTGAGGTTTAAATGAGATGATGCAAAGTGCTTAACGTAGTTTCGCATACACTGCAGGCACTCAATAAGTGATAGTTATTATTCTCAGCTAAGTAAGGACTTCTGCTCTCTGACTCAGCAGCCAGTACCTGATCAGAGGCGAAGGGTGGATTCTGGCAGAGAGGACTCTGGGAGCCAGGCCTTTTCCCATCTCCCAACCTGATGGTCCCACTCCTTCTTGGAGCTCCCTTCTTTCTGGCATGGCCTCCCCTCCATAAGACACCCACTTAGAAGGCTCCCACAAGTCCCATCCACGAGTTGATAGAGGCAATTTAATCAAAAGGGCAGAACTGCACAAACAGCTGAGCTGGTAGAGGAACAACGCCCCCTTTACAGGAAGGCCGGGGAGCCCTGCCAGGCAGGCGTGATGTTCAACCCAGAATCTGGCGGATAAACTGCTCGTTACACCAGATGATGGAGCTGTGAACACCCAGTGCCCAGGTTGCAAGACCAAGGCCTTGCAGCTACAGCCGCTGAATCTTTTAAGCATCTCATCATTCCTCTCCTTCTCCAGACCACATTTTAACAATAGTGTTATTCAGTGCGGGCCATCCTGGATAACTTTATTCTTCCCTTAGATCCATTCCTATGAAAGGATACCGTGTTGTCCAGACCACCCATAACTCATGATGCTGAATCCCCTTCCATCTGGAGGTTTAGACAATTGTTGAAAAGCTGCACTATAACCTATTGTCGCTGGAACCTTTTATGAACCAGCCTACGTTTTTATGTCAAAAATTTATATGAATGGCCTCACAGCTCTTACCTCCAATTACTGCAGTGTCACCAACCTCCAGCTTGGGCTGCGTTCTAGCTAACACATGGGGACACATTTCCTCTTCCCTCCTACCCTAGCCTCACATTTAAACACAGAGCAAGCTTCTGGTTAGCATGACACATCTCCTGCACTTGTGTATGCAGAACGGAAGTGGGGGAGGAGGGGTCTGGGCCTTTGGGGTACATCCTAAGGAAGGCCCTGGAATGAGAAACGCAGGCAGCCACGGCTGACCCAGCGCTGCTCTATGTAACCAGTGTGTGGACAGAGGCACAGGAGGAGGGACGTGGCATCTGGTGGGCACCACACAAAGAAGCTGGGCTCATGTTTCCTTTGTCTTTAAATTACAAACAGTAATGCACACACTCCCTATCCACAGAACAGAAAATGCTGGAGGAAAAAAATTATGCATGCTATTAAGAGTGCCAATATCTTCATTTATAATTCTTCTTGTTCCGACTTTTCCAAAATACATATGTATGTGTGCCTGTATCTATGTACACACATGGACTAGAGTATATATAAATATTTATATATGTAAATGTTTACATGTCATATAAGGATAAATTACTATAGTAAATATTTAATAGACTATAATACAGAAAAATATATTTTATTATATTAAGTATAGATTTTAAAAATATCTATTCAGAGATATTTCACTGCTTTAGGAGTCAATGATAATGGAGAAGATGACTAAAGAAACAGGCATTTCCTTCTGTCATTTTTCTTCTTGTTGCTACTGATGAGAAAAGCCCTGGGTTCCTCATTTGGAAAGCTCCTTGACATTTTCCACATCAATTTGTGAGGTCGATTTTACTTTCCCTACTTGATAAATGAAGAAACAGGGACCAGGGCATGTAAGAGACGTAGGCAAGACTGGAGGCAACATGGGCCTTGAACCCATAGCTTGGAGCTCAGCCCAGGGCCCTTGCCACTGGCCTCAGATGATTCTGTGGGATATGCTTTTATCGTCATCATCCTCTGAAGGAGAAGCCCAACGATCTCTACTTCTCTTGCCCCTGTCTGCTTCAAAGTCACTGCTTAAGTTAAAAATGCTCCTTAAATAGGAAAGAATGCCTGGGATAGGGATCCTGGAGTTTCCCTTGACCCTCCTTTCATGCAGGCTGGGCTGGGTGATGGCAGCTCCGAGGGTTTTCGTGCCAAGTCTGGCTTTTCCCTGCCCGCCCAGCCCTACCCCCAGCCTTCTGGGGCTGAAGAGGGCCACCCCTATGATTTTAGGGATACAGGTGCTGCAGTTCCAGACCCTTAAGCCTAATCTCAGTGCTGGCCACGTGGAGCGATCAGGCTCCATCTCAGTATTGGAAGAAAGACAGCCGAGGGACTACAGATGATATATGCTCACAGTCATAAGCAAGCACAGGGAGCCAGGGAGCCTTGGCCTCTGCTGAAGCCCTCCCCTGGGCCACCATGGGGTTGCAAGCAGGTGCTCCAGATGAGCAGCCTGGAAGTCTTCTCTGCTGCAGGCCCCACTGTGCTGGTGAATTTGTGATAGGTCCTTGGAGAGGGGTGATCTGTTCTTTTTGTGATTGTGGAATGATGACTTTCACGCAGCCATCCATGGCTGTAGCAGGCACTGTGCACCAGGGAATGCGATGGGCAGGGAACACCCAGGGCAGGTGTGCAAGTGCTTGTACACAGCATATATGTGAGTGTGCACACACGCAGCACAATGAATATCATCTGAATTTTCATTTTTGCTTGAGACAAACATGAGAACGTTAAACTCTTCCACTCTGTCCTGAAGTCAGATAGACCTGAGTTCAACATCTTGCAAGGTGACTTACTTTGCAAATGATCTTGGTAAATGAACTTCCCTAATCCTCAGTTTTTTTTATCTTAAAATAGGAATAATAATACCTGCCCTACATGATTTGGTGTAAAATGTGTGCAAGGCACTTCCTCATTCCTGGCAGGTGGTAAAGATTTAATAAATGCCAAGCGTTATTACTGTGCCTCTTATTACCAACCTCTTAGGTACTCAGGCTGGTTATTATTTGTAGCCAGAATGCTGTTTCCAAACCCTTGACCTTCAGAATGACCCAGCCTCATCTCTCACTGACTTTCGGATGCCTCCAAGCCCTGCAGAACCAAGAGCTCCCTGGATGGGAAGGGGGCCTTACTCCTGGCACCAGCTCAGGAGGCATCCTATGTCTCTCTCCCACTGAGATGGAGGAGTGAGGGGGACCAGCCCAGGGCCCATGAATGGGCAGGGTTGGAGAAAGACCACAGGTGGGGGATGGGGACCATGAAGATGCATCTTCTCTGCAGAAGAACCTACAAGAGCTCCCCATTTCCTTCCCTAGACTGAGAGCATGTCAGGGCTGGAAGGAACCTTACAGAGCCTCATGTTAGAGATGGGTGCACAGGGCCGGGTGTGGTGGCTCACGCCTGTAATTCCAGCACTTGGTGAGGCCGAGGTACGTGGATCACTTGTGGCCAGGAGTTCAAGACCAGTCTGGCCGACATGCTTAAACCCCATCTCTACTAAATATATAAAAGTTAGCCGAGCATGGTGGCACAAGCCTATAATCCCAACTGCTTGGGAGGCAGAGGCAGGAGAATCGCTTGAACTTGGGAGGCAGAGGTTGCAATGAGCTAAGACCCTGCCACTGCATTCCAACCTGGGCGACAGAGCCAGACCTATTCTAAAAAAAAAAATAAATAAATGTGGGCGAACACACAGCAAGTTTGCAACCTGGCCCCAGAGGAAACGACGTCCTCATCAGACTCTTCCCAGAGATGCGACCTCAATCTCCTCACCTATTATATTGGAAAAATGATAAGCAAATTCGTGCCTAATTGTACCTTTTAAAAAGACAGACTTCCCTGAAGATTTTAAAAATACGTGGGTCTGGGTTTCAGAGAGAGCCTGTCCCCCAAAAGCAGAGCCCTCTCTACAAAGCAGCAAGTGATCCAGCTCCGAAAGCATTTTGCTTCTCTTTTGAGCGGGAAGAGCCTTCACCATTAGCTCTATTTGATTCTAAACGCAGCCCTGAGCTCTCCTGTATCCCCAGGCACCCATCTGGCTGGTACCACTCCAGAAGTAGCACTTACATTAGTGCCATGAGTAAGAAGGAAGAAAATCTGAAAAATGGGTAAAGCATGTACCGGGAATCTCTTACTTATTTATGTCCTCCTGGGGGAGCCTGTTTCTGAGATGAAGAAAATAATTTCGCCGTTGTGTGTAAGAGATGGCTTGGCCCCAGCATCGGAGTCTTCCTGTCGGCCTCATTTAGAGGGAGATGCTCGCAGGAGAGGGATTAAAGGCTTGCTAAAGAGGCACATTCCCATGATGGCAGCGTGCGTCCACAGACACAATGTGTTCCCGCCAGCACAATCTCATCTTGCATTATGGAGAAGGATGACTCAGCGTGAGGTCTATTTTCTGTTTAGACTTAAGCCACGTTGTGCCCAAGGACAGTGTGGCATGGCCCCTGATAAATCACAGCGGGCCTCCTAGCGACTCTGTTCCACTCCAACGTGAGTGCGCTTATGAAATGGGCTCCTTCCTCTCTCCTGGGATGCAGCCACCAGGATAGCAAGACCTCTGCTTGGAGGGCGGATTGGTAGCTGGAGCCTGGAGGAGAACTCAAGAAAGTCCTTGCAAAACGAGGCGGGCGTGATTTAAATCCATTACCACTTTAATCTGCCAACAGCCCTAAGGGATAGAGCTGCAGCTGCCCGGCAGGGTCAAAGCAGATGGCAGCAGGGTGGGAGGCTGCCGCCCCGCCCCACCCCAGGACTGCCCATCCGGCTGGCTGCCGAGGGTCCTCTATTGTATGTGCCTCCGTTCAAACCACCAACAGACCCAGCTTCTCCATGGCAACCCCAAGCAGCCCGTGCATTCCAGCGGCTATGCTGGCAGCAAATGTGGACCCAATGCCACAAAACGGTGTCCTCCTGACAAGCCACGGCAAGTGTGAAAACCTTCTGGAATACTTCTGAGGAAGAAGCTGGCCCAGGGATGGCTGGGGATGACATGTGGGATGCAGGAGAGTGATTTACAGACAGGGAGTAATGGTGTCTGGAGGGGGCATGCACCTTGCACTGGGGAGCTCACAATTCACGGATCCAGCAGCTACCTTGGGAGAGACACAGCGTGGAAAGGGATGGAGGCTGCTTTGCAGAGGGGAGTGTGCAAGATTCGGTGGCTCCAGGGTGTCTAGATAGTCCCCTGGCTGTGTGTTGTGGACACTGCCTCCTAGGAAGTCACATCTTCTGTCCCCACAAGCGATTAGGATACTGCTCCCCTCCACTTGCACCCACGCAGTCACACCACAGTCTGGCAGTGCCCGCTGCCTGGCACCCTTCCTGCCTACTCCTTCTCTGCCCACCTTCCCAAGCCTTGGCACAGAGAAGGCAGGTAAGAGAATGAAGGGCTAGGTCTTGGGTCAGGAGTGTCAGCATTGGAACCTGTCACTTGGATTTGAGTGACCTTGGTCAAGTCAGTTAACATGCAGGTACCTCAGTTTTCTTATCTGTCAAAAAGAGAAAAAAACGCTGGCTTTGGTAGGGTTCTGTGGGAGAACAAATGGGATAGGATAATACATGGAGAAGTCAGTGACGATGCAGGAAAAAAGGGTTCCTTTCCCTCTTCTTCCCACCCCCCACCACCCCTTCCCTTCCCAGGCCCTCTGTGGGTGCCTCTTTCTGGGCACCTGCATCAGAGAATCAAAGTTAGGAAAAATGGTCCTCAAGAAACTGACAGAGAAGTCCACCAGGATGTTCCACACACCCCGTCTCTGTTGGGGTAAACGATGACTTTAATTTACAAAGCAGATGAATACTAAATCTTCATGAAATTAAAACTATATTATTTATGCGAGCGGAAACGGAAAATGGTCCATAGCTAGCAGCGATCCTGCTTTGTAGGAGGAACACTAAAATAATTAAAACCACTCGTGCTTCAGTAATAAATAATGATAATAAATAAATGTCCTGACCTTAAGCAAAAATATAAAATTAAAAACCATTTGGTATGTAAATTCATTCAGGACACCAGTGCGTCTCCCAGCCCACGATGATGTGGAATGGGGGCAGTGTTCACTACGTGAATTTTGAAAGGAAAAATCAAAGTAAAACAGGGTTGTCTGTGCACTGACTCATTATTCTACTTTAATTCCATCTAATGCTGTGTGGATCCTTGAGGCTGGGACATTAATTTCCTGCTTTTTCTGTTTCACCAATTCCTCATGGAGACCAGGAGAAAGAATTTCAATCCTGGAGGCAGAAATCAGGGGACATGGAAAATGGCAAGAGGTGGAGAACTGAAACGCAGGAAGGCCATTTTTAATGTGTTTACAGAAAAACAGTGAAAAGAAGTCAGAGAGGAAGGGCACTGGTATTGGCTGGGGGTGAGCACTTGAGCGTCTGGAATTCGAACAATCCAGGAGGAATGAAACGTCCCTGGTCTTGGGTCCAGGTGGGAGCCATTCCAGGGCCTGGAGGAGCCGGGCAGGAAGTCTGCGGGCAGCCTCAGACTTCAGGAAAACGTGAATTGGATCCAGATGGTGACACCTCACCTCCCAGTGCCCAGCTTTACCATGAAATCACTGCATGCTCCATGAAGCCCATGGCACCCAAATAAGGCCAGCCTGGTAAAAACCACAGGGTGACGCGCCAGGCAGAGAAGCCATAACCTTCCCACCTCTGCTGTATAATCAACTCCTCGACACTGTTCTCATTAAATCCTTTCCTCCAAGGGCTGCCACACCCAGCCTTTCATTTCAGTCTCATGACTGCCTTGGGAACTGGACGGGGAAGAGATTATTCCTGTTCGACAGGCAGGGAAACTGAGGCAAAAGGGCTCACAGGGAGGATGTGGCAGGGAAACGATCAGACCCTTCTCCCAGGCCGGTGCTCTGTGTAATCAGGGAGGGAGGGGCCCGGAAGGAAAAGCTTGTGGACAAGGAGCACGTAAGTGCCCTCGCCCTCCCACCCGTTATGTGTAAAATGAGGGTCCTCCCTTAGAATTCACTGCTTTGGAGCTATGCAGGCTGAGATGTCTAAACTGTTAAGAGCAGCCCCTGGGAGGCCTTTCCGAGGTGCAAACACTGCATTTCACAGTCTGGATTTTAGGGGTCAAGGCACAGTATATGGGAGCAGGTTCCCTGGACCACCTTGGTCCTGACCCCATGTCTCCCGAGGGGTCTGACATTCTTCCATCACTTCTCCCCCTCAGCACTGCCCCAAAGGAGTGGTGAGAGGAGCCACCCCACAGGAAAGGGGGACCCGCACAAATTCTGCTGTCCAGGGGGACCCAGAAGATCCAGCATTGAATAGAGGGAGTGAATAGATGCATCTATTAGACACATAGGCCTGGAGACCGGGCTTGGGGAGAGTAAAAGGCCTGGGCATGTCTTCACTGCAGGCCCTGTTTTCACCCTTCTTGTATGACCCCCGACTCCTCCACATGAAAAAGAATAGAAAAAAAATCCAACACAAACCCTCTAGTGTCTGAATGCTCCCAAGCATCCGCAGGGTTTGTAAACAAAACATTGGGATGAGTGACTGATTTCCTTCACTTACGAGCCTCAGAATCACTCTGGAAGTCCTGGACAGTCAAAAACCATCAGAGGAGGCAGCCTGGAGACGGAGACGTTCTTTCTCCAGCCTGCTTGACAGCTTCCAGCCCAAGGGCTCCCAGGAGCTGGGGGGAGGGGCCCTTCCCCAAGGACATCTCTAGTCCACTCCAACTTAACCAGTGCGTCAATATCCCCAGCCACTCCTGCTTGCTAACTTCCGCATGACTCCACAGTGGATGCAAACCACAGTGCTTGAGCAGAGAACAAAGCCCAGAGAAGACCAGTGGGGTAGCTGGGAAAAGTCTTTAAGACCTACAAAACTAAATGGTGAAAATCTCCTAAAAATGACTTTTGGGTCAAGTGTAAAGTTCCTGGACCAACGTGCCTGCAGGGAGGGGGCACCAGGCTACCTGCAGAAGGTAGCGGACTCCCATTCCCCTTTGGGGGCCAGGAGATGGTCTGTTTGCTCCAACAGATTCATAAAAAACTTGTCCTCTTGGCTGTCCCTGGAGGGAGCCAGGTCATTGCAAGCTCTCGGTTATTCCCTCTCTTTTGGGCAGATAAACCATACCCCTATCATGTCTACAATGGAAAAAGGATGGATTCTTCCTTCCCACTAAAAATTCCAAGTGACCCCAAAGCAGGGCTGACTTCAGAGCAAACCTGGGCTGCAGACGGCCAGGCAGGGCCTGCACACATCTCCATGCTCCTGGAGGGGTCCCAGGCCTGCGGCCACAGAGACTCTGGGCCTCTCTCTGGGCAGCTTAACTGCCAGCTCCCTGCTTGGCTCCCCCAGGTCAGAATGCTCCCGAGCAGCTGGGAACATTCCCCCAGGACACAAATGACAGCTCCAGGATCAGAGCTCAGAGACAGCGGGGCTCAGCTTCCAGGACTCCTGAGTTTTAGGGTCAGAGTGGCCTGGAGCTTTGGGTGGATAACCAGGGGCTCAGGATGGGAATCAGCACCCCGGGACTGATGGGGCCCTGGAGCTACGGTCACGAAGCTTGATGGCTGCGCTTCTGATGTCCTCCTATGCCCCCGGCTGTCGCTCTTTGTGAATTCTATTGCTGCCTCAGAGGTTGGACCCCTCCTCAGAGGGTCTCTCATTTCTCTCTTTCCACAGCAGTGAGTGGGTGCAGCTCGCTTCAAGCAGGTGCTCAGGAAAAGCCCATCATTCACTCATTCAACAACCATTTGCTGAAAACCTTCCTTGCTCCCAGTCACGGCAGATGCTTGTTTGGCAGTCCTAAGGGGAGCTGCTCCGAGGCTAAAAGGGCTTAGCAAGAAAGACTTCAGGGAAGAGATGGTCAGGACCAGGTTCTGGAGATGAAGAGGAAGGAGTGAGGGCAGAGGCTGAAATCAGCAGCATACAGATGAGCCTCACTCCCAGGCGGTTGCCGGTAGGACGGGTGGGTGTGGGTGGCAGATGAGGCTGGAACTCAATGAGGAAGGTGAGCTCTATCTTGATTGTGGACGGCGTCTCTGGAGGGTGGAGAGGGCAGGCTGGAGGAGCAGGATGGAGTGCTAGGAGACCCATGGGAGGCTTTACAGTGGTCCGGGAGTGTCCGAGCGATAACCCTGGTCAGCACCGTAGCTGAGCAGACACAGTGACAGGATGGATGGCGGAGAATTTTAACAGTGGAATGGATAGACCTAGAGTAGTCACTGGCTGTGGGGGGTAAGGAGCAGGAGGAGTCAGGGACACCAGACGGGGTTGGGATGGGGGATCCACATCAGGAAACCCAGGGGGAGGCTGAGATGTGAAGAGTTACGTGGGGGAAGAAGTGAGTCTGAGTGCTGTAGACGCCCAAGACTCTGCCCAGGAAGCAGCTGTCACATGTTTCGGGACCAGAGAGAGGGCTGGCCTGGGACAGGACAGGATGTAGGAGCCTGCGGACTGTGTCCTGGCTCTTTCCTTGTCCTGTTCAGTCTGCAGCGCAGCCCGAGGGAGCCAGTTAAATTGGCTCAAGGGCGCCAGCCTCTTGTCTGCTCCTTGCCCCTCCCTCGGGGCCACTGCTCCTTTTCACCCCTGGCCTCAACATGCTTGTCCAGATACCTACGTGGCTGCCCCTCACCTTGCCAGGTCTTTGCTCAGGGTCCCCTAAGGGTGCCATTTAAAGTCACAACACTCCCCGCTTCCACCCTGACACTCTCGGACTTCCTTCCCTGCTATACTTCTCAGGGGGTCGTTAGCCTATCTGAGATTTCCTGACTTATTTTGTCATCTGTCTTTATCCATTAACATGTGAGCTCCCAGTGGCAGGGACGTTTGTGGCGACTGGGGACTCTCACTTCCGCACGAGCACACAGTAGGTCTTAAATAAACACTTAGCTATGTAGTGAATGAATGGATGGATGCGGGGCCTCTGGCTGCCATCACCATGGAATAAAAGACCACTTGGTCTGCTGCTGACTCACAGTGCACTCTCCCAGCCTTGCTTGGGGCCTGGGCCAGGAAAGAGATTGGGTTCCAGAAGGGGTGCTGGGGACCCTGGCTCTAGGTAGCCTGGACTTCAGAAGCTGCCCCTGAAGTTCGGGGATGGATCAGTAGCTTCTGTGTGGGAGGACATCTTATCCTGCACTAGGCTGTGCTCAGGACCTCGCACAGGTCTGGAGGGGACCAGGGCCTGTGCAGGATGGCTGCAGCCTGAATGGAATAAACGCATCCTTGCTCCAAAGGCTCCGGAGTGTTCAAGTCTTGAACACCAACCCACATACTTTGGCAGGGGCAGATGCAAAAACAATACCTACAGGAAACAATCTGGGGAGAGCGGGCGGTGGAGCGTGAGATGGACAAAACACATGGGCCCGAGCCGGAACAAACAGCAGGGAGAAGGGCCAGCCTGACCAAGGGGCTCTGAGAAAACCCAGAAGCTAGAACACCACTTGGGCAGAGGCAAAAGAAAACCCCTCTAGAATGTGCACTTTCTTCAAAGCTGCGTCTCTCCCTGGTCCCAGGGCAGGGAGAGTTTCAGAGGAACAGAACAGAAAAGACAGCAAGAGGCAGGAGTGGGCTCGGGGCCAGGAAGCCCAGCCATGCCATTGGCTCTTCCACAGATGCTGTGTGACCTTCAACATCTCCCTTCTCTCTCTAGGCCTCTGCTTTTGTCTGTAAAGCGAGGGGTCTGAACATTGAGCCTTCCACCTCAGCTGGCTGCTCCATTTCCTGGTCTTTAGGCAGCCTCCCTTTGGAAGGGCTGGCTGGGCTCTCCCAGGATGCCAGCTGCGTGCCTTTGCAAGTTATCACAATCTGGCAGGACCCAGAATAGATGTTGACAGTTGTTCAGTGCACAGCTTGTACAGCTGTACATGGCAGCCTCACCTGCCCTGTGCTTACAGAACCAGCACCCCCTTTAAAGGTCACTGAGTCCCAAATTTGGGAAGCCTCCTTGGAGAACTGTTCTGAGTAACCAGAGTGCTGGATTTAGCTTCTGGACCATGTAGCATCCAGATGGCTGCTGAGTTGGACTGTTTTGCTCAACTCAAATTTTCCTCTGAGGCAGAGAGGAAAAGCCTGCTTCTCTGCAGGTCCCAAATGAGCTCTCTGTCTGCTGACCCTTCTGTTCCAGCCAACAGGAGTGGCAGGAGATCTCTGGGGTCCTGGGGCTAAGGCTGCTCAACTTGGCTCCCACTGAAAAGGCGCTGCAAATGACTTTGCCACCTTTCCCATCTCCACAGCAGTGTGGAGCAGAGCTAAACCGAGGTGGGTGGGTGGCGGGATTCCAGGATAACCCTGGCCCCCAAGGCCACAGCTCCAAGGGTGCCCCCCAGGCCCAGGGCCGCCTCCGCCTGGACACACCCGGCCGCCCTATATATAGACCAGCCACAAGAGCACTGCCTTCTTCGGAGTTTCCATTTCACTTGCACTGGATCTGGCTGTCCCAGTGGGGACAGCTTCCTTGCAAAACAAACAAAAAAATCAATATTTCCTTTGCCAGGGGAGGTGTAGGCAGGCCACGCCGTCCTCCACTCCTGCAGGCAGGGCACAAGCCCAGGCATGGGGCACAAAGGCCACATGGCTCATTTCTGCCTCAGTTCAGCCATTTGATTACATTAAATTCAACAGACATTTTTTGAGTAACTTCAACATATCAAACCCCAGTGGATGGGTGGAGAGAAGAAAGAATAAGACACATCCTGGGCCTCAAGGAACACATGTGTAACCAGGAGACAAACACATAAACCAAGAGCTATGGTGTGATGTGTGAGTGAGGCAGAGAGGATGCAGCCGGAGGCCTGGTGTTGAAATCATCAATCTTTGGGTACAGCCGGTGTCTGCTCCTGGCGCCTCTCTCCTGGCAGGCTTAACTGGAGAGCTGTGGGGGAGACGTGCCCTCCCGGGGCTGGTGGGTGCTCCAGGCCAGGCCCGGAACAATTTCTCTCTGCCTCTTCTCCGTGGCCCCCAGTCCACCTGCCAGTACAGCCCAGAACAACCCTGGCCTAAAATCTCAGTGCATAAAACGTCCCAAGGGAGCTTGTTAAAAATGCAAATCTAGGCCACAGCCCTAGAGACTCAGAATCAATAAACTTTGGTTGGGGAGAGGCGATGTCTGGGAATCTGCCTGTTTCACAAGCAGGAGGCCTTGGACCACAGTCTAAGAAGCACCGCACTGGACCTGGGCTCCTTGGGGCAGAGGCCAGGGAGAGAAGCCCCAGAAGTACCATTGTTGTGGTGTGAAGAAAACCCCACGGAAGGGAAACAGACTTGCCTGTGGCTGAAACACGTGTCTCCAGGGCCCAGGTGGGCAAGGGGGTGCCTGGGAGGATGAGGGTGGGTGGGGAGCAGCCCTCACAGCTTGGGCTTAGCTGCTATTGAGAGAGGCGACCTGAAATTGGTGAGCAGTGCTGACACCTGCTCCCAAGTGGCCAGGTGCACCTTCCCACTGGGCCAAGGGAGACAGTCCTGGGCATCCCAACTCATCCTCCCTCCTGGGGCCCACACCATGTTCAGTTTCATGCTGGGTTGGGTGGCAGGGAGGCCAGGAGGAGGAGCAGGCCCTGCCACCAACCCAGGAGTTCATGCAGGCTCGTCAGGCTACTCACAGGGGCAGGGGCAAGCACAAAGGGCATGGCAGGGACCAGGTCATCCAGAACTGTCAGAGGTTACAGAGGAGGATGAGGGATATGATGACCGTGGAGGGGATCTGGAGGACAGGTGGGGCTGGTGAGAGGACTTTTGAGAAACCAGTGCCACCGATGAACAGGCTGGAAGGCACACGAGAAAAATTGTGAGAAGGAGGCTAGCACACAAGGCCATTCCTTTCGAGGCCTCTACATTATCACTCCATGAAAATAAAACACTTTCCCTGCCCAGGCGTCGGGATTCTCGGAGCAGCAAGAATGAGAAGGACCACACGGACTTTAGACCCCAGACACGGAACCGCTTAGCAGGCATGTTTTAGGATAATAAAGGAACCTAATGGAGAAGTGGCGCTTCCTTCCCCCAGAGCTCCGATTAGGCTCTGGAATATGGGTGACACGTACACCGTGGAGGACACAGCGCAGTTAGAATTCTGCCAGCAAACATTCTCAAATATTCATGAAACATGGGACCAGGCCTGACTGTTAACACTGCAACTGGTTCCCTCCAATGGAGTGACAAATGGGCGCCAAGCACTGTCATCTGTCCCTTTGATCTTTCCAGCTCCTGCCAGGCGGCGGACGGGGGGACTCGGGTAGCCTGGGGGAGGCTGGGCTCTCCTGGTGGCTTATATTTCCATGTAAGAGGGCTTCAGAACAGCAAATTTCCTCTGACACTAAGGCAAAATCATTGATTCTCCAAGTCTTACTCCATCAAAAGTGATTAGCGGGGGGCCCCGAGGATTCCGCTCCACCACACTCACCTCCTTTATGAAAGGAACGTTGTTATATACACAAATCTCAACCAACGGCACCGGCGAAAAGCAAAACGTCTAAAAAAAAAAAGTAAATTGGCCTTTGGGAGAAAATAAGGAGGAAAAGAATAAAATGAACTCCTGGCTTCCTTGGTTAAGAGCGTCTTCAGAGCTTCTCGACACGCTGAGAGGGAACCACAGTGCAAAATTGCTGCAATTTAACGGAGCGTCTAATTAAAAGGAGCGACATGAAAGGCCCGTTCTTCCTACTCTCGGTTTGCTTCTTTCTGTGCAGGGATCAAAAGTGTGACAACTCCGGGACAAAGAGTTACATCCCCCAACAATAAGAGGGGGCACATCAGCTACTGAATGACTGGTTTTTATATCCTTCTGGCCAACAAATGTCGCTGAGGCTTGTGAGGTACTCCCTGCTGTTTTAGGAGCTGGGGGTCACAGAGAGGAATCAGACACTGGCAGTGCCCGTGGGGGAAAGAGAGAGAGTTTAGACAACTAACTACAATGTGGTGTGTGCTAAGGGAGAGGGGCACGAAGCCTGCTTGAGGGCTGAGGGCACCAAGGAGGGGCTCAGCTCCAGCACCTGGCTTCTCCCTCCCCCCGCATCAGCTAAATGGACATTTCCTGAGGTTATTCCCTGTCCCTGACTTTAAAAAGTAATACTTGGCTGGGTGTAGTTGCTCACACCTGTAATCCCAGCACTTTGGGAGGCCAAGGCAGTTGGATCACCTGAGGTCAGGAGTTTGAGACCAGCCTGACCAACATGGTGAAATCTCATCTCTACTAAAAAATACAAAAATTAGCCAGGCATGGTGGTAGGTGCCTGTAATCTCAGCTACTCAGGAGGCTGAGGCAGGAGGATTGCTTGAACCGAAGAGGTGGAGGCTTAAGTGAGCCAAGACCATCCCATTGCAGTTCGGCCTGTGCAAAAAGAGCAAAACTCTGTCTCAAAAAAAAAAAAAAAAAAAAGAAAAGAAAAAAAAGAAAGAAAAGTAATGGTTTTAGGTAGAAGGAATGAGGGGAGACTTCGTAATGGGTATGGGGATTCCTTTTGGGGCGATGAAGACATTCTGGAACTAGGTAGTGGTGATGGTCCCACAGTCTAGGAAATGTACAACACACCCCTGAAGTGTATACTTTAAAATGGCAAATTTTATGTTATGTATAGCTTACCACAATTTTTTTAAGTAGCATTTTCTGAGGTCACACTCAATTTAAGCTCTGCTCACAACTTCAAGGGTTCTGCCACAATTCCTGAGACAGGGCTGAAGGGTGTCCCTAGATAGTTAAGCCTCCCTGGAGGCCTTCCACGTGCTTGGGTTCTGCACAGTCTTGGCTCCAGGCGAGGCTTAAACATCGGGGATGAAAAAAGCCCATCAGCCACATCCCAGCCATCCCTTCCAAAGGCCACCAGAACTGCTCCCAACAGCATATCCTCCTGAGCTTTGCTGGGTCTAATTTTCAACTCTCTCTGGTGGTAGAGTGATAAAGTGCTTCTTCTCTGGAGGAGAGAGTCTGCTACTGCTTAGAAGTTCATTTCTGGAAGGGCGGCTGGTGGGCTTGGCGCTGTCTCCTTCCTATCACCCCTCGGAGCCTCCAACACCAGCCTCCTGCTTCTAGTTACATATGGGTCCCCTCCCCTTGGTGAAGGGAGTTCACCAAGCCAAAAATCTGGGCATGCTGGCAGGGGTGGGGGTGGTGGTGGGGAGCCTGGGGCGCAGAAAGGGAGGAGGTGGAAATAGAGCTTTCCTAGGATTTGGCAGAGACCCAAAACCAGATCCTTCCCTTGGATTTGAACTTAGCCGCTCAGCATCGAGCTCATCATCTCAGCCTCCCTGCTTCCCATGACTGTGCAAATGTTTAGCTTCACCTTTGTGCAGCCGGCAGTCCATCTGTTATCATGCTGGCCAGACCAGGGCCTGGTGGCACAGGACTGACCCAGGAGTAGGTATAATCCTCTCTTCTAAATGTGCTTAATGCCATCGATAATCTTGTCACATAAATCTCCTGGTTAGCAGTGAGCTGCAGCTACCGCTGCTAGACTCCAAGAATCTTTCAGTAACGGATTCCACCTCCTGTAATCCATCTCCTTTCTTATAACTGATTTCAGCTGCCATGTTGCCGAGCACGTGGGATAACTGCCCTAACCTTTACAGGTGGGGTTTCTTGGGGAGCAGGCACTTGCAGATTAGGCTGATGGAGCCTGTTCATTCAACCCACTCGGTGTCCCTCTCATGCTTGTACCCACTCTGATGGCTGTTTCCTGCTCTTGGGGTCTGGTACTATGATCTGTGTCTTCTGCAGAATCTCCTTGTTTTAAAGGCTGAGTAGGCTGGGCGTGGTGGCTCATGCTTGTAATCCCAGCACTTTGGGAGGCCAAGGAGGGTGGATCACCTGAGGTCAGGAGTTTGAGACCAGCCTGGCCAACATGGGGAAACCCCTTCTCTACAAAAAATACAAAAATTAGCAGGGAATGGTGGCATGCGCCTGTAATCCCAGCTACTCAGGAGGCTGACTCGTGAGAATCGCTTGAACCTGGGAGGCGAAGGTTGCAGTGAGCCAAAATCGTGTCATTGTACTCTAGCCTGGGCAACAGAGCAAGACTCTGTCTCAGAAAAAGAAATAAACATAAAATAAAACTAAAAAGGCTGAGTAAAATTTCCTAGATCAAGTGCGGTGCCCCTTGACTTCCTCTGTCCCTCATGAGCATCCCCCCACCCCCGCCAAGGCTCTGTGCTCAGAGTAGGTTCTCCAGCACTGCCAGTTTGGGATTACAATGTCGCCAAAGGCTTGGAAGGACATGATGAGCTCAGGCTGTTGCCATGTTCCTCCAAAGAAATTAAATTCAAGTTATTAAATCATTTCCAAGACATAAATTACCAGCATGAACACCGCTGGGCAGAGCCAATACTTTCCAAATGTAGATCCTCCCTAGTCCCAGAGTTTTTGCCATTCTAAACCCCAGAGGGTGAAGCTGGGAGGAGGGTGCCTGTTTCCAGGAGCAGGGTACACAGCTCTGCCCCCAGTCCCTGAGCGGTGGGAGAATAAACATCCTCTGAGCAGCACTGCCGCCTGCCCTGGTATGGGCTCTGGGCACCAGCAACAGCTGCGTAAACAGTGGGCTGCCATCTAATTTCATACCCAGGCTCACGGGAGCAGCTAGAGAAAAACACGGTGCAGACCCGGGAGGCTGGCTGGAGCCTGCCTGGGGATAGCTCGTCTTCTAAAATAGGCCCGTAAGCCTCAGCTGACATTTGGGTAGTTTTCTCCAGGCGGGCATGTGGGTTTGTGGAGCCCTTCTGTCTCTAGAGGGCTCACCGTGGATGATAGGAACCAGTCCCTTCTTGGAATTCTGCAAAATGACCTGCTGGCAATAACACAGTCAAATCACAGTCTTTAACGGGAAGGAGTGTCCGAGTCCATGAATCTGCCCACTTTTTCTCCTTTCAATTATAACGAGATAAAGAGGAGAAGAGATGGCAGCAAAGAGAATTTTCTTCTGAATTAAAGTCTGTGAGAAGAGGGGAGTGGTTGGGGCTTGGAGCTTTTATTTGGCTTATGTGGTTTTTTGATTTAAAGAATTTCCCGGATGCTCTCTGAGTCTGATCAAGAGCTTTCTGCGAGGGAAATAACCAGTAGAGCACGTCTGTTTCCATTTTCTTACTCCAGCTTCATAAAAGTCCCGATGTCGGCTCCCTTTAAATGGAGGCCACATTGAGCGGCTGATCCCACTCACAAGTCTGCCCCTTCTTGGAGACACCACTGCACGTAAATGACGCACCCAGTGCCTTCCCTTCTGAGAGGGACATGGGAGTACTAGAGCTTCTTGATTTAATTGCCCTTTGAAACTTTTCCAAATTGGAGTCCATATGTTAAAGGAAGCAGGCAGGTGGTCATTAGGAAGCCTGTAGAAACATTTTTTGACACCGAGGAAGAAGGTGTGATGGTGTTTCATTTCAACTCAGCAGAGATGAGGTCAGCAGGTCAGCCTGCTGCTCCTGGATTAAACTCAGGGCATCAAGGGCATCTTTTGCAAAAATCCAGCCCCACTCAGACAGACCTTGTTGAAGGAGATGCTAGGAAGAGACACTTCCATGGGGTGTCCATGGGGTGTATCATTCTTCTGGGGTTGTGACAGCAAACAACCACGCAGTGGGTGGCTAATGGGACAGAAATGCCCCCCTCACAGTTCTGGAGGTCTGAAGACTGAAGTAAAGCTGTCAGCAGGGCCACACTCACCCTGGACGCTCCAGGGGAGGGTGCTTTGCCTCTTCCAGTTCTGGTGGCTCCTGGCATTCCTTGCTTTGTGGCAGTGTCACTCGTCTCAGCTCTGGTTTCATGTGGTCTTCTCTGTGTGTCAAATCTCCCTCTCTGTTCTCTTATAAAGACACTTGTCATTGGGTTTAGGGCCCACCCCAATCTAGATGGTTTCATCTTGAGCCTTACCTGAATTACATCTGCAAAGGTCACATTTAGAGATTCCGAGTGGACGTGTATTTGGCTGGGGGGCGGGCACTACTATGTAGGGAGTGCCCTGAACATCAAATTCTGCTTTTACATCAATTTGAATGTTTTCAAGAAGAGATGGGTTCCTTTGGAAGTGGCCCACCTTGCCACCCTAAAATATAGCTTAAATCCCTACCTGGAAGGAACAGGGAGTGGAACTGGAAAATCGTAGCGAGTTCAAAGGTGAGTCAAGAACAGGGCTGGAACACAAAGCCAAGACCACCCAAGTTGATAAGCATCTTGTGAAGTTCCTGGTAGGTCACGACGATCTCGGGTGGCTGAGAAAGCAACTGCCAAGCCCCCAGGACCCCTGACACCCCCCACTCCTGGCTCAGCGTTGGCGTTTAGAAATGTTAAATAACAATAATAATAATAACACATCTGAGTGTGACGCTTTAATAGCCAATCTGTCATTTTCCTACTTTATTTCTGAGATTTTAAGAACGGAGCCCTTCCTGCACAAAACATCAGGGTGCATTTATATTAAAAAAATGAAACTAATTAAAATGTTTGAAAACCATAAAGCACGCCACCATAAAACAGCAGCAGCCCTATTTTTTCCATTCGAAAAAGATTTTTCTTCTTCATTTTGTGGCCTGCCCTGATGAGAAAACTGTGGGTGCTAGGAGTTGCCGGAGGCGTGAGGCTGGCGGGAGCTGTTCTGCCCCTGAGCATGGCCTTGGCTCCTAGACCCTGGCGTGGCATCTGAGGCCATGAAGCTGGAGCAGCCAGAGGGTTGGACTCGGATGAAGAAGGCTGGAGGACAGGCTACCCTCCAGTTAATCAGAATGCAACTTACTCGATGAGTGGTTGTGCTGCGGGAGAGTTTTTCAAAGGCGGAGCTTGGAAGGTGAACACCAGCACTGAAAAATGGCATGGTGGATCCTGAACCTCAAAATTTTTTTTGAGGCGGAGTTGCATTCTTGTTGCCCAGTGCAGTGGCATGGTCTCAGCTCGTTGCAACCTCTGCCTCCCAGGTTCAAGCGACTCTCCTGCCTCAGTCTCCCAAGTAGCTGGGATTACAGGCACACACTACCATGCCCAGCTAAGTTTTTTTTTTTTTTTGTATTTCTAGTAGAGATGAGGTTTCACCGTGTTGGCCAGGATGGTCTCAAACTCCTGACCTCAGATGATCTGCCTGCCTTGACCTCCCAAAGTGCTGGGATTACAGGCATGAGCGACCTCACCCAGCCTAAAAGTTTTAAAAAAGCCCCAGCACAGTACAGTGGCAGGTGTGTGTGGCCACTGTGGAAGGTAGATCAGGAGTCACTGCCTGGGACTTGGCGCACCCTGCACTGCAAGTGGGGTCACTGACATGTGGGAAGCTGCTTTCTCAGAAGTTCATCCTCAACCAGCTGAGCCACAGAATCTCCTAGGTTAACAAAGCATGAGTATTTATTGAATGAATACATGAAAGAGATAATGGTGGGAAGGAAGGCAGGGTGGGGAGCGGGGTCGGGAAGGGAGGACCAGTCACGTACACGGAGATGCTGAAGTGTACCCAAGCCGTGTCACAGTGCCAGGGGTGTCTGACTTCCTCAGAAGAGCATGGGGAAACCAGCAAGATGCCATTGTTTAAATGCTACACCCCTTATTTTCTCACGTCAGTCCATTTCTTTAAAAAAAAAAAGCCTCCAAGAATTTATCCTGAAGATGAAATTTGTATTTCATCACAATCACCAGCATTTATTGAGCACTTACTATTTGCTTAGTAATGGGCTAGATTTTTTTAAGTGGAATTTCTTTTAAGGTAGTATTATTATTATATCCATTTTACAGATTGGAAAATGAGGTCACAGAATGGTCAAGCAGCTTACCAGTGGTATAAACCCAAGGCTGCCTGTCTTTAAGGCCGGTGTTCTTTAGAATTTGTGTTCTGCCTGACATGGAACCAGGGGTCACTCCCACACAGTCCAGCTGAACTCATCTGCATCAGGGTTGGGGCATGCAGCTGATGTTTGACTGAAATGAAGGATACGATGGGTATGGGGGTGCAGAGGTGACAGATGAGGCTTGGTGAAGCTGGCTGAGATGGGATCGCCAAGGATCTTAAGCCACTTTTCCTTTAGGGCAAGTATGGAGTAATTACACATTAAACAAAAATGGATGGGTGTGAGGGAGTGGGCAGACTGGAGGCAGGAGGCCAGGGGAGGCTGTCTCTGTCTCCTCAGTGAGATGTGATGGACTTGGACTATGACGGCAGAAGTGGGACTGGGGGGAAAAGGATGGACTCCAGAAATCTATGAAGGTGCTCACCGATGGGCAGCAATGAGGATGGTGAGGGAGGGAAGAGTCTTGTGGCTGCACCTGCGAGGTGGGTGGAAACCTGAACCCTGAGCTGGGCATGCAGAAGAAAGCGCAGCTTTAAGGCTGAGGATATGGAGCTCCGTTCTAGGAATTTTATATTTGAGGTTCTGGGCAGGTAACTAAGGGCAGACATCTGGGAAAAAGAATTGGGAGTTAGAGTAATAGGCTTTGAAGTAAAAAAGGTCTGAGTTCAAGCCCCATTCCTATAATACCACATGTGAGCTAGCGCGTTGAGCAAGTTCTGACTTTCCAAAACTCAGTTTCCTTGTGTGTAAATGGGTGTAACTGTAGACTTACCACATGGGGTTGCTCTAAGAACGGAGACAGAACGTAAAGCTCTTGGCACAAGGCCTGGCCCTCCACAAGTGGCTTAAAAAACAGAACGAAAGAACAGCAGTAACAAAAACAACCAGAACCACAAACACCAACAAACAGAACGGGCGCTGGAGCCCAGGACCACAGGGGGCACCGGTTCTGGGTTTGAGAACATCAGAGAAAGGAGATGACTGCCCATTTCACGGAGGTGCAGCAAGTGCTCTGCAAAACGCCTGACTCTGGGATTCCTTTAATTAGTGAGGTGCTACATGCATGCCAATACATGCCTAATTGATCTGTAGACTGTTGAGTACGATCGCCGAGACGCCTGCCACACAAAGAACGAGAGGCAGCCACGGGGCTCCTCCGAAATGAGAACATATGACTGTGGAAAAGTGAAATACGACTTTCAAAAGTGCACAGCTATTTCTCAGTAAAGCGAGTGGATTTCCATGACTACAACTTCTACCCACAATTCAACTTGATAATTCAACACATATTTACAGGCAAGCGGGAGATGCCAGCAACGCAGAACCTAAGAGGACAGGTCTTTTGTCTCAAGGACCCTCATTCTAGAGGAAAAGAGACAGGCAGAAGGGAGGAGGTCACACAGTGAAGACCATGGGAACAATACAACAGATCACACTCAGAGAGTCTCTTCTAGATGCCAGACACTGATGTAAGTGCTTTGTATTATTAATTCATGTAAATTTCCTCACAACCCAATGAAACGGATAGTATTATTATCTCATTTTATAGAAGAGGAAGCAACTTGCTAAAGGTCACACAGCTGGGAAGTGGAAGAGTCCGGATGTAAACTTGGGCAGTTTGAATCTAGAGTCTGGGCTCCTAATCCCATTGCCGTGCAGGCCAAGAGGTGTGCCGAGTGCTTACGCAGCTGGTGCGCAATGATATCTCAGCTAGGATGAATGCGGCTGGCTAAGCGACTGACAGTTTGACCTGCATGCAAAGAAACCTCCTGGTCCTGCCTGCCTCTCAAACCACAGCAGCCTCTTCCTGTCTCTTGTCGCCCTCAGGCACGCCATAGGACAGAAGTCAAACTGGAAATCCAGGAACAAATACCCCAATGACAAGGAGGAATCACATCATTTACCGAAGTGCAGCGGCTTCAGAATGGCCCACGAGGTCAGCCATGGTCACAGGAGGCTTTCTTCTGCTCCTGGAGTCCTTGGATTGGACAACGTCAGATCTCCACGGCATTCTGAACAGAGGCAGGATGAGCATCTTTCCGCTCCACCCCTACTCTCCTTACAGAGTTTCCTTGGGGGCAGCCACTCCTCTGCTCCAAGCCAATTTCTGGCCTTTGATAACAAATGACAGAGCCGACTCTGGCCAGGAAGCCCTATTGATCTTTCTTTCTTTTCTTCTGTGACGGAGTTTCACTCTTATCACCCAGGCTGGAGTGGAATGGTGAGATCTCGGCTCACCGCAACCTCCGCCTCCCAGGTTCAAGTGATTCTCCTGAGTCATTCTCCTGAGTCAGCCTCCCGAGTAGCTGGGATTACAGGCACCCACCACCGTGCCCAGCTACTTTTTGTATTTTGAGTAGAGAGGGGGTTTTGCCATGTTGGCTAGGCTGGTCTCAAACTCCTGACCTCAGGTGATCCACCCTCCTTGACCTCCCAAAGTGCTGAGATTACAAGTGTGAGCCACCACGCTTGTAATCAGCCTTTAAAACAAGGAGATTCTGCAGAAGACACAAACCATAGTACCAGACCCGAAGAGCAGGAAACAGCCATCAGAGTGGATACACCTGTGAGAGGGACACCAAGTGGGTTGAATGAACAGGCTACATCAGCAAGTGCCTGCTCCCCAAGAAACCCCACCTGTAAAGGTTAGGGCGGTTCTCCCACATGCTCAGCAACATGGCAGCTGAAATCGATATAAGAAAGGAGATGGATTACAGGAGGTGGAATCTGTTACTGAAAGATCCTTGGAGACTAGCAGCGGTAGCTGCAGCTCACTGCTAACCAGGAGATTTATGTGACAAGATTATCCATAGTATTAAGTACAATTTTTACTCACTACAACCTCCGCCTCCCAGGTTCAAGCAATTCTCCTGCCTCAGCCTCCCGAGTAGCTGGGATTACAGGTGTACACCACTATGCCCAGCTAATTTTTGTATTTTTAGTAGAGAAAGGGTTTTGCCATGTTGGCCAGGCTGGTCTTGAACTTCTGACCTCAGGTGATCCACCTGCCTTGGCCTCCCAAAGTGCTGGGATTACAGGGGTGAGTCACTGCACCTGGTCCTCTTTTTTTTTTTTTTTTTTCTTTTGAGATAGAGTCTTGTGCGTTGCCCAGGCTGGAGTGAAATGGAGCAATCTCTGCTCACTGCAACCTTCACCTCCTGGGTTCAAGTGATTTTCCTGCCTTAGCCTCCCTGGCAGTTGGGATTATAGATGCATGCCTCTACTATTGCCACACTCCCACCACTCGGCTAATTTTTGTATTTTTAGTAGAGACAGGGTTTCACCATGTTGGCCAGGCTGGTCTCAAACTCTTGACCTGAGGTGATCCGCCCACTTCGGCCTCCCAAAGTGCTGGGACTACAGGCATGAACCACTGCACGGGTCCCTACTGATCTTTCACGGGGCCACGTGGAGACACCAGGTCTGAGCTAAAGAGGATGCACTGCAGTGGGGTCTCCTGGGAAACTCCCAGCTACCTTCCATCTTGGGCCTTGAGGATCTGGAGGCACAGCCAGCAGGTGGTGGAGTCCTTCAGGACAGGAGAGCAGGACTGAGAGGTCCACCTGAAGATGGGTGGTGGCCAGAC
This sequence comes from Callithrix jacchus, assembly GCF_049354715.1. Taxonomy (NCBI): domain Eukaryota; kingdom Metazoa; phylum Chordata; class Mammalia; order Primates; family Cebidae; genus Callithrix; species Callithrix jacchus. The sequence goes on from NC_133515.1 coordinate 91,660,481, forward strand.
ACCCTGGCTCTTCTGCCAGGGATAAAGCTGCTGGTGCCTGACTGTCTGACTGTGGGTATATCAAGGCTCAAGACTCTGCCACTGAGGGAGCCATAGGGTGGTGTGAGCGGTGGTGGGAAGCTGCTGCCAACTCAGATGCCACCAGAGTTCCTGCAACTGGAGGTGAGGGACACAGAATATCTGGACTTGGGAAGATTTTGTAGGGAAGACATATAGTCCATTGCTCGATGTAGCGGTTACTAATTTCTGCTCAGTGCTTATTTTATGGAGCCATTGGCCATGCCCCGTGCAGATGTCCCCGCTGTGGCCCTGTGAGTGGTCAGATCAATGGGGCCCTGTCAGCCTGGTGATGGAACTGCTGGGATCTCAAAAATGGATAATCCCAAATTCCAAGCACCAGTTTCTTCCTCAATTATTTACAAGGAACCCAATGTGGTGCATGGAACCTAATTCATAATGCCTTTTTAATACCATTATAACACAATATTCACAATATTCCCTTCTAATCTCAGCAGACGACAAGTTGCCACTATTGAATTCCCATTAATATGAGTTATGGGCACAATATATTTTGCCCAATATCATCTCCTCAGCCTAATATTGTGGAAGAATAAAACTCACACGCTCAGCATATTTATTTTTCTTTTCTTTCCTTTTTGTTTTTTTTTTTTTTTTTGAGATAGCATCTCACCCTGTTGCCCAGGCTGGAGTGCAATGGCACTATCTTGGCTCACTGCAACTCTGCCTCCTGGGTTCAAGTGATTCTCCTGCCTCAGCTTCCCAAGCAGCTGGGATTACAGGTGTGAGCCACCACATCCAGCTAATGCTTGTATTTTTAGTAGAGATGGGGTTTCACTATGTTGGTCAGGCTGGTCTTGAGCTCCTGACCTCAGGTGATCCGCCCACCTTGGCCTCCCAAAGTGCTGGGATTACAGGTGTGAGCCACCACACCCCACCCCCTCTGCATGTTTCTAATGGAAGAGGCGATGTGATGCGGTATAGCTAAGGCCTTACTTTCAGCCCAGCTCTTGTGGGTGCTAGAGGAATGGACCACAAACATATCCCTCCATGGCTCTGGCGTCCACCAGGGAGTCTGTCTGCCAGGCTCGGCGCACCTGGCTGTGTTGAGGTTCCTGCGCCGGGTGGAGTGCACAGGTTCTGGAGCTCCGGTGGGTGAGCTGCTGGGGCCTGCGTCTTTTCCTCTCTCTCTCCTCCTCTACCACTTTCTTCTCAGGATCAGACTCACCTTCAAAGCAGGGGCTCTTCTGCCCAAGGCAGGCCTCTGTCTCCACATTACCGCAGTATCATAATGAGGCCCTGAGCCCAGTTCTGGGGCTCTGTGACCCTGGGCATGATGCCACCTCCTGATGTTATTTAATGAGGGTAGTGATGGCCCGATCTCCTGCCATTGTGAGGGTGGAGTGTGCTCACAGGCAGAAACACTTGGAGCTGTGGTTGCTTCCCAGTGAGCACTCAATACATATCTGCGATGGTGACAATGACAATGATGACGCTGGCAGCAACCCCAAGGACACATCCCGGGTCCTTGCTGGCTGGCAGTCCAGACCTGCTTCTCAGAATGGTTGCTGAGTGCACAGGGCTAAAGCGCACACTTGTGCAGGGTACATACTCTAGCCCAGAGCACAGGACCCTTGAGGCTGGTGAGCTGTATAACCTGCCTCGGAATGCGCACAGCCTTTGCTTCACACTTGGCCCTGCTCTCTGGGGTGCTAGAGAAATGGACCACAAAGACACTCCTCCACAGCTCTGGTGTCCACCACAACCCTCTTAAGGGCCTCACCTGTCTGCTGTGCTTGATAGTAACCTTGTGGCCAGGCAGCCCCGAGCCTGCGGAGCTGCTGCTGCTGGGGGAGGAGTGGGGAGGCTTTCTACCCAGACCAGGCCACCTGGTGAGTCCCGATGCGGATCCTCAGCCATGCCGACTTCACATTTTCCCAGGAACCTCCCTTGGGCGCTGGCCTACCCGTCCACCCATTCCTCAGGAGTCCTTCCTCGTATCCAGCCAAACACATGCTGGTCTGCGTGAAGAGCCATCACCTGATGGGCTTCTTCTCTTCTGCTCCCTGTGACCAACACTCCCATTTCTCTCCATCAAGGACATGACGTGTGCGTCAAGCTCTCCCTGAATTTATGCACAGACATTTTCTCTCTTCCCATGGTGGGCATTCATTCATTCACTATTATTTAGATTTGAGTTTTATTTTTTCACTGTGGTAAAATATAATGACATAAAATTTGCCATTTTCCCTATTTTCAAGTGTACAGTTCTGTGGCATTGACGACAGTCCCAATGCCATGTGACTATCACCACTATTTCCAAAGCTTTGCATCATCCCAAACAGAAACTCTACCCAGTAAGCAATGACTCCCTGTCCCTGCCCTCCGTGCCAGCCCGCGGCCACCTCTAATCTACTCTGTCTATGTGAACCAGGGTATTTATTTTACTGAAGCGCTTTCAGCTAGCTCTTCCATTCAGACCCCACAACAGCCTGGTGAGGGGGACATTCCTGTGCACAGCTTATAAATAAGGAAACAGTCTCAAAGAGCTTCAGCATTCCGCCTTTGAGTCACTCAGTCAGTCAAGGATGAATGTGGGTCCTGAATGCCACCTCCAGACCCCAGCCTGGGGTGTTTTTCATCAATCCAAGCAGCCTCCTCAAATAGGGTCTCTCCCTCCCCATCCCAGGAAAGACCTGATAGTAACAGGGCTTGAGATGAAAACCATGACCACAGCCACCATTTCCTTCTTCCCTCTCTTCCTCTGAAGTGGTGCTGAGCTCACAGGGAAGACAGCGGCACATCGGGGCTGCTCTGCCCCCGACACACACAAATGTCCTGCCAGTGATTCTGCCGCACCTCCACTTCCCAGCCCAGGTTCAAATCCACCGAGAATGACTGCAGGACCAGCAAGAGGGAGCTGCTTCCCCGAGCCTGGATATATTCAAGCCTGTCCAGCAACCCCTATGGATGGTCCTGATGGCTGTGACTACCCTTCTGCAATGGAACTGGGCCGACGCCTCTGAAAGCAGGGGCTAGAGTGGAAACATGGCAAAGCACTATGTCTTGGGGACAAAACAAGAAACCCTCAGAAAGCAAAAGAGAGGCTGGGGCTCTAAGGCTCAGCGGTCCCCAAGCATCCTGCACCTGAGTGCTATCTGCACCACCCCACCTGGCTATTAAGGAAAAAAGGTCACTTGATCAGTCAAATGAAGAGGACTGCGGCTGGCTGGCTCTGAGGTCTGGGGCTGGACCACGCCATCCTTAGACCTTTCGGTCCTGATGTTCGCTGGTTGTTTCAAACCCTGATGAGCAACACTGTTCCTGTGGGGAGTCTGTGGCTGCACCTTCAGGTGCTGTCACCAGCACTGGGGAAGGATGTGCCTCGAACCTGTGTGTATCCAGTTGCTCTTCCAACCAGTTCCACCAGGGCTGTCCTGGGCTGGGACCACCCAGAGCTCTGGGTGATGAATCCCACTCTGCTGAGTGATCTGGGGGGAGTTCCTTAGTCTTTCTCATCTCTGAAGTGGTGCTAATAATAATCACTTAGAGAGTTATAATGAGGATTAAAGAAGTTCACATTGCTAAGTGCTTAGAGCAGTGCCTGCAACAAAGTAATTACTAGATGAGTGTCTTAAATAAAATAAATAAATGCAAAAAGCTGCAGAGAAACTCTTGAGAAGATGCAAATATTTGAAGGAAAGGCTGTGATGCTGTGACTCCAAATGCTGAAGGAGAGATGGGAAGGTACAGTAATGACAGCAAAGCCCACTGACGTGAACTCGGTTTCCCCAACACAGCTTCATCATCCGGGCTCAGGCTCCAATTCGAGGGCTTCATGCCGTCTCACCAGTCGGGTTACATCTTCATCATCCTCATCATGGCACCCACAGAAATTATGGTGTTTGGAGGCTGCTCCACTACCTCCTCTCAGTGAGTAGTAAGTTGAGATAATGTCAAAGGATTCATCTTCCCAAACTCAACAACAGTGGCTACATACATTCATAAATATTCATATGCATGGATCCATTCATTCTGTCCCCAAGCACATATTGAGAGCCTCTATAGACTGGGTATCACGGGCAGCTGATTTTTAGAGTTCACCGCCTCATAAGGAGACAAATGAATAAACGGGTAAGTCTCATATAATATTAAGGTATTATGATAGGAATGTAAACAAAAAGTGTTTTAGGAACAAGAGAAATAACAGCAAAAAATGTTTTCCCATCACAGGGGGTGGTAACCCTTAGGCTCTCAGTTGTAGGGTGAACAGGAGTTTTTCTGGGCAGACAGGAGGGGAAATGAAAATGCTAGGAAGAGAGAGTGGCAGGAGCAAAGGCCCCGGGGCACGAGAGATCTTCCTGCGTTTGTGAACTTCAGTGTGGCTAAAGTGGGAGGTGGGGTGAAGCTCTCCAGTGACCTCCTGGCTCACGTACCAGTGTGTTAATGGATTTCCCTCAGACAGAAACACAGACCCACAGACACATGGGAGTGCGGTGGTAGGAGGCTGTGTCCTGGCGTTGATGTTCGGGGAATCAACAGATAGCAGGATCCCTGTATGCAGCAGCGAGTGCTGGGATGAATGAGTAATAGGAGAGGGTGCTCACAAAGGTCACCGTGGCTGCTTTTAGCAAACCCACATGCCCAGTGAGGTCTGGGAGAGAGAGCAGGCACCCACGGCTGTTGCTTGGGAGCCATCTATGCAATGGAGGTGGTTGCCTTTTTATTTCTTTTTCACACAACTAGAAAATGTATTGGCTCACACAACAAGAGGATGCTGCAGAGCAAGGCAGCACCAGGGCTCCGGTTTGGTACACCCGGAACTCTCTTGTTTTCTCCACTGCTTATGTGCTGGCTGCATCCTCAGGCTTGTAGCAGGAAGGTTACAGCAGTTTGGGGCACCATATCCAGTCATGACAATGTCTGGAGGGAGAAGGATGACTTTTTTTTCTTGTGACTCTTCCTTAAAAGCAAGGACACCTGTTCCAGAAGCCACAGGCAGGACTACCCTCCTATTCCATTTCAGAACTGTGTCACACGACCCTTTCCTAAACTAATGATGGGGAGGGGAGCAGATCACCATGGCCGGCCAGAATCATTCTCAGCAGGGGCTGGGGTTCACGTTTCCCTGAGCATGCGAGGTGGTGGATACCTGAACAATTTGGGGGTTCTGCTGGGAAGGAAGGAGACAAAATGGGCAACAATGCCCACTAGAGACCACAAAGTCACTTTGTCAGGCCTGGCTCATTCTTCCATTCTGCCCACAGCCAGCACAACTCAGCAGGCATGCTCAGCCCATGCCCCCATTCCTCCATCCCCCGCCACCCTCCAGCCTGAGGGCTACTTCTAACCTGAAGTAGGGATCCTTTAAGTAGTAGGTGAAGAATCTGGGTCGTGTTCACCATTAGTCTGGTCCTCAGCTGGGTTTGTTTTCATCTGTAAAGAGGGTGTCCTATGCTGAGTCCCCTTGTCCTGCCAGAAAAGCCTCCTGAGGGCAACGTCAAGGCAGGTGTGGTTCTAGAATTGCAAAGATGACCACAGAAACACCAGAGCCATGGCCCAGGGCTGGCCCGAATGCTGGGAGAGCTGAGCAGATGCACTCTGGACAAAGGAAAGAAGCATGACACTAGGAGGCCCTGACCTCATGGCTGGGAAGAGAACCGGCTGGGGATGCTCCAGACAGATCTGGCCATCCATGAAGCTGGACTCATGAGCTTCTTCTTTCTGCCCCAGGTGACTCTTGGTCATTTGAATCCGTGTTTTTAAAATAAAGTAACAAATCTGAAAGCATGAGCAACTGGGACATCATAACAGGACACCCCCCCATTCCCTACCCTAGCCGAGCCTCTTAGGCAAAGGGGGCTCAGGTGGGTTTTGAGTCTTCACCCTTCCACTGGTGTGAAAAAATATAAGATATGGAATGTGAGTGACTTCCTCTATCCATCCACAGCTCTATCTGGGCAGGGCAAGAATCTTACCTGCTGGCAGCCCAGGGTCAAGGGAGCTGGGGGAAACTGTGTGGCCCTCTAAGGACAAAGGAGGATAGAAGCAGGAGACAGGGTACCACAAACTTAACCTTGACACTTGAGCCTTGGGGAGCAGGTCTAGCAAGGGTGGCTCTGTGGCTGGCTGAAGAGTGTTTTCTTAAGGGACTGCAGCAAACAGCAGGCAACAATTGTGTTTTCTTAAGGGACTACAGCAAATAACAACCAACAATTTAAGTCAAGGATGGAGGTGCAGACAACTGGCCTTCTGCTATTTGAGACATGCACCTTGCACCATTCCCCAGCTCCTGGACTCCTTTACATGGTGTGACAAGGGTACAAAGTATTCACCCACCTTTTACAGGAAGCAGAGGAGGGAAAGCTGGGCCTGCAGAATTTTGCTGCCATCAATAGGAAAGGTGTGTGACAGCAGTCTCTAAGTGCATACAGATGCCTGGCCCACTCGCTCTGCTCAGTTCTCGGGGTTCTTTATTTACCAGAGGAAAATGAGGTTTCTTGCCTGTGGGTTCTAGAGAGGCAGAATCACAATGCAAATTAATATGCCACGATTAGTTGAGACTGCATCTGGAGCAGTACATGAAATTCTCCTAAACCTGCCTTTTAGGGTAGCAAATAGAGTGTTGAAACTGATCGGTAATCCATTAAGTTACATCAGCTCTTCTCTGCAGAGACTTCCACAATGCCTCTTCCTGGTGGTGCTGTGCTTTTGGAAGGCTCGGGCCAGTCTGGCTGGCTGTACCATGAAATTAAGAAGAACAGGGATAGGGTCAGTCTGGGTTTGGAGGGCATTCCCTCAGTGAAATTAAACTGTGTAGGGGCTGATGGTAGATAAATGATAATGAGATGCACTAAGCTCTCCTTTTTATGTTTATTTCCCCAAGTTATTTTTAGTATTACAGACAGTTCCTAGTTAACAAATGGGTTGGGTTCTCAAAGTTCATTTGTAATTTGGCAGTTTAGATTTTGGAACATACTTTCCCTATAAAAAAACAATGTTACAAATGGTGATGAGACTCCCAGGCTAGTTCTCCAAAGCCTATTTAACCCATAATGTAGCTAAAATACTGTCCTTTCTTAAGGAAAAAAAATTGTTTAATTGCAACATGAGTAATTAAATGAAACAGGGAAAACCATTAGAACTGAATAAGAAGCAGATTTATGTTCATCTTGAGTGATGCTCTTTGCAGAAAACCTAATTTAATTTAAGAAGAGGCCCTTTTAAGGGCTTTTGGGGAACGGCAGGGGATTTATCCTATTAGGGAGAAAGGCATTGGGCCATCCGAATCTGCAGCTACAGAATACCGCATCATGTAGCAGGCTCCCTTTCCTGATTTCAGAGGCATTAGGAAGTCTCCCCATCAGAATTTGTTTTCCCAAGTGGATTTCTACAGGGAGAAATTCCCTGGTCAAAGTCCATGAAGGTGGCCTCCTTGGGGTGATTTTAAAATTCCAAATCAGTAGGTTAGCATCTGTCCTTGTGCAAATGGTGGGGACAGCAGTGTCCCAGTCCCACCAACCCTGGGGCAGTGACAGGATTGAGCACTGGAGCCTCTGAACTGAAGGCCAATGTCAGTGTACCTGCGAGGTGCCCTGAGAGCCAACTGGACAGTCCGTTTCCTAGCAGCACAATCCTTGCTGGGTGTCTTCTTTTAAACCTCACTGGCCAGCGCTTTGAGGAGATGGATGTGTGTGGGTCCTGCGTGTCCCACATCTATACTAGGGCATATGAGAGAGTAATGGGCTAGTCCTTTCTGCCTGAGGCATGCCAGCCTTGGCCAGAACTGAAGGGTGAATGACCGTGCCTAAATAAACATGCTGGGAACACTCTGGGGCTAGATTGCAAAAATTATCACAATTCTTCCCAATCTTAGATGCCTGTCCCTTCGCAATATGGTGTTGCAGTATTTCCCATCAAGAGGTGGGGTCTCCTGGCCCACTCCTTGAATCTGGCTTGGCCATGCCTCCTGCTTTGGCCAATGGGATTTTAGCAAACATGCCTCAGGAAGAGGTTAGAAAAGCATTTGTGCACGGACCTTGCTTTCTTGCTGTTCTTGGTATCCTGAGACCACCATGTGAATGAGCCTGAGCTAACTAGATGGAGGATGACAGGCCACCAAAGGACTGAGGCAACAACAGGTGACCAACCACAGATGTGTGAGACCATCCCTGATCATCCTGCCACCAGCCAACCTACAGCAGACCGCAGGTAAATAGGACAGCCCCATAGAGATCAGCTGAGCCAGCCCAGACCAATACTGACCAGTCAAACCACAGAACCGTGACGGCTTTAAAACACCAGGTTTTGGGCGTATTATCAAGCAGTAAAAGCTAACTTACATACACAACTAGCTCCAGCCAATGAAGTCTTCTGATATCTTTATTTTGGAAACCATGTATGGATTTTTTTTGCCCAGACCAAGGCTCGTCTCTTACAAATGTGGCAAAATACATCTTCTTCCCTCTTTTTGCCTCCTTAATCAGAAATTTAAGTTTGGGCCTCTCAGCCCAAACTGCTTGAAATGGGTGCTTTGGAAATCATGACATTTTTCAATTTTGCACACACTTTGTGACTGACAGGTGGGTTTTAAGTCAATGAATACACAATCAAACTGTAATTGCAACTTAAGGTGCCGGCAAAACCCATTAGCTCAGTACTAACGTGCACAGGTTGTGTTATCTCACAATGCATTATTGTTCCCTGATAATTTATCATGAGGCAAATCACAATTCGTGTTCATGGAGAAAGCAACAGTCTTCTGGATAAAATCGCTTGCAGTCTGGAAATCCACTATGAAAGGGGCTTGAATGATTCTCCCAACTGAGCCCACTCAGCAAGGCAGCCTTCGATTTTCAATGTCAATACAAGAGGAATGAGAGTTCTATGCAAAAGCAGATTCATGGACCCCAGAACCGCACCACAGGAGGGGCTGCCACATCGGCCTTGCGATCATTCACATGATCCGGATGGAAATCCCACATTATCTCCCTCAAGGGGACCATACCTCCAGAGAAGCTGGGGTGCATGGGGAAGACATCATCTCCAGCATCATCTCTATGATATGATGACACATATCTACCCTGACATCCCCAAATCCTCACAGATGTCAAAGCCCCAGGCATTTGAGTGTTGAGGATGAACCCTGTGGATTTCATGGCCCCTTTTGGTTCTCTTCGGGCCTCCGACACAGGCGAAGTCGCTCTGCTTCCCAGCTAGATTTATTTTCAAGGGCTTAGCTCTGAGGGACGATGGGAATGTTTCAGATGAGTGCTCCTGACCACAAGGAAAAAAGCCCCAACACATTTCACAGACATCAGCAAGGATTCTGCGGAGTCCATTCTTTCAGGAACAAAATTGCATTTTATGAAGCTGTCCCTTTTCTGTTTCATCTGTCAAGCAGGTTTGCTGAGAATAATTTAAATTTCATGCAGCAGCAACTGTGGGGCATTGGGCCTGGCTGTGGAGTCTCAGTTCAGCTTCTCAGGAGCACCCTATCCCTGCGGTCCTGACCATATACAGCCCAGACACACAGTGGTTTGTCCAGGGACGGGATGCCATCCCAGTTCCTTAGCATGACCTCATGCCACATCAGACAGGGGATGGGGACGGCCCAGTGCACCTTTCTTTAGCCTCCCAGCACCAATCACCAGGAGGGACAGGTTTCCCCACAAATGCATGAATAATTGAGTAGACCCAGTCACTGGTTTAACTTTCCAAATAACTTTTATCAAGTGCTTACCAAATGGCAGGTAGTGTTTTAAGCTTTTCTATGCATATTAACTTAACCAGTTCTGACATCATCCCCATGAGGATGACACTATGTTTATTTCCAATTCTTAGAGACAAAGACACTGAGGTTCAGAGACACACTCAGCTTCTAAGCGGTGGAGCGACAATTTAATTCCAGTTCCGTCAGCCACAAAGCTTGAAGCTCTTAGCAGTGGTGAAATGCTGAGTCAACGTAACCTTTAGCTTAAATTTTCTCGTCTATACCACAGAGGTAAATGTGCCCATTTTCTGGCCTGAAATCTCTGGCTTGCTATCAGCTGGGTGGATGAGGGATGGAAAAGTTACCATAACAATGCTGCAATCATGGTTACCATGGTGAATGCATTCTGCCAGGCAGCCTGGAGTGGGAAGAGGAGCTGGCCCAGGCTGGTTCTGATTCTAACTCCCTGGGTGACCTCAGCACGCACATTTTCTTTGGGGCTAACCACTGTGACCTGTAAAATGAGGAGCTGGATGACATGGTCACTCTGCTCCTCTTGGGCTCTTGAAACTTGTGTCCCGGGGAGGCCATTGATTGGTCTGAGCCACAAGTGTGTGTTGGGGGCTGGGGGAGCCCACCAGACCCTCCCTGTACTTCAGCAGCCCAAGAGTCTGCTTGTCCAACACGCGAGGAATCTTTAGGCCACAGACAAATGAAGAAGTAGAAAAATCAACTCAGGCCTGAAGGTAGCAGGGACAGAAAGAACTGTCATCACCTCACTGGCCAGCTGCTGGGAGCACAGCCAGCCTCCCCGCCCAGAGAGCCTGGCAGAAGCTGGCCCCTGCCTGCGAAGGTGACCAGGCCCACAGGGCTGGACGGGGAGGGTGATGGCATGTGATGCTCACCCTGAGCCCTGCCCAGCTAAGAAGGTATGCTAAGGCTGGACAGTATTGACACTAGTCCCCCAGTCACCTTCTTTGGGGACAGTTGCTGAGTTTCTGAGGGTGGCTCTGGCCTACATGTCTCTAGACCCTTCACCAAGGAAACCCCGTGGATTCATTCCAACAGCTATCCCCACATTCTAGCTGGCCGGGACACAGCTCTTCGACCTCACCCACCCACCCACCATCCCCTGGAGTGTGGTTTCAGCTCTCTTTCCATATTGGGCTTTCCTTAGAAGAAAGGGCCCCAGAGCTTGAAAAAAGCTTTAAACTCCCTTCCATTGGTCACCTGGCTGTATCAGTCTCGGTCTGCAGCCCACTAGGTGGCCTCTTCCCCCCCAGCTCCTTTTTACCTACAGAGCATCTGGAGTCCCAGCCAAGGTGTAGGTTTGAGATGCCTTCTTGCCTTGGCTGTTTGGGGCCTGGCTGCTGTGTCTTGTCTGAAGACCTGCCTTTTCCTCTAGGTGAGGTTAGAAATGAACATCTTTTAGGTTGGGCAGGTGGCTCACTCCTATAATCTCAGCACTTTGGGAAGCCAAGGTGGGTGGATTACTTGAGGTCAGGAGTTCAAGACCAGACTGGCCAATATGGTGAGACCCTGTCTTTACTGAAAAAAGCAAAAAAGGATATGAACACCCTTCCCTAAGCGGGTAGAGCCTCGTCCCATATGCCTTACCTGAATGACAGTGACAATGGTGGTAAGAGGAGGACAGCACCCATATGGGACATGACTTACCACATCAGGTTCTGTCCTGCGCTGAGTGCTTCACACAGGTTTGAACCCACACAGTCCTCCCAACCACTCCGCTCACAAGTACAATGACCTCTTCCCATGTTAAAGAAGTGAGGCCCAGAGAGGTTAGGTAACCTGTTATGTCACTCAGCTAGCAAGTGGTAGAATGGAATTCAAGTCCAGGCAGTCTGTCTCCAAAGTCTGGCTCAATCCACAGCACTAAGCCTCCCGTGCCAATAACTTCAGGGGGAGAGACATTCTTGGGTCATTTGGTCACACTGTCCAGGCCACAGATTTGTTATGCACAGGGAGCCGTGAGCTCCCCAAGGGCAAGAGCCAGCCAGCCCTTGGCTGCTCAGTAAACACCCACATTGCTGACCAGGGAAACCGCTAATACCTGGGCCTTGGCCTGCCTGTCAATTGATGTGGTCTTGGCATGGGGTCAGAAATATAGGCTAAGGGGACAGGCCTCTGGGCAGGCAGGAGCCAGGCCAGAATAGCAGGAAAGCACAGTGGCCCAAATCTGCCAGGGGTACCCAGGAAGCCAGCAGTTGCTGCCCTCCCTTCCCCCTCCCCACCGGCCCAGTACTGCTGGGCACCGAGGGATCGGGGCATAATCCGGGGGAGTAAACAAGGCCCTGCAGGAAAGAGGCTGGGCTGGAGGCAGAATCCAGTTACTCTGCCGTGACATGCCAAGGAGCAGGCTGTCTTTGCAGGCATGAACTTTCACCCCCTCTCCCCGTCCTGGCTGCCCTGCCCAGTCCTTGCCCCAGCTGTTGTTTTCTGTCTGAGGCTGGGTTCCTTTCCTCTCATGTGGCTGTGGTTTGGGGTCAGGCCAGTCAAGGATGGTGAATATTGAGCCACTCTGGAGCAAAGCAGGAGCTCTGTGGGCAGTGCAGCCCTGTGGGGGGCCCCAGCACTGAGCCCCTCCACTTTCCTTGTCTGGCCGAGCCCAAACGCCTGTCCCCCAGAGCAGCCCAAGGCCATACCTAAAAAGGCATGCATTTTTAAAAGGACAGACACCTTCAAGAGGGCCTCAGGGCCCAGCCTCTCTCTCCCACCTAGGTCCTCGAGCAGTTGGTTCCAGCGGCTGCCATTCTCCATATGGCCAACAGCTGGCCCTGCAGAGCACCTGCCAGATGTGGCCAGAGGGGCCAACGGCTGGCCCTACTGGGCAGAGGTCGCCGAGTCAGACCAGCGCTGGGACTGGTGCCCAGGGGAAGAATGTGTTTGGCTGGCCTGGGGGCAGCGTGCCCAAAAAATCTTCCATCTCCTCTCCCCTATCCAACATTCTCTCCCTCTCCACCTCAGTGGGGTGGTGTTTTCATAACAGGAAAATAAAATCAATAAGGCACTGCAGCAAGATGTCAGTGCGCTCCGAGCCGGCCTCCAATAGCTCCATTGTCTCGGCCTCCGCCGGGCTCTGCGGCCAGCAGCACTCACAGTTATTAATGGGAAGCACGGCTGAAAGGGAGTTTTGAAAATCATGACACAAAGGCGCAGGACACCTGGAGTGTGGCTTTCCAGTGCCTCAACCACCTCACAATGGCCGGGTTGGGGCTCCCCACCTTTAACTTCTCCAGCAACTTTTTTGAAAGCAGGAAAAGAAAAGCCTAGACACACACGCGTGTATGTGCACACACACACACACACACACACATGCACTCATGCACACACATGCGTGTACATGCATACAGCCCCAAGGGGGCTCCTGGGAGGTGGCTCTGAATGGCCCGCAGAGGCAAAGGCAGCCTGCATAGCCCCTGCTCGGTAAGGAAGCAGGATGGGGATCGATAGGCTTCCTGATATTGCTGTGGCCAGGGGCCTGTCCCTCCAGGACTCAGGCTGCCTGAGGGGCTCTGAGCAGCCAGCACAATGGGGGACCAGCCCGAGGCCAAGCAAGAGCCTTGGCAATGCCATTTTCCACATTCCGTTCAGCAATACGGGCTGGCCTCTGCTGCTGTTCCCAAGGCTGGAGCCACCTCTTCTAGAAGAAATGGGAATGACCTGGAGCTGACATCCCTGAGGCCAGCTGTGGGGACAAGTCCTGGGTCCTTGCACAAGGGTCCCACAGCTTTGGACCAGCAGCCTTGGACCAGCCCTTAGAAACTTGCTGTGCCTCAGTGTCCTCAACTATAAGGCAGGGACGGTATAAGGAAAGGCTCAGAAGAGAGCCTTTACTAACCAGTGGTTACTAAAGGGTGGGTTCATCATCCTTTAGGACTATTACTGCTTGTTGGTATCTTCTTGCTAACCCAAGTTACTGGCACTCCGATGGATGCTTGCATGGTCTCGATGTATCTATTTAGGAACCCCGTATTGCCATCTTGGAGTTCCACTGTTACTTCACTCACTAAATAGCATTTAATCAACATGGCATAGGACAATGAGTGGCCTCAGCACCTGCTTATCTTCCTACAAGTTAGTCACAGAGAAAGACTTTATGGATAATAAAATCCATGTGAACGCTTGTAAACACTTGCCAGGCCCAGGTCCTGGGAGGATAAGACTCTGGAGGACTCAGGGTCTAGAGCACAGGCTGCCCCTCTGGAGCCTGTGGTGCTGGCCTGAGCCCGCAGCCAGGCAGGGCCCCTCTACTCGGCTCCTGCTCAGAGACGACACCAGGTCTTACCTTGGTGGTGACCGCAGAGGCAGAGCTGGCCACAAGGCTGGTGATGGCCTCGCTGCTGCCAGTGGTGCAGGGAGCAGGAGCTGTGGCAGGGGTGGGCAGCCGGGAGGGCACCACGGGCAGTGGCAGGAGGCCGGGCCGGGCACTGAGGCTGCTGGCTGTGCCGCCACCAGCCCCCGAGGTGACGCTGCAGATGCTGGTGGTCCCATGCGTCCCGTTGACGCTCCACTCGCGGCGGTCCCAGCCCACCCGGTAATCTCTTTCGAAGCGGCTGTGGTGCCGGGACATCTCGGTGGGCCGAGGCGGCTTCTCCCAGGGAAACAGAGCCCGGACCTGTGGTGATAGGGTGGAGAGGAGGGTGATTTAAGATAGAGCAGGCAGCGACAACCGACAGCATCCATGAAGCCCCTTCCCTGGGTTCAGTAACGGGCTTTCAAACATTAGCTTTTCAGAGTCATGTGAGCCCACGAGACTCATTCATTAGCCCCACTTTGCAGACAAGGAATACATGATTTGCCCAGGAGCACGTGGCCAAAGTAAGCAGGCAGGATTTGAACCCCGTCACAGTTTAAAGTGATGCTGTTTGTTCTGCCACGTCTCACTGTCCTGAATGACACAAATGTGCACATTTTAATTATGGTTGGGACTTTCTCCCCTCTCACCCCACTGTGAGAAAAGAGCTGGGAACTCCTCAGGACATGTTTTCCTCAGCATGTGATAGGATACCGCCACCCACGCCCGTAGACTCACTTTACAGTGGACAAAGCCCTTCACATGAATCTCTCTTCCTCCTACAGTAGCCTGTGACGTGGCAGGACATGGATGGTCCCCAGTGGAGGAGCGAGGGACCTCACTGAGAATGTTATCCCTTGAGGTTGGAGTACTGGAAAGTGATAAAGAGCCAGGACCACGAGCCTTCAGATCCTGGCTAAAGGCACAACTCCAGTCACAAAGGGCATTAGCCTCCAGGAGTTGAGATCCCTTTCATAACCACAGCCCTATAATTTGATCTTGGGCATCAGAGACCACGAGTACCCTGGCCTCTGTTAAACAGACCATCTCCCACAAGGCTCTCCTGAGCCTCTGAGAAGAAGGCCCTTCCATGTTGTCATGGAGACCCAGACACACCACGATGTTTGGAAGGGCTTCGGAATCACCGAAGATTGCATTTTGCTCAGTATTACCATGACTTGCCTGGTTCCCTGTCCAGCCCGGGCCCTGTGTTATCCTTGGTCAGGAAGGATGTAAAGACGAAGGGGAGGCTGTCAGTCACAGAGGCCACAGACAGGCAGAGACAGAGGGAGAGGGCATGACAGCACCAGGGCACAAGTGGCGGTGGGTTGGGCAGGGGTCTGCGTCACACCCACAGCCCTGGCCATGGCCCAGGCACAGCTTGGCTGCCTTTGGCCTTTTCCATTCTCCAACTGTTTTCCAGTCTGAGGGCGAGTTCCTGGAGGGCTAGGCTCCTGGCTCCTTTCCCTATCCTGCTAGTCCAGCTCAGCCCTGGGGAGGTGCCCTGGAATTGTTGGCCAGGGGATAGACAGACCACTTTATTTAAAAAACACCTGTCTATAAAGCCTGATCCTACTCTGGCCTTTGCACATCCAGACCTAGTTGTCAACTTCCAGTGCCATGGAGCCAGGGCCTGTGTCCAACCCAGGCAGCCTCCTACCCATGTTCTATGTGTGTGGCTGGCCTGTGCCCTGGTGGCCATCGTCCCCTCTGCCAGGCACAGCGGGCAGACCTGAACCCAACCTGCAGCCTGGGTGAAGCCTGCAGCCCCGCCCCTTCCCCCTGAAGCAGAGCTGACCATACCTTATTCAGCTGGATGGGACGTCACTGTTTATTTTAACACTGTGCTTCCTGGCTTACACAACATCACAAAAATTCTTTTTAAAGAGTCTATCTAATATTACATGATTAAAAAATAAAAATCAATTCCCTTTTTCACATAAACTTTTTCAGCTGAGCTTCTTGATGGCACGGTCTAAACTAAGCTCCGGTTTCCCCGTCCCATTCACTCTGTGACCTGCTCCACTGTGGCTTTCGCCCTGGCCACTCCATGGGAACTGTTCTCACTGAAGGCACGGGTGACCTGCTTGCTAAATCCAAGGGGACGTGTATGCTGCTGTCCTTGACTTCCCTCACATACAACGTGGCTGATCTCCCCGATTTCTAGAGCCCTCCCCCAGCCCTCCACCTCCCTCTTGGCTGTTTCTTCCCAGTCTCCTTGTGGGGCTCCTCTTCCTCAGCTCATCCTTTAAAGGCTGGGGCTCCTCAGGGTTCCAGATCTTTTCCTCCTCTTCTCCCTGGATGACCTCATCCCTCCATCCCCCCTTTCTGATGACTCCCAAAGTTCCCTTTGCAGCTCTTCTCGCTCCTACGCACCAGCCTCAGCTCCTGGCAGCCCGTGCACACCTTCCCCCAGCTGTTCCACAGGTACCTAAACATCTAAAGTTGCTAAATTAGCTCAACGTTCCTTTGCCCAAACACCCATCCTCAGGAATTCCCTCTCTCAGAGAAAGCTGCTTCTATCTACTCATCTCCATCCCCCTACGTGACAGCCGGGTCTTAGATTATTCTGCCTCAGTTGCTCTCAAATCTACCCCTTCTCCATTTGCAGCCACGACATTCCGTCACTGTCTCCCAGTGTGTCTTTATTTCAACTTGCCTGCCCACCCCTGGTCTTGTCCTTCTCAGCCATTCTCTACCTAACTGCCCATAGGATTTTTGCAGAGGGCAAATCTGATCATGACATTTGACCTTCCTGCTTTAAGTCCTGTCCATCCGAATAAGGTTCCAACTCTTCCTGCTGGCCCAGAAGAGGATCTGAGGGGGCTCCCTTTCCTAGCATCCCCTCTCATTCATCCCGTCCCACCCCAGAGGCTATGCCCCATCATTCCAAATGCCTTATAATTTCTGAAGCCTCATGTCCTCTTTCTGCTCAGGGTCCAAGTCCATGCTGCTCTTTTGCCAGGAATGGCTTCTGACCTTCCCCCTGGCTACAGCCTGTGACCCGGCTCAGGCACTGAGTCTTCTAGAAGCCTGCACTTGCTTTTCCCCTTCTGGGTCAGGTGAGAGACTCTCCTCCAGTTCCCTGAGCAAACACTGCCCACCCTTCTGGCAGCCATGGCTGCTGTCTGTCTGCTGCCTTGAGAACAGGGTCTGGGTCCTCATTCTGTGTGTGACCCCACCAACTTGAACTGTGTCTGGCAGAGAAGGGTGTTCAGTACCTGTGTGCTGAATGAATCAATAAACAAATGCTTGCTTTTCCTTAATTGCTGAGCACTTCCAGAGAGGACAAACATATTTGTGTGAAGAGAAAAACCTCAGACACAGAAAGAAACGGTGAGTCTCCTGACTGGAAATTCCACGTAGGTGCTGGAATAAGAAAACATCCTACCTTAGTCTGGGTATAGTGGTTCACACTTGTAATCCCAGCACTTTGGGAAGCCAAGGCAGGCAGATCACTTGAGGCCAGGAGTTCAAGACAGCCTGGCCAACATGGTGAAACCCCATCTCTACCAAAAAAATACAAAAATTAGCTGGGCATAGTGGCATGCGTCTGTAGTTCCAGCTACTCAAGAAACTGAGGCATGAGAATCGCTTGAACCCGAGAGGTGGTGGAGGTTGTAGTAAGCTGAGATCGAGCCACTGCACTCAGTCTGGGTGACAGAGTGAGACCAAAAAACAAACAAAATGCGCGTGCGCGCACACACACACACACAGAAAATATCCTACAGTCCTAGTAAATCAGACCTTGAACCTCCAAGGTCAGCCCTGAATAGAGAATATCTGCATGTCGAGGTCAGCTGGGGCTCACAGTATAGATGCCTCCCCCAAGGGTCACCTGCCAACCAGGGGCTCTTGCTGGTTATCAGTGCCTCAGGGACACTGCCTCCCTAGGGTTGGATCCTAAATGTGGCAGAGAGGATGTTATGTGTTCACCACAGTGTGACCTCTTTCTGAGCACAAGGAGGAACTCTCCCAGCTCCACTGCGGTTAAGTTGGGCTGTGTCTGGAGTTTGGCCGGTAGGATGGGTAGGGAGGTGATGGAGACTGCTTCCAGACCTGGCCCTCTACAAACATCGGTGACCCTCAGTTCCCTTCGCCTGTCACGGCAACCTTGGAGGCCACATGATCCAGATGGTGCCACCATCTGATGGAAGAGCATCTCCCCACGCACCCTGGACGCTGCAGAGTGGGGATGTGAGTCTGTTGTGACCAGGCACTGAGACTGGCAGTCTATGTGTTACCCAAGCGCAGCCCAAGCTGGCCTGACTGATGTGATCAATCAGCCCCTGCCTTCCTACAAACAACACAACCTCACATGTCATCAAAGAAGCCATCTCTTTTCAGCTGGGGAGGATGGAGGTGAGGAGGGTAGGTACTGAGGGCGGCCAGCAACCCTGCCCCTTGAGACATGGCTGGATGTGCTTGGGATCAGGTCAAAGGGGTCTCCTAGGCCCCAGTAAAACCTCTCCACTCTCTGCCTTGGAGACCACCTGCTGGGCCACGCCATGCTTGTACCTTACAGTTCCGGTGCATGAAAGCAAAACCCAGGCCCCAGCACCCCGCACCTCCCACCACTCCAGCCCCTGCCCTGACGCTCAGCTCCTCAAGTCTCCTTAAAATGCCAGGCAGGAGATGGAGACTCAAGACCTGGAGCCTGAAATCTGGTTTCAGCCTCATTTCGTGTACTCAAAACAAAGGTCAAGAATTTGCATGCCAGGCTTTCAGTGAGACTTCATTCCTCAATGCCACTTCCCCTTTCAAGCATCAGGAGAGAAGGGCGTTGCACAGTTTACCCTGAATGAGACAGTGGAATGCCAGCACCACAGGTAGCAACTTGAATATTTCCTGCTGGGCACCATGCCAGTGTGTCACAAGGTGTGTGTCCAGAGCGGTGCTGAAAGAGGCTTCAGGAAGTGCCAGTTTGGCGGAAGGAGGCTTGGAATGGATGAGGTACTTTAGACAAGACTGGTCAAGCAATCACCGACAAAACAATCCCAAAGTTTCCTTGTCGAGGTGAGCGCCTTTCCTGGCAGGCTGCCTGTGAACTGGCAGAGCCTGGCACAGGGCCCTTCGCCAAGAGGGGGTGGGGGGGCAGGCTGAGCAGAAGCCATCCCTTTGTGTGGAGGGGACCATTTACAAAGACACCAGGACTTGAACCCGTGTGGGGTTAGTGCCTTGCTGGCACCTGTTTAAATTACATGCACACGTGCAATGCTCTAAAGGCTAGCAAATTTTGTATTCACAGGTGGAGGTGGGCCCTGCTGTGGTACAGGGTAGAGGCAGTGTGGTGCAAGTCCTGGGTAAAATGTGAAGGCCTCACAGGTATTGTATGTGCCAACTCAGCTCTGGCCTTTGGGATCTTGCAGGTGGCAAAGCCGATGCTGGGCTAGGAGAGGGCAGGGAAGGAGGGCCAGCTCTTCCTGAGGGGAAGGCAAAACCCAGAAAGCTCTCTGTTTTTTATTTTTGAGGTGGAGTCTCGCTCTGTCGCCCAGGCTGGAGTGCAGTGGCCCGATCGATCTCAGCTCACTGCAACCTCCATCTCATAGGTTCAAGCAATTCTCCTGCCTCAGCCTCCTGCGTAGCTGAGATTACAGGTCCCCGCCACCACAACTGGCTATTTTTATTTTTTTAAGAATTGGGGTTTTGTCATTTTGGCCAGGTTGGTCTCAAACTCCTGGCCTCAAGTGATCTGCCTGCTTTGGCCTCTCAGAGTGCTGGGATTAGAGGTGTGAGGCACCGTGCCCGGCCTCCTGAAACCTCCCCTGGACACAGATCCTGTCGGACAACACCAGGCCCGAGCCTCGCTGATCCCCAGGGGGTTATCTTCATAGCAGCCCGGGGCAGACATCAGGCTTCAGCTTCTCAGCTGTGGGCCCAGATTCGGAGAGGCTGGAGCCTGGGCCCTGCACACACAGCTCAGGAAGCGGGCTAAGGCTGGCAGGCTCCCTGTTCCCTACTCTTTGATCTACCTCCCCACCTCCAGGGAGCAGTGAAGGGGAACAGAAGACCTCCTTACAGAACGGGAGCAATGTGAAGAATGGGGGAACATGTCACCGGGAGCTCCTGATGGGCAGAAGTGTTTCTCAGAATGTTTGGTCATTGATCCTGCTGCAAACCAGGCCCCCTTCAGAGCCACATGCTGGCGTCTCGGTGCACATGTGTATATCCACAAATCTCCGGACAAAGTCCTCCAGCATCCCCCAGTGCAGCAATGCCACATCCACCAGCTCTGGGGAAAATCCTAAGGGTCAAGTGCAACTGCCTCACAATTCGGATCATCCCTCAGTGGTGTGGCAGTGGCCAGCGTTGGGGTGTGGTGTGCCCGACAGTGTCCCTGGCACGAGAGAAAGCTCTTTCCCTCCCATCGCTTATTGCCGGGAGATGGCGAAGGGTGTATTCCTGCCAGCTCCCCACCTCTGGGCTCACCAGCAGTGTCCTTCCCCTGACAGAGCCCTGACCTGACACATCCACACACAAACCTCCCCCCAGGCTGCCCATTCCTTGGGAATCAATAGAAACTGACCGCTTCCTTTCAAGCTGGCAGATGGGGCTGGATATTCAGGGAAGTCAGCATCACGGGGTGCCAGAGCACCAAGGAGACGCTGGAATGAGGGAGGGTTACCCGGCCCCCAGGGGCTCTTCCCCCTTGCAGGAGGCCGGTCTTAACTAGGATCAAAACCGAGATGCCAAAGTAACCTCAGCACCTGACTTTTAGCTCCCTCCAAAGTCTCCCGCTGCCTGTCCCTAGAACCCTCATGTCCCAACCAGAACTGGGAAGGTTTCTGGGATGGGGAAACAGACACAGTCAAATATGAAGCAGAGGGTGTGGCCTGGTGTCTGCACACACACAGCTCCTGAGGCCCTCTGTGCTAGGTCAGCCAGGACCCTGTGGGTGGTCTCACTCAGGGACACTGGGAGACACAGGTTGAAGGTAGGGGAAGGTCATCCTCCATAAATACCATGGGGGACCTCGTGTTGCTAGCCCCAGGGCCTGCCTTGATGGAAGAGCTTCTCCCTATTGCTCAAGACCCTTCATGGCCCAGGCCCAGGCTTGCAAAAGGCTTGGGGGTACCTGAGGCCTGAGGATATTGCAGGAAGGAAATCCTGGTGCCCCAGGCCCCGACTGTGTTTCTAATGGTTTGCCAGCTGGTGGTGGGGGTTGGACTCCTGGACACTTGCTGGAGATGGGATCAGCCCTGCCATGCAGACCCGCCTGAAACCCCTCATCATGAATAATTCATGAGTAAATAATTAAGAGTGGCTGTGAGCCTCTGTGTGTTTGTATGGTCCATGCAGGACTGGAGCACAGGGAGCAGTGTCCAGGAGCCCTCTGCCCTGGGCCTGGAGAGTATCATGCTTTGTGCACCTGAGCTCACGGGCGGGATGGAGGCTGTGTGTGTCCGGTGACACACTGCGTTCTGGATTCTGGTGGCGGCCAACACCGATTAACATGCACCGTGTGTACATGCTGTACACAGGATCACAGGCGGCTAATGACCCTTTCCTTGTTCCTATCATTAAGACACGCCGAAGGAGTGGGTGGCCGGCTGTGAGGGCCCCGAAGGCATGATTAATCCACAGGAAGGCAGGGAGCCCTCACTGCCTCCAGATAGGGAAGCCGAGGTGGCTGGCTGAGGAATGAGCCTCGGCCCGGCCGGCCCAGTCGGAAAATGTATGATTGCCTCATTTGGGGGAGACATGCTGCCAAGTCGATTGGAACAGTCTGTGCTTGTCTTTATTATTTTAGTTTCCCTCTCTGCATCTTTTAGCCTTTCTTCTGGAGCAAAATACTAAACAGCAGCCAGAACACCATCTTGGCAAATGCAGCACAAAGGAACTCTCTGGGTGCTTCTGGAGAGGCAGTTTGACGTGGATGTTAGCGGGAGATGGGGATGCCCCTTGGAAATACCTCCCTGCTTCCAGGGGCTGGTCCAGTCCCCAGGACCCCCATCCCCACGAGCCCCCACTAGCTCAGAAGTCTTGGTTCTGGATGAGGCTGGGGGTGAGCCCCACGCTGGCCTCCCCTGCTGGATGCTTTCTCTGATGAACTTCTCTTTTCGGAGCCCAGAGAAGCCAGAATCACCAGGCCTAGGACCCCAAGGATGGACTGGCATGTTCCACTCCCTGTGTGGGTTCTGATCCTGTCCCTAAAGACAGCGCCACCTCTCCTGCCTTGTTTCCTCCCCTGGAGCTGTCCAAGCACAGTGGGACACCAAGCACAGGGACCTGGCGGGGGCAGGGGAGGCTCAGGGAACAATTGCCAGACCAAAGTCCCCCTCCCAGCACGGAACACATGCCAGGGCTGGAACTAGGCTGAGGAAAGGGAACTGCCTAGGGGCCCCCATCAAGGTCCACCTGCATTTATATTGCCCTGAAAGGGATGAGGCCTTAAGCTATGCCTAACCATCTAGCCCTCGCCCTGGCCCTGCAGACGGCCTCTGAGGGTGACGGATTCCTCAGGGAGGGTGGGGTGTTCAGCACCTCCAAGTGGATATGAAACGTGTCGGTTGCGGGGGCTATGTGTAGGTGCCAGCCTGGACCCAAGCCTCACATTTCAATCCTCAGAGGCAGCAGAAGCCCAGGAATCTCCGGAGCACCCCAGGCTGATGCCAGCCTTCTCCCGTTCCACTGCAGGATGAGTAACCTAAGGAGTGGATTTATTTTTAGTTCCTTTCCTTAAAATATCAAGGCCCCAGGGGAACTGAAAGGTTTTTTGTTGTCACATTTCCACTCCCATCACTGGCCCCCAGTCCTCACCAGCCACCTCGCCATCAGGCCCCACTCAGCCAGGGCCAGTGTGAAATCTGCCTAGCCTGGTCCTGTTGCTTGGCAGCCAGAAGGTTCCAGCAACACCTACTGCAGAGTCCAGGGTCTGAACCCAAATTAGCAGCCTCTACCAGGCTCTCCAGGCTGGGGAAAGAGGGGAGGCAGGGATTCAACAAGTCCCATTAGAAACCAGAGCTGTGGCTGGTAGTGGTGCCTCACGCCTGTAATCCCGGCACTTTGGAGGCCGAGGTGGGCGGATCACTTGGGGCCAGGAATTCAAGACCAGCCTGGGCGATGTGATGAAACCTTGTCTCTACTAAAAATACAAAAATTAGCTGGGTACGCTGGCAGGCTTCTGGAATCCCAGCTACTCGAGAGGCTGAGACAGAAGAATCGCTTGTACCAGGGAGGCAGAGGTTGCAGTGAGCCACGATTGTGGCTCCACCCTGGGCAACAGAGCGAGACTCCATCTCAAGAAAGAAACCAGAGCTATGACCTCTGACCTCTGCTTCCACTCCGGGGACCACAGGTGGCATCAATCTCTGTAACCAAAGGCTTTGGGGAACTGTCTTTATTGTTTAAAGAAGACAGGGAGCCTGCTTTCTCCAATGTCAGTGCACACATTCCCAGGTCTCAGCCAGTCCAAAGCTTTGAGGGAAGCACCCGGCCGACCTGTGGGTGCCACTGGTCTCAGGGAGAGTGGGGAGGGCCCTCGCCCTAAACATCCCACTGTGGCTGAGACAGCAGCAAGTCCTCACCCTTCACAAGGCTGCTGCTTCTTCTTTTTAAACTGTTTTATTGAGGTGTGAGGTACAAAAAGCTGCAGATATTTAATGTATCCCTCCCCCAAACCATCAAAGCATCATCACGATCAGTGCCACGAGCACAGCTAGCACGGCCAGAAGTGCCTTCTGCGCCTGGCCCCTGCCTTGTTCCTGTTGTAGCTACAGCATTGGAATGGGAGGCGCTGGTCTAAAGACGCAAAGTTGCAGATACACAAAGCCAAACAGGATTTGGAGAGCCCCGTCACAACCCAGGCGCCATGATGAACTGTGCCGTGTGTGCTGTCTGCTTCAGCCTTTGCTCAGAGGGGAGGTCTTCTGGGAAGCGCCCTAGCCGCGCAAGGTTCTTTTAGAACCAGCGCATCATTTGCTTCACAACACCCTGCCATGTAAGCGGGCCAGCAGCGACCTTCGCATTTGATAACCCAGGAAAAGGCAGAGGTGAAGCCCAGGCCGGGCATAGTGGCCTACCTCCTCCCTACTCAAAGTGTGGTCCACAGGCCAGTGGCCGCAGCATCGCCTGGGGACTGGTGAGGAACTCGGAGTCTTAGGCCTTGCCCCAGGACTTCTGATCAGAATCTGCATTTTTAACAAGATGAGGGGTGGGGGGACTGGACAGGATTCACTCATGTGCGGGTTCAAGTTTCAGACCCACAAGCCTAAGATCTGGCGAATTAGCAGGCCTGGATTGGGCCCTAGGACCCAGGTGTTCTGACTCCCTAGATGGCCCTGGGGGACAGATATATATTTGGAAAAAGCCGTATTCCATAATTACAGGGCTTAATACACGATCTAAAAAGACAAATGTTCAAAATGCTTTTCTGGTGGTTAAGTTTCAGGAAAAATGCCAATGATTCCATTTCTGGGCACAATTTCTTGCACAAAAAGCATCTCCCTGTCTTGGAAAGGCAGTGCTAGTGCCCGTTTTAGATGAACAATATTAAAAGAACAAGCCTCCCGTTCCCCTCCCTTCCCATGTGCACCTTTGCTTTGAGAAAATCTGGCTGTGGGTTTTGATGTAGTGATTTTTTTTTTTTTTTTCAAAAACGAACACATGATTCAGAGACTTTTCTCATGGGACTAATTGACTAGGTTTTTGTGCTATTGTTCCTGGTATAAATCATTAAAATGGTGATAATGAAAAATAAAAAAGATATTGGAAATGACAGTTGGCAACATAATATCAGCATAAACTGAGGGAAGAAGGGAGGCGTGTGTAAATTAGGAACTCGTAAACATCAGGATCGATGAGGGAGCTATGGTGGCTACTGTTTGAATGCTTAGAGGAGGATTAACCAGAGTTATCACTGTGAATAACCATCGTTGCTCCTTCTAACTTATCGTTCTCGTGGCTCCACGGAGGATGCAAACACGGAAAACTCAAGCCCTATTTTCCCATAGTCCTACAAACACACGATCGCAGTCTTGTGAGCTGGATTTTGCTGTTACTTCCCTTCTCCAAGCAGGCCTCCTGCCTCCCAGGGCCGCCTCTCACGCATGCCTGATTATTCTAGATCTTGCAGAACTGACTAATTCAATGAGCTCCCTGTTCACAGGAAACGGTGTTCATCAGTGGCCCAAGCTGATGAATGAATCCTACTCGGTGCCTGGAGCCGGACCCAGTGGCAAGAGTTGCAAAGAAGAAAGACTGATGCCTTCTATTTGGCTGCCAAAAATGCTCTTGCAATTTGCTTTCCTCTAGACAAGAGTCTATTCAAAAGTCTATTTGGAAACATTAGGGAATGGCCGTCACATGGCCGGCAGATCATACCGCCTGTGACAGGATGTTATCTTCCTTGAGAGAGACTCGACCGCTCTTTTATTTCACCAAGTGACTAGTGTCTGGGTTGATGGCTGCAGAATTGCTCTGAGGGCTGGGGACATTAAAATCCCTGTCCGGAGTGAATGTAAAACCAACAGCCACCTCGGTGTGCAGGATTTGTGGAACGAACCTTCACCAGCGTCAAGCGCTAGTGCCCACCTTTCTGGTCTCCATCTCTGGTGGGATCTGGGGGGGCCTCCTGCTTGTCCAGATCCCTCCCTGGGAAACCACGACAGCCCACTTCCTGTTCTGGGGCTCCACTCCACGAGTCAGGCCTTTGTGCCCCCCCTTTCCCTCCCAAGCCATTCCCCGGGCATGCCCTTGGGTTAATACACGGTCTGCCCTTTTCTCATCAAATCACGTCAAATTCACTGCCCACCTCCTTCCCCATTATACCTGATTCACTGCAAGATACGGAGAGGAAATAAGAACAGGGCATGGCTCCTGCCTTCAGGGAGGGAGGGCTGCTCAGGAGGCCACAGCCAGAAAAGGGAAAAGCACTCTGGGGGTAGGGGAGGGACCACGCTGGGCTGGAGCAGGCCGGGGAGGTCAGGGTAGCCCCAGAACCCCAGGGCGGCCCAGCTCCCTGAGGCTCCATTCATTTCCTATTCATCAGAAAGGAGACTGCGTCTTAGTGAGGACAGTAAGTATCTAATTAAGATGGGAGACGAAAGGCAGCAGGGCCAAGGATGGAAGTCCCAGCTCTGCCCACCATGCAAACAGCCTGCTGGCTCACCCCCAGAGCCCCTGCTGGCCTGTAACTCATCTCTCCCCCACAGAGGGGACCTCCGGGGTCTTGACATTGGCTTTGGGAACTAAAGGTCCACAGTGCCCACTGGAGCTTCTCCAGGATTAGCAGTGACCCACAAGGGAGGAATGTTTTTGGTCACTTGGGAGAGACTTTTGTCCTCTGTTCCTGGCCACGGGGCCCTGTTTTGCCCACTCCCCTGCTGACCTTAGTACCAGGCTGGTCTCCAACCATAGAACCTCCTTTGTTTTCAGACTGGGAGCTGCTGCCCTATCTTGATGTACTTGCTTCAGATTTTCATTGTCTTTATTCTACGTCCCTGTTTTTAATTTAATTTAATTAAAAAAAAAAAAAAGCAGCAGCCCAGACCAGAGGGCAGCCTGTTGTGAGGTTGTGTGTTTTATCACCACCCAAGCATGCAAACGAGGCAGCCTCTGTTGACAAGTTCACATCTCCAGTGCAGAGCTGGCTGTTTGAACAGCTTGTGTGCAGTAATTGAAACATAGATTTTGTTGCCTTTCTGTTTATTTTTAGATTAACCAAGCAGGGATACTTTGCTTCCAGGCTGCCACTTCCACCCCCGCTGGGCAGCCTGGGACTGCTGGCCCCTCGAATACTGGCAGCAAGGAGCACCACATTCCCCTGGGGTCCTCCCCTCCTGGTGTGTCCTTTGCCTGACTCTGAGAGCAGGTGACCTTCAGTGTGACTCCCAGGGCCCAAGTTAGGGAAGCTGATGCATGCAGTGCTCGGAGGCTGTTCCCTGACTTCCAGGTCTCTGAAGACGTCCCCCTACCCACCTTGCTGGACTCTCCCAGCAGCTTGGGGAAGCAGGCAGGTCAGGGATCAGTGATGCCTTAACCGAGTCTCAGAGCCTGGGGGCGGAGATCAATTAGAATCCAGACCTTCCACTCCCAGGGCAGGGGCTGCAAGAGAGGAAGGCCCACATGGCTCCCAGGAGACTCAGTCAGGGTCAGTTTTCTATTTTGGCCACTTAACAAAATGATGGTTGCATCAGCCTGGATAGGGAGGTGACACTATGATGCTAGACAGTCCCCAAACCTCAATGGCTTTAACGAGGTACGCTTTTCACTCATGCTGCACGCTCACCGCCGGTTGGCTGGGGGCCCTGCGCCAGGTCATTGGTTCTCTCGGACCCAGGCTGTTAGACTGGCCACTGTGGCAAAAGGAGAGACAGTCTGGCGCATTGCACACTGGCTCTCAAGGTTTTCACTTGGAACGCATGTGTCCTTTCTGCTCTAGTGTCATTGGCCAAAGCAAGCCACATAGTCACGATCTAACTCTAAGTGGGTGGGGATGTGCAACCCTATTGTGTGCCCAGAAGGAGAAATGGTTTGGGGAAAAGACAGTGAAGGAAGAGGGTGGGTGCATGTGTGTGCCTGTGTGTGTGCACATGTGTATGTGCCTTTGTGTGTGTGTACATGTGTATGTGTGTGTATACATGTGTGTGTGCCTGTGTGTGTTCACAGGGTCCCCAAGCTGGGCTGCCTTCTCTGATCCCTGCACTACCGCTGAATTCTTTTGGCATTCTATGATTTTTCTCTTTAACCCCATGAGGCTGGCAGCTCCTTGAAGATAGAGCCTGCCTGCTCCTTATCTCTGTCCCCAGGGCCCTGACCTAGGCTTAGCATACTGCAGCGGCTCCACTGATGACAACTGAGCTGAACTGTCCCAAGAGAGGATGTGTGAGTGAGAAGGACATGGCCATACACACAGGCCTCAGACCACTCTCTTCTCCCAATGGTGTAGCGCCACCTCTGTATTGCTTGAGACCTTACTCTGTGCCACCTCTTCCTGGAAGCTTTCCCGGACCACCCAGACTGCAGAGATAGCTGCTCCCAGCCTTATCCAGCACTGCTGTCTTCTCATTACAGAGCCTGTGAAATGCTGGCCACATAAGCGGTTTCGTCGGGATGCAAGCAGCAAACAAGTATCTCTTCCTCCCACTATGTTTTTCAGACTCACTCTGTTAGACCCAAATAGCATTTGGGGTTTTTCTGTGGGGAGGTGGGAGGGGTGGTCACTTCTGGGCGGGACTTCTATTGGTGGAAGTACTATTGCTGCCCCTACGACACTGTTGCTCCTGCTACTCCTCCTCCTACTGAATGCTAACACTTCCTGAGCACTTACTATATGCTGGCTACTGTACCAAGGGCTGTGCCAGCATCAGCTCTTTTAATCCTCAGTTACTTTAATTAAATCGAGGCAGGGAGGGGTTTAAGGAAAGTAAAGTTTAAATGACCTGTGGGGCCACGTATCTAGTAAATGGCTAGGTCAGTCCTAAACATGACCATATCCTTGGTTTCTCCAAAGCTCAGTCCAATCTTTCATCAAATCCTATCGTATCTGGCCTGCAACTTCTCCCCTCTGCCCCAGCTCTGGCTGGACCCAGGCTCAGAATCTGGTAATGAGAATGGCAGCGACCCCTTCCCTGGTTCTGCCTCCTTCTCACTAACTGCTGCTTCGGCCTCCCAGAGTGCTCAGGGATGGGGCTGAGGGCAGTGGGAAGGTGCGAGAAGAGTGATAGAAACGGGCAGAGGCAGCCTCTGTGTGCAGACACCCGGGGCCGGCTCTCCTTCCTTTGGTGGGTTCTCTGTGGGAGCTCCACGAGGGTCTGTGCTATGCTGGAAACGCTTCCTTAGGCGGCTCTGTCACACCCCGGGAGGCTGGCCTCCTGGGCAGGGTCTTCCGAGACAGCTCGAGTCTGGCTCCCTGTGCAGTGTCCACTTTGGACTCACAAACCACGACTCTCCCTTGATGACCAACTCTGGTCCCGCTGCCCCTAGCACAACCCTTGCTCACCACTGCACATTCCAGATACCCTGGGACCCTTTTGCATCTGGACACTTCCTGGTGAGATTCAGGCACAGCCTTGGTGTCCCCCAAATTCCAGGGAACACGGGCCATGTCCTTCTAAGTGTTCCAGTGTCGGGGTAGCAGCAGCTGCCACAGGACTGGTGAGGGGCTGGTAGAGTGGGGTGCTCCTCCCAGGAGGGGAGAGCAAAGCCTCAGCTTCCCTCCTAGGCCAGCTCTCTTCTTGGACTGTGGTTCCCTGTAGTCCATCCCGAGGCTTTTCTCATGGGAGTAGAGATGGGCCCCAGGGCTGTCTAGCTCCTCTTTTTAATGTCGGGGTACTGGATGCCTGTCATGCACAGCCTGGGGCCCCACCTGAGACCCCAAAACAATAGGAACAGTTTTATTTCACATCTTGATATAAACGATTCAATCCTCCTCCTGCTCAGCTCTTGCCTCCTCCACGAAGTCTTCCTGATGATTCCAGGTTACTCTGCTGCCTCATCCCTGGGCCCAACCTTTTCTAGCCCTCTTTCTGCAGGGGCTGATGAAACCCTAAGCTCTGAAAACACACTGAATTGGCCACCCCCACCAGGTGCCTGGGTGGAAGCCCCCTCATGCCCATCTGTTGCATCCCTGGCCCATAGTCACACGTGTGGCTGCACAGAGCCCAGCCTCAGGCAAGGGAGTGGACACCCTGAGGACAATTGAGATGACTGGGTCAGGGCTCCAAGAGGGTTCTGGGGGAGCTATCTGCAGGCCAGATCTTAGCTGCAGCAGCCCCTGGGAGTGGGAGGGAGATACCATCTGTTCTCGGCTCAGCCCAGTCCGGTCTGTAGGCACAGGCTGTCCATTTACAGAGGACCGGTCCTGCAGTGGCACACAGAGCAGAGCTGACACCCACTGTCTGGGCTCAACAAAGGGGGCTGCAGAGGACTGGGCTTGGAAGAGGCGGGAGGAAGGGAGTCCGGAGAAAGCTGTGGTCCCCACCCGAGGCTGGGGGGACTCTGGTGTCAGATGCCAGCCTGGCACCATCAGGATGGCCTTCAGGGGCTAGAATAAAAGGATCTCAGTATTCCTCATGCCTGAGAAGAGGACTGGGCTGGCACCCACTCCCTGGCTATGGAGGAAGTGACTTGTTCCCAGGAGCAGCACGGCCGGAGCCTACTCACCCCATATGCCGGGGCCTCCTGCCTAGAGGAAATGCCTGGTGAATTTCACTATGAAATCAGAGACAGAGATGCCAACATCCCCTTTTGCTTGGCATGAGGTGGTACCTGCATCCCTTTCCACACCCCTGAGCTCTGAGTGTATCGGCCTGCTGACCTGGGGAACCTCCACCTCGACGACACAGAGCCTTCCTTACCCAGCTGTAAACAGGCAGCGGAAAGGGGAAGCAAGGAGCATTTATTGAGCACCTACAGCATGCCTGCCACTCTGCAAGTCACTTAAACCGTGTGTGTCATAGCACTGCCTCCATTTCACAGAGGGAGAAACTGAGGCTCAGTGATGCAGTGGCTTACTCAAGGCCACTTGGTGGAAGTGGGGGTGCTTGGAAGAAAGCTCTTGTGCCTGATTCTGAAGCCAGTGCTCTTCCTTCTACATCTTTTCCCAGACTCATGCGCAGGCTCAAAGTCCCACCCGCCTCGGCCTGCAGACCTTTCATCTCTCACTTACGATGCTTCTTATACATTCAACCCCCTTGGCTGGCAGCTGTGTTTCCTCCTGACTCCAACCATTCTTCCCATGTCCCCCCCGGCCACCCTGGTCTGGGCCTCTGTCATCTCTCAGCTGGATTTCTGCCACCGCTTCCTAACGCGTCTCCTTCCTTACTCCCTCACCCTCATTCAACATATTCTCCACACAGCAGCCAGAGTGATCCTGTTAAAACACAAGGCAGATCATCTCCCCCAAGTCCCTGCAACGGCTCCCATCCTACTCTAAGAAAAAGCCATAGGCTTTATCAGACCCAGGAGGCCCTGGTGCTCACTCTCCTTTCTTGTTCCATCTCCTCCTGCCCCTCTGTTCTAATGTGCTGGCCTCCGTGCAGTGCCTCCATCACTTCAGACCCCTTCTACCTCAGGACCTTTGCACATGCTGCTCCCTGTGCCTGGCCCATCCTCCCCGCTACCCATGCGGCCAGGGCTCTCATTACCTTCCGGTCTCTTCTCAAATGTTACCTTCTCGGTGAGGCCTTCTCTGCCCATCCTATTTTAAAATGGCAACTTCTTTCTCTGCCTTTTTTTCAGATCGCTCTCATTTCCTTCCATTGGCCTATATAATGTACTTACTTAGATTTCTCTGTCTCCCCCTCTCTGGAGTGTGAGTTTCCTAAGGGCAGGGCTTCATAAACACAGACTCATTTAATCTACGTAACGACTCTGTGAGGCAGCTATTCCGATGGCGGTCTCTATCTTCCAGATGAGGAAACTGAGGCATAGAAAGGTCAAGCAATTTGCCCAAAGTCTCCCAGCTAGAAAGTGGCACAGGCAGGATTGAACCCCAGGCAGCACAGTCTCCACCTGCCAGCTCTGTTCACTGCTGTATCTACTGCTCAGACAGTACCCGGCCTCTTTAGGGCTCTGTAAATAATGAATGAATGAAGCACGCTGCAATCCCACATCACTGGTTCTCATGCCTGTCTCCTCTCTCCACAGATGGCAAGATCCTGGACTCCCACCCACCAGGTGGCCCCTATGTGATGGGGGCAGCATCAGTCAGGGTATGTCAAAGAAATGAATTCTCCCCTTGGGCCTTAAAAGCAGTTGCTTTTGCCAGTGGCCATGGGGAAGGGGTGGTTCAGGTCAGTTGCACAAAATGTCTCCTACTCTCCCTGCCCAGCAAGCCCTGACCCAGAGCCCTGGAGAGTCTGCCTGGTGCATCTGGGAGATGACATCACTGGCCCGGGATGGGCAGGCTTGCCAGGTTCCTCCAACCCCACGTGTCCTATTCATAATGCACCAGCACCCCAAGCGGCGGAGGGAGCAGCCAGCTCTCCCCCAGGAGCATACACATCCACGACGCAATTCCTCCGAGGAAAATTACTCAGGCAGCCATTTATTAAAACACAACTGCTCCCGAGGAGGCCTTTCGGCAGTGGAAATACCAAATAGCTTTGAAGCTCCAGCCATCCCCGAAACCGATGAAGCAGGCTTCTAGGCACTATCTGACTTTTAATCTGCTCATTCTTTCCCCCATCTGGAAGGTCTAATGAAATGTTACACTGTGAGGAAACACAGAAATCAGTAACTTCAGAGGGCGGGGACATAGATTTCATTTCTTGCCTTGGTCTGCTATTTGCATAAACCTCAAGGGAATATCTGGGAGAAGAAACAAGAAAAATAACAATATCTCTGTGCTCACTGGGGGCCAGGCACTGTGTGTGAAGAATGACGACGTTGTGTATTTAACCCTCTTGCACATCCCGGGGAGGGACTTTTCATCACCATCTCTATGGCAGAGGTGGCCGGCGCTGCCAGGTCTGTGCCCTCCTCTTTCTTGGGGACCACAGCTGGACAACACTCTCCAGCTCTGCTTTGATTCTAGCTGGAGCCATGTGATGAGTTCCTGCTGATGTGCGCAGTGTGTGTGTGCAAGTGACTTGGGCCCTTCCAGACCCATGTGGGTAGAGCAAGATGTCTTCTTCATCTCTCTTTCCCTGTCCATTGCAGAGGAAGGTGAGGCGCAGATGGCGGGGATGCACTGCACAAGGAACCTTGGTTCTTGTCGGGCTCCTGGAGCAGAGCTGCTCTCACCAACCCACCCCACACTGCAGCCTGAGAAAGAAATAAGCTATAGGATTAAGCCACGACAGCTTGGGGTGGTTTGTTCTAATAGCCTGCCCTGACTAATGCCATCTTGATTTCCCAGGGGAAGAAGCAGAAACTCAGAGAGATGGAAACGACTTGCCCAAGGTCACGAAGAGCCTGGCTCCAATGCAGCAGGAGCTGCCTGAGTGGTAACTAGGCCTGGCTCCCTCCCCAGGTGTCCCCGGTGAAAGGCCCACGTGGCTGTTATGAGGCCAACTTCCAGGTTCAGGCAGAAGCCTGCCCCTCCTCTGCAGGGACGGTCTCTCTCTGGCCTCCACCCTGGGCAGAGAATGCAGGAAGGACAGAGGCTGGATGCTGGCTCATGGAGACAGTCTCCTTCCAAATGCCTGACAAGCCCCGAGGACAGCACATGCTTTGCAGAAAAGGTCAACTTCAGAAAGCAGGAGACTCAGCAATTCCCCAAATAGCCAAACCCTGAATGCAGGCTATCCCCATCAGAGCACATAAGCCCCATGGAAACAGAACAAGAGACAGAGGGAGAGAACCAGAGACACTGAGGTGGGAGAGCTTCCCCAGCAGACCTGGTTCTAGCCAATGGGTGAACCCCTGTGCAGATGGGGCCTCTCATCTGCAGAAGCCTCCCTGGGCATCTGATCTTCCAGGCAGGTGGGTCTACTGGGACTAAAGTAAGTCCTCTAAACGCCTAACTCATTTTTGTTCCTTAATAAATACATATACAGAAAAAGATGCCGCTGAAGAGAGGAAGGGAACAGTATTAACCAGGGAAGAAATATAATGGCTAAATTCTGAGAGGCTATTTTAGACAAGAGATCAAAGGGTTGGAAATTAAAATAAGACAAAAGAAAACACCACCACCACCCTGGTTGCCTGACTCAGCCCTTTAGACTTCTTAATGCCATTTCCCAAGGCCATCAGTATGACGACAGTGACTTCTCAACACGCAGCACACAGCCCAGCCCCTCCCAGGAGAGCTCATTACTTCGCAGGATTAATTCTTCAGTTTTCTAGACAGTTTGAGCAGCCACACCACTACGGCCATGGCCTGAAACAAGAGCTTCTGGATGGAGGACACGCCTACTGCTCCTAGGATCTGCACCTGGGGGCCTACCCCACAAATCATCTCACACAAGAAGGCACCGGCCCTGCTGTTGTCCATTGCGAGCACCAGTTTTAAGGTTCTTTTTTTTGGCTTGGGCTTTTTTTGAAAGTTTTCTTTTTTTTTAATCCTGTTTTCGATTGTGAGGGGCTTGAGAAAGAACGATGAAGTTTCTGTGTCTGAGACCAGGAATCTGGGGAGGGTTTGCTGCCTCTGTCACTCAGATGACACCACCCTCCATTGAGGGTTAGATCCTGTCTCACTGTCCAGCTATAACAAAGAGATGCACAGAGGTACTGCGGACTTTCAGCCCATCAGCAGCCGTGTCCAGGCACTCAGCACTGTGCCGGGCTGGGAGCGCTGCAGAGACGGGTTTGGCTGAGGACTACCCTCAAGGAGCCCATGGTCTGGCATGGCTGAACCAATCCTCAAGGAGACTGGAGACCGTAAGACAGGCAGTGGCTTCTGATGAGCATGGAAGGGAGCCCCTTGAGTTCTGGGGCCTGGTTCTCTCCTCTGGCCTTCTCCATAGCTAGGCATATAACTGCCCATCTTCTGTTCATCCACTTTTCCATCCATCCATCCCATGCACCCACCCATGCATTCACCCATTACTTCTCAACCATTCAGAATTCAGTTCTGAAATCTGCGTTTTGTCTGCTCCATTCCCTCCTTTGTCTGACAGTAGGATCTTTCTCTCCCACAGGGAGCCCCGTTAGCTATGGCTGGGTGTTGTGCCCCACCCCTGGGGTGAGCATGTGACCAGGCCAGGCAAATCAGGGTGTTCTGTCCCCTGGCATAAGAATTGATTCAGGGTCCTTGACCCACATAGATCCAAATCCCATAGATACGATGTATGAACTCCAAAAACAAAGGTCTCTCTTCCTTCGGGATCATGCCGAGGTAAAGATGTTGTAAGCGGGGCCAGCTCCGGGCTGTGTTCCCTGGTCATGAGGTGGGGATGGTCTGCACGGCAGAGGATGAAGCCAGCCAGAGGGCAGTGGAGGAGGGATGGCGCGGTCCTATGGTACATGAGTGACTGAATCTGGCTGTGCGGAAGCCTGGGCTGCGTCTCTCTGTTACAAAAGCTAACACGTTTTCGTTCTTGCTTAAGTCAGTTTGAGTTGGGGTCCCATCTACTGCAACCAAAAGAGCTCTATGTTCCCCACATGTTCTCATTCATGAATGGGAGCTGAACAATGAGAACACGTGGACACAGGGAGGGGAACATCACATACCGGGGCCTGTCAGGGGCGGAGGGCTATGGGAGGGATAGCAGGAGGTGGGGGGATTGGGGAGGGATAGCATTAGGAGAAATACCTAATGTAGATGACGGGTGGGATGGATGCAGCAAACCACCACGGCATGTGCATACCTGTGTAACAAACCTGCACAATTTGCACATGTACCCTAGAACTTAGAGTGTAATAATAAAAAAAAAGAGTTCTCTGTTCTAATGTACCCTCCGAGAAGTGCCAAGTTCTGTGCTGCTGAAGATGAGGTTTTTGATGTAAGGATGTCTTTGTGACTCTTTGGGGAAGAGGGAGGATTCAGAGAGAAGGAGAGGGAAAGAAAGGTGCTCAGAGGAAAGGACAACATGGACCAGCACTAGCCAGTAACCTTTTCTGCAATGCTGGAAACGCTTGCACGATCTGTGCTGTCCAATATGGGAGCTAGTAGCCCCTGGCCTGTTGAGCACTTGACAAGTGGCCAGTATGTCTGAGGAACTGAAGTTTACATTTTGTTCAATTGTAATTGAATTCAATACTGGCTAGTGGCAACTGTCCTGGACAGTGCAGGTGTGGACCACGGCCCCGGGGGAGGAAGTGTGAGGAAAAGGGAGCACTTCCGAGGGACCTGGCAGGCACAAGGGAGCGGGATGGCAGGACGGGAGCTCGGATACAGAAGATCCTGGGGACACGGAGGCAAATGGCCCAGGCGAGGATTGAGGAGGGTTGGACATGTGGTGGGGGAAACAACTAGGAGCCAGAAACGAGCAAGTTCCAAAGTGGGAGGACGCCAGAGTCAATTCACAGGGCTGGTGGGCGGCACGCCTGTTCACCGAGACAAGGATTACAGAGGAGGAAGGTCTGGGGTGGAACGATGGAATGAAGGCTGCTTAACAGAAGGTGGAGCTTATAGACACAAGCTTTTGGAGTCATTGGAGTTTAGGGAATAATTGGCCAAACTGTGGAAAGAGAAAAGTATACCTAAGCTAAACCATGGAGACTGCCAGGAAGAGGCTGGAGGAAGAGAATGAGGAAATACAGCATATGAAGGAATCAGAAGGAGGCAGGATGATAGCTGGGCACAGTGGCCCGTGCCTACAATCCCAGCACTTTGGGAGACCGAGGAAGGAGGATCACTTAAGCCCAGGAGTTCCAGACCAGCCTGGGTGACATAATGAGACCCTACCTCTTAAAAAATACAAAAATTAGCTGGGTTTGATGATGAGCCCCTATAGTCCCAGCAACTTGGAAGGCCAGGGCAGGAGGAAGGCCTGAGCCCAGGAGGCAGAGGTTGCAGTTAGCCAAGATCTCATCACTGCACTCCAGCCTGGGTGGCAAAGCTCGAGAACCTGTCTAAAAAAAAAAGGAGGTAGGAGAGGATAGCAAAGCATCATCAGTCTGCTAAGATTATTATTAAATGTCTCATTTTTCTTAATACAGACATATTTGTGAAGTAACTGAAATTTATCCCTTTCAACATCCAATCTTAAACAAGCACAAAACATTTTAGCCATTTAAAAGACAAAATATTCTGCAGTACACTGCATACTTCCCAATATGCTGAATAGAACTGAATGTAAGAGAGACACCGGGGCTGTGAATCAGTATGATCTCCAGAACTCAGGGTCCCTATGCTCGTCGGCCCCGGGCGGTTGTTGTGCTTCCTAAGTGTGGATGTAGAATTTTAGAGTTTGGCAATTGCTTCACCTCTGATGAGCTTCTAGCAAAATTTTCTTCCTGGTATGATCTTTCCCAACCCTTCTCTGCACCCTGGCCACATCAGGAGTTTGCAGAATTTGCTCTGAATGTGGAATGCATGTAATCAATCTTACAGTCGATTTGTATTTTTTAAAGAACAATTCTGAATTAAAGCCGGAGGGACTGATGGTGAAGAACGAGCGAGATTTTGTGTGCACACATGTGGTGATCCCTATTTGTTTTGTCAGTCACTCAGAGGTGCCTTCTGTTCCTTCTCTCAATCTAGGCTCCAAATCTCTAGGAAAGATTTCCAGATCAGTGAGAACTGGTGGAAAAAGCAAAGGCCCTGACAGCCTTGCCACTCGGAACCTCTTATTCTGAAAGAGATCAATGGCACAAATTGTCACACTGTCACAAATGTGCAGCCTAGACAGCTAACAGAGTGACATATTCCACAATATGTCCCTCCCCACAACCAAAGATCATTCTCACATTCACCCCCACAAAGCCACAGGCACACTCTTCTGAGTGTCTGGAATGTATGTTTCAGTCACGATTTTAGCTTCCTGCATGGCAGAGAGAGGCTGGGATCTGGGTGGCAAGGAGCTGACAAAGGATGACAGATAATCTCCTCGTTGAGGGTCTAGGCCAAAAGCTTTTAGACATCTTGATAAAGATAAAACAGAACAAGAATGGAGCCAAACAGATACGATGGAGAATTAGGAATTCCAGCTTTGCACCAATGCCATCTGGCTTCCTTGCAAGTGAAACTGACGTCAGGCATCTTTGTTTCTCAAAGTGTGGTCCTTAGGTCCAGCAACACTTGAGACGTTTTAGAAATGCAGAATCCACTGAGAAGTGCTGCCTTACTCAGTTCATAATTCTGTTTCCGTGGCCAAAGGAATCCTGGACTCCGAGTCAAGAGAAACCGAGATCCCTCCTAGTTCTGCTACTTATTGGTGGTGTGAATTTGGGTAAGTCCTTCTTCCTTCTGGTCTGTTTTCCCAAATGCTAACTGGGGTCCAGCCAAATAGGCTCGGTGATTACCCTCGTTCTGATTCTCAAAGTGAGATCTGTAGGTACACTCAGTGCTTCCAAAGCAACTTTCCTTTCCAGACCAGAGCCCCTTCTTCCTCACAGATAAATCACCATGGGATTTGGAAGTATTTCCTACTGTCATGAAGCCTGCGGCATGAATCCTACCACCCTTTGGACACATTCCAAAACCTCTAACAGCCCAAAGCACCAAACTAGGATCCAAGGAGCTCCTTGAGAACCTAGCCTTCCATCCCTAAGTTTGTGGTGCCAGCTGCCCTGAGCCCTGCCTCTCCAGGTTCCCACTCGACATGCAGCTTCTTACAGGTGGCCAAGTTCCAAATGCCCCAAATCTCAGCAAAGAGTGATGAACCATCCCTTCCCAAATACCCAGATGGGGCCTCCTACTTCCTTTAGTCCCTGCAGTTCTCTGCTCCAAATTCCGCCAACAGATGAATCCTGGTATCTTGTATGGTTACAACTCTGCATTCTAAGCATGAATGCAACTGACATAATATTGGGCATGAGTGGTTACACAGGATGCTTCCTTCTGATCTGCTGGAGAAGTGTGTGTGCCTGTGTGTGTGCCCATGTGTGTGCCCGTGTATGTGCCCATGTGTGCCCGTGTATGTGCCTGTGTGTGCGTGCCCGTGTGTGTGTGACTGTGTGCGTGTGCCTGTGTATGTGTGTGTGTATGTGTAGTTGTCCACGTTTCTGCCCACTGCAGGAATCTGCAGCTCAAACTCACCCTAGAAGTTACTCGTCCTTCCTAAAGGACTTTAAATGCCCTTTCCTGCAATGTAGTATGATGGAGAAGGTAAAGGGGGGAAGCAGACCCCTCCCCCGGAGGCAACAAAGTGTTCAGAGGGGAGCCAGGGGCACAGAAGCTGCAGCACTGCCCATGAAGGGTGGTGGCAGCAGCACCCATCAACTGAACCAGCCAACAGAGCCCAAGGGCAACAAGTGACTCAGAGGGAACTCAGGACAAATGAAAATTCAGAGACAGAAAGTCAGACTGCAAGAAAGTGGCATCCAGGGGCAAGGTGCAGTGGGACCAGAGCAGCATATGCACTTCAAGTTCTTCCAAGAACAGGGATGTAATGAACAAAATGGGGATGCCAGCAGGTCCAGAACAGCCCTTTCCACCACACCTGGGGGTGGCAGGGGGTGGGAAGAGAGGGAGAGAGAGAGCGTGTGCACACATGTGTGTGTGAGATGTGTCTTTCATGATTTCATTAGGTAGGAAGGAAACCAGAAGTTTGTCTTAGAATGTCACGATCTTTCCTTTACTATATGTGTGGTACCTGTTT
This sequence comes from Callithrix jacchus, assembly GCF_049354715.1. NCBI lineage: Eukaryota > Metazoa > Chordata > Mammalia > Primates > Cebidae > Callithrix > Callithrix jacchus. Next base: position 91,699,617 of record NC_133515.1, read on the forward strand.
ATCTACATCAACCAGAACATAAACAGTACAGAGCTTCTTTTCACAGCATGGGCTCAGGCCCTTCCAACAGATTCTCTTTGTCCTCCTACAGGCCTGAGTGCAGCAAACCTTCATGGAGAGTGATCAGGACTCAAGATTCCAGCATTACTTTATAAACGAAAAGGTCAGCAGTCCCCTTCACAGGCTGCTGTGCCGAGGCACCCTCTCCTCTGAACATGGGAAGCATTGCCCGTGAGTTTGATGGGTCAGGCCTTCTGCCATTCGAAGAAGAAATCAAATGGTCCCCATGGCAAAATGAGGAGAGTCAGCCTCCTTTAAAGCCTCCATGGCATGCCTGCTCGAGGCTGGCACGGCCCTGATGGCACCAGACCAGCCCCCTGCTGCGACAAATGCCAAGGTGTCACTCTGAATTACAGGCCAGGAGCCAACCCACCCTGAGGGCCAAGCTGCTGTCCACATAGGGTACTCTAATTTCTGCAGCTTGAAGCCCCTTGGGTCTTGAGGATGGGGTCACCCCAATCATGATGCTGGGAGTGGCTGGTGCAGTAAAGTAAAATTCACCCCTCCCTTGTCAGGTTCAGGCCACACGTAGCCTAAGAGAGCCACGTGAGAAAAATCAAGTTAAACCAGTGGTGCGATATGCGCTCACCCACCTTTGTCTTGACAAGAGAACCTGACATTTAGGAAGGATACCTGTCGCTCTGAAAGGGCCTGGCAGTCAGAGAGGGCTTCTGTTTCCCATACTTTGCTTCTCAGACCAGAAACCACATCCTCCGCTAAGCAGTCCCCTGGCCAGAAAGCTGGCTTAGGCCTTGGATTCTTTTGTTGCTCTTCTTTAATTGTTTTTATTGTAGTCAAATACACAAAATCTAACACTGACCATTTTAGCCATTTTAAGTATATATTTCAATGGCATTAAGTACATTCTCAATGTTGTACTTAACAGGCAGTAGAATCAAGGTATAAACCAAGGTATAAAACATGGTAATGTAAACATTACCACTGTCCATTTTCAAAACGTTTCATCTTCCCAAACTGAAACTCTATGCCCACTAAGCAGTAACTATCCTTTCCCGCCTCCCCCAGCCCCTGGTACCCACCATTCCACTTTCTGTCTCTATGAGTTTGCTCTAGGTACCTCATATAAGTGGACTCATATAATATTTATCCTTTTCTTTGTCTGGCTCATCTCATTTAGCATAATGTCTTCAAAGTCCATCTATGTTGTAGTAGGTATCCATGACCATAGCATTGCCTTCCTTTTTAAGGCTAGATCATATTCAATTGTATGTATACAACATATTTTGTGTATCCGTTCATTCATCAATGGACACTTGAGTTGCTTCTACCTTTTGGCTACTGTGAATAATGCTGCTATTAACATGGGTGTACACATATCTGATAGAGAAGCCCTGGATTTTACATTGATTTTAATCTTCTCTTCTCCTGTGAGATGCAGGCCTCAGTTTGTGGCCATGTGAGGCTTGGCTCTGACTTCTTTGGAGGCAGGCCAGGGTGAGGTCTCCTGAGAGAGGATAAGGAGGCACTTGTGCATGAAGGCCCAGCACAGGACTTAAAGCGTTAAGTTCCACAAATGCAGAGACTGTTCTGTCTCTTTCCCTCCCAGAGCAATCCTGTGACATGCTGGCAGGAGCTGCATTTCCCAAGGCCACAGGAAGACCACAACAGGCCCCTGTGCCCAGCCTGTCCGGTCAGGCCACATTTTTAAAAAATTAACTAATTTTATGGGGATATAATGTTCATAAAGGAACTGTCCAAATCTTAAGTGCACAGTCTAATGAGTTTTGACACATGCATGCATTTGCCTAACCACCACCCCAACCACAATGCAGACTATTTCCACCAGCCTAGAAAGTTCCTTCATGCCAGACTGCATTTTAGCAGTTGCTTTCAGGGCCAGTTGATACAGGATTAGGAGATCCAAAAAGCCTGCAGGTGGTTCTAGGCTGTGAAATCCAAGATGCCCTCAGCTCTAAGTTAGCAGAAAAGGCACCGTGTTTTCTTTCTAATTTTGCAGTTGACTAGCCACCCACAGTAGTCTGGCAAGGGAATTTTTGAAGCACTGGAGCCCCAAAGAGACTGTGGGACCTCAGCTTCACTCAACAACTCAAAACACATTCATGCTACGAGCCTCTCTGTGCCACACACAGAGCTGGACCCTGCTGTGGCAGGAAAGGGGCAGCTCAGGGCAGCTGGAGAGACACTGAGCAGGTGAGAAGGAAGATGGGAACTTGGGCTGGAACAGAAGTTAGCAACTTGTGATGCTGCAAAGAAAAAAGTCATTCTGGCTAAGGCCAGCCAGAAAGGCTTCTCGGAGGTGGGGGCATTCACCGTAGCCTCTGAAAGGACCCACAGGATTTCAACAGAAAACAAGAAAGAGTGGGAAATTCCAGGCTGGGAAGATACAGTGTGTCCATGAAGGCACTGAGACATAATAACCATCACTTCTTGAATGCCTATCAAGGAACAGGCATTGGGCTACCTGTTGCACAAATGTGATTGTATCTAATAAAAATAATGATGAGAAGGACCCTACAAGGTAAGTCATACTAACTGCAACGTGGCCCAGTGGCTTTCCAGGGCCACAAAGCATTGTCCCTGGAGTCAACACAGGTCTCATGGTCTGAAGCTCAGGCTGTTCTGTTTCCTGTGCTGTGGGAAGAGATACGATAAAAGGGGTGCTCCACAGTGGGAGGTGGGAACAGAACCCCTGGGTGCTCTGAAAGGCCTCCCTAGAACTGGGGACTTTTTCAACTACTGGCGGGCCCTCACTTGGTTCAAATATCAATTAAAATGTCAGGAGCAACATTACATACCTCAAAAAGCGCTGTGCAAATACCTCAGAGTGGACACACTTGTTTATTTAAAACACACACACACACACACACACACACACACACACACACACACACACACACACCAGGACAGGTACGATGGCTCATGCCTGTAATCCCAGCACTTTGGGAGGCTAATGCAGGTGGATCACGAGGTCAGGATTTTGAGACCAGCCTGGCCAACAAGGTGAAACCCCATCTCTACTTCAAATACAAAAGTTAGCTGGCGCTGTGGTGGACACCTGTAATCCCAGCTACTTGGGAGGCTGAGGCAGGAGAATTGCTTGAACCCAAGAGGCGGAAGTTGCAGTGAGCTAAGATCGCACCATTGTATTCCAGCCTGGGTGACAGAGCAAGACTTTGTCTCAAACAAATAAACAAAACATAGGAAAACTATGGTAGAAAAACTACCATAGGAAAGTCTCACGTATTTAAAATAAAGGTAGTTAATTAGTAAATGTGTTTTTTTTAAAAGCAGTCTTATTGGTACAAAATAGTCAAAACCAGATTCACAAAGGTTGAACACATAGCTGGCTTGTAATTCACATTTCAACTGTCCACAAGTGGACCTTCTAAACTGTCAGCACAAGGAGATTCTGTTCTCTTCATTGGCATAAATGCCCCAATTCTTATTTACAGTGTGAGTCCCGTGAGAATGGGGGGTCCTCACACTGTTACAAATGCCATCTCCCTTCCCTGTACCCTACCCAGCCCAAACACCGCACCCCATCTGCAGCTGCCAGGGAAAGCTTTCAGGGAGCTCCCAGGTCTCCCAGCTTTGATCTGCAAGCCAGTGTCAGGGCTCCCCAGAGCCTGCGTGGAGCTACAGCCACGGCCCATGGCTCCTTGTTTGGCATCAGCTGTTTCACTCCCGGCAGAGGTTCATGTTTTCTCTGATGCCAAATGCCATGAATCCTGTTGGGCCAGGAGCTACAAGTCTCCGCAGAAACCCTCCCTGCTTAGACCGTCCCAGCCTTCTTTCCAAAGTGGGTAGAATGCCAGCCCCAGAGGGTGGGGGAACTCTCAGAAAAAGACTTTCCCGGATGCAGGAGCCCACATGAAACCCATGTCCCAGGACTAGTCCACAAGCAGCCACATCAGAAGGCACTGCTTACTTGTGCACACACAGATCTGCACACACATACACCACACTTACACACTCACCCTACACACATACACCACACTCTTACACACTCACCCCCACACACTTATGCACTCACCCTACACACACCACATTCTTACACAGCCTACACACACCCCCACACTTATGCACTCACCCTACACACACATACACACCACACTCTTACACACCCTACACACACATACACAAACACTGCACTCTTACACTCACCCCCACACACATACACACCACACTCTTACGCACTCACCCTACACACACATACCATACTCTTACCCTACACACACACGTATGCACTCACCCTACACACACACCACACTAACCCCCCACACCACACTTATGCTCATCCTACACACACCACCACACTCTTACGCACTGACCCTACACACACACATTCATGCACTCACCCTACACACACATACACACACCACACTTACACACTCACCCTACACACACACCACACTCATGCACTCACCCTACAAACACACCACACTCTTATGCAATCACTCTACACACACACCACACTCTTACGCACTCACCCCCACACACCACACTCATGCACTCACCCCCCCACACACACACCACACTCATGAATTCACCCCCCCACACCATACTCATGCACTCACCCTACACACACACCACTCAGCACTCACCCCACACACAACCACACTCATGCACTCACCCTACACACACATACACCACACTCATGCACTCACCCCACACACACACCACACTCTTATGCACTCACCCTACACGCACACACCCCACTCATGCACTTACCCTACACACACATACACACACTCATGCACTCACCCCACACACAACCACACTCATGCACTCACCCCACACACACACCATACTCATGCACTCACCCCACACACACACCACACTCATGCACTCACCCCCACACACACACCACACACATGCACTCACCCTACACACACATACACATCACTCATGCACTCACCCTACACACACACACCCCTCATGCACTTACCCTACACACACATACACACCACACTCATGCACTCACCCCACACACACCACACACATGCACTTACCCTACACACACATACACACCACACTCATGCACTCACCCCACACACACCACACTCATGCACTCACCCTACACACACACACCCCACTCATGCACTCACCCTACACACACATACACACCACACTCATGCACTCACCCTACACACACATACACACCACTCTTACACACTTGCCCCATGCACACACTCACACATACACATGGTTTCTCTGCTGCCTTTGGACACCGGGTCTGCCGCATGTGTATACCTTTTCCTCCCTGAGTATCTCCAAACCACTTTATGTGCTCAGGAAGAACCGAGAGACGCTCTCACACAGAGAAGCCACTGGTTGGCAGAAAATTCCTTGAACTCGCCTAAGACCAGGCCAGGCAGCACCTTCTGCTTTTCAGTTTGGGAGCCTGTGAGTTGCAGAGACTTGGAGGGAACCCTCCCCTCAGCCCCCAGTCGTTCTCACCGCAGCTGAGCTCCTCCTCTCTGCCCATGTGCATGCACAGCTGTGGGGCTGTCTCCCTTCTCAACAAAAGTTTGTCTCTCTCCAATTGGTGGCCTGGAGCTGGGCCAATCCTCCCCTTACCCTGAATGCGCCTCTATTTGCAGAGGCCTGTGGCAAAGTCTCCCTGCCCTGACCCGTCTCCCTGTGCAGAGGGTGTAGTGGGAGACACTGGGAACACACCTCCTCCCACCTGACACCCACCCCCATGCTGACCCCAAACCACAGGCTTCTAGTGAGCTCCTCACCCACCAGGCCTCTGTCCGGAGTTAAGATAATCTTAGAATCTTGTCACTCCAGTGGTTAATTCTTGAAGGAAGTGTTTTTGTCTCAAAAGAAAGTGGAATTGAGATTTTAACACAGGAGCAAGACAAAGTCTAGCCTTGGCGATGCGCAGCCCATGAAGGCCCAGGGAGGGGCCCGGGTGCCGCCCCGGGTGCGTGGACTTCCCACTCTCTCTCCCCCTGGCCCCCCCCACTCTGCTGCAAGCCAAGCACATTGCAAACGGGAGCACTTTTTCTCCTTGCCAGTGAGCCGGCGCTGTCTACGGACTGCAGGAGGAGGCCATTACAGGGAGTTAATAGAGTTTTAAATTTGTTTTTAAATTTTATAATGCACTTCATCAAATTCAGTGTCTGAGTGCAGCATTCATGTTCAGACCAGGCAGCATATGCCAAATGGCCCCAGCCTTTCCCTCCGCCCCTCTCCCACCAGGAAAAGTTAACTCTTTGGAGTAACTTCCAGGCATGGCCCCCAAATAGAGCGGGTTCTGGTCTGTGGGGGTCGTTCTGGAATGGACCCAGTGGAAAGGCTGCTGACTGATTGGAGATGCTCTGGCAGCTTCCGTAGTCAAGGGCTGTAGAGGCTGCCACTGGGCCTTGGTTGTCCTGTGGAGGTCCCTTACTGAGGGGGCCACTTGGGAGTCATGGCGACTTGGTTCTTTCAGGTCCACATCTCTCAGGGTCCCAGGTATCAAAGAAAGTAAGAAAATACCCGGGACACAGGCGTGGAAAGTGAATAGTGCAGTCTGCTGATGAGGGGCAGATGGGAGCACATTTCTGCTATTTTTTTACCCAGAAGGATTTCCTTTAAGGACATGTTCAGCTGAACCTAGGATCATTACTGTAACTTGGGATCAGCTGCTGCAGAATTGGAACTAAGTGAGATTTATGGGCCCACGGCTTTGTGAAGAACATCTTGGGTACCAGGACTTGCGGCAGATCCTCTCTGTCACTAACTGCAGTCAATCTTGCTTTTTATTAAGCTTTAATAAGTGACTCTGGTTTTAGGGAAAGTTCTGGAATAGATATTCCTGGCAAGTGAAATCCCATTGGTCCCAGGGCAGTCTGTAATAAAGCAGCTCCCTCCTGGCGGCTCTGAGGCAGGGACTCAGCTCACTGAGGCCACCGAGCCCCATGAGGGAGGTGGAGGGTCACCTTGCCAGCACAATCTGGCAGTGGGTGGGTGGGCGACGGAACTAGTGGGGGCGGTTGCCTGTTCTTCTCCCTCTTCTCCCTCGTGCATGACGACACTAAGCCTCATCCCCCAGCTAGGTCCCATGGTGGCAATGGTCTGCTTTTGAAACATCCCAGGCAACAAGAACCCAACATGCCTGTTTTTGGTTAATGGAACCCGCAGAGTGGCTGAACCCTGGCCCCAGCTGTCCAGCCACCATGTGGCAATGACTTTCGGTCACTACTGATTGGAAACTTGTCAGTACTGGTGACAAGGAGGAGAGATGCTTCTCAGCCAGGCTTCTGCCGAGTCCCAGAAACAGTTCCAGCTCCCCCTCCACCTCACTGCATGTCCAGGTGCCAACCTGAGCTTTGCACTTCTTAAAACGAACATACTACAAATAGAAAATGAATGTTTCTTTGAGGCCACACACCCAGTTAAACAGCCCACCCTACTTTTCAACTCTGGGGAGATTCTGCCCATGTCTGCATACTTCCAGACAGAGCTCAGTGCTGTGTGTGGCTTCAGACTTCGCATTTCTAAGTTCATACAGACACGAGAACTGATGGGATGGGGCAAGAACCCTTGGCGACCTCCGCCCTCCTGAGCAGATTCAGAAACAGATGCTAAGAACTGGGCCCAGGCCGGATGTGGGATCTGGGGTGGAGCTGGGCTTGGCAGCTGGGCGGGGGCAGGGGATGGGCTGGGATGGAGGGAAGAGCATCTTGAGGTGATGGGCGTCTTTTTGCATTCAAGGGCTTGCTGGCTTCCAACTTGCTACTTACTGCATTGAAAAATATTCCACACGATGGAAGAACTATTTTCCAAAACAAAATGCTAGTATTCATCAGGAGGCGCGGGCTGTGCAGTGTGAACAATTCACTTTCGTTAAGTACCATATGGCCGCTGGTAGGAAAACGCTAACATGTTTCAACAGTACAGCTGGGGTAGGGCTCCTTTATTCACCGTGCAGATGGCTCTAATTGACATCTCTCCTAAAACAGGTCTCCAGCATTTCTGCAGGATCATTAGAGTAATTAGTTATTAAATACCATCACCACTTTTAGAGAGGGGGTCTGATCCTTGGCAACATTCCAGTGCGATGGAACTGAACAGGTTGGGAGGACAAGCTGTGGGAGGGTCCATGGAAGGGCGTGCGAGCTCCTCCTCATCAACGGCAAGGCCAAAAGAGGACAAAGACTTCTCTGATTCCAGAACAGCCTCCTGGAGAGAACTCAGGCTCCTAGAGGGCTCTCTGCCACAGTTCTAGAGTTGGCGCTGCCTCTTCTTTGGCGGTGTGACTGTACATCCCTCAATCACCCAGCCCCAATTTCTTTATCCATTAAATGGGGTAATAACTACTGCCCTCCTGGCCCTGCAGAGCTGAGGCTACATACTGAAGAGCACATGGCAAGAGCCAGAAGGACTGAAGTGCCAAGTCTGAGCTGGTCCTGATGGCTGTGCTTGACACCCAGCTTGATCCATCCTCATCACTTTGGTGAGGGACAAGCTGTGGCCTCTCAGGACATGGGCACACCTGAGACTCAGTCCTTGATGCTACAATGGGCAAGCCTTTCTCATGCTGCGGCCAGAACCCAGTCTGCAAACACTGGCTATCCAGGCTGTCTCAGGAGGAGTGGGAGGCTCAACCCAGCCTCCATGAGCCCCAGAGCCAGCCCGCAGGTGGAGGCTGGTCTAAGCTAGATCCTGTATCTGCACTAGACCTATTACACTCTACTCTCCAAACCGGCCCTGAAAACAGCCCTATCTGCCCTCCCTCTCCTCTCCAGTATGCTCATCACGTCCAGTCAGCCAGATCTACACCGAGCCTATGCTTTGGTGAGGGCGGGTGGGCAACAGGGGCTGAGGTGGGGGAAAAGAAGGAGGAAAATAAGAACCATGACCCCTGCTCTCTCTCAAGAGACTGAGCACACAAAGGTCTCAGCAAACCCCATACTGCAGCATGCATAGTGGTGGCGTGAACCCAATATCCACTTTAAAATGGAGCTCTCAGCCACCCATGGGGGCTCATGCCTACAATCCCAGTACCTTGGGAGGGTCAGGCAGGAGGACTGCTTCAGGCCAGGAGTTCAAGATCAGCCTTGGCAACATAACAAGATCTCATCTCTATATATTAAAAAAAAAAATAGCCAGGCGTGGTGGCATACACCTGTAGTCCCAGCTACTTGGGAGGCTAAAACTGTAAGATCCCTAGTTCCCAGGCATTCTAGACCTTAGTGAGTCATGATCGTGTCACTGCATACTCCAGCCTGGGTGACAGCGAGACCCTGTCTCCTAAAAGATGAAATGAAAAGGAGCTTTTCAGCCAGTACTGTATACTTCAGCCCTATATATGGGTACAGGGTGTCTCAGCATCAACCCCAAAGAGATGCTTCTAGTGACAAGGGGCGGATAAGGGTGAGCTGGGCCTGTAGGGATTACACCCGCAGCAGAAGCTCTGAGCCCCATCCCCAGGGCCCAAGGGGCAGCCCTACCCCAGCAAACTCACAGATGTGACTCTCTTGGCTTCTACACCACACACGAGTCAGCACCGCCAGGGTGGCTGCAGAGATAGCACCGTGAATCAGGCTGCGTTGGCAGGAAAGAAAGGTGGTCTGGGGATGTGCATGCCCCTAGGATTTCCTCAAAAAAGTAAATACATGTGTCCAAAGGGTAATATGGGTTTAGGAAGTAGTCCACTCTGAGATCAGTCCCCACTGATTGGGGGTTAACAGCATGACATTATTAGTTGAATTTCACAGTCTAATCGGTTTCCTGCTTTATTGATCAAAGGACTTGGAACAATTGTAATTTCGTGAGGCTGAAAAGTGAAATTCTGGGCTAAGGGAATAAGGCCAGTGGCTCTCTGGACTCAGGGGCCGTGCAAGGCAGTGCGTGGCCTCGTCCTGCACCGCCCACCTGACAGGGACCACAGAGTCCACAGGTGACAGCTCCAGTCATGTCTTCTTCCTCGAGCTGGTGAAGCACACGGAGGGGGTAGGAACTCGTTACTAACCAGCGTCGGAAATAGAGACCAGCCTCGGAAACAGCCCCCCGCCCCACGACACCCAATCCCACACCCACCTCCAGCCATTCCGAGCCCCAAACCGGCCCAGGGCCTCATTGTTAAACACCCTCCGTCAGCAGAGCCCCATCTGTGCGATGGAATTTTTTTTGTCACTTTTTCAAATCAGAATAGAAACAATTTTTAGTCTATAATTACCATTTCTTTTCTCAACAGACAAATGTTTCCTTTTAAATTGTAGGGCGGAAAAAGCAAAGAACAACATTTTAAACCAAAAAGAAAGACTAAAATTAATTTCTTCTTTACAGAAAAATAAAATACAACAGCTCTTAGAAGCCAGGTTTTTCTTTTCCCAAAAGAGCAACACATGCAGCAGTGTGTTCACTGCCATCATTAACTCCCATTTCAGAGGCGGGTCCTGGACGGGTGGTGGGGTGGGGTCCGTAGTAGCCCAGGGCCTTGCACCCTGATCTCCTGGCAGAGCCTGGGCTGCTCCTGGTGTCTATGTTTGCTTGGGACGAATGGTCCAAAACCTTCAATGCAGAAAGCTGGCTTGGGGTTTAGGGCTCCAGGAATCAAGATCAAGGCCTGGGAACTACCAGTTGCTCCTGTGGAGCCTCGGGGTGTAAGCCAAGCACCTGGCCCTCAGTTTCCTCACTTCTAACATGAGAGCACAACGCATGTGGTGAGGTTGTGGGAGGATTCCGTGGGTTGTTTTGGAACTCGAGAGCCCCAAACCAATCCTGCTGCTTTCACCATGCCGTCAAGACCAAGAGAAAGGCTCGAGCTCTGCGCCCCCAGAGCCTGAACAGCTTCTAAGTTCTGCTCACAGCTTTGGAAGCCAGCAAGCCCCTCCACCCGCCACAGGAAAGGGCAGTCCCTCCCTGTTACGGGCTCCACAGTCTCCGAGCATGCAGGAGGGGTGCTGCAGACAGCATGGTGGGGCTTCTGTGCTGGGCAAGACCCACAAGAGCCCTACAGATACCGTGTGGTACATAAGTGCTGCCTGGCCCTCAATGGGGTGGCTGGGGGCAGAGGAGGGATTCTGAGGGAGGGACAAGCATGTGTTGGCATTAAAGAGGAGGAGAAGCAGGTGGCATTTAAGGACTGGAAAGAGGTCCAGTGTGGCTAGGCAGGGCCTGCTCAGGTGATGAAGCAGAGAGGCAGGAAACACACGTGTTCTCTGTGTCCAGGGTCTGGGGGCCCATGTTAAGGAGCCTGGTTACAGAATGGGCCAACGATGGCTGAGGTCGCCCGGTTCTCCTGGCTGAGGCTCCATCCCCATCCTGGCTTCCTAGCAGAGCAGTGACACGACGCATGTCCACCAACGCAGGATGCCAGCCCCGTGTGGTCACTGTGCAGCCTACCATGCTAAGCTCTAGCATGAAACCCTGCATGGGCGCCCCGCTACCCAGAGCTATGCTGGTAAATGTTTAATGCCTGGCTCTGCTGCTAGTGGTGGACAAAAAAACCCACCCAGACCTTGATGTGTGGCGTCCACCAGTCTCTGTTGTATAAATATTCCCACTGTGCTGTTTTCAGCTACTAAGGTGCTGTCACTGAATGAGAAGCAGGGAGGAGACATTAACAATGGGCTTTTGGGAGCCACAGAGCCAGCCCCAGCTCACCACACCCTAGAGACCTGTGAGCTGGGTGTGGAGGGCAGGCCACGGAGGTACTTCTGTGGACATGTGGCTGCGGCTGCTGCTCTGTGACCATGAGGAGGCCAGGTTGCTCTGGTAGGCAGGGAGAAGGGCAGGCCACCAACCCACCAGGCTCCTGTCTCTCCCCTCCAACCTTCAGGGGTTTTCCCCACAATCTGCTGGATCTTATTCAGACACCTCACCTGGAATTGAGGGCGTCTCATGCCTAGCGCCCCTCACTCTCTCTCCAGGATCTCCTCCCCTGCCCCTGCAGAGTCCTCTGCACTGGCCTCACACCTCCTCGGGGTTCCTTAGTCACACCATGGGCTGTCCCAGTGCCAGGCCAAGAGCACAGCATTTGTGGTCCCTCTGCCCTCCTGCATGCCCTGACCACAGCTCTGGTTTCCCTCCCCTGTGACACTTCCTCCGAGCACCCACATTCCTCTGAACTGCGTGTGCTGGCAATGAACTAACTCCATCGGTGCATGTGGGCATCCCCTGCTAGACTGACACTCCATGCCCCTTCCTGCTAGAACAAAGGCTCCAGAACCTTCTACTCAATGACTCAACACTCCTCCCAACTCCAGGTTCTTCCTAACCTGCTTTTACCTTTCGGCCTTTATCTTCCTCTCAAGGAAGCAGTGGGGGCCAACATTAGGGCCCCGCACCTCTGTTTCTGAGGACACAGTGGCTGCCAGCCCAAGGATGTCAGGGACATGACTTGCTGTGGCCAAGTGAGGCCAGAAGGGTGGCTGGTTTGCATCAGGAGGGAGCTTCGTGCTGGCCCCAGGCCACAGTAAGACAAGTGGGGCCTAGGACAGTGACACAGGATCCCTAGAATGAGCCTAAACAGGTGGAAGAAGGCAACTGGGCGTCCTGCACACCTGACAGCTTTCTAAAAATAGCAGGTGGGCCCTGGCTCTGCCGGTTCGCCTGAGGGAGGGGCAGGGGCTGGGGCTCATTCGGCCTCTGGGGAGCGAGGCAAGTCCTAGCAGGTTCCACGCCCTACTCTTCACAGGCAGGGTAAAACTGGACCTGCACCAAGCACAGGACAGGGGTCTGGGCCTGCTCCTGCATCACCTCCCCCTTAGCTCCGTCCCATTGAATGGCCAGAAGGAACTGTCCCTTGGCTGCTGGTCATGCAGGAGAGAGAGGAAGGGAGACAGGGCAAGAGCATTTGCCAGCAAGCTCCGGGCACCATTTCTTCTTGGCCAAGGAAGCTGGGTACACAGACATCCTCCTCAAACCAAGGCACTGACGGCATCGAACAGAAATGTCACAGTCTGAAGCCACATGGTGCAGTGGAAAACAAGAAAAGAAAAGAAATTCTCTGGGCCAAACCTCAGAAGTGTCCTCTGCCCCCCTGGTCCCGCAGGCTCAGGAATGGGCAGTGGGCAATGAGACAAAGGGAAAGTTCTCCTCCAGGCGTGGGCCTGGCCTGAGCCTGTACTCAGTTCTCGAGGCCTCTCTGGCTTTTTCCTTCCTCCTACGCATCTAGACAGGAATACCTAGCTCCTAGCACCTTGAAGTCAGGCGTTTGGCCTCCCTTTCCAGCACCAGTGCCACGGCTGCACCTGGGGTGCTCAGCTAATTCCGGGACATCTTTGAAAAACAAATCTCATTCGTTAAAAGTAACAGTACATATTCTTATGAGCCAGAACGTCAGCAAATTTTGGAGATCACTAAGACATCCAGCTGAAAACCAAAGTCTGAGGGAGTTTGGATAACAAAATTCCAGGCAGCAAAACTACTTCTAAGATCCCCATCAAATAGAAAAGGCCTCCTTCCTCACGTGGAAAATGCCTTCCAATTCTTTTGCTGAGAGGCAAGAAGACTGGGAGGCTTTTGTTTTCCTGTAATATTTTCATACCAAATGCATTCTGCTCACCATGAAGTCCTTTAGAAACTTTTGACTTTTAAATCTAGCTTTCTGGGGACTTGGGAGGGACATACACACAGCACTGGTGGTCCTAAAAAGGCTGGCAAGGCCAGCAAAGGAACGGGAACAGATGGAGCCAGAGGGGTCCCCTCCACTGCCTGGTCCCTCCACCCGCCCCCTCTCTGAGTTGAAGCCCATAGATGCCCACATGCATGTTCCTCCTCACTTGGGCTGAGCTGAGATCATGTTGCTGAAATGTGACACCCAGCCCACTGGCCTGCCAGCCTTGTGGCCACCCTGGCACCAGTGCATGCGCGAGCCGCCCACCCATGAGCCGTGAACATCCATCACCGTGACTCACAGCTGCTGCCCTGCTTCTCCCACCGATGCCTCCCAGGAGTCCGGGGTAGGACGGAACAGTGTCTCCCAGCCTGCGACTTCCCCGGGCCTTCCTTGGCCCCTCCGAGGCAAGGCTGGCCCAGCGGGCGCCTGTGCCGCTGCAGTCTCTTCTGCCCTGCCTGCCCGCTCTGGGTTTGGTGTAATGGAAAGAGATGCAGATGAGGAGCCGGGCACTTGGGCTTGGGTGGCTCTGCCACTCCCTAGCACAGCACCGAGCTAGTCATCCCCCGCTCTGGCATCGGCTTCCTCTTCTGAGAAATGGGAACACCCGCATCTCCTCTACCTACTGCACAGGGGTGTCGTGGGGAGAAAAACCCTAGATGGGGAAGGCCTTTGGAAGAGCAAGGCGTGCTGGTAAAAAAAAATCCATTCACATGACAGAGCGACACTGGTGGTGTTTAGGCAAGCTCCCGAAAGACGCATGGAATCTTCTCTTTACGAGATACGTACTTACTTCAAGGTTCCTCTTTCCTCTTTGGTAAATGGAATTGTAGAAGCGTGCCAAGTGCAAGCAGTACAAACAGCAAATAATCACTTGGAAGAGAAGCTTGTTGAAATGAGTCTTTGCTGGGGACAAGGCGGGCTGGCAGGCTTGGCCTATAAATCATTGCTCCCTCGTCGGCTTATTGGCTCTTGCAAAAAGATGAACTCAGCTGGACTCTGACGTTTCTCAGCCCCTACACCTGTGCCCTGCACACAGTAGGTATTTCCTCAATGTTTGTGGAACTGAATAATGGCAAAGGCAGCTGGAAGTGCAAAGGGGAAAAGCCGTGTGCACTCAAATAGGAGACTCACTCCACCAAGCCAAGGCGAGGGAAAACACCCAAATCAGACGTGACCTGTCTGTAGCCAGAGCGGCGGTTCATGCCTGCCAGCCTTAGCTGAAAGGGATTTTGGGTGGGGGGAGCTGAGGGCGGCTAGAATTAACATACTTACTGTATTATGTTGCAGCAGTGATAAGACTAAAATTTTAGGATTTTCTTAATGAGACTCCTGCATTCACTGGTTTTCCTTATCAGCACTGGCAAGAACCACAGTTTAGTATTTATGTCCTTTGCTTTAGAACGGAGGAAGGATCATAAGAGGGTTTGGAGAACTCCCTCTACACAATGCCCCTGTTCCCTTTCTGCTCTCCCTGTGGCATGCAGGTCCTCTGCCCTGGCCCACCTTGGTGTGGAACGTGCTGCTGCTGACCGGCACCCATGCGGCAAGCTTCCTGAGTTCCAGGTTTGCTGAACAAAATGCAGACTGGTGCTGGTAAGGGAACCAGGTTCTGAGAACATCTACCCTTCCCGCTAAATGCCCATAAACACCCCGACCAGCAGGTGCATCGGTTCTAACACTCAGTTCTCCAAAGATGGCACTACCTGCTCATGTGGTCAGCTCCAGGGTGACTGCACTCAGAGCACGGACAAAGTCGAGTAGACAGAAGCCCTCACATCTGCATGGCACTGGTCACCTCTGCAGGGCTGGGCTTACTCTGTCAACTCTGTGGGAACAGCAGGGGAAGAGCTGCATGTGCAACTGATGGGTACACAGTCTGGCCTGGAGGTGGCAGATGACTTTAGAGAGAGTTGCCACTGTGTGCAGGAATAAAGGCAGGGGGTCCAGACTCCAGGCTCAGGTTGGAGAAGAACCTCCCCCCAGAGACTGCTCCATGGGTTTCTCATCGAGTACTCAAGGCTACCAGCCGATTTTGTGGGAAGAGAACCCGAAAAACCCGCCTCACCTTCCCACCCCACCTGGATGACTCTCCAACCTTGCAAAAAGCAATTTTTTTTCTGGTCAGATTTCAAAAAGGTAAAAGGTCTTCCGTCTGCCCAGAAATAAGGATAAGCATCCTTCTTTGATCCCAAACATAACCAAAATTTAAAAAGCAATCAAACGAGCCTTACCAGGTATGGTGGGTCACACCTATAATCCCAGCACTTTGGGAGGCTGAGGCGGGCAGATCACTTGAGCTCAGGAGTTGAGCTCAGGACCAGCCTGGCCAGCATGGAGAAACCCCATCTCTACTAAAAATACAAAAATTAGCCAGGCATGGTGGCACACAGCTGTAGTCCCAGCTACTCGGAGGCTGAGGCAGGAGAACGTGAACCGAGGTTGAGCCACTGCACTCCAGCCTGGGTAACACCCCGTCTCAAAAAAAAAAAAAAAAAGAGCCTTAGAATAAACACACTGAAGCTTGGTGTTCACAGACAAGTCCCAGCATCCTTGTTCATAGCCCATGGATGCTTCCTTTGCAAACAATTCTAACAAGCTGGTCTATAGCAGATCAGATGGGTACTGGTGCTTTGGGTGACAATGACCATGGCAAGTTTAATGAATGAGATTAAGGGGAGATGCAGAAGGGCTGTGAAAAGCAGGTGCACAAGCTTAGTAAGCACAGTGAGCTTTGACCATTTAGTTCAGGAGCAAACATCTCAACTACCTCTACGGGACCCCTGAGTACAATACATCATTGCATAATTAATGACACTAAGGCCACAGACTGGTTAGAGTCTGGGCTCTGGAATTCAAAAGAGCCTTGTGTCCTGGCTCTGATGTTCCTCATCTGGCCGTAGTCTATGGAACAATGTGCTGAAACTCTGAGCCTCTGTTTCCTCCCAAGAAATGGAGTACAGGTAGTTCCTACTCTTAGCTATGCAGAGGAGGCTGCCTGCCTGCAAAGTGCTCAGTGTCTGGGTCACCTGGAGCATGGGGAGGTGGGCTAGCCAGACATGGTGGCACATGCCTGTAGTCCCAGTTTCTTGGAGGCTGAGGCAGGAGAACTGCTTGAGCCTGGGAGATGGAAAGGTTGCCGTAAGCCAAGTTCGTGCCATTGCACTCCTGCCTGGGCGACAGATCTAGACTCCCTCTCAAAAAAAAAAAAAAAAGCCTTAGAATAAACACAGTGAAGCTTGGTGTTCACAGGCAAGCCCCAGCATCCTTGCTCATTGCCTATGGATGCTTCCTTTGCAAACAATTCTAATACACAGGTCCACACAGGTGTGTGCCACCACGCCTGGCACTCTGCCCTAGGGAGACATCAACAGATGCCAGGGAGGAGGCAGAGAGGACTGGCTGCTGAGCCTGAGGATGTTGGAAGAGCTCACAACTGACCAGCTGGCCCGATGCGGTGCATGGGCCTAGGGGGCAGCCTGCATTTGCAGCTTCAGTATACCAGGGAGAAGGTCCTAACTCTGAAACCCTGTGTGAAGTCAGAGCATTGGTCCTGCTAGAGATTTCTGACATGGTTGAGGGGAAATAAAGTCTACTTGGACACTTCCAGTACATGAACCTCATCTCCAAGGGCACCACATAGGAGCCCGCTGCCCTTCCTCCTGCAGGCAGAGCTGGCTAGGAGGGCTTTGACCCAGAGCCTTCCCTGGGAGTCCTGCATGGCTAAAAAGAAGATCCTTGGAGGAAGCCCCTTGAAGCAGTCCCCTCCCAGGTTACGTCCTGCTCATATCCCACACCACATGGCAGGCGGGGGGAGGGATAGATGGATACAGGAATATCCATCATTGACTTGACCAATTCCAGCCATCTGGTGATGTACATAGCTTGGGGTAAAGCAAAAAAAAAAAAACAAAACAAAACACAAAACACAAAAAACTAAGACGATGGAAATACTCATGAGGGGGAGGGTGGGTCTCTGTAAAATGAAGGCGGAAATCAGAATTTGTATATGGAAAAAGGAGACAATTGTGGAAACTATGCATTCTGAACCCTGGTTTATGATAATGTAACATTTCCAGCAATAATATTCGGGAAGGAAAGACAGATGAAAATGAACTGAACTTTATTCGGGGATCTCATTACAATGACTATGGTTCCTTTTGTTAAAATACTGAAGTTTTTATAATGAGATTTGTGTTGTACTAAGAAGAACTGTATGAAAGAGTGACCTTAAAGCAGGGAAACTTTCATCCGCTGTGAAACAGAAGTTTCTTTCCTTCAAGTGTTGGGAGTATGTAAATAGTCCATTGAAAAAAAAGACTTGGATAAATAATCACCTGTGCAGGGTCCTTCCCAGTGGGCTCTGACAGTGCCATGGTCTCAGGGCTCAGGAAGCAGAGGTCATGGCAGTGACCTGACCTTGGCCTCCAGCAAGGGGTGGTAAATTCCAGTAGCTCCACTCCTTGGATTCCAACACAAGCAAACATAGCCAGCTTTGTTCTTCCTCTCTTCCATCACCCCTGCTGGGAAGGCTTTGCTTTTGTTTGAAGTAGTCAATGAATCACAGAAAATCCTGAAAGCCCCTCCAGGCTCCTTTCCCTCCAGCCCTCCCTTGGTGCAGATCAGACACCCGAGGCCTTGGAAGGCTCAGGCATCTGCCTTGGAGCCGTGAAAGTGCAGAGGCCAAGCCCGGCAGAATTAACACAATGAACACCCCTGCCCTGTGCCCTGATTCAAGGGGGATTTGGCCTTTCCTGGGCTGCTGTCTACTTAACAGAGGGCTTCACCCTCCCCTGGGGTAGTCACCAACCACTTTCAATGAGACTGGGAAGTCTTCAGCCCTGTCCTTCTCTCTCTGCGACTCCCTGACCTGGCTTCTCTCCTGCGTGGGTGACACCAGTGAAAGGAAAATAACTTGAGGGCCCCCAAAATCACTAAGGAAAACTCAAGCTGGAAAGTGCTTAGGGCAAACCTGCCTCCCATTCTATTCAAAGTTATCCCTCTCCTCACTGAGATAGATGCACATCTGATTGCCTTCTTTGGAAAGGCTAATTGGAAACTCAATGCAACTTTGTATCTCACCTACTGGGACCTGGAAGCTCCCTCCCCACTTAGAGTCTTCCTGCCTTTGCTTCAAGTTGTCCCACCTTTCCAGACAGAACCAATGTAATTCTTACATATGTTGACTGACGCCTCATATCTCCCTAAGATGGATAAAACCAAGCTGTGCCCGACCACCTCGGGCACATGTCATCAGGACTTCCTGGGGCTGTGTCACGGGTGCGTCCTCAACCTTGGCAAAATACACTTTCTAAATTTTTTTTTTTTTTTTTACACTTTCTAAATTAACTGAGAACTGTCTCAGATTTTGTGGTTCACATACCCAAGGGTGGTTCATGTCGACACTCCCTCTGCTGACGGTCCCTAAATAGGGCAACACCCTGGTCCTGGGCCCAAGCCTGGTTCTGTTGTGGGGCTGTCCGGAGTTGGTGGGTGTGGCAGCAGCTGTCTAGAGGCCTTGGCACACTGGCCATGGGGAGTCATCGGATGCCATGGGAAGCAGGATTCTGGGCCTGAGCTAGCAGGTGAGAATGCCAGGGGTGGGAGGGAGCCTAGGGGAGGAGGGGAGGGTGGGGGCCAGGGACCCTGAGGGATTGCCAAGGCTGACAAGGTAGGAGCTGCATCTGGCTGGAAGAAGTCCTGGGTGGATGGCTAGGGAGTAGATAGTAGAGGGTTGGTGTCAGTTTACCTTGGGAGGCTGTCCCCACTTGGTGGCTGTAGCTTCTGACACAGCCTCTGGGCACAGACCCCACAGAGGCTTGAGATTGGAAAATGCATTTCAGGGCAAGGTCTGTGCAGGACTCCCAGAGAGGAGCGGGCTCTCCACATGCCACCAGGCAGCCTGGCACTCGCTAGGTCCACAGAGCAGGCCCTCTCCCTAGGTTAAGGACTACCTGGGGGAAGTCACTAATAAAAAGAAAGCATTTTTCCAAGAGAGCAAAGGAGACTGAACACTTTGGCTGCTTCTGATGCCTGCTCAGCACATCCGGAGCCACTCTCTTGGAGGATGGTCACCTAATTCATGCTATGGGGACAGGAGAAAGGAAAGGGGCAGCTGTGGGTGGCTCAGCACTAGGAGTGACTGTGGAGGGCAGGGGATGGCCGGGGCTCTGGACCAGGTGCCTGCGTTGGCGGGTGCACTGTGGACCAGGCCCCGGGGGGAGTGGGGCTGAGTACACACAGTACCTGGTGTGGGGGGTTTCAGGTATCCTGGGTACTGGCCAGGGAGTATTAAGGTGTAGGACACAGCACTCTAGGAGGGACAGCACCCACCAGCACACACCAGCATGGAGAAGGTGCACAGAGGCTTCTTGGAGGAGACAGCTGGGGTCTCTTTTCCAGGCCCAGGAAGTAGCAGAAGCACAGGCCCAAATGAAGCTCAGCAGACCGAGGGAAGCGAGGGCCTGAGAGCCACAAGCATGCCCTGGAGGAAGGAAAGCTCCTCCCTCTCTTTGCACTGGGCTCTTGCTCCCTAGTCCCCAGTGGTCCAAACACTTGCCCTCCCTGAGAACCACTGGGTTCTCTCACTAGTCAATGGGTAGGCTCCAACTCTTACATCTTCACTTCCAAGCAAGGAAAGTAACAACAGTTCGCAGTGAAAACTGCTTGAGACTGTTAGGCAACATTTACAGGGTCAGGGTCCTGTGGGAAAAGGAGCCATAGGCCCGAGTCTCACATTTCCTCCAGGCTGGGCCCCCACAGAGGCACTGGGGAAGCTGGCCTCAGCCCACTGGACCTGACTGCTGTCCCAGAACAAGGATAATTCCGGGGTTTACTCTAATTATGACTGCTATGCTCTCCTTCCTTGAGCATTTACGACGAGCCACACACTATCTCATTTAATCCTCACAGTCCCCCTGGGAAAGGGGAATTCTCATCTTCCCATTTTGAAGATGAGAATACTGAGGCACAGAGGTAAAACAGGACTTGTCCATGAGGGTCTGCGGGAAACAAAAATAACCAATTCCCTCTCCATCTCACTGACCCCACAAGGCTGAAAGCATAAAAGTCCAACGTATCTTAGAGGCAAGACGCTGCAGCAAAGTGACTTTTTTTTTTTTTTGAGTTGGAGTTTTGCTCTTGTTACCCAGGATGGAGTGTAATGGCACGATCTCTGCTCACTGCAACCTCCGCTTCCTGACTTCAAGTGATTCTCCTGCCTCAGCCTCCCCAGTAGCTGGGATTACAGGTACCATCACACCCAGCTAATTTTTGTAATTTTAGTAGAGACGGAGTTTTACCATGTTGGCCAGGATAGTCTTGATATCCTGACCGTGTTATCCGCCTGCCTTGGTCTCCCAAAGTGCTGGATTACAGGCTTGAGCCACCGTGCCCGGCCTAGTTAGGTTCTTTTTAAAAGTTTCTGTCAAATGGCTTCTGTTTCTAAGTTTAAAGACAAAAGAGCTCAGCAGATGGATGGCAGACCCCTGGGCTGGAGGAAAGCAACTATGAGAGGACGCGCACCTCTGCCTTCCACGTCCACAGCGGGCACAGGAAAACAGGGCTTTCTGCACAAAACCTCTCCCTGGACTTTGCAGGCTCCACACCAGGAAGCAGCTGACACACGGGGGGCTCTGCACTTTCCCTGTGACAGGCAGGCTCTGGACCTGGGCTCCTGCTCCTAGGCAAGTCCGTCATCAGCCTGACGGAGCCCCACCCTCCATGGTCTTAAGAGACCCGGGCTGGCGGGACACCACACACAAGACTTGGTTCTACTCTGAGGGCCTGGAGGGAGGCCCTGCCGTCCTGCCTCACCCCAGATCAGACCCGGAGGCTTTGTAAGCTGGGATCTGTTCATTTATTCCTCTGTGGCCTCCCCAGGGTGAGGGCAGGCATGGACAGGGGCCCTGGAGGACCTGCTGATTGGCCAAGTAGCCTGAGGGTCCATTTCCCAGGCACTTGCCTATGAGCTGCTTGAATTCCAAAAAATCTGCCAGGAAGTCAGATGTTTATAACTCCAAATGTATTTTCCTGTGAGACAAAGCCATCAATGGCCATGGGGCTACCCAGCTAGACCCTAGAGGCTGGTATCATCATCATCATCCAGCTTGCTGAGCCCTGGCACAAAAGCCTGAATCATGTGCCTCGTGCCTGGAGGATCTGCCATGTGCATGGGAAAAGGAAGAGAAAGGAGTGTGTCCATTTTATTTCTGGGTGCTGGGGGTGAGCGTGGCTAGTGTGGCACTCCCATGTGTGTGCCTGCGTGTGTGTATTAAAGGGAGGTTTGTTAAAATAAACGAATCTGGAAATCATGACCCTTGGCCTTGAGCAGTGTGAGTGCTGGGCTGTGTGCAGGGTGCTGCCTTCAAACAGCTGCTCCTGGTCAGCCTTTCCCAGCCCTGCACCCATAGGTGACTGTGGTCCCGCAGCAAGGGTCTTCAGTAAGTGGAGCCCTGCCTTAGCTTCTCTCCCCACTTCCTTTACTGCTGAGCCAGCCAGGCTGGGCAGGGCAGGAAGGATCCACATTTCTCACTGAAACTCAAGTCCTGGAGCCTCAGAGAACCCTTCAAAGCTCTAGGAGGGAAAGGAGACCCTGCTATCCAGGTCAGTGTCTAATTAATGCGAGGGCTTGAGCAAACTGACCAATAGACTATAGCTTTAGAAGCACAAAGTTGATTCATTCATCTCTTGAATAAAGCATGCTTGACTAGTCCCATCCTTTGTGGGGATAGCTATCAGTCAACGTGGCTGACCAGACTCCTTCTGTGCCTATTAACTCACTCATAGAGCCGCCACAGAGGAGCAGCCACTGCTCAGATGCCATGGGGGCTGCAGCTCCTCAGGTCTAGACCTTGTGGTTTCTTTGGGGAGCTGTCTATGAACCTGGTCTAAGTTGACACACAGTTGTGTATTAACACGACTCGGTGCTCTCTGTACTTCATGTCCCATTAGAGCATTCGTGCCAGTTCCACTTAGATCCTGGTTTACAGGAATGTGGGCCAGGCATGGGGGACATTCAGGCAGACAACACAGTATTCCTGTCTTCAAGGGCAGACCTTTACAATTTGTTATAATTGTAACAAGAGTTATTACACAGAAAAACACAGGAGCGGTGGAAACAGAGATGGCGGGGGGCCCAAGGCCCATGGGCACTGCTGGAAAAGACTTCCTGGAGGAGAGAGTGCCTGAGCTGAGTCTCTGAAGAAGGGAAGCCAGATGAAGAAGGGGTAGGGATATTCTGGGTGGAGAAAACATCTTAATAATGAAAGTGGAGATAGGAAACCATGTGTATGTTGTGCTCAGGAACCGGGAGGGGTGTGGGGTAAATGAGCAGGTGGGGGAGTAGAAGTTGTGGGAAGCTAAGACATGACCCTGAACGTTGGGAACTAGAGTGCAAGGGGATATGGGGGGCTTTATAGGCTGTTCAGAGGCGGTCCCGTTGATAAGGTCTACCCTCTGGCTGTGGTGGCAGAAATTCGAAGAGGGACAATTTGGAGAAATATCCAGAAAGTGATTTGGGTTAGAGTTGGCAGACTATCAAGTTCATTAATTCATTCAACAAACAGTTCCCAGGTGTCTCTGTGTGCTGGGCTAGTGTTGGGTGGAGAGAAAAAGACACGTCTCAGATGAACTCCAGCTTTTAGGCTTGAGAGGCTGGGGGAATGGTGGCGAAATTCTACTGAGATTGAGAACACAGGAGGAGGAAGAAGTTCAGGGACGTTGCTATTGGAAGTGCAGGAACTGGAAGGATGGGTGGGTGTCATGCAGGCGAAATAGAAAAGAGCATTCCAGGTAGTAGGACCAACTAAGCCAAAGCAGCACGGACAGATGGAGCATGCTCTATTTTCATGAAAGAGGAATTAGAGCCTCTTCTTTGAGTCCAGAGGTTTTGAATTAGGAGAATGATAGATCACCACGCCCAGACATGCTGCTGTTCTTCCTAATGGTGCCTCCAAGAAATCAAGCAACGTTGTCCATTTCCTGACTGATGGCAGGATCCAGGCAACGCAGTCAAGTGGCTGCTTCTCAAATTTGCAGACAGAGGCGCCAAAGAATTCTGCCATCAGCTGTTCCTGGACCCCTGCTGCTAGCCCTCACCTACAAAGCCCAGCCAAGGTACTCCTCAGGATGGGGGAGAATGAGGAAGAAATGTGCAGGAAAGACCAAGGCAATTTCCAGGAAAACCATCAGCCCAGCTTCCTGTGGGGCCTGCAGCAGCTCATCCACCTGGCGCTCTGCACCCTGAGGCCGCTCATGTGCTCTCTGATCTGGGGCACTGCAGCTCTAAGGTCCCTCCTTCTTGTCCCCCTCTGCCCAGGTCTCCAGTGGAGCCCTGAAGGTTCCAAGAACTGGAAAGTGGGAAGCCTGCTGCCCAGCTCCTCAGAGGAAAAACAGGCAGTTGCATTCCAGGCTCCTTGGAGGCTCCTCAACCTCACTCCCTGGCAGCATAATTACAGATGCCTCCCCCCTTACAAACCCTGCCTACGCGCTGCATAAAGGAATACAATTTCTGGCTGTCCAAATTACAAGAGACCATAATGCACAAAAGCAATAAACACAGGTTCGAACAGCAATCAGATGCCACTTATCGTAAACAATGGTTTTCGTGATTTATTGCGTTTGAAGCAGGTTCAGCATTACTCCTTAGAAGATTTGGTTATTCTTGTTTTCAAGCAGAGTTGCCGGCAGCCAGCTGACGTCAGACCAAATTGCTCAAGTGCAGCAGATTTAAAAAATAAGGCCGAAGTGTCGTTAAAATAATAATCACAGAAAATTTGGGGTGGCTGCAGGCTGACGTGAAAAGTTTAAAGATGGAGCCACTTGGGGTGTGTAGGCCGTCTTGCTAAAGCCCACACTTCCTCAGTTGGTCCTGCATCCAGTGCATCCTCGATCCTAATGCCCAGCACTTCCGATCCCTCCCTCTGCCCTCCTGTGCCCTCAGTGACGTGGGAAGGAGGAGGAGACTCGTAACCAGCTAACAATCCTGAAGACTGGATTAACACATCAAGCGGTTCACCTTACCTGCTCAGGCCTTATTAGTTAGTAGTCAGGTCCTGGGAGACTGTAGCAAAGTCAAGTTCAAACAATGCTTCTGAGCCAAGAGTTTGGTAATGATCATCCAAAACGAAACCTGCCTGGTTCTAGCACAAGCAGTCCCTGTTCTCCTGGATCCTGGCCACCCTGACAGAGGCCATGGCTCTGAAATCTAGGAGGATTTCCGAGGGTAGGCATTTTCCAGCTCAGAGGAAGCCTCAGATCTCATATGGATAATTCAGGGACTCCAGAAAGAGTCACCTCTTCCTCAACTGGGGAGCTCTGCCTTTATTCATTGTTTCTGGCCGATTTCCGTAAGATTGTTTAGGAAAAAAGAAACTGGATTGCAGGACTAGTCCCAAAACAGGAGTCAGCAAGTTGCACCTCTCTGACCTTTGCCCTCCTCCCCAAATGTAACATTTCCCCATGATTTTAAAAGTGGAGGCACAAGGATGAATCCACTCCAAGTGGTGCTACAGTGAGGCCCTTTGAGAAGCATCACAATCTCAGGAGGTGTGGCCCTCTCTCCTCTTGGGGGTCACCACGTGTGAAGCCCACCAAGGATGGCTGACAGTGGTCTCCTCAAGCCCCCTGAGCCACATCCCATGGCCCATGGCCTGTGTGTCCCTAGGGATTTGGTTTGAAGGGACACGTCCCATTGTGAGGCCAAGTCCCCACAGCAGGCACAGAGAAGTACAACACATTGTCGCCTGAGTGGACTGTTAGTTCCTGGAATCTCCAGGGCCTGGAAAAGACACCCTTTAACCAACAGACAGCCCCCTCCACACAGAAGTGCACACACAGCCCTGTACCGGCGGATGTTTCATTTCAGTCTGGGAGGCAAAGCTCTCTGTTCTTAGCTTGGAGCAGAGAGCAGAAAAATCACTGAGCTATATAGATCACGATAAGGAAAATGGATTTGTTAGTGACTACCCAGTCCTCAGAGAACAACCGTGATATCTTGTTTGAAGTAAATTCGCAGAACATCACTCATCCGGGTGGAAAAAGCCATATTGATCGCTAACATTTATTGCATACTTAGATTCCAGGTACTAGTCTTAACTTCTCTTATAATTAGCTTAATCCTTGCTGTAGCACAATGGGATAGGTATTTTTAGTATCCTGATCTTCAAGACAGGAAACTGAGGCTCAGAGAAGTTAGGTAATTGCCGAGGTCACCCAGCCAATAAGCAGAAGTGCAGTTCCAGAGCCTGCTGCATCCACTGTGGGTACTGGCATTGCCATGAGTGTCGTTTTCCACGGAGAGCCCTGACATATTTCTCTCTGTGTGGCCTCCTGTCAATCTCTGTTGGCCAGGATCAATATGTGTATAGGAAGACAGGTGGGACATCAACACTCACCTCCTGGAGTCAGAAATCGCCAGCAGCACGAGTTGTTCCTGGCTGGGTTCCCCCCGACCCCCACCAGCCACATACCTCCCTCCTAAGAGATAAAGTCACTGTAGCCATGAACTGACGCAGAACATCTGAAACCCTGAAGCCAGCAAACCTTTGTTGAATGTCAATGTGTCAGGCACCGATATCACATCCCCAGACAGCAAACAGGAATTTCAGAAAAAAAACAAAAATTTGTTTTTTGATAAAGACAAAAGTGACACACTGCTCAAAGATACTCTCAACGCTGAGATACACGTTTATCCAGACCCTCGCATCTCCCAGCCTCCCTGTCCTCACATGCAGCTAACCCTCAGCCTTGAATCATCTTGTGCAGAGGAAGACGCACGAGACACACCACCTCCCAGGGTCTGCTTCCCTAATCCTCCGTGCTCCATGCGGACCCACCTTCCTTCTCCAAGCTACTGAGGCACTTTTTGTTCCTTGCCCTCCGTCTGGCTGGTGACTGGATTATTATACTGTGTGACGCTCTCTGTCTGGTGCAGGTTTTGATTCCTCGGCTTGGGAGTTCCTTGAAGGTGAGGCTGTGCCACATCCTTTGCTTACCCATGCACGGCACTTCAGGGGACACCCCTAGGAGTCACCTGGGGAGCTTATTTAGTTTATTTCAATGTCAAATCCTGGGCCATGCTCCTAAAGATTTCGACTCAGTGTCTCAGGAGTTCACATTTTTATCAAATGCCCTAGAAGCTTCTGATGCCAGCAGTCTGAGAGCCCTCAGAAGGACCAACCCTGCCAACAGCTTCAATCTTGGACTTCTAAGCTCCAGGATTGTGAGAAAACAAATTCCTGTGTTTAAGCCACACCCTGTCTGTGCTACCTTGTTACGGTGGCACTAGCAAACTAACACAGCTTCCACAGCAGGTATTTTGCAAATGTATTTTTTTTGTCTAAACTCATCTTGGCCAAACTGTTTGACTGCCTTGAATTCTTCACCAGAGTATTTCCACCCCAGGGCAGTGACCTGCTGTGTCACAGAAGCCTGCCAGCCCTGACTTGGCCACCTGGCACTGGGGTGTTCGATGGCTTGAGAAGGCATCTCTCCCAGCCCTACACCTGCCCAGCCTTGGGATCCGGCCACCACTCATCTCCCTGAGGGTGGCAGCAGCCCTCCCCCCGGGAGCTCCAACCTCTTATCATTGTCACCAGCCACTCACTAAGCTCTGCTCTCTGGGCCAGATGTCACCCAGCTCCTGCTCCCTCCTTCCCTCCCTCCCAGAAAAGCCAGGCATGATCACCTGTAAGGCCTGGCTGGTGACAACTGAGGGGCCCTGTGGATAGACCCTCAGGAAGGGGCAGCTCTGCTTGTGTTTAGGGGATGGGCGGACCCACAGCAGAGCCTGTTGAGGCTGTGCTCACAGGGACAGCTCACCATCACCCTCACCATGGCCGGGGGTCCCCATCTAGCAGGCCATAGAAGGGTCAGGTGCTCACAGCCTGGGCTGAGCTAAGGGAGGGGCTCCTGGGACTCCAGCCCTAGAAACTGGATACGAAGCAAGGGGATGGCCCAGCCACGGACCTCAGTGGCCCCGGTGCCTCCTGTCATGCTTCTTGGTCAAATCTCTCCTATCTTCTAGACATTTCCTGTTGCTCTCCAATCCATCCCCTGCCATAACCACTAGAAATAAGCTCTTCTGAGGGCAGGATTTCAGCGAACTGCCATGTCACTGAGCACGTGGCCTCATGTTGAATCAAGGGTCTTTAGGACGCTCTCAGCTCCACCTCCATCTCATTTCCTCCTCTCCTTGATCCTGTTTTCTCCCTGGGGTATGGGTGACTGTGTAGCCAGTGTGATTAACTCTGCCGGGACTAGAATCTCAGGGAGGAATGAAATGGAAATCATTTTTGGAATATAAATCAAATAGAATTTCAGTTGAAGTTATTTAAAAGAAATTAATTGACTTGTACTCGCCACAATACACTGATAAGAGTTCATTGCCAGGTCCGTCAGGAGGAATGAAAAAACAGTTAATAAAATTCAGCTGTCAAAAGCGGCTCTCCAGAGGCCTCTCGCCGCTCCCCGGGTCACAGCGGCTGGAGTGCACTAGTTTGCAGAGGCCAAGCTCAGGCTTTGCTGTATTTTTCTCTGGTGTGGGATTACTTGAGTTTTAATACTATAAGATTCTTAGGGCTGAGACTTTTTTCCCAAGCTGCTTTGTATTTCTGTATTGTACCGTGTACATATTAAATCACAACCGAAGGAAGGATGCCAGAGAGATAAGACTGTTTCTGCATTCAGTAATTCATTTCTTTTTTTCATTTGAAAGGCCTCCTAAAGAGATAGTTCTCCTCCCACTTATTGACTGTAATGACCTTAAAGAGAAGGGAGGGGCGATATTTAGTTAAAGATATCCTCACCCTCCTAGATCCATGGACAAGAATAAGTTATGAACTTACACACACACACACACACACACACACACACACACACACACACACACACTAAGGCAAGGGAAGGATAGACTCTCCACACTGCAGTCCATTGAAGACCCTGGACATGGCAGCCGGCCCCATCACCCTACCCACACGACAGCACTTCCAGCTTCCGTGGGTGTCATTTCCCATTCTCATAAGAGATGAGAGTCCTTGCAGGGCAGAGGCAGAAATAACCCCAGATCCCCAGGTCTCCACCAGCTGCAGTCTTCCCAGGAGCCTGGAGAAGCTGCTTCCACCCTGAGCCCTTTTCTTGCAAAGAGTATCTGGAGCATCCACCATCACACATTCCAGGCTCATAAAGGAACTGATGGGCCTTTTATTTAATTTCTGTACCATCCTAGGCACTACTAAGCAGTAACCTATTTGGTTCTCATGACAGAGGTACAGAGGTACTGTTTTCATCACCCGAATCTTATACAAATGAGGGAACGGAGGCACAGATAGTTTAAGTCACTTGCCCACGGTCACACAGTAAGTGGTCACACAGTAAGAGCCAGGACTGAAACCACCCAGTCTAGCTCCAGATTCTCTGCTTTCTCCATGACCAGGAAGCTGCCTTTTGCTGTGCTAGGCTGTCCTTTATGTTAAATGTCCCTGCAATCAGTGATCGATGCTGGGAGCTCGTTTGCTGAATTGCTTGTATTGAGTCCACAAGTTGTGGGAACCCAGGGTGGGGTCCCACCCGAGGAGTCTGCACAGAACAGACATACAGACATCTTATCAAGGCTTTGGGTTTTGTCTGCAAGATGGGGGTATCCTGTGGCCGGGATATCGTGGCAAACTGCAGTCTCCAGTTCTTCTAAAACCTCGATGCTCCCCTATCAAGAGGCAGAGCCTAATTCCCTCCTCTTCAATCTATGTGGACTTGTGATTCACTTTTAACTGACAGAAGGGAGCACAGGTGTGGTTCTGAGGCTAAGTCCTCAAAGGCAGTGCAGCTCCCACCTGTTATCTGGGACCCCTCCTCGTGGCCCAGAGCTTCCATATGAGCAGAAGGCCCAGCAGATGTCCCATCGGGCAGCATCACTGCCAGCCATCTGAGTGAAGATGCTTTGGAGGCTCTCCAGCCCCTGCAGGTGGACCACACAACCTGTGAGTGTTTACAGCTGAGGTCCCAGCCACTGAGGACAAGCTCTCCCCACTGTATTCTGCCTGAAGTCCTGGCCCACATAACCTGTGAGAGTAACAAGATGGTCACTTATACCTCCAGGTTTCGGGAGGTTCATCACACAGCAACAGGACTGGGACGGGTGTTGAGCCCCACAGTCTCTTGGCTGCCTGCCACTGCACTTCCTTCCTATCCTCAGCATTGGGTCTTAGGGACTGCAGGCCCAGACCCCTGCTGAGAGGCTGAGAATAGGGGCCTGGTGGACAGGATGGACAGAGAGAGAGACAGACAGCACCATAGGAACAAACATGCTGCTCTGGGTGAATTTCCAAACTTCTCCCGGAAATGCACATCCTGGGTCCCCAATCTAGGCTTGAGTCAAGGGAGGGGTGAAGTTGCACTCAAGAGCAGACGTTAAACGTTTGGACTTTGAGAATATAGCCTCTGCTCAGAGGTGCTACAAAGTCAGGGTAGCTGAGTCCAGGTGCTAGGACATCCCCCAAAGCCAGTTGTTGCTATTGCTCTTGTGACTGTCATTAGGAGAGGCAGCAGGAGAGGGAAGGACAGAAGGACACTCATGTACTGTCATGCTGCTCAGAGACCAGGCTGGCACAGAGCTCGTTCCAGGTGGAGATAAGAAATGGGTAATCCCATTATCTGGCGGGTCAGCACACAAACAGGGCCCTGACATGGGCTGTGCTCCCACGTTCATTTTCTTTCTCACCTTAACCATTCTGCAAGTCCCTGCTAGTTATTCTCCTTCCTCTTATGTTACAGGATCTGGATGCTCATGGTGCTTACAGGTGTGTGGGTCCTGGCACCAGGAAGGCTGTGAAGGCATGTATAGGAGTGAGTGTGCCCACCAAGAGCTGGGCACACCATGCAGCTCTGCCCAGGGAGCGACCTGGAGCCGAGGAAAGGTGGCCACCTTCACAGCTTTGCTCAGTACCGCAGGGTTGGCCCCATTCCAGCTCTGGTCACAGCTCTTCTCTTTAAAAAGACTCTAAAGGCTCTGAGCGTGGAAGTTTCTCTGGCATAAGTTCAGCATTCTTCTCCCTTTCCCACACCCCATTCTGGGAAGGCTGTGCAGCTGTGCAAGGGAGACTTCTACCCCACCCCGTAGGTGCCAGGGGTTTTGGTGCACCATAGAGCTGGATGCAGAGGGCAGGGTCCTGGGCTGTTCAGATTTGCACTCCTGGGAGACATGGTGGTGTCCCCTACGTGGCTGGAACCGGGAAAGGAGGAGCCGGTGGTTCCTAGAGAAGAGGCGATGGCTGTTGAACCAGATGGTCCTGTGATGTAATGCTCTGATGTAATGAGCTCCCTACTGCTCCCCATGGCTGTGGCTGCAGCCCCTTTAAGTGTCCTAGTATGATTTCAGCAGCCACAAAGAGGAATGAAACAGCCTTGAGTATCCCACTTAGGCCAGAGTGGTCAAAAAGGGAGGCGCTAGGGTCCTTGTCCCTGATAAGGCGGTAGAGTAACAACAATTAATGAGACCCCGTATAGGAGCAGTGGCTGTTGGGCAATAAGGATTGGGATGAAAGGCCCTTTCCTGTGCAGAGATTCTCTCCCCTGTGGCAAGCTGCAGGGCCTGGCACTGTTACTAGGGAAGGTCTTAGTTCCCAGCAGAGGTGGAGGGTGGCAATGGGTCTCTATCAAGTATGTGGGTGAATGGTCAGGACATAAGCCTTCCTGTGCCTTCAACTTCGCGAAGATAAGCTGTTCTGCTGTCTAGCAGATGACCTGTGAACAAAGGCAAGCTGTCCAGCCTGCTGCAGCATGAACCAAATCATGCCCATCTGGAATACATCTGGGCGCATCCACCACTCCCAGGGAAGGGTGCCTATTTTCTCAGCATTTTCTTAAACGAAGATGAAAGGATTCCAGGGGTTCTCAAGCCTAGACTGCTCCCATTGCTGCAGAGTGGCTGGTAATAAAGCCAGTCCCCAGGCCCTATGTGGTCAGCCACTGGGCTGCATGACGAGGGGAGGCTGACCTCATTAGCTGCCTGGCATTGGCAGTGACAGATGGAACATCCTCTTCCTCAGAGACCCCCAGGCCCTCAGGTGGTTCTTGTACTGGATCAGGTGTCCTCTGAACCCACACTCTAGGGGAAGCACTGGGAGGACGTTTACGAAGTAAACCCAGAGTGCGTGCAAGTTCAAGTCCCCCGCCACCCTCTGGCCTCTCTTCCACGCGACACTGGTGCCTTTTGAGCATGCTCCTTCCGGTCACCAAAGTCAGTCTAGTAGGAACTAGACGGTTCTCTGGAACTTTCTGTAGGTGGTTCTCCAGGGGTATTTGGGAGGACTTCCCTCCTGGACAAAGGAGCCCTGGCAAGAAACCTGGGTGGGGGTTTTGAGAGCCTGTTGAGGTGCAGGGATGGGGCAGCCACGCTTGTGGCCACCCAGACAACCCAACCAGAGTCCACCTTAAGAGACAGAGGGATGAAGCCACATGAGGACAAAAGGATGAGCAGGTACAGAGGGGAGAAGTGGCATACCTGGGGCCGAGCTGCTGCCCCCTGCAGGAGGGGAAGGAGTGGTGCAGAGTGCTGGAGAGCGGCCTGAGCGAAGTGTCCATCAAGGCCCCAGACTGGGATAGCCTCCGAGCACATGCCTCGAAAGGACACCTCTGTGGAAGTGGGGGAGGCAGCTGCTGGGGGTCAGGGGACAGCTTGCCAGGACAAGGCCTGTGTCCTCTGATAGCCTGCCTCACAGGGCTCTCAGTTCTTCTCTTGGTGCCTGGGCCTCAATTTCTCCATCTGCAGAGGCGCCTAGCAGAGAAAGTGAGGGACCACGGTGAACGACACTCAACCTCGAAGGGAAAGACACTGTCAAATATGGTGTACAAAAGGCCAAATGCAAAAGAAGACAGAGCATTCTGGTAGAGGGGAGGAGAGAATTTAAGGGTCTTGTCCCCAGCAGGAAGGTGAGAGGCAAAAGGATGCTCTGAAATGACTGCTGGCCTTGTGGCAGCAGGTGGGCAGATCAAAGCTGCCCACTGCCTGCCCTGTGGAGGTGTCGGTTGGCTGTCTGGGAGGAGCTTGGTCACCAAGGCCACCAGCTGGGCTTGGTGGCTTGAGGAGGAGAAGCCTGGGCACACCCACCAGCCAGACCTGTGGACCACAGGTTGGGCAAACAAGGCCCCTGAGTAGACAGAGGTGAATGCCATGGCTCCTGCCTTGTGCCCGCCATATGCTGGCTCGAGGACAGCCAGCTCCAGAAGGCCAGAATCACTGAGTCCAATCCGAGCCCAGCCCCAATGCTAGAACCTTCCTCTAGCTCCTTTTTCTGGCCTAGCTAGTGCCTACCCCCTTCCAGTACCAGCTGCAAACAGGAGCCAATGACCCCCTTTCAGGGAAGGCTGGGCCTCTTTCCCTGCCCGCTGTGCCCCCTCCCCCTAGCCTCCCTAACTGGAAACATTGAGACTTAACCATGGAAACCCTAGGGAGGCCCTGGGACTCCAGACAGCCGCCTTTGCTGCCCACAGGCGAGGTCCTGCCTGAAGCTCCAGGCCCCGACCCCATGGGCAGTGGGGCACCTGTGTAGACCTCCCTGCCTGCAGCTCCTCTTAGCATCTAGAAGTAGCCCCCACCCTACCCCTGAAAACTCCAGAACACTAAGGCTGGTGGGGGATTAGAGCTCTCCCTCTGCTTGAACTTTTTCCAAATAAGTGAATGTTCTAGATCTCCGACATTTGTTTCTTTAAGCACAAAATACTCATGTTACAAAATTCTAATAATTTATTTTGCTTGAGCACACTTCTGAAATGTATAAAAACTTTTCTAGTCCCCAAACAGAGTATAGGAAGTGTAACCTCTTCACTGGATGACCTGGGATTGCTCTCAAGAATGCCCACTACTGGCCTCAGCTGTCATTGCCGCCTCCTGAGCTCCCAGTAGGATGTCCAGGCACTGCCTCTGGCCAGCCCTGCCTGGGCCCTCAGGGACCTCTGGCTGGCTTGGAGAGAGCTTTTTGTGGCATTCCCAACCCAGTGGGTTCATCTGGGCTGGAGCCAGAGGCTCCTAGTGGAAGAGGGAAGGATGCAGGCACAGCAGAAGCATTCTAGCATTCGGACGCCCCGGGGTCTGCCTCTGCCTCTGTTTAAACAAAGATGGCAATGTGTGCAGGGCTGTGTGTGGACCAGAGCTTGGCATGCTGTCCTCTAAGACTTCCTGCCTCTGTTTCCTTCCTCCTTCACTGGCAGCTGCTGCTGCTCAGGGTCACAGACCTCACTTGTCACCTGTGGCCCTATTGTATCCAAGGGGGCCTGGGAGGAGCTGGAACATGGATGCAGGCAGCTCCTATCCAACAAAGGAAGTGCCTCCTGTCCACAGCACCTCCATTCTGGACGAGCGAGGCTGCAGCAGGCTTGGCGGGCTCATGGTGCTCCGCGGCAGGGACCCCATGAGGAGCCTGTGTGAACCAGGAGCTGTCCCTAGGACCACACTAACTTCTACGGCCTTGTATGTATTTTCCCGTCTGTGTGACTAAAACCTGCTAAACATTGCCAGTTTGATTGGCAGTGATCACGGCAAACATCTAAGTGACCAGAGATGACAAAGAGAATTCTGGAACCACGGAAGGTCAGGCCGGAAGTGACCTTAGTGGCCTCTGAGTCCAACCTCTCACTCGGATAGGGTGACCGAGACACAGGCAAGGGAATGACTTGTCAAAGGTCAGAGCAACAACAGAGGCAGAGCGAGGCCCAGGCCAGCCCGGGGCAGGCGTCCCCTGCCAGTCTCCTTCACAGGACGGCCACCGCCATGCGGGTCTGCCTGCCCTTGCTGTAGCCCTGTGCGTTTTAATTGCTTATTCCTTTTCTTATCTTGCCCTGGGGTAATTTTACAAAGGGCACAACTGCGACATTCAAACAAAACACACCCACTAGCAGGTTATTTTTCCTGATGTAAATCCTTATAATGAAAGAGGAAAATACAGCTGTAGGTAAGACAAGCCAGGAAAAGAAAAAGAAAAAAGAAAGGAGTAGTTCAAGCTTAGTTCCTCCCCTGACAGACCGGAGTCCTGCGAGAATTCCAGTAACCAAGCCAATGGAGCCAGCTAGAGAGGGGTGGAAAGGGAGAGACCCAGGAGGGGCTTGGACCACCCTGCAGCCTGGCTGCTTCCGTCTGGAATTGTCCGTGGTGCTTAGTGTGGTGCTGCTGATGACCCCTTGGAGAGACAGATGAGGGGGTGCGGTTGGAAACCTGAAAGATTACCCACAAGAATGTGGCGTGGCCACCAGCATCATGGGAATAAGACACACCCTGCATCTAAAAAGAGACCAGCAAAGTGGCTCAAGGGTGGTCCAAGTCCCCGCTGACCGCCTGTGCATAGTGACCAGTGCTGGAAGGGCCAAACCCAGAGGGGAGGAACTGGTCACATAGGTAATTTGCAGGAATTTTATTTCATGTGGGGTCAGGAAGTGAAGGGGCATAGGGGCCAGAGCCATCTCTGCCCTCTGTCGGGCCCCGTGCAACTGTCCTCCCCCTTAGGGGCCAGAAAATCTGGGGCCCAAAAAAAGGGGCCGGTAGGTGTGGGGAGAGCTGCTGAAAAATCCGACTTCCTCTGAGAGAACCGCCCACCAGTGAGTCTCTGAGCTGCACAGCAGCGTCTCAGGAACACACTGTTCTCTTTGTTGGGGCAGAAATATGTCCAATGCTGATTATGCAGACCGATGAGTAGGTCTCCCTCTCGCTCTCTCCCTCTAATCTGGAGTCCTCCTGCTCGGCGGGAACAATTGCATGCAAGCGATCCTGGAAAAAGCACAGAATGAATTCTTTCTGCCATCCATTGTTCTGGAGGTATTGCGAATGTCTGACATTCCAGGTGCAGAGTTACGCAACTGACTAGACTTCAGACAGTATCCGGGTCTGAGCCAGGGGGGCACTGCAACCTGTGAAGAATGTCCACCTGGCCGGACTGCAGTAACAGCACCCGATGCGTCCAGAGCCAGCAGGAGACCTTTCTCGGGGGGAGAGGTCCTTTTTAGTTTGAAAATGCAGGTGATTTTTAAAATTAAAATTAAATTAAGATGCATGTTAAAAACAAAGCATCAGTGGCTGCTTCTGGAGTCAGGGGGATGCCTGGGGAGGGGCACGAGGGGGCTTTCTGGGCTGATGGGAACGCTCTTTTACTTGATAG
Source organism: Callithrix jacchus (assembly GCF_049354715.1). NCBI lineage: Eukaryota > Metazoa > Chordata > Mammalia > Primates > Cebidae > Callithrix > Callithrix jacchus. The sequence continues at coordinate 91,735,359 of NC_133515.1, forward strand.
GAATGTGGGTTACACAGATGTCTGCATTTGTCAGTGTGAAACTGATGGAACCACACGCCAAAGATCTAGGCAGTTCGTTGTAGAGAAGTTATATTAAAAACAATATTTAGAGAGGACCTACACGCTGTCAGTGGTAACGAAATCTAGATTAATGAGTTTTCCAGATAAAAACAGTAACAGTTAAAAATCAAAAACGTTTTTAGTTTTACTAGTTTGAAGGAAAACGAAAATACAGCCGCATTCTAAAGCAAAGTGAACAAAGAACTCGAAATTACTTCAACTCTTTTGCTGACAAAGGTTCTTCAACCTGAACATCTACGATTGGGCTGAGTGATAGTGGAATGAAGCATTCTGACTCCAAAGTCCTGTCCTCGATGACCACGCTATGGGTCTATTTTCAGTGCTGTCTCTCGGCCGCCTGTATCTCCTATCCTCAGGGATCTACCTGCACCTCAGCAGTCTCTTTCCCCAGGACCAGCTGATGCTCCAGTGCATCTCAATTAGGTTCAATCCAATTTGCATCAGCCCCTTATTCCAAAGCAGGAATAGGGGGCTGATATCAATTGGAGCTGGTCCAGCAAGGAAGGAACAGACCCTTAGATCCCAACCTGGGCTCGAAGGGAAGCTGACTGACATGGCCATGCAGGGAAGAGTTGGGTTTCTGATTGGAGTCCGGGCCATCAGTCACTCTGAGTCTCAGAGTGGCTCCCGTGTCCCAGATCCCCGAGATGACCCAGTTCATCCCAGGACTGACACCCTCAAACTACCGCAGGAAGTAATTTCAGCTAATCAAGCTGCTCATCAGCTCTCCAGACTGGGCCACCACTTTCCCAGACAGCACACACAGGCCGGGAGATGCTCCGCCGCAGACAAACAGATGCTATTTCCACTTTTGTTCTCATTAAACAGTAGCATAATCATGATTTATAAAAATATTCAAATCTTAAAAAGCATGTCAAAGTGCAACCTCGTGAACTGAACTTGGAAAAGCGACTCGCTCTGTGTGCATGATTTGAAATCCTGATTTCTCTTTTATAAATTGTCGCGAGGGGATGAGGAGTGAGGGAAAGTAATCAGTTTTTAAAATTCTTTTCTTGGAAATAGTAAATTATGTTTCCACACTCAAAATAGTCCATTTTTTTAAATAAATCTAAAAATCAACTTCCCAAGCTCCGAACAGGTTTTTCAATCAGAGAAACAGGGCTCACTCCTGCCCAGGGTGGTGGGATTTCTTGTAGGCCAACCTGAAAGTGGCTTCGGAGTCGCAGTTGGTTGCCCATCACATAGATATCATGTCACTGCTATCAGGAGCTTGTCTGTTTCTCTCTCCTTCTGCTGGGGAAGGCAGGTGATGGCCGGGGTGTCTCTACGTATCGAGGGCAGTTCTCCTAACATTGGCCTTGATTGCTAGACCTAGAAAACTAAGATCTAATAGAATGCTATCAAGTGGTATGCGAATTCCTAAGGTTTAAACATAGCAAATAGATACCAAAATCAAGGGAATTTCTAAAAATGAAACTTTCTCTGTGGCTTCCGATCACTTACCTGTTTCTTTTTTTTCTCTCCATCTTTGTTCTGACTCCTGAAGAGCCCTCTGTCCTTCTTTCAGACATCTGGAAGGCGCAGTCAAGTTTCCCTCTTCCATGAAGCCCTCCTGGACTCCCTGCCTTCTAGACACCAGCGTTTGATATGAACACACCGCTCTGTGTCCCTACTTGCTAAGGCACTGTCTGGATATCCTGCTCCTCCCTCCCAGACCATGTTGGGAAGAGCTGGGGAGAATATCTACTTTAGAGCAGAGATGTTTTCCTTCACTGTTACCTTGCTGTGGTGGACAGCACAGGGCCTGCTGTATAGTTGATACCAACACTTATTTACAGGTCTAAGGAGGGTCATATATAAATTAATTATCCTCACAATGCTAAAACCAAAGCAAATGGACTTAAACCAATAAACCTTCTACACTAAAAAAAGCCAACACCTCCTACTCTTCTGTTCCCACCCATCTCAGCCAGTGGACAAGGACTCTATTTCTAGAGAACGCATCTCAAATATTAAGGTTGAAGAGTCCCAAGCAGTTCATGGAGAGAGACGTGTTATAAACACAACAGCTGTGCTGTTCCTCCCTGATCTCCTGAGAGACTGCCCTGGGGTCTGGGAGACTCTGGATCTCCAAGTCACGCTTCACTTTCTCCAGGTGAGGGCAGACAGTGGTGCCTCTACACGCCGAAGGGGCTGGAGACGTCTTTCTCCTCTTCCAGCCTCTGACTTGCTCTAGCCGTCCCTTTTCTCCTTCGCATCCTTGCCCAACTCTGAGAACTGTAATTGCTAAAACCAGACGGTGATTCCGATTACTCCATAGCTACCCCAGAGCCAGGGAACTTCACCAAATCACCTGAAGCCCAGTCACTGCTTGAATCTGGCAGCTCTGGAGCAAGAAAATAAGTATCTATCCAGGTAGTCCTGACTCGCACCACAGAAGCCAGGTATTTTCAATGCAATGTTTATCCAATTGCCCTAATCTGTCCATTTCCTGTAAGTAGTGGTAGCTGGCCCCTCAATTCCCTCTCCAGTCGCCCCAAAGAACGGAGAGGTAGGGCCGCTGAGAATCGTTCCACTGTCTGGCCTACGAGAAATCCCACCACCCTGGGCAGGAGTGAGCCCTGAGCAGCCAGAAATCAAATGGAAACTCAGTACCCAGGCCTGATTTCAGTGAATATGCCAAAAATTCCAAAAATAATAAAGTCTTGTAAAACCATTTCCTCAGGCAGCTGCGGGAGAGGAAAGTTCATGCAGCCAGAGAGAAAAGGCTTTAGGGAAAACCTGGTAGGATTCCTCCTATGCCTAATATTTAATATAATTCTTATAACCACGAAAGGAAACATGCTCGGTTGCAGGGACCTCTGTAAGTGTTCAGCCATTCAACCTGATTTTCAGGATAATTTCACTCTGAGAGCTCTGTAGGCTCCGTCACTTTTAGCAAAGGAAAGAAACAAAATGAAAGGTCTCCCAGTCTTTGGAGGCAGAGGGGCAGCCTCACCCAGGTTCTGCCTTGAATCCTCTAAGGTTACACTGTCCAATGTGGTAGCTATTAGCCAATGTGACCATTTCAATTAAAATTAATTCAGCTTAAATAGAATTCAAAAACCAGTTCCCCAGTCACAGGTGCCACATTCTAAGTGTTCAACGGCACTTGCCAGCACAGTATAGGACATCTTCATGGCTGCAGAATTCTGGGCTGTGGAAGGAAGCCCCTGACCCTTCTAAATTTTCTGACAAAGGCACTGAGAAAGCTGGGTGTAGGTCTGTGCAGGGCCAAGTTCTTCCAGTCTGCTCCTCAACCCTGAAAGCCTTCCTGAGCCCCAGGCTTCCCTCAGCCCCCAAAGGCCTGGAGCTCCCTGCTTGGCCGGGCGGGCAGGTCTACTGCCAGGTCGGGTGTTTGTTTGTTCTGATGTGTCACAGCCAGCTGGATGCCACAGTCCCCAGGCCCCTCACTGGTGCCACAGCCCCCAGCCCACTCAATGTGGAGGCCAAGGTAGAGATGGCAGAATGGAGTCTACACGGGCACTTCCGAGAAAACAGATTTACTGCTGCTCAGATCTCAGACTTGCTGATTTTCAGGGAAATTCTTGCCTGCTTTCCTGGTGATGAGTTCCACAACCCAAACAAACATACCTGTCCTGCCCCATATTTGACTTGAAGAGTTCACAGCATTGTGTTCACTGTCCGTGTGTAAGGTAATCATCATATTGTACGCTGAAGTTTGCTAAAAGTAGATTTTGGTGCTTTTATCACACACAGAAAAGGGCAACTATGTGAGATGATGGATATGTTAGTTCACTTAACTTTAATAAACGATTTCACCATGTATAAGTTTATCAAAACATTGTGCTGCACACCTTAACTTTAAAAAGAAAAATACTAGGATTCTGGCCAGAAATCTTGAGTCAGCCCTTCCCACAGTCCCAGACAGGTTTCCGTCTTCCTGAATACTCTCGAGGCAGTGCTCTTGTAATACAGGCTGCCTTTCAGCACGGACTTCGGTGCTAAGGCACCTCCAGCTCCCAGCTCAGTGCCCCTCAGGTCACAGGCACACACCAGCCTCAGGCCAGCTCCCTCCTGGCCCAGCTGGAAATTTCCTCTTCTCTGTAGAGCTTAAGGCTACATTCCTTTAGGAGCCAGGGGAAGGCACTCCTGGGCTAATGAAAGTTCCCTGGCTCTCCCAGCCCTTTCGTTGCTCCTTCCCTTTCCTAAATCGCTACAAAACCTTTTGGCTTGGCCCTGCCTCTCTGGGTGGAGGCGAGTTGGAGTCTATTTTTGTGATGAGGCCCAAAGGAGGCTTGGCTCATCTTGACCGAATGATTACTGCACCGTCTCCCGCAGTGGGTCTGTGCAACTAACACGGGGAAACAGGGTCCAGGTATGTGGAACTCCAGAGCACCTGCACTGCTAGAGGGAGGGACTGAGTGACGGCCCAACCCCAGGAAACTCCCTGTTACAGTGCTCCAGTCATGGAGGGACAGAGGAAGGAGAGAGACCACATGGGCAGCCACAAAACCACAGAGAGATTGCCAACAAGGAAAAAAAAGAAGTGACTTACTTTCATCCAGTTTTCAAGTACCGGAGTTGCCAAGAAGCAACCGACCCAGCGGAAATAGCCACCATCTGAAGGGAGCCAGAAGTTTCATGCCAAGAGAAGCAGCGCTGCCCAGTGACGGTGGCTATGACTGAACATTAAGTCATTCGGAAGGGCTCGCAGTTTGTTTGTTTGTTTCCTACCCTAGGAGAAACTCGTGATTCTTATATGGTTGCAGAACAAATATAACTGTGACTTATGTTTCCCAATTTACAGAGCTGATTTCATGTGCTTTTGACAGGAATATGATATTTCTGACAATTGTAATTCTTCTCGATGCTGCAGTGTTTGGAGGGCAAATGTCCCATATGCCACGCTCCCTGATTTGTTTTTAGGGCCTTCCAGGTATGTGAGAGACTCTCATAGAAATGCAAATGGATGGTATGTATGGATGCAGAAGTCTGAGTCCCTGGGTCTGCATTCAGTAAATCACTTTCCTCCAAGCACTGCTGTGGAGATCAGGGGAAGAGGGAGAGATGCCAGAGAAATTTACAAAGCGGAGACTGCGGTGGTCCCTGGGCCCTGTAGGGCAGCTCTAGCCCCTCCTGCAGGTCTGGAGGCCACTGAGGCCTTGCTTCTAGCCCACGGCCCCTCCTGAAGGTTGGAGGGGGTGCTGCTGCTGTACTCTGGGGGGGCCCTTTTTGGAGGAACACATGTCTTTCAGGCGGGGGCAGGATGGGGGAGAGGGAGAGAGGTACCAGGTATGTGCTCCTCCTGCATACCTCTTTCCAAGTGTAAGAGGACCTGGAGCAAATGAAGCCGGAAAACAGGCAAGTTTCAATAGTCTGGTGATGTCTCAGCTCTTAAGTTCAAAGGTGGGATGGATCATGCATGTTCATTTCATTGTTGTCATACAACTTATCTAAATGTTACATATCTTATTTTGAAAATACCATATTACATCAAAAAAAATATAAGTGGTATCCAGGGCTGTCTGGTGTCTAAGGATACAAAACCAAATTTCTAAGATCAGTTTGGCTCTGGGAACAGCTGATATCCCACTATTGAAGTGGGTAAGCCGGAGTCCTCTTTGGAACCCAGTGAGGCCCTCTCTTGCCCCCTGAGACTGTGTGCTGCTGTCCGGGCAGTGCGCAGGGAGAGGGTGGTCAGGTTGAAAGACAGCTCACCTGAGGCCACGCCAGGGGTGATTGGCTGCAGTGCAGGCTGAGGGAGGAGCGCAGCGGGGCTGGCCAATTCGGCAGCAACTCCAGGATTTGGTTCATAAGTAAAAACAAGCAGTGGGGGAAGAACAGCTGGTGTTGAGTCTGGTGCTAGGATTAGTCTGCAACGCTAATCACAAGAAGTGGAAAAAATTAGGAGGTCCTGCCTGCCAAGGAGGTTTTCAAACACATGCGCGTGCTATAGTCGTGGCGGGATTAGACTCTCCCAGAGCCAACAAGGTAGGCGGCCACAGCCATGAGCCGGAGCCCATTCTGGGGTGTCATGCATGGAGCCCTGGCCCTACACGGTGCCAGAAGGGGTTGTCACCCTCGCTAGAGCTGTGGGTATGGTGGGGGTGGGTACGGTGCAGGCCAGACCCCAGAGCTCCTCTGTGATGTCCTGGAGAGAAGCTGGGACCAATGGGGGCTGAAAGAAATGTCCCCAGTCCCAGGGGACACAGCAGAGCTGATGCTTATCCCTACTGCCACCCAGGGCAGAAGATATAATGAGCACCGTACTGGTGTAAGTGAGATGGCATTCCAGACAGTCACGAAAACAAAGGGGAATGTCTAGCCAAACATCAGAAGACACAACCTCAACACCTCCGCAGCAAAATTATCATATGTCCCAGGGCCAGGTGGGGCCAATGACCTGGACCCACCTCGCCAAAAATCACGGCATGGGCAGCAGGATTGGGGGTCTCCCTTGACCTCTCTGCCACCTCCCTGACAGCCCACAGAGGCACCTCCTAGAATGCCACTACAGGGGCTGCCTCCTGCAGCCCCTCACATCTTTTATCATTTCCTTTAAAAATGAGGTTTCCAGCCAGGTACTGTGATGCATATCTGTGATCCCAGCACTCTGGGAGACTGAGATGTGAAAATTGCTTGAGGCCAGGAGTTCCAGACCAGTCTGGGCAACAGCCTCGGACTCTATCTCCAAAAAATAAATAAAATTAAAACAGAAATAAGTAAGATAAATGGGATTTCCTTCCCACAGAGGCACCAAGGCAGCACTAAAGGCCTAGGTGCTTGGGGCTGAGTGAGTGGGAAGGAGAGATTAGCTTACAGAGATGAAAAGAACACTGTTGCTTCATCAAGACCGGGTTACTGCAATCGCTCAGGGCCAGTGTGAGACGCACAACAGATACACTGATGGCAACCGGGTGTGGAAAGAAGACGGAAGGAGCCTGGAAAGCAGGGAGAAGACCAAGATGTGGGAGAGAAAACTAGGTGATGGGGCATCAGAATCCATCCTGGACCAGATGGAGGCCAAGGGGGTCTTTTATGAGCCCCAGCCCCAGAATCATGATTGGGGGGTGGGGGTCACTCATGCCTTTGCCAAGCCTTCAGGCCAAAACAAACCCTGTTCTAAGAACTATCCAGAGAGGCTTTGGCAGTTTGCACGAAGGTCTCTGCAGTCCTATATCTTGGAAACGTGCCTGACGGATATTCACGACGAAGCACGTGCTTTTAGAGCTCCCGGATTGGTTGTCTTTCCACTTGGACTGCATGCAGCTGAAGAGATGCTTGGGTCTGTGGAGTGCCTGTTTCTAGGAAGCGTTTCCTTAAGGTCACGGGAAAGCACCTCCATGGAGGAGCTGCTGGTGGAAATGTTCCCAATGCCCTTCCCTGCCTGTCCCAGCCCCCGAGACCTTCATTTTGGTGTTGCTATTTGCTTCTACAAAACATGGAGCTTTTCAAAAGGCATTCAATTTCCTTTGTTGCTATTCAGTTGCCATAGTCAATTAAAATCTATCAATGCCCCTGAATAAATTTGTGCTAGGTGAAGAAAGAGCCTCAGCACAATCTCTCGACATGATCTCTATTACCTTATGTTACTTTAATAGCTAGAGTAATAGTTTGTTATTAATGGAATTAAGCAATTTAGTTCAAGCTTCCCAGAGGTCTTATAAGACAACTATTATAATTTGTATTCTCAGATTTTCCATTGAGTAGATGCCATGTGTTTTACATGACTTGCTAATGTTTCCAGAGATAGCAGTAGTATATTTAATATCTGGCTTTGTTTAATGATTCTAAACCTCTTTCAGTGTAGGTAAGTGCTGCTGGAATTCTGAGCAGTTTAAAAGTCTACACTGTACAAATAATGACCTCCCACATTACTCAGCCCAGTTTCAATTTGTGCTTTGACTTTGCCATCTATCCAGCCTAAAGATATGGCCCAAAAATGTGTTTTCCAGTTTTCTCCATAAAAGAAAACCAGACCCCTGTCCTTAAAACCAGACTCCTGCCAGAAAACAATGTCCTGCTTCAAGTGACCACACGGACACACAGACACAGACATAAACACACAAAGACACAGACATACGTGCAAAAACACACATACACACGCACATGCGCATATATTCACACCACACACACACACACACACACACCCCTCTCCCAGTGCTTTAGCATATTCCAATAGAGTCATATTTAATCAAAGACTTAAAAAATACTTTTTGATGGTTGCAAAACCTGTTTTTAGAAGGAATAAATGTATTCACTGCATTATGAAACAGCTTGAGAAAACAAGATCGTACAATGTACACCATCTCTGTATTTAAATAGTTTCATTTCTATTCATGAGCTCCCTGATTAGATACATGGAAAATATCATCAGTAAAATATGAATAATTCTGACAAATTAATAGCCGATTTTTTAAAAAACGAAAATATGTGTAAGCATCTCATCCTCATTAGATAAAGCCGCCATCGGGGGTGCATGAAAATCATGGCCCGCCTGGCCATGGCATAAATCCCTTTCAAACAGCGAGCAGAGAAGGAAAAGCTCCTAGAGGCCTCCTGGGAGCTGTGCTAACAGGAAAGGGCAATGCTATTTGCAAGAACAGGTTGGGGCAAACACTCCGCTGGCCAGGCTTGTGAAGTGCTCTACCCTTACGTCATTCCTGTGCGGGAGGCAGGGCAAAGATGACAGGGCTGTGAGATGTTCAAGCAGGCACGGAGCTTGAAGCTCATCTGGCCCAACTGCCCATTAGATCCTGGACTACTTCCACTGCTGCACTGGGCAGATGAGGGAAGAGATGAAAGTGATTTGCCCGAGGTTACACAACTGCCACAGGGAGGCAGGGCTGGAGTGTGGCTTTTGGGCTCAGACAACCCGTGCTCTTCCTGCGGGCTGGATCGTATTGTGAGGCTATGGTAAGAAAGGCCTCCAAGGAACCCAGCCGATGGGCAAAAAGAGAGGTTCAGGACCTGCGAGGACTAGCTCCGTCTGTCTTGCTCCACAAACCTCTTCTCTTAGGATATTACCTCTTTTTTTCCTTCCTTCCCAACCAGCCTTTGAGACTCAACCCTGTTTTGCACAGAGCCTCAGGAAAATCACGGTTTTCTTGTATTCATATAAGTATCAGGCTAAAGGGCCCAACCCCAAATGGAACTCTCTGGTTCTTAATTCCCTTACTTCCCCATTGCAAAGGAGGTTTGACGCTCCAGCTAATTTCTTAAAGTCACGGTCCATTAGGCCTGTGTTGCTGCCAGCCAATGAATGGGTAGCCTGAAGTCAGGTATCTGCCCCTCGTCCAGTAAGCTGGGGCTGGAGGGTAGGCCACGTGACTGCTATCAAACAGCAAGGGCTGTGTGTGGGCACAAGGGTTTTCAGAGGTGGGATGAACAAGATCAGCAGCCCCAAACAGGTCTAACACAAAAGGCCCTCACAGGTTCATTTCCTCTTCCGTACTAGAGGTATGAATGGAGTGCAAGGAGGAATGGGTGGTTCAGCCTAGGGAGGAGGTCAAAGGGGCCAGTCCAAGGAACACAGCAAAGGGGGCCAGTCCAGAGAGGGCCATGGGAACAGCACCCCAGGTGGAGGAGACCACAGAGAAGAGGTGCAGTGGCACAAGGTCTCAGAGGGTGATCGTGGGTGGAGTGCTTTCAGCACAGGTGTCTGGAACTTGGCCTCCAGGGTCTGGGGAGGCTGGCAGTGTGATCTGCGTCCTAGAGCTCCCTCTGGGGCCGGTGTGCCTGGGGAACTGGAGGGAAAAGGGTGGAGGCAAGGAGCCCACGGTGGTGGTGGCTGCTGAGGTGCCAGTTGGTGAGGGTCTGGGGTCACAGGAAGTCACGGGTAGTGGAGATGGAGGGGAAGGATGGGTGGGAGGGATGGTGAGGAGACAGAGCTGAGGGCCTGCAGTACATGGCAGGGAGATGTACTCTCAGGTTTCTAACCAGGGCACTGGGCTAGATGGTGTTGCCATTTCCAGAGGTGGGGGGCACAGGAGGAGGAGGGGATTTGAGGAAGTTCAGGGAGGTCACATGGCATCTGAGTGTAATCTGGGTGGAGGGGCAGTGGACAGCCATATCAACAGGACTGATCCCTGGGGATGGATCTGGGAGGCTCCAGCGTAGAGCTGAGGAACACGATATCAGTAGCACCTGGAGGGCTGGAAGAGAGTGATACAGGATTCCCACTGCTGGGACAGGGGTGAAAGAAGTAGCTACCTGAGGGTAAGAGGAGGAGCAGGAACAGAGCCACTGGCCCAGCTTGGGGAAGGCTTGCATGCATGGGAGCTATAAACCCTGAGACCCAATTCATACCTCTGGCCCCCCAGGCACTTGAGGCCACTTAGGGTCCTGCCACTGCTTTGCTGCTGTGCCCAGGCCTTCCCTCTTCCTTTTCCCAAGCAGGAGGAAAGCATCACTGGAGGAACACTTGCTGAACCACCAGACCACATTCACACAGGTCCCTGCACTAAGGCCAGTCCATCTGAGCTCCCAGGCAAAGGAGAGCAGAGCTCAGAGGCTGTGGCCATTCACATGCCCACCCACCTGTAGAGGGCCTCTCTGGGTCATCATGCCCTAGAGGGGCAATGGGCTTCCACAGAGCACAGGTAGAAGCTGCCGGTATTCCTAGGGGCTGGAGCACTGAGTTTGATACTAGAATCTGATATGAGGTGGGGGGAAAGAGGGGAGGGAGAGCATTAGGAGAAATACCTAATGTGTGCGGAGTGTAAAACCTAAATGACGGGTTGATAGGTGCAGCAAACCACCATGGCACATGTATACCTATGCAACAAACCTGCACGTTCTGCACATGCGTCCCAGAACTTAAAGTAAAATAAAAAAATAAAGGTCGGGCACAGTGGCTCATGCCTGTAATCCCAGCACTTTGGGAGGCCAAGGTTGGAAGTTTGACACCAGCCTGACCAACATGGAGAAACCCTCTCTTCCAAAAATACAAAATTAGCTGAATGTGGTGGTACATGCCTATAATCCCAGCTATTTGGGAGGCTGAGGTAGGAGAATCACTTGAGTCCAGGAGGTAGAGGTTTCGATGAGCTGAGATCATGCCATTGCACCCTAGCCTGGGCAACAAGAGCAAAACTTCATCTCAAAAAAAAAAAAAAAAAATCCTATCGAATTAAAAAAAAATCTGATGTAAAGAAGAAGAGAGGGCTAGCATTCAGCCCAGGCTCCTGGACCAGCACAGCTGGCAATCGGATTGGCCCAGGGCTGCCTACTACACCCTCTAGAGATCGCTGTGACCCAGCAGCTGGCATGAGGGGTTTAGGCTGGGAGCCACCCATTTAATCAGCCCTGAAGAGGGAGGGGTATGAATCAGCGTTAATATTAAACGACTGCCACTCTGTTTACTTTTACAAGCCCCAACTTTCCATAAATACAAAGTCAGAAATCAGTCATCTTTTATGGAGGGTATTAATGGCAATTCCATTACTTAAATCCAAACAACGCAGGTGGGTTCCCCCACATGGGACTGGAGCCAAGTAGTTTGAAAAGGGAGCTCTTGACCAAGCAATGGAAAACACAAAGTCCAGTGGCCTTGCTCACATCTCAGTATCACACCTAGATAACTGCTTAGGAAAAAGAGATTGGGTTTCTCTCCATTTATCCCACAGAGTAGGAAGGCTTTAATTCCACTGGCATAGGAAAAAATGACAATTCTTGTGTATTCACCGTGTGCCGTCCGAGTGCTGCCAGGACCACTCGACATCATTGCTTTTTAAACTCAGTCACTCAGCTGCTGTGATCTGCTGCTTTCCAATCAGATTTTTTTTTTTAAACCACCAACCCAACTCTTCCAGGAATTGGCTTCAATGGCCTATAAAATAGCTTATCTTTAGCAGAAACAAGTGGGGTTTTTTGTTCCCAGAAGTAAAAAGGCACAAAAACAAGACGGAAACCTAGTGGACCGGGAGATCAAGAGGCCAAGAGAATCCTCCAGAGAATGTATGTGCCTGCATGCATACCCTGGCCCACGAAGGCTCCCCCAGCACATGCTAAGTAAGCGAGTGATCTTTCAAATCAGCTGAGGCAGGCGGGGAAAACAGTCCACTGCCAACACTAGAGCAAGGGGAGCATAACTAAGAAGACTATTTTTTCAAACGCAAATGTGGAAACTAGAGTGGAAGAGGAGTCTCCAGCTACCTGCCTGAGAGGCCTTCCTCTTTCCCCAGTCACCTCCTCCCCTCCCTTAGGACCTGATGTGGGGACTCCCCGCTCCCCTGACCAGACTCCATGCATGCATGTTTCATTCATGTGCTCGGATCTCTAGTCATGGCAAGGGCCAAGCCCATTCACTCAGGGTCATCTAGCGCAGTGCCTACAGGAGGGGCCCTGCCCCACCATGACCCCACCCCAGAGTGGAGCCTCGTCTCATGCATTAATGCGAAGCTGTTCTCTTGGGAGGCTTTCACGAGGACACACTCAACGGCGCAGGTTTCTGAGAACGCTTCAGTGTGGTGGCAGGAGGTACGCAAGGACTTCTGACTCACCCTGCTTTCGGAGGCAGCTGGGGACGAGCTGTTCTCCATTTCCATTCAGAACAAAACAAGGGAAAATGGGCTTAAATTGCAGCAAGGGAGATTCAGGTCAGATAGAAGAAAGCCTGCAGGAGCCACCAGAATAGGGACTCGAAGCTGATGGAATTTCTTTCCCCAGAGACCTTTGGGAAGAGGCTTTAGTGTCAGGGACAATCCATCCCCAGGGCTTTCTGCAGAAGGATGAGCCTGCCTCACGGGTGAGCCCTTCCTCCCAGCACATCACTTAGCACACGCTAGAGAACAGGAAGGCACCCTCCAAGTGGACACACAGTCGCAGACCCATCCTTCCTTGGGGAAATAAGATTGTTAGAGCCCATGGAAACGCCATGTTCTCTGCTTTGTGATAAAAGACAGTTTCTCTTATTCCTTTATTGCTGGGGTTGGAAACTACCCCTCCCTTCCCTAAATAATACTTCAATTTTCTGTCAATCTGTCCACAGCCAGGGCATGCAAAGTCCTGTCCTGATGAGGTGCAGTAGCCACCCCAGAAGCAAGAGCATCCCTGGGACTGGCCAAGCCTGAGAGTAAAAGCAAGACCCTCACTGCAGATTTTGGGATGTGGTCCACTCTTCTTCGGGGTAAGCAAGAGATAGATGGCTTTGCGTTAATCATCAGAATGCCCAGGCAATTCCAACGAACAGCAAAGGTCAGAAACACTGCCAAGCCTAGAGGAAAATTTGTGGCCCACTTGTGGCTGGCCCATCTATGGGACTTTCTAGATGTGGTTTTGTGTAGGTGACACTGCCGGCTCCTACACTGGCGGTTCTGTTTCCTCCTTCTGATTTATGATGTCTTAATGTATCCTTTTAAGTCCCCTGCAATTCTTCCTGGAACTCAATGAGGTGAAAACAAGTAGAACAGAGAAAATAGAAAACCTTCCTCCTTTTCTCTGGCTGGGACCTGGGCACAGCTCCCACCCATCAGGCCTCCCCTTCCCCAGACACAAGGTCTGTGTGTCTGGGGTCATGATCTCATTCTGTAATCCTACAATGGGGAATTGTAGCCAGCTCTGCCAAGAGCCCTCCAAGGCCCCATAGAAGAGGCTGGTCTGGTTTTCAGCATCTGAGTGCTGAGATGAGACTGAGCAGGAGGCGGGGGATGGCCAGAGATGGCTGCCAGAGCATCCAGTCCTGGCTGGCAGTAGCTGGGCCCCCCTCTCTGCTTTCCGTGTCCACTCCACTCAGCCCCACACTGAAGAGCTGAATAGCAGGTGGAGATTGTTAGCAAAAGGCCAGGGATACCCAGCAGTGGAATCTTTTCCCAATCCTGAAAGCAAGGAGCTCAGGCCAGGGGCAGGAGGTGTGTCATTGTGAAGCCTGACAAATAAGTCGGGGCAGCGCCTCCCGTGAGGCAATTCTGTTCAAAGGAGATGGGAAGACTCCAGCTGTTTCAAGCTGTTCTAGAAAGCAGCAAGGGACCCATTGTCCTGCCACGCGTCTGCCAGTCCTAACCACGTCACTGGCCACAGGAGAGGTGAAAAGGCTAGAAGGGGCCTCCCCTCAGGCTGGTCACTGTGGCTTCTCCCACCACATGGTCTGCCTGCAGAGGTTTGTGGCACATTCCAGATGTGTGACAATTACAGGCCCAGCATCCAGAAACTCCACCTGTTCCCTGAAGCTCACAACTCAGGGCAGTTCTGTTTCCCTGGGAAGAGAAAACAGACCTTCATAACTTCAGGCCTCAGAAGGCTGGCTATAATCCGGGGGCCAGCAATGTCTGCAGTGCCCCTGCCCAGGAGAACAAAGAATGGAGCCTTTTAGAGGGGGGACTGGGACACCCCTGAGGACCCCTTCTAGCATGGGGCACTGGGGCAGGTCCTGCAGACACAGGTGGGCTGCTGGTCTTGCTGGTCGGTGATGGCATGGCAGGACAGGAGGAGCTCTTGGCAGAGTTCACCCAGTCCTAAAGACCAACCCACGCAGCCAGGGTTCCCAGCCTCTGAACAAAGAACTTCTTCCCCAGGACAGAGTGCTTCCAGGGGGTATAGCCTGAGGCTGCAAAGTCTCCCCTAGGAAGGAGAAATGCAACAGGCCTATTAGGAGATGGAAATTCAGGTAGTGCACACAGAAGATGTCCCCTCCTGCTCCCTCACCAGCATCCTTGGTTTGACCTCCAAATGCCACTAGAAGCCTAACTATAACATTAAGTAAGCACCCAGCAAGGAGAGGCTCTGTTCTGTCACCTCTGGGAAGCACCTCCTGGGACCCACCCAGGGCTCACGGTCTTGCTGGAGAGACAAAGGTCACATGGAAATAAAGGCTGGACAAATGACAAGAGGTACAGCTGCTCACACGAGGGAGTGGGACACCCTGGCTAAGAGTGAGAGCTGTCACATCATATGGATGTGAACTCCAGACCTGGACTTTCCAGTTCAGCGACCCTGGGTAAGTTCTTTAGTCTCTAAACCTCAGTTTACTTCTCTGTGCAGGACATAACAGCAGCAGCTACAGCCCTAAGGCCGCTGGGAGGATTCCACGAGAAAGTGCAGGCTTAGCACAGCCTTGGGCACTTGACCAGCACTCAGTGGGTTCACAGACTCAGTCCTGGCTGAATTCAGGCAAGGGGTGATGCTTTTGGAGTGGTGAGGGAGGGCTTCAGGGAGGAGGTGTGGCCTGAGTAGGGTCCTAAGGATGGGCCCTGTTGACACCAGAGGTGAGCAGGTTGCTGCCCTCCAGGAGGTAGCTGCATTTCCGCAGCTGTGCTCGCCCTCATCAAGCCTCATTCTAAATGGATTATTGTTTATTGGCAGCTTATCTCATCTCTCGGGTTATGAATTATTTACCAGATAATGACTTCATAATTGTTAATGACAGATGCCCCAAGGACATGCTGACATAACTTCTGAGGCCACAGTGCTAATTGTAGTGGAGTCCCAGAAGCCCCCACGTGGCCTCATCCTGAGCGTCACTCCTGGGGACAGAGCCTGACTGGTCCTTGGGGATCAATCATAAACCCAATCCCCTCATGATGCAGATAAAGACAAGATCCAAAGAGGGGCACAGACATGTTTCTGGGTCTCAAAGCCTGCCAGTGGCAATCCTGGGAGGGATAAGCCCCAGCATCTCGGAAGGGCATTCATCTGGGTTTGGGCTGCTGGACACTGCGTGCTGAGAAGGAGTTCATATCTTCTGCGGGGCAGGGCTAAATGAAATGAGGCTGATAGGTGCTTGGAGATTCCCTACCAGAAGTAAGTGGGAGGGGCCCCAGGACCCCCTGCTGTGGCCTATGGAGAACTGGAAGATGCAGCCAGTGGCTGTCTGGGATCCATGGGCCAAGAAGGGCTACCTCCCTGGGAGCGCACAGACATCCCCTGCAACTGGATGCATTCAGCAATGGAAGGCTGTAGGATGACTGACAGGTGAGCGTGGGAGGTGGGCATGCCAACGCCTTCCTTGGAGGTGCATTTGGTCCCAAAGGAGGCATGAATGAAGCCTGTGACTCAGCTAGGGTCTTAGAGTTTATAATAATAACAGTAAATCCCTGTACAGTACCATGTCTTATGCACTATTCTAGGCATTTTATTATGTTAACTCATTTAGTCCTTACCACCACCAGATGATTTCGGGATAATCTCTATTTTGCACATGAAGAAACTGAGGCACAGGGAGGTTAAGGACTGTGCCAGAGGTTGCACAGCTAGAAAGGGGCAGGGCTGGATTAGGACCCAGGCAGTCTAGCAGCTGTGCTTGTGGCCATTACTTTCTGCTGCTTGCTGTTGCCTGAATGAATGAAAGCCTGAGGACTCTCTGCATACGGAACATACCTTTCTAAACACGGCTTGCACGTGATGTTGAGCACATGGAGATCCTGAGTTCTAGCAAGATCTGGGGGGCCTCACTTCCTCCTGGTCCAGGGACTATGCTTGGAACAGTGGAAGAGAGCTCTGGGCTGGGTGCTCCGTGTCCCCAGGGGCGGTGTGTCACCCTCTGCCCTAACATGGGCAGCTGTGAGCTGCTTTGATGGGTGTGGCTGGGTCCTTTCACACCCAGTGGTCAAAGCAGCCACTTCATTCGTTCATCTCAGAAACATCTGAGTGCCTTCTTTGTGCCAGGCTTAGTGACTGAGACAGTCCCTGCCACCAGGGAACTCCCTGTAGTCTCCCGAGAAGGTTCTCTGATCTGAGGGACGTGGGGCTCAGGGGACCAGGAGCACAGCTAGAGGCTGTGGGAGCTGACTTTTTCCATTCATCACTTCCTTTTCAGCGTGTGTGAGGTATTTGGCTCTGTAGGTTGTCTTCCATACTGGCGGGTAGGAATGAGCCTTAGGCATTCGGGGCAGTGACAGGACCACAATGAACCATGAAGCAGCAAGTCCTACAAGGGTGTTGGGGAGAGAAATGGCATCAGGGCATCAGAGGAGAGGGAATTCCCTCTGGGCCAGCCAGGGAGCTCTTTGCCAGGAGATGGGCAGGGATGGGAGAGGCGCTTCTGGGAGATGCTCTGAGCAGGACGCAGTACCCCCAGGTGGGATACAAACACTCAGGTAGGTCAGGTAGTACAGGAGCCTCACAGATGGCAGCAAGTGCCCAGCAGAGACTGGTACAGGCCAGATTTCCTTTCTCTGATCCAGAGTCAGCAGCAGTTCAGGGAGGACCTGCGCAAGAAGGCAGAGCACCGTGGATGCATTTTAGAAAGCCTTGAACTGGTGCTAAATAAATAATCACACTGTTTATTCTGGGATGGAGAGGGAGGATGCCTCCTCTCTGTGCTAATGGCAGGGGCGTGGCTCTCTGGCTGGCTGGCGGGGCAGACTCCGCCACATCCCACGTCCCAGAGTGCCAGTCGCAGAACGGCCCTGGAAAGAACCTCTCTGTTCTGACTTCTGTTTTCCACTTTCGGCACCCGACTGTGTACCTAGAGAAGGGAGTGCCAGGTTAATTGTTAGCTCCTGTGCTGTTACTAGGTTACTTTGTAAAAGCAGAAATGTGCTTCTAATGATTTTTGTTGTTGCTGCTACCTTACGAACTAGATGCTTTTATCTAAATGAGTTGCTAAAAATCAAGGGTGGCCTGTGAGGACTGCTAGGCTGCGTCTGTCTTCCGCAGGCGAGCTCAGGCTCTGTGCGTGAGGCTGAAATCTCCCCATTCTCTTCGCATCCAGCAATCTGACAAGTAAGAGTGAAAATATGTATTGGCATCTGTCATGAATGAGCCTCCAGGTGGCATGGATGAGGGGACTCAGGAGCAAGTGGAGGGTCTCCAGCCTGCGATGGTCATTCTGTGCTCTGTTCCACTTGGCTCAGGAGGGTGACTCATGGTCTTTAGGCCTCTTGGGTCATGGTGGGTAGGAAGAAGGGCAGCCATTATGCGATTCCTTCAGTTCTCTTCCTGAGTGGGGGTTGGGACCACACTGCAGCCTAGCAGATGGTCAATGCCTGGCTTGACACGTCGTATGTGCTCCACTAATGGTCATCAGAGGCAGGCAAGGATGTGAATGATACTTGTTCAGAGCCTTTTAGGCTTCAAAATAAGGAGTGGCAGCAAACATGGGGGCAAGAAGGGCCCCTGATTATATTAGGAACCAGGAGACAGGGACTCTAATTTCTGCTCTGCCTTGATGGGCTGTGTGACCTTGAGCAAGACACTAGACCTCTCCCGGCTTTGATTTGCTCCTTGGTACAGTAAATGGTCACAATAACCCCTTTCTGTCTATCTCCTAGAGTCCCTCTCATGATCCAGGAGAAGAAACTGTGTGAAAACACTTCACAACCTGAAAGCACTTAGGTCACAGGAGGAGGTAACATAAATCATCTATCTTTAGCCTTAGAGGTTCCAACAAATTGGAGTTAGAGTGGGCGTGGCCAAGGAGTCTGTTCTGGGGCACATGGAACCTAGCTGAGAGATGGCTCTGGCCAGTGCCCTGCGAGCTTTCAGCTCTATCTTCATGACATGAGAGAGCAACCTCGGACGGGTTGGCATGGCATTCAGGGCTGCGTCTCCCCATGCTTAGGCTTCCCTTAGCATTTCTGCTATCTCTGGTCTTTTTATATCTTCAGGCTTTTATACAAGCTGTTGCCCTTGCCGACAGTGCTCCCTGCACATGCATATAAATGCATAGATTTCGATTTCCAGCTTTAAGTCACCTCTCCTTTGGAGCCTGTGGTTTGCATCAAACTAAGCTAGTTGCTGAGTATTCTCATCCCTCAAATGTACGCTCTGGGTCGGGGTTTTTGTCTCATATGGTCACTGTGATAACCCCAGTGCTTACAACGATGCCTAGCATTATAGAAGATGCTCAGTAAGTATAGTTGAGTAAATGAGTTGCTCTTCCATAGCACTTGGTATAAATTTTTGTTGGATTTATCACATATTTGCCACATAAGGATTGATTACAGTAGGCCAGGTGCAGTGACTCACCCCTGTAATCCCAGCACTTTGGAAGGCTGAGGCAGGTGGATCACCTGAGGTTGGGAGTTCGAGACCAACCTGACCAACATGGAGAAACCCTGTCTCTACTAAAAATAAAAAAATGAGCTGGTGTGGTGGCGCATGCCTGTAATCCCAGCTACTCGGGAGGCTAAGGCAGGAGAATTGCTTAAACCCAGTAGGCGGAGGTTGCGGTGAGCCAAGATCATGCCATTGCACTCTAGCCTGGGCAACAAGAGTGAAACTCCTTCTCAGGAAAAAAAAAAAAAGAGAGAAAAGAATTGATCACATTTATCATGTAAGAATTCATGGGTACTTGCTGCCCCACCAGACTGAGAGCTCCTTGTAGGCAGGGCTTTTGTCTGACCTTTCTGGATCCCAGACCTGGGACGATGTACAATGGGGCTACCAGTAAGTGTTGAAGGAATGAATGAATGAGTGTTGCATCACTCTTTGGTTTCACCATGTGCTGGGTATTCATCCTATAATCCCCAGTACTCCTGACACCATTTGTCCTGTTGTAAGAGAGAGAGGGGTAGAGTTGGCGGTGGGGCGGGGGAGGCTGGAGAGGAGAAATTTATGGTTAGAAGACAAAAGCTTAAAAGTCTTTCTGAGTGGCCTCTGAGTGTAAATAAATGAGATCATCCCCACAGGATGGAAGTCCATCAATTTCAGAGCATGGTCACTCAATGTATGCACACACAGGGCTTTCCCCAATGTATACATGGTGCTTTCCCCTGTTCGATGCTTTTGTCCAAGTTAGAAAGAGGTACTCCTCCCTCTGAACTCTCAAGGGCATGGCGATACTCTTAGAGCACAGGCTGGGGGTCAGCCCCCATGTCTACTTGGCCAGGTGCCCTCACGGAGAACACAAACTCACAACTGTTCCCCGCAGCCCTGGCCACTGGAGCAGGTGCCAGGGAAGCAAGGAGACAGGGTGCTTAGAAAAATCAAATTTTGCCATGAAAATAAACTTTGAGGTTTGTGGAGAAGCTGTTTCTAGCCCAGGTGCCAAACGAGGTTCTGCAGCCAGACTGGACTGCTGTGCGCCCCTCCATCTCACCCGCCATTCACTAAGAGAAATTGCCCTTGTGCATGCTAACCTCAGCTTCCTGGCTTCCAGGACTGGGGAAAGAGTCCACCCTGACCATCTCCACCTACTGTTTAGCATGGGGCTGAGTGAAACAGAAAAGAGAGATGGGTGGCAGCGGCAGGGGGTGGCCTTCCACAATCCTGAATCGGGTGGCGTTTTGGTGGCCATCCTTAGTCATCTCTCATCTCCCCCGAGTCCCATCTCAACACTCAGATGCTGTGAATCAGACCAGCCCCCCAACTTTTGTTTTGAGATACAGTCTAGCTCTGTGGCCCAGGTTGAAGTACAGTGGTGCAATCTCAGCTCACTGCAACCTCTGACTCCCAAGTTCAAGCAATTCTCCTGTCTCAGCTTTCCAAATAGCTGGGACTACAGGCATACACCACCACGCCTGGCTAATTTTTGTATTTCCTAGTAGAGATAGGGTTTTGGCATGTCAGTCAGGCTGGTCTCGAACTCCTGACCTCAGATGATCCGCCTGCCTCAGCCTCCCAAAGTGCTGGGATTACAGGCATAAGCCACTGCTCTTGGCCCAAACCAGCCTCTTTTATGGGCTCTTGGCAGAACTGACTACCATTCCCCATTGTGGGGTTACAGAACGAGGCTGCTGACCAGCTTCTGTGGCTGGGGAAATGGGAGGCTCCTACCCTCTTTCCAGGGAGCCCTGACTGGGGTGGGAGCTGTGCCCAGGTCCCAGCCAGAGAAAAGCAGTAAGCTTTCTACTCTATTTGTTTTCACTTTGCTACGTTCCAGAAAGGATTGCAGGGTACTTAAAAGGATACATTAAGACATCATAAATCAAAAGCAGGAGAGAGAATCACAAGTGTAGGAGCAGGAAACGGGGAAGGGAACGTTGTCTACATAAAACCATATTTAGAAAGTGCCATACATGGGCTACAGGTGGACCCCAAGTTTGTCTCCAGGCTTGGCAATGCATCTGACCTTGGCCACCCATCAGAATCACCTGGGGAGCTTTACAAAAATACGAATGCCTGGATCCCCTCCCAGAGACTGTGATTTCATGGATGTGGTATGTAGCCTGAGTATGAGAATTTAAAAAATCTCGCTGGGTGATGTCATATGTAGCCAGAGTTGAGAGCTTGGAAGAGGCAAACAAGAAGCTGATCTGTGTGTTACATGATTTCCGGGTCCATGAGATCCTAGGATGGTGGCTCAGGAGAAGAATATGTCAGTGGTGAAATCAGAAACACCTCTCCCAAGGTTCCTAGCAGAGGAGTCACAAGTGACGGGATAAACACTAACTGCCACAGAATCCCAAACAAGGGTGCACTGCTTTACCCTGGAGGGCAGCAGAGATTCTAAAGCCTTGTAGAGTTCACGGTGGGGTGAGATGAACGCAGCACAGCACAGCCAAGGTACCCAGCTTTTGGATGGCTTGATCCAGGAGGTAGATTGACTGATTGATTGATTAGAGATGGAGTCTCACTCTGTTGCCCAGGTTGGAGTGCACTGGCACAATTTTGGCTCGCTGCAACCTCTGCTTCCTGGGTTCAAGCGATTCGCCTGCCTCAGCCTCTTGAGTAGTTGAGATTACAGGCGTGCACCACCACACTCAGCTAATTTTTTGTATTTTAATAGAGACAGGGTTTCACCATTTTGGACAGGCTGATCTCGAACTCCTGACCTTGTGATCTGTCCGCCTCAGCCTCCCAAAGTGCTGAGATGACAGGTGTGAGACACCGCACCCGGCCTGGGCGGTAGATTTTAAAAGATCTGAGAGACTAGACAAATCACACATCACCCAGGAATATTGTTTTGCAAAATCTTTATAACTTCCATCTCAACTCCTCAAGGCATAGAATTCAGGAACTTGGTAATAACACCTATGAGTTGAGTGGTTAAAGTTTTCAAACACACCGATATCCACCCTCATGAGAACAATCACAAAATCTTGGGGAAGGACCCAGGCATCTGCAGTTCTTTTTTTTTTTTTTTTGGACACAGAGCCTCCCTCTGTCACCTAGGCTGGAGCGGTGCAATGGCACAATCTCAGCTCACTGCAACCTCCACCTCCTGGGCTCAAGTGATTCTTGTGACTCAGCCTACCCAGTAGCTGGGACTACAGGCG